>NW_027555514.1:269721123-270921123 GCF_003287225.1 Phascolarctos cinereus | reverse complement strand
TAATTTCAAATGTCCCAATTCCTTTGTGTGTGTGTGTGTGTGTGTGTGTGTGTGTGTGTGTGTAACTATATCATACCAGACAATCAAAATAAGGTGAAAGAAAAAAAAGCCTTCATAATTTTTGTTTAAAATGCTTTCAAAGGTTGATATCTTAATTCAAAAACATGGAAATAAACAGGTTTACTTTATTAAGCTTTAAACCAGGATACTGATAATAATAATATAGGGTAGCAGTTTAAATTGCAGCCTTAAAACCAAAGTTGAGTTCTTTAACTAGAAGACCCCAGAGATCTCTTTCATGAAAGAGCTGAGATTACTTAGAGTATCAATGAAGTAAGGCCTTGTGCTAACAGCACTGGCAAAACTGAGGAAACAGATGAAATCAGAACCAATAACTTGGACAGTATTACATACTTCAAGATCCATTCAGTGACCAGCATTTATTGTGCTGGTAGAGAAAAGTAAAGGTTGTATTATACCTTGAAAAACATAAGCTGAACACTTACCAGGAAGGAGACTTTCCGTCCTCTACCAAGATGTTTTCATTAATAACATAAAAGGCTGAATTGTTAAAGAGCAAACTGGCAAGGCTGCATTAAATAGGTGGTTTTGGGGAAGTGCTACAAAAGGGGATTTTTTTTTAAAAGATACAGGGCCTTCATAATTTCTATTTGATGAAATGGACGAGACACCAGGGACTGTTATTATGAAAAGGCATCTCTGTTCAGTTCTTGGACCCAGAGCATTATAAACACAGTAAAGTGAGAAGAAAGTGTTTTATAAAGCATTTCCGGTACAGGGAACTTTTGTATCTAATATCTCACTTGTACTTCATCACAGAGATATGGGCTGGTTTCCTTGATATATGGAACTCCCTGGTAAGGAAATTCCTGATGCCAATGCATGTTGATGACCTTTTCTGCTGGGCACAGCATAGTGTAAGAGAGCTGCCTGGAGCATACCTGCCCAGGGTCACAGAGCCAATGTCAGAGGCAGGACTGAGGCCCAGGTAGTACTGGTGCCCAGGCCAGCTTTCTATCCTCTTCTCTGTTCTTTAAAACAATCCTGTGAAACAGGTGGTGCTAGCATTATCATCTCCATTCTACAGAAGAGGAAATAAGGCTGACAAGTCATACGACTGGTTCAAGGTCACACTAGTAGTCTCTAGTGTAGCTAGGACTTGAACCCAGATCTGATGCCCAGTCCAGTACTCTCTTTTTAAGCCTGGTCCTCCCCCTATCGCCCCGGTTGGAAGCCACTCCTGGACGCGGTTGCACAGCTGATTCCCAAAGCAGCTTTGTTCCGCTCCAGGTCAGCAGCCTGGTGGTGAAACCTCTCTCCTTCCTCAGCAGGCTCCACCATATTGGAGCTGGACTTAGTTCAAAGAATCACCTGATCTGATTAGCTCAGAAATCCCGAACTGAAGTGATCCACTAGCGTCAGCCTGCTCTGGGGCACCACCAAGGCCAGACAGTTTTCTTTCTGTTAAACTATGATGCCCTATGAAACAAACTCCTAGTACCCAACTGTACATATTTCTGAATGAAGGGAGAGGAGATTTCCATTTGTCGCTGTGTCTAATTGTGCCTTGACAGACATTTTGTCCACTCTGGTTCACTGACGACAACCTGTGAGGCACTTAACCCTGGGTCCTATTTTCCTCCGCTGTAAAATGGGGGGGTTGGTCTAAATGGCTTCTAAGTCCATTTTAGAACTAGATTTATGATCCTATGATCTCAACAAATGATAAAAACAGCTCACATCTCCACAGCACTTTGTAAATGATAAAATTTCTACAGCATTTTTTAGTTTACAAAGTGCTATTGTTACTACAATCTTGAGGGATGGGCAATGCAAATATTGTTTTCCCATTTTACAGATGAGGAAATAGACTCAATTGTTACTAGACTAATTGTTATGCCCAAGGTCACCCAGTGAACTAGCAAAAATGGAAGGAGTGCTGAACTTGGAGGCACAGGACCTGAGTTCAAATTCTGGCTCTATCTGCCTGGTCTTTGGCAAATCACTTCCTTTGGGCTTCAGTTTCTTCCCCTGTAAAATATGGGGGTTCAACTAGGTGACCCCTAAGTTTAATTTCAGTTCTAGATGTATGACTATAAATATGAGACTCAAATCTGGGTCTTCTGCCTCTCAGAAAGCACTCTATTGACTGAGGCATAAGAGGCAGGAGCATGGTGCCTTCGGATAAAATGAGTGATGTGACCTTTGTTATTTTGAATATGAAAACATAACCCTAATGAAAAAAGCACTGAACTGAGGTCAGGGAGACCTAGGTTCTGACTCTTTGTGTTTTTATATACATAACTCCTGTGCGCCTCAGTTTCCACAATTGTCCTCAATAGCCCTCACAGCTGTCATGATGATAAAATGAGACTGAGAAATGCTCATTGATTGACTGATTGATTGAATAAATGGTCAGTCCAGTTCTCCAGCAGCAATATACCCCCTGAAGCTACTTCACAACTTTCTTGATTGACTGTTTCTCTTTGGGGGAGCCAAATTCTTCTATTCTTGTGAAAACCCAGGATGGGTTTTGTAGTGTGTATGTAGTTTGTATCAAAACAGAGAGACAGAGACTCAGTTTTACTATATGAAAAATAACAGTGGAAAGCATACAATGTTAGAGCAAAGGGTAATCTTTAGCCCTCAGGCCCCATGCACCGTCTTGTGAACCTTGGGGTGGACTTGTTTCATACTTGTATAAACAAAAACAAACAGACGTGATTTTGTTAGTACAGTGAATATGGGCTTATTCTGATTTTCCTGAGATTTCATGCAACTTTTTTTTTAACCACCCCAGCTGCTGTAATGTTGTTACATAAAACTCAGCAAAACTGCTTCTCTGGGTAAAGTGGGCCTCATGTGATGCAAGAACCTCACTGGGGATCAATAGTTTCACCCATGGATTGAATCAAAACATGCCTCTTGTCACAGAGGATGGATCCTTACTTAGGAGACCAATTAATCAGAGCTGAGGAGCTGAGTTCTGGAACCAAACATTTAAGTGCTTAATAGATTTTCCAACCAGACAACAAAAACTCATTAAATTGTACTGGCCCTTGGTTTTTGGTTTTTTTTTTTTTTTGATTATGACATGTAAAGGAAACAAAATATTTTGTGAGTTGACTTCTATACGTAAGTATTATGGGGTGTGGGGTGCAATCACTTTTTTAGCTTTGTGCATATAATCTCCACTGTCTCCAGTAGTCTGTGGGGACTCCTCCTCGCTGGGCTCTGCTGCCAAAGCAAGACATTCCCACCACCGCTACCAAAATCAAGCATTCCACAGGCTTGTAGATTTGAGAATAGGAAGAGACCTCAGAGGACGTTGAATCCAATCCCTTCCTTTAAAGATGAAGCAACCAAGGCCCTGAGAAGTTAAAGGACCTGACCAAGACCCACAGGCAGCAACTGGCAGAGCTAACAAGTGAAGTCACTTCCTTTGACTCCAAAACCCGTGCCCTTTCCACTGAGAATTTTAGGTTAGAGCAGTTTTCTATACTCTATTTGATGACTGGAAGAGGACAACGTATAACTGAAATCTCTTTCTAGATTCAATGGAAAATTATGGAATGGAGTCTGACTCCTTCCTTTTGGTCATCAAGTGGCTTATTGACAACTCCTCTTCGCGGTGCAGTAGAAAGGGGATGAGCTTTGAAGTCAAAAGACGCAGGTTCACACTCGACCTCTGCCAAGGGCTGCCTGTGTGACCTTGGTCAAGTTCCTTAACTTTTCGGGGCCTTGGTTCCCTCATCTTTCAAAAGAGGAGAATGACTCGAAGTCCTCTAAAGTCCCTTTCCATTTTAAATCTATGAGCTGATGAAACTGTCTGAGATTTACTGTATTTTAATCTATTGAGGACAGAATGTGCTTAAAATATTCACAGCAGTCATTAGTAGATTCTTGTGGTTGAAATGTTTGTGGAGCACATGGGATTGACAGATTGCAGAATTAAAGCTGAAAGGAACCCAAGGAGTCTTCTAGGCCAACCACCTCATTTTACGAGTGAGGAGCCTGAGGCCCAGAACAGTGAAATGACTTGTCTAAGGTCACAGAGGCAGTAGGGGAAGGTTTCAAATATTTTTACCCCTTTTGACACTTCCTTGGAACGGTGGCTAAAATGCTGGCAGGAGTTATTTATTTTAAAGACACCACGTAGTTATAAAAAAAAAAATACTAAATTCTCTCCTAACATGTTAGATCTTCTTCCTTGACTACTAATAAAAGGTATAGCTGATAAAAACAGTTTATAGTACTTTAAGATCTGAAAAGCACTTTAAAATATGTTATTAATAATAATGTAGTTGTTATTCTCAGTCTGCTAATAAGAAATACAGTGTTAGGGGCAGCTAGGTGACGCAGTTAATAGAGCACTGGACCGGGAGTCAGGAGTACCTGAGTTCAAGTTTGGACTCAGACACATGATTCACTAGCTGTGTGACCCTGGGCAAGTCACTTAACCCCAACTGCCTCACAAAGAAAGAAAGAAAGAAAGAAAGAAAGAAAGAAAGAAAGAAAGAAGGAAGGAAGGAAGGAAGGAAGGAAGGAAGGAAGGAAGGAAGGAAGGAAGGAAGGAAGGAAGAAAGAAAGAAAGAAAGAAAGAAAAGAAAGAAAGAAAGAAAGAAAGAAAGAAAGAAAGAAAGAAAGAAAGAAGGAAAGAAAGAAGGAAAGAAAGAAGGAAAGAAAGAAAGAAAGAAAGAAAGAAAGAAAGAAAGAAAGAAAGAAAGAAAGAAAGAAAGAAAGAAAGAAAGACAGTGTTATTGTTTGTCTGTTTACAGTTGCCAGATATGACACCTCACCCAACATAAGCAACAGGTCTTGAACTGCTCCAAAGTGATTGTGTGGGTTTCTGTGGCAAGGAATGAGGAGGAGGAACAGAACATGACCATCTCCTGCCTTCCGGGACCCCAGTTCCCTGTTCTGAGGACATGCACTCATCCACCTGAGGCTGGGGATTCAATAATTTAGAAACCAGCACATCCGTTGCTTAAGATTTTCCAGAATAGCTTCAGATGCATCTAAGGGCAATGAACTTCTGCAAAACAGTAATAAGTTGCCAGCTCCACAAATGCCACCAGTTACACCCTCCGCTCACAACCATTCTTGGCAGAGCTCCTCCCTGGAGTCATAGGGACTCCAAAATAACACTTAGGTAATGTTGGGGGTGGGAAAGAAGAGACAGTAGAGGCTTAATGAATTCTTTTCTTTTAATTTTTTTTTCTTTGAGAGGCAATGAGGTGAAGTGACTTGCCCAGGGTCACACAGCTAGTGAGTGTCAAGTGTCTGAGGCCACATTTGAACTCAGGTCTTCATGAATCCACGGCTGTGCTCTATCCACTGTGCCACCTAGCTTCCCTCCCCCAATCAATTCTTAAACCCTAAATAATAAGGCCTTGAAAAGAACATCTTTTTTAAAAGTTAATTTTTTTTCAATCAGCAAAAATGTGCCTCCTCTTTCTCCTACCCAGCTCCATTCCCAATTCAAACAAAAAAACCCTTGATACAAACATGTACAATCGAGCAAAACAAATTTCCAAAAGAAATGAGTATTTAACTGTGTATATATGTATGTATATATACTTATGTATTTACAAATATACTTATATACTTCTTTTGGAAATTTATCTGTACAAATATATACATATCTGCATATGTGTAAATATATACACATATGCATAATATGTGTATATATGTCTATGTATATAGATACATAGACATATATTTCTATGACATTAGGGGAAAATCTTTGCAGCTAAGACAACTCGGCACAAGGAAATTGCTTGACTCCTCAGGCTTTATGGAGATTCCCTGGAGGAGCTGGAAGCCTGTGTCTCTTAGCTCCATCAGACCACTCTGTAAAACTTCTCAGGGGTGGGGAACCCGTGGCCTCGAGGCCACACGTGGCCTACAGCACCCCTGCTCTAGATTACTCACCCCAGATGAGAGGCATAATAGTGTAGTGGGTAGAGAGGGGACCTTGGAGCTAAGAAGACCTGGGTTCAAGTCCTGCCTCTGACATATCCTGGCTGTGTGAGCCTGGGCAAGTCACTAAACCTCCGAGTGTTCCAGGCAACTTTCTAAGACTAAGTTGAGAAAAAGCTGCCAACCCGCATTAGCAGAGGGAATTTCCTCATCCAGGAGTTCTCTACACTAATGAGATCCGGTCCCTATGTAGACATAGGCAGACTGGGGCCTGCTGTGAAACTCAGAGAGAGTTACCTGGGGCACAGAGAAGTCCTGGGTGGCCAGGGCAGCCAAGCCTCGCTCTCAGAGGAGGAGCTCGAGCCTTTATCTTCCTGCCCCAAGGTCTGCTCTCCTGCTTTCTCACCTGCTTCCTGTCTTCCAAGAATCTGCATGGGGACATGGAGTTTTCTCCTTAGGAGTTCCTTGGATGTGTGTGTGTGTATACATATATACACATATACACATATTCATATATTTATATATACACACACACACTGATTTGTTTATATTCTGCATGACATTTTGATAGTCTTCTGGTTTGCTGTTTGTTTTTTTTTTTTTTGGCTAGCCGTAATTAGTAGATGGTTATAACCTGCAGAGGCCCTAAGTGATCAATAATGATTTGGTTGGTTTATAACATATCACTATATAAGGATTTGTGATGATGTCTTTAGCATTTTAAGTAAATGTCATCACACATTATCCATTAACACTTAAAACTGAGGGAGTTTGATATAATGGACAACTCACTGGTCTTGTAGTCAGGAGAGACCTGGGTTAAAATCCTGCCTCAGATACTTACAAGCTGTGTGACCCTGGGAAAGTCACTTGACCTCTCACTGCTCTAAACAACTCTCTAAGACTGAGTTGCAGAGAAGATGCTGGCCTGCATCTGAATAGAGGTTTCTTATCAGGAGTTCCTTATAACAATGAAATCACAGGCCAAGTCTACCACTAGCTTTATTTTAAAAATTCTTTCAACTACATTACCTCCTAAAGGGAGACAGCATGGCACACTGGGAAGTGGGATTGGTTTAGAGTCTGAGGACCTGGATTCAAATCCCAGCCCAGCCCTACCATTTACTACCTGTGAAATGTGAGCAAGGCACTTCACCTCTCTTGGACTGGGGCAAGGGTAGATTAGATGGCTTCTAAGGTGCCTTATAGCTCTAAGTCAGTGATGGTCATGAGAGTTTGTTCTGTGAAGCAGCTTTTCAAACAGACTTCCATGATCCCTCCACTACAGCTTGGGAAAGGACCTTGGAGACTTCCTACAACTGAGAAGTTCACTTCTCCTTAGCCATACCTCTGACTTAGCTAAGCTGTGCTGCAGACCAGGCCTTTACTCAAAATCTTTCTAACATTCTAGGACCTGCCAGACTGTGTTCTGCTGGCACAGCCTTTGAGAAACCAGGCTTAAACTCCAAACCTCAGTGAGGGGTCTGTCTGACTGGGCTTTATTAGAGATTTTCTAAGTGCCATATTTACCTTTGGGAAGTTTTAAGAAACAACCGATATTACTGCCTACCTCGTATTGTGAAACTTGAGAAATTCCCTAAATAAAGCATTTTTTACAGTAATGAGTTCCTTACATGTATACTACTACTAATACCACCACCACCACCACCACCACTACTACTACTACTACTACTACTACTACTACTACTACTACTACTACTACTACTATTACTACTACTACCACTGCACTTATTTGGCTTAGAACTAAGGTGGGCATATGGGCCTATCTTGTTACATTTAATAAAACTAGAATTTTCTTTACTCAGGAAAATGTACAAATGAAAAGCAAACCAGAAATAACATTCTTACAACTGAGATATATGAGTCATGATTCAGCAAGGAATTTGGGTCCAAAGCTGATGAGGCAACTAGCTTCCTGCCTAACTGCTATTTCTCCACACCAAATATTTTTATTTTCTGCTCAGTTAGATCTATTTGAAAATGAAGATGGATTCACCAGTGAGGATTACTGATGACAGACAGTTGGTGGGATTCCTTCCTATATATTCACTTTTATGCACAGAGCCTTATAAAATACTGTAAATATTAAAAATACAAAGAGAAAAGAAAGTAAAGGGGAAAAGTTCAGTTATTTTACCACAGAGCAAAATGAACAGTTTTTGCCTTGCTTATCAAAATAAAAAGTGCAGAATCACAAAATAAGGAAGTAACGTCTAAACTGTGAGCTATCAACAATGTGTTCTATTAATTAGTAATCATTCTGCTTTTTGGATCTCTAGATTCCAAATGGATCCAGCTTTAGTAACGGAACATTTCATTTCTGAGGCACAAATAAGACAATTAAAATACTATCAACTGACAAAAACCATCTAGTAACAGGGGTTTTTAAGCTGTCTTAGGCAGTTTGGTAAAGCCTATGAACCCTTTCTCAGAATCATGTTTTTAAATGCACAAAATAAAACACATAGAATTACAAAGAAAATGATATCAAAAATAGTTATTAAAATTTTTTTTAAAAGCTCACATTAAAAACTCCTGGACTAGAAGAATAATTGGTTGTTTCAAAGGTCAGGAGGAAAATGATAATAAAAGCGAGCATTTATATAACCCTTTAAGGTTTACAAAGCATTTTTACATATATTATATCATTTGATACTTGTAACAACTCTACAAGGCAAGGATGAGTATTATTGTCCACATTTTACAGATGAAGAAATAAACCCACGGAAGTTAAACGTCACATATGTGGTCACATAATCAGTAGGTTTTAGAGACAGGATTTGAACTTTGGCTTCTCCTTTTCATCTGACAAGTCTCCACTTGTTTCACTTCTTCCATGAAACTTTCTCAAATCCCCCTAGTTGTTACTGCTCCCTCTCCTCAATTTGTTCTGTATTATTCTTATTTGTATACATACTGTATCCTCCCAGGAGAATGTAAGTTCCTTGAGGGGAGAGGCTTTTTCATTTTTGTCTTTCTATGCTCAATGCCTAGACCTGTGCTTTGTATATTGAAGGTGCTGAATAAAGTACTTGTTGAATTGACTGACCCAAAGTCCACCACTTCCCACTCTACTCTAAACAGGTAGGTAATTCGTTGATAATGACAATGTAGACTCTAATTTCCACTGACATTCTTTAGGACCAGGCACAGCAAGTGGATCCAGAGTGAGTCAAAAAATTTCCAATCAATTCTGTCACACATTTCCATCAAACTATATCCCAATATCATAGAAATTACATTTAATGAATTTCTTTAGTATTGTGGGAAGAAATAAACAACAGTGTTGTAGATCCAATTTCTATTAAAATTCTTACTATACTTTTATGTCTGGGAATTGTGTGTATGTGTGCATGTACACATGTGCATTGGCATTTGTTTTAGATCTTGGACCTGGAAAAATCTCAGGTCTATGATATATAGTCTAGAAAAACGATTATCTTTCTCTCCGTCTCTCTCCCTCCCCGCACAAAGATAAACATACCTATATACACACATATACAGATACACATATATGTGGACATATATAGTTGTCCTTCGCTCTCGAAAAGGACCAAAAACACATCACTATTTCCGGGTTGAGGTACACTGTGATCAGACCAATAAGATCTTGGAAGGCTCTTCCATAGGTGGGGCACAAATTGTTCACACGAACATTTGAAATGGAGATGTCTCTAAATCTGTGCACTTCACACTTCTTTTGAGCTACTGCAATTCTGCTTTGCTTATGGAGTACAACCCCTTCTTTGATGAGGTCACGTCATGCTGGGCAGTGCCGTGCCGGTGTCTCCCGTGTCTCCCAATCTATTCCTAAGTTCTTCTGAGAGACCTTAAAAGTGTCCTTGTATTGCTTTCTTCTGATCTCCATGTGAGTGTTTGCCTTGTGTAAATTCTCCATAAAATAAGTCCTTTAGGCAAATGTACTTTTGGCATTCGAACAACGAGGCCAGCCCATCAGAGCACTGTAATCTGTTGACATTAAGTCTTCTGGTAGTTGTCTTGCCTTCGGGCTGCCACTTTTGTTGAATGCAAATGTTTCGTTTGGAGAGCATAAGGTTATGACTGGTCCAACACTCTGTACCCCATGTCCCCTTCATCACTCTCATATCCTGTCTGTCTCTTCTCCTTACAATGACAGTCTACTAAATGCCAATGTTTGTTGTGAGGGTACATCTACGAAGTTTCATTGTATTTAGGTAAATGGAAGACAGTGTTGGTGATAAGAAGGTCATGAGATACACAAGTCTTCAGTGGTAAGTGACCATTGCTGTTGCTATTTCTGACTCCGTCCTTCACAAGGACTCCTAGCTATGTCTAATAGTCTGAACCTAATATGGCATTAAAATCACCCAGAATTGAAAGCCTTTCCTCTTTTGGCACATTGATGATGAGTCTACAGGTCTTCGTAAAAGACAGATGACAGAACCCAGGACAAGCACCTTGAGAAGTGGCGCTTTTTAAAAGTGCAGCTCTAAGGCACCCCAGTATTGCTCTTACCTTAGTTTAGTTACCTGTTGGGTCTGATCCACCATGTGCTAGGTTGTTGTGGTTTGACTGGAGTTTTGGATCAGCTGATCACGAACACATGCCCCAACAAGGACTTGGTCACATTGGCAACTACAAAGCCTTGCCCAACAGCCATTTAGGAAGTCTTCAACAATAAATTCCACATCATTGGAGCTGTTGGCATAGGGATTGCTGTTGTGATGATCTTTGGCATGATTTTCAGTATGATTCCATGCTGTGCTATCCAGAGGAACCAAGCTATGGTCTGGAGTCTTTGCTTTCATCCCCTGAGCAGGAAAGTCTGCCCTCTAGAACTGTTCTGTTTGTGTCTTTTGTTTTATTTTGTTTTGTTTGCCACTCACTTTAGTATTCATTCTGCATTTTTAAATGGACAAAATTGTTCTATATTTGTTAGCTTTTTAATGCCTTATTTGATACCATTGTTGGTAGTTGAGGATTTTTTGGTTTTCGCTTTTATGGTCAAAGAAATACTGCAATAAGAGGTACTATATTTACTAGACTCTAGTTAAAGATATTGTACAGAATAAAGAACCATGTTGGCCTTTAAATAGATAAAAATGTCTTATCTCAGATTTAATCAGGATCTAACTTATGTTGAAGGCAATTTCATACATAATAAAGATTATGACAATAAAAAATGTTTTTCTTTAACCTCACCAGGGTTTATCGTGGTGGAAGCATACACGCGAATGACGGCAGCATGGCACTTTGCTGTAAGCGGAGGATCACATTGTCATGATTCTGTCACTCCTTTTGGTAGGCATACAAGCTTGGTGACTAGAGCAGTTTTGATTGCAAAACCCATGCCAGCTTCATGGTGCTCCCTATCACTGCAGCCATTCCAGAAAAACATTTAGCCAGCTCCAGCTTTGGTAAGCTGGCCTTCATTTGCAAGCCTTGTTTCACTCAGGGCTGCCATCTAGATGTGCAATACCTCCTTAGTTCTCTTTCAACAAGAGCTGTTCATCTTTCAGGTCTACTGGATTTCATGTTGTCCATAAGTGTGTGCACTTTCCACGTACCAATTGTAAGTGGAATCATCATTGCAAAAGTTTTTGTATATTTTTTGTTTCAATCACAAGGTGGGATTCCTGCAGCAAACTTGCCAGGGCTAGATGAAGCAAACAATTTTTAGGGCACCTTTTCTAGCTCCCTCTTCATGCCAGTAGGTGAGCAGTATAGTCTATTTAAAAAAAAAAAAGGGCTGCTCAGACATCTAGAGGGCTGCTGAATCCCACTGTTGCTTCAGTTCAACGAGAAGATGACCCTATGGACTGGGCTGCCTATATGCAGGGCTGTGACTATAGCTCCCAGTGTAGCCACACGTGCTGCTTCATCACTACTGTCATCATAGGACTTTGAGGTAGATAAAAATGGTAAAATGGTATGGGTGATGTCTTTTGATTCGAGCATGAATCATATTTAAGTGAGGCAGAGTTGCTCAAAGTCGTTGGCCTCATTCTGTCTTTCAGAGTTATCAAAGTCCTGTGGCAAGACACAATTCAAGAAGACTGGCAATGGCTCAGGATGCTCTGGATGACCTTGGCGTCTTCGATGTCCAACCAAGCTCTAAGGGCTCCACAGCACCTGCTTCAGCTGTCTTCATGGCCATGGGAACTAACTTTCTCATCTGCCTATTCCACTGGGGGAAGTCTTCACAGGCTTGGGTTAGACACCCCCTTAACTTCCTGAAGGGTTTGAGACTTCTTGGTTACTCTCAGCCTGGCTTATCCCATCTGCCAAAAAGGTTTACTGTGGTGTAACCACTGCTCATGCTATGGCTTCTTGGAGCCATAGCTCCAAGGTGAGAGTTGGATGAGAGCTGGGTGAATCAGGTGGACTCCAAAGGTGGAAAGCAGCCCTAAAAAAGGTCTCAGCAGCCCTCACATCAGAGGTACTAATCTTTCCCAAGTTTCCTACACACACACACACACACACACACACACACACACACACACATTATACACATGTGTGTGTGTGTGTGTATATATATACATATATATCACATCTAGGACATAGTAGGTGCTTAATAAATGCTCATCAGTTGATTAAATTATCATCATATAGACCTTCATATATATTTCCTCGGTCCTATATTAAAATGAAGATAATTTATTATATAATATATTATAATTTAAATTATATATTATATGATATATATTACATATAACATATTAAAATAGGGCAGTTAGGTGGCACAGTGGATAGAACATTGGGCCTGGAGTTAAGAAGACTCTTCTTCCTGAGTTCAAATCTGGCCTCAGATACTTACTAGCTGTGTAACCCTGGGCAAGGCACTTAACCCTGCTTGCCTCAGTTTCCTTATCTATAAAATGAGTTGTAGAAGGAAAGGCAAAACCACTGCAGTATCTTTACTAAAAAAGACCCTACAAGGGGTCACAAAGAGTCAGACATGACTGAAATGACTAAACAACAAATATGTTAACATATTATATTTATATATATTATATACATATATATACATATATATACCTATGAAGGTCTATATGAAAGTAATTTAATCAATTGAATAGCATTTATTAAGTACCTACAAAGTTCTAAACATTTTGTTAGGTGTGGGAAGTACAAAGAAAAAAGTAAAATGGTCTTTGTCCTCAAGGAGCTTACATTATACTGGGAATGTGATATATAAAATGTTCACAGATGAGTAAATGTGGGATTTATAGAAAATAACTATGCAGAAAAGGGGATGGACATCAGGAAAGGTTTTTTGAAGGAGCTGGCACTTGAGCTGAGCTTTGAAGGAATTTCTACAAGATTTCCAAGAGATGAAGGGAAGGATGGAGGGCATTCGAAGCATAAGGAATAACACATGCAAAGGTGAGAGACGGAATGTCACGTACAGGAAGTATGGTCAGTTTGGCTGCAGCTTAGTGTGTCTAAGGAGAAGTACTAGGTTTACAAACCTGTAATCAGATTTATTATTTTTTAATAATTAAAGAAAATTCTAAATTTCAATTAGAAGTTCATAAAAATAAAGATGTAATTTGTTTTCACATCTTAAATCTATCTGTGGACCCTAGGTTAAGAATCCCTGAATTAAGTAAATGGAAACAGGGGCATTAAGAAGAGGGTTGGTTTGGAAAGAAAGATAATATATTTTGTTTTGCACTTGTTAAATTTGAAATGGTTTATTAAATTAAAAAGGGTTTGTACCAACAAAACCAGTATAGCCAAGATTAGAAGGAAAGTGGAAAGCTGGGAAAAATTTTTGACACAGTATCTCTGATAAAGGCCTCATTTCTCAAATATATAGAGAACTGAGTCAAATTTTAAGAATATAAGTCATTCCTCCCTTAAATAGTCAAAGGACATGAACAAGCACTTTTCAGATGAAGAATTAAAGCTATCTATAGTCATATAAAAAAATGCTCTAACTCACTATTGATTAGAGAAATGCAAATTAAAACAACTCTGAGGCACCACCTCACACCTCTCAGGTTGGCTAACATGACAAAAAAGGAAAATGTTGAATGTTGGAGGGTATGGGAAAACTGGAATACTAATGCACTATTGGTGGAGTTGTGAACTAATCTAAGCATTCTAGAGAGCAATTTGGAACTATGCCCAAAGGGCTATAAAACTGTGCATACCCTTCAACCCAGCAATTCTACTATTAGGTCTATATCCCAAAGACATTTTTTTAAAAGGGGGAGGGAAGGACTTAATTGTACAAAAATATTTATAGCAGCTGTTTTAGTGGTGGAAAAGAATTGAAAATTGAGGGAATGCCCATCAATTGGGGAATGGTTGAACAAACTGTGGTATATGATTGTGATGGAATACTATTGTACTAGAAAAAGAAAAGATGATCAGGAAGCTCTCAGAAAAACCTGGAAATATCAACATGAACTGGTGCAAAGTGAAATCAGCAGAACGTTGTACACAGTAACAGCAATATTGTATGATGATCAACTGTGAATGACTTACCTATTCTCAGCAATACAACGATCCAAAACAATTCTGAACAACTTATGATGAAAAATGCTGTCCACCTCCAGAGAGAGAACTGATGGAGTACGAATGCAGATCTAAGTATACTTTTTTTTTAACCTTTTTTTCTTTTGGCTTGTTTTTTTTCACAACATGACTGATATGGAAACATGTTTTGCATGACTGCACATATATAACCAACATCAAATTGCTTGCCTTCTCAATGAGAGGAGAGAGGAGGGAAGGAGTGAGAAATTTGGAACTCAAAATTTAAAAAAAAAAACTAATATTAAAAATTATTTTACATGTAAGTGGGAGAAAATAAAATATTTTTAAAAAAGAAATGATGAACAGGATGATTTCAGAAAAACCTAGAAAGACTTACATGAACTGATCTAAAGTGAAGTGAGTGAGTAGAATCAGGAGAACATTGTATATAGTAATAGCAATATTGTACAATGATGGTTGACTGTGAATGATTTTGCTATTCTGAGCAATACAATGATCCAAGACAATTCCAAAAGGCTCACAATGAAAAATGCTATCCACCTCCAGACACAGAACTTATGGAGTTGGAATGAAGATCAAAGTATATTATTTTTTACTTTATTTTTTGTGGGTGTTTTTTGGCCTATATTTTTTTTTCCCACAACATGACTAATATGGAAATGCATTTTGCATGACTGCACATGGATATCCTATATCAAATTGTTTATCATCTCAGGGAGGGGGAAAGGAAAGGAAGAAGAGAATTTGAAACTCAAAATTATAAAAAATGAACGTTAAAAATTGTTTTTATACGCAACTGATAAAAAAATATTATTTTTTAAAAATTCAAAATGCTTATGATGTGGACATTCAGGTAAGAATTACAGTAGGCAGCTCAGAGGTGCAACTCAGGAGAATTACATGTATTTGGTAGTCTATTGCCCAGAGATGATTATTCAATCTATGATGAGATAACGAGAGAGAAGAGGAAAGGGCCCAGGACAAAGCCCTGATGGATACTCACACACAGCAGGGTACAATGTGGATGATGCCTGTCTGTCCTCCTACTCACCCAGGTTCACAGCCTCAGAGTCAGACAGGACTGCTGATTCTCCTTTAACCCAGATGTCCAATTAGTGGACAGTCTTGTGGGCACAACATCTCATTCTTCTGTCCCCTTCTTCCATTCACAAAGTCACAACTCTAGGACAGGTTCTCATGATCTCTAATAGGTCTCCCTGCCATGCGTCTCCCCGCTCAAATCCAACCTTTACACAGATTCCAAAGTGATTTTCCTAAAACACAGGTCTGACCGGGTCATTCCCCTGCACAATACACTCTAGTGGCTCCTTATTATTACCTCTAGAATCAAATACAGAGTATCTCAAAAGTCTTAGTGCAGTTCTAAGTTTTAATAACTTCAGAAGTATAAATGCTACAAACTAACAAAAAACAAAACCTGAAAGATTAATTACTTAAAACGTTAGAATGCTAAGGTGGCCAAGCAAGAGGATCTCCTCTACTGATAATGACAGTCTGAGAAAGTGTCATCCAGAAATTGTTACATATGCAATGCATGACAGTATGCCTTGTCTTGTTAAAATCAAATCGAAAATTTATTACTCGAAATCCACAAAACTAAATAAGCATAAAAGAAATTTAAACAATTAAACCTTCAAATGATATTTTTGGTAAGCTTGTAGCACTTCTGAAATTATTAAAGCTTTAAATTGCACAAAGACTTTTGGGACACCCTGTTTGAACTTCTCTGGCATTTAACACGCCTCCTTACCTGGTTGCAACCTATCTTTCCAATCTTATTATGCATTACTCCAGTCAAACCAGTCTTCTTGTTGTTCTTCACCCAGGACACTCCATCGCTCATCAACATTCCTTAGGACTCTACTCTTTCCCCATCTCCACGTCTCAGAATCTCTGGTTTCCTTCCAAGATCAGCTCAAACACCATGTCCCACATGAGCTCTTTCCTGTTCTTGCCAGTTTACTGCTGCCTCTCCCTCTCTCCCTAGCCCCAACAAATCGTCTTGTATTTGTTATATGTGCGTATGCACAGACATACTATTTCTCCTATGGAAAGAAAGCTCCTAAAGGACAGGAAATGTTTCATTTTTGTCATTGCTTCCCCAGTCCATGCACAGTAGACACTTAATTGCTTGCTTTGTCCTGTAAAGGAGACTGAGAAAAATCAGATAGGCAGAAAGAAAACCATTACAGAGCAATATTACTAAAACCCAGGAAGAAGACAGTATCTAGAAGGCGGGACAGCCAACACTGTCGATTCGAGGATAAGACTTGAGAAGAACCCCTTGGATTTACCAATGGATTGGTGTTCTTGTGGTGAACAGTTTCAGTCCCTGGTGGGTAGAGAAGCCAGAATGCAGGGGGCTAAGAAACGATGAAGTGGGAGGAAGAAGCAATGAATATGGACTGCTTTTTCTAAGAGTTTGGCTGTGAAAAGGAAAAAAGATAAAGGACTATAGCCTGAGGGGATGTCAGGATTCAGTAACAGGTGTTTTTTTTTTCATAAAGAATGTGAGAAATCTGAATATGTTGGCATGTTTGAAAGCAACAGGGAAGGGACCAGCAGACTGGGAGAAATTGAAGAAGAGGGAAGAGACACAGTCAGACAGAGACAGACAGACACAGAGAAGAAGATGATGATGATGAGTGAGGCAAAATTACCAGAGGAGATAGGAAAAGATGAGCTCAAGGGCACAAGTACAAAGGCTGGCTTTGGTGGGGGTGGGGGGTGGGAATGGCCACTCTTCATCTGAGATTAGAGTAAAGGAGGAAAGGATGAGGCATGAGGCTGAGATTATTCCAAGTGTGGAACTGGGGAGGAGAGAAAGTTTGCAAAAACTTGAATTTTTTTGCAAGGCAGAGAAGGATGGAGGAGGTAAGCAGTAGTGTCAGTGTCTTGAGAAGGGAAGAGAAGGTTCCAAAATCTCTGTGGGGATGGTTTTGACATAAATGAGCTATCTGAGTACCCTGGAGAGAAGGAAGCACTTACAGCTTCTAAACTGGGGCAGGCTTGGGGAAGCTAGGTGGCACAGTGGATAGAGCACAGGCCCTGGATTCAGGAGGACCTGAGTTTAAATCCTGCCTCAGACACATAACACTTACTAGCTGTACGACCTTGGGCAAGTCACTTGACACCACTGCCTAGCCCCTCTCCCTCCCCAAAAAAATTAAACTGGGGCAGGCTTCTTAGTCCCTGACTGATTTTATTTATACAATATGAATTTCCATAATGTTCTTTGGGGAAAAGAATGTTCAAGATAGCACTCTATTCAAATTTCTGGGCCCACAGCAGGATGCATCTATTCAGTGTTTGAGCATTACTGGGTCAGAAGTTACAATAAATTAATCATTTTTTTCCCTCCAGTGTTTAAAAATAACCAGACAATAGAGAAGTGTTGGGAAGTATGACTCAGCACTGAGTCAGAAGTTGTTTTCACTAAGGTTTTCTTTGCATATCTGTTATCCAGTGATTTAAAATCTATTCTCTTATTTATTCACAGAAGCCTGAAATAAAACACCTAGATTGAGTGTATGCTCATCTAACTTGGGAGCCAGCTCGAAGGTTCCCAGACCCGTGACTAGGAAGTCCTTCCATGGGTACCAATGGGGTAGGGCAAGTGCAGAGGTAACATGGGAGAGGGCGACACAGACCCCAAAGAGATCACCCAATACCATGATGTGATTGAGAGAAAAGATGAAGGCAGAGGATTCTGGGACTAGGGAGGACAGCGGTCTCCACAAGGTGAAAATCACTGGGATAGTTCTCCCTTAATCACTGGAAGGGAAACAGTGTTTCCAACCCCGACCCTTGCTTACCCTCACCTGAGTACCTGGGGCAAAGACCCTATAGCCCCACCTTTGTTATTGCTCTGACTATACCCAAGGTTTCAAAGAATCAGTATAACTGGGGGAAAAATCTCTAACAGAAGTATAAATCATTACTCAAATGCAACGCATTAGCAGTGGTGCTAGCAATAGGAATAAAACCACAATGAAAAACAGGTGTTTAACATTAAGCAGACTTATCACACTTCAGTTTAAGATATACTCTAGCAACTAGATTCCTAACTTACCTAAATTGGATATTTTTCTGTGGTCTTGAAATTTTCACCATACAGAAGTTAGTTAACACTGTCCTTTAGTATCTTAGAAAGAGTTTGGCTAACAAACAGCTAGAATTTTATGTAAAAAAGTAAAATAAAAAATGGAATGGAACTAAAATGTAGTGAAACTATAGCATAGTAGATTTTGTAGCTTCAGAAAAACATTTAGGAGACATGTATGTGAATACTGGAAGTGGTAATAATGCCAGGGAGGCAGCTATGGCATAGTGTAGTGATTCCCAACCTATGGGCTGCAAACTCCATGGGGTTGTGAATTTAGTAAAAAATTTATTATGAGAAATAAATAAACTTAGTTTCTGCCAGTTAAATAAATATCTTGCAATAGGTATTACAATTCTAAAATGCACATCATGCTCTTCTCATGAATAAAATACAAATTCATTGAAAAAATACGCCTAAAGTCATAGTGATAGAAAGAATGCTGGACCGAGGGTTGGAGAACCTGGGTTTGAATCCCTGCTATGCCACTTATTTCCTGAAGTGACCGTGGACAATCATAACAATAGCATTTGCATTGTGCTTTACGGTTTGCAAAGCGCTTTACAAATATAATCTAATTTGACCCTCACAACAACTCTGAGAAGAAGGTTCCATCAGTATCCCATTTTTACAAATAAGGAAACTAAGGCAGACAGCAGTTAAGAAACTTACCCAGGGTCACACAGCTATTAAGTGTCTTCATGTATCTGAAAGGTTACCATGTGGAACAAGGGACAGGATCAGATATTAGATAGGTGCAGCAGCAGCTGAGTCCTGCTGGCATGGTGGTGGTAGTGGAAGCAGCAGTAGTTGATGGCAAGGGAAGTATCTGTATCAGAAAGAATGTCCCCTGGAAAGATCTGGCCAGTTTGCTAGCAGGCTTTCACCTGCAGAGTGCTCCAACCACATAAGGGAGAGGTGAAATGTAAAAATAGCTAGTTATAGTCCTGTAAACCCTATCATATTCCAACAAGGTTTGAATATTATTCTCCTAGCAAATTGCATCAGTTCTTTTCCTACTACTGCTTTTTGGGGAGGCGCTAAACTTGAACCAAGAAGTAACTGTCCCCCCAAAATAACAGCATGGACATTTAAAAGCAAATAAGTGTGATCATGGGGAGCCTAATCCTTATAATTAGAGGTAGACTTGCCCAGCAATGGACCTGGTTGAGGACTGAATCGGAGAACAGGCTCAGTACCTGAGCCTCTGCAAGTCCCATCTGAATTGTGCCTCTAAGCTAGAGAAAGACGAAGGTACTTTACATTCTACCTGTGATTTCCTAAATAAAAGTGGAACTTAGCTCTCTTTTAAAAGAAAAAAAGTGTATACTGAAAATTTTTGTAGTAATAAAGAAATGAAAAGAAACTAGACAGATGTCCATCGATTGGGGATTGGCTAAGCAAATTGTGGGTTTGAATGTACTGGAATATTACTGCTCCGTAAGAAATTAATACGAAGGAAGCAGAGAAACATAGGATGATACATGAACTGACAACAGAATCAGGAAAACAATATATACAATGACCACAATAATGTAAGTGGAAAGAACACTAACAAAATAAACAATGGATGCTGTGAAATTATAATGACCAAGCCTGGTCCCAACTACGGGTGTGGAACACTGCCTGAACGTCAGACTTAGCTGCTGTGTTGGTCGGTTTTGCTGAACTTTATTTACCTAAATTCTTTGTTATAAGTAATGACTCTCTGGGAGGAGGAGGGAAGGGGAGACAGACAAAGGATTTATTGGGAAACAAACGTGATATAAAACCAAAAGACGACCACAATTTTCTCAAGTGTACATCTGAAACCAATCCAGACAAAGCTAATCTGAATCAGAAATCTCTTGGAATAGGAATATTTTATGAAGAATATATAAGTACACGTATGCATATATATGTTTGTATACAGTGATAAGATAGATAGCACAGTGGACAAAGCACTAGACCATGAGTCAGCAAGACCTGAGCTCAAAGTCAGACTTACTTACCAGATATGTGACCCAGGATGAGGCACTTTACCTCTCGGTCTTCTTCAGTTTCCTCATCTGTAAAATGGGAATAATAATACCTACATTACAGGACTGTCGTAAGGATAAAATACTTGTAAAGTGTTTTGTAAACCTTAAAGCATCTATAAATGCTGTTATTATTACTATTATGTATAAGATGAACTATACATATTTACATAAATGTATACACATGCATATATGTATATAACACGTATTCATATACACAAATACACATGTATGACTATTATATATATATATATATCGAGACAGAGATGACTAGACCTTTGATACAGGTGGCTCCTAAGGAGGAAATTCTACTAATTGGGATAGATTCTCTGTTAACGTACAGCCTCAGTGAGCTTCCTGGGGCACTGCAGGTTAAGTGACTTACCCAGGTCACACAGCCAGTGTGTTTTAGACGCAGGTCTTCAGGGAAATTTTGCAAATAAAAGACCCTCAGGATTCAACAAGCTCCTATCCACAGGATAAGGCTATGAGGTCTTTTCACTCCCCACTCTCAACACATTTTGAATGAATTGAATTGGGTTACTCTGCTCTTGGTGGTATTAACTTCTCTGATTAGTTCTCAGTAGGATGTGATCTACGAACCTTTTCATTTCCTCAATAGTGGTGGCGAGTATGCAGCAAATCATTCGTATCCTTCTACCAAGAATCAATGAGTACCGATGAAGCAGTTAGGTGAGGTGTACAACACAACATGGGACCAACTGCCTCATTAGAGTGATTGTCTTTCTTGTGAATGTGGTTTTATTTCCTAAAACAGCATCACTGCTTCATCCACACAGCACTCTGAATCCTAAGAATAAGTACAAGCAGTCAATCAACTGATACACATTTATTAAATGCCTGCTATATGTCAGCCTCTGTACTAGGTGCCAGGGATAGAAAGACAAAGA
The DNA here is from genome assembly GCF_003287225.1 of Phascolarctos cinereus. Classification (NCBI taxonomy): domain Eukaryota; kingdom Metazoa; phylum Chordata; class Mammalia; order Diprotodontia; family Phascolarctidae; genus Phascolarctos; species Phascolarctos cinereus. The sequence goes on along the minus strand of NW_027555514.1, from coordinate 270,899,617 downwards.
ACGGACCAATCCCTACTCCCAAGGAACTTACATTCCAGTGGGTGAGAAAAAAGTTCATGGTGGGGAGGGGGAGGGGTAGAGGAGATGGTGGCTCTAACATAAGAAAGGTATAAGATGCTTTAGTCAAGAACTGACGGAGTTGTTCATCTTTGTATGGCTCACAGTGTTTCAGTAGGATATCAGGCTTCTTTTGAATCAGCTACCCCACCTGCTTTAGATGTGGAGTGATGGAGTGGGGTGGGGAGGGGAGGAGTGCTCACTCAGCAGTTCAATACTGGGTCAGGCTCTGTAATTCTATGATATTCTAATATGCTGCCTTAATACAGAAATGTGCAACAGCTGTGGTAGAACATTAGCTCTCTATATAACGGTGTTTCAGCCCAGGATATCCTTCGACATCACCATCACCTAATTTTCCTGTCCAGATAAGAGAATTTGTTTAAGGTTCAATGGTAAATTTGCTTTGTGCTAAATACAGCCGTGTGAGAAACAGATCACTTGGGTTGTACAAATGGGTGGTTCCCACACTTGTTGGGGAAGTGTAGAGGAAGCAGCTACATCTTAGGGTTTTCAGAAACAGATTGAAAGCATTTTCATTCCTGTATCTTCTAGAAACCCTTCAGTATGCTGATTCAGCTCGATTTGTCCTCTGGATACCTGGAAGGGCATACTTGTAGGAATCTGAGGAGACCCCAAAAGACCCTCCACCTCTTCCTTCGGAGGCTCAGCTCAGGGACCACTCCTCCTGAAGCTTTCCCACATCCCCTCCATGTCCGTGCTCTTCTCTGCTCTTAACACTCAAAGCAATACATACTTTTCCACACTGATGAGGCATCTCCTCCAATAGAATGAAAGCTCCTTGTTTTCGTCTTTGTAGGTTCAGCACTGAGCATAGCGCTAGGCACATAGTAGGAGCTTTATGTTTGTTTAAATGAGCAGAATAATAAATAACAAACTGTAAAACATCAACTCAGTCATGAAAACAAGTTTATACCCAGGACTTACAAGAAATCAACGTGACCAAAAGAACCAATCTTGGGGCAGCGAGGTGACGCAGCGGATAGAGCGCTGGCCCCGAAGTCAGGAGGACCTGAGTTCAAATCTGGCCTCAGACCAAACACTTGACACTTACTTGCTGTGTGACCCTGGGCAAGTCACTTAACCCCAACTGCCTAATTTAAAAAAAAATCCAAAGAACCAATCTTAAAAAATGTTTTTTGCCTCCTCTTCTTTCTATTTCCTTTGGTTTTAATGGGAAACTGAGTCTGAGGAGGAATTATGCTTATAATGGTTTTATATATATAGCCAGGGATTTGTTATACTGTTTCAGTCTATTTATTGATCTGGGGGAAAACAGAAAGAAGGTTGGTTAGGAAAGGGACACAGAAGCTAGTGCCATAGTGCATAGAGCGCCCCAGCCTGGAGTTCAGAAGACTTTTCCTGAGTTCAAATTCAACCTCAGGGACTTGCTAGCTAGCTGTATGATTCTGGGCAAGTCACTTAACCCTGTTTGCTCAGTTTCTTCATTTGTAAAATGAGCTAGAGAAGGAAATGTCAAGCTGCTCCATTATTTCTGCCAAGAAAACCACAAATGGGGTCACGAAGAGTCAGACAAGACTGAAACACAACTAAATAACAACAGGAGGGGGACTAAATAGAATTTTTAGATTTATAATTATATTGGAAAGTTATTTATATGGCTGGTGCTCATTAAGAAGCTAAAAATACGGTGACCTAAAACTCAATCAAAGCTAGTTTATTGCATCACAAAATCTAAATTGCATGTGCTTTCACTCATGTCCTTAATGTGTGGTGCAGAGCAAGAGTTTTAGACTTGGAGTTAGAGGAGCTAGGCTCCAAATCTGGCTCTGCTGCCTCCTTAACGTGTGGAAGCTTGGGCGAGCCCTTTCACATCCTTGGGCCTAGTCTTCCTCCTCTGTAAAGTGCAGCAGGTTACAGTGGATGGCTGTTAGAGGACCAACCAGCTCAAAATGGATGGTCCTACATCTCTGTGATTCCCAGGGCATGTAGGTAATGAAAGGTCTGCCTGTGCTGGTCGGCCCCCCGAGTCCTGCTCTTGCTCAAGATCCCTCCTTCAAGGTTTGGAGGTCCTGGGAGAATAAAGACTGCCAGTGCACTTGCACATTCACCGTGATTCCCCTGGTCACAGCTAGTAGAACACTGGCTACATACCCTCCAGAAGCTCCTGCACAAAGCAAATGGATAAGTTTGGTAATCCTTGGAAACACAGCTTTCTTGCACCATTTTCAAATGTGCTATAAGAAAACCACTGTTTAAAAAAATTAAAGAAAAAAAGCCAAAAATCCAATGCGGGGGGTGGGGTGCATCACAGCCCCTAACTCTGAAAGAGAACTATGGAGAATGTTGCTTTTTGCTCCCAGCCTCCTCTAAGGACATGCACCTGGAGAACATGGGAATGGAGCAGTTTTAACTCTGTCATCTAAATTCTCAACTTACAAAGCTGGGGCCTGGAGTTGAGTTTTCCCTTCTCAATTCAAACATTTATTTGGCACCTGCTAAGTGCAAGGCACTAGACCACGGACTGGAACAGAAGACAAAAACTAAATAGCTCCTGGCCTCAGGCAGCTTACTTCACATAATCCTATGGAAAGATGAATATAATACAAAATAAACTGAAGAAGGAAAGGGCACAAAAAGCTGGGTGATCAGGGTAGGGGAAAAGGTTCATAGAGGACATGGCTCCTGAGCTACATTTTAAAGGAAGATGAGAATTCTGAAAGGTAAAGAAGAAGAAGGAGAATATATCGGGTGGATGTGTAGAGGGAGGGGCTTTTATTTCTGGAACAGGAGGATTTCCAGAAGAGAAGAAAAATTGGAAAGTGACTTTCTGTTTTCCTTTGGGAATACGGATAGGTAAAAGTGATTAGAAAATAGAACAAATGTATTTACCTGTGGTTCAATTAGTTTTTTTTTTAATCAGATAAACAAAAATCGTCCTCCTTTCACCCCCCTGCTGAACTTTGTTTCATCAGTATTCCAATTTCTAATACTTTTCTTCCCTCAAAAATTTTACTTCACTAGGAATAGTGGAAAGAACACTAGATCTAGAGTTTAAAAGGAGCCTGGGTTTTAACCTCAGTTCTGACACTTTTTACTTGGGCATCCTTGGGCAAGTCACTGCACGTCTCTAGGAAAAGCTTCCTAACAATTAGAAACACCCAAAAATGGAATCAGCTGCCCTGATAGTGGTGGGATCCCCGTGCCTTGGGATCCATAAGCAAAGACTGGGAGTCCTCTTGTTGGGAATATGGTAGAGAGGATCCTTTTTTAGGTATGCCTTGGAGTTCTGTGACTGTCTTTCTGGGATTCAGTTTCCTCATCTGTAAAACAAAGGAGTTAGAATACAGGGTCTCTAAGATCCCTTATGATCTTGGGTTTTCTAGTGTGTCTTATGGGAAAGTATTAGTTGCTAATTAATTCTGAATGTAGAATCTTGGTAAAAAGGAGCCGACTTCTCGAGTGGAAGGAACTTCCGAGGCCATCCATCCAACTTCCTCATTTTAAAGATGAGGAATTGAAGCCCGGGGAGATCGTGTGCCTTGCATCCGGGGCCTCTGAATATAGAGCCAGTTGTCTGGGCTCTATTCCATGCTGCTCTTGACATAATAATGCAATGACAAAACAGCAATAACAATAATGATTATTGGCATTTAATTGGTACTTAAATCGCACTTACTATGTGTCAGGTACTGTCCTGACTTTTTTTTTTAATTAAATGTTCTCTCATTTGATCTCCCACAGCAACCCTTGGAAGCTGATGCTATTGTTATCCCCATTTTGAAGAAAATGAAGCAAAAAGAAGTGAAATGACATGCCCAAGGTCACACAGCTAGCAAGTGTCTGGGGCCAAAGCTGAACTCAGGTCTTCCTGAGCCCAGCACTCTATTTACTGCACCACCCGGAAATATCTGTAGTCTACCAGAGAACTGGCAAGGGTCTCTGTACAGGAGGGAATGAATGCTGGAGAAGAAGCCTTGAATGTTCTTATGAAAGAGGCTAAATGGTAAGGGAGTAAATCTTTGGCAGGATAACCAAAAAGTATATCAGTGGCCCAAGGGCAAGATGGGGTTGGGGGGGGCGGTGAGATTGGAGAAGGGCAGTGGTTTTTCTGAATTCCGCCATTTCCTAACCACTCAGCAATAGTCACTTTATCTCTCTGTTGACAAAATGTCACCGCTCCAAAGGGGGGATTTCCATTTCCCATGTTTTGTTTCAATTTGCAAAGAACCCTAGGCCTGGAAAGTCAGAAAATTCTTGGTCCTGCCTACCAACTATTCAGAACAGATGGAGATTAATGTTCCCATTCTTTTTCTTAAAGACCTCTGGGGAAGGGGAAGTCATGACCTTTCTTTAGATGTCTGAGCCAATGAGCTTTATCTTCATGAAAGGGTCTAGCTTTAAAGCTCCCAACCAAGAGGATCAGTAACAGTAGATTACGTTTATAGGGCATTGTGTAGACACTTGCCAAAGTATTTCTGGAATACATTCATAGGGTCAGTTTAGCAGCAATAAATGGATGACTGGCTGTTCCTTACTGTCTTCTATTCTTGCTATTCAAAATAAATTTGCTACATTGCCAAATCCAAACTGTGTATGCACATACATATGGAATTAAAAGGACTCCAATGAACTCATGGTTCGCAAAAGTTACTTAGCCCCACTATCATGAAAATCATCCATGGAGAGAAAAACAACTTTGGGCTTACACAAATTTTCAAATCCAGAGTCATTCAGCAAAGCCTTTCACAATGAGGAAACTTAGAAGAAGGGTAGGGGGCAGAACCATGGATGTGGAGTCACTATTACTTAACCTGTCTGAGTGTCAGTTTCCTCATTTGCAAAACGGGGGCAATAACAGCACAAATGAGGGAAGAATGTAAAGTATTTTAAAAACCTTAATGTTTATAAATGTGAGTTGTTATTAATATAAGGAAATACAATTGCAAACCACATGTGCCTTTTGAAAAATAAGAGACTAGGAAGTCGAAGGAAAATTATGTCTACATAGGACAAGTGAAAATAATAGGAATTAAACAGGTCAGTAGGCCATTAAGAATAATAGGACAAATAACAAGGAAAGATGGATTCTTTTCTTAACTCTAACCCAGACTTTTGAACACCTTTCCTCATATGCTACAGCTGAAACGCTGGAATTCAATTCAGCTAAATTTATCAAACATCTATTGAAAGTTTATTATTTTCAAGGAAGATACAAAGATGACCAAGAAATGGGCCAGACCTGAAGGCAATCACAATTTAGGTTCCTTTCCTAAAGGTGAAAGTGAGAGGGATAAAGTGTCCTGAGAGTTCCCACAAGGGAAGGGGACATTTCTGACCAGGGAAATCAGGGAGCATTTCCTAGAGGAAGTGGTATTTGAGAAGGGCCTTGGACTGGAATGGTTGTTCATTGTCTTACAATAATTTTGTGATTTGTAATGAGAAAACTTAGTGTGACAAGCGCTTCAGAAACAAGACATCTTATGTAGAGGCAGAGCAGGAACGACCACATGGAATTTGAGAGGGGCCAAAAAAGCTTTCACCAAAATGTCTCCCAAACAGAACCTTAAATCCCCTCATTACTCGTTCCTTTGGGGTAATCTATGAAGGGCTCTGTTACAATGTAAATTTGTTATCTGAGAGAGTTAGCAACTTATCAACTTTATCATTCATTAACCGCTCTAAATGAATAACTTTATCACATTAGCCAGCTAACCAGCAGACCCAAAAAAAAAAAAAAAGGTACAAGAGAAGTACATTCAGATGGAGGAGAAGTTCTAGAGCTAGGAAAGTTCTGGAGCATGGGCTGCTGCTGCCCAGGGCAGCCTACCTGCTAAAGCAGTAGTAGGGAAATCCTGAGCAGCCAGGGAACAATAGGATGACACAGAGTGTGTACAAAGGGATGGGAAAAAACCCACAATACATTTATCACCATTTTTCCAAGGGCCGTTCTTGATAAAATGTACTAAGGGCATAGACTACCAATGTGATCCTTTTTTCAGGGTACTATAGCGTATAAGACAATGTTGATAAAGAGTTCTGGAATTCACAAAGGCAAATATTTAATGTGACCCATGTAATGATTAAACAGAAAAAAAAGGAGTTTTTGTGTGGAGAAAAAGTACTATGAGCATGTGAAAAGGGGTGGTATTTTATTTACGCTATGAATGAAGAGTTTTTGATGACATAAGAATTTTGTAATATCTATATACTGTAGATAAATTACAAACATATAATAGAATAAGGAAAATGAGTTCAAAACCAAATTCATGTGACATTAATTCCCACATGGGGACCAATGAAAAGGCTAACACAAAACTATAAAATAACTTAGAAAAATTTACATGACTAAGCAAAACTTATATTAACAAACCAGTTCTTCTTTTTCTAAAGGACTTGAAACTTGCTAACCTAATAGTAGCAATTTTCTCATGCCCATAACATCATTTTCACATCCCACATTTTGCCAGTTTGGTATTTCCTTCCTTATTGCTTAAAAGATTGTCAGATATTTTGAAAGGGGGAAAAAGTCAATAATTACGAATGCAAATAAAATGTCTTTCAAAAAATTCCAATATAACATTGAGAATTAACATTAATAATTCCCCCTTGCTATGGTACTTTAAAGCTTACAAAGTGTTTTTCTTGTCACAACCCTGTAAGTAATATAGAAAGATTATTATACCCATTTTGCAGATAAGGAAACTGAGGCTCCCAGAGGGGAAATGCCTTGTTCAGTTAAGAAGCACCAGAGTTTGGAGTCCACTCCTCATCTGCTTCTTACCATAGTTCAGAAACATGTCCTCGCATGTTTGGGGGAGGGGAAAAAAAGGAAGTCTGGGTAACATGATACATCTGTTTTCTCATTCTTTATTTGAAGTGATTGGTTTTTGCTTGATGTGATGAGGGATTTCTCTTGAATGGCAGTACCACATATCGCTTCCAAAGGATTCAAAGGAAACATGAAGAAGCACGTCTTACACAAGCCTATCTCTTTCATTTTGATGGGTAAGAAAGCCGGACCTGGTGAGTGTCAGTCACTTGCTCAAGTGAATTCAGCTGGTATAGGACAGAGTTAAGATTGAAACCCATTTTTTGAGAAACCTCATGCAGTTCTAATTCCATTATGCTATGTTGTTTCAAAAAACATCTATTAGTGATAAACTTTCATCTAAAATGCAAAATCAGCATGACTCATTCTAAGTATTTTACAAGTTTCAGATGAACTGACAGTGTTTGTTCTAATCCTTGGGGAAAAATAATTTGGATTGGATTAAATTCAATAAGTATTTATTTAGGTCAGTTTTCTGCCATACTGTAGTTAAGTACAAAGGAAATATAAGATCTAGCCCCTGATCTTGAGCAGTTTAGTTTTGTCAGGAATAGTTTCAAATGATAATAAAACATTACTAAGGTAATATATAGAAATATGCCACATGAAATGTACTCAACGGCCAATATATATGGTATAGGCAGTGAGTTCTGGGAGTACCAAGAAGGGGAACAAAACCTCAATATGTTCTGATTGTTTGCTAATGTTTTATAACTAGCAGTTCATTACTCATAAAAAAAAAAATAAGTTGGGTCTACCCACACAATAAATTGTCCTATATTTATTCATTATTTAATATGTGTCAGGCACTACACTAGGCATTGAAGATATGAGGGCAAAAAAATCAAACAGTTCCTGTCTTCAATGAGTTTACATTCTACAGGAGATACAACATGTAACCAAAGTATATACAAAATAAACAGTCAGTCAAAAAGCATGTATGAAGCACTTAAAATATGCCAAGTACTGCACTAAGTGATGAGAAAACAAAGAAAGGCAAAACCCAGGCCTTGCTTTCCAGGAGCTCCCAATTTAATAGGGGAAACCATATGCAAACGACTATGAGTAAACATGACTTATTACAGATTAAATTGGAGATAATCTCAGAGGGAAGGAAGACAGACTAAGGAGGACTGGGAAAAGTTTCTTAACAGAAGAAGGCGGGACTTTAACTGAGACTTGAAGAACGCCAAGGAAGCCGAAGATGAGGAAGGAAAGCGTTCCAGGCATCAGGAGAGTCCGTCAAAATGCTCAAGAGTGGGGACATGGGGTGTCTCGTGCGAGGAGCAATAAAGACGCCAGTGTCCCACAAGGAGGCCAGTATCACAGGATCACAGTTTACATGGAGAGGAGTAAGGTATAAGAAGGCCAGACAGATAGGAAGGGGCCAGGTTTAGGAAGGGCTTTGAAAACTAAACAGAGGATTTTATATTTGATCCTGCAACGAATAAGGAGCCACTGGAGTTTATCAAATTAGGGCATAATATTGTCAGACCGGCACTTTAGGAAGATCCATTTTATAGCTGAGTGGAGAATGAGATAAAGCGAAGAGAAACCTGAAGTAGAGAGGTCAACCAGAAAGCTACTGCAATAGTCCAGGTATGAGATGATGAAGGCCTGCACCAGGGTGATGGCAGTGTCAGGAGGAGGGGGCATATAAGAGAATTCTATCAGTGAACAACAGTGCCCATACTGGCCTTGTTTCTCAGAATAGAATGCTGATGGGTATCAATCAACCTTCCAACAAGGCTTTATTAATAGCCTACTATGTACCAGGAACAATGCTGGGTAGTAAAGATAACAAAAAAAAAAAAAACAACAAAACAGAAAATAATTTCTACCTTCACAACTGATTAGATATGGCGGGGGGTAGGGGTGGGGCAATTGAGAGAGAATGAGAAATCAAGGATGACACCCAAGTTGCAAGCCTGGAGAACTAGGAGGATGGTGGTGCCCTAGATAGGAATAGGGAAGTTAAGAAGAGGTATGGATTAGGGAGGAAAGAATGAATTCCGTTTTGGCCATGTTGAGTTTAAGATGTCTCTGGAAGGTTGACAAGAGGTGAGCTGGGGAAGGACCAGTATACCCAGTTCCAAGGTGCCCAACATCATGACAAGCCTGTTCTAGGAAGTCATCAGTGTCTTTGGTCCCTGCTTCATCCCCAAAAGTCCCAATGGGGTGTTACATCACCACACAAGTGCTGCTCTCTCTGGACCACAATCACAAAAATGAAACCATCTGGTATCTCAGGTATCACTGGTCTTAAGGTAAAGGATGATCTGTGCAATTTTTTTTTTTTGGTGATCTGGGTAAAGAATGTAAATCCTCTAGACATGAAAACACTTCTTAATACAAAGACTGTCTTAACTCTTCTGTTTAGAAATCAGCTGCCTTAAACAGTTATACTGTACTTGAATTTTTATCTTATTTTTAAAAAAATTTTGTTACATACTTCAGAAAATTATTCTGTCAAACTATGTGCCTACTATACCTAAAGTACATGCCAAACATGTAAAAATATATGGGCCCTTCTGATGCAGAAGTATATGACTTTAAGTGAGGTGTATTATTCTCTTCCCATATTCACCTCTAAGGGCTTGAGGATGGTTTTGCCCTTTCCCCTCCCCCTTTTACCACATTTAAAACAAATTACACATTTCGGACTCCTGCAGCAGGATGAATGGTTACTGTTTTGTTAATCATCAGAAGACCGTAGGAAAAACTTATCCTAAAGGTAGCCATAACAAACCACATTTTCCAACAAATTTAAAAATAAATTTCTGTCTCCCTTTGGAATAAATTACTTTTCTGCTTTCTATAGAAAATAAAACAAAAACAAAACACGTCTATGGGACATCCATCTTAAGATGTCCAATAGGCATTTGGAGATGTGCGACTGGAGATTGGACTGGACAAACAGATCTGAGAATCATCTGCATAGAGATAACTGAATACATGGGAGCTGATTAGATCTCCAAAAGAAATAATACAGAGAAAGAAGAAAAGAGAGCCCAGGACAAAGCCTCGGATACCCATAATTAGTGGGTTTGACCTGGAAGAAGATCCAGGAAAGGAGACTGAAAAGAAGTGATCTAACAGGTAGAATAAGAACCAGGAGAGAGCAGTGTCATGAAAACCTAGAGGGGAGAGAATATCAAGGAGAAGAGAATGATTACCAGTCTCAAAGGCTGCAGAGAGGTGAAAAAGATGAAGATTGAGAAAAGACCATTAGTTTTGGCAGTTAAGAGATCATTGATAATGTTGGAGAAGTTTCAGGTGAATGATGAGTCAGTTGCCAGACTGAAGAGAATTCAGAAGAGTGGAAAATAGAAAAGAAATAGAGGCACCTATTGTACAAGGTAATTTTATGGAAAGGCTATTAGTAGCTGGGAAGACCAAGAAAGCTTTCAGCAGCAGACTGATCTCCCAAACTTTCTGAACAGATGTTTCATTTGAATGGATGAGCTGCAATGAATAAATACAGCACTAAGACCTTGAATACATTCTTCTGCTGGACATTTCTGTGTCTTTGTTGACCTCAGACCTCTGCGCTAAGAAAAGTTGGGAGGTATAAAGGTTTCTCCATTAAACACAATGCTGTTGTTGGTGGGGAATAGCACCGACAAAAGTTCGTTCAGGGGAAGCTGGAAGGCAGGACTGACCTCACATTCCCAGGTGTAAAAACTAGGCAAATCTATAGAAAGCTGAGTGAGGCAAACTGACTTAGATTCTACTAAAATCAGCTGAGGACTTTATAGCTATAGCTTACAATTGGCACCTGTCTGTTCCCACTGCCTTCCTGCATGATTTTTTTATCTTTTAGCTAGGTCTCTACAGAGTCTAATGGTACCAAGTTTACCCCCCTTCTTCCCTGACTTCTTCCCTGGGGACTAGTTTCCATCTAGGTAAAAGCCTTTTCACATTCCTCATATTGACAAGGTGTATCTTCTTCCACAGCACCACATGCCTACTTTCTAAACTCTTATTTGTGGTGTAACTAATATTAAGGATGCCTCATTGAGACAAAGTACTCTGTGATGACTTCATTTGGTCACGGCTGTTTTAGATTTGAGCCACATCCTTGGACTCCAGCTATTAGAGGGAGCAAAGAGGTCTGTTGGAATCACAAGAAAAATAGCTGAAGGTCCTTGAATATCTGTTGAGACCTAAGCATAAGGCATATTCTCAGGGGAAAACCTTTAATGGAGGCAAAGTTTTGAAGGATTTTGAGAAAGTAGCCTAATATTAAATTTTATCAAATATCATATTGAGATGCACAGGATTCCCCAATCTTTTAGTCTAGTAAACCTGTCAAAAAAGGAAATGAAATTAGATTGGCATAACTTGTTCTTATGTACTCATGCTGGCTCATAAACTATTCCTTTAATAATCTGTTCTAGAATTTTATCAGAAATTGAAACAAACCTTACATTTTAAGGAATCTATATAAAACCAGAGTATAGGATGCTAGGTCTTGGGTTACACCAAGAATTTACAGATAACAACTAACAACTATGGGAACCTATGAGTCATTTGCTTCTTCCCTGCACAGTTTGCCTTTCAATTTGGGGGTCCTCAGAGTTCAACAATAGGTGTTACTGAGATAGAACAAAATGCAGGTGATAAAGCCACAACTGATTCTTATGAGAAGGAAACAGGGAACATATCTAAGATATTGACATGGTCGAAGAGAGTTTTAAAAAGACATGGAAAAGGGCAGCTATGTGGTGCAGTGGATAGAGCTCCAGCCTTGGAGTCAGGAGGACCTGAGTTCAAATGTAACCTCAGACACTTGACATTTACTAGCTGTGTGACCCTGGGCAAGTCACTTAATCTCGACTGCCTAAGCAAAAAAAAAAAAAAGTGTGTGTATATATATATATATATATATGTATGTATGCATATATGTATATAAATAAAAAGACATGGAGACAGAAGTGAAGCCATGTAATGAAGAACAACACAGAATATCTTATCATACTTGTTGATCTCTTCTATCACATAAATTGGCCTCTTGAATCCAAGAGTACAACTGGATATTTATACCTATTAAATTTCATCTTATTCAATTTGGCCCAATGCTGTAGCCAATCTAGTATGGATCTTGATTCTGTCATTTAATATGTTAGTTATTTATTCCAGTTTTGTGTTACCTTCAAATTTGCTAAATAGGCCATCTATGTCTTTGTTCAAGTATTGATAAAAATGATAAAAGGAAGACTGGAAAGAGTGCTGATTTGGAGTCAGAGGAGCCTGGCTGGAAACCCCCATTTTGGCCACCTGTGAGATCTTGACTGAGTTCTAACCTCTCTTGGCCTCAATTTCTTCATTTATAAAAGAAGAGGGCTGTACTAGGGGGCCCCTAAAGATTGTTCCAGCTCTGTCTGTGATCCTGTAAAAACAATGCCAAAAGGCTAATGCTTGGTGTGAGCGGAAGCTTGTGATGAAGTCTAAGGACAATAAAACCTGGAGGGGGGTTCTCTGGTAGCATGCCTTAGAGCTACGCCCCTGGCCCTGCGATGTTCAACATTTTAATCAATGTTTTGAAGGAAGGCATAGTTAGCATGCTTATCAAATCTGCCAATGATACAAAGCTAGAAAGAATAGATGTCATACTGTATGACAGAACTGCTGTCCAAGAAGATCTGATTATTCACTTGTATAAACCGACTGGGAGTGAAGTGAGAAAACCAGGGGAATAATTTATGCAATACCAACAATACTGCAAAGGTAATCCACTCGGAAAGACTTAGCCACTCTGATCAACACAGTGACCAACCGCAATTCCAAAGGGCTTATGTCGAAACATGCTGTTCACCGTCAGACAGAGAGCTGATGGATTCCAAGCGGCATCTGAAACATTTTTTCTTTTCTTTCTTTCTTTCTTTTTTTTTGGACAAGGCTAATGTAGGAATTTGTTTTGCCTGATTATGCATGTTTTTAATGTGCTCTTTTTTTCTCGCCTTCTCAATGAGTAAAGATGGAGCAGGGAGAGAATTTAAACTTGAAAATAAACTAAAATTGAATTTTAAAAAATTTAGCCTGGAATGGTAGGCAGAAGTTATGAAGAATATAGATAAATGTACAGCCTAGCACTTCTGAAAACAGCTACATAAATGCAGGAAGAGGGAAACATAACCAGAAAACAGAGCATGCAAAAACGATCTATGAGTACTAGTTTATGAGATTCTTTCCAACCCTATGAGTCTATAAATACGTATCTACCTTAGCTTTCAGTACAGAGCACTGAACAAAATAGGTGCTTAATATTTGTTAACTTAATAAATCAATGATTGTCATGGTATTGTTGTTTTTAAACTTACATATCATAAAGAAAATTCTATTGTTTAAACTACATTTCATCTTTATCCCCAGTAAGGGCTTGGGAAAACATCCTTAATTGAAGTAGAAGAGGAGGGTTTTTCTGTTTGTTTTTTGTGCAGGCCCCTGAAGCTTTGCTAGGTCTTTTTCTTGGGCTTTTGACTATGTTAAGCTTTTGCATCTATTATTTGTAGAGAACCTAGTTCCAGTTTTAATGGTATAGGGAAAAGAACACTAGACTGGGAATCAGGAGATGTGAGCTAGAGGGTTCAGGGTAAACAATACTATATCTACCTCCTGACAAAGAGGAATGGATATCCAGAATGATACACATCTTCATATAAGCATTACGGGAATTTGTTTTGCTTGACCAAAAATATTTGCTATAAGAGTCTCATTTTTTTTCCCAGCGGGGGTTAGAAGTGGGGTGGAAGGTAGAAAAAATAAATGCTTGTTAATTGACAAATAATTTTTTTTTTCAAAAAAATGTGATGTGGACTCTATTCTTGGACCTACCACTGACAATGTGATCTTGGGCAAATCACTTAAGTTCTCTGAAGCTCAGTTTTATTACTAATTAAAGGAGAAGGCTAGACAAGATCATGTCTAAAGTCTCTTCTAGTTCTATAAATATACCGTGCCTGATTTAGCCTCTGTGGCACCCATCAATTCTGTTTGGGTTTATTCCAATTTTTTTAATGAGTCCAAACTAAAACACACAAAAAGTAGAACTGATCTGCATAATTCACTGGAATCTATCTTGATCTTACAAATAATACTACAGAACAACCAGTTTACATAAATATTTTACCAGTTTGCTTTTATCCCAAGAGATAAGTGAAATGAACAAAAAAAAATCCTTATTATGCCCTATTCCTCTGGGATGTAGGTTTCATATCCTACAAGAAGTGAGTTTTTCAGGGTTGGGCTAGCTAAATGAAAAATGACATCCCCACCACTCCCACTCCCTGCCTCCAGTCCCTAAGTTGAATAGGAAGAATTATTTTAAATGACTAACATCTATTTTTTAAAATAGTATTAACTAAAACACAGTAATTGTTCCATTACTACTCTTTGGTATTTCTTTAAAATTGTAATTATTCTTAGAGAGCATTTCTTTATTAATATTTCACAGGAATGGCATACTTTACAGACAAAATAGTAGTTTAAGTGATATCGTATATGTAAAATACAAATGACTGATGAATAACATCATAATATAGTATGTTTCTCTTCTTTTTAAATTTTAATTATATTTTTTCAATTAACAAATAGTTTCTCTCCCTTCCACATCCTCCCATTGAAGGAAAAAAAAACAAGAAAAAGAAAACTCTTGTAACAAATATGCACAGTCAAGCAAAACAAGTTCTGACATAGTCAAGCCAAACAAATTCTTACATTGGTCATGTCTAAAAATATACCTCTCATTTGACATTACTTGTCTTCTCTTAAAAATCTGAAATTGCTCCTACTTTGTCTTGAGGTAACCCTATAAAACAAATCATGTTAGCTGAATGAATCTACTCCATTAATGTCAACCAACATGGTGAATTCTGAGATGCATCTACATTTCCCCCACAATACTCCGTTGGGCAATATTCAAAGAACTTCCTCATTTTAACTTCAAATCTAAAACAACTTCTCTATACAAATTGTAAAGACTCTTTGTTTCTTACCAGGCAGGGGATTCACTTAATTTTGTTATATACATACTGAATATCATTTGGTATGCTACTTGAGTTGAAAGCAGATTCTTTCACACTGCTTTTGAAATAACGGCATAAATCCATGCCATTTAGAGCCAGTCACACATAAGCTCTCACAGGCCCATGTCGTGTAAAATTTGTTAGGTGCTTAGTTCTAAAGGGGCATGCAATAATAGTGATAGCCAACTTCTTTATTCTCAGACAGCCTAAAGAATAGCCATTTTAACTAAATGTACAAATTTACTTCAGATACTGCTGATACTGTTTAGAAAATAGTAATAGTAGGCCAAAGCAAGTTGGACTATTTCATAACAAGTTCTCATAATGCTGGGCCTCTGACTATTTCTCCTACTTCCCTGGAAAAATGGAAGACAAGTTAACAGGCAAATATCTAATTTGCCTATATGATAACTGAACTGAGGTTGTAGGCTTTTCTTTATTCATTCCATCATTCAATACATATTTATTGAGTGTCTACTAGGAATGAATGAATGATAAAACATTAATTATATGACTACTACGTGCCAGATATTGTGCTAAGTGCTAGAGATACAAATGGAAAAAGAAGACAGTCTTTGCCAGGGGTGGAGAACCTACAACCTCAAAGCCACACATGGCCTTCTAGGGCCTCGGGTGCAGCCTTCTGAGTCCAAGTTTCACAGAATAAATCCTTTTATTGAGGGGATTTGCTCTGTGAAGTTTGGATTCAGTCAAAGGGCCGCACTTGAGGACCTAGAGGGCCACATGTGGCCTCGATGCTGCAGGCTTCCCAGCCCTGGTCTTTGCTTTCAAGGAGTTCACACTCTAATTGGGGAAGACAGCATGTGTCAGAGGGTACAGCTGCAGAGCCAATGGAAAGGCCCAGCAGTCCTAATGACACAGTTACAGTGGAGCTGGCAAATCCCAGGAATCTTTAGGATGCATCAGCTGGGAGGAGTGGGGGGACAGTCTGCCCCACAGATGTGGCTCATGATGATTGCAAAGGAGGTAATAGGTCAAAGGGTTAAAGTGGAAAGGGGATTCTGGGTTTCTTTTGGCCAGGATGGGAATGAGTGAGTCAGTGTCCAGTCAGGAAGGGAAAAGGGAACATTAATGTATAAGATAGGGATAATTAGGGATACAAATACTTAACAAGTAATTCAGTTAAGTAGACATTAAGTATTTGTTATGTATAAATGTTAGATTCACAGATAAAACATGGCACTGTCCCTGCCTTCAAGTTCTAGTAGGTAAGAGAAGGAGAAAAAGATAGGTATCCACATAAACGGAGCGTGTTAGTCTATAAGTGTATAGGAGATATCAGAGTAATTGAGAAGACTCTAAGGAAGAGGAATCACTTTCAGCAGGAGGGATTTCTGAAAACGTCATGGAGGAGACTGTTCCTGAACTAGAGCTCTGAATGAATGAAGGATTTCAAAAGGTAGCGATGAGGTGGGGGTGAGTCTATAAAGTGAAATATATTGATCAACTTCCATTATCATCATTAACAGTTTCCAATGTTTGGCTTTCAAGGCTCTACACAACTTGGTGCCATCCTACCATCCCTTTCTCAATCAAATGAAAACATGTGCGTAAAGGGCTTTGAAAACCTTAAAAGGCCATTACATATTATATTTATATATGTTATGTAAACAGCTATTATTATATCAGAGAGGATAGAGAGGGCATTCCAGATAGGGAAATCGGTGTGACCAAAGGTTTGGAAGACAGAATGTACAAAGCATATTTAAGGGATAATTGAATATGCCAGTCTGAGAATGGAGTATTTGTGGAGGGGAGTAGTGGGTGATGAGATTACCAAGGTACACTGGGGGCAGATTGTGAAGAGTTTTAAATGCCAGACAAAAGGGTGTGAAATTTAGCATACAGGTAATGGGGAACCATTAGAAGTCTTTAAGACATGATAAAAGAAAAAATAATTTAGAAAGATTAATCTGGTTGTATGCAGGATGATTTGGGGGTGAAGGGAGGGAATAGGCAGAGAGACTGCAGGGAAATCAATAATAATTGGTTAATAAACATCCATTAGAAAGATGAGGGCTTAGACTAGAGAAGTGTCACTGGGAATGAAAAGGAACGACAGATGCAAGAGGCCTCATTAGAAAAAAAAAAAAAGGATGGACAGGACTTGGTGGCTAACTGGATCCTGGGGGCAAGGAAAAGGGAGGAGTCAAGTTTCAAGTTTTAGCGAGGAGAGCACTAATCAGTGTCTCAGAGCCCCAGAGCTGGCGGGTAGCTCAGAGACAAGATCTCCGACAAGTGGCTATCCATTGTCCTGCTGAAGTCATCCCTTGATGAGAAACTTGACACCTCTTAAGGTACCGTATTCTACTTTTGGACAGCTCTAAATGTGAAGAATATGTTCTTTTTATCAACCCAAAATCTGTTTGTCTGAACCTCTCTCCACTGATTGCTTCTCATTCTGCCCCCTAAGTCTAAAACGAGCAAATCAAATCCCTCTTCCAGCTGACAACCGCCTTTGCAATACTTGAATACAGCTATCATGTGGGCCTGACCCCATCGCACCACCACCACCAAGCTAAACATGCTTAGTACTCTCCCCTGAGAGTCCTTCACAATCCTGGCTGCCCTCCTCTGGATGCACTCTAGCTTATCGATATCCTTCTTAAATTGTGGCATTTGGAGTGAATACAATACTTCAAACATTGACAAAAAAGGGCCAATCACCTTCCTAATCCTGGAAGCAATGCCTCAGTGTAACCCAAAATCTGTATCTGCTTTCTCCACTTCCATATCACACTACTGATCCATACAGAGCTTGAAGTCCACTAAACCCCCAGATCATTTTCTTTTGAACTCTAGTCTAGTCTTGCATGCTCCATCTTGTCCTTGTGAAATTAACTTCTTGAGCCCAAGTATAAAACTTGATATTTATTCCAATTAAGTTTCATCTTCCTCAGTTTAACCCATTGTATCCTGACTTTGTCTTCCAGTGTTAGTTATTCATGCCAGCTTTGTATTATCTACAAATGTGAAAAGTATGTTATCCATGACTTTGTTCAAGTCATTGCTGAAAATGCTAAATAACACAGGGCTGAGAACAGACACAATATGTTCCACTAGAAACCTTCTCTCACAACACCCCTAGGAACTAGGCAGTAACATAGTCTACAGTAGCTAAGGAAGGCTTCACATTGGAACCGATACTTGAGCCAACCTTTAGAAGATAAGTTAAAATTGAATTTGCAGGGATTAAAGTGTTGGGCATTCTAGCTGGGGAGAAAAGAAGGGGTCAGGGGAGTGCAAAAGCAAATGCAACAAAGGTGAAAATGAATACCATATATATGTGAGACACAATTAAGAGACTCACTTGTATCAGTTCTAGTTTATTGAAGCTTAAAAACTCTAACTTTATATCCAAGAAACTGGTACAAGTAGGTCTTGTAATAAAAACTTATATATTGGAATTTTAAAATTTATGCATCTATACATATTCTATATACATTTTATGTTCATACAAAAACATGTATATATTTTTATTTATGCATATATACATACATGTGGAATTATAAAACTGATAAATTACAAATAATTATTCATAGTGTGAGAGGACTTTTTGCCATACAAAATAATTCACTTTAGGATGCCTTTAAATGTTACATTCTCTTAGTACATAGAAAATATAATTTATTAAAATTTACTTTACACACACCTTTTAAGAGATACATCTATGGTTCTGTGGGAATTTGGCAGATTTCTGTGAGTAGGCATTGGGAGGCAACGTATCGTGGGGACACCAATGAAATTAGTTTCATGGTTGCAATACAGTTAAGAGCCCTCAGAGATGATCTAGTTCAACCTCTTCCTTGAAGGAATGAGGAAACTTGGGCCCACAGATTGTGACATGCCTAGGGTCACACAGGACACTAAATATCAGAGGCAGGATTTGAACTAAAGTCCTTTCACTTGATCCAGGCCTCAGCTGTTGCTCACCAGCTGTGTGACCCTAGGCAAGTCCCTTCACCTTTCTCAAGCCTGTTTCATAATGTGTAAAATGATGGAGTTGAACCAGATCCAGGTTGGACAGTCAAAATAGAAAAAGAAAGAAAGGCATTTCGTTTTCTTGGAGGGTGATGAGGGGAAACAGTAGTCAGAATGAGGATAATAAAGCCAAGTTACTTAAATAACAATCATTGCCATTTATCAACACAAATAATATTTAGGTTTTTGCTGAGGCAATTAGGGTTGACTTGCCCAGGATCACACAGCTAGTAAGTGTCAAGTGTCTAAGGTCAAATTTGAACTCAGGGCCTCCTGACTCCAGGGCCAGTGCTGCGTCCACTGCGCCACCTAGCTGTCCCTGAGTATTATATAAACCGTAAACATTATTATCTCTGTATCTTGATCCCTCTACCGCCTTATCTCCCTCTTCTCTGTAGAATGACTACTTGAGGTCATAGCAGAAAGAGTACTAGATTTAGAAACAGACAATCTGGGCTTGTATCATGACTGTGCTATCTGTGTGACCCTTCTCTCTGGGTCCAGAGAGTTGGACTATGATTGATAAGATTCTTTCTAGTTCTAAATGCTATTGCTCTAGGAATCATGGGACTAGAAGGACATTTTTATTTTCTTAGGATATAGTCCTCAATAAAGGCCTTCTTGGATGCCTCTTGGTGATGTAGAAATGGCCCTGAGCTCTGGAAGGCTATGCCAGGGGACTAAGCTTTAGTAGGTTCTCTGTGCTGAAAAGGTTTCAAATATAGCCTAAAGAATGAAGTTTTCTCTCCAAAGACCAGGCTAGCTAAGCACGAGAAAGGCTCGTCGCTTCTGAGCACTTAGTGGTGACTTATTTGGCTGTAATAACCAATAAAAAACAAAGAAAAATATGAAATAGACCTCCGTCTTGTGTGGCCCCTTTTGCTTCTGTCGTGACAGTGTTGCAGAGTCAGAAAAGGGGGCAAATGTACAAAGAACCACACAATTTTTAGATGCAGAATGCCACAATCTCTAAAAAATCAAAGTATCCCAAAAGACAACTGAAAAATGTATAGGAAGTGCGTGGCTGATGCAAAATGAAGTAAGCAGAGCAAGAAAAATAATGTACACAATGACTACATAAATGTAAATAGAAAGAATTGCCACAAAATAATTGACGATGAAGACTGCAAAATGATAAAGAACAAGGCTGTGAGGAGATATCTCCCCCCGTTCCTTTGCAGAAGTGAGAGGCTCATGGCAATGAAACATTGCATATGACATCATATCTCTTCTATGTATTGATTTTGCTTTGCTAATTTTTCCTCTTTTCCTCTTTTCAAAATTCTTTATTATAAGGGATAGTCCCCAGGAAGAGAGAAGGGATGGGATACATAGGAAAATCTAAATGATATAAAAACAAAAAAATATGAAAAATATATTTTAAAAAAAAGAAAGACTCCTAACAAATATAGGTAGGCTATGCCATATTTCCAATGACGAGTTGCATATAAAAAGGAGCATAAAACGAAAGCACCAAGAACATGTATAACTGGAAAAAGGGGCAGGCTGGTCATGCAGCAAAAACGACTCTCCCAACACTTCCCCTTCTCTCCTCTGATACTGCCACCATTCCCGTGCAGACCCTCATTACTCCAGCACTCAACCGTTGCAATAGCCTGCTGATGGATCTTCCTGCCTCCAGTCTCTCCCCACTCTCATTCATCCTCCAGTCCACCTACCAAAGGGATTTTCTGAAAATCCAGGTCAGAACATATCACTCCCCTACTCAATAAACTCCAGGGGCTCTCTATTGCCTCTAGAAGCAAATCTACAATGCTGTGTATCATTCAAAGCTTTCACAACCAAGCTCCCTCCTACCTTTCCAGACTTCTCACACCTCGCTGCCTAACACACACTCTGATCCAGGGACACTGGCTTCCTGACTGTTCTACAAACAAGACACTTCACCTCCAGACTGCAAGCATTTTCTCTGGCTGTCCCTCATGCCTGGAGTACTCTCCTTCCTCAACTGTATCTATTGACTTCCCTGGCTTCCTTTTAATCCCAACTAAAATCCTGTCTTCTGTGGGAAGCCTTTCCCATCCGCACTTAAGTTCTATTGCCTTCTCTCTGCTAATTATTCCCTATTTATCATGAACGTAATCTGTATATATTTGCCTCCATTAGGCTGTAAGCTTCTTGAGGGCAGGGATTGTCTTTTGCATCTTCTTGTATCCCCAATAATTGCTTAATAAATTTTTATTGATTGAGTAAGGGATAACGTGTGGAGGGTGTGAGTAGTATACAGGGACTAGAGACAGAGTTTGGTGTGTGAAGTACAAAGCAGGTCAGTATGGCTGCATCTAGGAAGGAGTACAAGGAGGGGAATAATGGGTAAGATAAACGGAAAAGTAAGAAGTGACCGGATTGACATGTTAAACATAGGAGTTTATGTTTGATCCTAAAAGCAACAGGGAGTTACTAGAATTTACTGAAGGGGAAAAGAGGGAAAGTGACATGAATGTTCAAAGAGAGTGAGAATGAGACGTAGAGAACAACATTAAGGTGGGAACCTGGTTGCCTGCAATGAGGATGGTTCCCTTGACAATGGTAGGGATGGGACGGGGGTTGGGGGAGAAGATAATGAGTTCTGTTTTGGGTATGCTGAGTTTTGGAAACCTCTAGGACATCTAGTTAAAATGTCCAAAAGGCAGTTTGTGATATGGGACTGGAGCTCGGGACAGAGTAAAGCTGGATATGGAGATCTGAAAGTCATCTGAATAGAGCTGGCAATTAAACTCACAGGAGCTGATGTGGTCACCAAGAGGCAGTAGAGAGAGAGAAAAGGGCATAAGTTAGAGTTATACCCAGAGTTAGTAGGCAGAGCCTGAAGGGGAGGTGGGACAAGTAAGAGGAAGACCAGGAGAAAGCAGTATCACAAAACCCAGAAGGGAGAAAGAATCTAGTAAGAGAGAGTGGTCAACAGGATAAAAAACTGCAGAATGGTCAAGGGTTTTGAAGACTAGAAAGAGGACATTAGATTTGGAGATTAAGAGATCTTTAGCAACCCTCAAAAATGTGGCTTCAGTTGAGTGATAACATCAGAAGCTAGAGTATAGAATGTTGAGAGAAGAGTAACAGAGATGGAGGCAAGATGGCAGAGTAGTAGGAAGGAGTACAGCCCAACTCCTCCAAACAGATCTAGAACACATCCCACATATCATCCTGATTGGAAAATCCAAGAAAAAGTCATAGTGAGTTATTTTTCCAGACCAGTTTGGCATAAGGAGACAGAAAGAGAAGTCCGTGGATGTTGGGTCAGGCTCTGCACACACAGGAACAGGCTATGCACGAGGGCAAGAGGAGGTCCCAGAAACATACCAGGGCAGAAGGGAACAAATGCCAACTGGCAATTTTGTCACCTACTACCCAGTTCTGGGTCACAGATCTGGAGTTAATTGAGGAATGGACTTGTGTCTTTTCAGTGGCTTTTCAGGGGAAAGAATTATAGCAGGCCCTAGGCAGCGTACCAGAAAAGCAGCAAGTTCAGAAGCAAGTAGTAGCCACTTGGCTCAGATGCCAAGAGCAGACAAAGGTCTCAGTTCCAGCTTCCAGCCCAATCTTAAGTCTGCAGAGGAACAACCAGGACAGGAATCCCAAGCCAAAGGGAAACCTGCAGCTCTGTCCCTTTGAGCCAGCAGAGCTGCCCAGCTGGCTAATAGAAGCTGAGCCCAGGGCTGTTGACTGTTGCTCAGACCCAAACCCTGGGCAGGAACTTGCAGAGCTCAGATCAGGAGGGCAGTGATCAGATTTTGCCCTGGATCAGGGCATGTTGGAAGCACTGAAAGTTTGCAGGTCTCCAGCTTGAACTGTCCTTGACCCTGGAACAACACAATACTCAATATCCCAAGAAAGCAAGAGTAAGATCAGCCCAGATTTTTCCCTCCAGTCAGAGAGAACGAGCAAACCAAAAAAGTTGAGGAAACTGACTTGTCCAGGGTCACCCAGCTAGAAAGTGTCTGAGGCTGGATTTGAACTTAGGTCTTCCTGACTCCAGGCCCAGCACTCTCTCTACTGCACTACTAGCTGCCTTTGGAAGGGAAAGGGAATTGGAACAGGAAAGAGTTGGAAAGAGAATTAATAGCTTGGCACAAAAAAAAATACAAAACCTTGCCCAAGAAACAAACTTCCTCAAAAAGAATGGACCAAGTAGAAACCAACGATTCCACAAAATAAGAAATGTTAAAAATAAAGGCAAAGGACTGGGGAAAAATAGAATAAAATGTAAAGTATCTCACAGAAAAACAACTGACCTAGAAAACAGACTGAGGGGGGAAATTCAGAATATTGTGACCCAAAAAAAAAGAGCCTTGAGATTTTGAAAACTTAAAAGAAAATTGCCTAGATCTCTTAGAACCAGAGGGGAAAGTAGAAATAGAATCCAACAGTCACCTCTTGATCATAATCTCAAAATAGAAACCCTTAGGAATGTTATAGCCCAAAACTGGGGCTTTTAAATCAAAGAAAAAAATAAGGAGACAGAAAGCAGCCAGAAAGAAAGCATTCAAATGATGGTTAAGATCACACATGATTTAAAGGAAAGAAAAGTTTGGAATACAACATTACAGAAGACAAAGGACATATGCTTAGAACCAAGAATAATTTACCTACCAAAACCAAGTATTATTCTAAATGTATCATTAATGAAACAGAGGATTTCCAAGCATTCCTGATGAAGAGACCAGAGCTGTACAGAAAATGATGTTCAGACATGAGTGAGTGACCATAAGTGACAACCAAGAATACACTGTTTACAGTCTTACATAGGGAGATGATAAATATATCCTCCTCAGAACTCTATCTTCATTCAGGGTCAGAGAGGGAATCCAATTAGACAAGGCCTGGGAGTGGTTCTGTGATGTCATGATGTTCTTAAGAGAAGAATGAAAAGAGAGGGAAAGAGGAATATACTGGGGGGAAGTGAAGTGGGGATTAGAAAGGAAAGGAAGACTAGAGATCTCTCATAATCAGAGTGTGAAAGGAGACATCTATACAAACAATGAGGAGACAATCAGAGGGAGTGGCTGAAATCTTAACTTTACTCTCAATCTGAACTCATTAAAGGAAAG
This sequence comes from Phascolarctos cinereus, assembly GCF_003287225.1. Lineage (NCBI taxonomy): Eukaryota > Metazoa > Chordata > Mammalia > Diprotodontia > Phascolarctidae > Phascolarctos > Phascolarctos cinereus. The sequence goes on along the minus strand of NW_027555514.1, from coordinate 270,875,648 downwards.
AAGAATATATACACATACACAGACACACACACTCAACCAGAGTTAAGAACAGAAACACTTTCTACTCAAAACGGAAATAGGAGGGAAAAGAGAGAAGGGAGAAGGGGAATGAGGAAAAAGGGCAGATTAAGGGAATGATTGTTGTTCAGTCAGGTCCGACTCTTTATGACCCTATTTGTGGTTTTCTTAGCAAAGATACTGGCTTTGTTTGCCATTTCATTTTACACAAGGACCTGAGGCAAACAGGGTTAAGTGACTTGGCCAGGGTCACATAGGTAGTAAGTGTCTGAGGCCAGATTTGAACTCACAGAGATGGGTTTTCCTGACTCCAGGGTTAGCACTCTATCCACTGTGCCACCTAACTGTCTCTAAAAGAGCGATTAGTTTTAAGCAAAACAAACTCTAAGAATGCACCAAAATATAGCTCTTTTTGAGACAGTAAAGAATAGGAATCTGAAGGAGTACTCATTAATTGAGGAACAGCTAACCAAATGATGGTATTTGATTGTGATAAGATACTATTGTGCTGTAAGAAATGAGGAAGAGGATGGTTTCAGAGAAACCTGGGAAGACTTATATAACCTGATGCAGAGTGAAATGAACAGCCAGGAGAACAGTTGATATAATGAAAATAACATGGCAAAGACAAACAACTTTGAAAAAATACTCCACTACAATTCCAGATGACTAATTATGAAATTTGCTACTCACCTCCTGAGAGAGGGAGAAGGACTGAAGAAGACATATATTTTTTTGGTCATGGCAAATGCAGAAATTTATTTTGTTTGACTATTTCTCATTTGGATTAGGGTGTTGAGGTGGGAAAGAGAGTGAAGGTGGGTTTTTGCTGACTGAAAAACTACATAGTTCTTTTAAAAAGAGTGACAGAAGAGGAAGTGAAGACACCAAGTATAGGTGGTTTTTTCAAGATGTTTGGGTAAGAAAGGGAGGAAAGATGTGAACTGATAGCTAATGGAAATTGTAGAATAGAGTTAGTGTACTGTCGTGTTCTTGTTGTTCTTGTTTTTTAAGGATGGGAGAGACTGGGGTATTCATAACTACAGAGAAGGGACCAGTAGATCGAGAGAGACTGAAGATTAGCAAGGGAGGAATGAAGTGGGACTGAGGATAATGGGACTGAGGATAAGGAGGAAGTAGTTAAGATGCCTGGAAACTTATAAAGCAAAACAAAACCATCAAAATTCAATTGACACATTCACTTGTGCCTGTTTCACTATATGTTTTTTTCTTTATAAATTGTACTAAACAAGAACTCCTAATCTAAAGTTGGACGGTGAAATAGTACTTACATTGACACTATGATCAGCCCATCAGCATAGGTATTTCCATCAACAATGCACATTGTAATGCCTCCATATCTTTCATTCTCTGTAATTCCTTTCCCTACATTTCCATAAATCCTCCATAGAGGAGCTGTTCAGTGTCCTGGAGACCGGTCTGTCTCTGTCTCTCTCTCTGTCTCTCTCTCTCTGTCTCTCTCTCTCTGTCTCTCTCTCTCTCTCTCTCTCTCTCTCTCTCTCTCTCTCTGTCTCTCTCTCTCTGTCTCTCTCTCTCTCTCTGTCTCTCTCTCTCTCTCTCTCTCTCTCCTTGTCTCTCTCTGTCTCTCTCTCTCTCTCTGTCTCTCTCTCTCTCTCTCTCTCTCTCTCTCTCTCTCTCTCTCTCTCTCTCTCTCTCCTCTCTCTCTCTCTCCCTCCCCCTTTCTCTCTCTCTTTCATTATGGAGGTAACAATGCAGAACTCAGACTACCTATCTCTTTCTTAATGGTTATTTTTTTAAATGTTTCATTGATGTTTCCCTTCATTCTTGTAATTATAATGACTCAACTCCTTTTCCAATTATATATAACCTCTTTTATGTCACATTTCCCAGGCAAGTCACTGTTGGTAATGTGGGACAGCCTACATCATGTCATCCATCTTTCCAAGTTGCCTTCAAGTTGCTTATAATTTTAATTCTTCTGATGAGGAGCTATATAGCTATATAGTAAGTTATATATAGCTTACATATGTAAGCTATATAGTAAGCATCACTGGACAAGATTAATTTTAAATAGATATACATTGCATCAGACGTAAGTTTGATGGTCATTAAAACCACTGCATAAATTCCCAAATATATCCCAAACTGACCTCTCCCTCCTCAGTGCTCTTTATACAGACACTGACAAATTAACTCAATGAGCTGCCTCTCCCCATCTCTAGGCAATATGTGTTTTTATTCATCTAGTTTTTCAAAGCAGAGCTCTTCACTCTAGATTTGACTGAAAAGGCTTTGCTTTATTTTGGGGTTTATTTAATACTATTAGTTCAAATTGGTATCTGTGAAAAGGAGCATTTAATGAACCTTGTCATCCATAGGAAAGAGAGCTCTAGGAAGCAAAAATAGAAAAAAGCTATTCTGAAATTGCAACACCCTTAGTTCTTACTTTCTGAATGTCTTTCTCAACAGCTACAGTGTGCAGAGGCTGCAGGACTCCTTAATGGAGCTTTGGAGTCACTTTTTCACTCCAAGCTTGGGCAGCTTTGTGACCTCCAGGATGATGGAGCAGAGGCCCCTGCAACATTTATGTCCTCTTTCTGAAGTGACCTCTGACAAGAATTAGGGTTTTAGAAATTACTTCTCTACAGTTTTTCCTTTTAGGGAATCCCTAGTGCTTCACGTAGGCAGGTCAATTCTCACAGTTCTGACATACGAAGAAAATGATGATTCTAAGTATTTAACAGGGCAACCTAAATTGCTGTGAAATGAAGAAAGAGATCAGCAAGGCCACTGAAACTGCCATTTCTTCAGATTGCCGAGATTTTTGAGACACTGCTCATAACACATGCAAGGTGAAAACGGAAAATCCACAATGAGAACATCAGGGTTGACATTACTAGGAATTTATAAATTGTCTTTATCAAGGAATAAGAAATAAAATTTTAGGTAAAGTTGGGGGAAGTTATTTATTTAGAATTACCTATATAAGGGAGCAGTTCCATCCCCTCCCCAATTAATATAATCATAAAAGGCTCACATTCTTCAATTGAATCAATCAATGAATTTATGAGATTTTAAGTAAAAAACATGGTTTGTGCCCTATGATCTTTTTATGTGGTGTGAATTTCTCTGAATGAAGAAGGACGGCCATATGACTAGCTGAAAGAGTTAGTCATATCTGTTAGGCCTATGTACATTGTTGTTGTTTTTGTCCTTCATTTTTTTTTAAGGCAGTTGGGGTTAAGTGACTTGCCCAGGATCACACAGCTAGTAAGTGTCAAGTGTTTGGTCTGAGGCCAGGATTTGAACTCAGGTCCTCCAGACTTCAGGGCCGGTGCTCTATCCACTGCGCCACCTAGCTGCCCCTTTGTCCTTCATTTTCAAAGAGAACCAGTGACAACACAGGCTGATGTCTTGATTTGCGCGTGAACTGGATTGAAGTGAGGCAGAGTTGCACTAAGTCATCAGCCTCACCCTCTCTTGTAGAGTTATCACAGTCAGGATGACTAATGATGGCCCTGGACACAGTGGGTGACTTTGGCATCTTCCCTGTCTGATCAAGGACTAAGTGCTTTACAGTGCCTGCTCTGGCCGCCTTCAGTTTGGCCACTGGAACAAACTGTTCTCATGCTTCCGTTTTACCAGAGGAAGTCTTCACATGCTTGGGGTAGGAATCCCCTGACTCACCAATGGGTTTGAAGCCTGTTGGTTACCTTCAGCCTGGTTCACTGGGGTGTGGTCTCTCCCACAAACTGTAGGATGGACACTGAGGGTGGATAAGCAGCCCTGAAAAGGGCTCAGCAAGTCCTCGTACCAGAGGTGCCACTCCTCCCTAAATACTCCACATACCCTAGGCCTACGTATAGAACAGCACTCAATTTAGACATAACCTCAGTCTTGCAGTAGACCAGTCTATTGGCAGCTCCAATTCAAAGAATTCCAATTTGACCCAAGCCCCTAAGAAAGAGAGGCTGGTGGGGGTTGGGGGCAGGGGTGAGAAGGAGATAACAACAACAAGCACAACCACACCAGCTTGCACTCATATGGAACTTCTGGAATGTTTCAAACTTTAAGGAAGTTTGAAAAGCAATTTACATAGATAAACTCCCTTTATCCTTACAACTCCATGAGGTAGGTAATATAATATTATTCTCATTTTCCAAATGAGATAACTGAGACACAATGACTTGCTGAAGTTAACAGAGCTTGTAAGTATCTAGGGCAGGATTTGAACTCTGGTCTTCCTGACTCCAAGTTCCATGTTCAATTTGTGAGCAAGTTTGCTACAGACTTTTGGGAGGATTGTTTTTATACCAATTTTTCTTACTATATTGCCTTAGTAAAGTAACTTTTGTAAAAGTCTGGCTTGCTAATAAATAATGGGAAAGATACTGATGGGGGCTCACAAGCAACAGTATTAGAAACTCAGCCCCTCAGGGTTATCCCTAGAATCTTCAGGAATAGTAGTAGATTTTCCTCAAACCAAACCAGTCATTTTACCTTTTAGACATAACGAATCACAAACATGAGAGGCAGAGTGGTATATTGGATGAAGAGTTGATCCCAGAGTCAGGAATTTCTTGCCTGGAGGTCCCTATACCAGGAAAAACATAGGTCTAATGGCTCCTTCCCTGCAGACTACCAATGTGCTCATGTCTTCCCATCCTCAAAAAGTTCTCATTTGGGGGTGGCTAGGTGGTGCAGTGGATAGAGTACCAGCCTAGGACTCAGGAGTACCTGAGTTCAAACTCAGACACATGATATTCCCTAGCTGTGTAACCCTGGGCACGTCACTTAACCCTGACTGCCTAGCCAAAAAAACCAACATCTCACTTGATGCATCCGACCTGTTATCATCCCATATCTCTCTACCCTTTTGTGGCTAAACTCCTTGAGAAGGCCCTTCTCTCATTCAATCACCACTGCTCTCTCTAAAGCTACCAAGGAGCCTTAATGACCAAATCTAATGGTTTTGTACGAAGCGAGGAAGAATGAAGTAAGTCAAATCAAAAGAACAAATATACCATAACATCAATATTATGAAAATGAACAAGTGGGAAGACTTTTAGAAATGATAAAGAATGAAATTAGCAGAACCAGGAAAACAATTTATAGTATAACAACACTGTAATAACAAAAAACTTTGAAAGCTGTAAGAACTATGAATGATGAAATAACCATCCATGATTCCAGAGGACCAATGATGAAATATGATGGATTTAGGGTACAGAAATAGATGTATGTATTTTTATACAGTGAGTGAGGGTATTTATTTTGCTTGACTATGCATGTTACAAGTAGTTTGTTTCTCTTTCATCTTTTTTCATGAGAATGAGGACAGAAAATGAATTTCTGTTCATTTAAAAAACTTAAAATAAGAGCTGGGGCTACAGATTAGAATGTTGCATGTACTTTCTGATGAGGGCACTATATTGTTATTTTTGCTTAATTGTTTTGCTTTATTAAAAGAGAGTTCATGAGAGTAGAGGTAATTTGGAAATGTTTATAATGTAAAAACAAAACACATCAACAAAACTTTTTTAAAATAAGAGAGTGGGTAAAATGGAAATGAAGGCATTGAATGTAGACAAATTTTTCAGGAAATTTAGCAGTGAAGGTTGGAGGGGCATGGATTAAAAGGGTCAAGGGTAGACTCTGCAGGGATTTGAATGAATTTCTTAGCAAATGAGAAACAGCCAGTGATAAAAGAGAAACTAAAGATACATAAGAGGGGATAACTACGGGAGAAAGGTCCTGGATGAAGCGAGAAAGGAGGAGATCAAAGGGATAGCTGGAAAGATTAGCCTTACTGAATAGTAGGGTTTATGGCATAATAGATACAATGCTGGACTTGGAATCAAGAAGACCTGGGTTCAAATCCCACTTCAGACAAACTTAGTAGATGTGTAATCTGGGCAAGTAATTTACTTTCTTTGTGCCTCTGCTCCTCATCTGTACAATGAGAAGGTGGGACAAGACAGCCTTTAAGGTCCCTTCCAGATAGAAATCTATGACACTGACAGGTTTTAAAGAATGGAAGGTGACTTAAAAAGCTCATATTTGATTGTCCTCTTTCAATGCAACAGTAAACTATGTCATTGGTTGCAAGTGTGGGTAAAGTCTTCCACTTGGACTCAAAAACTGATGTCAAAGTACAAGATGGGGAACACACGGTTAGTCGTTTGGAAAACACATGGAGGTTGTGGTGGATTGTCAGCTCAATATGAGTCAACAGCGTGATGTGTCATCCAATAAAAACTAATGCGGCCTTGGCTGTGTTAAAAGAGGCATTGCTTCCAGGAAGAGGGAGGTGATAGTTCCACTGTATTCTACCCCGATGAGTCCTCTTCCGGAGTACTGTGTTCAGTCCTGGGGACCACGTCATACAAAAATCACTGTTAGGCTAGCGAACATCCAGGACAGGGCAACCAGAGCGGTCAAGGGCCTCAGATTCATGCCACATAGGAAAGAGAACTAGGGATGTTTAGTTTGATTAAGAGAAGATTCAAGGGGCACATGACAGTTGTTTTCAAATATCCGAAGGGCTATCATGTGGAAGACAGATTAAACTAGTTCTGTTTGGCTCCGCAGGTCAGGACCAGAAGCAACGGGTAGAAACTGAAGAGGAAGTTAAAGCTTGTTCTCAATTCAAACTATCCAAAATCGGAAGGGGCTGCCCCAGGAAGCAGAGAGCAGCAAAGAAGTAAAAGACTGGCCAATCAGATTCAATGTGCATTTAAAGGAGCCGCAACTACTAGGATCACTCCACTCCTGGGCTCCAGACCATCCCAGAACCAGCGTGGAACCCCTTCTCTGGGAGGTGAAAGGGAAGGGTAGGCTTCCCACTCTCCTTTGTCCTCTACCTAGGCTACTTGACTGCTCACAGGGCTCAAATGAGACGGGAGTCAACAACTCCATTTCTTCTGATGAGATAGAGAACCACTTATGATCTGTCTCTACCGCTCCAGACCCCTGGCATTATCATTTGGCCTACAAATGCCCCCTACAGACCTTCAGGTCTTGCCTTCTCATTACCACTGGACCTTTTGGACTTCCAGGCCTTTCCATCTGCCCTACAGTAAACTTTATTTCAAGTAATGTCTCCTATAATTAGAGTGTGAGGTCCTTGTGAACAAAACTGTCTTGGCATGTAGTAAGTGCTTAATAAATGTTTTTTCATTAATTCACTAACTTTGTCACTCTGTTGTGACTTTACAGGCTTAGGGTGAACTAGGCAGCCAATGAGGTCCTTTTAACTCTTGAAATTCTGCAAACCTGTGATTCTTCCTTTTCTCTAACTCCAATACACAATGGATTGTTTTACATTTTAACATTAACTAGGCTATATTTGCAGCAATGAGATGGATTCCTCCACAGAAATCCTACTCTAATGCTTTGTGTCACAGAGGTGACCTTGGGTTCTCAAAGGCTATGCCAGTAAAAAGTATGCTCTGGAAGATTCTAATAAGCTAGAGAGGCTTTGATTATAGTCCCAGGGACAGATTGCTTACTTTCTGAGGACCAGACAAGCTAAGTACAGAACAATTCACCACGGCAGACTGTTTACATCCTTATAAGGGAAGATGATACTTGCAACTCTTGAGAACTGTGTTGTTATTACATGTTAAAGGAGTATACATAAAGGGGGTGGATATTGGCTGACTCTGATGTAATGATAAAAAAAAAAATCTAATCAAGTGGGTTAAATGGATCCAAGTAAGTGGATTAGTCTGATCTTAGAAAATGTACTGAGAAAGGAGGAGGCACACAAGGGTAAATTATATTACGGGAAAAGACGAAAAATCCCATTACAGCAGAGGGAAAGAAGGGAGGATGGTGAGCATTGTTTGACCTTACTCTCATCAGATTTTGCTCAAGAAGGGCATAATGTAATCAGTTAGGTATAGAAATCTAACTTGCCCTGATAGGCAGTAAGAGGGAAAGGGGGAAAGAAAAGGGAGGGGGGATAGAAGGGAAGGAAGAAGCAGTAAGGGCAAAGGGGAAGAAAAGGGAAAGGGATAATAGAAGGGAAGAGAGACTGAAAAAGCAAAACACTAGTGAGGGGGGAAAGGAGAAAGAAAAGCATAAACAGGGGGGAAAAAAGATGGAGAAAAAGACACAGATATTAATCATAACTGTGAAAGTTGAATCGCTATCTTTCTTTTTCTCTTCTGTTGAGTTTTGTTTTGTCTTTCTGATGGTTCCTCCTATTGGTTTTAATTTTTACTTACAACTTCACTAATGTGAAAATGTTTAATAGGAATGTAAATGTATAGCCTATATCAGATTGTGCGCCGTCTTGGGGAGGGAAGTAGGGAGAGAGGGGGAGAAAAATTTTAAACTCAAAAGCTTATGGAAGTGATTGTTGATAAATCAAAATAAATTAATAAAAAAAAAATTAAAAGTGCTCCAAAAAAAAAGAAAGAAAAGTTCACCACTAGTGGATTTAATTATTTGGCCATGTCATCTCATGAAATAGGAAAAAAAAATGTAGTTCTATATACTATTTGCCTCCCTCCATTATAACAGAATCATGATAGTGCCTGTGTGATGAAAACAGAGACCGAGCGTGTTAAGAATGAGAGTTTTCTGCAAGCGTTATTCGACCAACAACTGACAGACTATTAATGCTGGGGTTCTTAACCTGGGGTCTGTGAACCAGTTTTAAAAAAACATTTTGATAACTGTATTTCACTATAATTGGTTTTCCTTTGCAATCCTGTATCTTTCATTTTATTTCTGAGGAGTTCACAAGTTTCACTCGACTGCCAAAGGTATCCATAACAACAACAAAAAAAAGTGTAAGAGCCCCTCAACTAAAGGAACTGAACCAGAGGAATACTGACATTGTTGCTGTAAATAAGACCAAAGACACACTTTTTAAGATTTTAACATTTTTATTTAAAGTTTTGAGTTCCAAATTCTATCCCTCCTTCCCCTCCCACCTCCCTGAGACAGCAAGCAATCAGATACAGGTTACACATGTCCAATAGGTAAAACATTTGATTTCAAATTCTTAGCCTCCACAACAAGAGCTGCTATAAATACTTTCGTACAAATATGTCCTTTTCCCTTTCAAAGGAAGAGACTTTTTTTTAAACTTGCTGTTAAATGAAATAGTAGCTCAGTTCTGTTTCTCCTCAGAGAATTAAACAGTGCTCAAAGTTTCATTGTGCGTTCAAGGGCAACATGAAACATTATTTCATAGGATATTTAGATATTTTGCTTCCTTATCATAAATGTTTTGATCAAGAACTCAGAATGTATCAGATATGGTGAACACAGGACAACAGCACCAAAAATGAAAATGACTACTTCTTAACAGATAGAAAATAGCTGCTTATTGATGCAGGATAAGAAAGTAACACAATGAAAAGAGAGACCAGGTTCAAATGCAGCCAAGTAATTTCAGAATCACCTGATCTGGTGCAGTTAGATCATTAGTTGCTTAGAGTATCGTCAAAATCAACATTCACTTAGAAAGGCTCATGCCGAGAAGTAGACAACCAGCAATTATAACAGCTCCAACCCAACCTGTTATAAATAAACCCTGCAGAGTGAGTGTATAAAACCATTCTGAATGTCACAACAACTCTCAGAGACCATCTACCAAATTATAGAGGGTTGCCTTCTGCTACTCACACTGGCAGAAACCATAGATCTCTGAAGTACTGAAGAAATTAGTATCCTTAGATATGACCTTCTGTAGTTTCACAGACTAGCTTCCATTTCTTGAAACTAAATCTGAGCACCAGAACACAATGACAAGGTCCAATATGCCGTGGGACACACACACACTGCTAAATATAAACTCCTTATCATGGACAAGCCTTAGGACAGAAGTTAACACTAACAAAAAAAAAATTACATACCAATTCATGACAGTGACTTGAAAACACATGAAGCATTGTGTCTCAATGATTATCGAGGCATAGTGAAAAGAGCACTGGACAGGTCTGGTTCCTTAAGTATGGTTCTAATCACAGTTCTATTATTTAGCTTGGTGATCCTAAGCAACTCACTTAATTCACTCAGCTGGGGGTGTGGGAGAATCGATGAACCCCAAGGTCCAGTCCAAGGCCATATTCAAATGCTCACACAGTGAGAGCTGGAAATGACCTAGGAAGGTCATCTGGTCCAACCTCTTATTTTATAGATGAGGAAACTGAGCCCTCAGAAGTTAAATGACTGCCCAAGGCCACACAGGTAATAAGTAGTGGAAGAGGCAGAACTCAAACCTATGACTCCAAATCCAAGGCTCTTTGCACTGTACTGTGCTGCCATACGTATATTCTAATTATTCAGTTGTGCGAATTTATAGTTAAAGCATGTTTAGATTCCCTTAATCGCTCTGGGCAGTAAATAATTAACACAAATTTTCAATTTTTCTTGGAATCAATTTTTTTAAAAAATGAAAATAAGTATTTTTTTTAACCGACCTTACCTGGTGGGGATTTAACAATCTGAGGGCGCCACCTCCTGGCGTTTTACAAATGTAATGTCTTTCTTTGAAATGAAAGTTTGGCTTTGGCCTCATCGGATTTTGATTCAGATCAACATCTTTCAGGTAATAAATAAAAAAATACATCGGAAGAAAGAATTAATGCACCATATTAATCAATCAGCCCAGCAACCAGGAGTCAACAAATACTTACAAAGAGATTACTATATCTATCTGGCACCATACTAAGCGTTAGGAATACAAAGGCAATGTGAAAGAGCCCCTTTCCTCAAGAGCTTACATTCTGATGGGGGAGACAACATGCAAAATATACGTAGACACAAAGGTAATACTAGAGGAGAAGGCATTAGCGTGGGGCGGGGGGGGTGAGAGAGAACCAGGAAAGGCCTCTTGCAAAAGGCGACTTTTGAGCTTTGTCTTGAAGGAAGCCAGAGATTCTACAAGACAGAGGTAGGGAGAGACGCGGAGGTGAGAAAGATGGGTCACTGGATATAAGGAAGAAGAAGAAAGTCAGTGTAACTGAACTGCAAGTGTGTGAAGGGGAGTAACGTATAAGAAGAATATAGATGGAATGGAACAGGTCTAACAAGAGTTTATATCTAATAGTAAAGGTAGTAGAGAACTATAGATATTAGTTGTATAGGGGGACGACATGATTATCCTAGGCATTTTAGGAAAATAACTTTGGGGGCTGTGTGGAGAATGGACTGTCATGGATTATGATTTAGAATTAAACGAATACTTGCAGTATTAGCTTCATAAATAAACAGCTTACTCTATTCGCAAAGGAAACACAAGTTAACAAATTTGTAATCTTCATATCCAGATTTAATCCTATATATGTGGTAAACGAGGTTTAAACGAATGAATAAATAAATGGACAAGAAAAAGCATTTATTAAGTGCTTACTATGAGCCCAAGTATTGTGTTAAGTGCTGGAGATACAAATTTTAACAATTAGACTGGCCCTGCTCTCAAGAAGTTCACACTTTAGAAGAGGAAAGACATAAAAAAGTTCAGCTGTAGGATAGACAGAAATGCCCAGTGATCCTTAGGGTGCATTAGCTCAGATGGCAATGCCCCAAAGTCTGGAGGGCACAGAAAAAAGGTAGATGGAAAGGCCCAGAGGACATACAAGACAAATGATAAGGTCAGGTAATTTTTTATCTCATCAGAAAAATTAGAGTAGTAGGCTCCTATAAATCCAAATTGTATGGACAGTCTTGTCCCTCTACTTAATTAGCAGACCTGATGGGATCTGGATAGCCTAAAGGTAGGGGTGGAGGTGAAGCACAGGCCCATTTCCTTAAAGGCTTGCTTTCTTTCTTTCTTAGCAGATAGCAAAATTAATATGAATTAGGAGTAATAGGAATAACTTTATTTCAAAATGCACGTATTAGCCTGTCTTTCCACCGGCTCTTTGGCAGATCTGTGACTTCATCATTATGAGTTACATTATCATCAATGCAAATGCTTTCTCATCTTGTCCGTATTTTCCCATAAATGTATTAAATAAGCCGGAAGTCTTCCTCTGTTTTTTACAATATCATAGTTTTAGAACTGAAGGGATATCAGAGGCCATTGATTCCAACCTACTCATTTTAGAAAATGAAGAAAGTGAGGAATAGCAAGGTTGAGTAACTTGCCTACAATCCTATTGAGTGTCTGAGATGGGATTTGACTCCAGGCCTTCCTAACTCAAGTCCAATACACTATCGCTACATTATGATGTCAATCTGTACCAAATACCAAGGTATTCTAGTACTTTGGGGGGAAGGCAAGAGGGTAGTACTAATGTAGCACTGACATATCCATCTGTTGGTTTTTCTTGTTCTCCTTTTTTAACCAAATTCTTGATAACGCTTTCATGCTACTGATTTTACGTAAGTCATCTTTGGTTACATGCTACATCCTATTTACATCTACCAATTGTCATTCCACTGACTTTTAGGCTGTCATTTTAATTCTTCCAAAAAGGGTAACATTCTTTTATTCCATTACTCAAAGCTATAAAGCGTTATCTGGAGAATATTGGTGTTAAATATCGGCAGCTGAGTAGCAACAAGAGATCACTGAAAGCAGGGTACTGTTTCTCAAACATGTTCCAGCTTGAGCTCTTCCTAATACTCAATTCTTGTCTCCATCTGCAAAAACCGAAGCAAGACACAGACTGATGGATTAATTTGATAGGTGGCTGCTCTGTTACTTGCATGTTACCGTCTGTACTAGGAATGCGCTTTTGATTCATTCTTTTTCACCAACAAAATCATTTGACCTGCCTCTTTCACATTATGATGGATTTCCCTCAGCAGTCTTAGTGTTCTGGGTCTCTAGAAATTAAGGTATCTGCAAACAGGAATAATTGGAAAATCTTAACATTACTAGAAAATCCTTTTTTCTTCCCCTTGAAAGACCTTTATTTTGCATGAGGAAGTAGGCTTGGATGACCTTTTTTTTTTTTACTTAATAGCATTTTTTTCCCCATTACACATAAAGATAGTTTTCATTCATCTTTTTTGAGACTTTGAGCTCCAAATTTTTCTCCCTCCCTCCCCAAGACAGCAAGTAATCTGATATAAATTATATATGCACAATCATGTTGAACATATTTTCACATAAGTCACGTTGTGAAAGAAAACTCAGAACAAGAAGGGAAAACCACAAGAAAGAAAAAAACAAAAAACAAAAAAAGTGAACTAGTATGCCTCAATCTACATTTGGACTCCATAGTTCTTTCTCTGGACATGGTCAGCATTTTCCATTGGATGACGTTGTAATCTCACTTCAAACACTTAGTTTTTGTCTTTTTTTTTCCATTGAGATGTTAGAATATAAACAAAAATTTGGGGTCTACTCTAGTGGAATGGCAAATGAAGGGTAGAAGGAAATTGACATACAATTATATAGCCAATATGATTTGATTTTCATAATACCTTTCTTCTGAAGATCTAAAGAACAAAAATATACACAATAAACACCAACAGCCCTAAGATAAAAAATCAAAAGGGGATAAAAAATAAAACAAGAAATGAATGATAAGAGTTATGTAGACCGGGTCAAGCCCTTATTTAGCTAGGTCACAGGTGATATTGATGGTGCTCATATGGGGCTTCACCCTTGTCTTATCTTCTGCTCCCCACTTTCAGCATTTCTTCTGCACATTCTCTCAATTATTAAAACAACTAAGTCTCCAGCACCAGGAACAGAGGATGAGACAATTTAATGATTCAATTTAATGTTTATTAAGTATTTACTATGTGCGAAGCAGCTAGGTAGCTCAGTGGATAAAGCCCTGGGCATGCAGTCAGGAAGGCCTACGTTCAAATCTAGCCTCAGAAACTTACTACCTGTGTGACCCTGGGCAAGCAAGTCATGTAATCTCTGTTTGCCTCAATCCACTAGAGAAGGAAATGGCAAACCATTCTAGAATCTTTGCTAAAAAAAAACTCCATGGACAGTATTGGCATGCTGTGGTCCACGGGGTTACAAAGAGTTGGATACAACTGAACCACTACAAATGTGTAAAGCACTATGTGAGGTGATATGGAAGATAAAACAAAGTTTAGATAAGCCAGTCCTTGCCCTCATGGAGCTTATAGTCTAGTTGGGGGTAAGGTTATGACAGGGACAGAAAATTGTAATTATTAATAATTAATTAATAATATTACATAATTAATAATTATGTAATAATAAATAAATTAATAAATAAATAAGTTCATTACAGAGCAGCAAAATGTTCCATGAGATTCCAGATGGAACAGGTCATTACTGAGGGGAGAATTAGAGAAGACTTCACAGCGGAGGTTGAATTTGAGCTGGGCTTTAACAGATGGAAAGGAATTCAACATGTGTAGAGCCAACCCAATAATTTTATTTTAAAAAATCTAAGTTTTGTTTCATTAGAGAAAGATACACTGAATATGTAAAACAGGGCTATATTTCATTTTCATAAAAATAAAAGAATAATGAGACAACATATAAATATTCTTATTTGGGAAGGAAAAACATTGGCTGAGGATGGAAGAATATGATTTGACATTAATGAACATCTACCAAAAACATCTTTGATTTATCACTTTACAAATATTGCTTTACAAAGTAATATTAGTATGATAATATTATAAAGTAATATTAGTAAAAATGAGGCTAAGTAAAGAGGCCAAAAGGAAGGCTCACACTTTTCCCAAAATAAGACAGTTAAACAACCAAAAAAGGTTATAGACAATCAGAATCCCTATTTCCTCACAAAAAAAAACAGCAAAAAAATAAATCCAAATCAAATCTGCATAGTTTTTTGCTCATCTTTCCTAGAACCAAAAGAGTCACCATACTGTGAAAGACCCATCGTTCATCTTGCCCCATCTTTTATTGACCAACAGAAAGAATTACGGAGTTTTACAGCTTAAAAGGACTTTGGAGATGATTTAATTAGTACAAGTAACATTTTACAGATTCAACAAATATTAGGTTCCTATTATGTGAGGCAGTGTTAGGTACTGAGGCTATAAATCTACAAAGACAAAAATAAGTATCTCTCCCTGCAAAAGGATGCAACAGTAAATATAAAGTCTATTAAAAGTAATGGACAGTAATTTCAAGAGAGAGATTTGTTAACAAATGAGATCAGGAAAAGCCTTATACAGATGACACCTGAGCTGTGCTCTGAAGGAAATCTGGGAGACTAGCATGCTTGCAGGCAGCACAAGGATCCTAGTAAAGAAAATTGAAGATGAAAGTGACCAAATGAAGAAGGAGGAAGGCTACTGAAGGAGATGGCAGAGGATGAAATCAAGTGCCTAATTTGAGGGACTGCCTTTGGCAAGGAGGATCACCTCTTCATTAGCGACTATGGCAAAGAAGGAGAGAATGCAAGATGACGGTTTTGAAGTGTAAAGGAAAAAAGGGAACTCACAGATGAGAAAACAAACTCAGTAAGATGATGTCATTTGTCCAAGATCACACAGCCAATCAGTGGCTGACAGAACTAGAGCCCAGATCCCTTGAACCCCACGGGGTCCAGTGCTACCATGGCTATCTTGGGAAGACATAACTCTGGCCCCTAAAGTCAACTTTAAAGGTTAGGCATAAACCAGCTGCTTTTTCAGTCACTTATGGCTCCATAATTCATAAATTATACAAATCTTTTCGAATTTCCTCACGTTTTCCACCAGTATCACCTCCTGGGGGGTAGTAAAACACTCAAGTTTATTACTTCATTTTATTTGTCCTAAACTTACCTCCCTCAAATTTCAAAGTGTGGCCACATTCTTTCTTCAGACTTTGAGTTTCTTAAAGGTGGGGAGGAACTTAAGTTTCTTTTCTGAAATAAATCATGGGCAGATCTTTATTAAAAGCAAAAGATTTATTTAAAAAAAAAACCTTTCAGCCAAATCATCACATGACTCTAAAATCCGCAACTGCTGAGAATTCTCTTAATTCCTTAGTTTGATAAGAGATTTGCCTCCAGGGTACTCAGCAGAAATGATTATGAAATACTATGTTATCTTTCAGTGAGTAGTTAAAATATAAAGTCAACATGTGTTTCCCAACCTATGGCCCACATCCACATGGTTGAAGTTTTTGCAACAGGTCTCAAATCCATATATAAAATACTGGATACAAAATTTCTCATTCATGTATTATTTTTAAATGTATTTAGATGTGATAAGCTTTAAAAGCATTGCTAAATCCACAGTGATCTTTTACCTTTTCTCATTCAATAGACTAATATAACTTACGTAAGGAATTATGAAAGATCTAAATGTTGAGACCTATCATACTGTATTCTCTTTCTGCTGGGTTTTCAGGGGAATGCATATGCTGTAGGTTTTCTACTTTTGTATTTAAACAGGTCAGCTGTTATGAAAAGCAAGAGCTAGGAAAGGCCTCCGGGAGGGGAAATACGAGGCAGAGTAATTGTCTTGGTGGTAGAAGAGACTGGGTCAGTGCAATCATACTTTTACTGAGTGCTGCTGATATCATAATTGCCACAAAGCTGTGTCTCTGACATCAGCAATATTCTTCAATCGTTCAGCACTCACTTCTACCTCAGATATCCTAACTAGAGGTGTACTGTGGTAACTACGGGACATACAAATAACAAGCACTTAAGTATTTCATGACTGTATCAGAGTTTAAATGAACAAGTACACAAAGCATAGAAATCTCCACTACGACATCCTCAAGAAGCAGTCATCCATCTTGGCTTGAAGAGCTCCCATGGGAAAACATGCCACCTATGGAGACGGCATATTCCAGTTGTGGATGACTATGAAGAGCTCATTCCAACTCTGCAACGCACCGTTGAGGATTTTCTCTCATCAAGCCTGCATCTGTCTCTGTAATCTCACTCTGGCTCCTTTTTCTGTTCTCTGGCCACAGGAACAAATCGATGTTCAAAGTGGCAGATTTTCAAGTACCTGAAGACAACTAACCGTCCTACCTTCAGAGAATCATATATTTTCAGCTAGAAGTGACCTCAGAGTCCATCTAGTCCAACCTCCCTGTTTTACAGATGAGGAAACCGAAGCCCAAAGACATAAAATGACTCGTCTAAAGTCACACAGGTAATAGGTGACAGAGCCAAGACCTCTCTAGGTCATCTCTCCTCTGGGATAAAGACCCCTCTGCCCCAAGTTCTTTCAATCAGCCTTAAACCTTTAGGTAAAGGGAAGCAATGTTTTCTAAACCATTCCCAAACGCTGACATACCAAAAGGTGGTAGCCTGGTGTACGTGATAGAAAGGATGCTAGATTTGACATCACAGAATTTGCACTGAAATCCTTGCTCTGCCACTTACTACCAGTGTGACCCTAGGCCAGTTACTCCCCCTCTCTGGACCTTAGTTTCCTCATCTGTAAAAGAAGGAGGTTGGGACTCATCGGCCTCTAAAGTTTCTTCTAGGTCTACATCTATGACCATCGTTGAGCAGTCATCACTTTCAAAACAACAGACCTCCCCAGGAAATAAATCTGGATTTAACACACATTCGTTATCCTAATACCAGGTTAACCACCACTGTGCAGAGGAAAACAGCAAGAGGACCAGGGTTTGCATTCTGACTCTCCCATTTAGTACCTACATAGCCATGAAATAGCCAGTTCCCTTCCGGGGCCTCAGTTTCCTCATTGTAAAGTGTGGGGGTGTGTGGGGGGGTACTAGATGGGTGTTCTCTCAGGTTCCTTCCAGCTTTAAAATTTACGACCTTATGACAGTTACACTCTTAGGGCCTCAGTTTCCTCATCTGTAAAATGAGGTGGGGCTCAATGGCTTTTGAGGCCCCTTGCAACTCTAATTCCATGATCCTGTGTCCATTAACCTGTGCCTCAGTTTCCTCATCTGGTGAGGCAGGTGGACTTATTGGCCTCTGGGCCTCAGTTTCTCCATCTATAATTTGAGGGAGCAAGGCTCTGAGTCCATGAGGGGCCCCTCCCGTGCCTCAGTTTCCCCATCTGTCACGTAAAGGGGCAGGGCTCCGAGGCCCCTCCGGCTCAGAGTCTACACGGCGGGAAAGCCCCTCCTCCCGCCGGACCCAGGCCCTCAGGCCTCTCTCCAGCCTCAGACTCGCGCTCCCAGCTGGAGACTGCCGGCCTCGGTTCAGGGCTCCCCCCGCCCACGACCCGCGCCTGGGGCCGTCGGGGGCTCCTTCTCCCCGCGTGCGGCGAGGCCGGCGGCGGAGCTCTCCGTGAGCCCGGGGCCGCCTCCGCCGCTTCTGTCAGCAGCTGCCACCGTCTCTCAGACGTCCGAGCATGCGTGCTGGACATCCCCGTGCTGCCCCGCCCCCGGGCTCGCAGTAGGCTCCTATTCAGCGTCGGCAGATTGGCCACACCGTCTAGTCAAATCTAAAAAACAAAGCCACAATTTTTATTAGATTATAACTGGATGAAACGCAAAAGTGGATTGTAATGGGGGGATTTTGTACAATCTCAATTTTCATCTACTTTAGTTTTCCAAATATGACACGCGAGGGGATCGTGTCGAAAGAGCTGTCACTGACACGGAGTTGGTTTGGTGCCACTGCGCAGTCGCAGCTTCCCTTTTCCCCCGCCCCCGCTTCAGCCAGGAGTCTGACGTGGAAGTCGCCGCTGCAAAGCATCAGGGCCGGGGCCGGGGCGGGGGTCTGGGCTGGGGACGGGGAGCCCGAGGAGGCCAATCGGCCGCGGCGGCGCTGAGGCCCGAGAAGACGTTGTGGGACTCGGGGGCCGCGCACCGAGCAGCGGGGAGCCGGCGCAGCCATGGGTGAGGCTTCCGGCCGGGGGCGGGTCCGAGGAAGTGTCTCCCCCCTCTTCCCCACTTCTCCCCCCCCCGTCCCGTGTCGGGGCTATACTCCCCTCCCCAGCAGATGAACTCCCTGAGGCCCGGGCAAATCCCTTCCCCCCCCGTCCTCAGTTTCCCCACCTGTAAAATTGAGGGAGGATGTCCCTTCCAGCTCCGTATCTCTGGTCCCCTCCTTTACTTTTCCGCACGGAGGGCTCCCCCATTCCCCGCTGAACTTTCTGGAGACAGTGTCTCCTATGGCAAACCCTCCCAGAGCGTCCCTTCTGAGGGGAGAGAGATGCCTGCTTTTCGGCCGCGTTGGAAGCTGCTTGGGGGAGGGGGGGAGTTGAACGGGGCAGCGACTCGTATAAAGAGAGTTGGGGTTTTTATCATCAGCTCGGGTTTTGGCACCTTGCCCGACCTGGATGATTGCTCTGGTAGGGAGGGTGAAGCAGAAGGAAGTGGAGAAGGGAGCATTGCTTTAGTCTTGTTGGAAAAGCGCCTAAAGACAGGGCTTGGTCTTTACGAATCCCATCTTCTGTTGTGGGGTCAGGTCTGGGGGGGATTCATGCCAGTGTGACCTCAAGCGAGTCACCCAGCATCTCTGGAGACCTCAGTTTCCTCATCTGTAAAATGATGACGGTTGGACCTAAAGACCTCTGAGGTGCCATTCAGCTGTAAATCTATGATCCTGCGTACCCCTCGTTTCTGGTTCTAAATTGAAGGTCTGTCTCATCGGCTTCCAGGGGTTCAGGTATCTTCTTTATGCAGATAGCCAGCTCCTATACTTATAGATGTGACCATAAGGCTCCTCTCAGGAGTAAGTAGGTTCCCCCTACTATTTTGCTGCTGTAAAAAGTGTGACACTCTATGCCCCATGGCTAGACTCACAAACCCTGTGATTCCAAATTATAGTTTGCTTAGGGCAAAGCTCCCTTCTCTGCTTCTTCATATTTATCAGTGTCACCTCCATTCTTCTGTCTGCCTCTATTCCCTTCTTTGTGACCTCTGGAACCCTGGTTCTGTTGTTAATAAATTGCTTTTCGTATTAGATCTGTACTTTTCCTCTGGAAATTTATATACATATATATATATATATATGTATATACACACACACACATATACACACACACATACATATATATCTATATGTAGTTTTTATGTACCTTTAGCTTCTAAGGTTGTTTCATTTTGTTTGTACCCCTAGTGCCTAGGACGGTGCATGACATATAAGCAGGTGCTTAATAAAAGCTTATGGAGGGGCAGCTGGTGCAATGGATAGAGCACTGTGCCTGGAGTCAGGAGTACCCGAGTTCAAATGTGGCCTCAGACACTTGACATTTACTAGCTGTGTGACCCTGGGCAAGTCACTTAACCCCAATTGCCTCACCGCCCCCTTAAAAAAAAAAGCTTATGGAATCAATTCCCCTTAACTAGAAGTCTTTTGATAAAGGGGTAGATGACAGCTTGTTGAAGCATGTTGTCATTTTTGGTTTGGGATTCTTGGTTTGGGTACTGATTGCACCAGATGGTCTTCGGTTTGGGGTTCTTGGTTTGGGAATTTATGGTACTAGACGGTGTTTTTTCCTTACTCACAGACTCCAAGATTCCCTGTTAACAGCCTTAGTCTTTCTGTTGAACTCTCCTGGGTGTCTGTCAGGCATCTAACGCTTGAATGGAACTCATCATCTTCCTAAACCTGTCCCTGCCCTTCTCCCACAGTTCAGCATATCTGTTGAAAGCATCACCATCTTCCCAGACCCTGAGATTTCTAACTTCAAGTTAGCCTGGATTCCTCTGTCTGTATGCAGTCATTTGCCAAAGTATCTTTACCACAATATTTCTTGTATCCCCTTTTCTCCATTCACAGTTCAGTTCTAGTTCAAGTCTTCATCTCCCACCTAGATTACTTTAATAGGCTCCTAATTAGTTTTCTTGCTTCTAGTAACCTTTTTTTTATTCATTCCTCTATACAGTTACTAACCTCATCCTCCTAAGACTTACAACTGATCATGTCACTTTTTACCTCAAAAACTTTTAGTGTCTCCCCATTGCTTATAGGATAAAAACAGACTCCTTACCTTGACATTTAGGCCCTTGATAATCTAGCTCTTGGCTACCTTTCTAGCTTTATTTTTTACTTCTAACTTTCTCCAACTCCACTGTCTGCCTGAATCTGACTCACCACTTCATCCCCTGCCTCCAGGTGTTTATCCAAGCTGTCCTTCAGTTGATCATTTCACAATGTTGCTGTTACTGTGTACAATGTTCTCCTGGTTCTGCTCACTTCACTTTGCATCAGTTCATGTAAATCTTTCCAGGTTTTTCTGACATCCGCTTGCTCATCATTTCTTGTAGCACAATAATATTCCATTACATTTATGTACCACAGCTTGTTCAGCCATGCCCCAATGGATGGGCATCCCCCTCAATTTCCAGTTCTTCATTACTGCAAAAAGAGCTACTATAAACATTTTTGTACATGTAGGGCCTTCTCCCCTTTTTTATGTTCTCTTTGGGCTGCAGACCTCAAAGTGGTACAGCTGGATCAGAGAGTTTTCACAGCTTGATTGCCCTTTGTCATAGTTCCAAATTGCTCTCCAGAATGGTTGGATCCGTTGTGAACTTACTTTGTTTTTTAAATTGATAACTATTTCATATAATTGATTTTCTTCATAATCATATGTATTTTGTTTTATGTATGTAAACAAAACATTCTTGAGAAAGGGTCCATAGGCTTCCGAAGACTGAGGGATCTGTGTCACAAAAAAAGTTAAGAGCCCTGGGTCTAATGGAAAGACAACAGATTTAAAATCAAAGGACCCAGGTTCAATTCCTGACCCTACCACTTACTAGCTGTATGACGTCAGCTGGCTCAGGTAAGCTAGCATGGCCGTTAAGGTCCCTTCTGTTTTTAGATGTGCGATAGTTTGTCACTGCTCTGCTCAGAAATCTTCACTAGCATCCTGTTATCTAGAGAATAAAGACAAAACTTCTTAGCTTTGGTTTTCAAAGCTAATACAGTCGGGTTCTATGGAAACCCCTCAGTTCCTGCCAAACTTGTCTACTCCCTGTTCCCACATCTTGCCTTCCTGCCTTTGCTTGTTGTTCCCTGAAGCCAGAAACAGCCTTTAAAAACATCCTCCTATCCATTTTAGCCCACAGTCATTTTAACCTCTTCCAAACTGACGGAGCTGGGTTGTCTATATCATTCATTTGGAAATTAGCAACACCTTACTTTGTGACATCTTCTGTATTACTCTGATGGTTGGGTAGATGATAGCATTAACTCTTTGAGTTCCTGGCTTCTGAACTAGATAAGAAATTCCTTGAGGGCAAGAGAGTCTTTGTATCCGCCCATTGGCATGTAATCGATTTTCAGTGAGCGTTTGATGACTTAATTTCACTCCTTGACTGTGATACATCTTGTGGTTCTGCCGCCAGGACTGACTTTGCCGCTCTTCTTGTTGTTGTGGGAAAAAGTGTTTTCTTAGAATCAGTCCGACAGTCATTTGTTTTAAAACAAATTTAATAAGAATAAATATTAATATTAATAAAATATAATAAAAACAAATAAGATAATTTGTTTTTTAAACACTTCTATGTTGCAGGCACTGTGCTAAATTCTGGGGTTACAAAGAAAGGCAAAAACATTGTGGGACACTGCCCACAAGGAGCTCACATTCTAACAGTGAAAACAGCATGAATTAACTTTATAGAATATAATGTATAGATATATGTGTGTGTGTGTGTATACACACACACACACACACACACACACACATATATATATATATATATATATATATACATATATATAATATATATATATGTATATATATATATATATATATATACACACATGGAGGTGGAAAGTAGTCTCAGAGGAAAGGCACTAGTAGCTAGGGGAGATAGGGAGGAAACTCCTGCAAAAGGTGAGATTTGAACTAAGTCTTGAAGGAAGCCAAGGACCATAGGAGGCACAGGTGATAGGAAGAGCATTCCAGGCATTGAGAACAGCCAACTAAAAGGCCGGAGTTGTGAGATGAACTATTGTGTTTGAGGAAACAGGAAGAACACCAGTATCACTAGATCATAGAGTGTGAGGAGAGGATTAAAATGTAAGATTTAAGGGGTAAAAAGGCTTATAGTTGTGAAATGCTTTAGATACCAAACAGAGCATCCTGAAAGTGATAGGGAAGCACTGGTTTTTATTGAATAAGGCAAGTGACGTGGTCAGACCTGAGCTTTATGGGAAAATCCCCTTGGCAAGCTGAGTGAAGGATAGATTAGTCTGGAGAGAGACTTGAGGCCATTAAAAGGTTATTGCCAAAGTCTTGGCATAAGGAAATGAGGGTCTGTGCCAGGGTAGCGCCTCTGGGAATCAAGAAAAGGAAACATGTAAGAGATGTTATGAGTGTAGGGATGATAACAGTTTGGCTGTGTGAGGTGAGTGAGGAATCTAGGGTGTGAGCCTGGGTGACTGAGAGGATGGTGGTATCTTGACAGTGATAGGAAAGTTCTGAATATTTAAAGTCTGGGTTCATTAAACCAACTGTACCGTTTTATTGTTACTTATAAAAAACCTTTAGTAGGAAAATATTCTTACTGTGTGCAGTGCATTGATTGTGCAATGCTGTCATCGTAAAATTTAGTCTAATGGGATGTGACAGATGCACCTAACACAAAATACTACATAAGTGCCTTAGGGGGAATAAAGCCAAAATTCTAGGTGAGGGCAAAGGGGGGAAATTGTTTCTAATGGAGGAATAAGGAAGCCTTCATTAGGTGTGGCATTTTTGTTGGGTTTTAATGGCTTGGTGGAATTCAGCAGGTGGAAGGGGAAAGGAGAAGGTGTGACCAAAGGTGTGTTGGAGGCAGGAAGCAAAAGAATTGGAATTTTCCTTATAGGGAGCATTTCTGAGCAGAGGCGTGGCCTTATGGTGGTAGTGGTTTAAAGGATAGGTTGTATTGGGGATAGTGGCATTGGCATGAGGGACTGTATAAAAGTGGTGGGGCAGTGAGGAGGCCCCAAGGGGGACAGATTGCTGAGATGGTTCGGATAGAATGGAGGACTGTAATGCTGTTGTCGTCAGTGCGTGTTGTTAGGAAAGATAACGATGCTGCTGACCTTCTGTGAGGACAGTAGTTCTGTGGATTGGTTTTGCTTTCCACTCTTAGAAATGGAGGATATTTGTCATAAGCTCTCTCATCTCCCCTCCTCCCCTACTTAAGGGGATTTTCAAAGGTTGTGACCCAACATTTGAATTCCTCTTTACTGGTAAACTAGAAAGAGTAGTCTCTACTTAATGTCTTCACTTTTCACAGCTCAGTTATTGGATTGTGCCCCTGTAATGTGATAGCCATTTCCATCATTTTCCTGAAACTGCTTTAGCCACCTGAGCCCTCCTCATTGCCTCACAACCCTGTCTTCGTCACTTCCCTTTGGACTTTTGTAGGCTCTTCCTCCCTGGTACTCTGCTTTCCCTTGGGTTGTCTGACACTTCTCTCTCCTACTCTTCCTGCTCCCTCTCCAAGTGTCCCTGTTGGTCCTCTTCCCACCCCTTAAAGATGGATGGATGTCCCTTCAGGATCTCTAAGCCCTTTTCTCTCTCTAGGATCTCATCTACTCCCTTGACTTCAGCAGTCATCTTCATGCAGGAGACTCCCAGATGTGAATCTCCAAACCCAGCTGAGCTTAAGTTCTTGATTTCAAATGGCCATCAGGGCGTTTCCATCTGGACGGGACCTCGCAGACGGAGTCTGTGAGTTAGGGAAAAACACTGTCTAGTACCAAATTAAACTTACCTTTTCCACTCAAAACACTTGTCCTTCCTCCTGCCTTCTCATTTTCGGCTGAAGACACCATTTTCCTTGTTACCTGGCTTGGAAATCTCGGAATTATTTGTGATCCTTTCCTTCGCCTCACACCCTGTGTCCAGTCAGTTCTTGAGTCCTGGTTATTTTTACCTCTATTGTTCCCACTTTTCCACTCTTCCCACTGTCACCACCCTAATTCGGGCCACCTTTATTACATCTTGGCTGGACCATTGGAATGGCCTCTTAACCAGCCCCTGCCTCCAGGCTCCTACCCTTTCATTTTCATTCTTCACACTGCTGCCAGAGTAGTCTTCATGCATAGATCTGATCACATTGCTTATCCTTCTCTCTTTTTTCCTTTTTTATGTAAATTTTTATTCATTTTAAAGTTAAATATAAAACAAGAAAAGAAAAAAAAGAACATTTCCATGTACATAGCAGAACACAAAAGAATTCAATATAAAATAATGAATTTCCATTATACTACATGTTGTTTTCAAAGCTACCTGGCTTTTCTTTACTTTCTTCTAGGTTTTCTTTTATTCTTTGCTGTGCACTTTTTACTTTGTTTTTTCCCTCCCTCCCTCTCCCCTCCCAGAGAAGACTACTGCTAAAATGCAGATATATACATATGTATACATAGAAATATATATGTAAACACACATATATGTAGGACCACGCTGTGCATGTTTCTGTTTGTCATTTCTTTCCCTGGAGGTGGATAGCATCTTCCTTATATGTCCAAGGCTTTCCATGTTTTTCTAAATCAATTAGCTCATCATTTCTTATATCACAGCAATAGTCCAATGCAATCATATTCTATCTGAGAGATTGTCTATGAAGGTTTTCCCCCCAGTTTTCTGCTTTCCTTCTATTCTTGGCTACATTGGTTTTATTTATATAAGAAATTTTAAATGTAAAATAATCAAAATTATCCATTTTACATTTCAACGATTCCCTTGCCTTGTAATATCGTACTTATAATATGGTACTGCTGAATCCCCATTACTTTTGTCAGCTGAATAAAATAGAAAAGCTTGAGAGTGGCATCCAGGATCTTCTGCTGCGGTCTGGCTCCAGCCTCTGACCTTCAGCCCTATTTCACATGACCCTCCTTTGTGTACTTTACACTTGAGCCCTGCTAGCCTTCATGCCATTCCCTAGTTCTGGCCTGCCTCTTCTTGCCTCTGGGCCATCTCCCATACCGGAGTGCAGAGATGAAAATCCACAGAGTCCCTGTCTCCAAGAAGCTTGTGCTTTAGGGGTAGCTAGGTGGCACAGTGGATAGAGCACCAGCCCTGGAGTCAGGAGGATCTGAGTTCAAATCCAGCCTCAGACACATAACACTCACTAGCTGTGTGACTCTGGGCACGAGTGAGTGTGCTCATCACCTTCCCCATTCTCTGCCTGCTGAAATCCTTTTCATTCACAGCCATGAAGTCTTCCATGTTCCCCTCAGAAGTGATTCTTCCTTGTGGAATCACTCATGCCCTCAGTCATATTCTAATTTAGGTTACAGTTATTTGTGTTTGTGTCTTAATCCTCTGCCAAATTACAAGCTCCCTGAAGACAAGGATGGTGTGGATTTTTAGCTTTGTGGTCCCCTTGCTTATCACAGTGTTTGCACCTCGTAAATGCCTAACGCTTCACAAATGCTACATTGAATTCCATCCTTCCTTAAGGGGTGGGAAGAGGACAAATAGGGACATCTGGAGAGGGAGCAGGAAGACCAAGAGAGAGAAATGTCAGACAACCCAAGGGAAAGTAGAGTACCAGAGAGGAAGAGTGGTCAGCCTAAAAGGCTATAAAAGTCCAAAGATAAGTGATGAAGACAGGGTTTTGAAGGCTCAGGTGACTAAAGCAGTTTCAGTAAAATGGCTAGTTTATTGGCTAGTTCACGTCACTCCCACAGGCGTATATCTGCAGTGTCAATATGGATTGTATAAGAAAGGTGGGGCTTTTTCTTTCTGATCGGTACAGAGTAGAATCTGAGAAGCAGGCTCGGTGTTTTATGGCATTGGAGAACAGTGGTGTTAAAGCTCAAATAGAAATGGATCCCTGCAGACCATCTGTTGACCCAGACCACACATTAACATTGTCTGTATTTCATTGTGTTTTTATTTATTTTATGAACACTTCCCAGTTACATTTTAATCTGATTGGGGAGTTGGTTGCTTCTGATAGAGAAGAATTTCGCTTATTAGAAACCCCTTGGCTTCATGGAGCATTGGAGTCTGAATTTCCCAGAAAGACCCAGAGCAGCAGGAGCCTGGAGAAAGGGGTGCTGCTGACTGATACCTGTCATGTAGTTCTTGGCCTTCTGTAGCCTTCAGGCCTGCTGCTCCCCAGTCCGGAGCCCTCCTAATCTAGGTGCTTCTCTTCCAAAGCTAAGCCTGGTGGTTATGAAGTTAACAAATAATCTTTGGCTCTGATGGCTCAGCAGGGACTCAATTGTACTGTGGGCTCAGAGTGAACTGCCTGCTGGGGTAAATGTGCTAACAGGTAAGAGTTGGTTCATGAATGAATAGCCTGCAATACAGTGCATGTAAGTGAGATGATAGGTAATGAAACAGTGGCCTTTTTCCTTCATGAAATAGAAATTCCCTATAAAGCTACTGGGGGGGGGGTTATGTTGCTTCTCTTTAAAAAAAAATTTGGTAGGAACTAAATGAAACTGAATTTTAAAATTTAAGCTCTTAACAGCAAAATGGAAGTGTAGTGTTTTGGAAAAAATTAGTTGACCATTTTGAAAGGAAAGGAAAAGTTCCTTTGTAAAATCTAGTCCTCAAAATAACAATTTATTTATTTATTTTGTAGGTGGCTTTTTCTCAACTATTTTTTCCAGTCTGTTTGGAACTCGGGAGATGAGGATTTTAATTTTGGGATTAGATGGAGCTGGAAAAACAACAATTTTGTACCGATTACAAGTTGGAGAAGTTGTTACTACTATTCCCAGTAAGTACTAATAACTTGAATTTGTTTAGCATTTTACAAATTATACAATGTTTCTTCAACACACTGCTGTTATCATACCCCATTTACAGATGAGGAAAATGGGGTGAAGCCCATTTGGTGAGGTGCCTGTGGTTGCCTGAGTAACCTCACCTGGAAGAGCTGGGACTCAGTCTCAGGTGTGCTCATTCCTTTCCCACTGTTCTTTCCACGGCCTGTGTGTCCTCTCTGGTGCCAAGATAGCTGTTTCTCCGTAGGACCTTCGAGAGTTTGCTCATTTCTGGGCAGTGTAAATTACTGTTTTGAAAGTGGAAGCTTGTTTACAATGTTCTAAAACGTCCATAGGATCATCGTGGCTGTTTTACTTTCCTGTCTTGGTAAAATATTTTTGAAAAAGAGACTTTTCTTTTCTCTAACCCCTACCAAACTTTTCCTTAAAACAAAAGGAAAGCAAAAATCACCCCACTTGACATCCATATCTGTAGCCCCAACTTCCTTTATTCCTCCACCCCACCCCCACACTAAAGTATGAGGTAAGTTTTATTGTCTGTTCTCTGTAAACAAAGTAAAGTTGGTCCTTGCCTTCAGCTGCGTTTTAACTTTGTCATTTAGATTACTGTAGTGGTAGGATATATGGTTCTCCTGGCTTCATTTTAACTGCATCAGTTCATGCAGGTCTTTCATGTTCCTATAAATCTGTCAGTATTCATTACTTCTTACAGTGCAAGGACATATACCATTGCATTCCTACTCTACGTTTGTTTCCCTGTTAACCCAGTCAATGGGTGAGCTGCTTTTTGTTTCAATTTTTTTATCCACAGAGAATATGAGGATGAATAGTTTGATATGTATGGAACCTTTCTTTTTGTCTTTGACTTCCTTAGGTCAAAGGGTATGACTTGATGGATCAAAAGATAAGAAAATTTCAGTGATTTTTCTCCCATAGTTCCAAATGATTTTCCACCAACAATTAATTAGTGTGCCTGTCATCCCATAGTTCCTCCAGTATTGACTGTTTCTGTTTTTTTATCATCTTCACCATTTTGCTGGTAGGAGGTGAAATATCAGGTTATTTCTGACTCCAGGTCCAGCTCTCTACTATCCAGCTTCTGAGTTAACTGCAAATTAACCTCTGACTGCCTCAGGCACCTCTCTACGACTGTATGTGTCAGAGCAAATGCTGAAGGGATTTCCTCATAGGGAAAATTTTACCTTTACCAATAAGAATCGCAGGCCTGACTGACAGCCTGAACTGCCTCCCACCTGCTCCAAACAAAGGGAATACAACAATGTGGGCTATTTCAGAAAGTGAGAAGTCACGGGACTTGAGTTCCATCGTGTCATCTCCTGTTGGGAAAGTGTTCTCTTGTGGTCTCATTCAAATCAGCACATACATAAAAATGCATGTGATTAAATCAAGACTTTCAGAGTCAGTTCAGGGTGATTTTTATTTACCTCCATTTAGTGGAAAGTATTTGAATGATGTACATAAAATTAGCTGAAATTGATCAGAGGAGGTTCGACCCTTCTAGGTCTTGAATCCCTGGGAATTATATTGATATTTATAGCTGTGTCACTTAACTTGTCTGAACTCTTTTTTTTTTTAAGGCAGTTGGGGTTAAGTGACTTGCCCAGGGTCACACAGCTAGTAAGTGTCAAGTGTTTGGTCTGAGGCCAGATTTGAACTCAGGTCCTCCTGACTTCAGGGCTGATGCTCTAGCCACTGCACCACCTAGCTGCCCCTCTGAACTCTTATATCATCAAGATTTTGCTTTCATTTTTTTCTTCTCCAAACACTCTATTCCCTTATTTCTCTACAGTTTTTTGTTCATTATCATTTGTTTCCTTCACCATGACTTTCAGGCCCTGGTCCTTAGCCCTCCACATAAATACAGTATATGTGACTTCCCAGAAATACGGATTTACATCTTTAACTTGTTTTTCTGCATGTAGAAATAATTTCTTTATCCGTGGAGAAGGTGTGATGACTCTACTTGGGTAATATTTTATCCCAGAATAACCTGATCGTGGTGAACCTTCACAGGCTTCGTATTTTAGTTTTTCTTTAGTTTGTCATTTATGTCTTATGTTTGGGTATTGTAGGTATACTTACTAAATAGTCATTAGCGTGAATTTCTGACACAGGCTGATAATAATACATTCTGGAACAGAAATTAATTGAGCAACTTGAATCCATTCTAATATACTGATTTGTATCTTTACACAGACACACGTATATGTATATATGCTCATTTTTAAGCTGGTAAATTATTGGTGATAATCCTTGTTACTCATTCAACCTTTTGTTTCATTTGCATCAAATACATTTACTTTTACATGCTCCTAACTTGGGACCTATTGCGGTCGGTTCAATACCTGAGCCACAGCTGAACAGGGTAGTCCCTCCTGGCTCTGTCTTACTAGTGAGTTAATATAAAGGCACTAACTTTGCTTTAAAAGGTGTGGATTTCTGAGATTAGTAGGAAAGCCACAACCACTTACAACCTCTTACCTAATTCCTATTTAATGCCATTACAGTAATTGCTATGTTATTGTCACAGTAGTAAGGTCCTTTATTATTTGTTCAGTGAACTATAAATACAATGACATTAATACTCTTTAAAGGTCCCTCTGGTCTAAGGGATATGAAGAAGATAAAAGAAGGAAGGAACAAGTTAATACTGTTTTTTGGGTGAGGTGATCGGGGTTAAGTGACTTGCCCAAGGTCACACAGCTAGTAAGTGTTAAGTGTCTGAGGCTGGATTTGAACTCAGGTCCTCTTGTCTCCAAGGCCAGAGCTCTATTCACTGCGCCACCTAGCTGCCCCCACAAGTTAATATTGTGTACATTATTAGCACAACCTCTGGGTTATTTCTCTACTACTGATCTTGTTTGATTTTGTGGAATTGTCGTGAGCAGAACGATGCCTCAGTCTGCTTCCCATCAACAATTGCCCTTCACTTATCAGAGATGTGTTAGGTAGGGCCCTCAGAATGTATCAGTTTAAGAGTTGCTGGTTTGCAGCATCAAAAATGAAAAAGGCCAATGAACCACCAATGAAGATGAAATTAAAGCAATGATAAAGAGCTATTTTGCCCACTTGTATGCCGATAAAATTGACAGTCTAAGTGAAATGGATGAATATTTACAAAAAATATAAGCTGCCCAGATTAACAGAAGAGGAAATAGGATACTTAAATAACCTAGCTTAGAAAAAGAAATTGAACAAGCCAATAAATGAGCTCCCTAAGGAAAACTCCCCAGGGCCAGATGGATTTACAGGTGAATTCTGCTGAACAATTAAAGAACAATTAATTCTAATACTGTATGAACTATTTGAAAACATAGGTGAAGGAGTCCTACCAAATTCCTTCTGTGACATAAATATAGTTTTGATCCCTAAACCAAGGAGAACAAAAACAGAGAAGGAAAACCTATTTATAGGCCAGTTTTCCTAATGAATATTGATGAAAAATTTTAAAATAATTCTAGCAAGGAGATTACAGCAGTATATCACAGAAATCATACACTATGACCAGGTTGGATATACACAAGGAATGGAGGGCTGGATCGATATTAGGAAAACCATAAGAATAATTGACCATGTCAGTAACGAAAAAACAACAACAAAAATCATCTCAGCAGATGCAGAAAAAGCCTTTGACAATATACAACACTCGTTCCTATTAAAAACCATTGTAAAGCATAGAAGTGAGTGGGGCCTTATAATGAGCAGTGTCTCACTCAGACCAAGGGTAAGCATAAGCAGTAAGATCAGGAGTGAAGAAGGATGTCCATTACCACCACTTTTATTCAGTATTATATCAGAAATTCTAGCTTTAGCAATAAGACAAGGAAAAGAAGTTGAAGGAATAAGACTAGGCAACAGGAAACAAAACTATTTGTGGACAATATGATGGTGTCTTTAGAGAATTAACCAAAAAAACTAGATGAAGCAGTGAACAACTTTAGTAAAGTTGCAGGATACAGAATAAACCCACATAGCTCCAACAGCATTTTTGTATATTACAAACAAAACAAAAAACAGAAAACAAACAAACAAAAACCAGCAGGGAGGGAGAGAGAGAAATTCCATTAAAATCATAGCGCATAAAGTAAAATACTTGGGACTCTGCCTGCCAAGACAAGTCCAGGGACTGGTCACAATCACAACTGGAGAAATAGCAATCGCTCATGGTTAGGCCAAAGCAATACAATAAAAATGACAACTCTGCTTAAATGAATTAACTTTTAGACTGCCATATCAGTCTACCAAAGAATTATTTCATAAAGCTAGAAAATAAAATAACAGTCTGGAAGAGCAAAAGGTCAAGAATATCAAGGGAATCAGTGAAAGAAAATGTGAAGGCAGGTGGCCTAGCAGTACCAGATCTCAAACTGTATCATAAAGTGGTAATCATCAAAACAAGCTGGTACTGGCTGAGAAATAGAACAGTGGATTACTGGAATAGTTTAGGCACATAGTACACAGTAGTAAATGACGATAGTAACGTAGATCCAAGTTTTGAGGGTAAGAGCTCACTATCTGACAAAAATTACTAGGAAAACTGGAAATCAGTTTGGCAAAAACAAGGTATAGACCGACACCTCACACCATATGCCAGGATAAGCTCAAAATGGTTAAATGATAGAGTAAGATCATAAATTAGGGGAGCATGGAAAAATTCACCTGTTACTTATGGATAAGGGAAGAGTTTGTGACTAAACAAGATTGATAGAGGATTCACAGGAGGGAAAAAAAATTAGTTTTGATTTTATGAAATTGAAAGGGTTTTGTACAACAAAACCAGTGTAGACAAAATTAGAAGGAAAGCAGGAAACTAGGGGAAATTTTTTTACAGTAAATTTCTCCGATAAGTGCCTCATTTCTCAAATATATAAGGAAGGAACTGAGCCATTCCTTAATTGATAAATGGTCAAAGGATATGAATGGGTAGTTTTCAGAAGAAATCAGAGCTATCTATAGTCATATGAAAAGCTGCTCTAAATCACTATTAATTAGAGAAATACAAATTAAAACAACTCTGAGATAACATCTCGCACCCATCAGATTGGCTAAAATGACAGGAAAGGAAAATGATAAATGCTGGAAGGGATGTGGAAAAATAGGGACACTAATCTACAGTTCATGGAGTGGCAAACTAATCCCACCATTATGAAGAACAGTTTGGAACTGTGTGCAAGGGGTTATAAAATTCCCATACCCTTTGACCCAGTAATACCACTGTTAGGTCTGTATCCCAAAGAGATAAAAGGAAAAGGATCTATATGTACAAAAATATTTATAATAAGGGCAGCTAGGAGGCACAGTGGATAGAGCAGCAGCCCTGGAATCAGGAGACCTGAGTTCAAATGTGGCCTCAGACAGACACTTACTAGCTGTGTGACCCCAGGCAAGTCACTTAACCCCGAATGCTTCACCAAAATATACATACGCCCCTTTTGTGGTGGTGAAGAATTGGAAATTGAGGGAATGTCCATCAATTGGCTGAACAAGTTGTGGTATGTGACTGTGATGGAATACTGTTGTGCCGTAAGAAATGACGAGGGAGATGGTTTCATAAAAACTGGGGAAGACTAATATGAACTGATACAGAGTGAAATGAGCAGGACCAGGAGGACATTGTATGCTGTGACAGCAATATCATGCAATGATCAACTGCAAAAGACTTTAGTTACTGTGATCAGTATAGTGATCCAAGTGTGTTCCAAAGGATTCATGATGAAAAATGCTGCCCACCTCCAAAGAGAGAACTGAAGAACTCGAAGCACACTTTTTAAACTTACGTTTGTTTTTTTTTTTTCAAAATGGCTATTATGGAAATGTGTTTTGTATGACTTCACATGTATAATTGATGTATTTCTTGCCTTCTCAGCATTTGGGAGAGGAGCTGAAGGGAGAGAATTTAGAACTCAAAATTTTAAAAAATGAATGTTAAAAATAAATAAAATGGGTGGGTTTTTTTTTTTTTTTTTAAGAGTTGCTGGTTTGTTTTCTCTTTCAGCCATTGGTTTCAATGTTGAGACAGTAACGTACAAAAACCTTAAATTTCAAGTCTGGGATTTAGGAGGACAGACAAGTATCAGGTAACAAACAACTCTGTTTTATGGCCCTAGGACTTAAATTATTTAACTTATTGAATTTAACAGTTTTGCAAACCATAAAGCTTCATATGAGGATCATAGGATCATAGATTTTGAGCCAGAAGGAACCTATAGAGCTGGAGGCCCATTTAGTCTAATCCCCTTATTTTCCAGGTGAGAAAACTAAGACCCAGAAGTCACACAGGGCAGAGCTTCTACCCAGGGTCCTGACAGCAAATCTAGTGATATCGCCACTGTACCAACTGCCTTCAAAGCATATTCCTGCTACTTAAATGGTAGAAGCCCAAGACTGTTTTAAATGAAAACAGCATAAAGCTTTCTTGTGGCCTGCCCACCTGTGAGAGTTCCCATCAATTTCTTACCTCCTCTTCCCCCCATTCAGGGTCTCTGCTTTTTTCTCAAGAAAACCAATTGATTCAGTACTCTTTAAATGAACCATCTTTTCCTGGGTGACTTCATATGTGTACTGTCTTTAACCATGAATTTCCTTCCTTACGTTCTCATCAGATTCCTACTCTTTGAAGAAAGTGACTTTTAGTCCTCCAACTAAAATATTGTTGTCTAATCTTATGGGTAATTCTTGAGCACCTCTGTCTTGCTCATGTTGCTTTAATATTTAAAATGCCTGAGAGGCATTGTCACTTTGGTCTAATATGTGAAAATGTAGATTTAGGAATTGCATGGGATCAGCCCAGTAGTTCTCTGACATTGACACAAAGGGCTATTTTGGGGCATTGTATTATTTTTTCTGACATCATCTTAAAATGTGAGGACTGTTCACTGTCCATGTCCTTACCTTCATGCCCCCAAACAACTCATTTCTAATTTTCCTCAACTCCTTCTAGGGAAGATAGTTGTAAAATTCTCTAAACGCTTCTTGAGCCTCATAATATTTCTAGTCTGTACTATCTCTTGGGATAACATGATCCAAAATTTAGTATCTCCCATATTTCCCAAGTTTTTCTCGTCCTGAATTAAAATTAAATCTGCTTCCATCAAATTATAAGCTAAGAAATCTTACTTGGATTTTAACTAATGGCTTTGTAAGTCACCTCCCATTGGTGTTCTCTCATTATGCTATTCTTGAATTTGGGAAGTCCACATTAACCCCATCCATATATGCTCCTCATAACATTCTAGACTTTGACCATTAAAAGAATTCTTTTTTTAATCTGTCCTTGTGGAGACTTCCTTCCCCTGAGCATTAACTAAACTTTCCTTGGCTATAGTGAATTCTTTTCTTACTTCAGATTGTAAGAGCTTTTGTTGTTGCTTTTTCTGCAGGCCATACTGGAGATGTTATTATTCAAACACAGATGCAGTCATTTATGTTGTAGACAGCTGTGATCGAGACCGCATTGGAGTTTCCAAGTCAGAGTTAGTTGCCATGTTGGAGGTAAGATAACCTTCATGCGCTGTGGAAGATGTTTCTTTGTGGTGTGTTGCTTTGGGGAGGCAGGGTAGGATTCTCTTCTATTTTTTTAGAAATAGGAAAAACAAATATTTCTCTACAAAACTAAATTCATATTTATAGACTCTCAGAGTAGGAAAGAACTTGAGAGGTCTCATTCCAGAGATGATGCAATGGATTCCCGGAGGCATAATTATTAAGTGTCAGAGCTGGGATTCAGACAAAGGGCTCCTTTCCCAGGTTCACTTGCCATTTGGCGGTGTGATCAGCAGAACCCAGCTGACTCCCTTGAGGCCCAGGCAGCGGTCATCCGTTGCACTGGCCTGTGTGGCCTCCAGCTTCTTCTGTGAATCTGACATCCTCTCCGAAGTGTTTCTGAAAGGAGAGCTAAAAGTTCAAAAAGTATGTGCTGCTAGGTGTCACACTCAGTTCATTTAAACATTATGTAATAGTTTTAAAAATTCATCAGTTAAACTTTTAAATTTAATATAGCTGAAAAGGAAACTTTCTAGAAAATGGGATCAGCCACTGGGTGTACTTAGAGTGTAGGGTCTGAACCATCCTATATGTAGGAAGGAACAAGTTTTCCAAACAGAAGGATATTTCCAAGAATGGAATTGGCTTATCTAGTATTGTCAGACTACTGCTGATGCTCCCCAGGTGGAAATTACAAGTTTTACAGCTTATGTCACTTTTAATTTCTTAAAGATTTTTTTCAGCTAATAAGCATTTTCTCTCTCACTACTAGGAAAGAAAAACAAAACACTTTTCATTTAATTTTTTCATGAGGTAGAATTATATTTATAAGAACTTTAAGAAAAATAAAATTCTGTTGGAGGTACAAGAAATTATCCCAGTTCACCCTTTAAATTAGGTCTTTAGGAGATTAAATAACTGCTTCTAAGAAGGGAGTCCATCAAATCGCCCGATCTCTTATTACACAAAAACCTTTGTTGGAAGGATATTTGTAGTAATAGAGTTTGACTCGTAGAATCTAGCCTATCTTCTGTCAGGGCACATTTGGTTTGATGGTTTGACCTCAAACCTTCCTTTCAGTTGCATTAAAAAACAAGATTTATCAAGAGTAAAGGGGCAGGATTTATCATTTGGGAC
Organism: Phascolarctos cinereus; assembly: GCF_003287225.1. Lineage (NCBI taxonomy): Eukaryota > Metazoa > Chordata > Mammalia > Diprotodontia > Phascolarctidae > Phascolarctos > Phascolarctos cinereus. Next base: position 270,839,508 of record NW_027555514.1, on the reverse strand, counting down.
TGTACTTGTGAAACAAATGTGAATTGTTGTCTTTACTTCTCCTCTGTAGGAAGAAGAGCTAAGGAAAGCAATTTTAGTGGTGTTTGCAAACAAACAGGACATGGAGCAGGCCATGACTCCCACAGAGATGGCCAATTCGCTCGGGCTCCCAGCCTTGAAGGACCGAAAATGGCAGATTTTCAAAACATCTGCAACTAAAGGCACTGGCCTTGATGAGGCCATGGAATGGCAAGTATCGCTTTCCAGATGCTTTACGGTTGTGATGATGGTGCCACTGATGTGCTCCTTCTTTCTGGCCTGGTCCCGCCCTCTGGTTGGAAGTCTGCCTCCTAGAAATGCGGCCTCCCATCAGGGAGTGGTGCCACGCTACCCGGCCCATACCTCACCTGTAAGATTTCCTGACGAGGAATTGCAAGCCTGGGATTTTCAAGCTGGCGAGGGGGAGCCAGGCCACTCCTCTCATTTCATAGGCAAGGATACTGACGCTCGCACTCCCTGGCTGCTGTGTTCTGTGTGTTAGACCACCAGAACCCTCTTGACCACAGTTATACTGAATGTGCCGAGAGGTTTCAATTGGATTGCATTTCGGAGGTATGTGCTCTCCACTAAAACACATGTTCTCTTCTTATAGGTTGGTAGAAACGTTGAAGAGCCGGCAGTAGCCTCACCCGATGAAGGTGACATCACGCATCCCTTCTGGAACAGTCGAGCCACACACTACCATCAAACGTCAGTGCGACTTCTGGCATGTACTGGACTGACTGAAACACTCGTAATGTCGAAAATAAAGTTTTGTTCAAGGGATATCTTCTATCTTGATTGAACCAACTGAATGTCTATTCTGTATTATATAATCTTTCCTTGTTCTCCTGTGTTGTTGAGGTAGAATCTGTCCATTGTGTGGAATTTCTAGCCAGGTTATGGTCCTTTTGAAAAACGCATCCTTGTTGGAATTAAAATTTAATTTTGGAGTTAGTGGCTGTAGCTTCTTTGTTGTAAACACTAATAAATATCCCAGCTGTCACTGTAGAATGGACTCTTTTATGGTGCTGCTATCTGGGGTGAGGTGAGGCCAGGCCTGCGGCAAAGTAAAGAGCGCTGGGGCGGGGGGGGTAGAGGAGGAGGGGCAGGGCCAGTGCTAGCATGCATCTCACCCTTTGGGCTGCCTCATCCTTACTGACCCCACACAACTCAGAGTAGGCATATGTTCATAGGCCTTAGAATTACATTTCAGATCTGTGATTAGAATTCTAGAGGCCTCGTGGGGAGGAAAAGTACTACATGCGGCCTAGCAGAAGTCGGGTTGTAGAGCAATGGCCTGGACCCCTTGGGAGGCTGCTTACTTCCTTGTTAAATCAGGCGCTCACTTTCCTCCTCCTCCTCCTCTTCAGACTGGTAACTATAAGCAGACAATACATAGCATCAGAAGGGACCTTAGAGAGCCTCTAGGTCAGCCCCTTCCTTTGACAGGTTTTGGAAACTGAAACCAGAGGTAAAATGACCTGCCTAACCTCACACAGAAGTAGAATCGAGATTTCTCCTCCAAACCCAGCCCTTCCTGTTATGTCATGTTTTTTTTGCCGATTTGTGGATGTGAGGTTGTCTTAATTTGCATTTTTCTCATTAGAGAGCTAGAACATTCATGTGGTTAACAGTATGCAGTTTTTTTGAGAACTGTTCACATCTGAATATTAATAGCAATAGGTACACCACCTGCAATCAGTGGTATAGTACCTGGAGATGGTATGTAAACAGTCAGGATCAGGGGAGATGACAGGCAATAGGACAGAATCAGTTCAATCTGTAACTTGCCTGTTGACTTTGAAATGAGGCTGAACAACTCTTCTCAGATGAAATTTTATCTCTTGCAGTAATAACTGTAAGTTCAACATAGTTTGTGTAGACTTCTTCAAACCAGTTCCAAAGCTGTTAATTACCCACATCAGAAAAAACAGCAACAAACCAACAGTAGGAATGGGTAATCCCCAAAATTCATATACAAATTAGGTCTAGTTCTGGGGACTGACAATACTTATGGACCATGGAGAAGGCTCAGCTTCTTCATGCTTTCCCATTTCTTCCTCATTGGGTCTGATCACCTCTAGATTAATTGAAGGCTAATTAATTAACTGAGTTGCTCTCTATAAGCTTGCAGTAAATTCTGGTACAATTCCAGCCTGAGTCTTTGAGGTTTAAGAGTTCCTGATTAATTAGAGTGGCAGAAAGCATACACTGAGTGCTTGTCCCCAAGAATTTGAAAAAAGGAGGTATAAATGCCCACGATTCAGTACTGAGAACCTTGAATTAAGGAGTCAGGAGAGCTAGATATGTTAATCACAACTCTGGCTGTATGACTAAATTAGGCAAGTCAGGTGGCTTTGAACCTTATAAATAAGGAGTGTTGGACTTGGTATCTAAACTGTTAAACCTTACATTGTACTCTGCCAGTATGTTGTTTGGGGACAGGCGATTGCATAATGAACTGGAAAAACTGGATACTTAAGATGATTATTACTATTAACAATATATCTCAGATATGAACAGTTCTCAAAAGAATTGCATACTATTAGCCATATGAACGTTCCAACAATGTTCCAATAAGAAAAATGCAAATCAAAACAGCCTTGAGGTTTCACCTCACATCCAGCAGATTGGCAAAACAACCAAACCAAAAAAAAAAAATTCAGTAAAAGATAAAAATAAAGTGAGGGGTTGTAGGATAACAGACACATGAATGCATTATTGGGGAGCCATGAATTTGTACAACCATTCTAGAAAGCAATTTGGAATTATGCAGATAGTGGCTGAAATGCCCACACTTTATGACAGAGGTTAAGCAGCACTGGAGGGCGTTGGTAAAAAGACTCCATATATACCAAAATACTGTTACCTTTGTGAGGTAGCAAACAACTGGAAGCAGAGATACTGTTGCTTGGGGAATGGCTAACCAAACTCTAGTACGTGGATGTAACTGAAAATGTGCTGTTAAGATGATTAGGCTGAACAGAGAAGCCTGGAAAAATTTACAGTGTGATGCAGTGAGGCAAGCAGAAGCGAAAAAACACTATATGATAACTGCTACGATGCTGAGGCGTAATTGCCACGAGACCAAAAAAATTAATGTCACAAAGTTCCAGACAATAAACTTGGCCCCAAAGAAAAGCAATGAGAAGGCAGCTAAGTTGTGCTAAAGGAAGAGGAGGTCCGTGGGTGTGGACCCTTGCATACGATGACTGGTGGATGAATCCATCAGTCTTACTGAATTGTTTTCTCCTTCTTTTAAAAAAAAATAATTCTTTGTCATAAGAGATAGAAACACAAAAAAAATTTTAAAAAAGATAAATAGCTTTCTGGGAGGCATACAGGGGAAAAACAAAAATAATATATCCACAAAGGCTGATTAAAAAGTAACATTCCCTTTATATGCAAACAATAGCACTACTGGATCTACCTTTGGTGGGGTAAATGCCTTTGGATTCGTATAGTGGGATGGGTTTCCTTGATATTTCAATCTGGCTCCCCTTGTGACCTGCAGTATGGACAAGATTTTGGCCCTGATTGGCCGTAACTGAGCAAAAGCTCATTGGTTCACCAATTCATGACCTTGACCTCCTTACTTAATAAAGTCTGAAGTATTGCCAGTCCCCAGAATTCGACCTAATTTGTATATGAATTTTGGGGATTACCCGTTCTTATTGTTGGATTATTGCTATTTTCTTTTTTCAGATGTGAATAATTAGCAGCTTTAGAACTGGTTTGAAGAAGTCTACACAAACTGTGTTGAACTTATGATTATTACTACAAGAGATGTATTGATAAATAATGGGACTTATAACAGCACTTGATACACTCTGGATTACCTTTGAGTTTTGCCAACAAGCCTGGGAGGGAGCTGCTGTGTGCCCTGGGTTTTTTCTAGGGGGGGAAATCAAAGATTGGGGGGCTGTTGACTTGTGATTTCTTGGGCGTGGGGAAATTTCCTCTGTTGATGCAGATTAGCAATTCATCTATAAATTTTGGTCTGAAGAAAGTTGCTTGTGAGCACTGAAGTAAGTGTTGAGTGACTTTTCCTGGGTCTTACAGCTATCAAGTGTCAGAGGCAGGATTTGAATCCAGGTCTCCCTGGCTTCCAAGCTTGGCATTCTTGTAACTGTACTACATTGCTGGCTCCTTAGCCCTGTTGAGCAGAAAAGGCTATAGAGAGATCAGTAGCCTTGGGGCAAAGAACAAAAAAGGATGAGGAAGTAAATGGAGCACATCCCCTCTGCCCTTTTTTTTTTAAGGCAACTCAGATTAAGTGACTTGCCCAGGGTCACACAGCTAGTTAAGTGTCAAGTGTTTACTCTGAGGTCAGGATTTGAACTCAGGTCCTCCTGACTTCAGGGCCAGTGTTATATCCACCATGCCACTAGCTGCCCCCACATCCCCCTTTCTTAAAGCTCCTTGAGGTGCATCTGCTTGGCATATTTCCTTTCCCCACTGTATTCAATGGACACACTGAGTCCACTTCTGAGGGGTAAAGGGATCAGGAGAAAAGAAACTTTTTTAGATAGACAACACGCGCATACAGATCGTTTCCATAAAACATACGATTTTAATGTTAAACATTTGCAAATATAGATTAAAAACAAGATGATGTGCTAGTGTGTGATGGACCACGCCGCTAGCTGACCAGGCTGTCAGTCATACTGGGTCAAAGAAGAGAAATACAAGACGACAATTATGACATCTGGCAGGCAAGCAACAACACTGTACAAAACGGTCTACTACTACTGGCCACGGGGAAGGGTCACTGAGGTTAGCCGACAGTGGAGACAAGAGTTTTAAACTGGTCCACCAGAACACAAAGCCATTTCAAGGTTCAATGAGAAGTCTGAGGTAGAAGCAAGACTGGCAGATTTTGAAATCTGACATTTGACAGATGGCCGATGACTGGATATGCCTGTGGTTTCATTGGTCCAAGGAACTCCCAGATGACGAAACTCCTACCAACCAACATAAGATGGCACCTTCTCTTAAGAGGCTGCTGGGGGCGCCATAATGCACAGAGTGCTGGGCCAGACACTTGGGAGGTATATGACCCTGGGCAAGTCACTCAATCCCTGCCTGCCTCAGTTTCCTCATCTGCAAAATTGGGGTCATAATAGGAGATAGGTACCTCTTAGGGTAGCTGTGAGGACCTGTAAGTTAGTAATTGTAAAGTGCTTAGGACAGCGCCCAGCATGTAGTAGGGCCTTGCCCAGATGGGAGCTGAACCCAGAGTCTGCATGTCCGTTATGGCAATCACTACATACTGCTATTTGTCCTGAAGTACCCTGTATAGAGGATGAAGTAAAAACCACCTCGTAGTTGGACAACCTGACCTCGTTTCAGACTCTGAGGAAGGAAGCAAGATCTTACAGGCAGACGTTCCAAATCAAAGGGTCTTAACCGGAGACCCCCAGGATGACGGGGAGGGCAGAGCAAAGAGGTTTCAGGGGGTCTAAGACCTCGGACAGGAAAAAAGAAATGCCATCTTGGCCACCACTAAACTAACTGAAGCTGAGCATTTCACTCAACGACTTCAGAACGTTCATGTGAAAGGGCCCTTAGCTTCGCCAGACTAACTTCCAAAAGGGTCCCTGACCAAACAGAGGTGAGTTCTAACCCCAAGCGCAAGAGGAGAAAGAGCATCTTGTCTAAGTATATGAATGGTCGTGACTCCTGCCTCCCTCTGCACACACACGCACACATACGCACAAACCCAGACCAAGCATCAGGATAAAACTCTGAGCGTATTTAATGTTTAAAATCACGGGCATTGTGGACATGGTCACTGCACACACACTGCAGAGGCCCGCCTGGGTGCGGGGCGGCCCAGCCTCACTCCACCATGGCCAGGTCCCGCAGGCCGTGGCTCCTCTGCCTCTTGGCCTTGTAGCCCGGCCGCAGGGACTCGATCTTCCTCTTCTTGGCCTCACTCTTATTCTTGTGCTTCTTCATCTTCTTCTTGGCAGCGACATCGGGATTAGTCACAAACTGCAAAGACAAAGGGGAATGCGATCAAGTGGGGCCCCTGACCCGGGGAGTCCTGGGGGGGGGGGACCCACAGACACGGCAGGTGCAAGGGTGGACAGAGGAGAGGGCCAGCGCTGACCTGCAGGGCCTTCCGCCTGATGCGGAGCGCTCTCTTCTCCCGGGCCCGCTTCTGCACGGAGGCGAACGCCAATGAGAAGGCCTCCAGGCCGACCATCTTCTTGAGCAGCTCCAGGATTTCCTGAGAGAGGTTCTTCAGCGAAGGATCTGCCCATTAAAAAAGTAACACACACGGACATGGAGGTCACTCACTGCCACCTGGCAAAGAAGGCACCCAGCAGAAAGGACGGCCCCTGTTGAGAGGAATGAGGGAGGCTACACCAGCCACCAGGACCCGGCGCTGTGCACCCCCAACCCAACAGGACCCACACTGCCAGAATCCCACAGGCATAAGACTGGTGCCTGTCAGTCGTGGAATGACTAGCGAGTCCTGAGACATGGACAAAGGGGAGGAAATCTGGCTGCCCTGTAAGAAAGGAGGGCCGGCAAGCACCCAGACAGGCCTGGGGGACTGAGAAGTGGGACAAAGAGAAGGAAATGGAGAGGGACAGACACCAAAGGAACTGCCATGCCAGGTGACTGGAATGACCAAGCGTGGCCCTGAACGCGCCTCCCACCCTTGCCAAGGCAGAGGACCGTGGGTGTGGGACACTGCATACAGGACCCCCATGCGGCCTGCTGGATGACGCCCAGAGCCCAGACTGCTACAGACACGTTCTCTCAGAGGGACGTGGGCAGCTCCTCGGAGCGGTGACCTGTGTCTGTAGAGGAACTTCCCTCTAGCCTGTCGTGAAGCCCTTTGCCCCCCCTCCCTCATTCCCAGAGTCCCTCCCCAGAGGGCTTCTCACCTTGCTCTGAGTAGGTGCTGTTCAGCTCCCGGAACAGCGGAGCGAGAATCATGGGGAGAAAAGGCCGGACCTTCGCGGGGCCCAGATCAATGGCCAGAGCTCCAAGGAACTTAAAGACGCAGGTTCTCTGAAAACAGAATGTCATCAGTGAGCGAGAGAATGGTGGCGGGATGGAAGAAAGAGGGGGCACTCCCTAAGCCGGGCAGGGGGGTGCGACAGGAACGGGTCTCCAGCCCCGAGGGCTCCCTCAGGTCTTCCCGAGGGCCGTCAGGTGCTGCAGCCAACGAGCCCTTCTCGGAACCATATTTCTGGAGTATAAAACACAACCCTGAGGAAATCAGCTACCAAAAGCATAAGCTACTCCACCCTTGTAAATCAGGTTCTTTTTCAACCACAGATTCAGAGGTCCTGTCTCACCTTTAAGGGATTTTTGGGTGAATACGCAGCTTCTCGTTTAGCCATGATGGACAGCTTGTGGATCAGCCAGTACAGATTGGCGGGCCTGTCTTGCTCTTCCTCCGTCCCCGCCTTCTCTTCCGTCCCAGCCGCCTCACCTTCACCGTCAGACGCTTCCTCGGCCTGCCCCGCATCACCCTTACCACCCCCGGTCTGGGACGCGGCCTGGGATGTTTCCGGGGCAGGTGCTTCCACGTTCTCCTCGGAGGCACCTTTCTTCTCCTCCGCGTGGAGCGCCAGAAGATAGATGACTTTGGCAACAAACAACAAATTCTTAACAATCTTCAAAAAAAAAAGAAAAAGTCCACATCAGCTTCCTACTGTCCGGGTTCTCCCTCTCCAGACTTGGACAGTGATCTTCTCACAGGCGGCCCAGCCTGGCCTGATGATGCCTTTTGCCTGCCATAATCAGCGTCAGCTTGCTATAACTACCTGTTATATCAAAGGCAGATAGAGTGGGATTTTCTTACCTAGCTAGAGAGCTAGGTGAAGCCATGGACAGAGCACCGGGCCTGAATTCAGGAAGACCTGAGTTCAAATCTGGCTGCAGACACCTCTTAGCTGTGTGACTTAACCTTTGCCTGCCTCAGTTTCCTCACCTGTAAAAGGGGGATGACAGCACCTCCCTCCCAGGGCAGTCGTGAGATCAAAGTAAATCCTCTATGGAAAGTACTCTAGCCAAGCCTAGGCCTCCAACCCTTTTTCATATGGGCTACTTAATGATGTCCCAGCTGTGTGAGGTGAGTGACTGGCATTCCTGCTTCATAAGCAGAGGAGGCCTCTGAGCTTCCAAAGCGAAACCCCTCAAGGTAAAGCCTTTGGAACTGGTGACGTGCAAGTTGGCCACCAGGCCCCTTCTCCACCCAAGACACAACAGAGCTGGCTTGCTCAGAGGTTTCTCATTCCTACCTGTTCTCCCAGAGATTGATCCAAAAACTTCGACTGCAACTGACAGCAAAAAGCTAAAGCCAGTCTTTTCATCTGAAATGACAAGAAAGGCCAGGGTTGTCTTAGACATGGCACGCCCCACAGCTGCTGACCACCAATGGCACACGACAAGACCCCACTCCAGAGCTGGACACACAGAAAGTGCTTCATAAATGCTCCTTCTTTTCACAGGTTCAGACAGACCCTTTACACCAATAGAGGAGGCCATGAACCTGATCAAAAAGACCATGCTGGGCCTGGAATGAGCAAGCTCTGGTCTGACTTCCACCTCTGGACATGTAGTACAGGCTGCTGGACCCTGCACAAGTCCCCGGGCCTCAGCTTCCTCATCTGTAAAACGAGGACATTAACAGAGGTAGCCCTTGCCTCTCCAGGACACTGTGAGCATTACTAGTAATAACAGCTCATTACTGATACAGCTGCCAGTGAAATAAAGTACGCACAGTGCTCTGCAAACTTCTAAGGGCTGTATAAATAAATATCAGTTAGTCAATCGATCGATCAGCAAGGATTTGTTAAGCACCTACTGTGTGTCAAACTGGAACAAGGGCTTGTATAAAGATGACAATAAGCCCGTGAACGCACAGACATACAATCAGAACGACGATCTGCAAAACCCTGGTTGGTGCCTGGGACTTTTGTTTTATGCAGTTTTCCAGTTTCTTCTCTGTCCCTAACAGAACGCTTTCCACACTGCCAAGTGTTACAAGAATGATTCCGTCGGACCAAACAAGTGCCTTTAGGAAGATGGCGTGGGGGAAGGAGATTCCCCGTGACCCCCCTCCTTACCAGCTTACCTTCTGATCCAGGTCCCTGGTTAGGAAGTTAATGGCCACCGGGCCTGACTGTTTCTTCTCAGACTTCTGGGCCGCCCATCTCTTAATCAGTTCTTCTGGTTTGCAAGAGGCAAACAATAATCCAAAAATCTGGGCTGAAGTGAGCCACACCCAGCTGTGTGGGTGGGACAGATGGGACTGGATGTGATCTGTGGGAAGGCAAAGAGACTTTCTTCTTTGTCGCCTGCCCATGGGAGTGGGGAATTATGGGGTTCCACTGACATCTTCTCTGAGGGAAGGTACAGCGTCCATCCTAACTGACCTTGGCGAGCTTCATACAAGGACAACAAAGACGCTAAAAACATCACGGCAATTTCTATAGTGGCGTTTTGTCTGTCCATCCACAAGCTAGCTAAAAAACTGGTGTGTACGTGTGTACGTGTGCGTGTGTGTGTGTGTGTACACACAGGCAAAAACAGAGTCACACACATCGTACAAGCAAGCTCTGGGGACACCTCATATCCATGAATACTACAAGAGACAGGGTCTGGACCTGTGAGTTCATCACGACTGGAAAAGTCACTTTTTATCCCCATAAATGAAGGACCCAAAGCCCTCTGAGGTCCCTTCCAGCTCAGGCCCCATGACCTATGCTAACACAGTCCCACTGTGTTTCCTCACAGAAAGGCTTTGGCAAGGCACAGACACATCAAAGGTTTTAGGTTCTGAGAGGCTGCCTGGGACTGAGGAAAGAGAGGGACCTTTGGAGGAAGAGGACTTGGCTTCATCTCCTGACTCGGGCCTCAGTTTCTCCATCCACGAAATGAAGGGATGGGAGCAGACGATCTCTAAGATCCATCCCATCTGGCCCTTGAGCTGTGACCCTCCTGCTCCTTGACCCACAGGCTGCCTCTCCCTCCCAATTCCTGTGTGTCTACTAGTGACTCTGGTCTTTGCTTCTAGCGTGCACTCACACACACACACGCACACACACACACGCATGCACGCGCACACACGCACGCACGCGCGCACACACACACACACACACACACACACACACACACACACACACACATACACACACACATCGTCTACCCCTGCGGAATGCCTGCCTGGCCGTCCTTGCAGCCCCAGTGGCTGGCACACCACGCTGGCACTCCCTAAAGAAATGCCAATCCAGACGAACCCTGCAGGGCCCCTGAATGGTGAGGAGAGCTCTGAGCACGCGAGGAAGACCAGAAAGGACTCAGACTCGGGGGAACGAGCAGCCAGGTGCTGACCGCTGCCTTCAAGGCTTCTATGCCAACGAACAAAGGATGCATGTGGTGAGACGATCTTAGAACAATCAACTTACTCCAGATGTTGTTCAGACTCTCAGGATGTTTGGTGAGCTGAAGAAAATTGGATTCCTTGATGAGTTTTGTTATCAGTGTAAGAAAACCAAAGAGAAGTCGGTCTGATGCTTTTTCATCAGTTTCTTCAATGAGCTAGAAAACAAACCCAAGCATGAATGAGGTCATCCCGAGTCAGGACAAGATAAGGCAGACTGTGTCTGAGCAGTCCGACTACAAAAACGGCGAGGGCATTCAGCATAGGCCAAAGCAGAACCTCCAGGTCTCTTCAAAATAACCAAGTCTGGGACAAGGAATGGCCTCCACTGACCTTGAGAAAACCCTCAGGTGAGGACTCTCCCAGAGTCACACAGATGGGATAGGTCAGAAACAGGCCTCACATGGCAGTCCTTCTAGGCTTTGAGTCTGGACTCTATCCATCAGGCCTCTCTTTGAAAATGTCAATCTAATGATGATATGGAAATTTAGCTTAAGAAATGCCTACCTTCTCGTTTTTATTACCATGGAATATTTCTCGAAGGCCAATGATATGTTAGGTGATATGAATGTACAGAGAGTAACATGGTTCCTGCAAAAGGCCTCAGTCCAGCCCTCTCATTCTATTTCAAATCATGGAAGCTTAAATAAAATGCAAAGGCAAGGTGGTGGGACTGAAGAAGGGACAGATGGATGAGCATTTATTAAGCCCATCGTGTCCAGCAGGTACAGTGGTCAGCGCTGGGAACACAAATATAAATCAGAGGCAGGATGGCCCTGGCTCTGATGGGGTGAGCAGTGACCAGGGAGGGCTGCTGTGGCCTGCAAAGGCCCAAGAGGACGAAGGCTTGAATGGCAGGACAAAACAAAACTACTAACATGAAAAGAAATGACAGCTGAAGCTGAGACTGAGTGAGCTCACCAAGGGAGAGGGCAGGCAGAAAGGGAGCCAGCCTGGTTCCAACTTGGCACTCAGCATCTGTACCAGGAGGGATAACCCCTCCTGAGAAAACTGGAAATACAGTTTTATTGTCTAAACCAAAAACATACACAGCAGACAACTCACATCTCGGAGCTGGGAAGGCTCAAGCTCTCTCTCGATCACTGGGAGGACCGTCCCGAATCTCCTCTCAAAAGCCACACCTTCAGCCTCCACAAACAAGCCGCAGGTCTGGGCAGCCAAGCGCTTCTGCAGACTCTGCCAGCGGGAGAGAAGGCCCACGACCGTCAGGGGGTCACCGCAGGGTCAGGGGATCCATAAGACCTTCTGACAGCGCCACGGCAGGCAGCCCAACTGACCCAGACTGGGAAACAGAGGCATTCCCGCCCATATGGTGCATTCTCCGGGATGTTTCACAAGTGGGGGCCCAGACCTGTGACTGCATGGCTGTGACAAATTCCAGGGTGAGGAAGCTAACTGCCTGTACCAACACAGCGCAATCAACAAGCAGGCACTGATGAAGCATCTGCTGTGCACCAGGCACCGTATGGGGGGCCGGGGATATGAAGACAGATGCCCTCAAGGAGCCCCCATTTTATCAGGGGGATGGTGTGAACAGAGAACATGCAGGTATATACAAAGCACATCCAGAGGAAGAGGGGCACGAGAGGTAGACCTAGGGCTGGAACGGCCCTCAGGGGCCATCGTCACTGCACACAGGGGGAAGACCCGGGCCCCCCAGAGAACACGAGGCCAGCCCAGAGCCCGGTTCCCTCCCCCGTGACGCACACGGTGGCCAGGCACCTCCCTGAGGGCCCCATCCCCACACTGGCTCCCACCTCCCCACAGCAGGTCAGGCTGCAGAGGGCAGTACGCAGAACAGGCCAGAACGCTCCCTACCTTCTGACTCCCAAACCATTTGAGCACGAGCACGTACATCAGGTCTTTGTTCTCCAGGCTGACTTTGCTCAGCAGCAGCTTGATGGCCATGGAAGCCATTCTCTTACACTTGGTGGAGTTGTCATTGATCATCATGAGACAAAGGGGAACGAAGAACAGCCCACAGTTCTCATGGAGCAGTCCCTGAAGGAAGAGAAAGGCAGCGGCGGGCTGTGGACCGGCACTTCCGCCGGGCCTCCCCGCTCACGCGTCACCACCACTCTGCTCCTCACAAACAGTACCTGAGGGAAGGTCTCGAAAAGGTGGGCTATCATTTCCAATGCAGACTCTCTTCCCGCCTCGTAGTCATAGCTAAGGTCAAGGTAGCGAGCACAGACATTAGTATCTTCAAAATTTACTCATTAAAAAAAAAATCACAGAATCTGGGTGAGAAGCAGAGTCCAGGACACACCTGAAAAGTGTCCCCCAGGCCTGGAATTCTCTCCTCCCCTCCACCTGCTGCCTCTCCTCAAGTCTCAGCTAAAAAAATCCCACCTTCTGCAAGAATCCTTTTTCAATCTTCCTCAAACTCAGTGTCTGCCTTCTGAGAGTATAATCCAATTTACTCTCTAGATATCTCATTCATATGTAGTTGTTTGTTGCTGTCTCCCCCATTACTCTGTGAGCTCCCTGAGGGCTGGGACTGTTTTTTGCATTTCTTTGTAACCTCAGGGCTCAGCACATTGCCTGGCACACAGAAGGTACTTAATAAATGTTTGTAGACTTGGCCCAGCATGGTGGACGTCTGGCCTTGGTCCAGCTCTGACCTCCAACAAAGGTAGTATGGGACTGTGAAAGAAAACTGGCTTTGAAGCCGGACAATCTGCATTGGAACCTGCCTCGTCAGTTGCTTGACCACGGGACACCAGGTAAGTTATCTGAGCTCTCGAATTCAGTCTGATGAGTGAGCTGTACTAGGTGGCCTCTACGGCCCCTCACCGCTTTAGAGCTGGGGTCCCGTGACCTCCTAATTCTATTACATTTCCAGAGAGCTCTAAAAATGCAGAGGTTGTTCCTGACAGCAGGCCTAATGCTGCTTCTCTGGGACTCTACTCCCCCTGCTAACACAGTTTCCATTACTGCCTCCCACCCCTCAATCTTTAACTTAAGGTACTAAAAATAAAACCCAATTATTTCCTTAAATATTTTTAATAAAACTTCTTCATTTTTAATCCCTTAAACTGTCAGCTGTTGTGTGCCTTAGATATATTTCAGAGTCCCTAAGCCTCAGATTCCTCATCTGTGCAGGCGGGGTTGGGCTGGATGGCTGCCAGGTCCTCTGGCTCTAAGATCCCAGGTAAGCCTGTGCCTCCTGCAGTTTTAGCCACCAAGGGCTTTGGAGGGCTGACCATTTACATGAACACAGACCAGTGAGACTTCGGTCAGGACAATGGGCAGTGGGCAGTAGAGGCTAGGAAATCATCAACACTTACTTAAACAAACACAATTCAACCGTGTAATCAGTGATCATCTAGACTACTTTTCTGTGATGACAGACACGTGGGCCTGTGAAAAAGGACACCATCCCTCTAATTAAGATAAAACAAGGAAGGCTGGCTGGCTTTTACAATTTATCAGAGCAGACCTCAAAGCAATTTAGAGAGCAAATGCCTCAGGAGACTAAACAAGAAAATCAGGTAGAACAGGGCAGCCTCCCTAGAGATGTATAAAACCTTACACTCTGCCTTTTCCCAAAAGGACAGCCCACTTAGATGGAAGGAAGCCCACTGCCAGAGAAGGCAATGTGGTATAGTGGAAAGAACCTCATTCTGGGGTCAGAGGAGCTGGGCTCCGAACCCGCCTCACCTGCCGACTTCTATGGGACCTTGGACAAGTCTTTTTATAGACTCCTCGCTAAAAGGAGGGGATTGGACGGGGGGGTGGGGGGGGGTGGGGGTGGTTTCTAGAGCCCTTATGGCTCCAGAGCTAGGAACCCAAGATCTTCCCAGCAGCTGCAGCCTTGTTCCAGGCCTCTGCTCTAACTTACTTCAGCTGAGCCAGCATGAACTCCAAGTTGGACTTCAGTTTGGAACCAATAGGATAGTCGAGGATGTATTTCAGATAAACCTGAAAAAAAAAAAAGGTAATGAAAAACAGGAATCGGCCCCTCCCCACACACGTCCTCCTCCAGTCTTGGCCCAGAGACGACCCTGGGCCCTGGAAGGTGATGCTAGCTGAACACAAGTCACAGGAGGGCCTGAGGCCTGCAGCATAGAGACCCAGAAATGGATCATGCCCTGATCCCTGCCGCCCTGAGCCTGGGCCATATGTGGCTGGGAGGAAGGCAGGGCAGGAGGAACTTTCTACGGCTAAGGGATGGGAAAAGCACTGCTTCAGTACAAGGCCTCTGGCTGTCTGTCCAGTCCACAGCCAAGTCTCTCCCTCCTCTCACACAAATCCCTGTCCTGTCTTTCACTTGTCTGAAGGTCTGTCACCAGCCCAGGTTCTTCTTCTGTGCCTCAGTCATGGTGACTGAGCTTCCTACGGCTCTGAGCTCTATCTCCTCTTTGTCCCCTCTTGTTAATGTAGCCAAGAAAATTGTGTCAGAGATACGTCCCATCCCCTTCTCCTTTCCCTCTCACCTCAAGAGTCACACTATCAATGCATTTAAGGAGCTCTCACAAATGTAGGCACTGATGAGTGTTCTTGGGAATGGAAAAGCAGCTGCCCATCCTCACTCAACCGTACATACTCGTGGCTGTGCCAATGTACAAGGTGCTTCTCATAGCTAAGAGAAGCTCTAATTATTCAGGAACCACCTTGCTGGCTGGGGAGTGAACAGGCTGATGCATGTTTCCCCCCGCCGTCAGATAACACCTTGGTTATTACCTCTCGACCAAGAAACAAAGCAAACAAACAAAAATCAGACTCAAACCAAGAACGAATGGTAAGGACTCTTTAGAACAAACCTGTCTACACTGGACTCTGACTGGTTCACTTTGTCCAGTAATTGCAAACTGGGAGACTTTCTTCATGACATCATCAATTTCTGGGACCATCAATTTTCTTGATAAAATGGCCTAAAACAGAACAGAACAGACAGACTTTGCAACTTCGCTACAGAGAGGAAAAAGCACTTTCAATGTTGAAGCCCACAACTTGTTTTTTAGACTCATTCAAAAAACCCTAAAGAATTTAAGAAGGTCGCATCTGTTTCAGTAAGATGATAGAAAAAAAGGGTAACTTAGTTTTATTGAACACTTCATATTATTATTTAGAATTATGCTAACAGGGTGACTAAAATGTCCATAGCTTTTGCCCTGGAAATCCCACAATCAGGCATATATCTCAAGGAGATCAAAGATGGAAAAAATGCCCCCATGTGCATCAAATATTTACAGCAACCCTTTTCTGTGTTAGCAAAGAACCAGGAACAAAACAGATACTCATCGACTGGTAAATAACCCACCTGTGGTATGTGAATGTCACAGTACATCTCTCCGCTGTAAAAAACAATGGATATGGGGCATCTAGGTGGTGCAGTGGATAGAGCACTGGCCCTGGAGTCAGGAGGACCTGAGTTCAGATCCGACCTCAGACACATAACACTCACTAGCTATATGACACTTAACCCCAATGCCTCACCAAAAAAAAAAAAAAGAAACAAACAATGGATATGATACAGAGAAGCAGGGAAGACCTTGCAGGCATGCCTGCCGTGCTCCGTGGGTGAGACAGACGTTTAGATAAGACAGAGTCCCTAGCCTCACTGAGCCTCCATTCTAGGGAGAGGGATCAGAGCAGACAAAAGCATTAGACAGTTGTGGGCGACCAGCTCTCCAAAGCTCTTAAGCTGCTCAAACAGTTACTCTAAGAAGCTGAAATCAGCTACAAAGTTTGTCCAAACAGTAAACATCCAGCCACAAGCATCTTGCTAAGACAAAAGATTTCCCCCCATTATCCTAAAACGAAGAATGTGAATTTCCTAGTGCCTGGAGCCAGCGCACCTTCAGGAGACCAAACGCAGTGGCCTGTCGTGACGTGTCATAGATGTCCTCCTCGGCATAGGCCAGCAGGACCTGGAGCTGCTTCTCCGTGATCTTGTAGGACTTGACCTTCTTCACGAGGATGGTCACACACTGAAAAGGAAAACCCAGTTGCACCAGAATTAACAGCGCACCCCACAAATCAATCTGGTGACAAGCATTTATTCAGAGCTTTACAGGCAGCTGTGCTAAGCACTGGGCACACAAAGAGAGACAGAATCAGGCCCTGTCAAAGAGCTCAGACAACACACAAGGAATGTCAACAGTACACATGGAACAGATGGGGGTTGGGGAAGGCTGAGGGGAAGGGAAGTGGCGTCAGAACGACACCAACAAAAATGTCCTGTCACGAGTCCCATAAGAGGAACAGCCATCACACCAGGGCTACTGGACAGCAGGGTACAAGGAGGAGAGCAAAGACAGGAAATGGGGGACTGGCCCGGGAAGGGCTTGAAGGCCCAGCACAACCACCATGATGGAAAAGGGAAGATGCAAGTACATGATGGGCCTTAGACCCCAGAGAAGGGCCAAGCAAAGCGGTGGGTGAACTGCTCGGTTTCCTTGGCCAAAACACACAGAGCAAACTAAAGCCTCCGAGTTTTCTCTGCTCCCTTACAACAATGTTTCTTCTCCAGATGCCCCTTCCTCAAACAGCACAGAGCCTGCTGGGCCCCGCGGGGTCTTCTCCCCCCTCACCTTGAAGCAGTTGACAACCAGGTGGAAGTTCTGGCCCTTGGCAGCCCCAAGCCTGGCATAGTCTTTGAGCAGGAGGAAGAGCTGCTTCGTAAGCTTCTCTGAGTTCTCCGCAATGGAAGGCAGGGGGAACTTCAGCACCCAGATGAGAGACTGTAAAGCACCCGTGATGACCTGGAGACAAAAGTCAGGGTGGAGGGAGAGAAGCACAAGCCCCGGGCCCCTGGCAGGGGGAGTGGAGAGAGACACCCGGACTCGGCAGGGCCTGGGCCCGAGCTCCACGTTCAGGGGAGCCAGTGCCCTGGGCAGAGAGGGATGCAATCACAGGCCTAGCTACCATCTCTGCCAACAAACACACCAGGTGTGTGTGGGCAGACACAAAACGCGGAGTGCGGACCCACTGGCAGGAAGCTGACATTTGGGGGGACGAGGACAGGATGACTCAAGGCGGCACCACAATCTCCTTGCTACTAAGTGCCTTCTGTGTGGCGACATCAGCCTCGAAAGGAAGCCCCTCCGTCCCTTCTGCGGAGTGTCCCAAATGCTCCTCATCCCCAGGCCAGTTGAGGAGGGGGCTCATTTACCATGCAGGGAGACTGGGGCATCTTTACAACACTGGCCCCGAGGACTGTGCTGTGTCCTAAGCATGCGGCAATCCTGCTGACCCATCAGGACCAAGGAAACATTCCTGGAAGCATGGCCTCCTGCCAGGGAACGTGATGGATGTCCCTCTGGCTCCCCTTCCTGCAGGACCACAGGAAAGGCACTTCTCCCTCTGGTCCTCAGTCTGCTTGGTCCAGAGGGCCTCTGACCACCTGTGCAGCTCTCAATTCTATGTTGCTAAACCAGGACCCTTGTCTCAAGAGGCCTCTTTGGCCTCGAGGGTCCTGAAGGCAGGGAGCAGATGCTGGGACCTCTATGCCTCAGTTCACCCCAATCTTACAGCATATGGTTCTCCCCCCACGGCAGCAGAAAGGCATAGGAGGTAAACATCTGCAGCCACCAGCAGCATCCAGCATCCCACCACCTCGTGCTATTGTAGGAGCACTTTCATCGCCACCAAATGGTCCTTGGGAAGGCAGCTAACTCATGGTAAGGCCCACCTAGTACATTTAAAACCCACTTCCAGAAGATGCTCTAAGCTACCAAACTCTGACCCATCTCGCACCTCTATGACAGAGTGCAGGATCACCAAAGAGTCTGGATGGCATATCTGACCTAACTGCGTTTTTCCATGGGGGTGACTTTAGGTGTCAAATAAACAGCACAGAGGAAAGCCGAGAAACAAAACCCTGGTCAGCTCCTTCCCCACGTGGGCCTCACAGAACCCCAGCTCATCACCATCTGTACTGAGAAATCCAATCTCCTGAACGCTCAGACTCCCAAGCCCATGCCCCACCCCCTTTCTAGGCCCGGGGGCAGGGACTCCTGGGGGCTCCGTGGGGTTTGCTGACTGTCTTTCCTCTCGCTTTTCTTATTCTGCATTTTCAATCATTTGAGGATTCTCGTGTATTTAACATAAGGGATGCCTCACTGGGAAGGGCTCCAAAATGAGGGTGACAGAAAACCAGAAAATGCCAATGACCATTTGTTAAATGCACAGAGTTCCTCTGTATGATATAAAGCCAAGGAACAGTAATAACAATGGTTACTGCATCGACAGAAACACTCGGCTCTGAAAACCGCAGGAAGCCTGATGTGATGCTGAGACAAGTCAGTCTGGAGTTAGGAAAGCTAGGCTTTGAGGCCGTGCTGCTGCTGACAGGCAGGTCCTGTCTGCGTGGCCTCAGTCAGCCCCTCCCTCTTCTGTAAAATGGAGGGATTGGGCTTGCTGAGGCCTGAGGCTGATCCCACGGTCTCTATGAGGCGGTGTGATTCAATGTTGCCGTCACTGCGGCAGTCTGTGACTGGAAATACCCAAATAGAAGCTCTTTGGCCTCTTGGGAGCATCTGGCCTCAGTGCCAGGCTACGACACCAAGACTGAAGGGGACAGAAGCTCAGCTGCCTCTGTATGTGAGTAGAGTAGAAACACCTCTGCTCCGGCTAAAGAATTAGGAGCAGAGCAACGCCACGTTGCCCGAGACGGGGATGAGAACACAGGATGGAGCTGTTGGGGCCCCCGCCTCCCCAACACCAACCCCTCCCCCAGCAGGCAGCACAGCCAGTGGACAGAAGGCAGCCTTGAAATCGGGGCTGGGGTCCTGGGCCCCCTCTGCCGTTCACTCCCTGTGGCACCCAGCCTCAGCTTCCAGATGGCCTCTAAGGTCCCTTCGGCTCTGCACCTCTGACCTAGGACCCCCATGGGGATTTCAAGTCGGCCTCACCTTGGCGTCTCTGGACTTGAGGCAATCAATGAGCAGCGGTGTGAAAGGGTCCAACATCTCAAGCGCGTGCTCGTCGGAGGAGTTGACCTTCGACCGCTTCAGGCTCATGTGCAACAGCTAAGGGAGGAAAAGGCCTTGACTTAGGAAGAGCCATGGGGCTGAAGAGGACAACCCAGAGAGGGTCACTAAACATCCTGCTGCTGGGGCCGCGGACAGAGGAGTGAGAGGCTGCCGGCCAAGCCAGGGAGCCATCTTTGTTTGGAGAACTGGCTGTGGGGGTGGAGAGGAAGAGGGAGACCCTTGGGAAATCCTGGTGATGGAAAAACCACAACTACCAGCAAAGCTTGTTTTTAGAGAAAATGCCACCCCACTGGGCTCAGCAGCTACGCAGGCTGCCCCTTCTCCTGCCGTCAATGCGATCAAGCAGTATGTGGGACGGGGTGCGCAGTGGCCCCAGCCTGCAGGATGCCTGCCCTGGGTGGGAGCACTCACCCGCCTCACCCAGGCGGGAGCACTCAGCCACTTCACCCAGGCGGGAGCACTAGCCCGCGTCACCCAGGCGGGAGCACTCACCCGCCTCACCCAGGTGGGAGCGCACCAGGAGCACTCACCCACCTCAGCCACCTCACGCAGCAGGAGCACTCACCCACCTCAGCCACCTCACCCAGCAGGAGCACTCACCCACCTCACCCAGCAGGAGCACTCACCCACCTCACCCAGGCGGGAACACACCCACCTCACCCAGGCGGGGAGCACTCGGCCACCTCACCCAGCAGGAGCACTCGCCCACCTCACCCAGGTGGGAGCACTCACCCGGAGCCCAGATTCGACAAATATGTGCATGTTGGTTTGGCGGCTCACGGCGGCTTTCTGCCCTCCTCGGCTCGGGGTGGGCGGGAGCAGGAGGCAGCTCTGCGGGGGCAAGCGTGGATCGGGAGGCGGCTCGGTGTGGCTCCTACGGACCACGGACAGAAGGAAGAAGGGGGAGAACGTGCTCAGTTAGGCAGGTCTCGGGCCCCGTCAGCAGGCAGGCAGGAAGGTCGAGCGCTAGGCTCATCTGCGCACTGGTCCCCCTCCCTCCCTCCATCCTTCCTTCCTGCGCTTTAAAAAGGAGGCCCTGAGAACAAGGCAGCCTCGTGTCAAAAGGGGCACCCTGGGCAATGCACAGCTGGCAAATGTCAGGCGTTGTCATGATGGTTAGGAAAAGCGCTAGGTTGTTCGAGAACCATCCCCACCAATTTAAAATAACAGGCCAACACGCTTCCCTTCCTTCCATTTTTGAAAACAGGCACTTCACTGAGATAACAAACCCAGAGGAAAATGCATGAATGTGACAAACATCAGTGTTGCTCTGCGCGTGTATACTCGTGTACGTACAATACCAAAACACGAGCACCCGCACAGATGCGCACCGAACTCGGTGCACCCCACAGAGTCCCCATCCAACCCTTTTCTCCAAAGGCTTTTGGAGAAATACTTTAAATGCCCCCTCGGGATCACCAGATGGGAGATCCAGGGGCTGAAGGTACCTCTGAAACCCCCAGGTCCGTCCCCTCATTCACAGTCAAGGAAATGCCAGGGACAAGAAAAGGAGAACCACGGTTTCAGGCACAGTTCCTTTTCTGGTGCTTTGCTGTGCACATGAAAATGAGTTCTGGGGTGTTTAAGTTCAAAATAAAAGATAAATATAAATGAGGAAACTGAAGCCCAGACTTGATGAAGGAACCTCCCCAAGGCCCTCCCAGGAGCACACGCTGGGGGTGCAATCTGAACCCTGGTCCTGGGCAGGCAGAGTCGGGCCCTTCTAACCTGTTGGGACAAGCTACGTGGCATTTCACAGAATTCCAGTGAGTTATCGCATTTAGCAGAACCACCAACAAACTGTACAGTAACATTACGTACTACAATTCTCTGGGGAAATTTCTAATCAAATGAAAAAAGCAAGATGCTCTGTGCTGATTTCTTCCCTTTTTTGTCTTTAACAAATACTGCTGTGGGGGGTGGCTCTGTGAGAGAGCAAAGGCCGACATGAGGAGGAGAGCCACGAAAGCGTCAGTGTAAAACGTGAGGCACTCCCGCTCCTGCTCCCGTCACTTCTGCTCTACGCCAGTGGCTGTTGTGCTTGGTTAGAGGGAATCCCAGTCACGCGGCTTTTCAGAAGAGCGTAAGAGCGAGCCTCCTGCCCACTTACTTTTCCTTTTCTGTTAACAGAGGCAGGTTTTCACTGATCAGCCCGTAGCTCAGCAGCAGGATGGACTCGGCGGTCATCTCCTCATTCGCGATCAGGCCCGCCACGATGCGGCGTAAGGCTTCGTGCACTTTGCGGGCCAGCTTTAGGCTGGTGGTGCTCTGTAAAACCTGCAGGAAGTGTGAGACACTGCATTAACAGAGAACTGAAAACAGGGAAAGCAGCTGGGAGTGCTAGAAGAGAGGCTGCCTGTGAACACGAAGGGCTTCATTCACAGCGCAGTCAAAGCCACTGGGAAAAGACCCGGTGACAGGGAGCCCATTACACGCTGTGGCTTTGGTCCAGTCTAATCCCTCCTCCGTGACAGGCCAGGCTTCTCTGCACATTATTTAAAGTAATAAGATAGCATCTTACGTTTTTTCATGACTTTCAGCCAATGAATGAAGGTTCCTTTTTTACGCAAAAATCCAGTTCCAGCCACTTACTGGCCTCTTCACAAACCTCTATTACTACACCGATGAACAAGCAGAGAAAGGGACTGCGTCTATCTGTCCACGTGATACGCAGTCACTGCGTGCCGTGAAAGCTGGCATGGCACCGGGAGCTAGAGGGCCAGCCTTGGCAGCACGAGGACCGGGGTCATGCCAGAGGCAGACTGACCCCTAGAGCCCTGAGACTGTGAGCAGGGAGGACATACGGGGCCACCCATCTAATTCAAAACTTTGCGACACGAAGGGGTTCAGTCACTTGGGAACTGTATCAGATCTATACCAATGGAGGAAATTCCTACCCACAAATGGTTACCTGACCCTAAAGCTACAAGAAACACAGCCTTTCTTCTCCAGGCTGTCTCTGCTCGGATTGTGTCCTTTACTCCCTCCCTAACACTGCCTCCTGTTTGCCCCAGTCCTTTTCTGGATCCGCCATCTCCCAACCCAGAATCCCCTGTACCTGGAACGAGCAGGCTAGAGACCTCTAGATTCTACAACAATTCACAGGCTGCTCTTTGCAGACAACATCAGAGGTGGGGTATCCCTGGATGAGCCCATGCAGGACACTGTCCTTGCCAGTCAAACAGCCAGCCCTCTCCAGCTTCTCTGAGGCACAAAACCAGCCCAGGACCAGAAGCCGGCTTCCATCCCAGCAGTCAGGATGCACCCCCTCCAAGAAGCTCCACTCCTCCCCACCCCATGCGCTCCCTCCTCCTGCCTCAGCCTGACCCCACTGTGGCAAGGCCGAGGGCACTGGCCTACCTCTCCCCTTGTTCCTGCCTCTCCTGCCAGGCTCCCTTGGGCCTCTCCAGAGGAGCCACCTGGCTGTAAACATGTCAAATGACGGGGCCTGACACTCTTGGCATTGCCTGATTCACCTCACTCTTCCGTGGAATTGCAGTAAGGGACCCCAGTGACATAGCAGTAAGTTACCAAACAGCACTGTGGAAAACTGGTTTAACAATTCTGAAAGGATAAACAACTTAGACTCACAAACCTGGAACTGGAAGAATCTGGATCTTCTAATCCAACCCCCTCATTTTACAGAGAAGGAAACCAAGGCCTGAGAAGGTGAACTTTGCCCAGGGCCATGTAACTAGTAGCTGCTGGGTGAGATCTGAACCCAGAGCCACCGCTCTTTCCCTCGGGCCATACTGTTTTCTGTTTGCTTAAGAGCAGCATCAGCAAAGTGATAAGCTTCTAGTGTTGTTAGCAATAAATTAACACCCAACTTGTACTATCAGGTGTGGCCAAGTAAAGCACTCTCTTGAGGTCTTCCTGTGCTTAAGATGAACTGAGACTACACTGCTCTGCTTCACTTATTCTATGAACAAGAAGGCAGCAGAAAGGCTGAGGGGTAGCCAGGCCCAGGTGCAGCAAGGCTTGGGGGCTCTGAAAACCCAGGTTCTTCAAAATCTGCTCCTCCTTTGGAGGTGAGGGGAAAAACCCCAACAGCAACGTAAAACGAGCAGAATGAACTGCTGCGGTACAGAAAGTCTCCACGTGCGACTGTCCAAGGGCAGGGGACAAGGGGGACAAAGTGCTGTGAGGCAGACGTGGACTGTGGGAGGAGAATCGTGGCAACACTCAAGGAGAGTAAGAGGGGAAGGGGCTTCCCCACTAGGGGGTTGTGGTGGGCGCCTCTACCGCTGGCCCCTCACACTGGCTGAGCTGGGTCCGAGTGCCCAGCCTCAGAGGCTCCTCTCCCTGAACTGAGCACAGACAGTTCGTCAGCCGTTATTTCCTTCCTCTCAAGCAGCCTGCTCCTGTTACCTGCCTCTCAGCCTGCCCTGGTGCTCACTGTCTCTCCCCACTGATGGCAGAGCTCACACCCATGACTTCGGCACATACACACGATGGCTCTTCTCTGCCTTAGCGGGGGATGAGCGCTGGTGTAAGGGAATGAGTGCTGGTCTAGGGTCAGAGGCCCAGGGCAGGGATCTCTGCTCTGTCTCTAAGCACTTTCCTCCTCTACAAAATGAGAGGGTTGCACCAGCTGAGCCCTGAGGACCCTCCTGGCTTCATCCCTACGATCCTATGACCTCTGAGGAGCCAACGTAAAATGAAAGGGCTGCACGAAATCAATTCAGAGCTGGCAGGATACAGTCAGTTAAACCCAAGTTCAAATCCCTCTACGGGCACTGACTAGCTCTGAGACCCTGGGCCTCTGTTTCCTCCTCTGCACAAGGAGAAGGTTGTGTCTGATGCCTCCAAGGTCCCCTCCAGCCCTAAATTCATGACCACATGGACCCTAAGAGTGGGCACTGGGAGCTGGGGGCACAGTCACCAAAGACACTGAGCTCAGACGGGGGGGCAGAGCCCACCCCGGCGCGTTCAGGGACCTCACCTCTTTCAGGGGAAGGATGAGCTTGGTGACCTGATTCTTCCCAACGAACTTGCCGAGGATTTCATAAGAATCGTAGCTTTTGCTTCGTCGGGCCTCCATGACCTTGGAGATGATCCCCTTTACCTCCTTCTCCTCAGCGACGCTGCCAAACAGCTCGTGGTTAAAGACCTGGGGGGAGAGAACGCCCAGTGACAAGAGGCTGAGGCCTGCCAAGGAGGAGCGGCCCAGAGGACGTCAGCCAGGCGAATGAGCCCCCAGGGTCATGGAGAAGCAGGGGACAGCGGCTGACCTCAGGGCAGACAACCCACCACCCCAGACCTGTATTCAGGTACTCTTCCTCTGGGCTTGCTCTGTCTAGACCCAGGAAGGGACCAGAGAACACTGAAATCTCCATCTGCCGACACGTTTAATCCTTAAAGGAGGGAGCTGGGGTAAAACGCTGCTCTGGTTTTATAGATGTGGCTGGTCTTGCTGTTTATTAGTAAGCTCATTTTAAAAGTGTTTAAAATCACTTTCAGGTTTGTAACCACATCTATTTGTGCAGGTGTGACCTGAAGGTATGGCTCACAACCTCCTGGCCTGGGGACCAAGAGAGATGACCCAGCCCAGCTTCTGGCCTCTGCCCAAACACCACACATCCACACCCACCCACACACACTCTCTCTCTCTCTCTCTCTCTCTCTGAAGAACTGAAAGGCTTTTACCCCTATCATGATGTCCAGGCAAGGATCCAATTCTCCAACTTTCAGGCTGCTTGCGAGACCTTTCAGCAGGATATAAATGGTGAAGGTGAGCACATGAACCTGGAGGGATGAGTCAGGAGACAGGGTAGTTAGCTACTGCTACGCTGGGAAAGTCAGCAAGTCCTGGGAAAGCCCACCTTGTCGGGCAGACCTTCAGACCTGGGCACTCAGAATCAAGCTGTTCAGACTCTTGGCCCCTTTTTAAATTGTGATAACCTAAAAAAAATAAAATAATTTTAAAAATGTGATAACCTAATCAAGAGGGAGCTGAGCTTTCTGCTTGGGGAAAACCAGAAAACCTGCAGTCTGTTTATCCTTGAAAAACTGGGAAGAACACCAGTCCAACACTCAGAGAAGCTGGGTGATGAAGGGATTCCACTGATTCTAAGTCATTTCATCATTAATTCTCTTCTGATCATTGTCTGGTCGCCTATGAGCTAAGGTTAGAAGCTCAGGTCTCCAGCTCATCACCGTTCTTATCTGGCCATGAGGAAATCTGTTCTCGAGAGGGATGTGGGTGGACACCAGGGAGCCTGGCCACTATCTCTGACCCTGCAAGGGGACTCAAACAATGAACATTTCTTGGTTCCCTCTGAATTAGTTAAAAGACAACTTGTTATCCCTCACACCACCAGCTCCTAAAAAACTCACCTATTTGCTACCATTGATGGCCTACAAGCTGAGCAGATAACAGCTCTACAAGACACACTGTCCATCCTCGCCGGTCCTTGTATAGCTAAGGAGGGGCTCACCTTCCTCCCAGGAGCCAGGGAGGCTGCTCTCCGTGGCCCACCTTCAATAGCCTCGGGACGCACATGGGTCCCATTAATCAATCAACCACTCCTCCAAGACAAAAAGGGGAGTTTGCTAGCCCTTCCCGGTGCTAGCCCGCTCTTCTTAACATAACCAACCATGCTGTCCTCTCTGCCACGATGCTGCCAACCTATAACCTACTGTATTATTTTAGTCCCCTCCCCAGGTCTACGCTTACAAAAAGGAGCTGAGCCTTCTGCTGTGCACTGGCCTAACTGAAGAAGCCAGCTGACCACTGGTTAACACGTGGCGCCCTGCCAATAAACTGACAAAGCTCGGACTTCTGTGCCTCGGTTTACCTTTACTAAATTCTATTGAGACGGTGACCATACTATGGAAACTCCCTGGGCTCCACTTTCTTTACTCTTATGAGTACTTAACAATGTAAATATCTGAGCACAGACCAAAAAACAATACTAAGTATAATAACAATAATAACAACGAGAGCTACTTTATATAGCACTTACTGTGTACCAGGTACTCTACTTGATCCTCACAACAACCCAGGGAGAGAGGTGCTTTTATTATCCCTGTTTTACAGTTGAGGAAACTGAGGCAAACAGATGAAGTGACTTGTCCAAGGTCACACAGCTAATAAGTGTCTGAGGCTGGCTTTGAACTCAGATCTCGCTGTCTCTAGGCCCAAAGCTCTACTCATTGTGGTGCCTCCTACTTACCCAGTAAAAATTAAAAGTCTGGGGGCAGCGAGGTGGCGCAGTGGATAGAGCACCGGCCCTGAAGTCAGGAGGACCTGAGTTCAAATCCGGCCTCAGACCAAACACTTGACACTTACTAGCTGTGTGACCCTGGGCAAGTCACTTAATCCCAATTGCCTAAAAAAAATAAAAAATTAAAAAATTAAAAGTCCATTTGGTTTACCTGATATCCCCGAACAAGAGTGGTCTGTAATTCTTTTAAAATGTATTGCAGATAATGCACACCCAAGGTCTCTATTATTTTTGTGAGGGTATTGCGTGCAACATCACGGATTTCCTGGGCTCTGTTCCTTAGCAGGGTACACACTTTCAGCAAAATACTATTACGAAAAAAGAGAAGAAAAAACACAGTCAAAGAAACGAACCAAATTTAATGACTTTCCGTGTACAAACAGACAACCCGTCTCTCCCCATGAGGAAGCACAGTCAATGGTGCAGGCAGTATTCACGTCCAAAGGGGAGGAGGAGGAGGAGGAGGAAGGGAGAAAGGAAAAGGAGACCAATGAAACAATTAAGCAGCTACTACCATAAAGGCCCAGAACTGTGATGGGGCTGGTCAACAATTACAAACAGGCCCTACCCTCGAGGGGCTTACAATCTATCCAGGAAAACAATCTGTACGTAACAGAGCCATACAAACTAGACACAAAGGATCTCCTTGGGGAGGCCCCACCAGCTGGGAAGGCCAGGAGGGGCTCTGGGCGTAAGTTGCTACTAGAAGGAGGCCAATCACATCTGCACAGACCTTTGAGGCTTCCAGGGGCACTTTACATGCTCTGTTACAGTCGAACTTCATGACCCAGGGAAGGAAGTAGGCCCTCTGGGATTACTGTTGGTTGCTCAGTCTTTCTGACCAAACCTGTGACACCATTAGCATAGGGAATTCCCAAGGAGAGACACCTCTGTAGCAGATGACTCACAATCCAGAGATGCTGTTGTGCTTGGAGTGAGACCCGAGTTCAAGTCTCACCTCCAACACCTACAGGCTGTGTGACCTAAGCAACCTACTTAAACTCTGTGAGCCTCAGTTTTCTCATCTATAAAACAGGTGTAATCACACTACCATCCCTACCTCTTAGGAAGCTGCCCTGGACACTAACAAGGTGAATGACATGCCCACGAACGTGGTCATTACACGTCAAGAAGCCGCATCTGAACCCAGGCGTTCCTCCAAGTCCAGCCCTCTCCACACTCAAGGAAGACCACGATCTAGGCAGAATGGTTCTTTTCCCATCAGCGGTCTGAGGACAGGAAGCCCATTTCTGGGGCAGCCTACGTACCTGGGCAGATTCGCTTCCATGACCACCTGGGGCAGGGACTGCATGAGCCTGACCATGGCAAAGGCCAACGGGACCCGGACGATCTCCTCATCGTTGACTACCTTGGACTTGATGAGCTTGTGCTCTTCCTCCCTTTTCGTCTGAAAGAAGAGTTCGGGTCAGACCCAAAGAGAAGCCACCTGGCTGGGGACGGCACCTTAGAAACAGGTCACCCGGCGCTGGAAGGGAGGGCCCCTTGTGGGGGCCCGTCACTCTATCGGCTCAGCTTGCTTCCCTTAACCCCACGCAGCACAGCAAAGGGAAAGGCTGCGGGGTCAATGGCTCTCCTGCGCCCCCCAGCAAATACAGAAAGACGATCCCCACCGAAAAAAACGATGAAGGAAACCAAAGAGAAGCAGCGTGAGGTGCTGCTGTCCAGCCCAGAACCGTCGAAAAGGGCTGAACGAGAAAGAGTAAGGAACTGAGGACCGCAAACGGACCTGGAAAACAAGTGAGAACCATCCGGTTCCCTGGAAACACTGACCAACAGAAAAGCTGGGAACTTTCTGTTGTTCAACCAAAAATAAAGGAAGACTTGCCAGGTCTCTTACAACTAGAGGACAAAGCAAAAAACCAAAAGAATCCACTCATCGCCTCCTAAAGTCCCAGACCTGAGAACGTCACAGCCCAAATCCAAAGCTCCAGCATCTGCCTGTCATTTGGAGTGGTCAGGGACACTGGGAAGTTACGCCATCTGAGATGACATGCGAACCCAGGTCACCCTCTCTCCAAGTCTGGGATTCCACCCACGTACCGCTGCCTCTGAAAAAGCATCCGCGTGAACCCCTGGAGGGTCAAAGGCACATACATTCTGCTTGCTTCAATAAACAGAGCCAAACACTGATCTGTCACGATGTTCAAAGACACTTCACTAGAATCACAGAATATTAACACTGGAAGGAACCGTAGATTCTCTCTCGTCCTGCCCTAATATACAGAGGCAGTAGGGAGCCGAGTGAAGAATACTATGATTAGAAAAGGAGGAAAAAATTATATGAAGTCACTTCTGAGACTACGGCATAGCCCTATCACAAGGGGCACAAAGGCCTAGCAAACAGAGCGCTAGATCTGCAGTGGGCAAGAACCGGGTTTGAATTCCACCTGAGACACGGACTGGCCCTACGGGTCTCTCCTAAGGAATCCTGTTGCTGCCAGTGGCGACTGGGCTGCTCCTGGATCCCAGCAGGTTAAGTAAGACAAAGCTACCGTTCAGCAAAATAACTGTCCAAGAACAGACTCCTAGCTGAAGTCAGGACCCTGAGGGCCTGCGAGCCTGGGTGTGAATACCAGAGGAGAGAGGCTGTGCCTGGCAGCAGGCTTCAGAACCAGCACTGGAGTTGGGAAGACCCCCCTTGCTCTCTTCCACACACACTCAGAAGGATTACCGTGGCAGAGAGGCATTTGTGAAGCTTGGGCAGGATGCTGCTGGTGACGGTTTTGTGAATCTGCTGGATCAGATTCTCCAGCTCCTCTTTGCTCTTAGGGAGGCCAGAAAAGACCAGGGCACCGTCCTCGGGCTCCGCAGCAGACGCCTCCGGGGCCAGCCCCGGGAGGTTCTCATCAGCCTCAGACAAACTCTTCCTCTGCTGTTCCTCCTCTTTCTCCTTCTCCTCTTCACTGGTGTGATCCAATTCCATGGCTTCGTGCTCTGCTGGTACATCTACCTCCATGGCACCTGCATCCATGAAAGAGAGAAAAACAGCCCCCAGAAAAAATTAACCAGGCATGATAATGGCACAGCAAAACACTGGCAACTACAAGTTTTACACGGCAATTCCCTTAATTTGGAGGATTTCAATGGCTTAGCTTAAGATTTCATTCACTGAAGAAGATCTGTTAAGGAGAGCTGGAAGGAATGTCAGAGGCCACCCAATCCAGCCTCCTCGAGGAAACCAAGGTCCAGAGAAGTTGTTTACACTGACTTGAATTGACTTAAATGATCATGCAGAGCTGGAAAGGAGCCTCAGAGGACATACATCTCATCCAGCCCCCACATTCTACAGATGAGGAAACTGAGACCCATGGAGGTTAAGTGACTTGTCCCACGGTCCCACAGCAAGAACTACCAAAGGTCCTTCTTACTAAAACTTCCCCAGCCTCAGGATGACCAAGACCTTTCCTTCTACCTCTCACGCTCATTACTGTGAATCCAGGTGATCTCACAGGGGGGCACTGAAAACATGACCCAACATCAAGAGGAAGAATGGTGCCTCTCCAGCCTGACTCCCAGGGCCAGCATTCATGGGCCCAGGCAAGAAGCATGTCCCTTTGGGGGACTCTTCCTACCACCATCATGAGAGGTATTATCTCCTCTAGCCATATAATAATGAGAATAATAAAACAGCCCAACAGGAACTTCTTTAGGGGCATGAAAAAATTAGCTAAAACTCTCAAATATTTGTATACCCGCCTAATTTCAAGAATTCCAGCAACTTCTATAATAAAGCAGGACAGGGAGCAATGGTGCAGTGGAGAGGATGAAGGGTTAGGAGTCAGAGGGTCTGGGTTTGAATCTCAGCTTCCTGACAGGTATGCTTTGGGGTAGGTTGCTTACATTCTCAGAACCTCAGTCTCCTCATTTGCAAAATGATCAAATCAGACCATTTCTAAGGTCGTTTTCAGCCTGAAAATCCCTGACAATAATCCCAGTGATCATCACCCTACTACTAACACTTATACCATGCTTTAAGGCTGTCAAAGCATTCACATCCCCCATGACCTCACTTGACCCTCATGACCCCAGGAAGAAGGTGCTATTATCATTATCCCCACTGAAAGATGAGGAAAATGACAGTTCAGGATTTAAGTAACTGGCCTATGGCCAACAATCAGTAAAAGCTAGGATTCATAGGACCACAGATTTGAGGGCCAGAAGAGGTCTTAGTGGTCATTTAATCCAACCTCCTCATTTTACAGATGAGAAAACTGAGGCCCGGCGGGGTGGGGGTGACTTGTCCTGAATGACTGTGAGCCCTGATGCTCAGACTCCAGAGCTGGGGCTCTTTCCACTACACCTCACTGCTTCCTGACATTGGACAATTAGTAAATAGAGTAAACAAAGAAAACATGGCTTTAGATAAGCACATTATTTCATTCAGTACATGAATGATGCTGATAATAAAAATAAGAAGAGGAAGAAACATTTTATAGTGCTTTTCAGATTTGCTAAGGGCTTACAAATATTATATTTTTTACCTCATTTGATCCTACTAACAACTTTGGAAGGCAGACATGAGAAGCATTACTGCAGGTGAGGAAACTGAGATTCACTGAAAGGGCTTGCCTGTAATCAAACCCCAATATTCTTCCCATGGGACCACCATGCCACCTTTGGGCATCTAGATGCCCAGGCTCAATCCAGGGCCCTGCCAGAGCACAGGACAAGGCATACGTCCCATCCACCTCCCATCCAGTTGGCTCTTAACGACAAAGCAATCTGGCTGATTACACTCACTTGTTCAGGCCCCTCAGTCACGCAGTGCGACCATTTTCACTTAGGACTGACTGTTACAGCTGGAGGATGCCTGACTCACATCACTGCCCTCTTCTGACAGAGGAGAAACTTAAGACCCAGAGACAAGAAGCCACTATAGTGCTCCAGGTCACACAGCTAGCAAGGGATATAGCCAGGATCAGAACTTCCAGCCTAGGCTTCCTTTAACATCAATGAAACAGCACGTCTTGATATACCATTAATTGAAACCAACCTTTCCCCACGTGTGAGATGCCAAAAAACAGGCCAATTTTAGCCAATTTTTAACCTCTTTAACCCAATTCTTGACCACAGGGACCAAAAAGATGAATAAGTGTCGCACTAGTTTGATGTTTTTTAATATGGAACATTGTTGAGTCATTTCAGTGGTGCCTGACTCTCCATGATCCCATCTGGGGTTTTCTTGGCAAAGATACTGGAGTCATTTGCCATTTCATTCTCCAGCTCACTGTACAGATGAGGAAACTGAGGCAGACAGGGTTAAGTGACTGGCCCAGGGTCACACAGCTAATAAGTGTCTGAGGCTGGATATGAACACAAGAAAATGAGTCTTCCTGACTCCAGGCCCAGCCCAGTACTCTACACACTGCACTACTGAGCTGACTGTTCAACTAGTGAGTTAATATCAAGGTACTAACTTTGCTTTAAAAAGTGCGAATTCTCTGAGACTAATAGGAAAGCCACAACCACTTACATGCATATGTAAGTACCTCTCTGATTTAAATTTAGAACCACTTGCCTAATTCCTGTTTAATGCCATTACAGTAATTGCTTTATTGTTGTTAATAATAATAATAATAATAGCAATAATGAAATGAGCTGGAGAAGGAAATGTCAGACAACTCCAGTAACTGCCATGAAAACCCCAAATGGGGCATGAGGAGACAAGACGCCACAACTGAAAATGACAATCAACATGGAACGTAAGCTCCTGCGGGCACCAGTTTTTGTTACTGTCTTTGTATCCAACGCCTGGCACAGAACAAGCCATCCATAAACGTTGGTGGTTCTGAATATGTGATCAACACACGGTAGTAAATTACAAAAAACATGGAAATTTGGTTAAAAAGTTGTGAAAGGAAAAACTTACTTTCTTCATTCTGAATTTTTTCCATTTGTTTCTCAAGAGTTTCATGGTCAAAGTGGAAAGCTTCTAATACTGTGACTAACAAGCTATCAAAAAAGAGAAACAGGTAGGGCTATTAGCTTAATTAAGGGTACTTGGATGTTTTAAAAACACACTACCACGAGGCGAGGGTAGAACTTTAAACTTTACTGGGTTTATTTCTATTCGACTTAAATATGCATGATGCACACTGATTATTATAATCCCCGAATAACAGCTTTCAGTTACTGAAAGATGTCAGTGAAAGACTTTAAAGAATGGGTTCGGGTAATGGAAACAAGGGTGACCATACCTGACACCCAGCTTCTGATTGATCTGTCCTGTGTGTAAAACATGAATGAAATATTTCAAGTAATACATGTATCCCGGCCAGGAAAGGTGCCTGCAGATAGCTCCAATAAGCTCCATGGAAGCTGTTGTTATGTTTTCATGCTACAAAACAAAACAAGAACAGAGTCACCTCAATTAACAATCATTTATTAAGCACCTACTATGTGCAGGGAACAGCACAGAAAGACAAACAATGATAAACACGCTTGCCTTCAGGGAGCTTCCATTCTCTCGGGGACATAAGATACACGAATAAGGGAGGAGGAGATAATCTGAGCAGGGAGGGAGCAGGTGATGGCCATGGGGGTGGGCCTGTGGGAAGCTAAGGGCTCTCAGAGACAGACAGAAGTAGGAGAGAGCACATTCCAGGACTGTGGGGACTGCCTGGGCAAAGGCACAGAGGTGGGAGAGAGAAGTATGAGGCTAAATGAAGACTCTAAAGGCCTACATACTGGGGGGCACTGTGCCAAGATCTCTGAGGTCCCCAGTTCATTCAATGACTGAGGGGTGGTAGGAATGAACGTACTCCAGAAAGAAAAGACAATCCAAAGTACGGCCACACGAAGGTGCTGCAATGTGAAATGAGGACGCCCCCAGTGCCACGGGGAGGACGTCTCAGCTGCTCTCCGGGAGGGACCATAGGCAGCAGGCCCTGAGCAAGGAGGCCTGAGGTATCTGACCCCTACTGAGCCACCTAGAGAAGGTCGATACTGTCTGGGGCCATTCCTCTTCAGTTACCACTCACAATCAACTTAATTATGCTGATTCATTTTTTGCATACCTGAAATGCTACGGTGCATGCATGCGTGTGTGTGTGTGTGTGTGTGTGTGTGTGTGTAAACACATATATGTGTTTACACACACACACACACACACGCTGGTCCCCTATTCAAACATAAGCCCCTCAGGTGGGCTTTCATTTCTGTTTCATCCCCACACCCAGAGAGGCCTGTGGCTCATCACAGGTGCCAGACCACTAAAGAAACATTCAGTGGGTTCAGACAGTTGCTTTCTCTCCTTTATAAACACTTACCTTAAGCATCTTCTCATCAAAAATTGGCGTTGTGGCATAGGGCATGATGTAATTCTGAAGAGACTTGGAAGACAGAACCATCTTGCCCTCCATCAGACGCTTGCCTAGTTTCTTCAAGGCTCTGGCTCTTCTGTGGATCTAAAAAGACATTGAAAGTTAAATTAGATGGGTGAGAAACTCATATGGAAAAGAGTGCCCATGGCAGACTCTCCCACTCCCATCCTGTGTCAGGGGAGGCCTCTTCCACTGAGAAGGCTGTTCAGGACTCCTCTCTGTAAGAGTGCACCCAAGGACCTCAGATCTGGACCCTCTGCTGTGCCAGCCTAGGATGCTGCAGCCCACAGCCCTTGGAGCATGTCCCTAACAGGGTCCTCGGGGCCTAGAGGTGCAGCTTGGGGGGTGCAGCTCAGGGACCACGGTGTCTAACCCCTTCATTTCATAGATGGGAAACTCAGGTCCAACACGCAGTGACCTGGGCTTCTGGGAGAACAGAGGGGGAGCCAGAAGAGACACCAGACGCCATCTCATCTTTTTACAGATAAAGAAACTGAGGCCTGGTGAGTTTCTCAGACAACACGCCAGAGAAATGTTAGATAACTGTTAACATCTGCTTATGACTGTGGACAAGACTCTTCTCCTCTCTGAATAAGTTCCATAAGGTATAAAAGGGAAATGAGACTTCTTGTGTTACCAACCTCGCAAGCTGTGCAGCAAAAATCCCTGAAAAATCTCCTACAATTTAAATGAATCTATTTTTTGGACTAAACCTAGGATGGCTCGGGTACAAGAAGTCCCTTTTCAGGTGCAGAGACATACATGCTTTTTAGTTAACAGTCTCTGAGGTTATGGTTCTTCCGCAGGGTCACACAGCCTTTGTGGACCCAAAGCGGGACCTGAACCCAGGCCTTTCTGTGGCCAAGGCAGTCTCTTGGTCCCTAGGCCATCCTGCCTCTATGACACTACCAAAGAAGTCCGACAAGCGGAAGCAGCTGTTCGTGCTTCCTCTACACCTCGTAAAGATGAGGTCCGACGAAACCCAGACTTTGGGAACTACTTAATTACAGTGTTCACGGGGGAGGCGTGGCCAAAGTGAATTCCCAGGAGAGAAGCGGCAGTACTCACCTGAATGTGCTTCATGTTCTCAAAGAAGTCCATTTCAGGGTCACTGAAGTCACTAAGCTGAACTAAGTCTTTGAACTCTGGGTGGGTTGGAAAGGTCTGAATTAAACAGGAAAGTAAAGTTGTGTACTCCTGCTGGATACTCTGCAAAGATCACATTGAGGGAGGGAAAACACACAAATATAATCGCTTTTAAAATACAAGAAAACGCCCTGGTGTCTAAAACATAGATGTAACTGCCACCCAAATCCACGATGGATAAAAGATCGATGACTTTAAAAAGAATGCAAACTACTGAGAATCCCTTGAGATGACGTTCAGGAGCTCACTAGTACGATCAGAGACACAGACTACAGCCATGTGGAGGTACCAGGTGACGCTCAACCAAGCGCTGGCAAAAATGATGCCGTGCCACCGGACGCCGGCGAGCCTGAGAACAGATGGGCGCGCCTATTTACTGCAGGGGGAGTTTCCTGCTTGGGGAATCTTGCTGGAGAGTAGTCTCAGACTAAACTGTAAAAGGTACAAGGCATAACTATTTATAATAAGTCTATTGCTGGAAACAGCCCTGAAAGTGTCATCCAACACACACACACAGAGACTCTCGCAGCAGCAAAGCTCTGTGCCTGAGCTAAGCGCCCGAGCCCCGGGCCTGGAGGAGGAAGGGGCAGGCCCGTGAACAGGAAGGTGCCACTGCTGCGGCTCTGCCGAGCAGGAGGAGCACCAGCACACCCAGGAACGGCTTCTGAGAGAGCTCTCAGAGGAAGAGGCAGACGGCAGGATGAATACACATGAACTACAGCCACTGCAGAGGATTCAGAAGAGCCAGGAAGAAGGACTGGAAGAGGGTGCTCCATGCAAGGATGGTAATTTATACACGTAAATCTTTATGAAGCAACCTGAACCACTGCCCCTGTGACGAGCTTCTCCGAGCCAGCGCACGTGAGCTCTCCAGGCGAGGGCGCCGGCGTGCTCTCACCTCGGTCGGACTCTTCAGGCCTTTCCTCAGGTTCTCCAAGAGGGTGCGCTGAATGACTTCCCGGTACTGCGCCTCACGGACGTCTGGGGCCGCCAGCCGATGGATGATGCTAGTCAAGCACAGGCTGGCGCTGTCACTCAGGGCCATGTCTTTCAGCTGAGGAGCAGAAGGGGGGCGAACATCGGTCACGGAGCACGCGCGCTGGGCTGACCCTCTAAAGAGGGCCGTGGGAGGCTCACCTTTCCAACAGGAAAAGACTGACTCCAAGGACTCGTGAGATCAGAACGCCTACGCCTGAATTCTGAACCACGAGCAGCCGTCATCGGATGATAACTACGCTTCACCACGGACACACCAAACCCACTGCTACGGAAGCCCCCGCACACCCCCTAGCGTCGGAGGAAAAGACCCCAGACAACCAGACTGACGGAAGAAACAGCATGGAGGCTGGTGACATACTGGACAATGTTTGTGAATCAGAAGAAGTGCTATGAGATGTAGTTTTTCATCAGTCTTCCCAAAAAGTGCGCGTGTGTGTGTGTGTGTGTGTGTGAGACATGAATTAAGGTAAAAAGAGCTCTTGGGCTAAGGTCAAAGAGGTCCTAAATATCCAAAGGAGGATTTTCACCCAGGGCTCTTTGCACTGTACCACACTGTCTCAAAACTGTTTATGAGTTACCACTACTTGTGTCAACAGGATAACACTTATTTATATCTACCAGACACACCTATCCAAATGTACATGCCCCAAGGGCCATGCCTCAAGTAAAGGACTTCAAAATTTTGTGTGTGTGTGTGCACGCGCGTGTTTCATGGATGCTGAGACGTGACCTTTAATGCCCAAGAAGACTGTCACCACAGAAGCAACAATCCAACTAAAATAACCCACCACACAGTTCTGCCAGAACTACTTACCTGCAGTGTGTAGAAACAATTGTGCATTACAGGGGCCAGGTAGGTGACGTCTACGGTTTCCATCTCCTTGATGTAAGACGTGATTTTCTGGAAGGCTGACAAGCGAACGTCAAAGTTGATGTCGTCCAGGTGTCTTTGGTCAAAGGCATTCAGCTACAGGAAGCACATTGTCATTGAAATCATGAACTGGTTTTTTAATCATAAAGAAATGACCGCTCAGCATTCCAGCCTCGGCTTGACCACACTCATCCTCTGACGCCTCCCCATGATGTGGAGATAGCTTCAGCTTTGCCAGGCTATGCCAGGAGAGCAAATACATTGGGCAGGCCTGACCCAGTTGAAGTATCTGGGAGAAGAGAGCAAGATGGCAGACTAGACATGGCCATCAGCTGAAGAGCAGCCTAGCTAAATCCAGAGCCAACCAACAGGAGATTTTTCTAGAAAATGGTTGTGAGGAAGGGACAGAATCTGTATCCCCAGAGGGAGAGCCCCACACCTATGAACCCAGGGACCCACCAGGGACGACTTGGCATCATAATCCTATCCACATCAAATCTTCCTGGAAGTGGGCAGTGCACAAACTAAAGGCTTTAAAAATATGCATTTCCAAAGGAAAAGAATAAATTATTTTCATACCTTGACGACTTCTGTAATGTATTCTAATCCACTCTCATAATCAGAAAGTGTCTAAAATTTAAAAAAAAAAAGGTTAAGAAATTAGATTGAATATCAGAAAATTTTTCTCCCCTGACTTTGGGAGAAAAAGAGGATTCCCAAAGCTATGTGGACCCTGGGGATGAATTTAAGGGAAGACACAAACAAAAGAGTCCCACCGAAGGGGCAGGTAGGGATGGGCTGCAATCCCACTGAAATCAATGAGAATCCAGATTCATTTAGGGGTTTGAATCATGGCCATCTCTGCTTTCCAGGTCCTTAGACAAAGCAGATAGACTGATGGTGAGATAAAATAAAAGCTGTACTTGAAACATTCTATTAGTTTTCTATAAAATGAAAGGTCAGTTGCTGCTAAAACACCGCATATACCTACCTGAAAAACTGTGCAGAGCATCTGTCGG
This sequence comes from Phascolarctos cinereus, assembly GCF_003287225.1. Classification (NCBI taxonomy): domain Eukaryota; kingdom Metazoa; phylum Chordata; class Mammalia; order Diprotodontia; family Phascolarctidae; genus Phascolarctos; species Phascolarctos cinereus. Next base: position 270,801,506 of record NW_027555514.1, on the reverse strand, counting down.
GACATTTTGTTCTGAATGACAGAGAAAAGCCTCGACAGAGGCTTCAGGAAACTTGATGGGTTGTGACAATTCTTTAACAAGTTCTGTATAGTCACCAGGATATCAACCTCAGTGTCCTAAAAGATGGAAAGGGAGAGGGCTTCAGAACTGGGGAGAATGATGCCGAAGAGGTGGCCAAGTGATGGGAAATAGCGACCTGATTTCTCTCTCACTCCTCCGGACGTGTGGTTTATCCTCTGATTACACAGTTTCTACAAATTGTTTTTAAATGCTTAGCACTTCAATTACTCACAAAATCCGCTACCACTTTTGAAATTAAGTGCAGTCTTATCTAGGGCAGCATTTTCCTTCCCTTCAGGGCAAACACAAGGCAAGACTTTGTCCAAAGACGTGCCTTTATCATAGCTACACAACTACATTTCCCAGAGCAGCTCGCACCATTGATCCAAGACTCTGGATGGATCCTTATCTGCAAAAATGAGAGGAACGCGTGAGGTGATCTCTAAGGGTCTTTCCCCCTCAAATTAATTTAAGGTTTGGCTGATTCTTTCTAGTAGGGGAAAAGGATGAGCACTTTCTATTATTTTCTAATCGAATAAGAGCTATGAATCTATGAGAAGAAAGGGAAGAGAATGAAATGTTTTTTCTTCAAAAACCTCATCTGCTTAGACATGAACTTTACTTTTAAAATAAAAGCAATGTAAATAGTAAACAGTTGTAAACAGCGTAAATAGTTAAGTTGAAAATAACTTGAGGAAAGGGGAATTGCTTCTTGGCTTTGCCTTAAATGTTCTAAAACAGCCCCTTTTACTCCATATAATTAGTACTGTCCTAAAATCAGCCCACCCTCATCTACAAGAACCTCCACAGAGCCTGTCAACAAAGGAAAATTCAACATCAAAAAGCATTCACTAAGCATCTAATTGTAATGTCCAACACTGGGGACACAAAATCAGAAAATGAAATAATCCTTGCCCTCAAGGAGCTTACATTCTGCTGCGTATCCATGTGGATATCCACCAATAGCTTGACAAACTTAAAATTCACACATGAAAAGGAAAGAAATCACAACCAAGCCTGGGATAAAATCTGGCAGTAATTTCTTCCCTTAAACTACCACATACAACTATACTCTTAACGTGTGTAAAATAAGGGGATTTAATTGTGATGAGCATGAAGGTTCCTTCCATCACGAAATCTACAAGACGATGTGGTGCAATGGAGAGAACACCAGATTTGGACTTGGAAGACCTGGGTTCAAATCCCAGCCCCAACCCTTACTAAGTGGGTGACCTTGAACAAGTCCCCTAACCTTTGTTATAAGATGAAGGGACTCACCCAGAGGACCTCTAAGGTCCCTCTGAGTGCTAATCTCTCATCCTGTCACTGTAGTTTTTGAGGCTGCTAGATAGACCACTGGATATAGACAGACCAACTGGGCCTGGAAGATCCAGTTCAGATCCAGCCTCAGACACTTACTAGCTGAGTGACTCTGGGCAAGTCATTTAAATTGTCTCAGTTACCTCATCTGAAGAATGAAGATGATAATAGCACCTACTTCCCAGGACTGCTGTGAGGATAAAATGAGGTATTTTAAAGCACTTTGCAAACCTTAAAGCATTCACAAGTACAAGCTATTATCATTGGTGCTAAGATCAAGGATCAAAGTCCAATTTCTAAAAATTAAGCTAAAGTTTCTGGGTTTTCCATTTTTGTTTTATTTTGTTTTTTAAACAAAATCCAGTTGCTAAAGGCAAATCCTGCTTTACTGACTTATTCACAAATGGGATGCACGAAATGGTATCCAGAGAAGATCACCGAAAGAGGGCAAGGACAGTAAAGCGGCTGGGACCGCCAGCACAGGCAACTTAGAAATCAGCTGACTGCATGTCTTAGGAGGCTGAAGCCGTTGGCTAGTCAGGTTTTCTCCATCCTTTCTCCTATAGGATTTCCCGTCCTGCTCCTCCAGTTTTCCCACAGTGGGTTTTCCCACAAACTGGACTTTGCCACCAAAGACACACCCTCATCATCAGAGAGAAGATAACTACCTCTCTGTGTTGTGGCCACCCTTTCTTAAAGCCTCAGTATTTCTCACAGCCAGAGTGTCAGTGGATGGCCAGGAAAACTATCCTGAGTGAACACTGGTGCAACACGCTTTGTCAGAGGGTGAGATCATCCAGAGCACAAAGGATTGTTGTTATGCCAAGCTCAGGGCACAGCCTGCTTGCTGGGTCTTAGCTCTGGAAAACAGTATTTTCAAATATGACTCCCTCAAAGGGGAGGCCTGGCCTCCTGAGGCAGCCTCCTCTCCCTCTGGTCAGGCACCACTGGTAGGAAGGCATTTCTGACATCAGGCTGACAAGCCAAGCTCCACACGACAGTCCCTCCACAGTGGAGGACCGCTCGATGTGTCCATCCACCCGAGCACCAGCACCAGCTCTTCTCTCAAGGCTAAGCCTCCCTAGTTTTTCCAGTCAGCTCTCAGGTGGCATGAACTTGAACCTTTCTCCGCTGGGGTTGCCTTCAAGCTCATCGGTGCAGTCTGACCAAGGCAGAGCAGATGGGGACTGCCACAAGCCCATGGTCAGCAGCATTTTGGGCTGCCCTATGACCCTCCTGACTTGTGGCTCTCTGCAAGTCCACCGAAGCCCCCAGATCTTTTTCAAACAAACTGCTGTCCAAACAAATACTTTCCCCATCTCACTTGGATGATGCCAAACGTGCGCTTACCTCGGCAATGTTGCTTCGGTGCAGGAAAGGAAGGAGCAGGGTGATGAGGACGGAGCTTTGCTCTTTGTCTTTCATAAATTTGCTGATCCTGTAAGGAAAAAATCCTCACCCGTCAGGAAAGGAAGAATGACCAACTGCCACAAGCACCTGGCTTGTGACAGTACTGGGGGAGAGCCTGGGGCCCTGAAGTTATGGTGCCAGAAGCCCCTGGAGCCTAGTCCTCTCCCAGAGGCCCCCAAGCACCACTGCCCCCAGGAGGGCCTGCGAGCCCGTCCTTAGGGGGCCTGCAGAGTCCTGTCCCCTCCTGCAGGCTCCCAGAAGCCTGTCCCCTCCACGTGGACCTCAGAACCCTGTCCCCTGTAGGAGGCCCCCTGAGCCCAGACCCCCCAAGGATGCTCCTGCAGTCTATACGCCCCTCTTCCTGTGCTGCTGCTGCTGCTGTAAATTCTCTGCCCTTTGCGAATTCCTCACCCTAAGGTTATACTGCCCACGCATCAAAAAGAAAAGCCATTCTAGGAATTAGGACTGGCCTAAGCAATGTTGCTTTAAGGAAGCCCAGGAAGGCCTTTGGGGTTAATGCTGCCCCTCCTTAGAGGGAAGCAGGGAACCTCACCATCACAACTTGGTGGTGGTGGGGAGGCACCCTGAAGCCTGATTCCAACAAGGGAGGGGGGACGTCCAAAAAGCAAATTCACATAATCCCCCAAAAGACATTTTAAAGAAGCTATGATCTATTTTAATTCCCACTTTAAAATTGAAAAAAGCCACATGGTCGTGCAGTAAACGGCCAAGTCGGCAACCATTTATGTACAAGGCCCTGTGCTAAGTGCTGGGAATACAAAGAGAGACAATAAGCACTTATTAAGCACCTAGTGTGTGCCAGGCACCGTGGTAAGCACAAGGGATACAAAGAAAGCCAAAAACGTCCCAGCTCTCAAGGAGCTCAATGTCTAATGGGAAGTCACTTAGCTTAGGAGTCCAGCTCTACCTCTGACACTTCATGGGTGTCCCTGGGCAATTCCCTTGACCTCTTTGAGTCCTACCTACGCCGTTAAAGCTGGGTGGCAGCTTTGTAAGAGGAGAAGTTCGTACTCCAACAAAATCATGCTAGAGGTAAAGCCATTATGGCCCACAGAGGTTCAGACACATGCCTAAAATCACACATGGTTACACGTGGTCATGGCAAGGTCCCGGTCTGTCTCTTTTAATCATTAAAAACATGCTGATGGAAAAATTAAGTGTGGAAAACCAAGTGTGACCAGCAGAGCATTAGAGGGGAGGCCACTCTGTTATCAGCGCAGGTCCATGCACGTGGCCCTCCCCTCAACAACTCCACGGGCTCCCGATCATTGCTTCTCACACTGATCTTTGGGTGGCCATTCAGAAGCCTCCTACCCTCCATACAGTTTGGCCAAACTGGCCCGACCACTATGACTCACCCGTGACCTTGAGCTTCCCCAGATGTCTCTCCCCTTCCCCTACCCTGCTGTACACTCACGCTTTACCTCCACCTCTGAGCACCCTCCCCCCCACTTCCTTCAAACATTCCTCCCACATGAGGCCTCTCCAGGCTCTCCCCTTTTCACTCGTGCCTCCTCCAAACTTGGCCGCCATTATTTTCTGGAGATGTGCTCTATGTATGTCTAGATAAAGAGTTGACAGCCCCGACCAACTGTCATCTCCCCGAGGGCAGGGACTGCTTCAGGTTGGTCTTGGTGGCCTCGGGCTTCACACAGGAAGCACTTGAGAAGTGCGGCTAATTGGGCAATTCACTTTGCAAGGCACCGAACCAGAATCCAAGGCTCCTGAGTCATTTGTCAGACAGACAATTTCTGAGTCTTTGGAAGAATTTTCAGGCTTGGGGAAAAAAATCTGAAGCTCTGTACTGTTCATTTCCCAATTGCCCCAGGAGGTCTTGGGACCGCTGCATCAAAAGATCACAGATTTAGAGTCGAAAAGGACCGTGGAGGCCACTGGGTCCACCTCCCCCATTTCAGAGATGAGGAAACGTCAGCAACTAGCCCAGAGTCAGAGTCCCTAAGTGTCTGAAACGGCCGTCAGCACCCTACATGCTGGCCAGGCTGCCTCCCCATGTGCTAGAACCCACAGGATCACAAGTCCAGCTCCAAGGACCATGGTCAAGCAGGCCAATCATCCACCGTTAGAGCCAATGTAAGAGCATCAGAGACAGGGTGGCAAAGCTAACAGAGGCCTGGCTTCAGAGGCAGGAAGACCTGGATTCAAGTCCTGACTCTCACACAGCCTGAATGTGGGACTCTGGCCAAGTCTTCAGACTTTTCAGCATCCCGGGCACCTTTCCAAGACTCTACGTAACAGATACCTAGCTACATTGGGGTAGGGAGCTTCCAACAACAATGAAATCACCAGTCTGGTTCACAAAGGGGCTGGGGTGGGAGTGGGGTGTGGTTCATGAAAAACCTCTTTTCATGAAAGTTCTTTCTCCTATCACTGGCTCCTAAGACAATGGCAACAGAAACCTTGGGCTGACTTAAAAGCAAAAGTCTTTCAAGAGTTGAAAACTTTTTTCTATTAACAGAAATATTTAGAAACAAAAACCATGTCTAAATGATCATTGGGATCCGCCATAAACAGGATTCAGGGAACACCGCTGGCCATGCTTGCCTCACCTGGACAGGATGCTGAGCTCCTTGCTGACCTGGGCCCGGTACTTCTTCTTTCTCACCTTCTCAACGTTGACCATGCTTCTGCTGAGGTACTGAAGGATCGCGGGCACCTGAGGCAGCATCAGCCTTCCACCCAGGGTGATAGATTCTGTAACAGACAGGTCAGGATCAGGGGCTTGGTCCTCACATGCTGCTCTTGTTACCAGATCAAACACAGAGCTGCTCTCTCCAATGACAGCAGAGGTAAGACAGTATGACTACCAGGACTTTGACAGTAGGATCAAAGAGCCTGGGATTCTTTGGGGTGGAAACTTCTCTGACTCACCAGCTGTATCTAGAGGAGAGGTCAAAAAATCCACCCTCCATTCAACCCAGGGATAAGCCTCTCTCAACACAGCAAGGCCTAGAAAACTGACTTAGAGGCAGACAAGCGTCAAGCTTTGACGCAGAGTGTCCTTATTCTGAGAGCCCCCACTAGAGGTGACACACCTCGCTGTCAGCCCAGGGGAAACAAAGCCAGCCAGCACGGCAAAAGGAAGTGTCAGAGGAGAACATGAGCACAGGATGTTCTGTCACTCCTACTCATGTCTCAAGTGACAAATAATCATAAGGTCACACATCACGAGCTGGGAGGGACCTCAGGGGATGTCTGATCCAAGACAGAGGAAAAGTGACTTGTCCAAGGCTACAGGTCCTATAGCCATCTCTCTTTCCATGGAATTAGTTCCTCTCCAAAGAGGGGGGAAACTGAGGCTTTACCCAGTCATATAAGTAGCAAACATCAAAGACAGGATTTGAACCCGAGTCTTCTGACTACAGAGCCAGTGCTCTTTCCACTGTACCAAAAACATGAGTTTAGCAGTTCAGGCTGTTTCTATCTGCTTAAACTAGATAGCATACCTATTCTACAGTCATTACGGAGTTTAGATGAATTTATTATAACTCATAATCATTCATACAAATTAAATCATCAAAACCATTAAATTTTTTTTGTAGCCATTCTGACATGTTAGTGTTATACATTTTCAATTAAAATGTGGAGAACAATGTAAAGAAAGGTAGGAAGCCTTTTAATTGTGAACCATTCGGCTACAGTCCAGGTTTCCTAGCAACACATTTCCATCACAGCAAAACTGCAACTTGGAGAGTTTTTTAGAAGTTTTAACTTCTGTATATACTTGAAAACTGAGTTGGACCTGTGTGAAAACATGGGATACAAAGAGGAAAGAACCAGCAGCATCTGACGGATCCCCCAGACACACTGGAAGACTAAGAGGAAGGCACTAGAGTTCACTGAGCAGAGCTCTCTGTGGGGAAAATGAAAGACAGAGAAGCACTGCCCAGGCACTGCCATCTGCAATGGGAAAGTGGGTGCCCTCCTCGTGAGGGGAGGTCACACATCTATGGGAATTCTGATGTAGATTTACAGACAGGGAAAAGTAAAATAAAAGCCATAACGGTCACAGCTAATTAACGAGATTGGGACTGATCCTACTGACCTTGTCCTATTAAAATTAGCTCTTGTGTGGACTGATGCTTAGTGAAGCGAGCAGAACCAAGACAACGTCGTACACAGTAACAGCCACACTGTGTGCTGCCTAACTCTGACAGACTTGGTCCTTCTCAGCAATGCAAGGATCTAAGACATCTCCAAAGGTCTCATGATGGAAAATGCCATCCACAGCCACAGAAAGAACCATGGAGTGTGAATGCAGATGGAAGCATACTATTTGCTATTTTTTTTCCTTCTGTTTTGTTTTGTTTCCTCTTTCTGGTGGTTCCTCCTATTGGTTCTAATTCTTCCTTATAATATCACTAATGTGAAAATATGTTTAATAGGAATGCATATGTATGGCCTATATTAGATTGTGCACCATCTTGGGGAGGGAGGGGGATAAAAATTTAAAACTCAAAAGCTTATGGAAGTGATTGTTGATAAATCAAAATAATAAAAAAAATTTTAAAAATAAGAAAAAATAAACTCTGCTGCTGAGAAAACAAGAATTGCAAAAGGCTAGCATAGGATAAAGGATAGAGAGTTGGCCTCAGGGTTAGGGAGACCTGTATTCAAGTCCTGCCTCTGATGCATGTTGGCTGTGTGACCCTGGACAAGTCACTTAATTTCTCAAGGCTCTAGGACAGGCACTCCGGGGCGGGGGGGGGGAACCAAACCAGACTAAAAAGTAATTTGGAAATATTAAACAAAACAAATTAAGAAGCAATAAAATACAGATAACAGTCCATTTTAAAACTCAATCAATCTGTGGCCCACAGACATCCTTACATGTGGATTGGTGGGCTCTTGCTTCCCTTTCAGCCTGACACTACTGCTGACCTGTACTGCTGGAGGGAGCTTTGTACAGGGCTAAAATCAGAGGTCTGGTTTAAAAGAAAGAAGGGGAGGAAGGGGGAAAGAAGAAAGGAAGGGGAGGAGGGACCAAACAACGCTCTATGCCATGACCCTAATACTGATTTCTGTCTGTCTCTATTCATACCATCTACATTGTCCGTTATCTCTGTATAAACACATCCAGTCACAGTCAGGCTGGACACTGTGCCTGTGGGCTCAAAATCTGGCATGTTAAGGAGGCTGTCGGCTATATCCATCACAACACTGGCTGTGGCTTCAGACATGATCTTGGCCGAGAGAACAGCAAACACGTTATTGAGGATGTCATACTCTGGCTCCCCTGGCTTCTGTTTAGCCAGCAAAGGGAAGTACCTGCAAGAAAAACACGAAAACAATGACCATTCAGGGACAAATGACATGAAGATTCCCCCATGCAACCCTTGATGCATTAATGTTGTTTATGAAAAAGCACTTGGATTTCACATAATCAAAATTACCTATTTTAATTTTTGTAGCTGCCTACATGCCTTGTTTGGTTAAGCATTCATCCCCTGCACGTAGCTGTGAAATATGGATAGATAATAGGCTTCTCTTCTAAATTTTTTTTGGGGGACATGATCTTCATTATTCAGGTGACATGTCCATTCAGTAGCAGTAGTTGTGAGATGATAAAAAATGTTCATCTAAAACTAATTTCTCCCAGCAGTCCTGGCCTAACAGGCACTGCCTTGCCAGGTAATTTATATTTTAAGGGTTAATAAACTTGGGTTACTGAGTTATTTCGGATTCTTCCTTGTCTAGTCTGTTCCACAAGTCTACTTTTGCTGTTTTCTAACTTTATCAAGTGCTTTATAATACAGTGTGCAGTCCAGAAGTGCTGCTGGCCCTTCATTCCTATTCTTTTTCATGATTTCAAAAGCCCACGGTTCCTTTTTTGTGTTTTTTTTTTAAACCTAGCTATGAAAAGTATCCCTTTGGTAATCTGATTGGCATAACACTAAATACACACATTAATTTTAGTAGTGTTGTTGTTTTTATTATATTGGCAAGGCCCAGTCCTGAGGACTGAACAGGCTTCCATCTACTTAAGTTGTACCTATTTTTATTCCTTAGAGAATCATCATCTAATCGTATCCATGCAGGCATCAAGCGTACTTTGTTAGAACGACTCACAGAAGGTTTGTACATTTGGCAGTCATTCTGGACGGGACTTCATTCCTTTCTATTGTTGTCTCCTGGGCTGTTGTCATCCTAGAGACATGCTGCTGAATATTAGGAGTTTATTTTTGTAGCCTATGGATACCCTCGCACACATACATAACAGTGCATTAGTGTGCCTGTCTTTCCGTAACACCTCCAACACTGACTGTTCTTCTCTTTTTTCATGTCTACCATTTTGCTGAGTACAAGGTGAAAACTCAGGATGATACTGATTTGCATGGGCTATCCGGAGCCTCCTTTTATTATGTTATTAATAGTTTATAGTTGTTCTTTGGGGAACTGTCCATTCATATCCTTTGACCTTATCTACTGGGGAATGACTTCTGGTCTTACATATTGCTTTTAGTTGCCTATGTATCTATATTTCTTGAATGTAAGAAACATTAGGCTACAGAAAAATGACACATATATACATAAATATAATAGTGGTTGACAGCTGCACTGATCAGTTTTCAAGTCTTTCCAAGTTACCCATGAAAAACACTAATCAATGCCTTGACGACCACAATTCCAGAGGACCGATGATTATGCATACTACCCTACTCCTGACAGAGAAGTGATGGACTCAGGAGACAGAATAAGAAGCAAATATTTTTAGATACAGCTAATGGAGGAATTTCTTTTTGCTCAACTAGGCATATTTGTTGAAGGTTTTCATTTTCTTTTCCAAAGTGGGGCTTAGGGTAGGTGACTCTTGTTACTTTTTAAAAATGAAATAAGTATAATGGGCAAGACAGGTAATATGAAACCAAAGACCAATAAAAATGCATTTTTAAAATTTAAAAATAACAAAGGACATTTCAGGAAAAGAAAATTTTACAGCACTTTCCAGATTACATTAAAAGAAAAAAAAGGCCAAAGAATAATCCTAAAGCCACACTTTCTCACCCGTGTTACTATAGAAAAGACAGTGGAGTCTTCTAGTTCAATCATCTGATTTTAAGAGGTGAGGAAATGGAGGTTCAGGGCAGTGAAGGACAGAAACAAGGACTCCTGGCTCTGAGTCCAGGATTCGGTGTTCTTTCCTCTACAGTACACTGCCCGAGCGGTAAAAGCAAGAGAATTTATGTCTGATGCATGAGGAAATTATTTAGGAAGAGCACCTTCAAAGCCTACGACAGCTGTGGTATTTACTTCGAAATTCTTTTGTTTTTTGGTAAGGGTGACAATGACATGGGGCATCATTGCCACCCAGCTTTTACTGGTAAGCCTGCATTCAAGAAACAGCAATATCCAGGTAAATCAAGTCACAGCCCACACTGCTTCTGACTGTCAGGTTTTGTTCAACTGAGGCGAGGGATGTCAAGCTGAACATAAACAATCCACTGCCAGAAAGCTGTTGTCAGGGACTAATTCCATGCTCTACAAACTTTGATGGCAACTAACCAGGAAGAAGTAATTTTGTTCTTAAGGAAGGGAGAAAAACCCTACCTGGGGTTTTTGCTCCAAGTATGAATAAGTTTCAGTAGAAGAGTCGGTGAATATTGGCTCTCAGATGCAAGTCTAGTGATCTAGAAGAGAAATAATCATCATGTGTGACACTGTAATTCTAAATCCACTTCACTCTGGGAGACAGCTGACCCCAAGATAATCCCTAAGGGCCCAATTCTAAGGTGCCTTCATAAATGCATTAGACGTGTCTTGTGCAGGAGAAGCCAGGGTGAGCAAGGCTGCCTAAGGTCACAGAGGCAGCAAAGGGCAGAGCCAGCTGCCGAGGATGCCCTGGGCTCCAGGCCCCAGAGCTCACACTGACTAAGGCCTGGCAAGCCCAACCTCCTCCCAAGCTGTCATCATTCATCTGCAGGCTGTGCCCTGTGCTGGCATCAGCTGGACTGAAACCTGAACGGATCCTTTACCTGAGGCCAAACAGCACCTTGGAAAACAGCATCAATTTCTTCTGCGCTGAAGTTGTAGGACTCCTGCTCAGAAAAAAACTCATCAACCAGCTTGAGTCCAAGGCGCCTCAGATTTTTTAGGGGATTAATGACCCTTAGCTGTACCTGTAAAAACAGATGCCTTCTCTTAGCACAATGATGCAGTGACCACCTAGGGCAGATGGTGTTGTTCACCAGACTATACCATAAGATAGGCTGACAACCTTGGGCTTACAAGCAAGTGCTTTCTTTTGCCCTACTTCACAGGTGATCCTGAGCAAGTCACCTTCCTTAAAAAGGGATACTGTGCCTAGGCAAAGAACAGCCTTCAAGACGTGGTGGCAGTGAAATGACTCCTGGTGAACTGTAACCCATTTTCAATATTTAGAAAATATATTCCTTAATGATTTCAAGAAAAAAGTCCCTGAACCTAGATTAAGAACCCATGATTGAGGCCAAATTCCTCATTTTGTAGATGAGAAAACTGAGGCCTAAGGGTAATTTGCTTTAAATCACTTAGTGAAAGTTATGTTCACAGCCAAGTCTAGACTCCCAGCCTCTGGACTCTAATTTGGTGCTCATCCTACCACGCTATGCAACAGAAGATTTCATTGCCTTCACAATCTCCCAGCTGTAATCTACTCTCAAATGTTTAACATGGAAAAAAGAAGACTTAGGGGGAGATAAGACAATTCTCTTCACCTTCAAGGGTTTTAATGGGGAAGAGAATTTAATCTTTTTTTTTGCTTGGACCCACATGGGAGAACTAGAAACAATTAAGAGCTTGATGTAAGAAAAAGCTTCCCAACAATAAGAGCTCTCTTCAAGTGGAACAAGAGGCCTTGGGAAGTAGCATCACTTCCCAAAGGGATCCCACTATGTGCAGACTTGGAAAAGAAGCTAGATGACCACTCACTGAGCATGCCGTAGAAAGGATCATTGGTCAAGCGCTGGCTGGGGCAGATGGCTTCTGACTGACACCCCTGATGATTCTTGGCATTCAATGCCTCCATCACTGACCAGTTAAGAAGAGAGAGCATTCTCTTCATAGATATTCTTGGTTTTAAGAATGTGTGTCAAGGAACTGGGATTTTAGATCAGAAAAAAAATTTGGATAAAAAAAAATCCATAGTGTAGGATATCGCCCTTTTCTTATGTGGACGTTTTATTTACTGAAAAGAGCAAGAAAAGAGCATGTTATGTGAGGTACCCATGTGAAAGCCAGAATGCCGGGCATCAGAAAGAAGCCTTCACATAAAACAGTGACGGAATCTGAGGGAAAGCGCTCAAAAATAACAGTACTGATAGACATTAAGAGATGACCACCAAGCTGAACATTCTACCTTGAACCGAGCACACCCTTTACAAAGGACAGCAGGCTGTACATGACAGAGATTACATGCAATTCATTTTTCCTGTTCTACTATGTATATGGCAACATCCACTTTATTTGGTGTTAGCCAAGTTCAGATCAGTAATAGTAATAATAATAATAATAATAATATAAACAGATGCAGGGCACTGCTTTCCAAGAGCTAATTTGGGTAAGACTACTTTCTGGATTCTGGAGTTCAGGGAAACTCAGAATCACAAGACTGTCGGGGAACCACAGGAAAACTGGATGACAACTGTGTCCTGTCTGACAGAACTGTGGATTTTGGGATTTTCCACCTAAAGCAGAAGTAAAGAAGCCCTGATCTAAAGCACAAGAGTTAATAAGAAGCCACCCTGACAGAAGCCAATGCAAAGTTCTGCAGGACATGCAGGGAGGTGATCTGACTGGAGGCTCTGATGCTGGGAGTGAACTGGAGGAATCAGCATCCCGCTGTGTCCCCTGGCTGGGGACACGCACCTTGGGTCTCACACCACCGACATTAGAGAGGGGAAATCAGTCAAGTCGGTGACGCTTGCTGGCGCTCCTGGCTCAAGCAGGGAAGCCCCTCGCTGCCTACAGAAGGCTGACAGGAGTAGCAGAATAGCAAAGCAGATGCCAGTAAGAAAGAGCATCACACCACCTTGATTCTGGCCAAGGGAGGCTTGACTCTATCCACTATGAAGGTTCTAAGAGAGCTTTACAGCCCCCCAAGCAGCCCAAGAGCAGCAGAGCCCTCTTCTCTGGGGGAGTCAATTCATGAAGCTTTATCTCTGCCCAGGAACCAAGCTCAGCTGCCCAGTAGTGAGCACGTGCAAGACAACCCCAGGGCAGGCTTTACCTTCATTCATCCCTGATGTCTCATCGACCCTGTCACTGTGTACTTCACCCCCAGCCCATACCGGCTGTCCACCTCCAGCTCTAGAACAGCGACCAGCAGAAAACTCCCACTGCCTCTAGAAAGAACGTGGCTCTGCAAGTGCTCAGCCACAGTTGCGGAGGATCAGTGATGAAGTGTTCTACCCACCTCGTGGCAGGGGTGAGGGACTCAGACAGCACAAAGAGACGCACATTTTTGGAGGCTGCCATGGCAGGAATTAGTTTTGCTTGACTATACGTATTTGTCACAAGGATTTTATCAGTTTTTTTCCCCCAATGGAGAGAGGTGGGGTGGGGGAGAAAACAAACGCTTATTAATTGAAAAAAAAATTTTTTTTTCACACCAACTGCCCTATGACTCTACTCCTACCCAACCAAAACTCTGTTCCCTGGCCTCCCCTCCCCTCCCCTCTACATGCTGTTTTCCCTCAGAGAACGGAAGCTCCCTGAAGGAATGGCCTACCTTTGTTGCGTATTTGGCTCACCAGCACCAAGCTCAGTGTATGGGACATGGGAGGCACTTAATACACGCTTCTACGTTCATTCATCCTATAAATTCAGCTTATGATTGAGCGGTACTAGCTGGAGGTATGCTCTAAAAAGTCTTCCTGGATGGGACGCGGGAGGCTGGGTAAGACTGGGACAGGTGACGAGATCACTGGCTCCCAGAATCCTACGGGCTCAGTGAGAGCTCTCACATGCACACTCTTTCTAGTCGCTAAGGACCGCCGCTAAGGACCACCCCTCACGCAGCGGCATTATCATCCCCATTATTCCCCACAAGAACACTGAGGGTTAAATGACTTCGGCCAGAGCCAGAGTCAATCAGCACCACAGCAGAGACCTGAATCCCACTTCCAAGCACAGTGCTCAAAACTTGGTTTCTCTAGGCTGCCCAGGATATAACAGCCTTTTCCAGCACTGTTTCTCTAACAAACTGACTTCCATTTCCAAACGAACCTTAGAACACAAATCATTTGTAGCAGGCGAGGAACTGCCTGCCCAGACCTGCCCTGGCCTCCAGGCACTTCTCCCCACACCGGTCCTATAGTTCTGCCCCCCAGAGCCTGGCAGAACAAGCCTACGTAGACCTTGTCCCTCAGGACAGCAGCCCCCCAAGGACTTTGTTTTATTTAAAAGAACGCAGTTTGTGTGAACTGACAGGAAGAATGTGGTTCTGCCTGGCACATCCAGATCCCGTGGCCAGTAAGACGTGGTTATGTGCTCCCTGAGGCCAAAACTCCGGGTGCAGCCTCAGTAGGACCAGGAAGTGAGAAGGCACTGGACCACCACTAATGCGTCCATAATGATGGTAAAAACAAGGCAGAGAAGGGGAAGGAGGAGTGATGGGAGAGGGGCCTTTAGACTGGCCTGTCTGCAACGCAATTGTCCAGTTTATTTGATTTTCGGGCTGAGAGATGAGCTCATTCAGTGTTTCTGAGGGATCACAGATTTGAAGTGGGAAAGGACCTGAGAAGTCATGTAGTCCAAACCACTCATTTTACATATAAGGAAACTGAGGCTCAGAGGGGGGAAGTGAATTGCCCAGGGTCACAAGGCCAAGAAAGGTTTCAGGCAGCCACATCTGAACTCGGATCTTCCCAACTCCAGGTCCAGTGTTCCATCAATGCCTCTAGTCAAAGAGTTCTGACACATCAAGGTTATCTATTCTCACTGATGGAGCGGGCTGGAGCACATTCTGAAGGGTCAGAAGGACTTTCAACGGCATGCTTCCTCCCTCTACCATCTTGGCCAAAGCTGCCTTCTGACCATTCAGAGGCAGGAGTGAGATTTTGGGGGATGCTGCCGAAAGCACAGCCAGGCCTCTGCAGCTGGAAGACCCTTGGCAAGGTGCTTTGCCTTCCCAAGCCTCAGTTTACTCCTCTGTAAAATGAGGGGATCGGGAAGAATAATTCAGCTAGTCGAAAAAAGATGGATGACAAAATCTCCACTTCAGGGCCAGCTGTTAGAGGAGCCAGTTAGCAAATCTGATGTCTAAACTCAAAGGAAAAGGCAAGGCACCTGCACACCTACACGTGGATCCAGGAGACATACAAGGCAAGGCCTGCAAGGACATCATCGGATTGGGGATGAATTAAGGGGAAGGGGGACCCCCACCTCCCACATCCTGGGGGATTTCCTCCCAAGATAACAATACAAACTGAAAAGCAGGAGGGAAAACAAGCCGCATCACAGCGAGACTGCCTTCAGCTCAGGACTGTGCCCTTTTTAAATGCAGACACGGAGGACTGGCCAACGAGGCACAGTCGAGGTTCCCCTAGCAGGCTGTTTGATGTCCTAATCACTTTAAAACAGAGAGAGAATTCAGAAAGGGCAGGGGAACGACTGTCCCCACACCCTGAACTGAACATCACTCTCTGGAGATGCAGCTTGATCAACGTCTCACTTCGTTAAAGCATGTCATCAGGCGGCATGTTGGCAGAGCAACTGAAGTCTGGCCTGCAGCCAGGAAGTCCCAGGATGAAATCCTGCCTCATCTGCTTCCTCGCCGTGTGATCCTGGCCCGTTATTGAGCCTTGCCCAGCCTCAGTTTACTCATCTATAAAATGGGGGCAATAATAGCACCAACCTCACAGAACTGTCACGAGAACCAAATGAGAGAATATCTATAGAGCGCTCTGCCAACTTTAAAGCACTACACACGTTAGCTATTACTGTTATCATGAACATGATTTTGCAAATTCCTATGACATCTAAAGACAAAATAACACGAAGCGATTTGTTCTGTCTGGCAACAAGAATGCTGAAGAGGGCCAGGGGCCACTTATCCTTGTGTGGCCCTGGGAAAGTCCCTGTCCCCGTCCATGCCCGGAGGCAAGGTTAAGGTCCTCCGAGCCTGAGAGCTTTGGGCCACGCTGAACACCACCACCCTCACTCCCACGCTGCCAAGTCACCTCAATGATCCAAGAGTCCATGTAAGATGGCCTCCGTCACTAAGAAACTCCTGAGCTCAGCAACAGGTCAGAAATGGAGCTCAGAAAGCACTAACGCTTTTCATTTAAAAGTCAAAAAACCAACAGCACCAGAAGCAGCTTCGGAGTGCCCATTGTGGGCCTAAAACGGTGCTGGTCAAAGGGGACAGCCCAAGTTCAGACGGGAGCTTTAGAGCTCCTGCTTCATTCCCACCCCTCATGGTTCTTACTGATCTCCTCTGACAGACAAGGAAACCAAGGCCCAATCACACAGCTAGGAAACAGCAAAGTGAGCCCTGAACCCACGGCCTCCTGACTCCACTACCACGAAGCAACGCCTGTGACGATCTAAGAAGAGGACCCGACCCATACATACGCACAACGGTGTCTCAAGAGGAGTGCCAAGTGCCGTGGGAGGCCCGAGGGGGACCGAAGAGTGTGGAGTCCTGACTGACTTGGAGGGAGAGAGGAGGGCAGCGGCACCCACACCAGGATCTGCAAGACCAGGGAACTTCGAGAAAGACAAAAGAAATGGACAAGTAGCTCCAAGGGGGTCTGCGGGGTGGTCTTCATGGGATCTGGAAGCTGGAGCCACACAGGAGTAGTGAGGACACAAGCAGGGATGTACGAGGGACACAAAACACTCCAGTCTGGATGGAATGCAGAATATGTGGAGGGGAGGGACAGCAGAAGGTGGAAGGCCTTGAATGCTAGGCTGGAGGTGATAATGAACTTACTTGATATACAATAAAGATACAGTGAAGCATCATGAGCAGGAGTAATCAGCGTGGTGAAGCCTCTGGACCTCATTTGAGTTGCAAAAGAAACTAATTTAATTCAAATATAATTATGAAAATATTTTTTAAAAGCACATATGTGGACCCCAGATTAAGCACTTCTAGGGCCTCTAAGAGATAATGTCTATTTGCAGATGAAGTGTTAGGTCAAGAGGTCAGAGGTCGGGAGTGATGGGCACAGAAGTGGTCCTGGGAGTCCGAGATTGCTAAGGGAGAGAGGCGGGGAAACAGGGCTTCAGGCAGAACCCTGGAGAGCAGCCACCTCACGGATGTGGAAGAGGAGGCAACAGAGAGTTAGGGAGGTAGAAGGAAAATGGGGGAAACCAAGGCATGGAGCACATCGGGTCCGAGAGGAGCCAGGAGCATCTGGTGTTGTAGAGAGGAGGAAGGATAAAGACTGGAAACTGCAAGTAACAGAATCCAGGGCTGCTCTGGATCTTTTCAGGGAAAAGCAAGTCTTCCTGACTCAGATCTCTCAGGTCTTAATCAGCCAAGTAGCACAAGTTGCTGGGACACAAGTGACAGGCTCAGCCTCTGCCCTCAGGGTGCCTGTGGTCCAACAGTGGATGGTGTAATTATGGCATGTCTGGGGTGGCCCCAACACCTCAGGGCAGGTGCGAGCCACCTTCCCTGCCCCTCTACTGCCACGGCCTAGGGAGGAGTCACCAGGAAAACCCCTCCGCCAGCCTCCTTTTCCACGCACCAAACATGTGGGTGGACAGACCGCAGTTAACAAGCGTTGGGAGGGCTGCCCCAAAGGGGCTGCAGGCAAGGCAAACCCCCAGCCCACACGCAGCCCTCCTCACCTTCTCTCTCTGCTGAAGGGCATGTGACACCGTTGCCGTCATGCAGAGCAGGATCTGCAGAATCTCAGACAAGTAGGGGCTGACCAGGTGACCAATGTTCTTTAAGACCAGCTCCAGGCTGTTGAAGACACCGTGCTGACGGCCCAAGGGAATGACTCTGGACAAATCAAGGTCTTCCACGGCTTGCAGAACTGCAGAGTGGCAGGGCCCTAGCAACGACATGAGAAACAGAGACGTCAGAGGAGAAGGAAAAGTGGGTTGCTAATTCTACTACTATTATGAAGAATGCAACTCCTTACAAACAGGATCTCACCTGACCCTCCATAAACTTGTAAGGGGGCTCTTATCTCTATTTTAGAGATAAGGTAACTGTGGCCTCTGAGAGACGTTCAGTGCCTTGCCCAGGGTCACAGGTCGGCTGTATGACACTGGGCCGGTCACTTCCTGTCTCCAGGGCCGAGGTGACTCTGAGACTGAACAGGGACAGGGAAGTCCAAATCAGGGTTCCCTTTCCCAATGAAATCACCCGCTTAGCCCCTCCTAGGCCTCCCGGTCCCTATCCTGTTCATCCGAAGGTTGCTCAGAGGCTCTGAGCTTCCTCCAATGGGTTTATCACCAGCCTCCCCGTCAATCATATGCTGATGCCCTGGCTGCCTGACCCATGACATGAGATGAGTCATCGCCATATCCCACCCCAGAGAGGCAGCGGGGCTCAGTGGAGAGAACCAAGTCCAAGTGCAGCTGCCCTGGGCCCAGTCTCTCAGAGGCCTCAGTTTCCTTCTTTGTAAAATGAGGGAGCTGGACTCAGTGACCCGCAAGTCACTTCATCTCACAGAGGAGGTGCAACCTGCACCTGTAGAGGACTTTCCTCATCTGGAAATCCCCTACACCAATGACACCCCAGGTCTAATCCCTGTCCCACACTGCTCTCAGGTGAACAAAACCCTTTCCTCACAATGACCCTGTGGGGCAGGTAGCATTAGTATACCCATTTTGGAGATGCAGAAACAGAGGCTGAACAAAGCACAGGGCCTGGCCCACAGTCAGTTAAACTTGTCTGGCCTCCCTTGAACACCCAGAGAACCTGTCCCCCAGAATTAGAGGAGGTGGCCACGATGGGTCAGCACCATCCTGCCACTCAGAATGAGGGGAGGAGGCCACAATTGTCAGTACCATTTCTGAAGTGCTTCACAGGCTCAAACAGCAGGTCTAAGAACATGTGGACCTCCTCAGGCAATGATCCCGCCAGGAACCGCAGGACAATCGACATGCGCGTCCCCGACGCTGACTTGCCCTGAGTTTTACTTCCAGTCTTGTTTTTCATGCGTCCATAAAGAATTCTACAAAATCCAAAGTAAAAGTGGTTAATTCTCCATCCATCCACTTCACAATCTGTTGTAATGAAATTCCTCGTACTGGGTCATCACGGTTTAAATTACAGCAACTTTGCCTGACGTTTTACACACAAGGAAACTGAGGTCTGAAAAAGTTCAGTGATTTTCCAAAAGTAATCAATCAGTGGCAGAATCCAGAATAAACCAACTTCAGTCCAGTGCTACCTTTGTCAGACTGGATACTGGGAACCCAGCATACTAACAAGTACTCTCTTTAGTTTTGATAAATTATACACTCTCCCCGGGCCTAGATTTCTCTATTTCCAATTAAAATGGATAAAGCTGGTAAATATTATCACAGTCAGAAATGCATTAATTACGCTATTGTTATCCTTGACTTCCAAAGAGTAAAACTTAAGAAAATATACACTTTTATGCAACTGATAGAGCGTGACAAATACTACAAATTATCAAAAAGCATCATTTAAAAAGTAAATGAAACAATAAAGGAAGTTGGTGGAGCAGCACTGTCTACTAAGAAGCTATGCACCTATGAAAAATAACACGACCCTGAAGGGGAAGTTCAAGCTAGAGAGAAAAAGGAACAACAGCAGAGCGAGGGGCGTTCCACAGACCTCCCTGCCAGAAGGAGGAAAGAAATGATGACTTCTGGAAAAGATCACAGAATGGGCAGAGAGGCTTAATGCAGCAATGATAGAGGACTCAGAGTAACTGGACACAGGCCAGAGTTGTATCTCTGCTATGAACAAAGCAGCTGCTGACATCTTTGACTCAGAGACAAGTAGCCACAAGGAGGGCCTTTTCCACAGCCTTTTCTTCTGGTTTACAGCACTGTGATAATTTTATGTCAGTATAATTGGTTTCTCTGGGATCCTGTGTATTTTATTTAACGCACTGACAAATACGATTCTGAGGTCCTTCGGCTTCCTTGGCCTGCCCATGGGGTCCACGAAGCAAAAAGAGATTAAGGCTTCCTGCTAGTCCAAACTCTTCATGGGAGAGGAGAAAAGTGAAGCCCACGTAAAGGAGAAACAACCTGCCGAAGATCACAGAACCAACTACAGTGAAAGATGGGAACTGAGACTGGCTTCTCTACCCCAATCCAATTCTCCTTTGTTCCACCACCATGACTGTCCTCACCGGTAAAAGAGACGGGTGCTGATGCTTCAGGAAGAAAACCTTGCTCAAAATGGTGACTGTTCAACTAAATGACAAAGAATCCAGGATAACTCAACTCGGTAACCCCAAAATGTAAATGATCTAGGAAAGAACTTCCTATTTGACAAAAGCCGCTAGAAAAACAGAAAGCGGCTGGCACAAACTAGACTCAGGCCAAACTGGTCTATCAAATATCGTAACAGACTCAAAACGGGCTAGCAGCCTGTACCTAAAACAGTATCAGGGTACGGAGGATGGGACACAGCAGATGCTTAATGAATGTCTGCTAACTCCTCCAGCAGAAACTGGATGGGCCCTTTGGGGGCTGGTACAGAGGAGGCATGGGCAGGCACGAGCTGGACTCAATGACCTCTAACATCTTCTTCAACCCCAAGAGCCTACAGTTCTGAGGTGAAGACCGCAGAGAAGTCTTTCTGTGCAGAAGTCAGTGCACTCACTAAATGACACTCCTACAATAATACTACTAAATGTTAACCGGGATCACTGGTTGGGGGCTCAGGGGGAGGGAATGGATGGAATTAAGACCTGTAATTTCACTGGTGTGGGGTACTTCCAGGGAGCAAACTCCCTCTAACAAGGCAGGTAGGCATTCTGGCCTTCCAATACATAGCCTTGGGGAGTAGCCTGAGGCACCAAGAGAGGTTAAGGGACTTGACTTGAACCTGGGTCTTCCTGACTCTGAGGTCTGCTTTCTATCCATTATATTTGCGGTCAACATACCTCAAAAGAACGGAAAAAAGATCTGCTCTGTGAGCTGTTTTCACAATGGTATTC
Source organism: Phascolarctos cinereus (assembly GCF_003287225.1). Lineage (NCBI taxonomy): Eukaryota > Metazoa > Chordata > Mammalia > Diprotodontia > Phascolarctidae > Phascolarctos > Phascolarctos cinereus. The sequence goes on along the minus strand of NW_027555514.1, from coordinate 270,780,591 downwards.
CCTTCCGAAATGCTAAAATGGACAATTTCTTCTTTAAAGCTCTTGTCTTCCAACAGCCTCTGCAGATTCTCCCTGTAGACAACGAACATAAATCAGAGCGTCACGTGATTTACAGTCATAACTTCAGCAGCTCATGAGCCTTATCTTCCCAGAAGGTGAGAGTAAAGCTAGCAATGTTTAACATTAAACCGAAACAAGGTATCAGAGCAGGAATTCTGGGGAGCCAACGAAGGTGTTTAGTAACCAACAGTAGTCTTTATTTATGTTCTAACAGATGACTGTTAAAGGAAATCCTAGCAAATAGACTTGTTCAGTCTTTTGTGTCCCCTGTGCTTAGCAACACATCCTACACAATGAAGTTACCTGACTACTACTTACTGAATCATTTATAAATAAAGACGGGTGAGCAGACTCTAAATGAAAACAATATCTGCTTGCTGTGAGAGGGAAAAAAACCTGAGATAAACTGCAACTACTATTTAATAATGCAAGTGTATACAGGATTTCTTCTCTTCAAATATTTAACTTTTTTTTTTCATCTAGACCTGTGATTTCATCAGTGTAACTAATAGCCCCACCAAGCATGGCGTGGCCTGGGGAAACGGCCCCACAGTGACCACACTGACAAGAATGGGAAGGACAAAGAACCACCAACATGGAACTCTGTGTCATTGTAACGAAGAAGGTTGGCCCCAAAGAGCTGGAAAAAGACGTTGCCCTGCCTCATCTGCAGATGGAGAACAGTCAGACTTGATCAATGTGCTGGCTGGCTTTCCTGAAATGCTTCTCTCCAGCTCCTTTTAAAAATCTTTATTAGAAGAAATAGCTTGTTGTGTAGGAAAGGGAGAGATGATGTAAAAAAAAAAGGGAGATCAATTTAAAAATGTCTTTTATAAACATTGCCTGGGGCACCAAAAGGCTATTGACCCAATGAGGGTCACACATCATTACATATCAGATACAGAACTTAAACTTAAGTCTTCCTAACTTTGACACCAACTCCCCATTTGATTTTTTAAAATTAAGATTTAACATTATTTTATCAGGTATTCATTTTAATATTTACATGGCAAAGGTGATGATACAAACTTCTGTATATAATAGCCTGGTTTTTTTACTACTTTATTATCCACGGAGAATCTTAAAAAAAAAAGAATTTTTATTAATGAAGTATATTTCTAGTTTCTACCTCTACCTCAGAAGCCAAATTCCCCTTCTATCTGAAATGAATAAATGTTTTCCCATTCTGAAAATAACAATGAGCTCTCCTACACAGAAGGTTAATGTCAGACTGCCACCCTCCTGCGTCGCCCTCACTTACTTGTAGGGCAGAATGTGGGGGTGCTTATATGTCATGATGCACTCCAGGGCTATTTTTTGCACATCTTGTTCAGGATGCAACAATAACTATGGATAAAATTTTACAAAATGATCAAAAAAGGCTAAAGTCATTTATGTAAACATACATCCCCCCTCCCACCCAACCTGGACCTGTAATTTCATCTTCAGGGGAACTCCCTCCCCTCATAAAAAACATCCATAAGTAACTGTCTCAAAGCATCACCTGGAGCCTGAAGCAGTCACACCACTTGTCCATACTAACTGCTAAACACAGAAATTCTCCTTTTTTTCTCCTTTTTTTTTTCAAAGCTGTTTCCTACCTCACTTTTGTTTGCTAGAAAGAATATGGGTTGGAAAAGGAGTCAGGAAGGGAAGAGCTATTGAAATAAAACACAAAATTCACATTGTTGTCCCACACCTACAAGTCATTTCTGCTCCATCCTTCTAACTGCGTGTGCAGAAAGTCCCTGACCTTGCAGTAATGGTTCCTGAGGCAAAGCAGGGGCAGGCAGGGGGAGGGATGAGAATGGTGTCCTCCCTAAGTTCATGCTGATAATTAGGAATTCAGAACTCCAACCTGGAAAATATGGTCCATGCTCCCCATTTTAAGCAGAAATTAAGTAACTTTAATGATATTGAGAAAGTTCAACCTATTAAGAATCTACATAGAAAAACACATTTCCTTTGGGGTTTTATAAGAGCATCCAATATTAAATAAACCTTCTGATATGTCTTTTGAAAGGGCCTGAAAATCATACCCTACACTGGAATTCCTTTCCCATCTCAATTCATCGAAGTCCTTTTAAACAGTTCCAGAAATTTCACCTCCACCAAAAACCATCTCTAACTAGAAAAAAATAAGTTGCCCTTGTCCTTCTCCATCTATGGGCCACTCTTATGATTCTTTTTTTTTTGTTTTGTTTTGGTTTGGTTTGGTTTTTTGCTAGGCAATGGGGTTAAGTGATTTGCCCAGGGTCACACAGCTACTAAGTGTTATGTGTCTTAGGCCGCATTTGAACTCAGGTCCTCCTGAATCCAGGGCCGGTGCTCTATCCACTACACCACCTAGCTGCCCCCACACTCTCATGATTCTTTATCAGTCATCATACCAAAGTACAAATTCTGCTATGCACATTAGTTATTTAACGTTTAAGTCAGCTAGGCTTCATTTATAGCTATCCAAATTAATGCTTTCAGAATATAAACTCTCAGGTAGAGTAAAATACTTTATATAATATGACTGCAATGGCGGATTATTACATGGGTGGCTTTGTGGGCCCCAAGAAAGGCAAGTGGTCATCCCTAGGAGCCAGGATAATTTCACTAGGAACAAGTCATGTCGGACTCACTGTCTTTTCTTTAATGAGGAATAGACCAATAAACTCAGACTTAATACATGTGGATTTTAGCAAATTCTTCCACAGTCTTTAAAAATCTATAGGAATACAATAAAGCAATGTGAGTCAGATTATAACAACAACAGCATTCGTATGAGACTTTACAAATATCATCTTATTTGATCCTGATGATAACCTGGGAGGAAACTGAATCTGAGAAAGGTTAAAGGACTTGCCCAGGGGCACAGAGCTAGTCTAAGCGTCTGGGGCAGGATCTGAACTCAGGGCTTCCTGACTCCAGGTCCAGTACTCTATTTATTGCACTGCCTCATTAAGGCTAGACGTTTTAACTGACAGAAAAAGCATTGCCAAGACTATTGATCAATGGATCAATATTACCCAAAAGGGATGTGTCCAATGGTATATATAACACAAGCTCTATCTTCAGCCCTGTTCTGTTAGACATTTTTATTAATGACTTGGATGAAGACAGAAAAGGCACACATGGGAAATTTACAAATGGAAGAAGAGGTAACAAGACAGATAGACAAAGAAAAGGGTTATGAAATATCTTGACAGCGACAAAAAAAAGGGCCCATACACACCAAGATATTTCTAGCAGCACTATTTTGGAGTAGCAGAGAGCTGGATACAAAGTCAATGCTCCTTGAGCAGCGAATGGCCACACAAACTACGTGGCACATGAATGTAGTGGACTGTTATGGTGCTGTAAGAAAGAACTAATTTAATGAACTTAATGAACACCAAAAAAGCTCTTCAATCACTGAAAGGCCTATTATGAGAAAGAAGGACCAATCAGGCTTACTTTTTGGTCCCCAGAAAATTATTAGTAACAGGCCAGCAGGAAGCAGGAGCACAGCTCCCTGTGATGAACGTCCTAACATCAGACGCATCTGGGAATAGAATGAAGTGCCTGCCTTGGGAGGCGACAGTCCCCCGTCTCCAAAGGTGCTCGGGCTCAAACTCAAAGAGTTGTTGACGCCATTTATTACCGTCTTACTGTTTTAATTACTATTACTGTTTTAATATCTGACTCCCATTTCTATACAGTGAGAGGAGGAGCATTTACGCAAGAGGTCACAGACTGGACAAGAAGCTGAATGACATGGCCTCAGAAGCCCCTTTCAAGTCACTGGTTTTGTGTTCTAATGTCAAGCACCAAGGGCATGAGAGTCAATATTTCTAATGACTCTGCTCACCCACTCTGCTGACTTTTGGGCAATGGGAGGGAAATGCTCACAAACAAGGGGGACAGGCAGTACAGGGCAGTGGCCAGGGCACAGGGCCGGGAATCCGGGGAGCCCTGGTTCCAATCCCTCCTCAGACACTTACCAGCCGGGTAAGTCACTTAAGTTCTCTGGGCCTCAGTTTCCTCAGGGATGGGCTGGACTCAGTATACTCTGAGGCCTCTCCCTTTCTATTTCAAATCCAGACCCCTATGAAAGCCAATATCTCATCTTACTTACCTGCAGATACAGTTCATATAACTGTGACTCCAGATATAAGGACCGAGGGTTTGAAAATTTAGAAAAAACCTGCAGGTGGGCAATTAATTGCCTAAACAAAAGAAAGAAAAAGAATGAAAAAAAAATTGAGCACCACTCACTCAAAATCTCACAGTAAGAATAACAACGTGACTTTTTAACAATGACACCAAACACCCCGAGCCCAGCTGTGAACCTCACATGGGGCGAGTCTCTGGTATCTCTGCGTAGTTCTCTTTCGGCAGGAAATGCAGCCAACCCTGCGCTGCTATCTCCCAGCCCGTGGTGTGCTTCTGGGATTCTGAGCTGACACCCCGCACGGGGCCCAGCCCTGCACGGACCCTGCTGTCAGCTGGAGCACAGCCCCAAGGGCTGCTCAGAGGAGCTGGGGACAGTCCACCCACACAGGGGAGATGATGACAGCAGCCTCCAAGAGCCCAACATACAAAGGCAGAAAGGAAGGGCGCCATGCTTCCCACTTGGCCCCAGACTACAGAACCAAGGACATGGTAGGGGAAGGTGAAGGGGCAAAGATGTCAGACCAGTCCAAAAAGTCCCCTTCACTCGAGGTCTTCAGGGTAACTGGGGACCCGTGTTCAAGAAGAGGTCTTAAAATTTTTTTTTAAGTATGATGAACTTGGAAAACATCAAGGATCATCAACATTTCCAAATCGCTATTCCATACAGCTTGGACACTTCGAAAGTACAGAAAAATTCAACTCTCTAATTGTGCAATTGCCCTGCTCGTCCAGGTCTGCCCTCTCCTGCATCTGACTAGATGAGAAGGGAGCGGGGGGCTCCTTTCTTGTACGTGACTTGGGGTGAGGGTGGTGGGACCAGATCCCTTTTGCAGGAAGAATCTGGCTCTTCCTTCACCAGGCAAGCAAAAGGTTCAATAAGATAAGCAGTTTTCCTACTCAGGGGCTGGGAAGGTTTTTTTCTCTTGAGTAAGTTGTAATTTCCAAGGCTGTTTTAAATCCTATCATTCTTCCCTCCCTTGCATTAAATTCCTTAATTTGAAAGGAAATTTCTCTAGCACAAATCTTACCCCGAATGTGAAAATACAGCTGTTAAGTCTTGAAAACTTTGATGTATTTTGTTCAGCTATTCATCAGTAAATGGGTATTTAAAGGTTTTAAAAATACTTTAACTGATGCAGAGTGAAGTGAGTAGAACCAGGAGAAAATTGTATACAGTAATATAAATACTGTACAATGATTAACTGAGAATGACTTAACTACTCTCAGCAATGCAACAATCCAAGACAGCTCTCAGGGACTCATGATGAAAACTGCTATCCACCTTCAGAGAAAGATGGAGTCTGAAAGCAAAATGAAGCACTTTCTTTACTATTCTTGGTTTTTTTGGTCTGCATTTCTTCTGCAACATGGCTAATATGGAAATATTTTGCATGACCGCACATGTATAACTATATCAAGTTGCTTGCCTTCTCAGGAAGGGGGAAGGGAGGGAGAGAGAGAATTTGGAACTCAAAATTTTAAAGAATGAATATTAAAAACTTTTGCTTACATGTGACTGAGAAATAAAATAAGAAAATGCATTTATTTAAACAATCAGTTAATAATTCCCTTTAAACATTCTCCAGGAATTAATCTTAGAGGTAGCTAAGTGGTTCACGGCATGGTGTCAGACTTAGAGTCAGAAGGCTGGAGTTCAAATTCTGCCTCAGACCTGTAATAGGGACACCAGGGACAGCTCCCTTCACTTTTCTCGACTTTGGTCTCCACATCTATAAAACGAAGATGATAACAGTATCCACCTCCTAAGGTTGTTTTGAAGATCCAATGAGCTAAACAAAGTAAGGCTCTTTGCAAACTTAAAAGTACCATAGAAATGTGGGCTATTATCATCACCTTGGTATCTAATGGCCTATGGTTCAAAAATAACTTTATAAGCAACTGGCAGTTGTCGAGAGCTCATGGGGAAACACCTGAGATGAGCCCAGGGACCCCGAGAGCCTGGATGCGTCTCCACCCCTCCCTCCCGTGTAACCACCTCAGGGCTGATGAGGCAGCCTCTGGGGTCCCTTCCAGCTCCAAGTCGGGGGGCCCAGGAAGAACTTACTTGGCTGCGGCTCTCCTGGTCTTCTTCTTTCGGAAACCAAGCACCACGGTCTCGTCAGCCAGGTCCTCTCCGTCCACAGCCCCCTTCGTCGCCCTCCACAGGTGTCCCCTCCTCTCTTTCCTCTTCAGGGGCCACGCTGCCTCTCTTTAGGAGATCCTGAGTGGGGGCCACTTGATGGTCTGCCGGATAATACTCATTGCTGGGAAGTGGGGGAGAAAGAACAAAACACAAAGGGTTTGAATCGTCCGTTGCAAAATGACATTTCCAGCCACTGCTCAGGATGACATTTCCCAAAGTGGGTCCAGCGGGGCTGAGATGGTCCAGGGGAGGGAAGCAGGGGATGCAGGAGGAAATGTTAATGTCTGAGGGGCTGCCCCTCTAAAATGTTAAATATAAAATGACGTGTCCAGTACATACAGTCATCTCTCAGTACCCAAACAGGCTTGATTTTCTCTCAAACGTCTCGGCTGACTTCTTGGCATTTATGCCTTGAAGGGACTGGCTGACATAACCAAAGATACTGTGTTTAGCCCAGAGAAGATGGAGGAGGGACATGACCACTCTAGCCCTAGGTATGGGAAGACATATCATCTGGAGGAAGGACTGGGCCTAAGTCTTCTTGGTCACAGAGGGCCCATGGAGAAGCAAAGGGTGGAAGGACAGGGAAGACATGCTAATAACCAAAACTATTTGGGGGGAAGGGGGTGGGAACGGGCTGCCTCAGGAGGAGCAGTCAGCGATGTTCCTGACAAAGCATGGAGGAATGACACTCCCCAGGGGTCTCTCACATAGGCCCACGTGGTTTAGATGACCTTGGTGGTCCAGCTCGGAGGCACTGCATTCCTTCCATAATCTCTTCTTGCCCAGGGTTTGTATTGGCAAACCATATTCAAATGCCTTCCCATGGCCAGCGAGCTCAGTCTTGCCCTGGTTTCCAGCCCTGGCTCGGAATTCATCTCTGGGCTGGGGACCTCCAGCCAGAGGGAGCCGTCATGGGCAGTAACTTTAGCAGAAGTGCAAGACAGGGTTTCAAACCTGAGCCGATAGGCTGAAGGGCCTGGCGTTCAGCCACTGCCTCAGCTTCTCCTCCCTGCCTTGTGTCGGGGCCTGAGCCCCTCCATCTCTGGGGTACAGGCCGGCAGTCTTAACAGCTGCCTCACTGGGGATCTCCCTGCGCAGAGTGTGGGAAACCAAGTGAACTACGGCTCTTACACTAGAGACTGATTCAGATGCCACCGGCTCTGTGGCAGCTAGGGAGCACCACAGTGCAGACAGCACCACACCTGAGGTTGGGCAGACCTGAGTTCAAATGCAGCCTCAGCCACTTCCTAGCTGTATGATTCTGGGCAAGCCACTGACCCTGTTAGCCCCAGTTCCCTCATCTGTACAATGGGGGTAACACCAGCACCGCCCTTCCAGAGCTGTTGTGATGAGACGATATTTGCAAAGCACTGTGCAAACTTTAGAGCACTCATATAAATGCTGGTGGTTATTATGGCTGTTGTTACTTTTCATGCAGCCTTTCCTTATCCTCCCAAGTATTAGTGCACTTGTCTTTACTTATGAGTATAAAGCTCTTCGATAAAATAGCAGCACACTGAGGGCAGGGAATGTTTGATTTTTACATTTGTATCCTTAGCACAGTATCACGCACACAGCAGGCACTAAAGAAATGTTGAGTTGACTGAATTAGTACCAGGAGGCAAATAACCCAACCCCTGGATTCCCTGAACACGGCAGAATCACACTGGATTTGCCTGGTCGCAGAGCAAAGACCCCGAGCCCTTGGTGGAAGCCGCAGAGGCAGATTTCACCATGACATGAAGCCAAGAGGGCTGTCCAAGACACGGCTCAGAGCAAAGAGCCCTGGGTTTGGGGTCAAAGGACCCGGGTTGGAATCCTGGCTCTGTTACTCACTAGCTCTGTGACCTGGAACAAGTCATCAGACTCCTCTGGGCCTCAGCTGGACCAGCTGCAGAAAGGACACTGAAGGTCTTTCCACTTGCAAAGTGACGATCCTGATCAAAGTGAAATGTGCCTACACCACCTTCCAAAGGCAGTTCAAATGCCAGTCCAGGGAGGTCAGAGAGGCACTGACTGGCCTAGGTGATCATCTCAGGAGTCTCTTCTAGCACTGACATTCTTGAAGACTCTTGAAGACACTCTTTCTTCCTCCTATAGAACAGACTTTACGAAGACTATACTTTGGGGGCAGCCAGAGAAGTTCTATAGACCTAAAGGTAATTAGGTTCAAGAAAAATTGAGCTTAATCACCGGCTACAAGAACCATTTAGAAGAGATTTGGAAGATGATGTTGTAGAGGGTGGCCATGGTCTCCCACAAACTATTTCTTGAAGCCAATGCCAGAGACACAATTTAGCAAGGCTGTGTTTCTGTAGGTGCCACATTCCCAAAGAGTGATGATGAGAAATAAAACAATGAACAAGAAGGCAGGAAGACTCTTGACCTCGGTGGGGAAAAAGGCTCTGCCCCGAGAGTAAGAAGGGTTAGGCCTTTGGGGGTACATTCTGACTGAGGTCACCAGAGGTGGCTTTCTTTCCAGCTTGGGCAGAAGATGGATGAGTGAAATGGCAGATGATGAGACCCAAAGGACAAGGCCTTACCAGAGGACACATTTATTGGGCTCTATAGACCATTATCTGTGTTAAGATCTAGAACTTTCAGTTTCACACTGCTTGTGGGCTGATTCTCAAACAGCCCCGTAGACAGAAGCAGGAGGACAAGGTCATAGGACACATTACAAGCTGAGCCGTGGAGCTTAGAAGGGACCTGTCTAATCTCCTCATTATTTAGAGCTGACGAAACTGAGGCCCAGGGGACAGAGACAGAGCCCAAGATCCCACAGACACCAAGCATCTGGTTCACGAGACTTAACCAATACATTCAAGCGCTACCACCACACTTTCCACCCTGCCCAGGGAGTCCTTGACATTTACAGAAAACTCCAGGAACAGATCCCAGGACGGGGAATCACTTACCTGATAAACCTCAGGAAAAGAGGGGAAAGTTCCCGTGACCGCGGCTCAACTCTCTCTGGGAATTTTGCTAGGGCCTTCCAGAGCAAAAAGCGGAAGTTGGTGTGGTCCAGCCTTTCCCGACAATCGGTTCTGTGTTCCAGCTGTTCGTGATAAAGGGAACCCACGTCTCCCGTCTCCATCTTCTCGCCACCTTTATCTCGGAGATGCTTATCTCTGGAATCATTCTGCAGTTCCTTCTCTGTGGGAGAAAAAGAAAACGCACAGTGGGGCCAAGAAGAACCAGGGATGACATTGTGACGTCTCTTTTCCCTCTTAAATAATAAACATGAACAGGGCCAACGTTGTTTGGACAAACCACAAGATGACACAGCTCATGCTGCTATGCCCATTCTGCACTCGAGGAGCATTTCCTTATTTTTTGGACCTGATCTCTAACTTCACTGATAGAGGGAATTCCCTATGGGGCACCACCTCCACCAATGCACATCAACAACCATTGAGCAGCTTAAGCTTCTCAGAGAGCTGCCTGGACACTGAGAGGTGCAATGACTCACCCAGGGTCATATAACCAGGTCAGAGGCTGAATCTGAATCCAGACTACGGGACTAGCCACTAGATTGTGGCTACCTCCATGTAACAGGCAGCACTGTTAAGCCACTTAAGCCAAATCCAACTTAACCCTTTCAGTACTAAATCCTAGGATTTTACGTGGGTTTTTTTGTGATCAGGAATTCATTTTTTGAATAGCAAAAGAAAGCATTTCTTAAAAAGTGAACAAAAGCTGCTGAAAAGACTACAAAATATTACCTAAATTCATGAGTAAATGAACATGAAAACTAAACACTTAAATCAACAATCCAAAATCATGTTACCTACCAGCACGTGTAGCGGCTCTCTCTAAATGCTCATAGTAGACTTTCCAGAAGGCTTTGTTTTCCATTTCATTGGCATGGGAACTAAAAAAACAGAACAATAAGGTTAGACAGGGCTCAACAGAAGAGTTTAAGGAGCCTACTGCAAGAAAAGGGCTTCCCAGAATTACAAGAAGGCTTGGCAGAAAATAAGGAGAGGGAAGTTAAAATGGAAATTTCCATCTCCTAAAATGGAAACCTAATAGCTTTAACCTTGGTGGGGATTTCTCCTCTAGGTTCATATATATACGTGATCTATATGGGGAAAAAAAGCATTGTTTTCTGGCCTGTAGTGGGAGCAAGAACCTAATCATCTGCCCTCTCACTGCCAAGCTAGGTTAGTTCTTCCTTAAAAAGGTACTGAAACTGCCCCCAAGATCTGACTGGATCTTGGAACTGAAGATGGGCACTGACTTGGGTACAGCACAGGCGTCAGGTGCTAGGCCAGCAGCATGACCACCCCTCAGAAGCTCATTCAGCTGCATCTCATCAGCTGTCCTTGGCCTGTATTAATGGCTGAGAGGATTACAATCATTTCCTTTTGTTCCAGTTCTGGACCCAAAGTAGCAACGGCCAGGCTTATCAGGCCTGACCCATCACACAACTGATGTAAACACCCCTGTTCATATGAAGCATGCCCTTCAAATATAAGAACAGGAAAGAAGCCACCTTCCATCAACAGTCTAGACTCAACAGGCCAAAAGCCAGATAACTTAAAAGAACATTTGGCACTTGGAGGCAGAAAGTGAGCTAGCTCACCTAGTGCGAGGTCCCATAACTGCCTCAGAATCTCCCTGCTTTTCACAGTCACCCATTTAGGAAAGAATTAAAGCCCATTTAACATGTATGTGCAAAAATAAAACAGAGCAGAGAAATAAATTCTGCCAAATTCAAAATTATTAGTTCTGTAAGCCTTAAACCACTATATAAATGCAAAACCTGGTATAATGATCTCACCAAAATCTACTTAAGTTGTCCATATTACAAAAAAAAACTACTTAAGAATATTCTTTATGAGAACAAAAACCTGAAACCACTCACTTGCTACATGCTGAGAACGTCTTTTCCTTTACTGCAGAGATGGGGGACACTCAGAACTACTGCCCATACTACTGCTCTCAGACTCTTTTTCTCTACATTTTTTTCCCTTTTTTTACAGAACAGAGGCCTTCTGGGAATTAGGGAAGGGAGATGACACAGAAATTAACAGGATAGAAAAATTACAATAGCGTGCATTTACATAGCTGTGAAGGTTTGCAAGCACTTTACATGCTGCCTCATTTGGTCCTCCTAACAACCCTGTTAAGAGAGGTGCTATTACTGTCCCCATTTCACAAAGGAGGAAACTGAGGCCGATCTGCCCAGGGTCATTCAAGGTAGCAATCAAGAATTTTTCTAAAGGGACTTTATGTTCTGATGAAAGGTAGTCCAAGTGGCTTCCTATTAGGCTGAGGTTCTTTTTGATGTTTATCTTAAGTCAGACCTAATGGTTTTAAATAGCTATGACTCAGCCCGTAATTTGGGTCAAGGTTCACATCCCCAGATGCAAACGATGGGGACATTAGTGAAATACTTCAGTACGCGACCTCATTAGTGGAGTTTCTCCCTCAGACCCTGGCAGCACTTTCTCAGGGCCTCCTCTGTGCTAGGCGCTGGGCTCGGCTTGTGGATGAGCTGGGTGAGGAGGAGCGTCTGTTCCTCACTGTCTGGCGGCTGGCTGACACAACAGAGTCGGGGTCTGTTGTTGTTCCTGTTTGCGTGCCTCTGAGTTCCATGTACTCGGTTTCCTTTCCGCATCTATACATTTTAGTTCCTGCATTTACAAAGCTGACTGTGGGAATGGGTCCACAAGCTCAGCAGCTGACTATCTGGGGGGTGAAGGATGGAGACAAGGTGAAGAGACCCTGCCCCAAACTGCGCTAACGGAGAAGTTGTCAGAGCTGGGGCTGGTCACAATAATTCTTGGGTGCTGGACGACAAACAGCTGCTCCTCTTTCCAGAGCTTGCGGTTCTGTGTCCATCCCCACCTCGGGTGCCTTTAAGTGTCAAGCACCTCCTACTGCAGGAGGACACTCCCAGTCCCCCTAGCTGCTGGTACTAGCCTTGGACCCCCAAGACACCCTCGCATCACCACGTGAGTGCCGATCCGTGTGTCTGGTGCATGCCTCATTTTGTCTGTGGATAAAGCGCTGCGCCAGGAGTCTGGCAGACCCGAGTTCAAATCCTGCCTCTCACCCTTACTAGCTGTGTGACCCTGGACACTTTGGTTTCCAAAGTAAGGACATAATGGCACCTCCCAGCCAGGGTTGTTGTGAGATTAATTGAGATGACATCTGTAAAGCACCCAGCCCAGTGCCTGGCACATAGTAGGTGTTCTAGAAATGCTGATTCCCTTCTCCCTCTCCCAGCACAGCACATGGCAGACTATGTGTTTGCTTCCTGACTATTACCCCACTTTACAGATGAGGACACTGAGACTCACAGAGGTTAGCTGACTTACCCAGAGCCACCAAGCCAAGCAGAGAAAGGACTCAGAGCTATGTCTCGTCACTCTAAGGTCAGTCACCAGGACATCCCGCTTCTCTCCAAACGGGGCAAGCTCACTTGCTAACAGGCTGGTTTCTGCACACGGACCCTCCCACAACGAGGGTTTTAGAATTAATTCAGACTGTTGCTAAAATTCTTTTCCTGCCCCAGGTAATACTTTTGAAAGAGGCTCTTCAGAAAACAAAAGGACTTTTTCAGAAGCCGTACCGCGTCTGGAGTCAGAGCACTCTGGCGGAGAACCCTGGGCACTGGGACATCCAGATCTCTGGCATACTTCCTCATCTCCAAACAAATCAGAGCTGGGCTAAATGACCTCTACCATCTGCTGTACCTCTGAGATGAGAGAATAGGGGGGCTGAGCTCAGAGGAAGACACGAGTTCAAATTCTCCCCAGTCACTTAACCCCTCTCAGCCTCAGTTTCCTCACCTGTAAAATGTGGATAATAAAAGCCCCCACCTCCTGGGATTGTTGGGACAAGAGAATATCTGCAAAGGGCTTTTTTTTTTTTGGTGAAGCAATTGGGGTTAAGTGACTTACCTAGGGTCACACAGCTAGTGAGGCTGGATTTGAACTCAGGGTTTCCTGTCTCCAGGGCTGGTGCTCTACCCACTTCGCCACCTAGCTGCCCCTGCAAAGGGCTTTCTATGTCAATGCTAGCTCTTCCTTTCACACAACCTTCACAACCACCCAGTTAATCCACCAATGGGCATTTATTAAGCCTCCTACTATGTGTCAGGCACCATGTAAGAGTGACTTGAACCCAAGGCTTCTGACCCAGTACAGAGTTCTTCATCCTGTGCCACAATGCTGGGCAATGGTCACTCTTTTAGACAGGGCAGCCTTTTCCCTTGCAAGTCCCCTCAGCCTGGTTCTCATTCCTTTAGCAGCAACACCAGCACACCAAGGAGCCGAACTGTTCTGGCGCTCCCCTTTTTACAGCTATTTCAGGCTAATTATTCCCCCATGTATCCCACACTTACGCGATGAGTTCAATAACAGGATCCCAGAGGGCACTGAAGTTAATATACAGCATGCTGAGCAGATAACGGAGCGGCACCTGGGGACACACAGAAGGCAGGTCTGAATGGACGCTGAGGTGGACAGAGAAGAAATCCAGAAAACATTTGAAAATGGAAACTAAATGTTTAAATATCCATGTTTCTCTTTATCTTGAATATTCAATTTTGATACTGCTGAATTTTGCCACCACCAATTTAGAAAATTAAGTTTTAAAGCTAATGTGCTACCTTTGCTTTCAAGAGGAAAAACCACAGTACGAGGTATTTCAGGGTTATGATACACCTCGAAGATACAGATGCTCGACTACAGAATGTTGTCTCAGCTCAGAATCCCAAATGTAGCTACTGTCTGTTTGAGAAGGGGAGGAGGAGGCAAAGGTCAGGACCTGGGAGTGGATCCTCCCAAATGCAGACTGGCAGGGGCTCAAATGAAATCATCCAGAACTGACAGCCTGGCATGCAGAAAAGTGACTGCCCGAGAGAATTCAGTCAATGGACGTTCAACAAGCACCTGGCACTATGCACCAGACCCTGCATTCAGTGCCAGGGATACAGAGACACAACAAAGTGAGGGTGTAAGCACAGGCAGCCTTGAACTCAAGCCTGCCTGGATCCGACCCCAGCTCTCTGACCACTACAACGGGGAAGAGACGGACAGAAAGACACAAACACACAATGGAGAGAAAGACAGATCACAGACAAAGGTAAAGAGATGGATAACGGCACAGAGAGATAGCCAGAGACAGACGACAGAAACAGACGTGCTTAAAGAGGGATTTTTACAAAGAACTAATGAGGATTTTCATTAAAAGGGGCAGCTAGATTCTCAGAAATACGAAGATCAAAACAAGTCTGAAGGACTTATGATGAAAAATGCGATCTACCTCCAGAGAAAGAAATGATGGAGTCTGAATGCACACTGAAGGATATTTTTAACTCTATTTTTCTTTTTCTTTTGTCTGTGTTTTCTTTCACAACACAACTAATATGGAAATGTTTTGTATGACTGTATATGTATACTTTTATCAAACTGCTTGCCTTCTCAATGAGGGGGCAAGGGAGGGAGGGTGGAAAATAATTTGGAACTTAAAATTGTAAAAAATAAAGGTTAAAAATTGTTTTTAAATGTAATTAGGCAAAAATAAAATATTAAAATTTTTTAAAAGGGGGGGAGGGCAGCTAGGTGCCTGGGATCAAGAAGACCTGAGTTCACTCAGATGAAGAAATTAAAGTCATCTATAGTCATATGAAAAAATGTTCTAAATCGTTATTGATTAGAGAAATGCAAATCAAAACAACTCTGAGGTACCACATCACACCTATCAGATTGGCCAACATGACAAAACACGAAAATGATAAATGTTGGAGAAGATGTGGGAAAACTGGAACGCTAATACACTGTTGGTGGAGTTGTGAAATGATCCAACCATTTTGGAGAACAATTTGGAACTATGCCCAAAGGGCTACAAAAATGTGCATACCCTTTGTCCCAGCAATAGCACTTCTAGGGCTGTATCCCAAAGAGATCAAACAAATGGGAAAAGGACCCACATGTACAAAAATATTCACAGCAGCTCTTTTTGTGGTGGCGAAGAATTGGAAATTGAGAGGATGCCCATCCATTGGGGAATGGCTGAGCAAGTTGTGGTATATGAATGTAATGGAATACTATTGTTCTATAAGAAATGATGAAGAGGCTGACTTCAGAAAAACCTGGAAAGACTTGTATGGTCTGATGCTGAGTGAAGTGAGCAGAACCAAGAGAACTTTGTACACAATAACAGCCACGTTATGCAATGACTAATATTGTTAAACTGAACCCTTCTCAGCATTACGAGGATCTAAGACATCTCCAGAGGCCTCGGGATGGAAAATGCTGTCCACATCCAAAGAAAGAATTATGAAAGTCAAATCACTATCACTTATTTTTACCTTCTGTTGAGTTTTGTTTCATCTTTCTGATGGTTCCTCCTATTGGTTTTAATTTTTACTTACTACTTCACTGATGTGAAAACGTTTAATGGGTATGTAAATGTAAAGCCTCTATCAGATTGTGCGCCGCCTCGGGGAAGGTGGGGGGGGAGGAAGGGAGAGAAAAATTTTCAACTCAAAAGCATATGGAAAAAATTTTTAAAAAAAAGACCTGAGTTCAAATCTGGCCTCAGACACTTCTAGCTGTGTGATTCTTGGCAAGTCACTTCACCCTGTTTGCCTCAGTCTCCCTGTCTGTAAAACGAGCTGGAGAAGGAAATGGCAAACCACTCCCATATCCCTGGCAAGAAAACCCCAAAAGTGACCATGAAGAGTTGGACACGAGTGAAATGACTGAACCACAAACTTCATTAAAAGGCACCATCAGCTCTGATCCATGGCTTATGTTTGGGTATAAAGGCTGCACCATGCTGGATAAGCAGATTCACCCCACATGTCAAAGTCTAAATTCTGGGTGTCAGCAAAGAGTATGAGGCATGGAAACTGAAGAGCCTGGAAAAATGCAGCCAACACAAGTCAGAACTCTGGGCTTCCCCAAACTAGTAAACTAATTTTTTGTCTCCCCAAGGAATGACTGTGGTACCCAAGTAATAACAGCAGCTGCCATGTATAGGCAGCATAACCACAGCCCTCCATCAATCCTCTGACGTGGTCCCGAGATAAGTGAACGAGGAGGGGATGATTGATGGGCTCCCCGTGTCCCCATCCCAGGGCTCTCGGGCGTCTGCTTTACCCACATCCTCACATCTGACATGATTGCAGGGCTCCCCCTCGTCTCCTGCCAGGACGACAAGAGCTGCTGCCCTCTTTGCCCTCCTATCCCATGAGAACCTGGCAGGCCGCAGGTGTTGAATAAATGTTTGCTGACCTGAGATGAAACCCACCAGTCACAGATGTCATCCCCTCCCACCCTCCCACCTCCAGGATCTGAGGGTCTCCTGTCTATGGCCAAGCACTCAGAATATGAACACACACAAAAAAGAAGTGACCCTACAGCCAAAGAACATCTGGGAAGAGATGACAGGAACTTATCTATCTGAGCACACACAGAAGAAATACAAGGTGAAAAAAGGTGGTTCAACCTAAGAGAGGGAAAGAGGGACAACGCACAGAATCAGGGCCCGTGAAAGGCTCACTGGTCCTTGAGCTGCATCTTGGAAGAAAGAGATTGTCCTCAAACACTGACTCTCTCTCCAGTCTCTGCCTTTCCACCAGCTCAGCCCCATTTGCCTCATGGCACAGTACCCTCCCCACTGCCTCCCAGCGGCCCCAGACGGCACCCACAGAACAACCAGTCACACAAAGGCTCTTCCACACCAGGTAGGCTCGCAGGCTGGGCCCAGGGATGGCCGACCTGGTGCATCTGCTATCCAAGGACCAGCCTGTGTAGGGCATGGGGCTCATTCTCAGCCATCATCCCCAGCCAGCCGATGTCATAACCACAAGGCCGACCATCACGGAAAACGGTGCCAGTCCAAAGCATGGCCATCCCCTGGCACTCCCGCAGTCTTTGCTAGTTGCCTGTTACAAGCCAATGCACCCCTCCCACTGGATCTGAAGTTGAGGAAACCAGAGTTCCCCAACGGTACCCCAGTGACTGTGCTGCATTCAAAAACATTCCTCAAAGCCACTAGCATATATACAGCAGCACTTGTGATGGTAGCAAAGACCTGGAACCAAGGTAGATGCCCATCTATTGGGCGTGTGAACGTAATGGAACCTCCATAAGAAATGAGAGGAGGACAAAGAAGCATGGGAAGACTCGTGAACTGATGCAAAGTGAAGCAGAGAACCAGGGAGCCAACAAACCCAGCTACGATAATGCAAACAGAAAGACCTGCTGAGCAATCGAAACTGACTATGGCCAAATCATCATGAACCATCCCCGTGGCAGGAGTATCCAAGGAGGCACCCCTGACTCTTGGCACAGCTGGGGGGCCACAGGGGTGCCATACGTCATGCAGTGTCAGACTTTTCGGATGTGCTGGTTGGTTTCACTAAACTATTTTTAGTTCCTTATTGGAAGGAATAGGTCTCTGGTAGGCAAAAGAGGGGAGGGAGCAGATACCGTGGGAAATGTAGGCAATGCAAAAAAAAGACATCAATAAAAAGCCAACTTAAAGGAAAACACCTGCTGAATAGCCAATGCTCCACAGCAGAGCTAGTGAACAGCAGTGGGACTTTCAGAAGCACTCCCACCTTTCCAAAGACCTGATTAATTTTCCTAGTCTAGGTACATCCCTGCATGACGGAGCAGGGTGTCTGCAGCCCCAACTCTCAGGCTGCAAACAAGCTCCCCATGCCACGCAGGCTGGTCCTCAGACAACAGGCCAAGCTGGCCCAGCCGGGAAGGCCGCCCAGCATGGTGGAACCTCGCCAGGGCTGCTGCTCTGTGGGCAGACGCCGAGCTCGCTCCCTGCACGGGCAGCACCATTCGATGAGCAGCGAGCTTAGTGGAAGAACTAACTGCCCATTTCCCCAGGCCAGCGGCAGCAGGGTGAAGGACAGAGGGGTGGAAGGTCTGGTGGGCAGACAAGCCTCGGGGATTACAGATCTTCAGATGCTTCAGGCCCACGAGGGCCAGCTACAGCTTCGGTTTCCAGATCAGCCAGTCTCCAATCCCCAGGCTGGACGGACAGATGCCACCCAGACATTGCCTTTACCTCATGTAAAGGCCCGGTAGGGATGGACGCCTGGACCAAGTCGTGCCTCAGTTTTCTCAAATGCAGAAGCTTCTCTCGATAATCGTTCACAGTTGCTGGGACGAGTTCGGCTTGTAGCAATGTTGCAAAGATGGACTGATGTCCCCCTATCCCATCATCCTGAGCAAAAACAAATGTTAAACAGCAGTATTAGAGAGGTCTGAGCGATGTAAAGATATGAGAAAACAATAAAAATTTCTTTTAAATGTTTTGAAAAAGTGATAGACATTATGATCTCCCAAGGCACTTTATATTTCAAACAAAAGCATTTTAATTTAAATAAGCAAAAAGGAAGGAAAAAAGACTAGTCCTCATTATTCCCATTCCCATCGCAGGATTTAGAGCAGACCCACACCTGCATCTCAGAGAGAGAAGGCAACTCAGACCCAGACAAATAACTCGCCAGGGACACACAGGTCACCCCAACAGGTAAGATCTGGGCCTCAGACTCCAACTCCAGGGCTGCATTATGGGGGCAACCCAACCCTCTCATGAATAAGTGAAGAAAAGCAAAATAATAGCCCAGAGCCACTGAAATCACCAGGTGAAGATGCTATGATACCTGCATTGCCTCAGGAAGCTGCACCTTAAAGTGGTTTAGGATTCTTATCGTCAGAAGGCGAATCTGATTGAAAGGAAGAAACAGAAAAAACACCGAGGTCAGCTCTAACTTTAAGCAGTTTTGGGCAAACAGCACAAAGCTCCTAGTGGAAGGGGCCTGTTTCATCGCCAGTGGCCGGCAGAGCTGGCACCCAGGGGCACATAACAATAGGAACTTTACTGCTTGCATTCAGCACCAAAGAAAGGGACCCCTGTGCCAGGACTGCCTGGAGCTCAGCCGACCTTGCAGCCAAGGCCCATCCACCCTCTGACAAAGACGCTCACACTGATCCAGCACCTTACAGTTTACCAGGTACTGTCCTCACGAGCCTGTGAGGGGGAGGTCACTGGAGTGTGATCGTGCCCATTCTGCAGGTGAAGCATCTGCAGCTCAGACTGGCGAGGGGACCTGCCCAGGGTCACATGGGTAGAGTCATAGAATCTCAGGACCCTCTGATCCAATCCACACCCGAAGAAAAACTCCCCTTACGGCAGAGGTAGTGACAACTCTTCCAGCCTTTGTCTGAAGGTCCCCAGTGAGGGCAGACTGCAGGCCCTGCGAGGCTGAGGGTCCCAGCGGCCCAAATGGGGGCCGTCGGGTCCACTCCCCACCCCCACTGTACAGAAGCAGCAGCCCCTTTCCCCTCTGGGCGACTCTACCTGCTGAGAGGGTCCCTCCCTCGGGCGAATCTAAGTATATTTGCCATCCACCCGACGCTCCTGCCTCTGACACCCAGCCGGCCAGGGACGGAGCCAGAACGCCGATCCCACCTCCTCTCAGCCGCGCCCCATGGCTCCTCTCTGAGAGGCGGTCAGACAGCCACCTTCTCTGCTCAGTTTATTCATCACCACCACCAGCACTGATAGAGCACTTCAGCTGGCAAAGCGCTTTCCACAGCATCTCATTTGAAGTTAGTGTTATCATTATCACCCCATTCTACAGATGAGGAAACTAAGGTAAACTGAGGGTGAAGTGACTTAGCCAGGGTCACACAGCTATCACAAAGTGTCTGAGGCAAGACTAGAATCCAGGTCTTCTTGACTCCAAATCCAGCTGTCTATCCACTCAACCATCTAGCTGCCTCTAAGAGTCATCTATGGATGATCTTTAAAGGAAATGCATGAACTGATCATTTAAATAAAACTCTGAAACAGCCACACAGAATCTTTCTTGAACTTTGCTAAGGGCTCTTTGAAAAAGGCAGGGGAGGGCTCTGCTGTACTTCGAAGGAAACCCTCCTCCCAAAAAAGACCTGTTCAGGGTCATCTGCACTGGGAACTTGGGGGCTGCTTCCTCTCTGCTCCCCTGCAGGCACCAGAGGGTGACACAGACCTTCCTGAGAGGCCGTGGGAAGGGGATTCCTGCCCAGCTCCCTGGAGCTGGGGCTGAGGAAGCAGCAGCGGGGCGACAGACCGCCAGCTCAGCCCAGGAAGGCATGGTGCTGGCCGACTTGGGGGGACAAAGAAAGGGCTCCCCTCCCACCTGTTCCAGGCAGGACACTTAGATCCAGCTCCTCAGACTCTAGACTTCCAGTAAGACCTACCTCGGTCAACACCAAGAAGCTCACCAGCGACAAGGAGCAGCCAGGCGGTGCCGGGTGGGGGGGAGGGCACTCATGAAGACGCCCCTCTCCCCCAGTCTAAGCTCCTCGTCTGGTTTTGTCTTTGTAGTCCAGTGTCTCAGCCAGAGTAGATGAGGAACAGAACTGATAGAGCACTTTAAGGTTTCCTTGGGGTCATTTTTTGGTACAACCACCATTTATGAAGTCGCTCCTACTTGGAAAGCCCACGACCAGGTGGGAAGGGCTGAGGGATCATCCTTGGTGTCATGAAGCAGACAGGAGAGACGCTCACTGGTCTCAGGCGTTCCGGGCCCCCAGCCTAGCGCCCTCTCCGTGAGGCCACCTCACCTCCTGACCCAGGGTGAGGAACCAAACGCACTCTATGAACAAAGCCACACAAATCCGGCCGAGGAAACACGGCGAGATAAAATTACCTTGGACACACCAGTCGAGATATTTGCTTGCAGGTTGACAAATAAGCTCATCAAAGTCTCCTCGGCTAGAGGTTCTTTACAGCCGAACAAGGACAGTCGCTGATAATAGAGGTCGGCCAACAGCAGGACAGAAGGCTCCTCCGGGAGCATCCTGAAACGACATCGCTATTCAGCACCTTCTCCATCAGGCACAACGCTGTCCCCGTGGGGGCACCCAATGGCAGGTGACGACGACCAGTGGTGACAGAAACGTTGAAACGGATTCAGTCGTCAGATGAAGGCTTCCCTTTGATGCTTGAAAACAGAGCCCCAGTCACACGGAACTGAGGGAAACTTCAGGGTCACCTGGTCCACTTGCCTACAATTCAACAAGCATGTACTCTTTATTTAAGGGAACTGGCCCCTGCCCTCAGGAAGATTCCATTCCATTCAGAGGAAGTGAGGAAATTAAAACCTAGAGAAGCTATAGACTTGCTCCACATCACATGGCTAGAGAGGGACAAACCCTAGGCCTCATCCCTCCTTCCCTGCTATGAGCTGTTTTCACCAGGTCACACTGCCTCATTGAAAGCGCACCCACAAAAAACGGGGACCCTAATGCACTGCTGGTGGGTTGGGAACTGGTCCAATCATTCTGGTGAACAATTTGGAACTACACACAAGACTATAAAACTTTGGCCCAGCACTACCACTACTAGGCCTGTATCCCAAAGAGATTAAAGACAAGGGAAAAGGACCTGTGTGTACAAACATATTTACAGCAGCTCTTTCTGTGGTGGCAAAGAACTGGGAACTGAGAGGATGCCCATCAGCAGGGGAATGGCTGAATAAGGTGTGGTGTATGATTGTGATGGAATACTACTGTCCTGTAAGAAATGACAAGCAGCATAATTTCAGAAAAACCTGAGAAGACTTATATGAACTGATGCAAAGTGAAGCGAGCAGAATCAGAACACTGTACACAGCGACAGCAATATTATACGACGATCAACTGAATGACTTAGCTATTCTTAGCAAGACGATGATCCAAACCAATCCCAAAGGATTCGTGATGAAAAATGCTGTCCACTGACAGAGAACTGATGGAGTCTGAATACAGATCAAAGCATATTTTTAAACTATTTTTCTTGCTTTTTAAAAATTTTGGGCCTACAAAAAAAAAGTACACATATTAACCACAGAGGCCAAGGGGCAGACTGAACGGCCTCCAAGTAAGGAAAAGCCCCAATTCAGGTCCTACCTACCTCCAACACACCCCGGCTGTAAAACCATGGGTGATCCGTCACTTCATTTCTGTACCCCCAGGGTCCCCTGACGTGTACCAGCAACTTCTGTCCCGAGAATAACCTCATGTACGAGGAAGGTGTGCTTAGCTCTTAAGGAAATGAATCATAAACATATGCAAACTCTTGGGGGAAAACAAGTCGGGAAAGGATGTTCGGGCAGGCAGAGCCGAGGTTCCCTGAGACACCGAGGCCAAACACAGTAGAGCCCGAGGAACTAGCTCTTCCCCTCCCAAAGAAGGCTTCCACTGAGTCCAAAGAGAAGTCACAAAGCCTATACGGTTCACCTATAACATGGAAAGCATTGTGGTCCTTTCTTCAAACACAATCCAAAAACCTCAGACACTGACTTCCCCCAACTCCTAACAATAAATCTGGGGGAGGAAGGGGAAATTCACAGCAGACTGGCAGCCAAAAGGGGCTTGAAATGTTACAGATGAGTAAACTGAGGCCAAGGTTACAGAGCCAGCAAGGTCTGAGATGGGAGTCAGATTGATGCCTTCTCCTGATTCCAGGCCCACAGCTCCATGCACTACACTTGTACAGTTCAAGGAGCATTTATTAAATGCCAACTATATACATGGCACTAGGCTACAAAGACCAAACATAAAATGGTCCCCGTGCAGAAGGGATGCAATGGGAAAGCTTCCCCTTTGACTTTTTTTGTCTGTATTTTCTTTCACAGCATGACTCACGTGGAAATGTGTTTTATACGACTACACATGTACAACCCATGTCAAACTGCTTGCCTTCTCAATGAGAGGGGGAGAGCAGAGAATTTGGAACTCAAAATTTGAAAAAATGCTAAAATTGTTTTTACATGTAATCGGGGGAAAAAATAAAATATTAAATTAGACTTAATTTTAGAAAAAGAAAGAAAAGCATCCTTTTTAAAGATAAGCAGGGACCAGAAAACTTCTAAGGGCATCAGGAGAGCCTTCCCTTTCTCCAATTCCGTTCCCCAGAGGCTACTAAATGGCACTGTGCATAGAGAACCTGACTTGAAGCTGGGAAAACCTGAGTTCAAATCCAACAACCACGGTCTGCCTCAGTTTCCTCATCCATAAAATGGGGATAACAATGCCTAATGAGGATAAAATAAGATCATATTTGTTGTTTACAAACAAATCCCTGTTGCTTCATCAACTTTCTTCGTGTGAAGCCATGGAAAAGAGCCAAGAGATGATTTTACTTAC
This sequence comes from Phascolarctos cinereus, assembly GCF_003287225.1. Taxonomy (NCBI): domain Eukaryota; kingdom Metazoa; phylum Chordata; class Mammalia; order Diprotodontia; family Phascolarctidae; genus Phascolarctos; species Phascolarctos cinereus. The sequence continues at coordinate 270,757,077 of NW_027555514.1, read as the reverse complement.
TCCAAGAGGTTCTTCACTCGTTCCACAGGAACCAACTGGAGAATTTCAGAAGATGCTTCTAAACTCAGCAGGGCACTTATCGCCTGGCACAGCACAAACAAGTCCCCTGGGGGGCAGAAAATAAAACTGACTTAGGCCAGGATTGAACAAACATCCCATTCACCCTCAAAGCTAATGTCAACTTCTGAAGGAAAAACAACTCCAAATGTTTAAATGCCCAGTGCCTAGCATATAGCAGGCGCTTATTTAACTGTGTTCTGAAATGAAAGAAGAAAACCTATCTAACTGCTAAGAGTACAAGAGAAGGAAGAGGAGGAAAAAGGTTGGTATATCTTACAAGGACATAGGTCCCTTTTTTTGTTGGGGAGGGGGGTTCTCCAACAAAGGGAAGAGAAGTGGGGTCTCTTTTTTAGCTTGGAGTAGGTGGAAGACAGAACACTGAGAGTGGAACTAAGACACTTGAATTTGAATCCTGCCCTAGACTCTCCCTAGCTATGGGACCTGGGTGAATCTCTGGACCTTTCGTCATAGCACCTACCTCCCAGGGTGGACACTGTAGGGAGCAAATGAGATCACACATGTCAAGCGCTCTATCAACCTGAGTTCTTGTGGTTATTGTTGTTGGAAGAAGGAAGGCCTGGGCTTGGCGAAACTAGACTACTCTAGGAAGCTGGCTTCCTAGGAAGGAAGGTGGCACAGGCCCCTTCTGGCCTTAAATCGGTGCTTCAGGGCAAACCCTTCCTTTTATTTTTCTAAATTCCTATGAGTTCACAGAAACAAAGCTCAATTCTTTTAATTCTCACCAGCCTACTCAAATCCCCAGGGGGTGAGTTTGGGGATTACACATGTGCACGCTTGATGCTTAAGGAATCCTGGATTACCTGAATGCCCTCACACAGACACACACACAGCATCCCCGCTCTCCCAGGTCTTCAGGACTCACTGTCCAGACAGTAGGGCCAACAGCCTGGGTCACTACTCCCCGGGGGGCACCCTGATTTCTCACTGGCTTTGGAGGCACAGAGCAGAGGAATTTTGTAAGCAAAAGGGGAAGGTCACCCACCTTTACCAATACTTCCTTCATCAATGGCTGCAAAGGTGGAGTCTATGAATCTTGTAACCAGAGGCACTATGTTCTCTGTCTCCATAGGTCTGCTCATAAGGGGGGGAGGGAGAGAAGAAACAGCATCAGTTTCCAAAAGCTTGTTCGTTGGATGGCACTCGATCGACAGAATGTAAGCTCCTTGAGGGCAAGGATTATTCTATCTTTGTCTCTGTATCCCTAACACAGTGCCTGGTACACAGAAGAGGCTTAATAAATGCTTGTAGACTGCTGACCTGAGAAGTAAAGGCCAGCACTTTTAATTTTTGATTCAAATGAAATTTCTCCCGAGAAAGGAAAGACTAAAACTTGTGATTCCATCACAGCAGGGACCTCCCCCAGTGAGGAAACCCCCCTCTTCAGATGCAGATGGCAACCCCTCCCTACCGCTTTGCCTTCCAAAGGCCCATCGAAGGCCCCTCTCTTACCGGAGGTGAGGCAGCACCACAAATGCGGCCCAAGGGCGGCAAAGAGAAACAGCCCCCGTGCTCGGCGGTAACCGGATTAGGGATAAAACGTGACCCAACACTGACTGCTGCTCCACCTCTCCGCCCGTCCTGGTTTTCTTCTGTCTGGTACGGGGTCTGCGGGACAAGGAGACCAAGGGAATGAAGGTACCTTTAAAACAGAATGGAGAATGGCATCGCCCAGCCAAGGACCCCCTTCCCCAAGCCCTTCCCAGCTTCTCTTAATTGAATTACATACACTGTGAAGTTTACAGACCTCCGTGCTTTCTCTGCTTTGACAAGTCAACTACCAGCTCAGCGGCTCTGAAGGCTCCAAGATCAACCTCCAGAAGGGACCCAAGGAATGATCTAGTCCAAGCACCTGAACCCCCATTTTACAAGGTGAGAAAAGCTACGTGCTTCTCCATGTCACAGGAAGAAAGCATCAGAAGCGGGATCCAAACCCGTGCTCCTTCCACGGCACCATCTGCTCAGCGGCACACCCAGGCCTCTTTTCCCAGAGGCTCAGCCCAAAGAACTCAGGACAGACGCGGCTGCTGCCCAGTCAAAGCAGCCTGCTTTGCAAATGGGAATACGAGCTCTTTCATAGCCTGGCACAGCACTAAGACTTTAGGGACACCCTGTTTAAGCTCACTAGCAGAGGTCTCACAGGGGCACAGATCTGAAGCTGGGAAAGACCCCAGACACCACCCGGTCCAAGCCTTCACCTTCACAGATGAGACGCCTACGTCAGGAGTTTAAGTGACTTGCTTAAAAAGTGTAAGGAGAGCTATGGATGTCAAATTCAACTGTGATTTGTATAAGTCCATTACTGTACACTTCACGAGGACCATTTCAGTAACAGTCCTAATTTCTCATTCTGGTGATCCCTACTAGTTTGGGGGCAAACCTTTCACCTCAAAAAGTGAATTTGTAACTGAGATGCCAATTTCCACTGCTCTAAATAATCAATCATAACGAGGGCTATTAAACATGTCATTAATGAGAGGAAAACACGCTGACTGGGGAAAAAGAGCTGATGACAAGATATTCTACTTGTCTTCTAAGTGAAGAAAACTTTTAAATCTCTTCACAAGATGCGCTGTCTTTAAGCCAAGACTAAAAATCCTCAGAGAAGAAACAATGGATGACCAATCCCTTTATGCTCAAAGTAATTACCCAAAAAAAAAAAAAGCCTCTGTCCTCAAGTAAAGATGCCAAGGTACATGATTTCCTTGTCACACTCTCCCTCCTTGGAGACAGGGCAAGGAAAACGAGACTGTTTTAAAATCCAAACCACAAGGTCGAATTGAACATCACCGAACAGTTTCGGGATAAGAAATGGCCTGAAATTTAGGAATAGAGGCAATTCTTCAAGGCCCTCAGTTAATCACCCATAGCAAGAGTTGAATCCGGGGCCAGCACACTGTCCCAAGACTCTCTGCCTAAGAAATATAAAACAGAAACTGGAAAGTAAATCAGCTTGGGGGAACCAGGGGAGTGTGGCAAGGGTGCGTGTGTATCTTAGTATAAATGACAAAAGCAGGTAATCAGTCGTCGTTTGAGGGTAACCAGCTCAGGGCTTTCAGGGCCACTTTTGCTCCCTGTAGAGAATCCAGCTAATCAGAGAACCTGGGCAGAACCTTAAGCGAATGTCACAGAGTCCAGGCCCAGGGGCTCCTCATCCTTTCTGTGCCATGGACCCTGTGGGCAGTCAGTCTGATGAAGTTCACAAACCCCTTTTCAGAATAATGGTTTTAAAATGAAATAAGATAAAATGTACAGGATTGCCAAGAAAGCCAATTCTACTGAAATACAGTTATCAACACATTTAAAAAAAAAGAACATAGGTCAAGAACCCCAGGCCCAGTGGGACATCTATGACAAAGAGTCACCCAGCCTCTCCTCGGCAGAGGAATCTCCCCTCCTTTCCCTGGAAGGGGTGAGCATCGGGTCAGGTGCAAATGCTGTCAGACGGCATCAGCTGGTTTTGCTTAATATTTTCTGTGGCAGGGAGGGGGAGTTACCCCAAATGACTACGAGGTAAAAACAAAAGGCATAAAGAGAGACACATCGGGCTTCTGCTAACACAGAAAGTGTTCTCAATATTCCTATGTACATGGGGCCTCTCCTTCTGTCGCTGACCTCCTTGAGTCATGGGGCTGGTGGGTCAAGGGGCACCCACAGTTTTCTGACTTCTCCAGCCAAACTCTCAATGTTTTCCAGAATGGCTGGACCAATCCACAGCTCTCCCTACAGGGCCCCAATTCCATTTGAGGCCAGCCAAATTGCGGACAAGCTTTTCCTTACTTTGGTCCTACAACAGGCCTCCTGGACACCCTCCCCACCTTGCTCCAACGTCTGCCGCCAAGCAAGAATGAACATAAACTCTCTTAATGAAAGCACAAATAACCAGATATTATATGTTAAAGTCATGTGGCTTCTTAGAATCTTTTCATTTACTTCCATCTTTCCCAGAGAGGTCCAGACTCCAGAGGGCTACTCACCCCACAGGCCTTGCCTTGAAAGTCAGGGGGTACTTTTCAATGGCCATGGAGCCGACGGTGGGCGGTGGGGCTTTGTTCAGAATGAGCTTTGCCAGGATGGCCAAAGCCTCGTCTCTGGCAGCGTCATCATCAGCTAAGAAGCAGCTCTCAACATACTCCAAGAAAGTTGGCAGGAAAAGCTAAAAGAAACAGAGAGAAGCCCCCAAAGGAATCAGCTGGGGGACAATGCTAAGGGACATTTATCTCTTCAGACTGGGGCTCAAGTTTCAACTCTGCCCTTATCCCCAGTATGGTTAGGGCATGTCCCTTAACCCCTCTGCACCTCAGTTTCCTCCTCTGTAAAATGAGGGGGTTGGCCAAGAGAGAGAGGGCCTCTAAGGTCTCTCTCAATGGCTAAGCTATGATCCTACCACACCATGCTAGCTAAACACCCAAAGGAATTCAAAAAACTCAGGCTATCCATCCTACACTTCCCCCACTGGGACCCTGGACCCAGCCCCTGGAACACCCTGGCCTCTGACAGCCCAGAACCATGCCTTTCTCAGGCTTCCCAGCCCCTCCCTGCTTCACAGGACCCTTTATGCCCCGGCTTCCCCCTTTAATATAGAAGTACCCTGAGGGCAAGGGCTGTCCTGCCTGTATTCATATCCCCGTCATTTAGCACAGTGCCTGGCATGTGGTATCGATCTAAAAAGATCCGCTTTAATAACTGTCCATTGGTGAATCACCTTTACCTGCTCTGCAAGGTGCTAGGTGCCTCAGCTATGGATTTAGCACAGAGCCCAGCATATAGTAGGCCCTTAATAAATGCCCAGTGTTTGACTGACTAAATTAAAGAAGGCCTGGTAAACAGCAAAGGAGAGAAGGATGGACATGGGCATGGACAGCCGGACTGTCAGAAACCAGCCTAATCAGGTCCTCTTCTTCCCACCACATGCCTTGACCCCGCCCTGCTTGGGAACTATGAGCACAATCAGAGGCTGAGCAAAGGCTTTCCACCAGGCACGTTGAAGGGAGGTAAGGCCGACATTCAGACCAACACACTACGAACACCCCTTGTGCACACAGCAGGGGCGCTTCACCTTGTTTGTGCCTGGGACTCCTCGGGCACTCAGTCTGGTGAAGCCTATGGACTCCTCAGAATCACATTTAAATGCATATAAAATCACAAAAGGTTTACAAAGGAAACTCAACATAAGAAAAAATAAAGGTGTCTTTTTTTTCCTTCCAAATTCACTGGCCCCATAAACTGTGTCTACAGACCCCAAGTTAAGAACACCTGCTCTAAACTTTATACTTGCATTACCTGTTCAAATTGTTTCATGGCAAACACGCCTCTGGAGAAATCAAAAATCAAACGCCTTTCAAATCCACTTTCAAAAGTCTGCAGAACATAAATAGAGAGTGAGAGACATGAACCAAAGTGCCCAGGGCACGCTCCCGTGAATGATGTGAGTAGAGATGGCATGTACTCTGACTGGTTCATCCAGGTGACTGATGACCAGATCCCACAGGAGAGTGGAAAGAACTAGTCAAAGGATGCAGGGTTCAAATCCCAGCTCTGCCAAAAAGCCCCCGTGTGACCCCTGAAAAGTGGGTTCTCCTGCCTGGCCCTGGTTCCTCATCTAACAGAGGAGGGGGGGTTAATGAGATGGTCTGTGAGGTCCCTTCGGGCCTTCAGTCTCTGACCTGCTGACAGCAGATGAAGGGGAGCCATCTGCTGATGCCACAAAGGGGACTCTATGGACAACGGTTCTTAGGGAATCACTGTTCCCCCATCCTCAGTACTCAGTCTGGAGAAGCCTATCTGAGCCCTTCTCAAAATCATACACTTAAATGCATAAAATAAATCACAGGGGATTCCACAGGAAACCAAGTGTTACTGAAATCAAATTGTTCACAGACCCCAGGTCAGGAACTGGGTTGTATGCCATTAGATATCCCCCTACAGCCAGAGAAAGGCCCATGTACAAAACCATAGCCTCTGAGCCTCAAGACGGGGCCAACTGCCAGAGTCCTGCTCTTTTGGCCAGACTTTGCAGCCGCTGGCTTCCCAAGTGCTTGTGCTTAAGCAACTTCATTAGTGAGGGGCTGGAGAAGATTCAGGCTGAGTCAGAAAAGGGTAGGTAGGAGGGGGCACTGCTGTGAACTCTAGAAAATGAGAGGAGGCAGGCTGAGCAGAAGGCGCCTGACTGCCTGGCTGTTCTCCGTCAATGCCATCAGGTCAGCCCACAGCCCTGGGGGCCACCCTCCACCCCAGCCAGCCCGAGTCTAAGCAAGAGGTGGGAAGAGCGCCGCTGACGGGCTCAGGGAGACCTGCTAGGTTATGGCCCTGTGCAAGCGACCCGACTTCTCAGAGCCGCAGGATGTACTCTCAGGCCATAAGCTATAGAAGGGGAGCCCATCTGCACTAATGGAGGACGTCCCCACAGATGAGATCACACCCACATCTTACTCCCCACCCACAGAAGCAGCTGGACCCACGGTGCCCCTCTGGGACACGGTACACTAGGCGATACAGGTGGTATGTGAGTCATCCACAATGTCTCCCGTGGTACAAAAGGCAACAATCCTAGAGTCAGAGGACTTGCATTAAAATCCCAGGCCCCTCAGCTGCAAGACCAGGGGCGTCTCATGGTCCTAGTCAGCAACTGAGCCTCCCAGGGCAGTCTCTGAGATCTCTGCAAGGCTCTGGCCCAGACTCCCCGGCCCATTACCTTTTGCACAGTTTTCCGGATAAGGGCCTCTGGCAAAGAAACATTTTCCCCCAAGACTAATGCAGAAATCACCTCAAGGAGGGTCTTATGGCAAGATGTGGAGAGACCAGAGATGTCGAATGTTTGCAGTATTATCTGTAAGACCAGAGAACAGATTAGGCTGGTACTCGGGGCCCCTGATGGCTCATCCACGGACGGGACGGGGGCTGGAGACTCACCGTACAAACTGCTTCAGGCTGTGCCACTTTGGAGCCACTGGCATGTCTCACGAGGATAAGGTAGGTCTGCAGCAGCCTTTCCATTTGGTCTGAACCGCCCGGGCTGTGAGGCTTGGACATTTTGTCCTGGAGCTCCAGGAGCGATTCCTGTCAAGGAGAGCACAGGATAAGGGCTGGCAGGGAGCTCCCCATTGGCCACAAGCTCTTTGCTTAGGAGAATGTATGTGAAGCAGGTACTCTGGAGGCCTGCACTTAGCACAAGGCTGGGCACAGAGCAGGTACTTAATAAATGTTTATTAGCTGATTATTGATTAAGATACCCTTAAAACAGCCCTTTGGCTTTTAAAAAATTTGGCTTTAGAAAAATAAGATTTATTTAACAATCGTCAGCACGACTGATAAAAACTGCTACTACCTAAGGAAACAATAACTCAATCACCAGTTGTGCAGAATCATCTTTCTGTCTGGCCTTGTGATTTCACTGGAACGGGAAGTTCTTGATGAGAAAATTCCCTCTACCAACGCTGATCTCAGCACTTGCCTGAAATTTATAGTCTTATTGCAAGCTGCCTGGGATTAATGACTTGTGCAAGGTCAAAAAGCAATGTGTCAGGGGCATGACTCAAATCCAGGTCCGAGGCCAGCTCTCTCTCCTATGCTACTTCTCCTCAAGTAGTAATACATCACAGAATTCCTCCCAACCAAAGACTTACCTGCAAACATTCCCAAAACATTCCAAAATGGTCCTTGTAGACAAAGGCAGCTGAAGACTTTACCATCTGCCTGAGAGCCTCAGCCACCAGCTCCCATGGTAGCTGGGCTTTGGTCTCAGTAACTGGGCCGAGCTTCCTTAGAATTATCTTGATGGCCTGGGGAAAGCCAAGAGGGAGGTTACATTAATACTTTAGCCCTTGTTTCCAAAGTTTACATAATAATAGCTTACAATAGGTAACATTCATCAGCACTTTAAGGTTGGTAAAGCCATCCACAAATATCTAATCTTAATCCTGGGAGAGAGGCGCTATTATGACCATTTTACAGACGAGGGAACTGAAGCAGACCAAACTGCCTGTGCCCAGAATCACACAGCAAATCTGAGTCTGAGGCTGGATTTGCACTCAGGTCCTCTCCTGATTCCAGGCCCAGGGCTCCGTCCACCGGGCCACCTTGTGCCACCGGCTGCCTGCTCACAGCTGTTGTTGTTATTCATTCAGTCAGTCATGTCTGGCTCTTCAGGACCCCCTGGACTACAGCACGACAGGCCTTTCCATCCTCCGCTGTCTCCTGAAGTCGTCCAAGCTCACGTTTGTGGCTTCCATGACACCATTTCTCCATCTCATCCTCTGCCGTCCCCTTTTCCTTTTTGCCTTCCATCTTTCCCAGCATCAGGGTCTCTCCAAAGTGCCCCCTCTTCTCTTTATTGGCCAAAGCTTCAGTTTCAGAGCTGGACTTTGCAGTGAATAGCCTGAATTACTTTCTTTAAATACTGATCTGATCTCCTTATCATCCAAGGGACAGTAAGAGTCTCTCTAGCGCCACAACTGGAAAGTGTCGATTCTGCCTTTCACAGCCACATGTTGCTACTGGAAAAAACCATAACTTCAACTACACAGATCTTTGTCAGCAAGGTGACGTCTCTGCTTTTTAGTGCGCTGTCCAGATCTGCCATAGCTTTCCTTCCAAAGAACAAGTGTCTTTTAATTTCATGGCTGTGGTCACTGTCTGCAGTGATCTTTGAGCCCAAGAATATAAAATCTGATGCTGTTTCCATTTATTCTCCCTCTGTTTGCCAGGAAGTGATGGGGCCAGTTACCAAGATCTTAGATTTTTTTGAAGTAAGGCTTCAAACCACACTCCAAACATGACTGAAAATGTTTCAGCTTTGATGTTCATGTTCAAGGAATAGACAAAGCAGTTTTTATTTTATTTATCTCATCTACCCTCATGCGGGGGAATTTGCAATGTGGGTTGTTTTTGTTGTTGTTGTTGTTGTTTTTTGCATGAGGCAATTGGGGTTAAATAACTTGTCCAGGGTCACACAGCTAGTGAGTGTTATGTGTCTGAGGCCAGATTTGAACTCAGGTCCTCCTGACTCTAGGGCTACTGCTCTATCCACTGTACCACCTAGCTGCCCTGACAAAGCAGTTATTAGAGGAACAGAATGAACAGGTTTTAGAGGAACAAAGTAAGTTTTAGAGGATAAAATACATTTTAGAAATCAGACACCGGAGGCTCAAAAGATGAACAGACCAAGAGTACAAAAAGCCACCAGTGACCTGCCCATAAAAAGGAGCCTGAGAAGCAAACTGGTTAGAGGGCCAACTGTGGAGTCAGAGAGGCCTGGGTTCCAGTCCGGCCCCTACCTCTGGCAGACCCTGGCTGCGTGACCGTGGGCGACTCACTGGCCCTCTGAGTGACCCCACCAAACCCTCCAGCACTGTCAGTTTCAGAAAAGGTACTGATCTGCAATGGTGAAGAAGCATCCTCTTAGGGAGCTCCCAACATTCACGAAATCACAGATCTGGTTCCATAAATGAATGGATGAACACATGGGTGAGGACGTGAGAAGAATTTTGGTTTTTATCATAAAATTACCTACGCCACCTCACAACTGTGTTTCTGTTCAACTCTTCAGCCAGAACATCACCTCAGAATCTGGTCCCTCTCTCTCCCCCACCATCTCCAAGAGATTCCCTCAATTAACCTCTTGCAGAGAAAGGCACACAGCGTTCTGGGAGTTTGTGATGGAGCCTGGCCCTGTGGTTTCAGAGGCAGACACAGAACTACTCACACCACTGACACAAATCAGCAATTTGTCGGTAATCTGTAGTCTTGGGGAATTGCACGTGGCACTGACCGACCCAATAACAGCCGGCAATGGCGTCAAGATTCAAAATCAGGTCCTCCGGACTCCAAGGCTGGCCTTCCATCCCTTACACCAGCGGCATCAAACTCAAAGACAGATGGATCCCTGCAGGTCCTCTACTGACTTAGAAAACCACAAATTAACAATACCTATATCCTAATGTATTTTAATTTATGTTGTCAAACATTTCCCTATTGCCTTTTAATCAATGGGCTGCACTAGGGAGCAAAGGTCTACAGTTTGAGGCCTCTGGACCCCACTACAGAGCAGCTTTGGGGTTGGGGGGGGCACACAGGGGCAGGGACTGACACAACAGACATTCTTCTGATCTATGCAAAGCCTGTGGACCATAGTGGACCGTGGCTGCTGAGAACAGATCTTCTGGATTCAGGCTGGAGGAGAATGGGGGGGGGAGAAAGAGAAAGAGAGAGAGAGATATTTTGGGGGGGGTAAATGTCAACTAAGGCAAAGCAGACCAACAAACACCTTAAAGCAACACTGAGAAGTCCTTTGGAGACAGGGCTCAGGAAGGCAAGGAAGGACCCATGTTAGACCCTTTGCTTTTCCTCCTTCCCATTTCTCAAATTCTTCCAGTCACCACATCCTTAATTCCCTCTCTTTCCAAAACTAATTTATGGGTCAAGAATCATTTCTCAGTTCCCTCCCCATAAGTCTAGTAGGGAGCCAACAAATCTGAAGCAGAAATTTTTTTTATCAGTACCCCGCCTCTTTGTGGGAACAACTGGGGAAATTCCCGAAGGCATGCCCTTTGGGATTTGAGGCAAAGAGCCAAAATTCTTTAGAAAAAAAGAGGAAAAAAGGATCCAACCAACAGCAGGGTAAAGGACCAAGAGGAAGGCCAAAGGTGAGAGCCGGGGAGAAGAGCCAATTCCCAGAGCAAGCAATTGAAGTGATCACCCCAGAATGGTATCAGGAAGGACAGGAACAGATCCAAGAGGAAGGGGGTGTAATAGCCAAAGACAACTCCCCCCCAGCTCACCTCTCCTCTCACACCCCCCACTACCCCTCAAGTCATTCTTTACTGCCTTTCATTCCGCCATCCAACCCCTTCCCCTCCCTTATTTACCTTGGATGCACAGGAATGGAACATATTTCTGACTCCTTTGCACATTTCAAAAAGTAACTGTCCAACACCTTCCACTTTTGTGGGATGTTTGCCAAGGTCAAGAAACATTAAATTAAACAGGCTGTCTTGATCCGAAACCTATAGAAAAATCCCAGAAGAATGTCATTCACAGCTTTTAAAATGTCAAACGTATAACCAGTCATCTTATTTGCTTTCTGTTTATTTGTAAACTGTTACAGGTATATTTAATGCAGGGAAAAAAAAACATTTAAACGTAATAAAAATGATCTCAAACTGCTATAACTAAGTATACATACCTTGTATAAACACTGACCAAAAGACTTGTGACCCAAATATTAACTCATCATATAAGGTAATACTCTGCCTCTCAAAAGAAATTACACTGACTCACCCTTACATATGATTTATAAACTACAATGAGGAGAAACACACCCACAATTTTACTCTTTCATTACAAATACTAACCAGCGAATGAGTTCACGTCTATCATCACCTGTCAAAGTCACTACAAATCTCCTTATCTCACAATCAATCAATAAGCATTGATTAAGTGCTCACCACATGGCACAAGGTGTTCTAAGGACTAGGGACACAAATACAGCCCATGAAACCATCCCTTCTCTCTAGGAGCCAAAGCTGTCCCCTCCAGCCCACCACCCACGCCCACTAGCGAGGCCCAGCCCAGAAACTGGACGTCAGAGCTTTCCTGTGCCTCCCACTCCCCTCATTCAGTGCCCTTGCGTGTGCCATCTTTCCCAAGAGAATCTAAGCCCGAAGGGAGGGCCTCACTTTCTTTTGGCTTCTATTTGTACTCCTGGCACTTAGCACAGAGCCTGGCACACAGTAAATGCCTAATAAATGCTCCATCTATCCAGCGAGTGAGCTATCAAAAGGACTATATATGACTTAAATCAAAAGCAGCCTTTCATATATATACTAAAAAAAATGCTTAATATAACCTTGGAGAAGCATGAACTTTAAACCCAAATGGTGTCACTGCATTAATAAGAAACATGAACTAAGCCCTAGGGGAAATTCAACTGAATTCTGAGGGACAAATATTTACAAAGCATCTGTAACATGCCAGTTTGTGTGCTAGGCTGAGGATGCAAAGACAAAATAAAAGGCTCTCTGCTGCGCTGACTCTCGTTCTACTCGGGCAGGGGCTCTCTAACTGCCATCTATCACCTTGTTATCTAATATTCTGACAACTGTGCTTCAGTCGCTGGTTTCCTTGGTAGACTCATGCATGTTATTTTATGTATCTGAAAACATGATTGTGAGAAGGGGTCCAGAGGCTTTCCCACAGTGATGGCCAGAGGGGTCCTGGACCCACACAGAAAGGGGAATGATGTACCTCCCCCCACATTAGGGGGCATGACACCCACCCAGAGAGATAAGGACACAAGGTGACTGGAGGGTGAAGGAGACATAAGGACAAAGGTAGACTGGAAGACGCTGAAGGGTAAGGGCTCTCTGTGTTTGCATCCCCACACACTGGTCGGTGCCCTGTACACACCGCAGGCACCTGTGATCTCATCCATGAGGGCGTCCCCAACAATGCCTGCCTGTGGTGTGTCCTCTCCTCCGTGTCCTCCCCTCTACTGCCCTGCGGGCTGCAGCCTTCCTCCTATTCTCTTTATGTGCCTAGAGACCAGTAGAGAACACTGCTGCCCCATCAACTCCTCACTCTTGCTCTCTGCCCACTCTAGTTTTCCCCTGGTCGACGGCAGCTCTTTCTGCTAAGTCAGTCCTCGTCCATACGTGACGTGCTGCAGCCTGCCCATGCTGTGTGGGTTTAAACTGAACTGAGAGCAGAGACAGGTTACAGAAACTGCTTCTACTCTGCAAAGCCTACTCTACTCTGTGAATAAGCAATTTCATAGACACTTTTAAGAAAATACAGGGCTTACCTTTCTCATCAAAAATGTAAAGCTTTCTGCTGCAAAATTCCTTATATGTAGTTTGTGGTGAGCCAGGAGCGTACTGTATAAACTGGAAGGGAAGTGGGAGATATTCAATAACCAAGCGCCTATTCGATACACCAGGCATGGCTTCAACAGTGACCTAACACGCAGAGGCCCCCAACGAGAGGGCCTTTTTATTCCTCTCATGAGTGACTTCACACAGCCCTCCCTCACTCAAATCGAACTCAGCTGCAAATCATGTCATCATCTCCCTGATGGCATGGTCCTCTCTGACAACGAAGGACAAAACACACATGCTCATTGGGGAAACCAGAAATACACATGTTCAGTCATGGCAGACAAGTGAGAAAACCAAGCACACAGAAAAGCAATGTTACACAATCTCATGAAGGTTTCATTAAGGAATTGTTTTGAATTCCTGCCTGGCTGTGTTCAGGAGGCAAGGAGGGCTGGAAGCCCTCTGTGAGTGTGGGCCTGCTGCGGATTCTGTGTCTGTTGGGTCTACTATCCCTGCCCGTTGGTGAAGGCCTAAAGGAGAAGGCTATGACCCCCATGGGCTCAGAAAGGTCGGAATACTGAGTCCTGCAGGAGCTGGGATTCATGCCTTGGCCCCCGAGGCACAGACTCGTCCAGCAGTGGCCCAAAAGTGAACTTGGTGGGGTGAATGTCTTACAGCAAATGCTCTAAGTGTCCTCCCTTTCCCCAAGGACTGAGGATGACCCTGATTCCCATCCTCTGGTTCAGGAGAAAGCTGTCTGTAATATATCTCGATATCTTTGTGTATAACTACATATCTTTGCTTTGTAGTACATCTATATAATCAATATCCTTTTATAAAAGCTAATTCTTAGTGGTTAAATCAAAGTGGGGTGCTAATCACTGGCAGTTAATGCTGGAGAGAACACAGCACAACGGAGGTTCAAGCCGACAGCACTGAGAAGTGACATCTCCAACCTTCCAGGGAATACCCTCAGAACACAGAGGAGGAAAAGAGCCTTGCTTAGGGGCTCCATCTGACCAGGAATGTGACAGTTGTGATGAGGACCCTCAGAGCTTATAAGGCAACATCAGAATTTAGAAGAATCAGCTGGGTTTGTTTGTTTTTTTAAATTTACAGCAAAATGTACTGTTACATGCTGAAAGGGAGAGGAGAGGGGATTTGAACAGTTAATTAAAGGAGGTAATAGGAAATAAAGCTAAAAAGGTAGCCTGGGGACAGACAAAACAAAAGAGGAAGTTACCTGTATATATTTGGCATGTCCTTGACCATAAGTTTCCATAGGTATTTGTAAAGGTAAGAGAGGGAGGTAAAAGCCCACTCCAACAACTCAGTGTCCTGGGTCTCTAGAATCGCGGTAATGGCCAGGAAAAAATCTTTAAAATTTGGATAGAAGTCGGTCTGAAGATCCCGAGCCAACTGAACCACCAGGCTGCATTGGAAATAACAAAAAGGCATTAATGATGTTCAAAGACTCAGACTCCAAGTATCTCGCAGTATCTGGAGCATAAGCAGTATGGTGAAAGGGGATGGAGGATGGCCTCGTGGTCAGAAAGACCTGCATCTGTGACCCCTGGCATGCCACTAACCGCTCAGGGCCCTAAGAAACTAAGACTGTAAATTGCAGAGATGGACCGATTTGCGTTGGTAGAGGAAAATCTGGCCTCATCTCCTTATTTCCATGAAATTGCAGGCCTGACCCCCTCCACTCCCCGCTGAGGCCCAGAAAAATAAAGTTAAAAGGGGAGGGGGGGAGGAGAAATATGAGAACATCTTTCAAATATCAAAGCATTTACAAATTAGTGCTTAATCAGACATGAAAAAGATTCCTTCTGTCCTTAGGGTCTGACAAAAAAATAAACAATGGATCAGACAAGGGCTGCTTTTTCTATCAATATCAAGAGAAAATATTGTTAATCCAGTAATTTTATCATACAGAAATAGGGGGAGTTGGAGGGGTTTTTTTAAAGCTCTCTCCTCCCATAAAGACACATACATACATACACACACACACACACACACACACACAGAGCTATGTTATAATGTACTGTATATAAAATAAAATATATGTAATTATAATATAAATGCATTATGTTCAGCACCACAGTATGTCAATGCTTCATATAAATGACATCCATTTTAATATTCAAATAGCACATGTTAAAGTGCAGATTCTTCTTGTTTGTGACTCATAAACCACTGACAATTCTGTCATACTTCAAGGATCTGTGATTTTGTAGGTCATAGGATCACAGAGGGCCTGTAGCACCTGCTAGGACATTGGCACAGCCTTTCAGAACCCACAGTCAGCTTGAAAACCTGAGGAAGGCTAACTGAGCAGAAGGCCTTGGTCGTTAAGTCACCACGTCCCATCCATCCCCATCAGAAGGCAGGGCCTACTTCACACAGTAGGCCTTCCCAAGGGAGGCAGGCGGCCCCTCACACGCTCCAGTGGGACGACCTCTCTCTTGAATGGGCAGTCACACTATGGGGCCTTCACCCAAGGGCCTGCAACTTACTCCAGTAGCGGCTGATAGGCCAGGCTGTGCTTGATCTGCAGATGGGTCTTCAAGCTCAGGACAATCTCACTCTGATGGTAAACCAGCTGATTGAACGACTGACACTTGCCGACAACTTCTTTGTAAAATTTTCCTAAAAAGAGGGAGGAGAAGAAATTACTCTCGTTATTATATAGTAATACAGAAGTTTCTTGGTTAACGGAGAAAACATTCAAAACCACAACTGGTGAATATATTAGTAAACTTCAACAGGACGTACCAAAATGCTCTGTGAGGTTCAACTCTCTCCATTTCTGCAGTCCTTCATAAAAGTAGGTTTCCACCTCCTATAAAACCAAGACACTGCACTAGTTAACAAGCCAAGTGAAAACTCTCTGATAAACCACAAGCACATTTCTCTGGTTCCTCTCATTAGGTCTAATCCTTCTTTACATCATGACTAATGTAAAAATATGCTTAACATTAATGTGTAAGTAGAGCCTATATCAGATTGCATACAGTCTTGGGAAGAGGGGAGGCGAGAAAGGGGGAGAAAATTTAAAACTCAAAATCTTAAGGAAGTGAATGCTGAAAACTAAAAATTAATTAATTTAAAAATATTTATTGAAAGAAGAAAAAAAGGACAGTTAGTGATATAACAAAGTATAAAACAAGGATGAATTGAAAGGGATTTACACCTTAGGCAAGTCTTTCAAAATTGCAAATTCCTTTTTTGTTTATTTTAAAAATACAAAACTGGCTATTCAGGAAAACTTTAGAGCAGCTAAGTATCATGAGTTACTATTACCTCTGTACTGAGATTTAATCCATATAATACTTTAATTGGCATAATTTAATTTTAATAAAAATTTCCTAGTCAACCTCTTTTCTATCTACTGGCTCTTTCCCTGTTGCTTTCAAATATGCCCAGAGTTGCTCTTTCCTTGAAAAACCCTCACTAGACCCTTCTGTCCCCTCAAATGATGATCCTCTACCTTTCTTCCTTTTCTCAGCCAAAGCACTCATCACCTCCACTTCCTCTCTCACTCCTGACCCATCCCTCCACTGAAACTGTCCTAGCCAAAGTTACCAATGATTTCTTAACTGCCAAATCGGGCGGTTTCCTCTCAGTCCTCATCCATCTCTTCCCCCCACCCCCACCCCCCATCAGCTCCCATGGGTTTAACTGTCAGCCCTATGCAGATGATGTAGACAATTGTGGGACTTCCCACCATGACCACCACCCCCAGGGGAGTCAAGCTGCCCAGCTCCCATACATCCATGTACTCCCCCGAAACTCTATGATTTGCCCCACACCCGACCACGATCACAAAATCCAATGAGCAAGTCTAGTAAGGCACTTCTTTCACCACAGACCTGTTTGGAAAATCAGCCAGGCCCCCTAGCCAGCAAGGCCAGTGCAGGATAACCTCCCAGCAACACCACAGACTGGACACATGCAGCCTGTAAGTGTTTAGGTCCTGAGACAGCAAGGGTGGAGGGCTCCCCAGAGAAAGCCCCAAGCTGAAGACCTTGCAAGCTCCCAAGGGGCTCAGCAGCCCTCAGACCAGAAGAGCCCAGCCAGGGGCGCTGAGGTCCCCAACACTCTGATCTGAGACACTCCAAACCTTAACAATCCACCGGATCCAAACCACAGGACATGAAGGTCAATCAGTCAGTCAGTCAATAAACATTTATTAAGTGCCTACTGCGTACCAAACACTGTGCTAAGCTCTGGGGACACACAAAGGCCAATCTAACCGGCAGGCAGGACAAGAACCCAAGGGATTGAGGAGAAGACCGAGCCTAATGAGGAGCTACAACTGAAGGGAGGAGTAAATCAAAGAAAACACCATCTAGTAAGAACAATTATTGCAAATCTAACTCCGGAACAGCTGTCAGCAGAGACCGAAAGGAAAAAATGGATTTTCTACAAGGAACATGTGAATAACTAGAAGAAACGAAACAAGACAAAACAAGGTAAAAAAAACCTCTTAGGAAGGGGGGCAGCCAGGTGGCACAAGTGGATAGAGCTCCAGCCTTAGAGTCAGAAGGACCTGAGTTCAAATGTGACCTCAGACACTTGACACTTACTAACTGTTTGACCCTGGGCAAGTCACTTAACCCCAACTGCCTCACCAAAAAGCAAAAAAAAAAAAAAAAAAGAAAAGGCTCTGAAGGAAAAGTAGCTTAGAAGACTAAGTGGTAAGCTCTCCCCAAGAAATGGAATCCCTGAAAATCAAAATGGATCAAACAGAAGTCAGTAATTCCCTAAGAACAAGAAATATCAGCATAAAATCAAGAAATGGAAAAAAAACATTAAAAAAGTAAAATATCTAATATCAACCTGGAAAACAGATTAAGAAGAGATAAATCATTAAACTCCCTAAAAGCCATGTGCAAAAAGCAAAACAAAAAACAACCAAAACCAGACACTATATTTCAAGAAATCATAAATGGAAACTGTCTAGATCTATTAGAACTGGAAGGCAAGGAAAAGATAAAAAGAAATCACTAATCACCTCCCGAAAAGAAGCTCCAAAGGAGTATCATGGCCAACACCCAAGCTCCCAAGTCAAAGAAAACCTTACAAACACCTAAAGACAGGATGCTGTTCAGGTACGGAATTAATGAGGATCACATAGGACCTAGCAGCTTCTAGTAAAAAGGAGAGAATTCAGAATACAACATTCCAAAAAAGAAAAGATACCAGCTTATAAACAAGAATAAATTATCCTGAAAGACAGAATATTATCTAATGGACCTCTCCAGAGGGCAGAGGAATAGACCTTCAATAGAAACATTGCTGAAATACAAACTCAAAGGTCGCGAGAAACGTACGAGAGTAAATTCATGAGAGCGATTAGGAGCAACTGCTGATGATGTAGCACCAACCTTCTAACAAGGAGGAGCAAGTATCCCTGCAGAGGGGCCCGAGGGAGGCAGTGGGCCGGTGCTGTTCCAAGAGTCTGAAGATGGGGAAAGAAGGAAAGTTTGTAAAAGGTGTAGGAAGAAGAAGGTGGGACTTGTCATTTCTCCTAAGAGGGACGCAAACCTAGAGATGGGGCTGTGGGGTGAGGCACGCAGATGAACCTCACTCTTATCTGAAGAGGACACAGGAGGGTCTGTATCAAAAGACAAGCAGTTCTGCGCAGAAACACGTCAAACGGAAAGGGGAAACGAGTAGGAAAGGGAGACTGAGAGGGTAGATTAGAGGGAAGAGTCACAAGCAAAAGAGCTCTCCTGATCCTGAAGGGAGAGAAAAGGAGGGAGGTAAAGAAGGGCTAACAACAAAGAAAAGAGCTAGACTCTAAGGGGATAACCAACTGTGTTGTGATGACAAGGATTTTAGAAACCCATGCATAGTATGAACTGACAGACTGAAGTGAACAGAACCAGGAGGATAATTTGCACAGGGACAATAACATTGTAAAGACAAACTCTAAAAGGCTTAAGCATGTCCAACCATGTGTCTGCAGGACCGATGATGAGGCCTGTTAAGCCACTTCTTGGCAGAGAGGCGATGGACACAAGGGGCAGAAGACATAACTGCGGACATGGCCACTGTGTGGGTTCATTCTGCCTGAATATACTTTGGTTTACACTTACACACACACACACACACACACACATACACACGCTTTTTTTTTCCATTTTGGAGGGAACGAGAGTAATGTCAACAATAGGGGACCACTGTAATGTTGAAAAACACACAGTTCATTACAAAGACTTACACAAACTGACACAAACTGAAGTGAAAAGAACCAGGAGAACATTGTACACGGTAACGGCAACATGGTGAGTTAATGAACTGGGAATGATTTAGCTACCCTCGGCAATACAAAAATCCAAGACAAACCCAAAGGAATACTGACGAAGCATACTGCTTTTCACTTTCTTTCATTCTTCTTCTTTTTGTCTGAGTTTCCTTGTACAAAATGACTAAGACGGAAATGTTTTACATGCTTGTACATGTACAGCCTGTATCAGATTGCTTGCCATCCCAGGGAGGGAAGGAAAG
Organism: Phascolarctos cinereus; assembly: GCF_003287225.1. NCBI lineage: Eukaryota > Metazoa > Chordata > Mammalia > Diprotodontia > Phascolarctidae > Phascolarctos > Phascolarctos cinereus. Next base: position 270,737,668 of record NW_027555514.1, on the reverse strand, counting down.
AGAGAATTTGGAACTCAAAACTTTTTTTCAAAAAATGTTAAGAATTGTTTCAACATGTAATTGGGGAAAATAAAATATTTTTTCAAATTCACAGTTCAGAAGAAAGCACAGACAAGCAGGACAATTTTGAATTACGTTATTTTTTTTTTAAATGAAAGGAAGGAAATGGACCACTTCACATAGAATTCTCTTTTTGACGTTCTGCTATGTGTATGGAAATGATCTTTTTAGATGCTCATAATAAAAAAAAATTTTAAAGAAAATTATATGGTGCTTTTAACAATCCCGTATCAAAGGCCTCTCTCTTTGGCTTTGATTATTTTCCCAATGATATCCTCTGACTGAGATTTATGGCACACCACACAGTGGGCAGAATCAAAATCACAAAAAAGTCCAAGGAAGATGGAGAGGCCTACAAAGGCTAGGTGGGACCTAGTCCAGGCTCTGCCCCTTGCTACAAGTAGGACTCTGATCAAGTCACTTCCCTTCCTCAACTGTAAAATGAGGGAGGTGGGACTAGAGAACCCCTGGTCTGAATCCCCACAGCGACACATACTAGCTGGGGGATCACGGACAGTCACTCAGGGTTATCCTCTACCACATGGGGATAATGATACCTGTGGTACCTACACCTCAGCACTTTTGGGAGGATCGAATCACAGAATCACAGATTCTCATAGCTGGTCATCAAGTCCCATCTACCACACTGCCAACAAGCAGTCAGCCAGGCTTTGCCTGAAGGCCTCTAGTGAAGGTATTGAGAGAAACCTGGGAAGACCTGCATGAACAGATGCTGAGTGACATAAGTAAAACCAGGAGGACAATTTAGACAACCACCACAGTGATACAAAGGAAAATCACTCTGAAAGACCGAGTTGTGTCCAATTAAGACTGCCCAGGGTGGATAGCAATCATACTTCTTGCCTCCTGGTAGAGAGGATGGACTGGAGATACAGAATATGAGAAACGTCTTTGGACAAAGCTGAAGAACTGACTTGTTCTGCTTAATTGCATTTATTTGTTACAAGGAAGGATTTTTTTGGAGGAGGAAGGAAGGGAGGAAAGGAGAGGGAAGGGCTGCTATAACAATGCAAAAAAAAATCCTATCACTGAAACATTCAAAATGAAAAAATTCAGAAAATGACAGGGCATTTTGTTACTACTATGCTGAATATGCATTTTTTAAAAAAGAAATTGATGATAACAAGTTTGTGGTTTCACATAAAATATTCTTTCTTGTTCTTTGTATATTTAAAAAGTTAATACTTGTAGATAAACGCTAAATTTGTAACCAAAACAGGGAATTTTTTCAAAAAGACCACCAGTGAGAGAGAACCTGCTATCTCCTGTGCCAGTCCATTCTGTCCTGGATTAGAATTCTGTCTTGGATCAGCCATCTGGGGTCAGGCTGTGGAAGGCGTTTCTAGGGGGTTGGCATTAAAACTCAGAAAGCAAACAGCTTCCCCAAGGAGGGACAGAAGAGGGGAGCAGAAGACAGAAATCAGAGGCAGCAGCTAGGTAGCATCTTGGGGAATTTAGGTGTGAGGGGAAGAACGGACAGTAGGATCAAGTTGGGGGGTTTTTTCCTCCTTGCCTCAAACTTCCCACTCCAAAAAGGAGGTCTATACCACACTAGAAATTATTCCTCAGCCTAGTATAGTGATAGGGAGGGCCAGAAAGTCCTGGGTTCAAATGTTGCCTCTGGCACATCCTGGCTGTGTGACCCTGGCCAAGTTCCTCAACTTTTCAAAGACTCAGGAAATGAAGTCTCTGAGTTACAGAAAGTTGTAGCAGATCTGCCTCAATAGAGGGTGTTCCCACACAGGGAGTTCCCCACAACAGACAAAATCATGTAAGTTTCCAAATCAAAAAAAAAGTCAGAGAGCTGGAAGGAACGTGAATAGGTCAAACACTATGCAAGCTCTGAAACACAGTATAAAACATCGATTATAATGACCACCTTGCATTCTACTTGGTCAAAATACAATCAACCTGAAAACTCTTCCATGTACACCAATAGCAATCCATTTTTAAATGCCCTTCAAATAATGAAAAGATTTGTCACAGATGACATTTTTACCTCATCATAACTGGCAGTCCTATCAATCCGATGGATGATATCGATATTAACATTCCCGAGACGTTCAGCAAAAGTAAGAAACTGAAAACAGAAAACACGTACGACGGTTACAGACACGTCAAACCTTTAGGAAGCACACAACACCGGTTTGGGGGGCTGGGATTATATGCATGGGTTTGGTTTCACGAAGTTTATTTATCTGAAAATCCCCTCTCTTAAGGAAGGCACTGTGGTGTGGTGGACAGAGCAAGCGATTTGGATTTAGGAAGTCCCAAGTTTAAATCCACCTTGGACATTTCCTAGCTGGGTGACCCTTAACCTCTTTTAAACTCAGTTTCTTCATCTGTAAAATGGGGTTAATAACAGCACCTACCTCCCAAGTTTGTTGAGAATAAAATGAGATTATATGTGTAAAGAGTTTCGCAAACCTCAAAGCACCATGTAAATACTAGCTATTCTCATCAATAATAATCATAAAAGCTCCTACCTCCCAAGATTGAGGATAAAGTGAGATCTTTGTAAAGCACTTTACAAACCTTAAAGTACTACATAAATACTAACTTATTATCAATAATAATAATGATGATGATGATGGCACCTACCTTCCAAGATTGTTGTAAAATGAGCTATTTCTAAAGCACTTTGCAAACCTTCAAACATCATATAACTGTTATTACTAAATAACCATAAGGGCTCCTACTTTCTGAGACTGTGAGGATAAAACGAGACATTTTGTAAAGCACTTTGCGAACCTTTTCTATATAAATGTTATTAAATAATCACAAGAGCAACTGCTTCCCAAGATTGTGGGGGGGAAATGAGATAATATTGGTAAAGCATTTTGCAAACCTTAAAGCACTATATAAATGCTATTGTTATTAAATAACCATAAGAATGCCTACCTTCCAAAACTGTGAGGATAAAATGAGGCAATATTTGCAAAGCACTTTGCAGACCTCTATATAAATACTATTATTATTAAATAATCATAAGAGCTCCTAGCTCCCAAGACTGTAAAGGTAAAATGAGATAACATTTGTAGAACATTTGAAAGCCTTCTCTATATAGATGCTATTATTATTAAATAATCACAAGACCAGTTGCTTCCCAAGATTGTGGGGGTAAGATGAGATAATATTTATAGAACATTTGAAAGCCTTCTCTACATAGATGCTATTATTATTAAATAATCATAAGAGCGCCTACCTCCCAAAACTGTGGGGATAAAAATGAGATTTCTGTAAAGTACTTTGCAAACCTTAAAGCGCTATATAAATGCTATTATCAAATAACCACCAGGGATCCCTCCTCCCAAGGCTGTGTATGTGGGTAAAAGGAGGTATCGGTAAAGCACTTGGCAAACCTTGAAGCACTATACAAATACTAGCCGCTAGCTATCGCCCTCCTCAATAATGATTACTGCACCCACCTCTCCAGAGGGTGGTGACAAAATGAAGGAACACAGGCAAGGTGATTCGCCAAGCTTTACGTGCTACACGAATGCTATTATTTTCACGCTCAACGACAAACATCCCGGCCTTTGCGGTGCTTTCCCTCTTTACTATTATTTCTCATGCCTCCGGTCCGTGGCTAGCCTAGCTGGGGATTACAAGCACGTCTCCCCCGTTAGATGGGGAGTTCCCGGACCACAGGGCTGTCTCCTGGAGGCGCCTATTAGGAAGCGCGGGTTCCCAGGCTAAGGCTCCGGCCCTGGGCAGCCTGGAGGATGCGCCCCGCGCCGGTGCGGCCCCTTCCGAGGGTCCTGCCGGTAAAGGCGAAGCTCCCCGCGGGCAGGGGCACGAGGTCCCCCCGAGCAGGAGCTCCCACCTGGCTGCGTGCATAGATAACGAAAGACAGCCCAGGAGAAGGAAGGACCCGCCCCCTTAGCCAGCAGGGAGTCCGGCCCTACGGAGGGGAAACTGAGGCGGGGGAAGCCCGAAGCGCCGCCGCGCAAGGACCGGGGCACGCAGGCCCGAGCTCCAGGGCCGGCAGGGACCCTCAGGGCCGATGCTCCTGCGACCCTCCCTCATTTCAAGGGGAAGGACACGGAGGCCTGCGACTCTCCCCGCCCCCTGCTCGGGCCCAGCTGCGGCCGGAGCCCGACGGAGGCCCCGGGGGCGCCCCCAGCCTGGCCCGGCTCCCGCCCCCGGCCCCCTACCCGGCCCTGGCCTGGCCAAGGCCCCGCGCTCACCCGGTACGTGTTCTCCGACTTGTGGGCAAAGGGTTTCGGCTTCATGGCTGCGGGCGCCGGGAGGGTCCGCGGGTCCGGGAGCCGCGCTGGAGGAAGAGGGGCAGGCGAGCCTGGAGGGCGGGGGCAGCGACCGAGACCCTAACGCCGCTGGGGGTCCTCGCTCACGTGCGCGCCCCGGCTCTGGGCGCCGCCATGACCGCGCGAGAGAGGGGCGGGGCCGCGGGAGGGACGTCACGTGAGCGGGCGGAAGCTCGCGGATGGGGAGGGGCGCTTTCCCTGAGAGGGCGGGAGAAGGAAGGAGGAGAGGGGCGGGGCAGGGAGGGAGGAGGAGGGAGAGCAGAACCCGTCGTGTAGCTAGTGCAACCCCGTCATTTTACAGGCGGAGAAGCCGAGGTACAGAGCGGTTTAATTGGCCTAAAATCATGGGCCTAGATCTAGCGCTACAAGGGACCTAAGAGGCATCTAGTGCAACCCCCTCATTTTACAGATGGGGAAACTGAAGCACAGGGTGCAGAAGTGATGCACGAAGGCTCACCATAGCGGAGCTATGATATGACCCTGGTTCCCCCAGCCTCAGCCCCATAGCTCTGTACCCCAGACCAGGATGTCCTCTTTTACTTACTTTCTGTGTCAAGTATAAATCTTTTTGCTGGCCTTCTTCCTCCTGTTTTCATGTCTGTCCTTTCCCAGTATTGCTCTGCCTGCTTCCTCCATTCCAGTCACGCTAGGATTCCCTCACTCTGACCCTTTGCCCATACCTCCAGGTTTCCTTTGCAAAAGGTAAAACCCCAGCGCTTCACAGAAACCTCAAGGGACTATGGGATTATCACAAATAAATGAGTGAATGCAAAGCCTGGAGGTCATCATCTGTGGAGTTCTTTGTTAGGAGGGGTGCAGTGCAAACCCAAGCTATGGTTATACTAGAATCATGACAAGTTGGTACATCCGTAGTTATCCTGTTTCAGAATGAAAATCAAACACATTCACTCTCTTCTCTCTCTTCTCTCTCTTCTCTCTCTTCTCTCTCATCTTCTCTCTCTCTCTCTCTCTCTCTCTCTCTCTCTCTCTCTCTCTCTCCATATCCTTACCATCAGTTGCTTTGTGGTCATTATGCAAAATAATAATGGTAATGAGTTATTTTGGAAATAGCACTCTTATCTATTTTCACTAAGTAAATCTCAGTTTCCTCCTGTATAAAATGAGAGGTTGGAGATGGTGGTCTCTAAAGTTCCATCCAGCTCAGAATCTACGATCTTTTGCATTCCTTAGGTGAGAGAATGCATTCTAGGCATGAGGCACTGCCCAGTTCAAAAGCAAGGAGGTAGGAAATGATGTACTGTATATGAGGTAGAAAGTAGGTTAGTTAGTTCAGAATGTATAGTATGTAAGAGGGTGATAGCATAAAACCCAGCACTGAAAGGCTTCAACTGCCAAATCAATCAATCAATAAATATTTATATTAAAAAATTTTATTGAAAAAATTTTATCTTCGAGGCACTGAGACTACAAAGACAAATTCCAATGTCTCTGAGTTATCAGTTTGGATGTCCCCTCCAGTTATGCAAATCACAACCCCAAACTTGCCTCCCCATCCCGTCTGACATCTGTCCATCATCTTTCCACATCTCAGGGGGACCACCCTGGAGACCTCTCTTGCTTTCTCTTGACATAGCAAGATGCCAGTGGACAAGTAGATTGCCTCCCCTGCAAATTGTCCCCTTGTCTCCCACCTATCTCCCTTTAGTGTATATACTTCTGAAATAACTTCCTTTACTCCATTTCCTTTTTGACATTTCTTATTGTTTCTATGGAGCAGCTTGTTCATTCTTCTGATGTGCTTGTGTGATACTTATTTTCAATTCTTCAGAGACCATTGTATTCTAGCCTTGTAGCCACAGAAATAGCTACATGCAGGTTGCTTTATTGTTGCCACTTGGCTACAGTCCCTATTTTTTTAAGATAAGCCTTTTACACTTCTGCTATTTCCCTGTAAATGTTGTTAATTATAACTTCCATGTTAATAAAATTATGACATGCTCCTGGGAGCATGCCTGTATGAAATCTGATATGCCGATCTCTATAGGCAAGTGCATTTATTGTACATTTAAATCTCCTTCTTAGGCAATTTAGTACAACAGACATTTAAGAAGACAAGAGGGTGGGTATCATAGTAGATGGAGAGCATATGAGTCAGGGTGACCTGAGTTCAAGTCTTGCATTTTACATGTACTGGCTAAGTGACCCTTGGGTCAATCATTTAACTTCTAAGAGTGCCCTGGCCACTGAGCTGCAGATTCCATTGTTATTCTGCATTGATAGGAGTTTCCTCAAACACAGGTCTAGACACCCCCTGCCCCAACCCTGGAATGAGCAAGGTAATAGTATAAAGGGGGGATATAAAGATGAGTAGCGCATTCCCTGCTCCTGAAGACATTCTACAAGAGGCAAGGAGGGGGAAGGGAGAAAGGAAAAGGAGGGGGCTTTAACTTTGACAGATTTCATCTTGCAATCTTTGCTTTGGAGAAAGTCAACCTTTAAAGCGCAGGTAATCTTGATGTTATAGTTAACTAGTTCAGTTTGATGGTCCCCTCTGCTCTGGATTAACTTGTCTCCTTGTCCTCCAATGCCTTGCCCAGATCCCAACCCCAGATTCCTCCCCACGCCTTCTGAGAAGCTGCTAGATACAGCTGGAGAAGGCCAGGCTGTGGCCACTGTCTTCTGATCCCAGCTGGACCCCCTGATACTACAGATCAGTCAGTCAACATTTATTATGCACTACTAGTTGTGTTGACCCTGGGCGAGTCACTTAACCCTAATTGCTTCACTGGAAAACAGACAACCCCCCCCCCCATTTATTATGCACCTATTATGTGTCAGGCACTGCACTAAGCACTGGGATACAAAAAGAGGTAAAAGACAGTCCCTGACCTCAAGGAGCTTACAATCTACTGGGGGAGACAACATGCAAACAACTACGTACAAACAACCTACGGACAGGGGAAAATGGAAGTAATCTCAGAGGTGGTCCCAGAAATTCCATGACATAAGGAGCAGTTGAAGGAACTTGGCACTTTTAGCCTGGAGGCTGCTTGGTATTTGGAAGAGAAGACTGGACTTTGAGTCTAGTAGAATGGCACTCAGTCAACATTTATGAAGTACCTCCGGGTGAGCCAAGCGTTGTGCTAAACACTAGGATGCAAAGAAAGTCAGAAACAATCCATGCCCTCAAGGAGCTTACAATTTAAGGGGGGAGCCAACATGCAAATGACTATTATGTACAAACTGGCTATAAACCAGACGAATCTCCTCTAATGATTCTTGACTGAATTCCCCACAAGGGTAATTCTGAATTTCCCTTTCCTTCTCAGAAGCTTTTACTTTGTATTGTGAAAATTGAGGCCATTTGGCACCATTCCCTTTTCTCCTCTCTCTACGTTTCAGAAGTTCTTGATATCCTCCATCCTCTCCTCTTTCATTTGGTCTCAGAGGAGACCCTCCTTGCTCCTTATCCCTCCCTGTCTCCCCCAACAGCCTCCTCTCTCTCCCACCATCCCTCCAGGGTTCCTCCCTCTCTCTGTGTCTTAGACTCTGTATCTTCTTCTAAAGCTTGGCCAAGAGCCAACTTCTTTCTATATTCGGCCTTTCCTAATTTCCTCCAGCTGTTAATACTTCTCACCACCAAACCCCCAAAACTCTTGTATTTACATTGTACATGTTCACTAATGTGCAGGCATGTTGTTTCCCAGGAAGTGTCTAGAAGGCAGGGTCCAGTTTTTGTTTCTTTTGTGTCCTTAGCACCTAGCAGCACAGAGCTTGGCATACATTGGGTACTCAAAGATGCTTGTGCTCCAGGAAAATCTGAGGCACAGAGAAGCCAGAGGTAGCTAAGGTTAGCCCTGAAAGCATCCCAAGCCTCACTGCCTTACCTCAGTATTATTTAGGTGATTGGAGATACAATAACTGAAGAATATGGCTCACCAGGGAATGACACCTGTTTTCTTCTAAAGGAGCTAGAAGTAGAAAGTGTTATCACACCCTCCTGTCCCTCCCACTCATTTATTTAAATGTGATTAAAAACTGGGTGAGTTTGGGTGAAGTTCAGTCAGCTAGCTGGTCCATTGGCCTTTATCAAGTATCTACTGTGTGGCAAATGCTGTGATAAGTGCTGGGGATACAAAAGGAGATAAAAGACAGTTCCTGCCCTCAAGGAACTTAAAATGCAATGGGGGAGACCACAAGCAAATATATACAAAGCAAAGAGCAAAGAAATATGTACAAGCAAGCTATATTCAGAATAAATAGGAAATAATTAAGATGGGTGGCACTGGAATGAAGAGGGGCTGGGGAAGGCTTCCTGTAGAAGGTGGGATTTTAGGTGGGACTTAAAGGAAGCCAGGGAGGTCAGTAGTTAGACGGGGAGGAGAGAGCATCGTGAGCATGGGAGATAGCCAGAGAGAACATCCAGAGTTGAGAGACACGGAGTGTCCTGTTAATGGAGAGAGCTAGGAGACCAGTGTTACAGGATTGAAGAGTATGTGTCAGGGAGTAAAGGTGTAAGAAGATTGGAAAGGTAAGAGGGGGATGGGTTATGAAGGGTTTTGAATGCCAAACAGAGGATTTTGTATTTGATGCTGGAGTATGAAAGCAACTAGGGTCTATTGAGTAGGAGGGCCACTTGGTTGGATGTATGCTTTAGAAAAATCGCTTTGGGGGCTGAGTGGAGGATGGGTTGGAGCAGGGAGAGATTTGAGTCAGGTAAACCCAGCAAGAGGCCCGGGAATAGTCCAGGAATGAGGAGATGGGCACTTGCACTGCAGTGGGGGCCATGTCCAAAGAGAGAAGAAGAGGGCTTTTCAAGAGATATTGCAAAGGTCAAACGGACAGGCTTTGGTAACAGCTTGGAAATGGGGAGTGAGAGATAGTGAGGAGCCCAGGATATCTGCTAGGTTGTAAGCCTGAAGGACCAGGAGAATGGTATTTGCTCTCTACAGTAATAGGGAAGATGGGGGCCATCTCCAGTCGTCCTTATCCATATCTTGCCACTGGACCCAGATGACTCTAGAGCAGAAGGTGAGGCTGGTGACTTTGCACAGCCCTGCCTCACTTAAATCCAATTCATGTGCAAGCCATGGCATCACCTTCCCAATGTCAAGGTCCTCTTTGAGAATGAAGGACAAACAACAATAGGGAAGAGGGGGGGGTGGAGGTTGAGGAGGGTTTAGGGGTAAAGTTCAGTTTTGAACACGTTGAGTTAAAGATGTCTACTGAACATTGAGTTTGAAATGTCTGAAAGGCAATCAGAAATATGAGACTGGACCTCAGCAGTGATGTTAGGGCAGGAAAGATTGATTTGAGAATCATCAACCTAAAGATGATAATTAAATCCATCGGAGCTGATGTAGTATAGGAGAAATGTACTAAATAGAAGAAGAATCAGTAGAGAGTGCTGTGGGACAACTATGGTGGCTGTGACCTTGATGAGGATCCAGAAAATAAGACTGATTAATAGGTAGGAGGAGAACCCAGAGAGAATGCCCAAACACTTAGAAAGAAGAAAGTATCAAGGAGAGAGTGAACGACAGTGTCAAAGGCTGCAGAGACATCAAGAAGAATGAGGATTGAGAAAAGGCCTTGCATTTGGCAGTTCAGAGGTCATTGCTGATTTTGGAGACCCGTAGTTTCAATGGAATGATGAGGAAGGAAGCCAGATTGTTGGGGGCTAAGAAGAAAGTGAAAGGAAAGGTAGCCTTTTGTAGACTGCCCTGTCAGAGGGTTTAGCACAAAGGGCAGAAGGGATATAGGATGACAGTTAATGGGGATGGAAGGATCAAGTGAGGGTTTTGGGGGGATGTTAGAAAGATGGTCACACTTGTAGGCAGTAGGAAATGAGCCAGTAGGCAGAGAGAGATTGAAAACCGCTGATAGATCAGGGATGACAAGAGAGGGCAATCTGTTGGAGAGATGGGACTGATGGGATTCAGGTAGAGGGGTTAGCCTTAGTAAGGTGTAAAGCCACTGTATCAGGTAAAACAGGGTTGAAGGAGGAGAAAGTGCATCTGAGGGATATGAGGAAGAGGGAAGAAAAGGCAGTTCACATAAAATGGCCTCAATTTTTTTTTCTGCAAAATATGAGACAAGATTCTCAGCTGAGAGAGTGGGTGCAGGGAACCATGGGAAGTTTGAGGAGGGATGAGAAACTGTGGAGTGGGAGAGGAAGTTGATAAGGGAGGAATAGTAGGATTGTTAAGCAACAGTGAAGGTCAAGTTGAGTTGTAACTTTCTAGTGGAAACAGTTGCGTTATTTTCTCCGCCTTCCCTCAAGAGCGTGGGTGTAGGAGTGAAGGCAGCAGATGGTGGGAATGACCTGAGGCTGAAGCTTGGCCAGGCATAGTTGGAGATTTAAGGTGGCCAAGGACTCCAGAGAATAGTGTGGAGTTGAATCAGTTTGCCAAGGGGGTCAAGAATGGAAAATAGAGGAGAGAGTGGCTGCTGCAGGGGAGAGAAGGAGTCAAGGATTAGAGGTCATGGTGTGGTTAAAGAATGCGGTTTTGTATGGGAAGGCAGAGGGAGTTGGAAAGCCAAGAGATGATGGTAAGATAAGGCGATTTCAGAATTCTGAAACAGAATTCGCTAGACTGGGAGCTTTGTCGTTTTTAATTTTTTTTAATTAACAAGCATTTATTTTTCTTTCTCTCCATCTCCTCTTTCCTATCCCCTCCCCAGAGCTTTGTAAAACTCTCTTGTTCCTTCTTGAGCTAAAGGACACACAAATCTTCCCTTTCTCCACCAGGTGGCCAGTAATATTAGTGCTAACCTGCCTAACCTGATACTTCTCCCCAATTCAGTCTAATCTAATCAAACCAATCCAGTAAATCTTTTGTAAGTACTCACTATGACAATAATTTAAGTAGTTATTTAAGGCTTAAAAAGAGCGGTAGCAGGGGCAGCTAGATGACGCAGTGGATAGAGCACTGGCCCTGAAGTCAGGAGGACCTGAGTTCAAGTGTGACCTCAGACCAAACACTTGATCCTAGCTGTGTGACCCTGGGCAAGTCACTTAACCCCAATTGCCTAAAAAAAAAAAGGCAGTAGCATGGTACAGTGGTTAGAGACCTTGCCTAGGAGTCAGGCTGACTTGGGTTCAAGCCCAGTTTCTGACACTTAGTTATGAGTCTAAGACTTTTAAGTGTCATTGAAGGTCCCTATCTGGATTAACAGAGGGAGTTCCTGATACCAACATAACCATCATCCTTCCGGGCAAAAAGGTGTGCCTACATATAACTTAACATGCCTTATCTCATGCTTAAGTCTCAGAGGATACAGAGGCAAGTGAAAAAACAGTTCCTGCCCTCAGGGAGCTTACATATCAGCTCCACTGCTCTGCATATAATAGGCACTCTGGGGGAAAAAATGTTTATTGAATTAAGTGATGGAGAAGAGCAATTTGCTAGAGCAGAAGGGGATTCTAGGGCCAGCAAGTAAGTATGCCACTCTTAACTTCACTCACCCCCATTTCTGAGTGGACAGCTTTTTGCACCCAAGCTTTCCCAGCTTTAGCATCCTGGATACACCTAGGTGAGGGCCCCCAATCCTGTCTGGTCAGTCAATAAACATTCATTAAAGCCAGAACTTGAACTCCATCCTTCATTACTCTCTCTCTCTCTCTCTCTCTCTCTCTCTCTCTCTCTCTCTCTCTTCTCTCTCTCTCTCTCTCTCTCTCTCCTCCTCCCTCCCTCCTCCCTCCCTCCCTCCCTCCCTCCCTCCCTCCCTCTCTCTCTCTCTCTCTCTCTCTCTCTCTCTCTCTCTCTCTCTCTCTCTCTCTCTCTCTCTCTCTCCCCTTCCCCCAAGCCCTGAATATTTCTTTGAATGAATTCTTTAATTAGTGAAACATATAATGCAATTGTGGCATTTTATTGGGCAGCTAGGACACGGAAATTCCTAGAGGCAGCCTGAGATGCTCAATTAGGCTTATGGACTTTAAGGTAAAAATTGCAACACTACAAGAAGTGGCTGGCAATTCACTACAGGAGAGAGAGACAGAGCCAGACAGAGAGAAGAGAGAGCTGAACCCAAGCTCTTCTGAACCTCAGCCCAACTTGGTTTTGTAAACCAAATCCAAACAAAATAAAACATGTTTATTTTGACTTTGACTCAATCACAAAATGAATTCTTGACCTTGTGACCACTGGTTTCCACCCTTCTTTCTGTCTTGAGTTTTATATATATATATATATATATATATATATATATATATATATATATATATAGTATATATATATATATGTGTATGTGTATGTGTGTATATATACATATATACTCATATATGTATATATATTAATGTATGTATACATACATATATGTATGAATTTTTGACTTTTCAGACTTGCTACTTGGAACTATTTGCTTTTGGAATACAGGGTAAAGATCTTGCTTCTTGGAAAGGTTTTAAAAATAAACCCAGAAGTTGTGGAAAGTATGTTCTGTTTATTGATTCTCTTCTGAGCCTGAGGAGCTGGGGGGGGGGGTTGGGTGGGGAGGGGAAAGAACTATTTGAAGGAAAGAAAAGGGGTGGGGGGTGGAGTTCTGGTTAATCGGGGCCTCTGGGTTTTGAACAAAGAAGCTTTGTCAAATCCAACTAACCCAACAAAAGCTCCCAGGTTTTTGGCCAAAGGGTGGGAGGAGGACTAGGGCAGGCCAACTTAACCTGGGAGTGAAGGTGTTATGGATTACAGGGCGTTCCAGGCCAACAAAGCATCCTGCAGGTCAAAGCAAGATTTCCAAGTCCCTGCACACGACTGTCCTTTGTTGATCTAATTTGTTTTTGTTAATTCCTGAACTCTGAGTATCCAAATTTCAACCAGGCATTTTGGTAGCTAAGATGGAGAAAAGATAAATGACTACAGTCCAGGGAAATAGAGGATTGTATTGTCTGCCCTTGCTTGTAAATATATACTCTGCTACTGTATTAAGAAACCTTTCTTTCTTTTTTCTTTCTTACTTGCTTTTTCCTTTCCTTTCTTTTTCTCTCTTTTTTCCTTCCTTTCTCCTCTCCTTTTCTCTTCTCTCTTCTCTCTTCTTCTTCTTCTTCTTCTTCTTCTTCTTCTTCTTCTTCTTCTCTCTCTCTCTCTTTCTCTCTCACTTCTCTCTCTCTCTCTCTCTCTCTCTCTCTCTCTCTCTCTCTCTCTCTCTCTCTCTCTCTCTCTCTCTCTCTCTGTCCTCTCTCAGATTAAATCAAGAATAGAGATTGAATTACACTGAATTTCTTCTTGATAGGAAAGTAGCTAGGTGGAAGACCTGAGTTCAAATATGACCCCAGACACTTGTTAGCTATATGACCCTAGGCAAGCTGCTAAACTTCTGTTTACCTCAGTTTCCTTCTCTATAAAGTGAGAATAATAATAGCACCTACCTTACAAGGTTGTTGTGAGGATCAGATAAGATCATTGTAAATCGCTTAACACAGTGCCTTGCACACTTTATAAATATGAGATTTTATTATTGGTTAAAACCACTGCAGTTTGAGTCAGGAAGGCCTGGATAAAACCCAACCTCAGATACCTCCTAGCTGTATGACTTAGTATCTCTTAGTTTCCTCATCTATAAAATGGCTATAATAATAGCCCTTACGTTGCAGGGTTATTGTAAGGATCAAACAGAATAGAATAAGTACATCGATTTTCACATCTCAAAGTGCTGTATAAATGCTAACTAGAATTACTGATATGTTTTGAAAGAACTACATAGCAATATGTGGCATCAGGGCATAAACTTGTGTGTGTATCTATGTCCCCCTTCGAAGTCTGGTGAAACCTATGGACCCTTTCTCAGAATATTTTTTTTAATCCATAAAATGAAATATGCCGCCTTACAAAGGAAACCAGTCGTACTGAAATACAGTTATCAGAATATTAAAAACAACAAACAAAAAGTTTATGGAATCCAGGTCAAGAGTTCCTACTTAGGGAGACAGTACTGTTCAGTGGCAAAAACGCTAGAGATTTAGAGTCAGTGGACCTGGGTTCAAAATTTTGCCTCTACTCCTTAGTATCCTTACATAAATCACTTTTCTCATCTTTAAAATGAAGGGGTTGGACTCCCTGGCCTCAAAATCCCTTGTAGCTACCCCATCCATTTACTCCTTTGATTGAGATGTTGACAGTGATTACTATATCCCTTTTTGCAGCTGAGGAATCTAAGATTTAGGGAAATTAAGTGAGTTGGTTTCAGTCAAATATATCATTAGGAAGTGAGTCAGGACTAGAACTCAGGTCACTGGGTCCTCATTCAGGGACTATTCCCTTGTGACAATGGTTTCTAGTCATTTTTTCTATGAAATGTTATGTATGTTGTTGATAATTCTTCGTTCTGTTATATGCCAACCCTATATTCCAGAGAAAAATCCAGCTTGCTATAGGAAATAGTTGTTTTTATTTGATGGTCTATTGTCTGTGAAGATTTCATGTAGGATTTCTGCATCTGTGTTTTTGAGGAAAACTTGAGTATAATTTTCTTTCTTCTTAACCAGAATCTGATACCAAAACTGTATTTGCCACATGAGTTTTATGGTAGACCATCCTTTCCTACAAGACTTAATATAACATAATATAACATTTTCTTCAAAAATTTGGAAAAACCCTCTAATGAATTCATCAGGCACAGGTGACTTTTAAAGGGAGCTGATTATTACTTAAGTTTTTCTACTTCTGCTGCATTCTCTCTTTTCTGTTGTGTCAGTCTCGTGTTCTGTTTTGTCCTTTTTTTGGGGGGGGAGTACTAATTCACTTCCATTTGCTTTCTGAACCTGTTAGTTTACAAATATTGTATATATAAATAGACCTCTGTATATTATATACTTGAAAATATGTTCCCCATTTAAAGAAATGACTTTCATATTAGAGATTATATCTCCATTTTTACTCTTGAGTCTATTGATTTAAATACATTTTTTGAATTATATTTTTCTCCTCTTTTGCTTAACTGGGCTAATGGTTTAGCAATGTTATTTTTTAAAAATAATTATTGTTTTAGTTGATTGTATTTTTTGTGTCTTTGTTTTGTTTTACACTCCCCCCCCCCAACTTAGTATTATTATTTTCCTCTCCCACTTTAATTTATCATGTTCTGAATTTGGAGCCTTTTTAAAAAGTGTTGTTGGGAACTTGAATTCCTTTTGCTTATTGTTTATTTCTACTTTTATTGAGCTGAGGCTCTGAGAATGTGATACATAGAATTCTGTCAATTTATATGTACAAAGCATATCTTTGTAACTGACTATATCATAGTTTTGGGAATTATCATGTGTACTTTGAAAAGAAAGTGTCTTCTCTTTTTCTGCCATTAAATTCTTAACATATTTTAGTCAACAAACTAAATAATAATAATAAATAAAATAATAAAATTAAACATATTATGTGCCAGTCATGGCACATGCTGGGGATACAAATGAAAATAAAAAGAAACATCGTTTGCCCTCAGAGAGCTCATAATCTAATTTAAACTCTTCCAGTTTAATTCTAGGCTTAAACTGGTTGTTACAAAGCATTTGTCCAGCCAGGTTCACTTTCAAATGCAGCCTGGCAGCTGGACAGTCACTCCTTATTTGCAGGACGCTTCAGGGTTGAATGCCTTATTAGGTGATTTTTGTTGTTTAGGCATTTTTGGTTGAGTCTGACTCTTCATGACTCATTTGAGGTTTTCTTGGCAAAGGTACTGGAGTGATTTGCCATTTACTTCTCCAGCTCAATTTGCAAATGAGGAAACTGAGGCAAACACGGTTAAGTGACTTGTTCAGGGTCACATAGCTAATAAGTGTCTGAGGCTGGATTTGAACTCACAAAGATGAGTCCTCCTGACTCCTGGCCCCGTACTTCACCACCTGGCTGCCCCTTTTCTAGATTTAGCTGCCGTCGTACTCTAGTGTGGACTCCATTTCTTGCACCTATCAAGTTCTCAAAGGCTCTGTATGCACTAAGTTGAAATGAAGATAGAAGTAGGAAAAAAAAAGGCAGCCTAATCCCTGACCCAAGTGTGCCTCCTGCATGTGCTCATTGCCTAGTCCTGTGGCAAGTGAACAAATGCTTTTGACAGTTGCTTTGAGTTTGAAGTACTTGTCCCCAGGCATGGAAGGGAGAGTAAACCCTGACTTGGGACAACATTTGTATATTTTGGTTCTTCCTTTTCAGTACACATCCCTTTGTAAAAGCCAATTGAGGGTAATTGGTAAAAGTGATATTGAGGCAGTAATCACTAGCAGTTGATATTAGGAGGGAACACACTGGAATGGGGGCTTGAGCCAGTAGAATTAGAAAGACACCACCAGCCCCTCAGGGGTCATCCCTAGGATGCTAAAGGGGAGATGTAACCAACCTTGCTGTAGGGGCCTGACCTGCTAATATGTGCATCAGTTGGGAGAATAAGTCTAGAGTTTGTAGGAACTACGTGTTTATTCTGCCAGAAATGGAGTGATGGAGGCAGAGTATTGTGTGGAGCGAGAGCTGCCTCAAAGTTAGAAAGACCTGGGTTCCTGTCCTCTCTCTGATCCATACTGGCTTCGTGATCCTGGACAAGTCACAGCCTCTCAGTGTAACTCCAGATGTCTATGACCATAGGCTTTCTCTCCTTTTTGGTAGAGGTGGTTCCTTACACCAATGAAAAGATAGGTCCGAACCCCTCAAATGGAATGTCCATCAGTTGCATCATTCTTGACTTTCCACCAGTTTTTTCCCCCCACAGGATTGTCATGAGAATACATCTTATAAATTTTAAAGTGCTCCATAATTATGAGCTATCATTGCTATTGTTTGGGTGCTAATTCTTTTGTTTCCTAGCTCCCTTTAATCTCCTCTCAACAGCTGTCCACCCTGGGCATCCTGCCATTTGCCCTCTAGTACCTCCCTTCTTCTGACCCTCCTCACCAGGCCATGCTCCTTCCTGCCCTGGGGAAGTTAATCTACCAGGTTGCCCAAGGAGGAGCAGACTGACCCAGGTAAGAAGCATAATGCCCAGGCTAATGAGTAGTAGCTTCAAATTCTTGAGTGGCCACTGGGCTTCCATCCCAGGGAGATCCAGTCTTAGAAAAAGGGGGAAAAAATGTTATCATTGCCCTATAGCTCCACGCATCTTCCCCCAACGCCTCAGACAAAAACTCCCTTCACTGACCATCTCTCCCCTATTTGCCTTATTGCCCCTCCTTGGAATGTAAGTTCCCTGAGGACAAAAATTGTCTCATTTTTGTATTTATATCCCCAGTGCCTAGCTTGGTACCTGGAACATAGTAAGTTCTTAATAAATTCGTCTTGACTAACTATTTGGTGAATTATAGTCACTTAAATGTTTTTTTCATTTGTTCATTCATTCATTTGGGCCATCCAAATTTAGTATCTTCTTTGGATTGCACAGGCTGGTTTCTCATTTCATCACCTGAGCCCATAAATCTGGCTGATGTTATTATATCAAGGCTATGCTTACCTGGTGCCATAGTACAAACAGAGCCTGACAAGGGAAGGCTTGTTCTTCTGGAATTCAGGATGTCTAGGCTGCCCCACCCCTTCTCCTGGCTCTATAGCTGGCTATGGAGTCAGAAGAATCAAAATGTGGGTATGCCAAAGGGCAAAGGGAAGAAATGAGATGCGGACTGACAGCGGCTTGTGTAAAAAGGCCTTCTTAAGATCACGAATACCTGGGAAGGAGAACTCAGGTTCACTTTGGGGGAATTTCGTGTCTTTGGCTCATAGCCAGCACCAGGAAAACCTGAGGAAAGCACTTAGAAAAGAGATCACTGAAGCGTGGGATGCTAATACCAACTCTCCTTGCAAGCACACTGTTGGCAAAATTAGCAGGTAGTTTTATTGAGGTCCAAGAAAAGCAAAATGACTCACCGCTGAGAGGGATTAGGGTTGTTCCTTTGGCCCTAGGCCAGCATCTGGAACAATGGATGGCAGCTGCAGAGAGGTAGATTTAGAGTTAATGGGAGGGGAAAGTTTCCTAGCAATTAAAACTGCTGGAGGGAATAGGTTTCTCCTCAGTGGAGGTCTTCAGAGACTGGGTGACCATTTGTTGTGAACGTGGGAGTAGGGGATTCGTTTTCTATGTGGTACGGCCGCCGAGGTCGCTTCCAGTGGTGATATTCTCTAACTCATTAGATATAAAGACAGCATCCAATGAACAACCCTTACTCAAAGGTCCAGGTAGGTCACCCACAGTCGGGACTGAGCAGAGCTCCCAACAAGCTTTGCTTCTCTTGGTTACTTTCATGAGCTTCACTACCTGGGCTTCGCAATCAGCTAATCAATCACCAACTGCTTTTTCTAGACGCTGTACTGGCATTGGGGTCACAATAAGGTTCCTGCCCACAAGGAGCAGGTTTGGGAAAACAGCATATACGGAATGAGATTAGCTCTGATTTATCCTGCTTGTATCTTGATTGTACATGGTTATTTCTATCTAGTTTATCCCACTCACAGCCTTTCTTTGTATCCCCAGCACTTAGCAAAGTGCCTGATATGTAGTAGGTGCTTAATAAATCTAGTTAACCTTTTATATCCAGCATTTAGCACAGTGCCTGGAAGATTATAAGCACTTAAAAAATGAAAGTTGATTTTTTTTTTGCTTTTCTTTGTATCCCCAGTGCTTAGCACTAGCATATAATAGGTGCTTAATAAATGCTCATTGATGGGGTTTTTTGGGAGGACTTTTCTCTATATCCCTAGTGCTTAGCACATAGTAGGTGCTTAATACATGCTAATTGATGTGGGGTTTTTTTTCTTTGCCAGATTTGAACTCAGAAAGATGAATTTTCCTGATTCCAAGCCCAGTGCTGTATCCACTGCACCACCTAGCTGCCCACATAGTAGGTGCTTAATAGTAATTTTAGGGGAAAGAAGGCCAGGGGAGTGGTGGTGCTGAAATCAGAGGAAAAGGCCTGAAGGTAGAGCTTTACTTAAATTTTGAGAAAAAACAAACAAACAAACCAGAGATTCTACAAGGTAAAAAGTAAGGAAGAAATGAAAGTTCTACAGAGGACTCAGTTTACAGTGTCCGAAATCATTCCCTAATATTAAGGGAGGAATCTGGGTGACCAAAAATAGCCCCATCCTAGAGATGGCTATTTTCTGTCACTCATAGTCGCGGGACTAGAAAGCAGCAGACCACTCAGTTATTTAGATGGATGGAGTGTGTGTGGTATGCTGGCCCTCCAGGGTATAGAGTAGAGGCAGAAGAGGGGGTGTTGGGAGGGAAAGTGTGAAAGGCGTTGTGTTGGAGAGGCCTAGGAGTGTGTATGTAAGTGTATGTGTATATTTATGTAGGTATAGGTGTAGGTGTTGGGATGTGGGTTGAGGACAGGTGGAGCTTCTGTCTCTGTGGTTGCTGGGCAGTGAGCCTAGGTTTATGTTAGTATGAATGAGCTGGGTGAGGAGAGATTAGAGAGACCTTGGCCAAAACTTGGGGAGCCATGACCCCTCACTATGGATCCTTGAAGGATTGGGCACCATCTGAGCATGAGAGTCAGTGGACTGTTAGGAGCAGATGTGATATATAGAGAGCCATGGACTTGAACCCAGAGGGCCTGAATTCAAGCCCTACTTCAGATATTTACTGGCTATGTGGTCCAGGATTAGTGTCACTTAAACAATAGCTAACATTTGTATAAAGCATTTTTCTGTTTTGGAGAAAATTGGGGATAAGTGACTTGTCCAGGGTCCTATTGCTAGTATCTAAGGCTGGATTTGAACTCAGGACCTCCTAACTCCAGGGCCAGTGCTCTATCCATTGCACCAACTAGCTGCCCCATAAAAAGTATTTTACACACAGTATCTCCTAAGATCCTCATGACAACTCTGAAAGGTGGATGCTATTATCTTGATTTTTACAGGTGAAGAAATGAGCTTGCAAAGAGGCAAATGACACTCCCAGGCTCAGACAAGCTACACGTTATGTGAGAAAGAGCATGAACTGCTGTATTCCCGACTAAGTCTAGTCATCCACACGCAAGTCTCCGAGCACACTGACTGAGCCTTCTCACCTAAGACACGTCTAACCTCCATGAGTACAACAGAACCCTTGCTGTTAGTTCAGAAACATGAGCTGGTCAAAGCTATCTATAGTCATATAAAAAAATGCTCTAAATCACTATTAACTAGAGAAATGCAAATTAAAACAACTCTGAGGTACCACCTCACACCTATCAGATTGGCTAATATGACAAAAAAAGAAAATGTTGAATGGGATGTGCAAAACTGGGATGCTAATGTATTGTTTTTGGATTTTTTATGTGTGTGTTTTTTTTAGGTAACTGGGGTTAAGTGATTTACCCAGGGTCACACGATTGGCAAGTATCTGAAGCCAGACTTGAACTCAGGTACTCCTGACTCCAGGGCTGGTGCTCTAGCCACTTTACCACCTAGCTGCCCCATTAATGCATTGTTAGTGGAGTTGTGAACTGATCCCATCGTTTTGAAGAAGAATTTGGAATTACGCCCAAAGGGCTATAAAACTGCATCCACTCTGATCCAGCAATACCACTACTAGTCTATATCCCAAAGACATTCACCCCCCCCAAAAAAAAAAGAGAGAGAAAAGGACCTACTTCTACAAAAATATTTATAGTAGCTCTTTTTGTGGTGGCTAAGAATTGGAAATCAAAGGAATGCTCATCAATTGGGGAATGCAAGATGATTTCAGAAAAACCTGGAAAGACTTACATGAACTGATGCAAAATGAATTGAACAGAACCAGGAGAATGTTATACACAGTAACAGCAATATTGTTCGATGAAGAATTGTGAATGACAGCTATTCTCAGCAATGCAATGATCCAAGACAATTCCAAAGGACTAATGATGAAGCATACTGTCCACCTCCAGAGAAAGAACTGATGTTGACTGAATATAGACTGAAACATACTATTTTTCACTTTCATTCTTTTTCTTTTGAGTCTTATACAAAAAAATGACTAATATGGGAATGTTTTACACAATTGCTCATGTAAAAAAATAATTATGAATGTTAAAAAAAGAAAAAGAAACATGACCTGGGAGATCTTGGGGTTTATTTTAAACTCGTTGATATTAAATAGTTAAATGAGAAATGCCAAGAGGATTAAGTAAAATTTCTGTGGAAAAACATCAGATGAAACTGGAGTTGTCACGATGGAAGCAATGCTAGGTTCAGCTAATGCCCACGTCCAAGGCCACTGGCAACATGCTGCCTTTTTGTTTAGCAAAGATAGTGGGACTTAGTGAGTTCCAAAGAAAGCATTCTGCATAAGGGAGCAAGCTCCATACTACACAACTAAGCTGTTGTTCCATTTGAGAGGGAGAAACAGCCTCTCAGTGCCCAGGAGTAGAGACAAAGCCGTCATCTGTGCAGGGAACTTGCCTGGGTAGAAAAAAATGATACAGAGAGGACTTGAGCCAGCATATGACATAGCTCCTGGATTTCAATATCACAGTATCAATCAATCAACAGCCTTTTATTAAGCATTGTCAAGAAAAACCCATGGATAGCTGGTCCACAGGGTCTTAAAGAGTTGGATACATCTGAA
This sequence comes from Phascolarctos cinereus, assembly GCF_003287225.1. Classification (NCBI taxonomy): domain Eukaryota; kingdom Metazoa; phylum Chordata; class Mammalia; order Diprotodontia; family Phascolarctidae; genus Phascolarctos; species Phascolarctos cinereus. Next base: position 270,715,856 of record NW_027555514.1, on the reverse strand, counting down.
CACAAAATGGCACTACTAAGAAAGTAAAAGTCGTAGTCCCCATCCACAGAGGAGACAACAGGCAAACAACTCTGTTTATATAAAATATATACAGGGTAAATGAGAGGTAGTTCCAGAGGGAAAGCATTGACCACTCGTGGGACTGGGAAAGACTTCTTGCAGAAAGTGGGACTTTAGGTGAGTCTTTAAGAAAGACAGGAGGTAGAGGAAAAGAGGGAAAACATTCCAAGGTTGGAGGATGGCCGATGAAAAGATAAGGATTTGTGTGCCAGGAACAGCAAGAAGTAGCTGATCTTCCAGACTCCAAATCTAGTGCTCTATTCAGTGTCCCACCTAGCCACCTCAGCATCATACTTTTATACCAGATAAGACCTGTGTGATGGGGTGGTTCCAAGCAATAGTCATTCATGGCTAAGAATCTGCTCTTCTTTGAGGCACTAGTTCAAGACAGTCTCGTGTACACTGAGACACTCAGGATTTAATTGTAGCTGGGTAGCTCCCTATGGGAAGGGGGGACCCTAACAAAGAAGAGAGAGAGAGAGAGAGAGAGAGAGAGAGAGAGAGAGAGAGAGAGAGAGAGAAGTCAAACCCTAAACAATAGCATCTTGAGGTTAAGTTGGTCACTCATTGCTTGAGCGATGATCTTCTAGTTATCCTTCATCCATTAAACTGAGGCTAATGAAATGGTTGATCTATAAATCGGTTTATGTGAAATTCAAACCTTAAGTAAATACCAGATCTTGAAAAGAACAAGATCCAGATCAGAGTTCACATGCGCCATTCTCTTCATTCCATTGGTTGAAAGTACAGGAGATGAAAAATGCCACCCTCCTCTTCTGGGCACCTCCTGTGAACTCTTTAACTTTCTGTGTTGGGTACAAACTCTGGGTCCTGGGTTACAGGACTACCAGGGGAGGTCCACGCTCAGTTTCCAAAGGGTGCTGAGAACTTGGAGCCGAACCAAAGGATAACCAGTGATGAGGATCCTGAAGACCATGCCACATGAGAATAAATCACTAGAACTGGGAGCGGAACTTTTTCCCCCTGGACAAGAGGAAGCGTGTTTTATTTTAAGTCTCTTTATTTTCACTTTCACAGAGGTTCCAAATGCCTTGTCTTCTGCTCTCATCATTTTCCAACTCTCTTCCTCTTTCTGGGTCCTTTAAATGCATATGATTTTCTGTGGTGGTTGCATGGGTGCTACAGATCCACATGTAGCTTGGGTTTTCTCCATGTATCCAGGCTCCCTTAAGGCCCGTATATCCTTGCAAAGAACAAGCCCAAGAACCCCTCCAGAAATGGGAACCATTTCTGAGATACCAACTTGACTGTGCCTGCCGCTGCTACAATGATGAACCTGTGGACCCTAGGCAGAACCAGGACCAAAAGTGTCATCATCTGTGGGACGACAAGAACCTCGGACAAGAGACTCTGTACCTTTTATTTTTTAAAAAATTATTTTCATTTATCAAACTTTATTTTACTTTTAAATTTTATTAAAATTTTTATTTTAAAAATTATATTTTTTTCTCCCTCTCCCCTTTCACCCATTGAAAAAGAAAAAAGAAAGGAAGAAAAAAATAAAGAACCCTTATGTCATATATGCATAATCAAGCAAAGCAAGTTCCCAGCTAATTGGGGGGTTTGGGAGGAGAATCTTTACTGCTTGCCAGTTTCTCTAATAAAGGTCACATCCCCCACCCCCAATATTTTGTACAATCAATAAAAAAGCAATTTTCTCTCCCTGCTACATCTCCAGCCCACAATTAAAAAAATACTAAAGCCCTTGTAATAAATATTCCAGTAGAATGTAAGCTTCTTGAGAGCAAGGATTGTCTGCTATGGTCAAACTGGATCTTTTTCCCAGAGGGGTCCCAGGGGAGCATAGCCAACTGAACCTAACCAAAACTTGGTTTCCTTTTTTCATCTCTACTTTGTCACTGCTCCTGCCTATTGGCTCTAGTCTGGCATTGACGATCCAGCGATAAGTGGTGGACAGAGCCATTGTTACCAGATTCCTCAGCTCTCCTATTCTCCTGTCCTCACTTGGCAGTTGTTCTTTCAGCCATATAAGTGGTTGCGATGCTTCCTTGCTCTAGGGCTCTGGGCATTCTCTGAGACTGATCTGTAGACTGGTAGCCTTTCTTCATTGTTTAGAACCCCCCACCCCACCGGGTATTTGGGTCAGCCCTCCACAGCCAAGGACTCTACCTTTCATCCCTCACCACTACAGAAGTCTCTCCAACCTCTGCAGAAACTTAGAGACCTTCTCTCCGTAGTCTTGGAAAAAGTAGGTGATGATTATGATGATAATGAAGATGATGATGATGATGGTGATGGTGGTGGTGATGATGGTGATGACAGCTAGCTTTTATATAGTGCTTTAAGGTTGGCAAAGGACTTTACAAATATCTCATTTTATCTTCACAACAACCCCGGTAGATAGGTACTATTATTATCCCCATTTTATAGATGAGACAAACAGAAGTTAAGTAAAGTGTCCAGGGTCACAAATTGAGCAAATGTGTAAGATCTGGAGGGAGCAGGGGTTACTAAGGCAGCATGATGCAGCGGAAAAAATGTTGGATTAGAGTCCAAGGGTCTGGGTTTAAAGATCCTTCCAAGTTCACTGAACTCATGCAGATTCTTCATCTCTCTGACTTTCATCTGTAAATTGAAGGCATTGGGCAAGAAGTCCTTCCCGCCTCTCAATCTGTGGTCTTTCCTCTAACACACATAGTATTCACAGGGATCTTAGTTCTGGACCTAGTTCTGGAGCCAGTTCTGGAGCTCAGAAACCATTTAAGCCAATCCTTCTCATTTTACAGATAAGGAAGCAAGCCAAGGACTAGAGGTTAAATTACATGCCCCAAGGTCACACAGGTAATAAATGTCAGGGCTGGAACTGGAACCCAGGTCCTCTGATTCCATGGTTTCTGTTTCCCTCATTGTACCAAACTGTCTTCCAAGATGCTCTGTCGAGCAACAAGAATTTATTGGGTGACTATTGTCCAAAATCATTGCAAACTTCCTCTTTGAGACTTGGCTGGACTTTTTTCCCCTACAAAACAGTAGAGTGGGGGGTGTGGGAGAGTGGAGCAGAAAGGCTGGTCTCAGAGGTTAGTGGCAGAGATTCTTGGAGCTCACCTAGAACAATGACAACAGTCAGCACTTAAACAAAAGTGCCCTGTGATCTCCTTAACCTTATAACCACCTGTACTGTAGCCAGTAGTGTAAGGAAAGAAATTATTTACTCTGAAAATGAATATGCTATTACAGTTAAATAATTTGTACACAGTGTTAAATGATTTGCTTACTAAAGGGGACAGTACATTCCAGGAATTCTGTACACTAATGAAATCATGGATCTAGACCAAAAAGAAAACAAGCAAAAAAACCAAAACAAAACCCTAAAACATTTTCCTCGCTAATAAGGATGAATTAGCATTTTGGGTTTTTTCCCTTCTTCAAATCTGATCTCAGTCACTTACTAGCTGTGTGACTCTGGGTAAGTCACTTAACCTCCATTTACTTCAATTTCCTCAACTATAAAATGAGGATAATAATACCACCTCCCTCGCAGAGTTGTTGTGAGAATCAAGTGAGATAAAATTTGGAAGAAGCGCTTTGCCACCTATATGAGTGCTCGTTTCCTTTCCTTCCTTCCTTCCTCTCTCTGTTTCTCTCTCTCTGTCTCTCCCCCTGTCTGTCTCTCTCTCTCTCCCCCTGTCTGTCTCTGTCTCTGTCTCTGTCTCTCCTCCTGTCTGTCTTCATCTCTGTCTCTGTCTCTCTCCCCCTGTCTGTCTCTGTCTCTCTCTCTCTCTCTTTCTCCCCCTTTCTTTCTCTATCTCACCCAGACTGGAAGTACATCCCCTCATGGTCCCAGGCCTGGAATTGCCAATCTCATGATTGGCACAAGAGCTTTAATCTGCTTCGTTTTTCCAACATAGGCCTGTTTGCATCTCCTTAGGCAGCCTGGTGGTCCCCCATTCCTGGGAGGCTCGCCATATTGGTGTCAGAGTTATTGCAGACACCAGATTGGTATGGCTTCCCTATTACAGTGTAGACCTTCTAGCCACTGTACCACCTAGGTGCTCCAGGGCTTAATTTATTCACCTGTAAAATGAGGGGTTTAACATGTTTTAAAAAAATGTTTTCACAAGCAACTGGGAAATAAGAAATACAGGAAATGGGGTACCAAAGTCTATCCTGCTCTACAGGAAAATAGAAGGGGAAGGGGATAAGAGAAGGGAGGGGGGAGAGATAGAAGAGAAGGCAGACCAGGGGAAGGGGTATTCAGAATGCGTGCCATCTTGGGGTGGGGGGAGGGGTGAGAAATTTGGAACTCAAAAACTTGTGGAAGTGAATATTGAAAACTAAAAATAAATTTATATTAAAAAAATAAGATGCAAAAAAATGAGGGGTTTAAACTAGATGATGTTTAAACCAATTTCCAGCTTTAAATCTTTGATGAAAGTTAGGATTCAAGGCATGAAGGAATTAGCATTAAGTGGGAGCAGACGCAAGTTTTACTTGCTGCCTTAACAACTGTTTTCAAACTGTTATTATGTGCCTACAGTGACTAAACTTACTTACCTCTATGTTTTGGAGTGTCCCCTGGCTCTGGTCCACTATGTGTACAGCTCACTGCACCTTTTATTGGGGTGCTCCCCAGGTCTTGGGGCCTGTGAATGCTGCAGATGATAAACATGTGGAGATGCTGAGCATGGAGGTTCCTAGCTTGCCCTGCAATGTACTTGCTGGCTTCATAGCCTTTCTAACCCATCAGGTGTTATAATTGCCTCTGCAGTTACCAGGAGTTCAGCTTTACCATGTCCATAAATTCTGCCTTGGGATATCAAAATCTTGACCTTTTAGATAACCACACCAGTTTTACACCTTGGTCTGCTTTTGAACCTCTTGTTCTATTGCAACCCTACTCATCCTTTTATAAACCACAGCACTGGCTTATTCCCACCATCTACCTTCTCCACCCTGATTGAGTTCTGCTCAGTGATGCTGAAAAGCAAGTCAACTCTCACTTCCATGCATATGGCTTCCAAACTGACCTATCCAGCCCTCCTCTTCCTGCTCCTCCTCCTCTTCCTCCACATCCTTCATCCCCTCCAATATTCTACCTCCTTTCTTCTCTTCACTTTCATATTCTTCTCTGTCTTCTCCTCCTTTCTGGATTGGAAGGGACCTCAGAGTCCATCTCATCCATCCCAGTTGTACCTGAAGAGAAATAGCATAACATAAGGGTTTTCCTCCAGCATCCCTCCACACCCTCCACTTGTACATCTTGAATCCCATCTCTGTAAAAAAAGAATTTGTGAATTTACACACCAAAAGTCCCTAATCTTGCTTCCATTTAGAAATCAAGTTACCTCATCTTGTATCCTGGTTTATATCCTGTTAATTGTTTGCTTTTAATGCATAAATTTTCCTGGTTCAAAATTATGAACCTTGTTACTCCTTTCTTTCTTACCCTTTTAGCTCTATTAATTGGGCTCTTGCTTTGCCGCCTGTGACCAAACCCCTGCCTCATAACAGTATTCCCAGTATTGAGAATGCCCAGTAACTATTTCCAGTATGTCTTATTCTCTAAAGCCTGAGTCACTCATTACCTTGTGGCCCAACCCTATTCCTTAGTTTCTTTAAGACTTTAGCCCAGAATTTTGTTGTCTTGTATTTTCTCAATCATCAGATACTAGTAGCTTAAATGATGTCATAAGGTAGCGTGGAACACTTAAAAGAACACAGGACTAATGCTCAGTAGACCCAGGTTCAAATTCTGCCTTACAGATGCTTAGTGGAAAGAGGGCTAGGCTTAAAGCCAAAAGACCTGGATTTGAATCCCATCTTTGCACTTTCTAGCTATGGGATGCTAGGAGAGAATTGTGGAAATTGTGTGAAACAAACTGATGTCTCCATCTTGCAAAACTGACTCCATTTTGAAACCAAAGTTTCACTTTCCTGTAAATTCTACCTGCTTGCTAATTGTAGGAATTAAGGAGGATCCTCTTTCACATCCGGAAAAGTCCACCTGCTCATTCTTCCCCCTCCCAACTCTTGAAACTCACTCGTCCGCCTCCCAACTTGGAAACTCCCTTGTCTTTCCTCTTTAGAAACTGGATTACCGGGTAGCTGTGCGCTCTTCCACCCAGCGTGCACTTGCCTCCCCCCTGCCTCCAGGTGCGGCACCACCTCCTCTCTCTTAAGGGTTTAAACTTGCCACTTCAAAGTTCGCCATGGATGATAATATTGCTGCTCTCCTTGTTGACAATGGTTCTGGAATGTGCAAAGCTGGCTTTGCAGGAGACGATGCCCCTAGGGCTGTCTTCCCTTCCATTGTTAGGCGCCCCAGACATCAGGGTGTGATGGTGGGTATGGGCCAGAAAGACAGCTATGTGGGGGATGAGGCCCAGAGCAAGAGAGGTATTCTGACCCTGAAGTACCCCATTGAACATGGTATTGTCACCAACTGGGATGACATGGAGAAGATCTGCCATCATACTTTCTACAATGAGCTCCGTGTGGCCCCTGAAGAGCACCCTGTGCTGCTTACACAAGCCCCCCTGAACCCCAAAGCCAACAGAGAAAAGATGACTCAGATTATGTTTGAGACCTTCAACACCCCAGCCGTGTATGTTGCCATCCAGGCTGTGCTGTCCCTGTATGCCTCTGGTCATACCACTGGTATTGTGATGGACTCTGGTGATGGTGTGACCCACACTGTGCCCATCTATGAAGGTTATGCCCTTCCCCACGCCATCCTCGGTCTGATTCCGGCTGGCCGTGATCTGACGGACTACCTCAGGAAGATCCTGACTGAGAGGGGGTACAGTTTCACTACCACAGCTGAGAGGGAAATCGTGCGTGACATCAAGGAGAAGCTGTGTTATGTCACCCTAGACTTTGAGCAGGAGATGGCCACTGCTGCATCTAGCTCCTCTCTGGAAAAGAGCTATGAGCTTCCCGATGGTCAGGTTATCACCATTGGCAATGAGAGGTTCCGATGCCCAGAAGCTCTCTTCCAGCCATCTTTCTTAGGTATGGAATCCTGTGGAATCCATGAAACTACCTTCAACTCAATCAAGAAGTGTGATGTTGACATCCGTAAGGATTTGTATGCCAATACTGTATTGTCTGGTGGTACCACCACGTACCCAGGCATTGCTGACAGGATGCAGAAGGAGATTGCAGCCCTAGCTCCCAGCACGGTGAAAATCAAGATCATTGCCCCACCTGCCCGTAAATACTCTGTCTGGATTGGAGGCTCCATCCTGGCGTCTCTTTCTACCTTCCAGCAGATGTGGATCAGCAAGCAGCAGTATGATGAATCTGGGCCTTCCACTGTCCACCGCAAATGCTTCTAAATGGACTGTTTGTGGTTTTTATTTTTTTTTTTGTCAAAGGGTGTGACATGATAATTGCCCCTCCCCAAAAAAAGAGATGAGATTGGCATGGCTTTATTTGGTTGGTTTTTTGTTTGTTTTTTGGGGGGTTTTTTGGCGCTTGACTCAGGATTTAAAAACAGGAACGGTGAAGGTAACGAGCAGTCTAAGTATGTTGGAGGCAAACATCCCCAAAGTTCTACAATGCATCTTCAGGACTCTGATTGTACATTTGTTATTTTTTTTTTAAATAATCATTCCAAATATTGTGTGATGCATTGTTACAGAGTTACTAGCCTCTATGAAGGCTGTCCTCTGCTAGAGCAAAGGAGCTAGGTAACAAAAATCCAGATGGGGAGGGGGGAGGGAGGGAAGGTACTAGTACTGCTTTACATGTAAATTATGTAATCCTTTTAAAAAAAAACTTTTTGTATGTTCCGCCTTAATACGTGTTCCTTTTTTTTTAATTGTCAGCCATAATGGACAGCCCCCTAAATTCCCTCCCTGCCCCCAACATAGATGTGAATGAAGACTTTACGATCTCTCTGTGAGTTTTATGAGATTGCTGCCAGTACTTGGGGGAGGGGAGGAGCTTTACCTGTACACTGACTTAAGACCAGTTTAAATAAAAGTGCACACGTTAAAGAAAAAAAAAAGAAATTAGATTACCGGGGCAGTTGGGTGGCGCAGTGGATAGAGCACCGGCCCTGGATTCAGGAGGGCCTGAGTTCAAATCCGGCCTCAGACACATAACACTTACTAGCTGTGTCACCCTAGGCAAGCCACTTAACCCCATTGCCTAACCAAAAAAAAAAAAAAAAGAAAGAAAGAAATTGGATTACCTAATCTTGTATCCTGGTTGATAGCCTATTGATTATTTGCTTTTAGTGTATAAAAATCTGTCTTCCCCCATGTTTGGGGTCTAGTGCCAAGATGAGGAGGCCTGGTCCCAATTTGTTATGCATTTGACATGCATTGTTTAATAAATCAATATGCTTAGAAGCTCAAACATTTCTTTCCTCAAGTATTTAAATCAATCCCTATACCACATCTAGGAAGGTCACATTCTAACTCTAGGCCCCGGCTTCTTCACCTGTAAAATGAAGAGGTTAGGGTTAGGTTACTTCTTAAGGTCCAGCCCTAAATCTATGAGCCTGTGATATTTTTAGACCCTAAAAAGGGCCTTCGAATTCAACAAGTTTGGAAGATGGTAAACTGTTGCTTCTTTTTAAAAATTCAACTTTTTTTAATGAACAAAAATTGATTTTTTTTCTCTTCCCTCCATTAAAAAAAGAGAGAGAAACAAAACACTTGTTAAAAATATGCAAAGCAAATTTCTCCTGCATTGGCCGTATGAAAAAAAAAAAGTGTCTCAGTCTGCGCCCTAAGTCCCTCATCCCTTTGTTGGGAGGTGGGAAGCGTGCGTCATCGTAGGTTCTCTAGAATCTTGATTGATCATTCCATTGATAGGAGTTTTGACAACTTTCATTGTATAGATTGTTCTCCTGGTTCTGGCCACTTCACTCTGCATCAGTTCATACAAGTCTTCCCAGGTTTCTCTGAAACCATCCCTTTCGTGTTTTCCTCTGGCACAATGATATTCCATCACATCTACATACTGGAATTTATTCAGCTGTTCTCCCATTGATTCACACCCCTTCATTTCCATGAAAGCAAGATATGACAAGCCAAAAGGAATCTGTGATCTTATCATCTCTTGGATCAATTTCTTCAAGTTAGCAAATAACTATTCTCTTTGAGGAGTAAATATGAGGTTGTTTTTGTTTGTTTGTTTATTTGTTTTCCCAAACATAGTTCCTTAAATGCAGACCTGGGGCATTTCCCACATTGACATGAACGGTCACAGTAAAGTAGTCCATTGGAAAAGAGCTGACGACGATCAGAAATGGGGAGGGGGTCCATCAGGGCCAAGTTTCTGGGTCACATGGTTACCCTTTTACCTGGGAGAGCTCCAGGTAAGAGCCTGGCCTCCCCAAGCTGGCTGAAGGGAGTGTCCCTCTCCATGTTCCTATTATAATGATAGCTTCACAGTACATAATACATGCTGTAAAAATCCAGGCGGACAAAGAAGACACACAAAAATGAGAGGGCAGAGGCTGTGATGTGCCTAGAAAGGCATTTTATGCATTTAAAAACATTTTAACAACAGTTATTACACTGTCTCCCATTGCGTCTTTGGCCTGTTCAAATTTAGTCATGGCTACTTTTCCGGATCTGTTCTTCCACTGCACTCCCCCTCCCTCCATTTATTTGGACAAGTCATCAAACCACCCTTGGCCTCAGTTTCCTCATCTGTAAAATGAATAGTTTGGCCTAGATGACCTTTGAGGTTCCTTTCAGCTCTATCATATAGATCCCATCACCTCTCTCAGCCTCAGTTTCCTCACCTGTAAAATGAGGGCAATTGTACTACATGACCTTTAAGGTCCCTTCCATCTCTAAATCCAGATTTATGAGTTTCTCATCTTTGTATTTTTGGCATTTGACAGCTTTATTTGAACTGGCAAGGAGATCTTTCCTTTTGGCAGGAAAAAATGCAAGGAGGAATGTGTTTTTCATAAATCAATAAAGGGATCATTAATTCTTACTTTTGGACTCATTGTCTAATGGAACTGATCTTGTCAGTTGTGGGAATTTTCTTCATGGTGTAGAGATCAAAGCCCAATGTGTGAGACTCTTGTCCATGACCATCCTAAAAAACCATCTTCCCACAACAGCTCACCCTATGACATGGGGGGACCTCCCTTTTTCTCTCTTGACTTTGAGAGGATGCCGATAGAACACGTGGGCAGTCTTTCCCTTGTTCTTGCCACACAAGTAGCCCATGCCTCTCTTTGATCATACATTTCTTTCATGGCATCCCTCATCCTAGTTCTTTGCGGTTCCTTTTCTTTTTTTCTTTTTTTTTTTAGGCAATTGGGGTTAAGTGACTTGCCCAGGGTCACACAACTAGTAAGTGTCATGTGTTTGGTCTGAGGCTGGATTTGAACTCAGGTCCGCCTGACTTCAGGGCTGGTGCTCTATCCACTTTGCCACCTAGTTGCCCCAAAAAAGCCATTTTACAGTTGGTGCCTCTGCTTCCTTTCACCTCATCCTCTTCTAAATTCTCTGCAATCTGGTTTCTGATCTCATTATTCAACTGAAACCATTTTCTCCCATGGACTATATATGAAGCCTGTGGTGTTTACAAAGGTTCAAGAGACATAATTTTTGAGTAATTTAATCATTTTATTAATGATGCCAGCATTTTAATAAAAGGATGATCATTTGGCGGTCTCTGTCTTGGACCAAAGACAATCATGGTGGTGGGCTCACAACTTATATGTATATGCCCATTGGAAGAGGGGTGTTCCTGAGGGTGGCAGTCAACTCTGATTGGTTAACAATTAATGAGAGAATTCATATCACAATGAGGGGCTGAACCTATTCAAATGAATTTTGATTATGTCATTTACTTCTGAGTTTCCTCCAGCTGTGGGCAATCCATTAGAAGAATTTATCCCCACCCAAACCTGAGTAGAGCACTATGGCTTCCCCATCTGGGTGGGGTCTGGATAGAAGAGATGGTTAAGGTCTTGAAATGAGGATAAAAGAAAAAGGGTGAAATCTGAATTTCCCCAAATCATTGGTTATTAATAATCCTTTCTCTCAAGCCCTAATCAATTTCCACTCCTAAGCTCTAGTTTCCCATTGCCAAACTGCCTTTTGGGTATCTCAAACTGGATGTCCCAAAGGCATCTCAAACTCAATACATTTCTCCCTAACTTCTCTATTACTATTGAGGACACGAATGGCTGTCCACCTCTGTGCCACCCTTGATTTCCCACCCTCATTCACCCCACGTACCTCAATCTGTTCCCAAGTAGGATGGGCTTGTAGGGACCCTCCTATGGAACATGCACTGTGTCGCTTTGACCACTTGAGAGAAAGCTCTTATCACTTGGAGATGACCTAGCTAACCCTATGTAGTTTCTTGGTCTCCCCACATATGGGAGCTAGAGTGTTTGTGGGTGGAGGAAGGAGGGAAGCTATGTCAAAGCTATGTCAGACAGGGTTGGCCAGTAAGCCAGGGCAAGTAGCCCACTTGGTGCAACTTAAAGAGGTTCTTTCTTTCCTGCCCCTCTCTTATCCTCTGTCTCTATTTTTCTCTGTCTCTGTCTTTATTCCTTGTACTTTTCCATGTGGCAAGTAGATTTGCCTCACTACACTACTCATAAGAGGGTAGTTTGGTAACTTCATAGACAGAACTAGAGGTGTATCTGGGCACAAGCAAGTGGTATAGTGGAATGAGCATGAGTCTGGAGTCAGGAAGACCCGAGTTCAAATCCAGCTTCAGACACTGCTCCTTCCTAGCTATGTAACCGTGGGTAAGTCACTTAACTGCTCTCTGCCTCAGTTTCCTCATCTGTAAAATGAGGATAATAATAGCACCTGTCATGAGGATCACATGAGGCAATATTTGAAACACTTTTGCAAGCCTTAAAGTGCTATACAAATGCTAGTTATGATGATGATGATTGTGTTAAGTTTGAGACATCTATACAATTTCTAGGAAGAGATAGTGAGCAGATAGTCAATAATGTTTGCTTGGAATCCAGAAGAGAGGCAAGGCTTGGTTGTGGAACTCATCTACATAGAGATGATACTTGAACTTATGGGAGGCAATGAGTTTTCCAAGAGATAGAGTATAGAGAAAGAAGAGAAGGTATACCAGTATAGAGTGAATACACACACAAAAGGGGCTAGGAGTTGGATTGTGATTCAGAAAAGGAATAATCAGACAGGTAGGTAGGAGGAAAACCAGGAGACAGTTTCATGAAAGCAAAGGAGGATAGGAAACATTTACTAAGCCAAATTTCAAGGGTATTCATTCACCCTGGAAAAACAAAGTGGATGAAAAGTGCTTATTGTCCAGACTACAAAAAGTAGTTGGATGGACAACCTGTGGAGCTGCTCTATCAGTACATATACCTTGAGTGGACAGTGAAGATGTACAGTGGAATGCATATAAGACTAAATGAGAGTTAGGGAGTCAGCTGGATAGTATTTGGGGAATAGTACAACCATTTCAGTCACCCCAATGCTTATTTCTGAAACAAAAATCCATTTTTTAATACCAATATTATTCTTTTGGTGTGACATGACTGTGATTTATGGAATGAAATCATGAGTCACCTAGAGGGCCACAGAGAAGCACAAGGCTGGCATAAGCAGGTGGCCAGTGGACAAAATGTAGCCCACAGTGCCAGACTAAAATAACAATAAAACAAATATACAAACAAATAAAAAGTAAAAATACAATTAAACTGTTAAAAATAGATATTATAATTTAAAACTAGGTCACTGTGCCACTGCAGGGATCCTTAACTGATGAGTGAGCCCTATTTCTATTAAAGTTTGATGCCTCAGGCCTACAGCCCATTGCCAATGGCATGTTGTGTATACACACACACACACACACATACACACACACACACACATAATCAAAGATAATACCAGATCAACCAATTAACAAGCATTTATTAAACACCTGCTATGTAGGTTTTGGGCATGCAGTCAAAAAACAAAGGAGTCCCTGTCCTCATGGGCAGGCACTTACATTCTCTCAGAGAAGATATTATGGACACATACAACTCTATTATGGCTGGGTGGGGCAGTAGGTAGAGCTCTGGGCCTGGAATCAGGAAGGCCTAAGTACATTCAAGCCTCAGAAACTCCCTAGCTGTGTGACCTGGGCAAGTCACTTAACCTCTTTCTGCCTCAGTTTCCTCATCTATAAAATGAGGATAATAGCAGCACCAATCTCCCGGGGCTGTTGTTATTAGGATCAAATAAGATGATATTTGTAAAGCTCTTAGCAAAGTGCCTGTCATATAGTAAGTGTTTAATAAATGCTTCCTTCTTTCCTATATAAAATATGTATTTTAAAATATAGATAATTATATAAGAATTGCATATTCATAATTGTATATTACTATATAATATAAGAAATATGTGGGGTAGTTTTTTGCGGGGAAAGGATACTAGCAACTGAGGGAAATCAGGAAAGCTTTTATGGATATGTTTTTTGAGTGAAGTTTTGAAGAAAACAAAAGCTTCTAAGAGATAGTTGGAGTGTATTTTAGGCATAGGAGAGATCCTGCGCAAAGATGCAGAGATGAGAGGCAGTTTGATGGCTCAGTGGATGTGCCCCTTTAAGAGTGCTGTACCTGGAGTCAGGAAAGCCTGGCCAAGCTTCCTCCAAGGCAAATAGAGGTTAAGTGATTTGCCTAGGGTCACATAGCTAGTATCTGAGGCTGGATTTGAACTCAAGTCTTCCTGAGTCGAGGCCTGACGTTCCATCCACTGAGCCAGCTAGCTGCCTCTAAGGAACTAAGGATGCTTAATCCCCAAAGAACATAAAACAGTTTTCAAGGCTATTAATTAAACATTTTACATTTTATTTTGGTGCTGCACTGTCCAGACAACTCTTGGTATTTATCTGCTGGTAAAAGGATCACTTGCCACTCGACCCTAATGGCTCTGGGGGAGAGAGTGAGGCTGATGCCTTTGCACAACCCTGCCTCACTCAAATATAATTCACTTGCGAGTCAAGACTTTACCCTCCTGATGTCATTGGTTCTCTTCCAGAAGGAAGGATGAACGAACAATCTGTGAGTAGTAGTAGCTGACCCACTGGGGATCCAACCAGCCAGTTCTAATTGGGCCATGCTGTTATTTTCTCCTCCCCCCCCCCGTCACTCTACGTGGGGAGTCATACCCTCACATGTGGGTGCTCTGTCCAAAGGAATATAAATTCTGATCGCTTTGGGGTTTGGGAGCTAGATTTTTTCCTTCCCTACTTATTTATTCTTTCTTTTTTTTGGCCTTTTTTTAAACTGAGGCAATTAACTCTTTTGTCTCATATAGTTTTTATTTATGATTTCTTGAACTATAGCTCTGAAAAACCAGGCTTTGATAAAGCCCATTGGAGTTACTTGACACTGCCTTTAAGCCCAAATCACTCTGGCTGTCACTGATTGGCCAATGATAGGTCTCAGTCGAAACCTCACTTACTCATTGTTTGGGTTTTGATGGCACTGAATGAATGTAAGTAGCAATTTTTTCTGTTTCGGCATGAATTCTGAGGGTCTTACCCTCCCAAATTGATTTTTTTTTTTGGAGTAGGTAGAAAAAGTTATCTTTTGCCTCAATTATTAGCTAGCCTTTAACTACTGAATGAGTATTGCCTCAGACAAACTAGGACTTGGGAAAGACTTTGGCTTTAAAAGCCCATGGTCTCCCACAGCATCCAGGGTCATCACCAATTGTCCTGTGTCTTGCTATTGGACTCTGATGACCCTTCAGGAGATAGTGAAGCTGATGCCCTTGCACAGCCCTGCCTCACTTAAATCCAAGTCACTTGCAAGTCAAGACCTCACCCTCCTGACATCATTGGTCCTCTCTGAGAATGAAGGACGAACAAGACATAAAATGCCATAGGCTTGATACTTGGGTTGTATCTGCAATAGCTTTCATAGCCTTCACTTCCTCTCTGCCATTGCCTCCACCCTCATACTTACCACCTCCTTATCACCTACTTCTTGCCTGGCTGTTTTTATAAAGTTTATGTGTATATGTCTTTTGAGGTTTTTTAACGTATTTAGTTTCCATATTTAATTATTTGCCAGGTTATGTATAGCTTGCCAATTTCTGACATATAACCACTCACACTCACAATTTGACAATTGGCTTTCATGAGTGGATTTAGCTGGTTCTAGCATGCCCTGACTTTCAGCTAAAATCAGCTGGGTGGTGACATGGATAGA
Source organism: Phascolarctos cinereus (assembly GCF_003287225.1). Classification (NCBI taxonomy): domain Eukaryota; kingdom Metazoa; phylum Chordata; class Mammalia; order Diprotodontia; family Phascolarctidae; genus Phascolarctos; species Phascolarctos cinereus. Next base: position 270,700,630 of record NW_027555514.1, on the reverse strand, counting down.
GTGCTAGAGATGCAGAAAGGAAGATTTGAGTTCAAACCTAGTTTCAAAGATTTACTAGCTTTGTGACTCTGGGCAAATTACTTAACCTATGCCTCAGTTTCCTTAACTGTAAAAATGGGGATAATAACAACATCCTATGGTCCCTTGGGACATCTAGGTGGTGCCATAGTGGATAGAGCTCTGGGTCTGGAATCAGGAAGACTCATTTTCCTGAGTTCAAATCTGGCCTCAGACAATTAGTAGCTGTGTGATCCTGGGCAAATCACTTACCTCTGTTTGCCTTAGTTTCCTTATCTGTAAAATGAGCTGGAGAAGAAAATGGCAAACCACTCCAGTATCTTTGCCAAGAAAACCCCAAATGGAGTCACAGAGGTCAGATAACGACTGAAATGACTGAACAAAAACCAATGGTCCCTTGAAGCTAGTGATCCCCATGTTTGAACACTAGAAGCCTGTTAGTTCAAAGCTGAATTCTTTTCACTTTTAAGACAAGCTTTCCAAGTCTAATATGTTTGGAAGTGGGAGATAATGGCTAGATGGATGTAGGAAGAGGCTGGAATCAGTAGTAGTGAATGAACTTTTAATCTTCTGTTTGATCTGTTTGAATCTGCCATCTCCCTGAGTCATCCTCAACCCTCTACCTCTCCCCACCACCCCATCATCCCACTAAGAGTCAACATTTCCTGAGCAACCTGGGGCTTACTCCCCCAATCTTGCTAACTCCCCCTATACTAACTCCCTCCCTCTCTTCTCCTACCCCTTACTCATAACTAGCTTTCCCAGCTTTTCAATATGGCAGGAGAAGCACTGAGACCCCATTCCAACAGAGATGGAGGAGGGTCAATCCCAGGACCCATATTGGAGACAGGGTGGTGAAGAAGAGTCAGTACCCATCACCAATATGCATACATACATATTCCAGACTAGGGCAGGGATAGGAGAGAGCACCAAACATTAATAACCCTAGGACAGGAAGTGGCAGTCAGTATCAGCCCAACCCATTCGGAGTGGGATAACAAGGGGAATCAGATATTGTTCTCATGCATCCACCTAAGGAATAGAAAATTAAATTAAAAAAAATAATAAACTGTTTCAACTAGAGAGAGCTTAAGGAGTTTAGAGTTAATTTAAATGGAGCTAAACTATCTTCTTACTGCCAAATTTCCATTTGATTTTAACAAGCCCTTCATTCCTGGGACTCATGTGATGGTGTTTATTTACTTGTTCGTTTGTTTATTTCATTTTTAATTTATGGAATAAACAAGCATTTCTATAACATAGTGTAATAAAAAAGATGATTGCACATGAAACAACAAATCTGTTATGCATATCTTGCCATTCCTTTTAAATATATAATAAAGTTATCATGTAAATTACCTTTTTTCCCTTTTTTCTTCCCTCCTCCCCATCCTGCCCTAGAGTTGGCAACCATTAGACACAAGTAGGTATATATTTGTAAAGTGATATATGTACTTCTATTTATCAGTTATTTCTCTGGATGCAGATAGCATCTTTCTTCACATGGCTTTTATTTTTAATTTGTGTATTTATAATAGTCAAAATGACTTAGTGGCTCAAAATTGTTCTTAAAACAATATTGCTAGTCACTTAATCCTGATTGCCTCAAAAAAAAAAGAAAAGTAAGGGGGGAAAAACAATATTGCTGTTACTGTATACAGTGTTCTCTTGGCTTCTGCCACTTTGCTCTTTATCATTCATGCAAGTCTTTCCATGCCTTTTTAAGATCATTAAGCTCATTGTTTCTTATAGTACTACATCACAATCGTATACCATAACTCGTTCAGCCTTTCCCCAATTTATGGGGACCCCTGCAATTTCCATTTCTTGTCCCCACAAAGAGATCTGCTATAGCCATTCCATTCACATTCAGAGTTATAATTATATTTGTGAATTTCCCTCCATCTTCTTTTTACTCACTAGTTTCTTTCCCAGCCTCTTTTTACCCTATCCCTGCTATTTTCTTTCCTCTACTCTCCTTCTCCCCATCCCACTCACCCCTCCAAGAGTTTTAAATTTTTTTAAAGTGAGATTTCAATTCAAACACTAGAACTATAGAAAACAAACTGTAATTTTGTCAAATGAATTCCTAAGACTTCCTTTTGCTTCTGTCCTGGCATTTGAAATCCTCCATCTTTTCTACCTAGTTCTTAACATCTTGCTAAAGAGTAAAAGGGTGGGACTTTTCCAGCAGCTTCAGGTGTTCTGACCAAGTCAGCTGGAGGGGGGAGTGTTCTATCCAAACAATCCTTACCATTCTCCTCATGTTATTAATGATAACAGTAAATTAGAAACAAATTAGAGGACGTTTCTTAGAGAGAGGTGGGAATAAGCACACTCATTCTCCAAAGGCCTTTCCCTATTGTGGACTTGTTTGCAGAAGGCATCAAGGGTGGTTATGCTGACCTGTTCTCCCTGGATTCCTCTCCTGTTTTTCAGGTTTGGTTGGGGTGAGAAATCAAAGTCTGGACACAAGACTAGGCTCCGGGCTCCTCTCTTTGTTTTCAATCTCATTTTTACTATCCTAGGAAACATGAGAATCTCAGATAAATTAAAACCATTAGCACCAAATGCTGACCAAGCACCACTGTTGGGGCATCTAATTGGTCTAATTGGAGCATCGAGGCTCTAGGAGGGAGAGATGGAAGGTGGATCAAACCACTGCCACCCACTTGACCGCCATTTTCCCTCTGAGCCTGGTGGAGGCTGACCAATGATGCTGAACTCAATAGCCTTGGAAACATCAGTGTCCTTCAGGGGACTGGTCCTACTTCCAGCCTTGCCCCCCACTCCCACCCACATCATGCAGGAACCCATTGCACATGTGTGCGGACAATGCCCCTTCCCAAGACCCAGAGAGGAAAATTCTCATCACCAAATGGTCCAACCTCAGAAGTGGATTTGGGACTTAAAATAAAGAATGAGATGTTCATTTTTGGACATGCCCATTCTGGGGCTTTGTTTGCTTGACCATGAGTATTTGTTATGAGGGTGTTCATTTTCTTTCTTTTTTAACTGCATAATTGAGGAGGGGAGTGGGAGAGAGAGAAAATAATTGCTTGTTCATTGGAAAAGATAATAAAATAAAATTTTTGGGAAAAAAGAAATAGATATGATCTTATCAGGGGAAATGGCATTAAAGAAGATATGTTACCATTTATTTTGCTGCTGCCTGGTAATGATAATAATAATAATAACATTTATATAATGCTGAAACCTTCCCATCTGACCTATAGCTGAAACCTCCTGAATGTATTGCTTCCCCCCTATTAAAATGTGAGCTCCTTGGAAGTAGAGAATGTTTTGCCTTTCTATATGTGTCCCCACCGTGCTTTGCACACAGCAAGAGTTTACTAAATGCTTTTCCATTGATTCATCTTTGGCAGATGTGGTCACTCAATAGAATGTAAGACCCTCCCTTAGATTGGAAGCACCTCCAGATCAGGGAATCATCCCTGCTATTTCATTGGGAAGTAGGCATCATCATCATCATCATCATCATCATCACCCCCATTTTCTAGATAGAGAAACTGAGGCTGAGAGAGTTTAATTGACTTGCCCAGGGTCACATAGCTAGCAAGTGTTTTAGGCAGGATTTGAACTCAGGTGTCCTTGACTCCCAAGTCTGTACTCTATCCACTTTCCCATTTAGCTGCTTCCTAGGCAAAGTCATTGAACCCCTCTGACCCAGAGTTTCATCTGTAAAATGTAGCAGGTACCCCACAGTGTTGCTTAAGGATAAAATGTTTGCAAAATGCTTTGCCAGCAAACTTTAAAGGGCACAAAATGTCAGTTGTATCATGTAGCTTGTTTTCTGGGGAAATGCATTTATCTTTCAATAAAGACATTCAATCAACTAATGAGTATTTATTAAGCTTGTGCTACTATGTGGGCCAGGCACCATGTGAGAAATGGGAGACACAAAGAAAAAATAAGATGAAGCAGTCCCTGCCCTCAAAGAGCTTATATTCTTTAAGAGGAGACCACAAATACACATAGAAATAAATACATACACACAGTGAATAGAGCTCTGGCCTTGGAGTCAGGAGGATCTGAGTTCAAATCCAGCCTCAGACACTTAACACTTACTAGCTGTGTAACCCTGGGCAAGTCACTTAACCCTGATCACCTCACAACAAACAAACAAAAAAAAAAGGAAAAGAAATAAATACATACAAACTGAATATAATATAAGGGCAGCTAGGTGGCCCAGGGTTTAGAGGGCAGGACCTGGATTAGGAAGACCTGAGTTTAAATTCAGCCTCAGACATTTCCTAAATGTGTGACCTGGGCAAGTCACTTTAACCACTGTCTGCCTCAGTTTTCGCATCTGCCAAATGGTGATAATAATAAGCTCCTACCTTCTGTGGTCACCTGTAAAGCATTTTTCAAACCTTAAAAAGCTATGCAATTGCTAGCTGGTATTATTACTATCATTATCGTTGGGCAGCTAGGTGGTATAGTGGATAGAACAATGGGTCTGGAGTCAGGAAGAGCTGAGTTCAAATCTGGCATCGGACTCTTACTAGCTGTGTGACTTAGAACAAGTCACTTAACCCAGTTTGCCTTAGTTCCCTCATCTGTAAAATGAGCTGGAGAAGGAAATGGCAAACTATGCTAGCATCTTTGCTAAGAAAACCCCATATAGGGGCATCTAGGTGGTGTAGTAGATAACGCACTGGCCCTGGAGTCAGGAGTACCTGAGCTCAAATGTGGCCTCAGACGCTTCACACTTACTAGCTGTGTGATTCTGGGCAAGTCACTTAACCCCAATTGTCTCTCTCACACACACACACACACAAAGCATTAACCCCAATTGCCTTGCCAAAAAAAAAGAAGAAACCCCCCATGGGGTTACAGAGAGTCAGACACAACTGAATAACAATTATTATTGTTACAAGATAATTTGGTAGAATCAGGAAAGGCTTCATGTAAGAGCAGGCATTTGCTGTTGTTTATGCTTCATTCTCAAAAAGGACCAATGACATCAGGAGGGTGATGTCGTGACTTACAAATCACTTGGATTTAAGTGAGGCTGAGTTGTGCAAAATCATCGGCCTCACTGTCTTCTCCAGAATCATGGGAGTCCAATGGCAAGCCACAGGTCAAGACAACTAGTGATGGCCCCAGACACAATGGAGCACGTTGGCCTTTTTAAGCCAAGGTCTTTCCCAGGTCTCAGCTTGTCTGTGCAAAGCACATTTAATAATTAAAGGCAAGATAAGAATTGAGCCAAAAGATAGCTTCCTTTGCCTTCACAAAGAATCAGTCTGGGAGGGGAAGACCCTCAGAGTTTCTGGCCAAAACAGAAACAGTTGTTGTCTACACTCACTCTGAGCCATGAAAACCTAAAGCATGACCAAGTGGGGCTTGGGCTGGGACCTACAATTGGCCAATCCCTGAGAGCCAGAGTGATTTGGATTTAAAGGCAGAGTCAAGTAGCTCCATTTGAATCCCAAAGAGCTTTATCAAAGCCTGGTTTTCCAGAGCTCTATTTCAAAAGATCATAAATAAAAACCACATGAGACAAAATAGTTAATTGTCCCAGTTTAAAAAAAAAAAGAATAAGAGCCAGCATTTGAGTTAAATTTTAAAGAAAGCCAGGGATTTTAAGAAGCAGAGGTGAGAGAGGGAAGGCATTCCATGTATGGGGGACAGCCTGTCTGCAAAAGCATAGAGCCTTTGGAGAATCATCTATGAGGAATAGTAAGAAGGCCAGTGTGTCTGAATATATCATATGTATTTATATTATGTATGCACATATATATCTATATTACCATATTAGTAATGGTTAACATTTATAGAGTGCTTTTAAGTTTGCAAAGTTCTTCATACATATGATCTCATTTCATCCTTAAAACAACCCTCTAGGGGCAGCTAGGTGGCACAGTGGCCTTGGAGTAAGGAGGTCCTGAATTCAAATCCAGTCTCAGACACTTGACATTTACTAGCTGTGTGACCCTGGGCAAGTCACTTAACCTGTGCCTAAGCAAAAAAATAAAAAACAAACAAACAAAAAACCCAACCCTTTGAATGAAGTAAGTGTTTTTATCTATCCCCATTTTATGGAGGTGGAAAGTGGGGTTGAATTGAGGTTGACTGCAAGTTAAGTGACTTGCCCAGGGTCAAACAGATAGTAAATGTCTGAAGCAGGATTAGAACTCAGATCTTCCTGACTCCAAGTCCAACACTTTATACACTAGTAAGTCAATAAAGCATTGATTAAATGCCTACTGTGTGCTGCTATTCTAAGTGGTGGGGATTCAAAAAAGAGTAAAAGGCAATGCCTGCTCTCAAGGAGTTCACAGTCTGATGGGGGAGGAAACATGAGGTCAATCATCAACAAACAAGACATAGATATAATGTATATAGATATGCATATAGAATATGTGTCATATATAAGAAGTGACTATGTACATACCATTTCATACATAAATAGGTTCTATTCAATACATTTGTATATATCTTGTTTGTTATATACACATGGATGCAGTTAGATGCATATATATACATAACACATATATCTTGTATATATCTCTGCATATATAAGCAACATACATATCTTGTATACATATATGTGCATATGCACATGTATGCACATGTATGCACATGTATGTGCATGTATATACAGAAGATATGTAAATATGTGTTATTGTTTGTCCTTCATTTTCAAAGAGGACCGATGACATCATGGGTGATGTCTTGACGTGAGCATGAATTGGATTTAAGTGAGACAGAGCTGCACAAAGTCATCAGCCCCACTTTCTCATCCAGTCATCAAAGTCCAGTGGCAAGACAAAAGTGAGGATGACTGGGGATGGCCTGGGATGCAGTAGAGGACCTTGTTGTCTTCCATGTCTAACCAAGCTCTAAGCGCTCCACAGCGCCTGCTTCAAGCACCTTATGGCCATTGGAACAAATTATTCTCGTCACCCATTCCTCCAGGGAGACGTCTTCACGTGCATGGGGTAGACACTCCCCTAATTCAACTACAGTTTGAGGCCAATCGGTTACACTCAGCCTGGGTTAGCCCTTCCACCCGGTTGGTTTTCTTGGAGTGTGGCCATTGTGCATGCTACAGCTTCTTGGAGCCACAGGTGAGAGTTAGGTGAAAGGTGAACACCAGAGGTGGGTGAGCAGTCCTGAAGAGGGCTTGGTAAGCCCTTCTACCAGAAGTGTGAGCCCTCCCTGAATACCCCATAAACAAACAAACAACGAATGAATGAATAAGTAAATATGCAAACAAATAGATAAACAGATGAATGAATGAATATGCAATATCATATATATATAATATCTCATATATAGGTGTGTGTATACATATATACATATATATGTGTGTGTGTGTATATATATGTATATAAAATATATGGGAGATAATCAATAGAGGGAAGGCTTCCCTATCATTCTGTGTCAAGTATTGAGCTTACCCTATACTAGAATGCTTGAAGGAGTGTCATGCTTAATAGGGATGGAAAGATAGGTTGGGGGTATATATTGTAACAACCCTTCCCAACAATCTGGTGCTGAAGTAACAAGAAACCAAACAATAACATTGAATGCTAATGGAGTCATTGAGTTTTTTTTCCTGCCCAAAGTGAGTGAGGAGTGAGGAAAATGACTCCGATTGTCAGTTTCAAAATGTGAAGTATAATAGAGGGAAGATTCTTTTCGACAGTCTATTCTTGCTCTTTGGTATTGACAAGTCCTAGTTTGATGTACTGGGTATAACATAATGCCACACCTTTACCAGCTGTTTCCTTTAAATCTTGCAAATTAATACATTACTGCTAGAGTGTTAAGATTCCTTTATTCATCCAATGTTTATTTTAATCTGCCAGCAAGGAACTAGGAAATAAGGTAGCTCTTAACCATAAACCATTTTTTTACAAGACTTAGCTCCAAGAATTGTCTCTAAAATAAATATTTTGTCATTCCTGGGATTAAGGTATATTTGCTTAATACTTCCTCCTTTGGGGGGGGGACACACACAAAGATATTTCAGTTTACATTCATACTAGATTGTGGCTTTTTGACTGGGGCTGTTGTTATAGATATTACTCAAATAATTTGTATAACTTGACATGATCATCTTTTCTAGAACTCTTCTCCATATCTGGAATCAAACTTGCTAGAAATGTGTAGCTTCCTAGCCAAGTGGCACCCATCTGCCTGTGATATCAGTGATAAGAAACCAGTGATGTCTCTGCCAGGCCCTGCCTCTTCCTGTAAAACACCTGGCCCTCTTCCACATACCCAACCTGATGCCCTCTCAGTGAACTGAGAAGTGTGAAAGCCTAGAATGACTTGAGTACCAGATCTCTAGGGAACGCTCATGAGCATTTATCCCTTCACTTCATTTCTCTAAGCCTCAGTTTCCTCATCTGTAAACTGCAGTTAGTGATATTTGAAATGCCTACCTTACAGGATAATTGGGAAAAAAGGGGAGCTATGAGTCTCAGAGAACCATATATGTGAATTATTTTTATCTTGTATCATACTCATTTTTTTTTTTACCATATCACATCACCCCTATTAGATTGTAAGCTCTTTGGAGGCAGGGATGGTGTCATTTCCAGAGCTTTGTACTTTTTTTTTTCCTTTTTGATTTTACACAAAGCAAAGGCGTAATAAATGTTTATGGAATTAAATTCCCAGAAGATTACAGATGGAAATCGCAAGAGGGCAAATTTAGGTTCCATATAAATTCTACTCAAAGGCCACCTTCTTCAACCTATATTACAAAGTGGTAATCATCAAAAGAATCTGGTACTGACTAAGAAACAGAGTGGTGGGTCAGTGGAATAGGTTAGGTATGCAATACACAGTAGTCAATGATGTAGTAATCCAGTGTTTGATAAACCCAAAGATCTACCTATTGAATACAAGGTCCTTGAGGTCAGGGCCTGGTTTTTTTTTTTTTTTATCTTTGCTGCTATGGTTCTTGACAACAGAGTAGGTGCATAATAAATGTTTATTGATTAATTGGTTGAAAATAAGGAAAAAACTTCCTGATGGGAAGTGAAGTGAAATGAGTTGCCTTCCTTGAGAAGTGGTTGGACCCTCCTCACTGAAACTTTACAGGAGTAGCTTGGATTTGGACTAGATGGCATTCGAGATCACTCACAGTTCTGACATTCTGTGTTCTTGTATCCTCACCTCAACACATCCTAGCTATATTGTGACCTCCCCAAGCCTCAGTTTCTCCATCAGTAAATTTGGGATAATAGAGCTCACACTACCAACCTTACAAAGTTGTTGTGAGAAAACATTACTTTGAAATTCCGATAGCCCTTCTTGTAGCATAATGAGCCTCTTCATTGCTAAGTACCGGGGGGTTACCAAGAATTGAAAAAGATGGAGTCTGCCTTCTAGGAGCCTATAAACTAACTCAGCAACACATACACTTAAAAGGTTAAAGAGTAGTATGGGGAAAGCCAAGATGGACATTATACATCAATTTCCTAATGGCCAATTTCAGCAGTATTTATCTCTTAATTCAAGTATACTTAATTAACTTCACACTGCAGTCTTGTTTGTTTTTTTTTAAGACTATGTCAGTTGAATTTTTATCATTTCAATATTGTAAGAGCATTGAGGGGGAGTTTACTATGAGGGGAATCCTTTGGCATGTGCCTTTTTTTTAATGGGAAGAATTATTCCACAGGGCAAGCAATCATCCCCAACTGATTTTGTGAATATGAATTTTCATATTTTAGAATTGCTTCGAGTGAGGTAAGCCTGTGTCTCTTCTGGGACTTGGGTAGGTCTTTGGGAGATTTCTGGTTAATGTCACAACACAATGGTTGATCTGTTCTTAACCGAGAAACACCTCCCCAATGGTAGTGAACACAGTGAGTCAATCAGCAAATGTTTATAATGCCAGGCATTATGCTAGTCACTGAAGATACAAAGACAAAGATGAAACAGTCGCTGTCCTCAAGGGGCTTACCTTCTATCTGGAGAAACAACATGTATACTTATAAGTATAGATAAAATGATTTTGGTGGTGAGGAACTGGGAAATAGGAGTATCAGGAAAAGCTTCATTTAGGACTCACCTGGACAAAGGCATGGTTATGGGAGGTAGAATACTCCTCAGTGATCCTTGGGGTGAGAATACACCTAGTCCCACCACTATCCAACTCATAGCAAAATGGTTGTATCCCAATATTCTGGACAATTGCCCTGGAACTCCTGCATTTCATGAAAATAAGAAAACCAAGAGACAGCCCCACAGAATGTTGGGGATGTAAGGGACCCTAGAAATTATGTAGTCTAACCTCCTCGTTTCTTTCCTATAAATACTTATTTTATAAATATGTATAGACTATAAACATTCTATAAATATTAAAGTAAGTACAATTTTGGGGGGGCAAGCCCAGCCTAACCATTCTATATAACATGATTTCTATAGAGGAATTTGTTCAAATTTTAAATAATCTTACAAACTCTAGAGACATGACCTGTCTATAACTTATGGGCTGATTATACTTCAAGAAAAATAAGGGAAATGGGAAAGACAGCAATGCCTAGTGGACGGTGAGCTTACCTAAATCTCAGGAAGCCTTAGGTCACTTCCAGCACATACTGACGAAGTGATCCTGGGCTCCACACTTTACTCCTGAGGGCCACAAGCAACTACCTGAGACAGGCTTCTTAACATTTGTTGACGTTATGGGTCCCTTGCACACTCTGTGAAGCCTGCTCCTGCTCAGCATCATGTTTTTAATTGGAATAAACTAAAATGCTGATGATTTCAAAGGAAACCAATTATATAGAAATATAATTATTAAAATATTTTTTAAAAAATAAGTTCCAGACCCCAGGTTAATAACTCCTGCTATAAAACTATTAAGTTGTAAAATAATTGCAATGTTGGTAGAAGGAGTTTGTTCACTTGGAGTGAACAATACCAATTCAATCACAGATATAGATTAAGAAATGGTAAAGATCCAATTTTGAGGGTACTAGGATTCTTCACCCCCCCCCATCTCTAACAATCGTGCAACTCTTCCTCAGGACTCTTTATGTCGGTGTTAGACCGTATTTCATGTTGTTGTTCAGTCTTTTCAGTCTTGTCCAATTCTTCATGACCCCATTTGGGGTTTTCTTGGCAGAGATACTGGAGTAGTTTGCCATTTCCTTCTCCAGCTCATTTGACAGATGAGGAAACTGAGGCAAACAGGGTGAAGTGACTTGCCCAGGGTCACACAGCTAGTAAGTGTCTGAGGCCAGATTTGAACTCAGGAAGATGAGTCTTCTTGACCCCAGCCCCAGTCCTCTGTGCACTATGGCACCGCCTAGTTGCATACTTCATCTTATATTAATGCAAAACACCAAGCATGACTTGGCTGTTATTTCTCTAGAAGTTATCTGTAACCTGTGGCCTAATATAACGATGATGACGATGATGAAGATAGTTAACATTTATGTAGCACCTACTATGTGCCAGGCACTGTGCTAAGTGCTTTATTCATTTGATCTTATTTCATTCTCACAACAACCCTGGGAGGTAGGTGCTGTAATTACCATTTTACAGATAAGGAAACCAAGGCAAACAAGGGGTAAGTGTCTTGCTCAGGTTCACAGACCTATGGAAATTATGAGTTCTGTCTTTACCAGTTTCATTTGAGGGAGACATCTCTCCCAAAACCTTTTTTTGTTGTTGAGAATCTCCACCTAGAGTTTCCCCTCAGAACATAAGAATGTATAGCTTATATCCTTGTCTAAGAAAAGAACCCTCAGTTCCTATGCAAGCACGCAGAGCATCAGTATGTCCATTACTATAATGCACACTCTTAATCTGGCACGTGAACTTTATAAAAAATTTTGATAATTGTAATTGGTTTCCTTTATAATCTGGTGCATTTTATTTTATGCATTTACAAATATTATTTCGAGAAAGGGTCCTTAGGCTTCACCTGAATAAGTGCCTTCCCTTGTTAATTATTTCCAATTTTCTCATATCTGGCTTGCTTTGTGTATATTTGCTTGCATGTTCTCTGTCTTTTGTCTCTTTTTGTATCCCCAGCACTTAGCAAATGTTTGCCACTTGGTAGGTGCTTAACAAATGTTTATTACTCGATTCAGCCCTCCTTCACTTAAATCCAATTCACTTGCATATCATGGCATCACCTCCCTAATATCTTGGTCCTTTTCAAGAATGAAGAGCAAACCACAGCAATTGATTGATTGAAAGTGATCCGGGGGTACAAAAAAGTTAAGAATCCCTGACTTAGGGGAAGGTCCCCTTGCTGGATAGATCCCCTGGCGGGGGGGGGGATTTATGGAATGGCATGAAAAGGAATTACTCAGGATAGGCAGGCATGGAAGAGTGCACCATTGGAGATTGTACCCACATGGATAAGAACATAGCTCCATCAATGTAGTAGAATGTCCAGAATCTGCCCCTGTGAGGCGATCCCGAAGGTAATTACCTCCTGTCCAGAGGAAAGATCTTAGAAAAGGTGGCCGATGGCTCACAGAGAACTCTGATATTCCACCAATACAGTCATAACCACATTATCCCAGTCTCCACCCCAGGCCCTTCCCTCTTTAGTCTTAGCCCCACATTGCCCAGCCTATACCTGACTTCGCCTTCAAACACCATTCATATACTTTCTATGGCAATGCTATAATTTTCTGTGTGGAAGACCACATCCTGGTTTCAGTGTTAATGGGAAAATAAATTTTGACCAGCAGAAAGGGAGGCAAGCAGAGGATCCCAGAAGAAATGAGTCTCTATCCCCTTGAATCACTATTTACTTTCGTATCTTCCCACCTTCCTTCTCTTTGAACTTTGCAACAACGATTCCTGCCCCCTCCCCCCCATTGCATACAGAATGATGGACTTGGAGTCAGGAATCCTGTCTCAGACACTTACAAGCTGTGTGACTCAACCACCTGGTGCCTCAGTTTCTTCATTTGTAAAATGGGGAGAAAAATAGTACCTACCTTCCAGGGTAGTGAGGCTCAAATGAAATAACATGTGAAGTGCTTTACAGACCTTAAAGCACTACATAAATGGGTTTATTGTTATTGTTGTTATTTTCAGCATTATTCTCCCAAACTCCAGTTTCATAGGCACACAGAAATCATAGTGGGAAGGACCCCAGAGGCCATCTTGTTCAACCTTCACCTAACCAAGGGATGTCTTCTGTAATAGTGCTCTTATTTAACATTCTAATCTCTTCCAGTCCTTGTGGCTGCATTTTCAGATGTGTATGTGAATTTTATAGAACCTTAGTCATTGTCTACACAATACTCTTAGTTCTACTTTTTTCATGTAGTATTATTTCATGGGTGGCTAGACAGTATCTGGCCTGGAGTCAGGAAGAACTGAGTTCAAATCTGGCCTCAAACACTAATTAGCTGTATGACCCTGGGCAAGTTGCTTAACCCTGTCTGCCTCCCTTTCCTCATCTCTAAAATGAGCAGGAGAAGGAAATAGCAAACTACTCCAGTATTTTTGCCAAGAAAACCCCAAATGGGGTCACAAAGAGTTGGATATGACTGAAAATGCCTGAAACATTATTTCACGTAGACTTTTCAAGATTTCTGTGTATTCTTCTAATTTGTCACTTTTTGGTGTACTTAGCATATTTTATCATTATATTGTTATAATATTGTTATATTTTGCTATTACAGATACTGCATAGCTATACATGCTTTTATGAAATAAAACTTTTTTCCCTTCCTAATTACTTATGACAAGTAGTGTGGTATTATAGGTTACTTGCTGGATTCTGAAGTCAGAAAAACCTCTCTGAATATCAGCATAGTATGGGGGAAGAGCCCTGGAACCCTGACACTACCTTAACATAAGAACTTAGTGTTTGACCTTGGAAAAGTCAGTCCCCCCAGGCCTCGGTTTCCCCACATGTAAAATGAAAGTATTGGATTAGGTAGCTTCTGGGGCCTCTTCTATCCCCTAAAAAGGAGACCTGACCATGTACCCTGTCAGCTCCCCAACCCAACTCAGTGGCTTCCTATTGTGACATTTAAAAAGTTCCAGACTTTGCCCAAAGGGCTATAAAAATGTGCATACCCTTTGACCTGGAAATACCATTTCTAGGACTGTGTCCCAAAGAGATCATACAAATGGGGAAAGGACCTACACGTACAAAAATATTTATGACAGCTCTTTTTGTGGTGGCAAAGAACTGGAGATTGAGAGGATGCCCATCAATTGGGGAATGGCTGAACAAGTTGTGGTATATGAATGTAGTGGAATACTATTGTGCTATAAGAAATGATGAGCAGGCAGACTTCAGAAAAACCTGGAAAGACTTGTATGGTCTGATGCTGAGTGAAAAGAGCAGAACCAAGAAAACATTGTACACAGTAACAGCCACATTGTGCGATGACTGACTTTGATAGACTTGGCTCTTCTCAGCAATGCAAGGATCTAAGACACCTCCGAAGGCCTCATGATGGAAAATGCTATCCACATCCAAAAAAAGAGCTATGGAGTTTGAATGCAAATTGAAGCATACTATTTGCTTTTTTTTTCTTCTTCTGTTGTGTTTTGTTTCCTCTTTCTGGTGATTCCTCTTATTGGCTGTAATTCTTCCTTACAACATCACTAATGTGAAAATATGTTTAATAGGAATGTATATGTAGAGCTCAGATTGCCTGCCATCTTGGGGAGGGAGGTGGGGAGGGAAGGGGAGAAAAATTTTAAACTCAAAAGCTTATGGAAGTGATTGTTGATAGAGAAAAATAAATTAATAAAAAAAAAGTGAAAAAAAAGTTCCAGAGAAATAGTTTCTGGGTAATTAATCATTTTACTGAAAATGATAGCATTTTATTAACAAAAGGGACAGTGACATTCTCAAATGCCAAAGACAAAACATGGTGGTGGGCTCATATGGGTTTATAGGCTCATAGGGTTTATATGCCCTTGGAAGAGTAATTGGTCCTGAAGGTGGCAAGCAACTCTGATTGGTTAATAGTTACTGAGAGAGAATGAATATTACAATGAGAGGTGGACCTGTTGTAATGAGGGGCTGAGGGAAGGTAACTCTGATTAAGTCATTTCCTTCTAAATTTCCCAGCCTTGGGTGACCTAATCAAAGAGTTTGTATTTCCCATCCCCACCCTCTAAGCCTGAGCAGAAGACAATGGACAGAAGTTTCACAGTAAATTCCAGGTAAGGTTGTGGGGAAACAGAATAACAAAACCTAAATTGAGGAGAATCTTATCTGCTATCTGCTATCTTCAGTCCTGTCCTGAGCCTTGAAATGAGGACTTTGGGAAAAGGGGGAGAACTCTGGATCTCCCCAAATCATTGTTCATTAATAATCATTTCTCTCACTCTTACCGCAGGATTAAACATACAGTTCTCTGACTGGCATTTCATGTCCTTCACAACCTGACTCATTGGTACATAGCCAGTCTTCTGACACTTTAGTCCCCGCCAGGCTCTAATTATAAAGATCTACTTACTCTTTGAGGCATCTGGTTGGTGCAGTGGGTAGTGTTGGGCCTGAAGTCAGGAAGAACTGACTTTGAATCTGGCCCCAGACACTTCGTAGCAGTGGGACTTTAGCCAAGTTACTCATCTCTGTTTGCCTCAGCTTCCTCAACTGTAAAATGGGATAATACCAGCATCTGGGTATTATGAAAACCAAATAGACAATAATTATAAAGCACTTAGCACAGTATCTGACATGTAGTAGGTGCCTAACAAACACTCTTCCTTCCCCTCCTCCCTTAGTAGTCAGGGCATCTCTTCTCCGTGCCTTTGCATTGCTTAGAATGTTCTTTCTCCTCACCTCCAGTTCCTAGAATCCCTGGCTTCCTTCAAAATTTAGCTCTGCAGGATGACTTTCCTGGTCTCTACTTCCCCCATACCCAGCTACAAGAATCTTCCCCTTTAAAAGGGGAGTGTATTATATGTTCTATATATATGTACATGTTGGATACGGGGTGTCCCAAAAGTTTTAGTGCAGTCTAAAGCTTTAATAGCCTACACCTGCACTAAGCACTTTAGAACACCCTCTACGGTATATGCTGTAAACAGCAAAGTACAATGTTGTTCAGTCATTTTATTGTGTCAGACTCTTCATGGCCCCATTTGGGTTCATCTTTTCCTTCTCCAGCTCATTTTGCAGATGAGGAAACTGAGGCAAAAAAAGATTAAATGACTTGCACAGGATCACACAGCCAGTTAAGTATCTGAAGCAGGATTTGAACTCAGGTCTTCATGACTCCAGGTCCAGCACCCTATCCACTGCACCACTTAGCTGCCCTCACAAAGTACAGTATGAAGGCATTAGTATTATTCCTGGAAGGTACATTCCCCATTGTGGTACTGATGGGACCATGGGTTTGTTTTGAGAGCCCAAGCTTTTCAGTGACAGTGCTCCCCATCTGCATTATCAGGAACTCTGAATGAATTAGACCTTTCCCAGAGCCCTGCCAGGGCTGGGTTTCTTCTTTATCTTCCTTGGGGTTTTCCCTCTCCCCCACTCCCTCCCTTGGTTTCTTTATATGAAGTGATGCCTCATCATTGTTTGAAGTTGCATTCCTGGGATGGGTAGGTAGAGCACCCATTTCAGAACAAGACGTCTCTTTCTCAACCCAGTACACAGGCTTCTGGTGAAACTCCCTCCACTCTCTTCCTTTCCCCAAATGTATCTGACACAGGTATTATTCCTGACAACCTTTCTCTGTAAAACAGAAAGAGGTTTGTGACCCAGCAAGGGACCAGACAAAAATAAGAACTGGGATAATAAGCCATGGGGGCATGGATCTACAGGGGGAAGAGACTTCAGAGGCCAATCTTATCATTTTACAAGATCAGGAAACTGAGTCCTAGGGGTAGAAAGTGACTTATCCAAGGTCACACTTGAACCAAGTTTTGTTTCTGGCTCCAAGACTCTTGGCTCTTCTCCATAGACTTGATGGTGTTATCAAGAAGTTGATCATCAAACCAGAAGCTTAGATTTACATCAGAAAGGGATCCTGCAGGCCCTTCAGTTCAACCCGCTCATTTTACAGATGAGGAAACTGAGGTGGAGGGGGTTAAGTGATTTATCCAAGATTAGGGAGGTAGTATAGTATAGTATTGGGCAGCAAGATGGTGTAGCAGATGGAGTGCTTCCCTGGAGTTAGGAGGACCTGAGTTCTCAGAAATTTGCTAGTTATGTGACCATGGACAAGTCACTTAATCCTGTTTGCCTCAGTTTCCTCATCTGTAAAATGAGCTGGAGAAGGAAATGGCAAACCACTCCAGTATCTGCCCAGAAAACCCCCAATGAGGGCATGAAGAGTCAGATATAATTAATCAACTAAACAATGAAAAGAGATAGTAAACAGTAAAACTTGGATTGAAACTCTAGTTCTCTGACTTCAAATCTGGCAGTCTCAGCAATGAACCACATTGTCTTTAGTCCAGTTCCCCAGAGAAGTAAACTGACTTGCCCAGGGTCACACAGATAGCATATAACAGAGCCAAATTCAGATCCAGAGTTTCTAAGGTCAGTACAGGAGTTTGATTCGTCGTGCCTTGATTAATCACCCTTAACATGACGTGAAAGGGCAAAGGGAATAATACCCAGAGCCAGGCAGTTTGTCTGCTTAGCAAAGGGCTAATCTCATGGGGATTTTGCATCTTCTTGTAGGAACTGGGAGAGGAAGAATGGGCAATATTTATCAGCTGTTTCATGGGCACCACCTCCAAGGGGGCTATAAAAAGCAGTGGGCCCCAGGGCCATCTCCAGTGGTCCTGATCTATATCTTGTTGGTGCTAGTGACTTTGCACAGCCCTCCCTCACTTAAGTCTAATTCACTTGCAAATCATGACATCATCTTTCTGAGGTCATGGTCCCCTTCCAGAATGAAGCCCAGACAACAACAGCAAAAGCATTGCCACCAGCTGAGGCCTTCATTTTTTCCCCCATGGATATCCCATTCATCAAACTGAATACTCACGCCATTTATGTTTGACTCCTGCAGGGGGGCCCAACTCAAGTCCACTCAGGCATTATTTGTTGAATGAATCCCTCCTAGATTATCTTTTTTTAAAAAATTTATTTATTTTTAGTTTTCAACATTCACTTCCATAAGATTTGGAGTTTTAAATTTTCTCCCCCCTCCCAAGATGGCATACAATCCAATATAGGCTCTACCTATACATTCATGTTAAGCATATTTCCCCATTAGTCATGATGTAAAGAACAATTAGAACCAATGGGAGGAACCACGAGAATGAAGCAATAAAACAAAATAGCAAAGTAAAAGCAGAATAAATAGTATGCTTCCATCTGCATTCAGACTCCCTAGTTCTTTCTCTAGGTATGGATAGCAATTTCCATCGTGAGATTTTTGGAATTGTCTTTGCTGAGATTCTTGCATTGCCGAGAAGAGCCAAATGTATCAAAGTCAGTCATCGCACCATGTGGCTATTACCCTGTACAACGTTCTCCTGGTTCTGCTCACTTCACTCAGCATCAGACCATACAAGTCTTTCCAGGTTTTTCTGAAGTCAGCCTCTTCATCATTTCTTCTAGCACAAAAGTATTCCATTACATTCTTATACCACAACTTATTCAGCCATTCCCCAATGGATGGGCATCCCCTTAATTTCCAATTGTTTGTCACCACAAAAAGAGCTGCCATAAATAATTTTTGTACATGTGGGTCCTTTTCCCATTTGTATGATCTCTTTGGGATACAGCCCTGGAAGTGGTATTGCTGGGTCAAAGGGTATGCACATTTTTATAGCCCTTTGGGCACAGGCCCAAATTGCTCTCCAAGATGGTTGGACCAGTTCACAACTCCACCAACAATGTATTATTGTTCCAATTTTCCCACATCTTCTCCAACATTTATCATTGTCTTGTTTTGTCATGTTGGCCAATCTGATAGGTGTGATGTGGTACCTGAGAGTTGTTTGGATTTGCATTTCTCTAATTGATAGTGATTTGGAACATTTTTTCATATGACTATAGATAGCTTTAGTTTCTTCCTCTGAGAACTGCCTGTTCATATCCTTTGACCATTTATCAGTTGGGGAATGACTTGTATTTTTTTTTTTTGGCTAGTCAATGGGGTTTAGTGACTTGCCCAGGGTCACACAGCTAGTAAGTGCTGTGTGTCTGAGGCCAGATTTGAACTCAGGTCCTCCTGAATCCACGGCTGGTGCTCTATCCACTGTCCCACCTAGCTGCTCCTGGAATGACTTATATTCTTATGGATTTGACTCAGTTCTCTCTATATTTTAGAAATGAGGCCTTTATCAGAGGCACTGGTTGTAAAAATTCCCAGTTTTTTTCTTCCCTCCTAATCTTGGATGCATTGGCTTTATTTGTGCAAACACTTTTCAATTTGATGTAATCAAAATTGTTCGTTTTGCATTTCATAGTGTTCTCTGTTTCTTGTTTGGTCATAAATTCTTCCCTTCTCCACATTAAATACTTATTTAACTATTCCTTGCTCTCCTAGTTTGCTTATAGTATCCATCTTTATATCTAAATTGTGTAGCCATTTTGACTTTACCTTGGTATAGGGTGTAAGATATTGGTCTACGCCCAGTTTCTGCCATGCATTTTGCCAGTTTTCCCAGCAGCTTTTGCTAGTGATTTTTTTATCCCAGAAGCTGGAGTCTTTGGATTTGTCAAATAGTAGATTAGTACAGGCATTGACTGTTGTGTCTGGCATACCTAACCTATGCCATTGATCCACCACTCCATTTCTTAGCCAGTACCAAATAGTTTTGATGACTGTTGCTTTATAATACAATTTAAGATCTGGTACAGCTAGGCTACCTTCCCTTAGCATTTCTTTTCATTAGTTCCTTTGATATTCTGGACTTTTTGTTCTTCCAGATGAATTTTGTCATTGTTTTTTTTTAGCTCTATAAAATTATTTTTTGGTAGTTTGATTGGTATGGCACTGAATAAGTAAATTAATTTAGGTGGAATGGTCATTTTTATTGTATTAGCTCGGCCTACCTATGAGCAACTGATATTTTTCCAGTTATTTAGATCTGACTTTATTTGTGTGAAAAGTGTTTTGTAATTGTGTTCATTTAGTTCCTGGTTTTGTTTCCACAGGTAGACTCCCAAATATTTTATAGTGTCTGCAGTAATTTTAAACGGAATTTCTCTTTCTATCTCTTGCTGCTGGACTTTGTTAGTAATATATAGAAATGCCAATGATTTGTGTGGGTTTATTTTACACCCTGAAACTTTGCTAAATTTGTTTATTATTTCAAGTAATTTTTTACTTGATTCTCTAGGACTCTCTAGATATATCATCGTATCATCTGCAAAGAGCTTTGTTTCTTCTTTGCCTATTCTAATTCCTTCAATTTCTTTTTCTTCTCTAATTATTACAGCTAACATTTCTATCACAATATTGAATAACAGTGGTGATAATGGACATCCTTGTTTCACCCTCAATCTTATTGGAAATGCTTCTAGTTTATTCCCATTGCAAATAATGCTTGCTGATGGTTTTTGATAGATGATATCTGTCATTTTAAGGAAGACTCCCCTTTATTCCTATGCTCTCTAGTGTTTTTAATATGAACGGATGTTGTATTTTGCCAAATGCTTTTTCTGCATCTATTGAGATAATCATAATGATTTCTGTTAGTTTTGTTGTTGATATGGTCAACTATCCTGATAGTTTTCCTAATATTGAACCAGCCTTGCATTCCTGGTATAAATCCTCTCTGGTCATGCTGCATTATCCTCGAGATAAGTTGTAATCTCTTTGCTAATATTTTATTTACAATTTATGCATCAATATTCATTAGGGAAATTGTTCTATAATTTTCTTTCTCTATTTTTGCTCTTCCTGGTTTAGGTATCAGCACCATATTTGTATCATAAAAAGAATTTGGTAGGACCCCTTCTTCAATCATTTTCCCAAATGGTTTATATAGTATTGGAATTAGTTGTTCTTTAAATGTTTGATAGAATTCACTTGTAAATCCATCTGGCACTGGAGATTTTTTCTTAGGGAGTTCATTGATGGGCTTGTTCAATTTCTTTTTCTGAGGTGGGGTTGTTTAAGTATTTTATTTCCTCTGCTGTTAATCTGGGCAATTTATATCTTTGTAAATATTCATCCATTTCATTGATTGTCAAATTTATTGGCATACAGTTGGGCCAAATAGCTCCTAATTATTGTTTTAATTTCCTCTTCATTAGTGGTGAATTCATTCTTTTCATTTTTGATGCTGGTAATTTGATTTTCTTCTTTCTTTTTTTTAAATCAAATTAACCAAAGGTTTATCTATTTTATTGTTTTTTTTCCATAAAACTAGCTCTTAGTTTTATTTATTACTTCAATAGTTTTCTTAATTTCAATTTTATTAATCTCTTCTTTGGTTTTCAGAATTTCTAATTGGGTATTTAATTGGGAATTTTCAATTTGTTTTTTTTCTAGCCTTTTCAGTTGCATGCCCAATTCATTGATCTCTTCTTTCTCTATTTTATTCATATAAGCTTTTAAAGATATAAAACTTCCCCTAAGGACTGCTTTTGCTGTATCCCAAAATTTTAGTATGTTGTCTCATTATTGTCATTCTCTTAGATGAAGTTATTGATTGTTTCTATGATTTGTTCTTTGACCCACTCATTCTTTAGGATTAGATTATTTAGTTTTCAATTAATTTTTAGTCTATCTCTCCATGGCCCTTGATTACATGTAATTTTTGTTGCATCATGATCTGAAAAGGCTGCATTTAATATCTCTGCCTTTCTGTATTGGATTGTGAGGTTTTTTATGCCCTAGTACATAGTCAATTTTTGTGTAGATGCCATGTACCACTGAGAAAAAGGCATATTCCTTTCTATCCCCATTCAGTTTTCTCCAGAGGTCAACCATATGTAACTTTTCTAAGATTCTATTGATCTCCCTAACTTCTTTCTTGTCTGTTTTGTGGTTAGATTTATCTAGTTCATAGAGGGGGATGTTGAGGTCTCCCACTAGTATAGTTTTGCTTTCTATTTCTTTCTGTATCTCCCTTAACTTCTCCTTTAAGAATCTGGCCGCTATACCACTTGATGCATATATGTTTAGCAATGATATTACTTCATTATCTATGGTACCTTTTAGCAGGATGTAGTTTCCTTCCTTACCTCTTTTAATTAGATCTGTTTTTGTGATATCAGGATTGCTACCGCTGCTTTTTTTTTTTTACTTCAGCTGAAGCATAATATATTCTGTTCCACCCTTTTACCTTTACTCTGTGTATATCCCTCTGTATCAAATGTGTTTCCTATACACAATATATTGTAGGTTTATGGTTCTTAATCTACTGTTATCTGTTTCCACTTTATGAGAGAGTTCATCCCATTCATATTCATAGTTATGATTACTATCTGTGTCTTCCTCTCCATCCTATTCCCTTCCCTTTTCATTTATGTTTTTTTTCTCTCCTTTTTCCCTTTCCCTCCTCAGTAGAGTTTTGGTTTCAACTACTGTCTCCTTCAGTCTACCCTCCCTTCACTTAGCCCCCTCCCTTTTATTTTCCCTTTACCCTTTCTACTTCCTATAGGGTAAGTTAGATTTCTATACCTAACTGATTATGTTATTCCCTCTTTGAACCAAATGAGATGAGAGTAAGGTTCAAACAATGATCATCTCCCTCCCTTCTTTCTCTACTGTATTTGGTTTTTGTGCCTTTTCATATGATATAATTTATCCTTGTCTGCCTCCTTTCTTCTTCTCCCAGTACAATCCTTTTTCTCCACTTAAGTAGATTTTTTTTACCATCACATCAAAGTCAACTTAAACCCATGCCTTCTGTCTAACTATACCCTCTTTTAAATGTCATAATGACATTACAGTTCTTAAGAGTTACAAATGTCATCTTCCCTTGTAGGGATGTAAACAGTTTGCCCTTATTGACAATATGATATTGTTTTTTTTTTCCTTCCTGTTTACCTTTTTATACTTCTCTTGAGTCTTGTACTTGAAGGTCAAATTTTCTGTTGAGCTCTGGTCTTTTCATCAGGAAGGTTTGGAAGTCCCCTATTTTGTTGAATGTCCATCTCCTCCCTTGAAAGATTGTGCTCAGTTTTGTAGGGTAGTTGATCCTTGGTTGTAATCCACGTTCCTTTGCCTTACTGAATATTGTATTCCACACCCTCATATCTTTTAATGTAGAAGTTGCAAGGTCCTGCATAATCTTGACTGTGGTTCCATGATATGTAAGTTGTTTCTTTCTGGTTGCTTGCAGTATTTTCTCTTTGATCCGGTAGTTTTGGAATTTGGCTACTATATTCCTTGGTGTTTTCCATTTGGGATCTATTTCAGTAGGTGATAGGTGGATTCTTTCCATGACTAATTTGCACTCAGGTCCTAGGACCTCAGGATAGTTTTCTTAGATGATTTCCTGAAAGATGTTGTCCAGGCTCTTTTTTTCATCATGATTTTCAGATAGGCAATAATTTTTAAGTTGTTTCTCCTGGATCTATTTTCTAGGTCAGTTGTCTTACTAATGAAGTATTTTATGTTTTCTTGTATTTTTTTTATTCTTTTGTTTCTATTTGACTGATTCTTTCTCTCTTGTAGAGTCATTAGCTTTCATTTGCCCCATTCTAATTTTTAAGGAGTTGTTTTCTTCTATTAGATTTTGTACCTCTTTTTCCATTTGGCCCATTTTACTTTTTAAGGAGTTCTTTTCACTGAGTTTTTGTGCTTCCTTTTCCATTTGGCCAATTCTACTTTTTAAGGACTTGTTTTCTACAGTTAATTTTGTCCTTCCTTTCCAAGCTACTGACTCCCTCTTGCATACCTCTCATTTCTTTTCCTAATTTTTCTTCTACTTCTCTTATTTGACTTTTAAGATCCTTCTTGGGCTCTTCCAAGAAGGCTTTTTGGGTTTGAGACCAGTTCATATTCCCCTTTGAGATTTTGTATGTGGGTATATTAACAATATTGTCCTCTTCTAAATTTGTGCCTTGGTCTTCCCTTTCCTCAAAATAAGAATCTATGGTCATTTTCCATTTCTGCTTTTTGTTCATGGTGTTTGCCTATTTTCTGACCAACAAACTATTGAGTTCTCCTGCTGAAGTGAAGGGAGTACTTACTCGAGCTTCTTTTCCTGCTCACTGGGGCCTTGCACAGGGATGTTTTGCTGCTGGTGGGTTTTTGTCAGTCTGGAGCTTTCCTTCTGGAGTTGTGCTTCCCAGAGTTGTATTGAGGCATCGAGTGATTTCGCTGCTGAAGAACACCACCACCTGTGTTTGTTTTCCAAGATGGTGTCTACTAGTTTTCCTTCCTGTATTGAGGCTCTCAGGGGTCCTGGTGTTGGCACTTGACTGTTCCACCAACCTGGGTGTCAGGCTCTCCCCGTGGTATGCTGAGGTGGGGCTTGCCGCTGGCTTGCTAGGACGCCTCCAATCCTGTACTGCTCCCTCTCCCCCAGAAAGAGAGGGGCCTTTCCTGTTAATTCCCCAAGCTTCCTGGGGCTCAAGATTACTGTGCCATCTTTTTGCTGGCTCAGGGTTTTTCCTGGGTCGATATTTTCTGGGCTTTCAGAGTTCAATGAGGGAGAGTGAGAGCCACTTTCTTCTTATTCCACCATCTTGGCTTTCAGAAGCAGAAGTCCCTCTAGGTTGTCTTAATAGAATTTGTCTTCACTTGATGTTAGGTGTGTGTAGACTGATACTTTGTCATTCAGATCTTAGGAGCTGAGATGGATATAGGATGATAAAGGAATAGCTGGAAGGAATCTTAGAGACCATCTAGCCTAGCCTCTTCACTTTACAGATGAGGAAACTGAGGCCCAGGGAGGTTAATTACTTGCCCAAGGTCACACGATTTCAGCAGATCAAAGAATCAGAGATGTAGAGCTGGGACAAAACCTCAGAGGCCAAGTGATCCCAACCCCCTCCTTTTATAGATAAGGAAACTGAGCTTCCAGGCCAGTGGGGCCAGTCATAATTAGGGTGGGTCTGAGCTTTGCTCCAGACATGGAAATATAGGGACAGCTAGGTGGTGTAGTAGATAGAACACTGGTCAGGAAGACCTGAGTTCAAATTCAGCCTCAGACACTTGACACTTAGTAGCTGTGTGACTCTGGGCAAGTCACTTAACTCCACCTAGCAAAAAACAAACAAACAAAAACAGACATGAAACATATGGGGTATAGACAGCAATAGTAGTCTTTTTTAGAAACAACTGAATTTAGTACCTTCAAGAATAATTAAAATAGGAAGCCACTGAATGGTGAGCTTCCTCTTCCTTGCCTAAGCATCCTGGGATTTATCCATGGAGTCTTGCGTCCAGATGTTTGAGGTCTCCCCCTGAAATCTCTCCTCTATCTTCCCTTCATTTGCCCTAGACCCCAATCACCAAAGCTGCTGGTTAAAGTATGGTTGGAGGGGCAGCTAGATGGCGCAGTGAATAGAGAACCAGCCCTGGAGTCAGGAGGACCTGAGTTCAAATCTGGCCTCAGACAGTTGACACACTCACTAGCTGTGTGACCCTGGGCAAGTCACTTAACCCCAATTGCCTCACAAAAAAAAAGTTAAGAAATAAAGTATGGTTGGGAACACTTGACCCTAGTCTCTATGCCTCTCCAACTGTACAACTTCCTCACAGAACCACTCTCTCTCCCATCTTTTCTGGTTTTCCCCACCTGACTCTGCTTTTCTGTGGAGAACATGAAGGTGCACTCTTGCTCCCATCTATAGGTGAGGGAAAGTTAGTTTGGGCAAAAGGAGGAGGAAGAGGAGGAGAAGGAGAAAGAGCAGAAGGAAGAGAAGAAGGAGAAGAAAGACAAGAAAGAGGGGGAAGAATGAAGAGGAGAAAGAAGAAGGAGGAAGAAGAGAAAGGAGGAGAAGGAGGAGGACAAGGAGAAGAAGAAGAAGGATGAGGAGGAGGAGGAAGAAGAGGAGGGGAGGAGGAGGAGGAGGAGGAAGAAGAGAAGGAGGAGAAAAAGGAGGAGGAGGAGGAGGAGGAGGAGGAGAAGAAGAAGAAGAAGAAGAAGAAGAAGAAGAAGAAGAAGAAGAAAGAGGAGGAGGAAAGGAGGAGAAGATGAAGAGGAAGAGGAGGAGGGGGAAAAGGCATCATTAACATTCATGGGTGTGAGTTAGCAGGGCTAACCTGTGCTGTAAACCTGAGCTCCTCTATCTAGCCCTGGTACTAAGGAGCTCTAGAAAAATCATTAATTCTTGGGGAGAAGCATGCCAGTCAGTCAAAAAAAATAATATATGATTGATGAAGTTTGTGAATAAGAATAGAAGGATAGCAGGGGGAAATGGATAAGAAAAAATGAGACAATAACAACATTTAGGAGAAGAAAGTGACTTTAGTCATAGATTCACAGGACCTTCTAGGCCAGCTAGTCCAGTCCCCCTAATCTTATAGCTCAGGAATCTCAGGCCCAGGGAAGTTAAATAATTTGTCAAGTTCACAAAGCCAGTAAGTAGCAGAGCTGGAATTTGAACACAGGTCCTTTGAGTTTAAAGTCAGCTCTCTTTCCATTGCACTGCTATAGCACAAGGCTATATAGACTGATGTCTAGTTCTTAATAATAATAATAGCTGACATTTTTATAGCCAGGAAGGCCTGGGTTCAGATCCCTCCCCTGTCACTGGCTATGTGACCCTGGACAAGTCATACAACCTCTAAGTTCTCTAAGAGCATAAATAGAAAAGAAGATGCCACCTTGCATTGGTAGAGAGAGTTTTTCTCATCTAGAATTTCCTTATACCAAATGAAATCACAGGTTCAGTCCCTAGCCTTCGTTTATATAGCACTTTAAGGTCTACAAAGAGCTTTACATACATTATATCATTGGATCCTCACAACATCCCTATGGAGGTAAATGCTACAGGAAGAGTGGAAGGCACCTGTGTACCAGACAGAGTGCTAAGAGCTTTACAATTATTATCTCATTTGATCTTTCCAACAACCTTGTGAGGTAGGTGTATTTATTATCCCTGTTTTACTGTTGAGGAAACTGAGGCATACAGAGTTAAGCCACTTGCCCAGGGTCACAAGCTAGTAAGTGTCTGAGGCCAGATTTGAGCTCAGTCCTTCTTGAGGAGAATGAGAAACTTTCAAGGAGTGATAAGCCTCCACTAACACTCAGAGATTTCTCATTATTAGAAGCAGGATGAGCAATCCTGTAGGATGGAAAGCAGCTGGAGGAGAGCCTAGAGGGATGTTTTGTACCTTCATGATCTGAGGTTCTCTTCTAAAGTGTAGGAATCAATGGGAAGGTATTCATTTGTTCAACAGCATTTCCCTATTTTGTTAAACCCTGAAGGATTAGTAACTTCAAAGGGACATTCTGAGAAGGGGACTTGATTCCCATGGTAAGCAAGGAAACAGCCTGCACTGAACTCACCGGACTAGTTCTTACAAATGAGCCAAGTGTGAGACATAATTACAAATCATGTATTTGTTTAAATGATTGAATTACTTGGATTTAATTTTCCTCCAGAAGACTATTATTCTTGCATAAAAAGATGTACAGAGAATTCTCAGTTACAAAAAGTGTATATGTGTATGTGTATGTGCGTGTGTGTGTTTCTGTGTAGTCAATGTATTCTATATAACATAACTAGATGTGTAATATTATATATAACTGTATATAATCTGGGTATTTGTATACCCTGAACTATGTAACTACATGCATGATGGCAATGGTAGTCTTTTTAAAGAAACAACTGGGCTGGGGCAACCAGGTGGTACAGTGGATAGAGCTCTGGCCTTGGAGTCAAGAGGACTTGAGTTCAAATCCAGCCTCTGACACTTACTAGCTGTGTGACCCTGGGCAAGTCACTTAACCTTGATTACCTCACCAAACAAACAAACAACTGAGCTTAGTACCTTCAAAAACAAATAGTTAAAATAGGAAACTGTGTTATATATGCCAAATAAAGAAGGTGAAAGACAGTCAAAAAAAGATCTGAGGGATAATAATAGCCAGAATTTATATAGTGCTATATATATATAGTAATATATATATAGTAATATATTTTACAAATTATTTTACAAATATTTTCTCACTTTATCCACCAAAAAACCCTTTTACAGATGAGAAATCTGAGGCAGACAGAGGTGAAGTGACCTCTGCAGTGTCAAACAGCTGGTGAGTGTCTAAAGTGGGATTTGGACTCGGTCGGTTTTCCTCTCCATCCAGTGCTCTATCCTCTGAATCACCTAGCTGCTGGTGCCTGGTCTACCCTTGCCCCCTTATTTTCCACAATAGGAGACTGAGGCCCAGAGAGGTTATGAAAAATACTAACCTCAAAGAAGTGCCTATTTCAGAAGGTGAGAGCAAGTCTCTTAGAAGAAAACTGTGGCATTCGAGAGACATAATTTTTGTGTAGTCATTTTAGTAATAATGCCAGCATTTTAATAAAAGAGGTCAGTGGCACTCTGGAATGCCAAAGACAATCATGGCAGTTGGCTCACAGGCTTATATGCCCTTGGTAGAGGGGTGTTCCCGAGGGGGCAATTAACTCTGATTGGTTAACAATTAATGAGAGGTAAACTTTACAAAGAGAAGCAAGCTCACTCCAATGAGGGTCTGAGAGTGACATCATGTCACCCTTGGACAAACAGACTATCCCTGTACCCAGAACATCCCCAGACTTGGGCAATCTATACAAAAGGATCTATTGCCACCCAAGCTTGATTGAGTTGAATTCACCTTAGATTAGAGATTGCTGGTCAGGTTGGGTGGGGTCTGACCAAGATTGTGGAGAGTTAATTTAATGTCCAAAAGAGTGAACTTTGAAATGAGGACTATAGAAAAAAATGGGGGAACCCTGGAGCTCTCCAAATCATTGGTTACTAATAATCACTTCTTTCAAAACCTACTACCTGGCAATCATATTAAATGAGGCGTGTGGCTGTGTCATTAGTCATACCATAGAAATACTTGTCGCCTAAATCATTACAACACTGAATCTTGAATGTTACAGAGTGTGCTTTATCTCCTATCTGATTAGCAGTTGTCTTCATGTGCCAATATATACACATAAGGATGTGTCACAGTCTCTGTCACTAAGATCACACACTTATCTGTAGCCCCCATAGCAGATAAATAAATCTTTTCCTTCTATCGTTTAGAAATCTGGAGAAGGTAAGATCTACCATCTACTATTTTTTTCTCCACACCAACAACTAATTAAAGAAATTGTCGGTTAAAAGAAAAATCCCTCCTCCTATCTTCCCGTAACGCCAGGAGTTGAAGAGATAGACCCACACCCTCCTCCAGCTTCTCCCTCTCATTTAAATTTGCATCTGCCCTTCCCAATGGGTGGCCAAAGCTGCCACTTCCTGCTAGTTCGCTGGCCAAGGCTCGAAGACACAGGACTCCTGCCGTCACCAGCAATCCCAGTCAGGTACCGGGCATTCAAATCTCCAGGATCCAGCCCACTGTGGCAAGCAGAGAGTCTCTGGCAGCGTAGTGGCCTGCACCTGCCGAATCTTTTCCCACCTTACCGCACTTCCAGTGACGGGTTCAGCGTGGACAGCTCCAGGAGCGTCTCACTGGTCTCTGCCCGCCCCCGCAAAAGTTCCCCCTGGGGGCCAAGGTGGGGATACTCCCAGGAACACTTCTGGAAAGGCTCCAGTGGCCGGGCTGATTGACAGCCAGCCGCTCCCGGACTCCCGGCTCGCTCCGGTACTCTGGAAAGAAGCTTGTGCGGAGCAGTCATGAGCGCGCCGCGGGAAATCGGCACCTTCGTGGTGTGGGACTACTTGGTGTTCGCCGGGATGCTGCTCATCTCTGCTGCCATCGGTGTTTACTATGCCTTCGCCGGAGGCGGCCAGCAGACCTCCAATGATTTCCTAATGGGCGGGCGGAGGATGACCGCGGTGCCCGTTGCGCTGTCCCTCACCGCCAGCTTCATGTCCGCGGTCACAGTCCTGGGGACCCCCTCTGAGGTCTATCGCTTTGGGGCCATATACAGCATCTTTGCCATCACCTACGCCTTAGTGGTCATCCTCAGCTCCGAGGTCTTCCTCCCAGTCTTTTACAAGCTGGGCATTACCAGCACCTACGAGGTAAGGAGACACTTCCCCTGGCCACTGATGTCCCCGGTGGGTGTTTGATTTGGGTAGATTTTACTATATTGAATTTGGAGTCGTCGGGTTAAAGATTTAGAGTTGGAAGAGACCATAGGGTCATCTCGTCCAACCCTTCCCTCCCAATGGGTCCCAAAAGAGGTTAAATGACTTGTCTAGGGTCACACAAGCATTAAGTAGTAAGTCCTCTGATTCCAAATCCGGAGCTCTTTCCACGATGACATACTTCCTCCCCCTTTATGAAATCCTATCTTCTTTCCCCAAACAGTTCTTGCGAGCAGTACAAAGACACAGGGACCTGATTATTTAATCAGCCTTCTCTCAACCTTGTTGGCTCATTGGAAAGTAGAGGGGTGGAAGGCTTTCCGGTGCATTTTTGTTCATTTAGAGAGCTTTGTAAGTCTCCCTTCCTCCTGAAATTTGAACTTTTGCTAGGGAAACTATACCCCAAATCAAGGTTGGAGTGTGGGCTACAAAAATGTCCCTGGGCCAAATTAGTGAGAGGGGACAAAAAATCTGAGCTGGGAGCCAAAAGAACTGAGCTTTGGCTTAAGAATATGTTCCTGACTCGGTTTCCAGGTAAGATGGTAAAGCACTGATGCCAAACCCAATTGGCAATCAACTTTCTGTCCTTTTGTTGTCTGAGAAAAGTAAGATTAACCGCACCCTGTTTTTCTCTCCTACCTGGCTCTAAAGGCATGCTCTATAGAGATAGAAGACTGACCTTGGGGTCAGAAAAACCTGGGTTCAAGTTTCACCTCCCTGACCTTGGTCAAGTAACCTAACCTGTCAATGAAGGGCAACTCATTAACACTTACAAATGAGGGCAGCTAGGTAGCACAGTGGCCCTAGAGTCAGGAGGACCTGAGTTCAAATCCAGCCTCAGACCAGACACTTGACACTTACTAGCTTTGTGACCCTGGGCAAGTCACTTAACCCCAATTGCCTAAAAAAAAAAGACATAAATGACAGCTGACTGATCTGCATTGGTGAAGGGTGTGTTCACACTGGGAGTTCCATGTTCCATATGCTGATGAAATCATGTCTGGACACACACATACATGCATGTATGTGTGTAATAGAGATTGGGACTGAAGATATACACATGTAAACATATGGTATATATACATATATATCCACACATGTGTGTGTTCATATAAATGATAGAGACAGAAATAACCATAATATTAACATGTTCAAAATCCCGGCATTTTTCTCTCACATACTTTTTAGAATCATAGCATACACACACATACACACACATATATAAAGCAGAATGGTTTAGTAGATAGATAAATGACCTCAGGGTCACAAATATAATACAATATAACGTATGATATATAAATATAATAAACATATTTTATTTATATTTTACTTATTTATGACTTAATTGATATATATTTATATATAGATAGATCTCAATACATCTGTATATATATATATATATAGCGAGAGACTCGTGTGTGTATGTGTGTGTGTGTGTGTGTGTGTGTGTGTGTATAAACATATGAATAGAGAGAGGTAGGAGAAAGGCAGAAAGAGAGACAGATACAGACAGGGACAGGCAGAGACAGGGAGAGAGAGAGTGAGAGAGAGGAGAGGATAGAGAGTGAAAGAAAGAGAGGGGTGGGGAAGAGACAGAGAGAGATGAGTAAGGACTGGATTTGTGATTTCACTGCAATAAGAAACTGCTTCCCTCAATGCAGGTCAGTGCCTTCTCTGCATCATGTAGACTTAGATAGTCCTCTAAGGCCCCACAGCCATTCAGCCATTCCTGTATGTGTCAGAAATGAGACTTGCAGGTTTTTTTTTTACTGGCTATAGTTCTGTATCCACTACACCAGGATGTGTGTGTGTGTGTGTGTGTGTGTGTGTGTGTGTATGATCTTTGGAGCTTGAGCCTGACAATCATAGCAACAGGTGCACACAATATACAATTATAATGTACAATATATAGGGGCAGCTGGATTTACACAGTGGATAGAGCACCGGCCCTGAAGTACTTGACACTAGCTGTGTGACTCTGGGCAAGTCACTTAACCCCAATTGCCTCACCAAAAAAAAAAGAGTATAATGTACAATATACAAATATATGCTGTGATTCTGTACTGCTTTAAAGCAGCCAGAGTCCTGGAAATCCTTTATTCTGATTATTTCTGTCTGTGCCATATGCTTGCATTGGACAGTGAGTTCTGGGAGAACCAGATTGTCTCTTTTCTAAGTTTTGTCCTTCTCCCAAGGCCTGGCTCAGGGGTGCTCTGCACACTGTAGGCACTGAAGAATCTGTTGACATTGCACAGGGTTGATGCTTAATCAAGAGGGATTGAAGTTAAAAAAGGTGGGGTGGGGTGGGGGGAGATAAGAAGGTGAAGGGTTTTTGAAACAAGAGTCCAGAAAATTCAGTCTTGACTCTGTGGTAGGACAGAGATGCCTTCAGCGTTCTTCTTCACCTCCACCCTTCAGTATCTGTTAATTAATACTTTGAAACTCAACAGACAGTGTTCTATTTCATAGAGCATAACAACCAGAGATCAGCCTAGTTAGTCTAAGTGTTTGTTTCAGTTGATAGAACTGATGGGCAATTTCATAGTGAGGTTGGTTCAGTTTAAATGAGGTAAGTGAAAAGGGCTGGATTTTGAGTCAAAGGATTCGAGTTTGAATCCTGATCCTGCCATTTGTTGCTTATGTGACCTACTCACCCTTTCTGGGACTGTTTGCCTCTCTGTAAAATGGTTGGACTCTCTCGATGGTCTCTCTGAACCTTCCCTTAGTTTCCTTCATGGCTTAGCTTAGGTGCAAGTATTTTCCTGGAAACCTTTTCTGATCTTCCCAGTTGAAATGGTTTTTCTCTCCCCTGACCTTAACCCCCACCAAAATATCTCATTATTATCTTTTTATAGATTCAGAGCTGGAAGAGATCCTAGAAACCAACTTGTCCAACTCCCACATTTTACAGATGAGGAAACTGACACCAAGAAAGGTGAAATTACTTGCCCAGATAGTAAGCAATAGTGCTCAGATTCAAACTCAGGACCTCATATTCCAAATCCAGGGCTCTTTTTACTGTACCAATTATCTCATTTATATTTCAACATATTTGGTTCTATTGCCATATAGAATGTAAGCCCCTTAAAACAGGGACTATTTTTTTTTGATCTGTGTATCTCTAATACTCAGGGCAGTGCCATGAACAATTGTTTGTTCTGTGGGGAGGGGTGGGGTGAACTCTCTGATTTTATTGGTATGGGAACTGGTTTAAAAAAATAAAAAACAATTCCCTCTGTACACATCACTGTCTTACACTGTTAGACCTCTTCCTCTCCCTCTCCTCCTCTTCTCTCTCTCTTTGTCTCTCTGTCTGTCTCTCTATCTCTGTCTTTTTGTCTTTCTCTCTCTCTCTCTCTCTCTCTCTCTCTCTCTCTCTCTCTCTCTCTCTCCTCTCCTCTTCCCTCTCCCTCTTTCTTTCTCCCTTTCTCTCTTTCTATCTCTCCTTCTCCCTCCCTCCTTCTCCTCTCCTTCTCTCTCTGTCCTTCTCCCTTTCTGTGTCCATCTCTCTGTCTGTCCCTCTCTCTCCTTTTCTCTGTATCTCTCCCTCTTTCCTTTTTTTTCCCTACCCTCTCCTCCTCTCTCATGCTCCCCTTTTGCCGTCTGATGACCTTGATGGATCCTTCTCAGGACAATGCTTTTAAACGCATTAAAGAAAATACACAAGGTTAAGGAAACCAATTGTAATGCAATGTAGTTATCAAAATACTGAAGAAAACCAAACCCTACCAAGTTCATGGTCCTTGGGTTGAGAACCTTTGTCAGGGAAGCAGTTCTCAGGTGTTTTGGTCTTAGGACTCCCTTAGTCTCTTAAAAATTATTAAGGAACCCCTCTCCCTGCCATAGCTTTTGTTGTGGTGGGTTATATCTATCCATATTTGCCATATTGGAAATTTAAAATCTTAGTATTATTAGGAAAATAATTTAAATAATTTTAAAATAATTTTATTTTAATTAATAATTAATTGCTATATTAATATTGCATAATATCTTAATAATGATTAATAAATAATAAATAAATTAAACTTTTTATTAATTAAAATAATTTTAAGCCCATAGGCTCCCTGAAGGGAGCCCCGAGTTGGGGACCCCCAGGGATCTCTAACTATACTTTGAGAACCACTGTTTTAGATGGTTGTCTAGGGGAATAAGGTTAGGTGAATTGCTCAGGGTTACACTGTTTCAGAAGTAGGAACTGATCCCAAGTCTTTCTACATGAGCCTGCTCTCTATCACTGTTGCCTCCCATATTCTAAGTGCTTAATGAATGCTTGTTGGAATGAATTGAATTGAAGAGCATCATGTAAAAAAAAATCAGCTGTAGAATATGGTCAAGTATCCTAGACATAGCTGTGTGTTGGATCTTGGCTGTTTCCCCATGTACTGACAGGACTGGGGATCTTTTTGTTGTTTTATTATTTAGTTGTTTCAGTCATGTCCAATTCTTTGTGACTCCCTTTGGGATTTTTCTTGGCAAGGATACTGTAGGAGTTTGCCATTTCCTTCTTCAGCTCACTTTATAGATGAGCAAACTGAGGCAAGCAGGATTAAGTGACTCATCCAGGGTTACACAACTAGTAAGTGTCTGAGGCCAGATTTGAACTCAGAAAGAAGGGTTGTCCTGATTCCAAGCCCAGTGCTCTATCTACTAGGCCACCTAGCTGCCCGTGATACTCCAGAGTGAGGGGGTGTGATCCATTTGGTAGACAGAGCTGAGCCTAGGAAAATATAGGCAAAATGCCTGTATAGAGTGTAGCCATTCAAAGAAAGAGAAATTGGTCAAAGGCAGAGGAGAAAAGGAAATTTTAGGAGCATGTCGGTAAATAGAGACTGTGGAGGAAGCCACTAAAAACAGCCACTTAATCTCTTTTGTGTCATCAACTCCTTTGGACAGCTGATGAAGCCTATGAACAATGTTTGTTAATGAATACGATATATAAGATTACAAAAGCAAACAATTATGTTGAAATAAAGTTATCAGTTTTTAAAAGTTCACAGATCCCAGGTTAAGAACTTGTAGACTAAAGTGTTCATCTGTGACTTTCTTTTCATATAAGGTAAAAAAAATTGGGGCAGCTTGGTGGTACAGTGGATAAAGTACTGGGGTCTGGAGTCAGGGGACCTGAGTCCAAATCTGGCCTCACTCCCCAGCCACACAGAACTTCCTGTGTGACTCCGGGTAAGTCACTTAACTCTGTTTGCTTCGGTATCCTCATCTGTCAAATGACCTGGAGAAGAAAATGGCAAACCACTCCAGTATCTCTGCCAAGAAAACCCTAAGTGGGGTTGGACATGCTTGAACAACAACAAAAACTGATTGCTTAATAGGCAGTGTAAATATTCCAGGCTCAACTTTCTTGCCTTCCTTTACCTAACACTAGCTGCTAAAAATCATTTTGGTAAACATACTTAATTAGTGTTGACTAGTAGAGAAAATAGTGCAGACATCACAACCAGGGTTCAAATCCTGACTGTGATACTTAACTGGCTGTGAGACTGTGGGCAGATCACTTAACTTGTCTAAACCTCAGTTTCTTCATCTGAAAAATGGGGAAGAATAATACAGTTAGCACCAATGTCACAGGGTTGTGGGGAGGTGAAAATAATTTTTGTTTTTGTCTATATCTCTGTTTTTTCTTCTACCCAGACATCTATTATGGGCGTGGCTGTCAGGAGATGAGTCTGTTCTTTATAGGGGCACTTGGTTGTAGAGAAAGGGTCCTTCAAAGAGAATGCTTTAACAAAAGTGCTATAACAAATCCCCCAAATGGAGAGAAATCTAGAGGTAGAGGCACTTTAGGGGCATCTTTTGGGGTCTCCGCTTCTGGGAAAGAGGTCTTCTTTAACACTCTATTAGAATAATATTAGCTCATCCTCTATCTTCCTGAGGATGGGGGAATAACATAGGTGAGATAAAGGTATTTGGTCAAGCAGTATTCTAGGTAAGTCTTGCCAGTTTCATATAGACAAAAAAAAAAGCAGAAGTAACAGCTTCCCATTTAACTAAGTTTCTCTAACTTTGAGCCTTGTCCTGTTTCCATGGTCCCATACTGCAAGGTTGGACTCTGTGAGGTTAACCTGAGCCATCTATGGGAATTTCTTCCTTTATCAGTGGTCTCAGGTTACCCAGATAGTTCTGAGTCTTCCAAGGTCTTGAGGACCCTGAGAAGGGCTTATTCATTTGGTGGTGGTAATGGTGATAGTAAGTGTCCTACAAAGCCTCTGGGCTCTCCTAAAGGGTTTTGGATGATATAACCTTCTCATGTTCTTGCAGCTCTGAATCTATGATAGCTACTCTTCTAGGACAAAAAATATTGGTCGTGCCTCCTAAACTATTTTACCTTCTTTTTTATTTTTTAATAGTACTTAGAGCTTCGTTTTAATAAACACGTTCGCCTCTGTGGAACCATTCTGTTCATCATTCAAACAGTAAGTAGCTCTCCAGTGTACTTTTTATACTTTTGCAATCTGAAGTGTTTTGGCAAAATATCAATGGAAATTGAGTGTCTTGTTCATTAAGGGGCTTCTAAATGGATGTACAAGACTGAAAATGGAAAAGGAAAAAGAGTGAGTGAACTGGAAGTAGGAGAAAATGCAGAACTACATAGCAACTCTACTGATAGGCTCATATCAACATAGATTTGGAACTGGAGACCTTAGAGGCTATGGAGTTATACCCCCTCATTTTGACAGATGAGGAAACTGAGGCCTAGCGAGGAATAATAACTTCCCCAAAGCCACACAGCTGATAAATGAGAAAGGCAGGATTTGAACCTTCATTCTGCTGACCCCTGGTCCAGAACCCAGTGCCTGACACTATATGATCATAGTATTCTGGCTTTACAGTTGGAAAGGTACCTTATGGGTCTTCTTGTTCACCTCCCTTATTTTACACTTGAGGAAAGGAAACAGTTTGGGAAAGTTAAATGAACTTGAAACGAAAATGAAATGGTAAAAATGAAAAATAAAGTTGTAGAACCAGGATTTGAATCCAGATCCTCTGACCCCCAAACTCAAAATCCTTTCTTTTTTTCCTTTTTAAATAGTATTTACTTTTTTCCAATTACATGTAGACAATTTTTAACATTCATTTAAAAATTTTTTTGTATTCCAGATTTTCTCCCTCCCTTCCTTACATTCTCCCCTCCCTAAGATGGTAAGCAATTTGATATAGGTTATATATGTATAATCATGTAAAATATATTTCCATATTAGTCACCCAACATCCTTTCTGCTAAACTTTCACTTCAAAAATATTATTTTAGGTACCATAAATTTATGCTTATTATTTCCATTTTAGAGATGAGGACACTGGATTTTAGAGCAGGGATATGACTTGATGAAGGTCATGCAGATACTATGAAGCTGAGGTGGGCTTCAGACTCAGCTTTTGACTCTCAGTGCACTTCTGTGTTCATTGGGATGATCAGGTAAGAATCAAGTGTCAGGAAGATGAATTCAAAAAAGAACAACAACAGATCATTGTACAGAGGTTCATCTTTTTTGCCTGACATCTTGAGGAAAGGAGATTGA
This sequence comes from Phascolarctos cinereus, assembly GCF_003287225.1. NCBI lineage: Eukaryota > Metazoa > Chordata > Mammalia > Diprotodontia > Phascolarctidae > Phascolarctos > Phascolarctos cinereus. Next base: position 270,663,018 of record NW_027555514.1, on the reverse strand, counting down.
GAAAGTCATGTATGCATCAAACGTGCCTTTCCAAAAAAAATTATTAGGTCTTTAATAATAATAAGAAATACCAAATGCTTACTCAACTGAAAACTAGCCTTTAAATTGGGAGGCCATAAAAATCACACATTGGTGAGCTAGTCTTCAAAGACATGTGTTTCCTAAAAAGAACTATCCGGGTACACATGAATGTACCAGGGAAGTTGGCTCAATCTGGAGTTGGAAGCTTGGGAAAGTAGGTCACTGTGAAGCCAGGCTGCTAATTGTTGCCTCAGGTGTTTGGGGTTACTGATGTGGCAAAGGGCTGACACAGAGAGCCTCCCTGACTCATCAGGTTCAGCACTTCATCGTGGATGAGGATTTTGGCAAAGCTTAGTCAGTCTTTGAGGAGTGAACCAATCGGGAAAGGTAGAAGGCTTTTCTTCTTCATTTTGACCATTGAAACCCATGTAGACCTTTGCCATGGTGATTTGAATGATGTCTTGGCCAAACTTATATCTCAATTCTCCAGGAGGTAAAAGAGGAATATAGAGGGAGAAAAAGGGAGCTTGGTCATGCGACCTGGCTTGAACTGCTGAGTGAGGTCTGCAGCTAATATATACAGTTAATGATCCCCACTTGCTCTGCCAATTCAGTCCTTCCTTAGAGAATGCTCAGAGAAGTAATTGATTAGGAATGAAGGGCTCTCATTTCCTCCAAAGAAAATTCCTGGACATGCTTATAACTTTTTCCGTCATACACACACACACACACACACACACACACACACGGTAGCAGACATGGAGATGCAATCTTGTTTTAAAGAATGGTGCAAAGAAATGATGAGCAGGTGGATTTCAGAAAAACCAGGAAAGACTTCCATGAACTGATACTGAGTAAAGCGAGTAGAACCAGGAGAACATTGTACGCAGCAACAGCAATGTTACACCATGATCAACTATCATATACTTAGCTCTTCTCAGCAATACAATGATCCAAGACAATTCCAAAAATTCATGATGGAAAATGCTGACCACATCCAGAGAAAGAACTTTGGAGTCTGAATGCAGATTGAAGCATACTATTTTGCTTTTTTTTGCTTTTTTCTTTCATGTGGTTTTTCTTTTTTTTTTCTGATTCTTCTTTCACAACATGACTAATGTGGAAATATGTTTAACATGATTGTGCATGCATAACCTATATCAGATTGCTTGCTGTCTTGGGGAGGGGAGAGGGAAGGGTAGGGAGGGAGAAAAATTTGGAACTCAAAATTTTACAAAAATGAATGTTGAAAACTATTTTACATGTAATTGGAAAAAAAATACTATTGGGGAAAAAAAAAGAATGGTGCAAGGGCAGCTAGGTGGCACAGTGGATAGAGCACTGGCTCTGGAGTCAGGAGGACCTGAGTTCAAATGCAGCCTCAGACACTCACTAGCTGTGTGACTCTGGGCAAGTCACTTAACCCCCATTGCCTCAAAAAAACCCAAAAAACAAAAAAACAAATGCTTGAATTTAGCTCTCCTGGCCTCTATGTGCCCCGAATGTTCTCTTCTCTAAGCTGGCCCTTTGATCATCCATGAATGGCATCTCCAGTACCCTCCCAATTCTCATTGTCTCCCTGGGGCTAGACTCTAGTTTTTCAATATCTTTGCTGAAATGTGATGCCCAGGATTCAAAACAGAGTGAGTGTGAGTGTGGTCCCTCCCCAGAGATTCCTGAACTGTTCAACAAACATTTATTGAATCCCTAATTGTGTGTAACACACTGTGTTAAATGCAAGGAACAATACAAGCTGGTCCCTCCCCTAGTAAAGCTTATAGTCTAGTAAGAGTTGAAAGATACATACATAAATGTGTACATAAATAGCAAAAGGTGTAGTGTTAAGAGTTGACAGCAGTTCACTAGAACTAATCGAAATATATACCCATGTATGGGGTCCATTATCTACTGTAAACATAAATATGAGTTAACATGTAAAAAGTGCTTTGTAAACTTTAAAGCATTATGTAGATGCTAGGCATTATTATTATTATTAACTACAAGTTCTAAACACAATAGAAGGGAATGTCCAGAGAATAGGAAAGTAACTGATAACCAGTGATATATAAGATTGAGGGTGCAGCAAGGTCCCTCCCAATGGGTCCTGACCCAGTTGGAGGGACCAGGTAAGGGAAATTCAGAAGGAAATTCTCATGGAACTGATGGGGGAAGATGAGACCACCCAGGAGGAGCTGGTAAAAAAAATTTGGGTAAAAAAGAGTTTGTAGTGCTCATTCATTTATCAGTTATTGATGGCCATACATAGAATTTTATTTGTAGAGTTGATTAAACATATAGTCACCAAAGCATGAAAATTAATTATTTGGTCCATACAGTGAACCCATTTGTTCTGGAGATGAAACCAGGTGTGCTAGAGGACACAATAGAGAGTGGACAGCTTCCCTCCATGCATAAAATAGAGTTAAATAATAGAGAGTTACCAGTGAACTTGAACAATACCTGGACTTTAATAATAAAATTCATATGCTATTAAACTGTATTATTTCAGTTTTCATACTCTGTCTTTCCTTTTCTAGATTCTGTATACTGGAATTGTTATTTATGCTCCGGCTCTTGCTTTGAATCAAGGTAAATTTTTGAATAGTCACCAGTGCTACTTGTGCTTGCATTTGGAGGAGAACACTTATCTCTTGGGGGATGAGTAGGAGGATCAGTTGATGTAGCACTGTGATGGAGATGAGTTTCTGGTGACCTTCATGGCATCGTAGGATCCTAGCATAAGATCAAAGGCTCTTAGATCCCATAGGTACTAAAATACACCTTAGAAGTCAGATAAATCAACCTCTTATTTTACAGTTAAGGAAACTGAGGCCCAGAGAAGTTAAGTAAATTACCCAAGGTCTCAGAGATAGTAAGTGGCTCAGTTAAGATTTGAACTCAATTCCTTTGACACCCTTCCCCCCAATTCAGTGCTTTCTTTCCAGTTCAGAGTTACCTCCTATTAATTTCATGAGAGAGGTGTGGGAAATGTTCCTTCTCTTACAGAGGAATAAAGTAACTCTCTTTATGTGGGAACAAAACTTCACAGAATCTGAGAATCTTTGAGCTCAAAGAGACATAAATTCCATAGGAAATTACAGATCTCCATTTCATAACACTTTAAAAAAAAGTATATGTTTGCTTTTTTTTTTAAGCAAAAAGACTAAGAAGAGTGTTGTACACATTACTTTTAAAACTCTCCTGGCTGTCTATATGTCCTGCTCAATTCCCTTCTGTTTTCTTCTATGTACTTTATTTATTCATTTATATTTATTTTTTCAATTAACAAGCTTTTTCTTTTTTGCTTTAAAAATATTACAGTGACCCAACTTTAGATTATCTATCTATCTATCTACCATGGACTCAATCCACTTTGGCACAGGAGTGTCATTTTGACCTGCTTCATTTCTAACCTGGGCTCACTGAAACCTCCTTAGGCCACCTGGTATTCTCTCCCATTTCATCATATTGTTGCTGAACTAGTTTCAACACCTTATTGGCTTAGCCCACTAAAATTTAGAATTCTCAAACTCAAGAGATCTGCTAGTCTCAGTCTCCCTGGTAACAGGGTACCTTGGGATTACAGTTGAGTGTGTGCCATCACACTCAGCCTAGGGTAATTTCTTTGGGAAAGAAAAGAATCATGGCAGTGTCAAACCTTTGACAGAACTGAGACTGGAAGAGATGACATCTTTTGTAATCTCATCAAAGATCTTAGTCTGAAGGAAAATGAGATAGTGGACTTTGTTTGGAAGACCAGCATGGAATTCAGCATTGTACTCCTAGCTCCTTAATGGGACAGTCTATGATCTCTGTGCTTATCTTAATGATAGATATTTATAACCTGGTGCTGATAACAAATGTTTGGAATCATGATACCCATGGAACTTGAACTTTCCTGATTTTTACAATAGATATAATAAAACTAATCATCAGATACTTGGGATGTACTTTGGAATCACCATAAGAATGTGTCTCTGGGGGCAGCTAGGTGACACAGTGGATACAGCACCGTTCCTGAAGTCAGGAGGACCTGAGTTCAAATCCAACTTCAGACCAAACACTTGACACTTACTAGCTGTGTGACACTGGGCAAGTCACTTAACCCTGTTTGCCTCAGTTTCCTCATCTGTCAAATGAGTGAAGAAGGAAATGGCAAACTACTCCAATATCTTTGCCAAGAAAACCCAGATGGGTCACAGAGAGTCAAACATGATTGAAACAACAACAAAATGGGGATAATAATTCTTATAGTACTTATCTCACTGGGGTTTTATGGATTAAACAAGATGTTGTATGCGAAGTGCTTTATAGCCCTTGTAATGATGTTACAATGTCAGTTATTGTTATTATTATTACTCTTCCTCTCACCATATTTCTCCGTGATACATTTGTCTAATTATTTAACTTTGACCTTTTAGCAGCTAGGTGGGTAGAGGGCTAGCTCTCTAGACTCTGGAAGACCAGATTCTACCTTATCTACTTTCTAGCCCTATCCTTTCTAAACATCCAGCAGTAAAGACCCTTCTTTTACCTGACACTCCACCATTGGCACTGACCTCTTTGCTTATGGGAAATAGCAATATGTGTTTCATTCATTCAATTCTTTCAGGCTTATTCCTATATATCCTTGAGATTCAATGTGGTGTAAGAGATAGAATGCTTGAACTGGAGTTGGGAAGAACTGGGTTCAGATGTCACCTGAGATGCTCTGTAGCTGCCTGACCATGGGCAGATCCATTCATCTCTTGGGCCATGTCACTTGACCTCAGTTTCCTTCTCTGAGTCTAAAGCCCCATTGCACTCTAAAGCTCAACTTGGGGTTTATGTCTCCTTACTGTCCATCCATTGGAATCATAAAACTATAGGATAGCAGAACAAGAAGGAACTTTGGAGCACCTCTTCCACAAGATAAAGTAATAAAACAATATTGTTTTGGACCAGAAGGTATCAGAGAAGTAATTAGAAGATGATATCTGTTTAACCCAATCTGTCTCACAGGTAGAATCAGAGAATTTGGTGTTATGTGAGACCTTAGAAGTATGGTATATTAGAAAGATCATGGGATTTGGTGTGGGAGGATCTGAGTTTAAATTCTGGCTATTCTGCTACCTACCTGTGTGACCCTGAGTAAATCACATAGAGCTTCATTTTCCTTCTCTATAGAATGTGGGGCATGGACCCAGGTGATCTCTCAGGTTCAGTCCAGTTCTAAATTCTTTGATCTGGGAGATCATCTATTCCAAACCTCTCATCTTTCAAGAAAGGAAACTGAGGCTCAGAGAAATGTACTCATCTGCTCAAGATCATATAGCATTTGGACTTAGGTCCCCAGACTCCAAATCTAGTACTCACTACCCTGTGGCTATATTTGTTTCACGACACTTTCTGAAGTTTGAAATGTAACTTTCAAGTGGCTGTGGCACCATACCATTTCATGAAGATGCTTTTGTTTTTTCTGTTTTTACAGTCACTGGATTCGATCTGTGGGGCGCGGTCATTGCCACTGGGGTGGTCTGCACTTTCTACTGTACTATGGTATGCTCACTCATCCCCTATTTCTACAGGGACACCTCTTGTTGGCTTTGCACAATTTAAATTTCCAGTAGCCAGGCACTGTTCCTTTTACAACAGAAAATTGATTGCCCAAATTTCTTTAATTATACCGGAAGGATGGTCAAGTTGGAATTATTTAGGGGAAAAAAAACCAAAATGTTTATTATTTGTTCCTCAGCTTCACTTGATTCTTTGGCAGCAGTAGAGGGGGCAGGGTGGAGGGGAGTAGGGCTAGGAGGTGGAATAGGGAAGAATACTTTGAGGAAGAAATCTTGATATGGTGCTATGCTCTGACCTGGTGGGGCAGTGTGGTGGGAATAATGCTGGATTTCAAGTCAGGAAATCTGGGTTCAAATCCTAGCTTTGTCATTTGCTTGCTATATAACCTTGAGCAAACCACTTATAATAATATAAGTGTGTCTCAGTTTCCTCACTTGTAAAACAAGAGGATGGACTGAATGACTTCTAAAAGCTTTTTCAGGTCTAAATCTAGAATCTTGTCGTCAGAATGGTGATAGTCCAAATGAACTTACCCCCTATCTATGATCTTGTCATCAGAATGATAATACTCCAAATGTACTTTTTCCCAATGAAGGGTGGTCTCAAAGCTGTTGTCTGGACAGATGTTTTCCAAGTTGGCATCATGGTGGCAGGATTTGTGTCTGTGATCATACAGGCTACTGTGGTTCAAGGTGGGATCAACAATATTCTAAATGATTCCTATTATGGAGGAAGATTGAACTTCTGGGAGTAAGTTTCTATTTCTCCTTTGTGCTATATGTTATTTGTCAATTAGTCAATAAGCAGAATAAATTTTCAGTAGAAACACAGTAGCCTTTAAAATAGTAGTACAGATGGCATGCAAGTAGAAGATGGTAAATAAGCATTTCAGGTTGATACAGCACACTTTGGGGTTGATCTTTCATCATTGTACTAAAAAGATTCCTGCTCTTAGAATCAGGAGAGACCAGAGTTCAAATCCCACTTCTGTCATTCATTAGCTGTGAGACTATGGGCAAGTCACTTAACCTCTCTGATACCCAGTTTCCTTATTCTGTAATAAGAGCATGATATCAATAGTTGGTGACTAAAAGATGCAGCTTGGCATAATGGTTAGAAGACTGACCTTGGCGGCAGGAAGACATGGGGTCAAGTCTTTCTTCTGACCTATACATACTAGCTGTGTGATTCCTGTCAGGTCATTCAGACTTGATGTTTCCCACATGACTCTTAGAAAATGACAAATGCTGGAGATGGTTTGGTTGGTTTTTTTTTGGGGGGGGAATGAGAAATAGAGAAGGGAATAAGCATTTATATAGCACCTACTATTTGCCAGTCATGGTGTAAGGACTTTACAATTATTATCTCATTAGATCCTTACAATAGCCTTATGTGGTAGGTGCCTATTATTATCCCCATTTTGTTGTTCTTGAGTCATTTCAGTACTGTCCAACTTTCTGTGACCCCCAAGCCAGTGCTCTATTTATTGTATAGGTTCCCAAAGTGGGCAATATGGTCCCCTGGGGGCACTGAAATGATCTAGGGGATTGGTAGTGGCCTCAGGTGCAACTGGGGCTTGTTGAATAAAAATAAGGAGGTGGTAGAAGCATAAGGCAAGAAGAGGAGAAAACTTGAAAAACCATTCATACATTTCATCTGTTGTGTAACAAGAGTTAAGGCCATAGTGATTACAAATAAACACACAAAATGGAAGTTATAATCCATCAGTGGTCTTAACAAGCTGACAGGTCTTAACAAGCAAGTGTTGGCAGGTGAGCCAGTCACACATCCTCTGCAAGTCCAGCATGCATTGGCAGGAATATGTATGTGTAATGACTTGTTTACAGTACAATACCGTGTGGTTACATGATACAATATTGCATCATCAGAATTTCAATGTAAGAAGAAAACCACAAATTTACAATAAATTATTCAATTTAAGATGCATCATTCTTAAAAAGAATTTTAGATTTTTTTGAAATGACACAAATTAAAAAAACAAAACATTAAAGGGTTAAAGAAAGTTGATTTCCAGGGGGCTGCTGAGTAAATTTTTTTTTAAGAGGGCAGTAGATCAAATAAGTTTGGGAACCTCTGAATTCTGTTGTATCACCTAGCTGCCCCGGGGGGCCAAACCTCATAGAGAGTAAATGAGTTGTCCACGTTCACAGACCTGATATGTGTCAGACGTAAGATCCGAACCCAGACCTCTCCTGATTTCAGTTCCATTACTCTTTCAACTGTCACAGAAGAAACACTATTAATACAGTATTCTGTGTTTTAGGCACAAATCTGCCAGAAAGAATTTTATTTAATTTAACATTATTATTCAAACATTTCAGGGGAGGGGTGGGGAGAGAAAGACTGAGACAAAGAGACAGACACAGAAAGACGATGTCCAAACTGGGGTGCTTTACCATCACCCCCTTTCCCATGACTTGGACATGTCCTTTTACCCCAATGTAACTTGAGGTAACATTTATAACAGTCTTGAAAAGGGGGAAAATAATAATATATTAAAATATAATTTGAGACAACATTCCAGAACAATAGTCAGTACTAGATTCTTTTCATGACTATTTTCCTTAAGGATTACAAGCGTGTCTTCCTAGAAATCAATATCCCAGTCCTTTCTGAATGGAGAGAGGTATCATAGCCCACTTGTTTTAGGGTGTGGGGAGCAAAAGGCTCTTAACCAGACAAGAGGTGCTCTTTGTTCAAAATTTATTTTCTATCTGTAATCTGTTTCCTTAGGAAGGCCTTTTGCCTTCAATTTCGAATACATCTTTCTTGGGATGGGGGAAGGGGGGAAGAAAGTCTGGAAAGGGCTGTTAGGCCAAAGAAATATTTTTTCTTAATAATTTCATATGAACCAAAAAAGGGGCTTTTAAAGGTATTTCCATGCTTCCACTATTTTTTTTTCTCAGTGAGGCAATCAGGGTTAAGTGACTTGCTCAGGGTCACACAGCTAATTAAGTGTCGTGTGTCTGAGGCCCAATTTGAACTCAGGTTCTCCTGACTTCAGAGCCGCTGCACCATCCGCTGCACCACCTAGCTGCCCCTATTTGTTCATTTTAGATCTCAGTTTTGTATGTGCTAAGCAGTAGCAAAATATATGGCTCTAGTTGGTTCAAAAGGTGGTATTACTTGTGCTTTCAATTAATATAGCTAATTTAGAAAAAGAGCCAGGCAATCAGAGCTATTATACATGTTAGAACAGTGTGCCTTGGGGTACAGAAAGGAATGCATATTGGAGTCTCCAGCCAGCCTTTTACTCTCTAACAGTAGCCAGAAGGATATGCTAATTAGCAATCCTAAATGGGATCCAGGTGGTCCAATATGAAAGCCATTGCAACTTTATCCTGCTGGTCAATTGGCCTGGTAGTTAGAACAGATATTCTGAAATCTATATACTGATTCTTTCATTATAACTGTAACTCCCATCTGGAGAACATCCTTATTATTTATACAATTCAACAAATCGTATCGAGTATTGTGACTATAACTCATCTCAACTTTTGGAGCACCCTGCAACTGGATGGTTGGAAAGGCTGCAAAGTTCACTAATACCTTGTTTTATACCAGACATTTAACGTTATTCCAGAAGCACATACTTTGACTAGGCTTTCGTGAGGGGTTGCACGCCCATTTGTCAGGATGGACTACTCAGTCCTACATTAATGCTTCCATGCATCCTTGAGTCACGACCTAGATTTACTTCTTGGAGTCATTGGTGTGGAAGGAGCATCATGAAAGAGTACATTCTCAATCTGGGAACCTCCAGTAATAATTCCATGGCCAAGATCAGAAGGAATTCCTGCTTCTTTGAACTCAGAAGCCAACATTGATGGATGAGTTCATCAGGTATGGCCCACTGCTTATCATTCAAGAATGCTGAACCTCAGATCATTGCTTTGTCTACATTGGAGTGTACTCTATAGAGCCTGCTAGACAATTCCATTCGCGGATGAGGAGAATAGCATGCTCATGGAGTTCTCCAGTTTAGTAATGATGTGGAGCCCTCCCAAACCCATCAGGAGCTGATTTAACAGGTTTCTACGATAAGCAAGGCACTGGGCTTTTATAATTGCACTAGCTAGCATACGCTCCAGTTGAAATGGCATTGTTTTTATCACGGAAATATCCAATTAAATATGGCTCACCTCCCCTAGACAATTAGGACACTCAGGTGGTAGACAGGTCTAGTTAAGCATCTTAGAGCAACAAGAATATTGGGAAACTATAGGGTGTTAAGGAGAGAGTAATTTTAAAATCTCTAGCACAACATTTACAACATTTACCTAATAGCCTACTTTCAGATTCTGTGATAAGAGAGCAATACCATCCTATCTCAGATCGGCAGTACCGGGAACTATGGCTGTAATCCATTACTTTATAAAATGTAGTGACAGTAGAAAGAACAGTATGACCCTCAATGATAACAATTTATACGTCATTCATTACAGACATTGTATATGCCAGGATACACAATTAATACCTCATATAAGTGAACAGATTTCTGGCCATTTAGATTTGTTGTTGTCTTTGTGACCCCATTTGGGCATTTCTTGGCAAAGATATTGGAGGGGTTTGCCATTTCCTTCTCCGATCATTTTTCAGATAAGGAAACTGAGGCAAACAGGGTTGAGTGACTTGTTTATGGTCATGCAGCTAGTAAGTGTCTGAGGTCAGATTTGGACTCCGGTCTTCCTGACTCCAGGCCCAATGTTCTATCCATTGAACCACCTACTTGCCCAACAGAAGAGTTCATTGTCCAATTTAATTTAATTTAATTAATTTATTTATTTTTGGTGAGGCAAACAGGGTTGAGTGACTTGCTTAGGGTCATGCAGCTAGTAAGCATCTGAGGTCAGATTTTAACTCAGGTCTTCCTGATTCCAGGCCCAATGCTCTATCCATTGGGCCACCTACTTGCCCAATAGGAGAGTTCATTGTCCAATTTTATTTTATTCGTTTATTTTTTTGGTGAGGCAGTTGGGGTTGAGTGACTTGCCTAGTGTCATGTGTCAGAGGCTGGGTTTGAACTCAGGTCCTCCCGACTCCAGGGCCAGTGCTCTATCCACTGAACCACCTAGCTGCCCCTCGTTGCACAATTTTAGTTAAACATGAAGTAACAACAACACTACGAATAGCTAACATTTATAGAGAGCTTACTCTGTGCTGGGCTCTGTGCTCAGTGCTTGACAATTATTACTCATTTGATCCTCATGATGATGGGAGACAGGTTATAATCAGTGCTATTATGACCCCCCCTTTTACACAGGAGGAAAATGAGGTAAGCAGAGGTGAAGTGACTTGCCCAGGGTCACACAGCTAGTAAATGTCTGAGGTTGCATTTGAACTCACAGTCTCCATACTTACGTCTCCACTACCTAACTGCCTAAGGGACTAGAAGGCTTTCTTTTAGATAAGATTCAACCATTTCTTGAGGGTGGGGGTGAGGGAATCCTTGTGATCACACACCTTTTTATTGTGAAGGTTTACAGATTTTAAGAACAGTCCCTTCCCAGGCCTTTATATCTCTAAAAAAACTTCACAGATGCCAAACAAGCCAGCAGACAAGCAGTGAAGAAAATACAAAACATTACTTTCAGTGAACAGAGAGCTGTGGGGTTGTGGAATTCCCAGAACTGATGGGAGTGAATTCAGCTCCAGCTCGTGGACTTGGCCACCAGAGCCATGAGGCTCTGATCCTTGTGAGGGATACAAGGCTTAGTTCCAGAGCCGGTAAGTGAATTATAATAGTTTACACCAGCATAGTTAAAGGCTTTACCTTCAACAACATGCAAGGTGACTACAGACAACGATGGTAACAAATCCTTTTTTTCCCCCCCGTAAATGACATATTTGGCCTGTCTCTTAAATGATCAGATTCTGCAAGCCTAAGGGGGGGGCAACTCTGCTCCAAAAAAACCCTTCCTATAAGGATTTAAATGGTGTTTTACCTCTCTTTAGTTTCTGTTTAATTTAGTTTGGTTTAGATCATGGAAGTCTTTTGAGGAAATGTTGCCCTGGGACCATGCTGGCTTCTACTAGACATTGGGGTCTGAGTCACAGCATCATTTCGCCATCAAAGAAAAACATACTAATATTGCACTCTGTGTTTTAGGCAGAAATCCACCAGAAATGATTTTTTAACATTAATCTAGGATCCAAGCATTTCTATTTCAGAAAGATGTCTAAACCTGTATTGCACAGCTCCTTTCTATCCCTTGTTGTTGTCCAGTGGAGTTTGACTCTTTGTGACCCCATTTGGGGTTTTCTTGGCACTGATACTGGTTTACTATTTCCTTCTCCAGCACACTTGACAGATGAGGAAACTGAGGCAAACAAGGTTAAGTGACTTGCCCGGAGTCACACAGCTAGTAAGGGTCTGAGACTGGATTTGAAGTCAGGAAGATGAGTCTTCCTGACTCCAGGCCCTGTGCTCTATCCATATGTCGCCAACTAATTGCCCCTAGATATATACCTCTACCACAAGAAATCTTGAACAAAGAAAAAGTTAAAAAGAAAAAACTGTGTTAAAAGTAGTTTGAGGTTAATATTCTAGAATGACAATCAGTCATTGGAAGCATTGGAAGAATTTTCAGGCTCCTGCCAGCTATTGCACCTAGCACTGGTTATAGACAGATATATCCACTGGAGTGTTACACACATTTGTAGGGGATGGACATGTGTGTCCAATAATCCCATGGAGTGCATGTGTGTGTGTGTGTGTGTGTGTGTGTGTGCCTTTCCTCTGGCACTACATGAATCAGAGTTTGGGTAAAATCACGTTGGTCACATATGCCTACAAAGCAGTCTTGGGTAAGACCAGGTATGGCAGGTAAAAAGAAGATACATTTTTAGAAAAAGAAAGGGGATGCTAAAACCCTTACAAAGACCTTTAGCATAGCTATTTACATCAGAGCCAAGAAAACCGTATCTTCTCTATCAGTCAGTCAGTTAGTTAATTAACATTTGCTAAACTCCTACTGCATACTTTTTAGATGGGAAAAGAAAAGGCAGTAAGTTCTTGGAACTACTCAAAGGCCTTTAAGGTTTTTTGTTGTTTTGGGGTTTTTTTTTTTGTAATTGTAAAGTGATTGGGGAAAGGAGAGTGTGGAAGTAGTCATTCAATACATTGTGTTACAAAGGAAAAGAAAGAAATGTAATTAATAACAAATAGAGCGCAAAATGGAGTCAGTTATGTTCTCCTAAAAATACTTTTGACACTATCCTTTCCTTGATTCCTCCCCGGGCAAAGGGCTCCACCCAAAAACCAGTATTTCAGTTCTTTCTGAATGAAAAAGGGTAGGTCACTGCTCATTTGCTTTGTGGTTTGAGGGAAGGAAAAGGATCTTAACAAGATAAGAGGTATTCTTCGTTCAAATTTTAATTTCCATACTTAATCCTTTTCCTTAAGGAAGGCCTTTTGTCCCTGACTAATTGGTCATCTTTCCAAGATGAGAAAGCAGGAATCTTTTAGACCATATTATTTCTTCATATTTTCAGTTGAACTAAAAAGATTTTTTATGATCTGTTTCTATAATACTGTACCGCACTGTCTTTTAAAAAGCCAAATAGCAAATATATGAATGATCAGAATCACAATATGCTTGACTTGGAGGGAACTTTAAAGATAATTTGGTACCCACGGCATCAAGTGTGGACTGACCCAGATTAAAATGTAATTGGGAAATATTTAACAAAATAAATTTTTAAAAAATTCACATATATTTAAAAGGAATAGCAAGTTGTACATAATAGGTTTCCAGTTTCATGTGTAATTATTCTTTTTATTAAACTATGTAATGGAAATGCTTGTTTTGTTCCTTAAATTAAAAATAAAATAATTAAAACATTAAAAAGAGGGATTAAAAAAACCATGAACATGATATTTTAAAAATAAAGTCAATTTGTACTCTGAAGGGATGCTCACATACAAAATAATGGCGCCACATTTGTATTGGAGTTTGACACCATTGCTTTAGCCAACACCATCATTTCATGGGGAGGAAAACTGAGGAACATTGACATTCATGAGTATCTACATAAAAACCAGGCATCCTTCCTCCCCTTATGTCTTGAATGTCAAAGAAATAACTTTTTACTTCATTGACCTCAAATGTGAAATATTTCAGCAGTGTTGTTTTGTGCGTGTGACAGGTTGACATTCTCTCTTCCTTACTCTTTTCCATTTAGCTTCAACCCAAACCCTTTGCAAAGACATACCTTTTGGACAATCATCATCGGTGGAACCTTCACGTGGACTTCCATCTATGGTATTAACCAATCCCAAGTCCAGCGGTATATTTCCTGCAAAAATAGATTCCATGCAAAAATGTAAGAAAAATTCCAGTATATTTATCAATACTCTTTAAGTGTCCTTGAGTCTTTATAAAAGACTACTTCTTTTTATATAATTATATAACAACAATGATGACAAGAGGCAGCTTGGTGTAGGGCAGTGGTTCCACATATATATATATATAAATAAATATATGCATGTATGTATGCATGCATGTATGTATATGTATGTGTATATATGTACATATACATGCACATCTGTATACACGCACATATATTACGTTCTGAGAATCCATTTGAACAACAACAAAAAAAATGTTGTGAACCTCTGGGTTAACTTAATATTCTACTCATATTCTTTTAGATTTATTTATTAAGTGCTTACAATAATTACACTGGTAAATTTTGTACCCAAATCTCCCAATTAAAATTCAGTTTATATGATTATAATTATAAAATATTTTATTCCACGTCTAAATATGAAAACTGATGTAATGGCTACATGACCCCCAAAATTATTGTTAGCATGAGCATGATCAATCACTGCAGAAATAAATCTATAATGTCCCAAACATGTGCATGCTTATTGTCACAGAGGAGAAACATATTTGTAAAATAATTGAGCAACTTCTGACTGCTTAAGGCACTATTAAGTAATTTTTAGGGCAGCTAGGTGGCACAGTGATTAGAGTACCAGGCCTGGAGTCAGGAAGGCATCTTCCTGACTTCAAGTTTGGCCTTTGACACTAGCTGTGTGACCCTGGGTAAGTCACTTAACCCTGTTTGCCTTAGTTTCCTCATTTATAAAATGGACTGGAGAAAGAAATGGCATACCATTCTAGTATCTCTGCTGAGAAAACCCCAAATGGTGTTATAAAGATTGGAACATGACTGAAACGACCAAACAATAAAAATAATGTTTAGCTCAAACCCATTGGGCCTTAGTGTGAATTAATGTACAATACTCCCCCACGATTTTATCAATTGATTTTATAATGTTTATAATTTATATGTAAGTAAATATTTATATTTTATAATGTTTATAAAACTTAACTGTTCTAAATTGAGCCAGCCTTACAGTGAAAGTAGGGGGTTCTTTACATGGGGTGATTTGAAGAAATGGCACACTAAGACAAAAAAGTCTTCCTTGCTAGCCTGTCCCAGTGCCTAAAGTTCCCATCATTAGAAATATAGTCTTCAGGTTTGAAGAAGTATTTCATGAGTTCTTCATTAAAAGGCAGATATCCCTAGGAGAGGCAACAGATTAAAGCACTGTTATCCATTAACAGTTTAGTATGAATGAGTTTGAGAGGTAGTCCAGCTTAGTGGTTAGAGAGCTGCCCTAGGGGTCAACACCTGCTTCCAGTCCTGCCTCTGATCCACACTAGCTGTGTGACCCTTCGATGCCTCAGACAAGTCTGTAAGACTATAAATTGAAGAATCAGTGCCTATCAGCTTTAGATTGGGGGGGAATATCCTCAATGGGAAATCCCTGCATCAAAAACATCTTAGTTCTAGACCCCCAACTTATCAAAGTAGGGCTGACCAGTCATCTAGCAAAGCCACGAGGAAATGGGATGAATGGTCTGAAAAGGGAAAGGTCTGGAACTGGGGGCCCTGTTATACTAATCACTAAACCCAGCCCAGTCATCCTTGTAGCCTAAGCCCTATGGAGTAAGGTATGGCCATGGTTTCTACCCACCTTGTCCTCCATTTTGGATGGTGGGAGGCTCCTAGAAGGACTTCCTTCTGGAATTGCATACATCCTGTAGCAAACACATTCTCCGGCTATCCTGTCAGTATAGTCCCCTTTCTTCCTACTTCTTAGTGGAGAGACTTCACCATCAGGATAAGCCCTCTACCCCATCACAGATTTTGCCATTTAGCATTTTGTTTTGCATCTGGCTCTTTGTGACCCAATTTGAGGTTTTCTTGGCAAAGATACTGGAATGGTTTGCCATTTCCTTCTCCAGCTCATTTTACAGATGAGGAAACTGAGGCAGATAGGGTCACACAGCTAGGAAGTGTCTAAGGCCAGATTTGAATTCAGGAAGATGTCTTTCTGACGCCAGGCCCAGCACTTTAGCCACTGTGCCACCTAGCTGTCCCCACCATTGAGCATACTTCCCCGTATTCTCTAGGATGTCAGTGGCAGTATTTTGTTTCTTGCCCACTCAATGAGTCTGCTAATATCATAAAAGTATCAGAAACACTCCCTACTTACATCATCATCTTTCCCCTACTCCAAGTCAATGAAATCTTTGATTTTATTTCAATTAGCATGCATTTATTTTCTCTCCCACCTAACTCTCCCCTCCCCCTTTAAAACAAACAAACAAACAAACAAAAAGCCTTCTAACAGGTTTGCATAGCCAAACAAGAGAAATTCCCATGCTGGCCATGTCCAAAAATGCAGGTTTCATTCTACGCTGAGTCCACCTTTCTGTCAGGAGGCGAATAGCATTCTGTATCATTGGTAAGAGTGTTAAGTGTCTTTTCCAAAGTCACACAAGTAGTAACAATAATAATGATGATAACAATAAAAGCTAACATTTATATAACGTTAAGGTTTGCAAAGTGTTTTACAAATATTCTCACTTGTTCTTCATAACAATTCTGGGACATAGGTGCTATCATCACCCTCATTTTACAGATGAGGAAATTAAGTCAGACAGAGTTTAAATGATTTACCCAGGGTTAAGTTTCTGAGTCTGAATTTGAATTCAGGTCTTCTTGACTCCAGGCTTAGGGCTCCATCCTCTGCACCATCTAGCTGTAATTTTAGTTTCTAAAATCCTTTGAGTATAAATGATTGATTTATTAATCGTTTGTTCATTCCACTTAGGTCCCTTTATGTAAATCTCATAGGACTCTGGGCAATTCTTACCTGCGCAGTGTTATGTGGGCTCTCCCTTTATTCGAGGTACCGTGACTGTGATCCTTGGACAGCAAAGAAGGTGTCAGCCCCAGACCAGGTTCAGTACTATAGTTTTCCTATGACTGCCTTAGAAGAAAAACTAACCAAGAGAATTATAAAACGATCTCATTGTATTTTATTTTTACAAATGAACAAAACAAATACCAAATAAAACGAGCATTTCTGTATGTGCAGTAGAACAGAAAAAAAAGGAGTGTGTGAGCCTGCCAATCTTTCTTATGTTCAGCCTACTTTTTCTGATCTGCTAGTCGGATGAAAAGAACCCCAGATCCAAAATTAAGATGTAGAAATGTGAAGAAAAAATTTAAGAGCACAGGATCCTCAGTAGAAGTAGTTTTGTTTGGGTAACAACTAAAATAGAACTCAGAAATGAGTTCGAAAGGTCAGATTGAGTGAGTATTAAAACTGGCGAAAGAATTCTCATTTCTGTTTAGTTGCTCATGGACGTCTTTTGAAAAGAAGTGGTCCTGGAACCATGCATCAGAAACTGAATTACCATTTAAAGAAATCACAAAGCCCCAGGAGAGTATTTGTGGCTTTTTCTGAGAACAAATTCCTGAACACTGTCTATCTTCTGACCAGTTTCATAATGATAATAAAACAGGTTCAGCCCAGCAACATTTGCTGAATTCTAATTTTAAATATACTAGTAAATGGGGCAGCTAGGTGGCGCAGTGGATAGAGCACTGGCCCTGAAGTCAGGAGGACCTGAGTTCAAATCTGGCCTCAGACCAAACACTTGACACTAAATAGCTGTGTGACCCTGGGCAAGTCACTTAACCCCAATTGCCTAAAAGCAAATAAAATAAATAAATAAATACATAAAATAAATATACTAGTAAATATAGTGTGTTAGTTCTACATATTGTCATAAAATGCACTCTTTGGAAAATTTCATTTATGACATCTTTGAAATCCTTTGGCAATTAAATTTTCCAGTAGAAAAGGACATCTGCTTTAATTAATGAACATTTAGCAAAATATCCCTTGTTTTAAAACTAAGCTCTAATGAAAATAGAAAAACTTTCATTTCATTGATGCTAGTAGAGTTTATGTCAAGGAACCAGGTTAGTGTGTGTGTGTGTCCGCATACGTACATGCATACATATATGCATTATAGATATGCATGTATGTATTTTCAACCAAACTGGTTCCTTGACATAAACCCTACCAATGTCAAATAATAGAAAAACTTTCATATACATATATGCACATGTATATGTGTGTGTGTGTATGTATACCTACACACGTATTTATTTTTAATCAGCTGTCTACCTGACAGTGATATCTCATTGATTCAACTTATAGACCCAGATCTTTTTCATTAAGGAAATTAAAAGAATAATTTTCACTCATATAATGCTTTAAAGTTTACAAAGGACTTTCCTTACAACAATGCTATGATGCTGGTAGTAAAAGTATTATGTATATCATGCTCATTATTATATTATAATATATCATGTAATATATTCATAATAGTACTATATTACATAATAATGTAAAATAATATATCACATTATATAATAACATTATCTCTAAGTTATATAATACTATTATTATAACACATTATACCAAGTATTATAATATATTATATATAATACAATATAGGTAATATAAATTATACCCATTGTACAAATGAGGAAACTGAAGGTCTCATAGGTTAATTGACAAGACTTTGGTGCCACAGCTACTAAATGCCAGAATTTGAACCCAGGTCTCCTGACTCCAATTCCAGGTCTAATCATTATATTATGTTATAATTATAAAAACTACTATTATAAAAATGATATTTTATGAAAAAAATTGATTTCATATTTTGGGATTTTGATCAAATTATGCCATCAAATATGCTCCAATTTTCAGTAGAACCTTTGCTTAGAATTCTGTTTGAAGACTGTACTGAAGAGCTTGGAGAAAATTGTGGTTTTCAGAAATGTCGTGTTCTTTCAACGTCAATATAGAATTTGCAATTGAGAGACAAGTCATTTCCCCAAGAGTCTAGTGCAAGCCGATTTTAAGGTGTATTCCTTCATACTTGACTAAGAATCAGCTCAAATGAGATGAATGAGTGGGTCAAAGCTTCCTAGGGAGGTGTCTGTGGTCTTTCATGTTACTATTGCAGAAACAACATTTTGAATGTTGGTTACAAGTCAGAGAATCCTCATAACAATAATGAGGATTTTCTGAAAGGTGAGAAAACCATTTGGGGGAAGGCTGCTTAATCTTTTTATTCCCTAATCTATGTCTTCAAAGGGCCCCGGGTTCCAATGTCCTGGAAATTCTATAACTGCCTAGTTTTCCCTCCACCTTTATGAGAAAGTTCCAAATGACCAAAAAGGAAGCTGATTTCAGGGACTTGTTTGAGAAAGCAAGTGCCAGGGTCTGTCTTGGGTTTCATGGTCATTCGGACCTGTGGTTTAGAACACCTGATTCAGACGTAGGCATTCTGAAAAGAACAGGGGAGGGTTTTGTTACTGAATTTGTGGCATAATCACCCTGCCCCAGACCTGGTTGTCCTCCATGCTTAAGACTTCAGGCAGCTTACAGCATAGTCTGACACTTTCGATTTGTCCAGGAGCACATTCACACATAGATACTCAAGGAAAACTAACTCCCCTAAATTACTGTGCTGTGAAAACATAGCAGCTGGTTCTCTTGCTGTTTCTCTGGCCAGACAATCAGCTTAGCAGCCACAGTTTGAGGGCCAGTTTTGGAACACTAGCCCAGAGGCTATGTATCCTTGTTGGTTTTTGTTGCTGTTGTTTCTTTCTTTCTTTTTTTTTTTTTGGCTAGGCAACGGGGTTAAGTGACTTGCCCAGGGTCACACAGCTAGTAAGTGTCAAGTGGCTGAGGCTGGATTTGAGCTCAGGTCCTCCTGATTCCAGGGCCAGTGCTCTATCTACTGTGCCACCTAGCTGCCCCTGTATCTCTGTTTTTATCTGTTACCTGTAGATCGCCACACAGTGGGAGAGAGGCCAACAGCTTATTAAATCTATTGATAATATTTGTTGCTTTTCTATCCCAGAAGCTCAAATGCTCTGCCTACCTTTGATATGCTAATACTCATCCAATACTGTACACATCTACACATACATCTTTAGTATAATCCAGGAGTTTATAACTTGGGATCCATGGACTTATTGGGAATCTGTAAATAGATTTTGAGAGGGTGGTCTGTGAATTTGGATAAAAAATCTTTATTTTTAAAATAATTTTATTTATTCTTCAATTTTTAAAATTAATTAAAATTTAATTATTTTAATTTACTTTATTAAAATTGTATTCATTCATTCTTTTCTTTATATATTTTCCTTATTTTTTAAAATTTATTTTCCTTCCTTAACCTCTAACTGAAATTTAGCATTTCCTTCAATTGTTGATATTTTTTTAAAAAATAAAACACTTTATTCTGACAAGGGGTCCATAGTTGTCATCAGATTGCTATAGGGGTCTATGACATACATACAAAAGTATGCAATATAATTTAGAAATATTTACTTTTAAAAAGGTAAAAAAAATGTTTTGGTATCAAGTTTAACAGTTATCTGAAACATGCATTTGGTTGAAATAGCTCATTCTCTGACAGTGATGACAATGATTGAAAAATTGACCTATCTCCTTCATCAGTGATTAGAATGGTATATATCTGATTATAAGGAGCACACTAGTAAATCTTGGACTTTTTCAGCTCATGCCCTATCTGGTGCTGGACATTTTACAAGATTATCCAGGACTGCCCGGACTCTTTGTGGCATGTGCTTACAGTGGAACATTGAGGTATGGACTTTATGTAATTAATGAAGGACTTTCATATTTCATGAGCTAAAGTTGAATTCCGGCTGTTTTACTGTTTGAAATTTATGTATGTGTTCTATGCAATACTTCAAGAAACTATTTCATCAATATGTATACCAATTGAGGTCAGGAACCCTCTACTCTTTAGTAGATTGCTCTGGACCAAATCAACACCTTCAGGATACTTGCTGGTGGGTGATTTTCAGACAATAGTCCCTTGCTGAGCCCACACTAGAAGCTTTTCTAACCTTTTAAAATTAGTGTTTATATCCCTAGAGAGACCAGGATCACCTCCATGCCACAATGTGGCATCTCACTATAACTTTATCCAACGTAATAACTATCTGATAGTTGTGGTTATTTCATACCCCCTCTCCCTCTGAGACTATTAGCTGTTTGAGAGGTCCATGTTTAATGACTTGTTATGTGAATACATTGCCGTATAATTTCTAAGACTTTAATAATAACTACTCAATGCTAGTAAAATCTCTTTTCCAGAGATTTCACCATGTTCAAAAAAAATAGGTGCCTATTTCATTTGTTGAAAATACATGGAAAGGCATTGTAGCATAGTAGATAGGGTGCTAGGAGTCAGGAAGACCTGAGTTCAAATTCTGCCTCTGATACTTCTTTGCTGTATAAACTTGGGCTAGTTACAACTTCTCTGATCCCAAGGCAACTCTCAGACCGTAAAATATAGAAGCATTGAAATCTGTGTTCCAAGAGGATCCTTCTCTCCCCAGATCAAAAACTATGGATATATTGTTAGACCATTATGACTAGAAAATGGATAAGGACATGCAGAAGGTCTAAGCTCCTATTTCCCTATTTAATTGAATGTATGTGTCCCAACTGTTATGCACAACTAGTTCACTTGGCTGTAGAGCCTGCCTAGGGCCTAGGATTTCCCAATCACCTGATGAATCAAGACCAGCTTGATTTTCTATCTCGAATGCGCATTGATGAGGCGGGAGGCAGGATGGAAGCAACTCCGTTTATTTTTAGCAAAGCACTTACTTACATAGTGAAATAACAGGAACTCTTTCTCAAGTTGCAATGATGTATAGCCCATGCTGTGCTCAAGGACAGTGCATGCACGTCCTGTGCACTTATCTGACTGCAATCCCAGAATAGACTGCTAATGACCATATAATAACTAGGGGAGTTAAAGATTGTTAAAAGATCCATACAATGGAGCACTGAACCAGGAGACCTTTGCTCAGAGATCAGCACCCGAGAGGGGCCTCTGCCTGTCAGTAAGACCTCATGAACAGCCTGTGGCCGTCTACATCTTTACAGATCCCCGACAACTTCCCCTTTTTGTTTTTGACGGAGACAGAGCATATAAAGCTCAGTCCCAAAGTCCTTTATCTGATTAGCTATGCACCTGAGCAAACACGGTCCAAAACACAGCATGGCCAGCAAAATAAAACATAATGGCAATAAGGAAGACAATAGAGATATAAACCAATGTCCAAGGTCATTAAAAGGATTACGGAGTTTATCTATCCAATCAAGTATATGTTGGGCAGTTTTATCTGGCATCAAATCCTTATCAGCCGCCCTTGCAACATCTTTAGCAATTTCGTATAAGTCATCAATATCCACTGCAATAGTAGAATTTCCAAACAGCCCATTTAGATGTCTACGTATTCTTTGCCAATCCCTTTTGGGATTTATTGTATTTAACATTGGTAAGGCAAATGAATTCATACATATAATCACATTTTAAATGTGTTCTATATTCTAAAATATCCAATTCATCGCCTATTTCGATAATGGTTTCCTTCATTCCCTCAAGTATATGGTAAAATTCATCATCTATCCTTTTTTGTGTTTGAAAACCTTTAGATACATTGCGAGCTAATTGATTGATAAAATCAGCTTGAACCATTTCATTTCTTGCGATAGATATAGATTGAGATAAAGATATAGAAGCAGTTATGATAGCTATAAGTGAAACAATTCCTAATACTACACATGAAATACATCTCTTTTTCCTAGCAACTACTAATTGATTACTTTGGTCTATTATTCCAAATATATGATCAGAACGTGACTCATACCAATCTTTGCTTTTCATAGGCACCAAGGCAAACTTTTGTTGTGTAATAACAAAAATAATTTGGTCTCTAATCTTGGTTCCTATACATTCAGACACCCTGCAATTAATACAAGTGACATTATATTCCCCTGAATCCACGGCCGTTATATTAACATTCTGTGCTCTTCCCCACATAAATGCATGATTACCAGTCAAACAAGCTCGCATTCTCATATTATCATGGACGGTCCCTTGCAAATTCGTGATGTTTATGGGGCCTAAGGCTGCCCATGCCTTCCACAACTGATTTTCAACCCCTCTGTCATGAAGGGAAACCCACTGAGGAAATGGAAACCTGCCAAAAGCACAAGTATGATTGTTTTTCTCCCTAGTATAATTGTGCCAGGATTGTAATGTAAAATTCTTTTGTAACACAACACAATGACGTTCTGAAGTATGATAAGATAACCAAGGAGGATACCCTAAGCTCTTGCTAATCAGTGTCACATGATAGCATGGCTTTGAATTACTTGGACGTCTGATATGTATGTCATTAACACACTGTGACCCCAAGATGCCCATGTAAGTAACCTTATAAAATTGAGAAAAGACAACAATATAAGGAGGGGGTGCCGTGTTATTAAACACATACCCATCAAAATGGGTGGTGACATTAAATAATTGTAAACACGTGGAGTTTTTGGTGTCATTGCCTTTTGTAACACAAATAGGCGGCACCAAAGCCACACCAGTACAGTTCATTTTTACAGTGTGTTGAGACCAGTTCTTAGGTGGTATGAAATGAAATTCCTTGCTAAAACCGGTGGAGGCATTTCCTTGCAGAATGACCTCAGGTATTGTCTCTCCCCATGTAACTAGTCTGGGCCATGGTTTTGTCACAAAGGCCCATCGTGTTGTATATCCTGTCTCTGCTGCTGCTGTATTCTGCATCCCTAATGACGATAACGACAAGAGGCACAGCTCGGTTAAAAGTTCTTGTAGTGCCTTCTTCTTATTCTTTCGGCTCCTTCAATTTCCTGGCCGGCCTGTGTTTTCTTTTCTGCTTGCCTTGTCCCTTCTGAATGGGTAATGCGGACATCCTTTCTTCTGACCCAGAGTTCTCCATCACCTGTGAAAATAAGAACAAACCCTTGCCCCCAGGTTAGCACTTGCCCTGGACCCTGCCAGACACCGTCAATGTCTCTCCACATAACTTTCATATTATGTTTAGGAGAAAGGAATCTGTTTGATTTAGTGGTGTCACTAGTACTGTTGTCATTTCCTGCCAGATATTTCATTGCAGGGGAGAGGTTACAACTATCGAATTTTAAATAATTTATAGTGTAGAGTGCAGTGTTCAATTGATGCCAAGGGGATCCCTTAGCTCCCCCTTTTTGTTTTTGGAGCACCATTTTCAAGGTACGATTGGCACATTCAACTATGGCCTGACCACGAGGATTATAGGGAAGGCCAGTAGTGTGACTAATAGAGAACTCAGTACAAAACTTTTTAAAACCCTGCAAAATATATGCAGGACCATTATCAGTCTTTAAGCATTGAGGTGGGCCAGTGAAGGAAAAACAATGAAGCAAATGATTAACAACATTGCCAACAGCCTCACCTGCTTGAGCAGCATCAAAAATAAAGCCTGAATATGTATCAATGGAAACATGAACATATTTTTGTCTTCCAAAAGGAGAATAATGAGTAACATCCATTTGCCATAAGGTGTTAGGTGTAAGTCCCTTGGGGTTATGGACATCAACATGGAAAGGGGGTTGAAAAGGCACACAAGTAGCACAGCGCTTAACAATTTCACGTGCTTGTGATTTTGTTATGCCATATAAAGTTCTTAAAGACCTAGCAGATAAATGTAATTTATTATGACTATTCCTTGCTATTTCCACATTCATTGTTAAAGACCTATCAACAATATCATTACCTTCAAAAATTGGTCCTGGGGCAAGAGTGTGGGAACGAACATGCAAAACATAAAATTTTTCTGTCCTATTCTGTATCATAAGTTGTATATCATTAAGCAGCTGACATATATTGTTACCAGTATTTTTTATTACAGCAGTCTCTAGATGTTTTAGAATTCCTTCAACATATTTACTATCTGTGCTAATATTCATTGGCTCCTCATATTTTTGAAATGCACAATAGACAGCATATAATTCATTCTGTTGTGTGGATATAAAGGGTGTTTCAATCACATGTAACTCCTTTCTTTTAGGGCACCAGATAGAGGCCTTATTCATCTTTGTGGCATTAGTAAAGACATTAATCCCGTGTACATTTCACCTGCTGTAAGTGTGGTTGTATCCAAGGCCAATTCTCAAAGATTGCATGATATTTAAAGGGTTTTCCATACACAAGTTTCAAATTGATATTCACTTGCCAGTTAGGCATTGTTTGTATTGCTTTTCAATCATTTGTTGAGAAAATGGAAGGTGTATGACTTCCGGATGTGTGCCACATAATGTTAAACACCTGTTGTCAATTTTATGTATTAAGTCCCCTATCAAGGCCATATAATTACTTAAAGTATTTTTGGCTGAGATGGTAAATATACCATTCTAAAAGCCTTTGTTTCTGATGTATCACTGCTGTTGGAGAATTTGGAGTGTTAAATATAGAAGCCTCCACACTTTCATGCCTATCAATCCTGTTTGTGTGTGCTCCAACTACTTGTTCCTGAATATACAAATGTTGTTTGCCTCAGGGGTCAGTATTCGGGTGAATCTAATTGAGGATCACCTCTAAGGCAATCATATAAAGGTATCAATTCATATTTGGAATGCCTATCTGTGACCGAAGCCACTGTATATCTCCTATAAGTTTCTGAAAATCATTAAGTGTTTTCAACTTTTGTAGGTCTATTTTTGGAGGATGTAAACTATTTTTTCTTGAAGTATCTGGTGGCCTAAATATTGATAGGGGGGATGTTTTTGAATTTTTTTCTGGGGCTATTTGAATCCCATGACTTTGCAACAAATTTTGTATTTTTAACAAGATTTCTTCCAACACTTCAGGATTGGGATGAACACATAAAATGTCATCCATGTAATGTGTCATTTTTAGCTTTTTGTAATGGAATAGTAAAAAAGCAATCTTTTAAATCAATGACTATCAAAGGCTAGGAAGTCATAAAGTATCGTTAATTTTCCTGACTTCTTTGCAATAATAAAAATAGGTGAATTTTAAGGAACCCAAACAAATTCATTGGATTTCACTTTGTATTTTGTCAGTTTTATGGATAGAAAAAGCACAAACAGTGGGCAGGAGAAAATAACAGCTCTCAGTAAATGTAAAATATTGCGCCCACAAATTAAGGGGAAATGAATTGAGTTTTAGCTATCTGTTATCAAAATAATTGATTAGTGGTGATTTATTAGGCAAGCTAAAATTAATTAATATCCATAAAAAGTCATGTGAAAATTATTAAAAATTATCAAGGAATCTTGATTAATTTGTAACATTTTGGTGGTATACCTGCAGACTGCAGAACAATACACCCAAAGTAAACAAAGGGTGACACCCTCTGTACCCTTTCAGGGTAATTATAAATCTATGAGACTGAAAGGCCTGTTGACTGAAAAGCTTGTTAAAACTTGGGCATTAATAAGGAAAGTTTGGTGGTAGTAGGACAACTGCAAAGTTAATCATCCATACAATAAATTATTTTTGTCTGGGAACATTTCTGACCAACAAGTTTAATAGTGTGATGAACAAAATTTCGGCACATGGTAAGAAACATTCCTCCTTAAAGGATCATAATAGGGAAAATGGGAAATACTGATTTAATGAGATGACCATATCCAAATTCAAACTCAAAACAAAGTTAATTATAGTTCTAAGAGTCTTTTACCTCAAGCAGTAAGTTTCACTGATTATGGCTTAAAGCCAGATACAGTTAATTATTTTCATAGAAGTGCAATAATCAATAAAGATTTACTAGGACCCACATATATAAGAAATTTTACTTAACATCCTTTCTTTCCCACATTTAAACTTGTCTTGGTGAAAAAGCCAATTATTAGAAATTATTTTATAAAGTTGCAATTTCTCAGTCTTAGCTTTAAAACAGTAACTTCAATAACTTAGTTAACAAGTTTGGTCATTTTCATGAGTGATAGTTAAATTATTTTAGCTCTAAGCTGTTCTTTTAATCATAGGTAAAGATAGAAATACCTGATTTTCTAAATGATAGTTATAAAACATCATAGAACAAGGTTAACCGGACTTGATAAAATAATTTAGCTGGATTTACACAGTTATCTCACTACCTTTCAGTTTCTTTTAGTTCACGTTTTAATAACATCAAAATTATTAAAAATTACTTGACATAACACATCAAAGTGTACCAATTTGTAATGAGACTAGATTTTTAAAATTTGAAACATGCATATTACTAATGTGAATGAACTAAATTATCTTTAGATTGTATTCTAATACTTAAAAACTTTTCTTTTTGATTTGAAGAGGAAAACTGTCCTTATCTCCTCCTTCTTTCTCCCCCACCCCAACCTGGCCAGGGTTGGAATTTGAGAGAAAGGAAGAGAATATTTTTCAACATAATCTTTCAATCTTACACCCAAAGCTTTGGCCAGAGCTTTAGAATGCAAAAAAGAAAGATAATTTTTTCTCCAAAAGTTTCCAAATCTTTTACTCTCAAATCATCTATTCCTGCTCTTCATACAGATTATATTATTCTTTCCACCCATACTTTTCTTATTCCTGTATGTTTAAACTTTCTTGCCTTTTATCAAATTATGTAACCTAAATAATGAAGTGCTTTTTCTCCCATTCTCTCCCCCATCCACCCGCTCCCAGGAAATGCGCTGGTATTAGGGAGGGGGAAGGGGAGAAAGTCACTAACAGCATTTCAGAATCCAGGTGCAGCCCTTGGCTGCCTGGCAGTATAAGATTAAACAAATCACAGACATTAGTCACAGACCATCATTCACACAGACACAGACAAACATAGAAAAAAAATGACGCGGAGAATCCAAAGGCGAGAAACTTGTCAGAAATTCCCTATGCAAATGAAATAATACTATTCTTATTTTATTTTATCTTTTCTTTTCATGGTATTCTAAAACCAGGCAAAATCTTAAGGTTTTGGTTTTTACAAAAGGAAACTTTTTCACTTTGTAGTGCTCCACAATGTCTACAATATGGTGCTGTGACTACATGTTTCTTTTCTACTTCCCCTTGGGGATTTTTGAAATTCCTCACGGCACATGGTGGGAGCTTCCTCTGTTCTCACAGCTCCTATAAGCCCATTTTTATAGGATTATAGATAGTGAAAGTGCCCAGAGGAACTGATTTTGGGCCTTTGGTGTTACAAAATTCTGTCAATTGTTCTCCCACTATTTTCCATTGTTCTAAATCTAAGTTCCCTTCTCTGGGGTGCCATGGAGATTTTATATCAACAATATCTAGAAACTCTCTTATTTTCTTAGGAGTTACTGAGCGCCCCTGTTCCTCAATCACTTTATATATTACTCTAACATTCTGTTCCTTCTCTGAGAGTTTACCTAGATTTTGCCTCATGATAAGACTTCATCTTACCTCTCCATTGTTCTGTGCCACGGGATACGATTTGGAGACCTCTCACAAGGAGGCTGCCTGGCTCCAACAGACCTCGGTGTCTTTATGTGGGTGTTGCGTCTTCTTGGTCCAGATGTTTCCCGACTGTTTTATGCAGCTGTATTACTCTCCGTATCTTCTTCACGGCAGCAGTGCAGCCCCACGTTGGGCGCCAGTTTGTTGTGCACAACTAGTTCACTTGGCTGTAGAGCCTGCCTAGGGCCTAGGATTTCCCAATCACCTGATGAATCAAGACCAGCTTGATTTTCTATCTCGAATGCGCATTGATGAGGCGGGAGGCAGGATGGAAGCAACTCCGTTTATTTTTAGCAAAGCACTTACTTATATAGTGAAATAACAGGAACTCTTTCTCAAGTTACAATGATGTATAGCCCATGCTGTGCTCAAGGACAGTGCATGCACCATCCTGTGCACTTATCTGACTGATCCCAGAATAGACTGCTAATGACCGTATAATAACTAGGGGAGTTAAAGATCATTAAAGATCCATACAATGGAGCACCGAACCAGGCGACCTTTTCTCAGAGATCAGCACCCGAGAGGGGCCTCCGCCTGTCAATGAGACCTCATGAACAGCCTGTGGCCGTCTACATCGCTACAGACCCCCAACACCCAACCAAAGATTTTGTGTTCTAACCTAGTAATCCATTGCACTGATTCATTTATTTTGGGAACTTGATCTTGAAGACTCAATCTCTTTTTTTGTTGTTAAGTCATTTCAGTGGTGTCCGACTGTGTGCAAGCCCATTTGGGTTTTCTTGGCAGATACACTGGAATGGTTTACCATTTCTTTCTCCAGCTCATTTCACAGATGAGGAAACTGAGGCAAACAGAGTGAAGGGTACATGTACATATAAATACACACGTGTGTGTGTGTATATATGTATCTGTCTGGATAGAAAGAAATAATTATTTCCTTCAGCTTTATCAAATCATATCTTTCTGAATTTTGGCTCTTTTTTGGGGGGGGTGAGGCAATTGGGGTTAAGTAACTTACCTAGGGTCACACAGCTGTTGTCACGTGTCTGAGGCTGGATTTGAACTCAGGCCCTCCTGACTCTGAGGCTGGTGTGCTATCTACTGCACCACCTAGCTGCCCCTCTTCCTGAATTTCAAAGGTGGCCTAGTGCAGTAGAATTCCTGGATTTGAAATCGAAAGATTGGATTCAAGAAATCCCAGGCCTATCCCTTATTAACTGGGTCAAGTCATTTCCTTTACCTGGGCCTCAGTTATCTTCTTTGTTAATTGAGGGGTTTTGACCTCCTGTTTAAAATGAGATCCTGTGGCCTTCCAGAAGGCAGGTGGGTGACATTAATAGAGTTATGGGAGAATATAAGCTTCTTGAAGGCAGGCGTGGGCTTTCATTTTTATTTCTGTATCCACAGCACCTAGAACAGGGCTTGGCATATAGCAAGCGCCTAATGAACGTTTGTTGATTGGATAGTTAATTGAGCTGAGTTCAGCTGAGTGTGGAAACACATGGAATCAGATAGTGTGGAAACTCACTGGCTCTGGAGTCAGAGGTCTTGAGTTCAAATGCTTTTGAAACTCACTAGCTGCATGACTTTGGGCAAGTCATTTAACTTCCTTGAATTTCAGTGTCCTCATCTGCAAATGAGATGGTTTTTCATAGTTAGTTGCTTTCTGGGGTTCCTTCCAGCCCTAGAATGAGGATCCTATGAATCCACCTAAATATTGATGGTTATTACCAATTTTTTTTCCAATTTCTTCTCTCTGGTTATTAAATATTCATAATGTTCATTAAAATGCAGCAAAGTAAACCAAAATTAAATGTTTTTCTTTGTCTCCCCAGCACAGTGTCTTCCAGCATCAATGCTTTAGCTGCAGTAACAATTGAAGACCTCATCAAACCTCACTTCCGATCACTCTCAGAAAAGACTCTGTCTTGGCTTTCAAAAGGAACAAGTGAGTGTCGAATATTTTCACTTTTTCAGTGACATCGAAGGGCTAGATATTTACAAAATCAAAGTCTTTATCGCCAGAGATCTGGCTTGGTTTATGCTGGACAAACATTTTTGTGCTAACATGAGATTCTAGAGTTAGGACTGAAAGCCTAATTTATATTAGATCTAGATTCAGAAGGGATCTTAGACCATCAGAGAATTATGGAATCTTGGAGCTGGAAGAAACCTCATTTTCTGCCTCATCCAACCTGTATCTTAACTAGCATTCCCTCTATATCACAGCCATCAAGCAGTCATCCTATTTTTGCTTGAAGATATCCAATGCTGGCAGTGGGAAATGGGAGAAGAGGACGTAATTGCTACCTCCCTAGGCAGCCATTTGACCTTTTGGCGAGTTCTAATTATAACAGGAAGTTAGGTAGCACCATAGTCCATAGCTCACCATGGCTGAAGTCAGGAAGCTCATCTTCCTGAGTTCATATCTGGCCTGAGACACTTTCTAGCTGTGTGACCCCGAGCAAGTTACTTAACCCTGTTTGCCTCAGTTTCCCCATCTGTAAAATGAGCTGGAGAAAGAAATGGCAAACCACTCTAGTATCTCTGCCAAGAAAACCCCAAATGGGGTCACGAGGAGTTGGACATGGCTGAACAATAACAACAATTCAGAATAGAAATACTCCACTGCTGGTTAACTAGGATGGAGATATATATTTTCCTCTAAACACAAATGTTTGTGGAGGATTAGACTTATAATACAATAGTTGTTAGGCTTATGATCCCCACAGTTAATTCCCGGGATTCTTTTCTTGATATAATCTAGTATTTCAACTAATCCTAAACACAACCCTGGAGTATTATTTATCAACTTTGCATATTGCTTTTCTGGTAGAAAAATACATCGCATTTTTACCTTTTACCTGCTCTGATCAGTGTGGCTATTCTTCAGCCCAGTCTGTTATCTGCTTGTATAAAAGCCTTGATGAATATATTCCATTGAGAATGTTAGCTATCAGCATCAATCTGCACTTGGCTTTCCATCTCCTCCTCTAGGTGTGCTGTATGGAGCTCTGTGCATTGGGATGGCAGCCCTGGCGTCACTCATGGGAGCCTTGTTACAGGTAAGAGTTGAATTTTGGCAGCTGTGGAAATCAATCAATGATGAGAAGTCTCCAGTGAGTTTACTTTTCACCTAAATGCTATTTCAGATTCTCTAGCTTTTGCTCACTCTGGCCACTGGAAGGCATTTTCATAGCTGAAAAATCTACTTCTGATCATTCATTGAAGTACAAGTGGTGAAGAGAGACTGAATCTTGGAATGCCTTCATGAGATGCAATTCCTGTTGGTTATCACCACCTGGTATCTCTGTGATAAACAGAAAGTGACTTTTTAGCAGCATGCCTTTCTGTATATGTGTGTGTGTATATGTGTATGTGTGTGTGTATATGTATGTGTGTGTGTATATCTCATCTATTTCTCACACCACATTCCTTGTCAAATTTGGGTCTTATTGTATGTGTGTGTGTGTATGTGTGTGTGTGTGTGTGTGTGTGTGTATATGTCTACATATGGATATACATATATATGGATATATATGGATATACATACATGGCATCTCTCCATCTTTCTCTTTCTCTCTCTCCTTTTCTCCTCATCTATCTCTCTCTCTCCATCCCTCCCTGTCTCTCTCTCTCTTTCTCTCTGCATTCCTTGTCAAATGTGGATCTTACTGTTTTCTTTTCTGAACCTCTGACACTTAATGCTCCTTGCCTCTTTTCTTACCACCGTATTCCCTATGCTGTGACCCTCTCATACGGCAACCATCATTCTTGGATTCTACCCATATATTTTAGATACACTAGTTCCCTTTCTAATGAAAGTCCACTGGTCTATATCATGGAAACTTGGAAGCCATTCCAGTTCAACCCACACAACAATTCTCTCTATAACCTAGCTGACAAATAGTCATTTAGCCTCTTCTTGAAGACTTTTGATGTCTGTAACTTCGCTACCATTTCATTTTGGGGTGGTCCAACTAAAAAGAAATTTTTCCTTACATTGATTCTAAGTCTGCCTTATATTCCATGGCTTCCATTCTTCATCCAATTATACCTTCTTATGACCTCTAAAGCCTATTCTAAGTATTTAAGATCATAGACTTAGAACTGGAAAGGACCTTCAAAATGACCTAGTCCAATACCTTCATTCTACAAATGAGGATACTGAGACTCCGAGACGTTATGAGACTTGCCCCAGCTCATACAGGGAAGAAGTGGCAAAGTGGGGGATTTAAACCCATGTTGTGACAGCCCAAATAGAGCCACAGAATTTTGGGGCTGGGAAGTGTCTTGTGGATCATCTAGCCCCCTCCTCTTATTTTATTAAACTGAGGAACAGAAAGGTTAAATTTCTAGCCCAAAATCACACCACTAAATCAGTGGCTTCTAGTCTCATGTCCCTTTTACTAAAATAGGCTGTGAAGTCCACACCCCTAATTTTTTTTTCTATGTATGAGTATGCGTCAGTCATCACCGAGGTGCAACCTAACTCTGGCAGTGAGTGATGTCAGTGAACTGATTTCTTTCCATCTGCCTTTCTACATTTTCTCATCCAATATCAGAGTTTTCCTCTCCTGCCATCTATGTATCAACCTCTCTTGTCCTGTTCTACTTTGATGTCCTTCTAGTGACTCCACTAAAGATTTGACTTTCTGACTCATTCACAGCACTCCAGCAAACCTCTCTTCTATTTTGGGAAAGCCAGCATGTGTGATTGGCTCCTGTTAGTGACCCATATTCCATTGTTTCCTATCCAAATGGAGAAGCTGACTTTTCCTTAGGAATGTACTTTTCATGGCTAATTTGTGACATTTTATCCTCTTGTTAGGCAGCACTCAGTATCTTTGGCATGATTGGTGGACCACTTTTGGGCTTGTTTTCTCTGGGGATCTTGGTCCCCTTTGCAAACTCAATTGTAAGTATAAAACATGACTATGAAGACAATATCCTTCCCCAAAGTGAATGAATGAATGAATGAAAAAGCATTTATTAAGCACTTACTGTGTGCCAAGTATGATGCTAAGCACTGAGGATAGAAATATAGAGTCCCTGCCCTCAAGGAGATTATACTCTAATAGGGGAAGACAGTATATATCACTTAGTGGTGCCAGGATCAGGAGATTTAGTGTGGGAAGTCACCAGGATGGTGGGTTGATGTAGGAGTCAGTCCGTTGACTTACTCTTTCCAGAAGTAATGGTACTATAAATTCTGTGCCCAGAACACGGTGGGCAAGGAAGGTAGTGGATGAGACACTAGGAGGCAGGCTGATGGTAAGACAGCCTAGGGGGCAGTGGGACGCCACGTAGAGATATAGAATCATATAAATCTGGAGCTAGAAGGGACTTCAGAGACCATGTAGTCCAATCCCTTTATTTTTCAGATGGGAAACTGAGGCCCAGAGACTTTAAGTGACTTGCCCAAGGTTCCACATAGTAAATATCAGAGGCAAGATTTGAACCCAGACCCTCTGACTCCAGAGCCAGTTCTATTACTCTGTACCAAGCTGCTTCCTTAAGATGTCTGTTCTCTGATGCCAGCTCATAGATGTCGTTCAGTAGTGTCCAACTGTTTGTGACCCCATTTGGGGTTTTCTTGACAAAGATACTGGAGTGGTTTGCCATTTCCTCCTCCAGCTCATTTTACAGATGAGGAAACTGAGGCAGACAGGGTTAAGTGACTTGCCCAGAGTCACACAACTAGTAAGTGTCAGAGGCCAGATTTGAACTCAGGAAGATGAGTCTTCCTGACTCCAGGCCTGGTGCTCTATGCACTATGGCACCATCCAGCTGCCCCCATAAGGTGACTAGGTCAGTGGTAATGAGAAGGGAGAAGAGGTGAAGATAGGAGAAGAGGTGAAGATAGGACACCTTCCAAATGAGAAATGGACAACTTAGTGACTCAATATAGGAATGGGCAGGAAAGATCACAGGATCATAAATCTGGATGTGGAAAGGACCTTAGAGAAGATCTAACCTGGTTTCCTCATTTAACAGATGAGGAAACTGAGGCTGATCTAGCTTAAGTGACTTTCCCAAATTCAGGACCCAGAACAAGACGTATATTTGTTGTACTTGGACAATGTGGGAATTTGTTTTCTTTACTATGTATATTTGTTACAAAGGTTTTCTTTTTCTTTTCTTTTTAGTTTGGGGGTGAGAGGAATGGAAGGGAGAAAAATTAGATTTTGACTTGAAAAAAATAATTTTAAGACTTTTTTTAATCCACAGAAAGGTGACTTTCCCAAGATTATACAGATAGTAACAGTTAGGATTTAAGCAATTCTGAATCCTAATCCTGGGCTATTTTCACTTCTCCATCACTACGTAATAAAGATTTGCAAACTATATACTGTATGTGCCAGAGTGCTTGGCATATAGTAGGAACTGAAATAGATGTTTGTTTACTGCTTTCTATGTGCCAGGAACGCTGACCTGTGAAAAGTTTGCTTCAATATTCCACCCATTCCTTCTTCCTTCCAAAGAAAACTGTTGTTTTCCTCTCAAACGCACTTCTATTTTACAGGGGGCATTTTTAGGGCTCACTACTGGATTTGTTATTTCCCTTTGGGTTGGAATCGGAGCTCAGCTTTATCCCCCTCTTCCAGAGAGGACTTTACCCTTGACCCTTGTTACTGATGGTTGTAACATAACCAACTTAGACTCCCAGGGGAACTGGACGATGACTACCACAGAAATGCCATTTTCTACTAGTGCTCTTCAAATTCACAATGTTGAAAGGTAATTGAAATAAGTTGTATAATATTATTTTTTTTAAACTAAGTAAGAGACAAGTAGAAGACATAAAACTCCTAAGACTGTCACCAATTTGCCTTGGGGATCACTGATGTATGAATATTTGGATTGGTCATATCATATACCTCCATGGATCTTGAGCTTAGTAATACAGATCCCAATCCCAATCCATGCCTGCTAATCCTATTGGACTCTCCCCCACCGTGTCTTCCCATAAGGGGAAGCCAATGTTGCGTGGTGGTGCCTTTCCTCTGGTTCTCTTAACACTTTATGGATACCAATGGAGCATACTGACTGCCCATTGCTTCTGATATGAAACTTATAGATCAATCTTATAATGAAGCTTTTCCCCTCTTCTTTCTAGAACTCCCCTAATGGATAACTGGTATTCCTTATCATACCTGTATTTCAGCACAATTGGAACCCTGGTCACTCTACTTGTGGGAATAATTGTTAGCCTCCTAACAGGTACCTGTTTCTACATCGCTATTCTTCTGAGATAACCTTTACATGGCAATTTACAGTCATTTTTATTACTGATTCTATTTTACAATTCTGGTAATAGAATACATGAATTGTTTCCTCCAATTTATAAATGGCAACTTTGAATGATTTAGTCCAACATAAGCATTTATTAAGTTCTCACTAGTAGGGGGTACTGCACTTAGGTACTAGGGATAGAAAGATAAAAATGAATTTTTCTTATTATGTTTTACCATCAATCCACTTTCTTAGGCAGCCATTTCCTTTTCTTCTTGGACATTTTCTTAAGAGAACAGGTTTAAGACAAAGAGAAAGAAGAAAGAGGATTTTAGTAGAGGATGTTGTTTCTTGGGGAGTTTGATTAAGGACTGATAAAATGTCTCTTCTGGTAAATCTGGAAAAGAGAAGTTTTAGACTGGAGAAAATTTTATTTTTGAATTTTCTCAGTTTACCTAAAAGTGGAAGTTTGGAATATGCTTCTATAACTGGCTGTTTTTTTTTCCAGGAGGAAGAAAACAGAGTACAGATGACAGATTCCTACTAACAAAGGCAGACTTTTTATCCAACTTTGACTTTTTAAAGAAGGTATGTTTTTTTTTCCTAAATAAGATCATTCCTATCATTTTATAACAAGAAAGGATTGCCTTCCTCTCTTCCTTCACTCCTCCCCTCCCCAGACATAGTGAAGAAAAGAGACAATTAATAATCCTCTAATGATACTTCCACCAAAGTCTCACTCCAGTGGGGGTGGAGGTGACCCTGGGAGGTCAAAGCCTCTGCCAATAGAAGGTAGCTCTGGCAGATTCTATCAAGTAGGACCCCTAGTACCTAGGGACCCTGCCAGCTAATTTTATAAAGGTTTAGCACTAAAAGTTTGGTCATTAGGAGTGATTTTTTCCCCCCACTCATGGTAACTTATGAAATCATATGCTAAAAGTTGAAGGAAGAAGTATTGTGTCATGGTGGAAAGTTAGCCAGGAAGACCTGGATTTAAATTCTGCCTCTGATGCTACCGGCTGTGTGATTTTGAGCCAGATACTTAGCTTCTCAGTGCCCAGGCAACTCCCCAAAGCTTGGGTTGCAGAGTGGTTATAGGTCTACAATGAGAGTTGTTCCCCATACGAATGAAATTATGAAATCACAAATGCAGATTCTCTCTCTCTGTCTCTCTGTCTTTCTTTCTCTCTGTTTCCGTGTCTGTCTCTTCCCATATACAGTATATCACAAAAGTCTAAGTGCAGTTTTAAGCTTGTTAAAGTTAATTAAAGCTTAACATTGCACTATGACTTTTGGGACACCTGGTAGATTTATGTATGTGTGTGTCTGTCATATAAGGTAATATAACACAATATAATATAACATATATGGTATAGATATGTGTACCTGTCTCTGTGTGTATAAATGTGTGTGTACATATACATGCACACATATATTTAAATCATCGGGTTTTGCAATGTTAGTGTTCTTGTATAAATTGTCCTCCCGGTTATGTTCACTTCATTTTGCGATCAGTCTACACGAGTCTTCTTGGGTTTCTCTGAAATATCTCTTTCTTCATTTCTTAGAGTACAATAGCATTCTGTTACATTCATGTACCATAATCTGTTGAGCCATTCCCTAATTGATGGGTTTCTGATTTTGACAACACAAAAAGAGTTGCTATAAATATTTCTGTACATACAGGACCTTTTCCTCCAAAAGTGATTTTTATCAGTGCATATTGCCACTTATAAACCCTTCTCCAACATAAATACACTCATATATATGGACAAATACAAATATGTGAATATATAAACACACAGTGTATGTATGTATATACTTATACATATGCACATGTGTGTGCATACATATGTTTGAGGAGGGGTTATATGTAGAGGAATTATCCATTGATAAAAATCTTTTTTGAACTTGTGAAGTTTAATGATATGTGTTTGTTCTGTATTACTCCCTCATTCGAATAGGAAGCCAATAATAATAGTAACTAGAATTTATGTAGCCTTCTAAGGTTTACAAAGTACTTTAAAAATATCTCATTTTATTTATTTTTATAATTTATCTCATTTTATTTATTGGAAAAACAACTACCCTGAGAGATGTGTATATTATTACCCCCATTTTATAGATGAAGAAACTGAGGCAGAAAAGAGTTAAATTCTTGCCCAGGGTCACACAGCTAGGAAGTGTCTGAGGCTAGATATGAACTCAAATCTTCCCAACTCCAGGGCTAGCATTCAATCCACTGTGTTACCTAAGAATTTAAAAAGAAATTTTTTAAAAGCATCAATAATTTGCAATTGTGTGTGTACATGGCCCATCCTACCGTCATTCCTTAATTAAAATTCAGTTTTCTTGCTTCATGATGGCAGGGAGTTGATACTGGGGCCTCGAAGGCTCTGCTAATGGAACCCAAGGTCTAGCAGGCTCTTCCCTAGTTCAAAAGGCTTTGAGCTGGGCAGCTGAGAGATTCATCACCAAAAGGCTGACCACTAGGGGGAGATGTTGGTCAGCTACAACAACTCTTGGAGATACCTAGTAAGACAGGGTGTGATTCCAACTCAGTGGAGGGAGAACCTTGGAAGATGAAGCTACCCATCTTCAAAGTATTGATGTAACCAGTTAACTTTTCTTTCTAGGAGAAACTAATTTTAAACCACCAACCTTATGCAACAGAAGATGGCGGCACTTTTAACCCTGCCTTCAACCACATTGAAATGAACTTCACGGAAGGCGAAGGAAAGACCCACGGGGCACATTTCTGAAGCAGCTCTTATACAATATGAACTTGAATGCCTTGACATTTTATATATTTTTTTCTAAGATGATTGCATTGAATTTAGATTTTATTTTAGAATACTCTGTATTTTTGTACACTCTGCTGGCTGGTCACCGAACCTCTTAGCACTTCAGGTTATGCTCTAAGACTATAAGGGGCAGAGAAGGTGATGACTGGCAATGGAAAATGGAGTTTCCACACTTGAGAGTTCCTCATGCCAATGAAATCATATGACTTGTCCCCATTCCTATCCCTATATGTTTTCTGTTGACCTTCCTGTTTTTCCGGATCCATTTTGACTTCTAACTTGGCTGCATTTCTGGGTTCTGATCAAGTCTCATCCTAGCATTGATTCTTCCTGTTGGATGGAAGATGGAAGACTCTGCTTTCCTTGGTCC
Organism: Phascolarctos cinereus; assembly: GCF_003287225.1. NCBI lineage: Eukaryota > Metazoa > Chordata > Mammalia > Diprotodontia > Phascolarctidae > Phascolarctos > Phascolarctos cinereus. Next base: position 270,624,349 of record NW_027555514.1, on the reverse strand, counting down.
TGGTGCTGACAACTCCCCCTCCCCACAATCTGCTGTGAAAAACAAACTAACAAAACCATATACTGTACCTTTTATTCTGGGTTTCACATCCCAAGAAAATGTCTGTAATTCAAAGTGGATCGCCTAGAAATCAGATCATTCCATCACATCTGTAATCCATAGTGGATCACCTAGAAATCAGATCATTCCATCACATCTACAATCCAAAACAGATGACCTAGAAATCAGATCATAGTATTACACTATAGTCCGTAGTGGATCATCTAGAAATCAGATCATTCCATCACATCCACCGCAAAGCCTAATTTAAAGTCACTAAAATGAAGACCAACGTTTCAATGACTAGAAAATGTTTTTTTCTTTTCTTGCCTAATTATTCATTCAGTTTAATAATTTAATCGCTGCACAAAAATTGAAATTTTTCTTGAATGATGTCCTTCAGCTCCTTAGATACAAAAAGCTCGAAGTTAATGCATTATTTATTTTATCTTCTTTCCAGTCTAACTATCTGGTATCAGGATTTCATTGTAAATTGTCAATTTACATTACATTTACATTGTAAATTCTTCTTCTCTCCGGCCCTCCCCGCCCCCCCCAGCCCCAAACCTACAGCATATTCTATTTGAGAAATGTGTAGGTGACCACCTTTTTTTCATTGTTGTAACTAAATATTTGAAAGACGGCTTGGCTTTGTCTCAAATGCACATAGAGCTGCTTATTGACTTAGAAAACAACAGATTTTATTATCTGTGTTGTATTTTTATTTATTTTTTTTAAACATTTCCCAATTACGTCTTTAATCTGGCTGGCAGAACTTGGCGGTTATGTCCTTGACTCTCTGCCGCCGCCAGGCGTGGGATACGCCTGGCTTAGTGAATAGAGAGCTAGCCTGGGAGTAAGGAAGGCTTGGGTTCAAGCCTTGCCTTTCTGAGAAATCCTGACTTTGTGAGCCTTGGGTTAGTAAGTCACTGAAGCGCTCAGTGCCTTGGGCAACTAGCTAAGCCTATGAATTGCAGAATAGGTTCCAACCTACCTTGATAAAGAGAATTGTATCACCTGGAGTTCTACCAAGGAAATTTCAGGAAGAGTTAAGAAAAAAAAAGAGAAATATTTCGATGTCTTTTAAAAGTTTTAAAATAAGAAAGGAATTTCCCAGTTGCTTCTTGTCCCTGATATTTGAGTAATAGTATATTGTAATATTATGTTGAAATGTTTCCAGCTCAAAATTTTTTAGAAAGAAAAAGGGTTATTTTCAGCCAAGAATATGTATATTCACACATTCATTGAATATGCATTTATCAAGTGCCTACTATGAACCTGGCTCTGTTCTAGGTACTAGGAGTGCAAAGAAAAGAAACAAAGCTGTCTCTACTCTCAAGGAGTTACAGTCTATTGGGACCCATACCATAAACGTACATGCCTATTTTTGCATCTGACTGTTTTAAACTATTTAATATGCATATGTTTCAGATACTTATGGAATTCTAGTACTGATGCTTTAAAAAGGCATCTTGGTGTTTTGGGCAAAGTGCTAGTTTTCAAATCAGAAGTCATGGGTTCAAATTCTAGTTCTACTTGTTTCTAACTGTGTGAACCTGGGAAGGTCACTTACTCAGAGCTACCAGTTTCCTCATCTGTAAAATGGGGAAAATAATACAACACTACCCACCTCACAGGGCTGCTGTGAGGAGAATGCTTTCTTTGAAAAACCTTAGAGTGCTGGAGAAATGTGAGCTACTATTATTTGTAAGGAAAAAATGTTATTAATCTTTCTTATAATTTTATAAATGAGCAGGATGTTGACTTTTTTATTTTTGTATCTAGTTTAATTGAAATCACCTTGATATTTATTTTACAATTCTGTATGTTATATGAATATTCATGTCAGGTATGTAAATATGGTACTGTCTTGGAAATGGAAATCAACCATCTTACTATTGACCCCCCATATTTGGACAGAGGGTTCAAGTGACCATGTCACATGGGAAGCTAAGGCCATAATTCTGACCTATCCATTTCTAGAAAAGGGAAACATTCCATTAACCACATTAGGAGGATCAATGAATTATATTATATTCTTGGAAGTGGACTTGAGATAAAGGCAGACACTAAGAAACTGAATAATGCATGTGATAAAATCCTGGAGAATTTTCCTTCCTTTTTAATTTTGGTGTATTTAAGGCAAAGCTGAAGTGATGGCCATAATCTATGCTATCCATTGGAATCAGTAGGCTGACGTCATCTGTCTTGACTCATCCTGAAAACACAAAAGGCTTTATTTAGCTGAGGGCAACCTAAGCATGATTCAAAAGATTAACTAGTGATAGCTAGTGTTTTTTTAGTGAGTCAAGGTTTGCAAAGCATTTTACATGCCAACTCATTTGATTCTCAATTTATCTGATTCTCCAATATCCCTGAAGTGAGTGCTATTATGATCTCCATTTTACAGATCAGTAAACTGAGACACAAATGATCAACCCAGGGTCACACGACTAATAAATGTCTAAGGCAGGATTTGAACTCAGGTCTTCCTGGCTCCAAGTCCCACATAAATATTTATGCTGCTTGCTGCAGTGGAGAAACCATGGAAAAAGTTCAAGTGGGCTTTGGATAGATACTGGACCTGAAGTCAGAAAGACTGGGTTTCAACCCATCTGCAACACTTGCTTAGCCTCTAGGAATCTTAGTTTCCTCACCTGAGAAGTGGGCATGTAGTCAAAGAGGTGCTCAGAAGAGTGTAAGCAAGGGGAAGAGAAGAACCATTGGTAATCTATGTAGCAGGCTGTGCATATCCTCTTAGGCATACCTATGCCTGAATATCTCCCTTACAGGTATACAAGATGATGTGTATAAATATACATATATAGTCAGCTACATTCTGTATGACCTTGGTGATGTCACTTAGCTGCTAATGAAAGAACATGCTTTATACTTGTCTACCTCTTAAGATTAATGTGAGCCACGTTTGTTATATGATGACCCGGGGCATTTCTACTGCTGGAGAACTGTTACCATCATGACAGTCTAATACTGACATCAGCATTTGCTTCTTAAGTTATTAACTGGGTGCCTTTACATGTGTTAGATTCTATCCTACTATCTGTTGTGAAAAAAATGTGCTCCTTTGTGTTATAACAAAAATTATTGCATTGTTTCTGCTTACTTGTCTTCCTTGATTAAACTTTCTGGAGATCCTCTATAATTGTGTTGGGGGTTTTTTTTGGGGGGGAGATAAATATCAACTGAGTTTCATTTATTTTATTTCATATTCTTTACAGAAGGATGCCTCACCTCCTGTATCAAGAAACTTTCCCAAATAGTATAAATATTTTGTTTAGGCATATAAAGAAAGACACCCCTATTATTTTTGGTTACTGATTGATATTTGATAATGTCAATTCACCAGTAGGCATGCAGATTATTAAAAGTCTTCAAGCATCTTTGCTAGTTATGATTTCTAAAGTGATTTAGTAATGTTCTTCGGGGTTTTTTAAATATTACTCTTCACAATAACTCCCCTTCTCAAAAACTAGAATCTTTACCCCCTTCCCCCAAAGGAAAACAGTTATGTAAAATGAACAACAATCATACCTATATTCATACCTCCCCCTTACCCCCAACTCTCTACTGATAAGACGGAAACATGTTTCAGCCTCTAGAACCAAGTGTAATTCTCATTCTGGGTTACTCTTAGAACTTGTACTCACATTTATTAGATTGGGTCTCCAGAGGATGGCTGCTACTTCCAAGTTCACATGTACCGTGTACATTTGTACTCCTAAAACTATGTAGCCTGTGAGCCCCTACTGATGGGCTTCCTATTATTAACAGTCTGCCTGCTAAAAGAATTAGCTCAAAGCAGTGGCAATTACTAAGATATCATACTAAGAAGAGTAGCTACAAATGACTTCCCCCGTAAAGCAAGGACAGATTCTCTCACAAATATACAGAGTGCCCATGGGTAGAGTGAGCACAAACTTAAGGGGACGAGGGTGGTAAGGTATGCTCACAGAGAACATATGTAGCTAAGGCAATTTGTGTCTATGGTACTAGAGGCTATAATGCCCTTTTTCTCCTCCTGGAGTTTTTTGGTTAGGCAGTTGGGATTAAGTAATTTGCCCAGAGTCACACAGCTAGTAAGCATATGTGTCTAAGGCCGGATTTGAATTCAGGTCCTCCTGATTCCCGGACCGGTGCTCTATCCACTGCACCATCTAGCTGCTCCACTCCCACTGTTGTTAAAGTGTTCCCCTCAGTATCAATGCTGGGTGGGTTCTTCAGCTGGGTTCCCATGTTCTACTCCTCTATACAGGAGGTTATACTCCTTGAAGCTCATTGGGTTGAAATTGTAATTGTCTAAGTCACTCCTTGGGTGTATCTAGCTAATGAAAAGTTGATGAAATATTCACTAATTCTTTGGGAAATTTGATTAGTTCATCTAAGCTAGTAAGGGCCAGTGCCAGCCCTAGGATCATTAGTCAATATAATCATTATGCAACTCTGCCTTACTTCAATTCACACACAAGTCATGTGGCATCACCCCATGATGTCATTGGTCCTCTTTGGAAATGAAAAACAAACAATGCGACAATGCAATCATCTGTAGTAATTTCCAAATAAAATAATATTTTATTTTGAAGCAATAGTGATGAGGTCTAGAGGTTAGGGGTCCTGGAATCCCAAAATCACGACAGTCGGGTCCTGCCCAAAAGGATTTGACCCAAGTCTTCTTTCAGCCAAAAATAAGGTTTATTGAAGATTTGCCATATTAGCTAGACTCTTAAGGAATCTGAGGTATCTGTGGGCTATTGGCTAGATTGTGAAAATCTGTACATCTTAATGGAGACAGGATGGAACTTATATACAGAAAGCCTGTGGGAGGGATCTAGGAGTGGCCAAGTAGTTTGGGATGATGGGAGGAGGGCCTAAAAAGATATGGATGGAAGTGGCCAGTAAACTGGGGTGAACAGAACTCCTGGGACCTGGACAATGGAGCCTAGTTAGGATTAAGTGTGGGAAATGACCAGGGGTCATAGGGAGGTAAGACAATGGGTGAAGCCACAATGAAAGGCCAGTTGATGAGATTATAGCCTCAAGGGAATGCCAGAGATTTGACCAAGTGGAAAATCGAGGATTTTTCCTTTCTGGGGCCCAGATCCCATCCCCATCAATAGCACTTTTCATTCAGGTGTAGAGCCCTCAAATGGAAAATCAAAGGAACATAACAGAAAGGAACAGTGTCATAGGGATGAAGGCAGCCCTTTTCACATTGGAATGAAGATCCTATCCTTCCACAGCTTCAGTACTATTGTCTAGGATTTTCATGCTGGTTCCCACCACCCTGACCTGAGCCTCAAAGCATCCCAGCCCAAGCAGACTTGTTGAGACCATTTTTCATTAAACAGCAGTGCAAAGAAATCGATCAAACTTAGAAAAAAGAAGCCTGCGAAGAGAGGAGATGGAGGAAGGTAAGAAGAAAATAGGAAAGGAAGAGGGAGGTAGTAGGGAGAGTGGCCAGGACACTACTCTCAATTGACAGATTCTGTGAAGACCTAGACTATTTGTTTTACATTGAGTTGAGCACATGATTTTCCATTTCTGGGTTAATCATGCCTTTGGCCACTCCTGGACAGCACATTGGTCAAGTAAAGAGTTCATATGATTGTGAGTGCCAACTTTTCCTATGTGTTCCTCAACAATGCCCTGTTTGATAGTTCAGAAAACTAACTTCAATTCTAAATTCCAACTCTAGAGAATGTATTTCCCTGTAAAATCAGCACAAGTCTTTATAGTTTGATTTCTTTTTGACTAGGTCTAAGAATCCATCAATGTAGGAGACTACTGGTGAAGAACCTCTTGTTTCCCCTACAGTTCAAAGCCTTATCACTTTTGGCCTGGACTCTTGCAACAGTTTCCTAATTGGTTGGCCTGCCTTAAGGAATTCCTTTCTCCAGTCCAATTTCTACACAGCTGCCAAAGTGATTTTCAGAAAGTACAAATATGACTATTTTATTCTCTCACTCAATAAACTAGTGGCTCCCAATTTCTTACAGGAACAAATGCAAAATCTTCAGTCTTCGGGGTGGCTAGGTGGTGCAATGGATAGAGCACCCACCTTGATGTCAAGAGGACCTGAGTTCAAATCCGGCCTCAGACCAAACACTTGACACTTACTAGCTTTGTGACCCTGGGCAAGTCACTTAACCCCAATTGCCTAAAAAAAAAAAGTCTTCTTTCTGGCATTTGAAGTGGTTCCACAACTTGATCCATTTTTACCTTTCCAGTCTTATTTTGGTTTCTCATGCACAAATTCAAATTCCAGCCTCAGTTCCTCCAACAACTAAATGGTGCCAGCATCTAATATAATCCAATGTGAGCCAAGACCAATTCTCTTAGAAAGACTTCCATGGACAACTTAATAGAAGTGAAGGACCTTGTTAAACCATTACAAATTTTCTTTTTTGGAGCAGAGCTGCCTAGTTTTGCTGACTCTTCATTTAGCTTCCTGGAATCTAACTGTTTGAGAAGAAGGTCAAGTTCACCAGACACAATAAGAGGTATTTGTGCACATCTCTGTCCATGTCTGTGTTTGTAACCACCTTTTATATCAAAAATGATAAGCTTTAAATTATGCCAGTATGTCTCTTCTTTAAACTTACCAACGCTTAGCACAGTACATAGAGCACGGTAGGCATTTAATAAATGCTTGTTGATTTGACTTAGCTTTGACAACTATATCAACTACCCAGTCTAGGACCAAGCCAATTTTAGCCACACTGGATCACTTGAGATCCTGCAAGAGAGGAGAAGGAGCATGTTTCTTGTCTGAGACCAGTAGTTTAATTGCTCTTAGTTCATCTCGGAATTCGATGAATCTCATTGGTCTTTGTCCAGGGACTTCCAACTGGCTACAAGTGAAGTTTGGTGTTTCTTCACTTTGCATTGGTGCTGAATTTAGCACATAGAGTTTTGTTCCGTGTTTAAAGACATAAGAGCCTAAGAGGAGGAGCTGACTGCAAGGTCAATGAGACTTCCAGTGTTATACCGAGAAATGAGCGAGTTGACCACCCAAGCTAATTTTAAATTGTGGACTTTATTAGCGCGTGGCTGCCAGGGATATTCACATCCAAATCAAGCAGCCCCCATCAGGGGTTGAGCTAGGGTTTATATAGGGAGTATACAGGACAGGGAGGGGGATGGATCTTTGAAGTCTGGCTGGTCAAGGACACCTTTCTCCCTCTGTGTAGATATGATAATGCTCTGCAAACTTTCCTGAGCAGCCAGATAAGGGTCTTGCTAAGGAATTTGGAGTTTTCCAGAGATATGATCTGAGGGCTAGGACCTGAGCAGTCAGATAAGGATCTTGCTGAGGCCCATGCATGAATACTGCTAGGCACAGCGTCCTTGGGCTGGGGAGTGGTTGTTAGAGATAGTGTTTCTGAGACTAGGGAGGCATTTTGGGGCAAAAGTACAAGCACAAGCACCCGAGCACCCCATCATTACAGGTCAGGGATCACACAAACCAGACCAGGTGTCCTGGTTTCTGGTATAAACATAATTATCTAAAGCCATTGTATTGCAAGTTTTCTTATCCATTTGCTTTGGAGGTATGGGCTGTGCTTAAGCCATGCAGGAGTACATTTCACTATTGTTTAGATTTAGGAGGAAAGAGGTCTGGGGCAAGATTAAGCAGCAACTTCTGCTTTCCATGGCCTAAAGGGCCCTACTACCTAAATGGTAAAATAATGTTCTGCATTACACCAGAAATGGAAAACAAGTTAGGTGATATCTCTTTACTTAGAAAAAGGAATGTGACCAAGTTCCCCATAATAAGAGTGGAGCTGGAATTAAGCTCCTGTGGTCAACAAACTTTACAGACTGTGGGAGGGATTACCAGTAAACAAATATTTATTTTTATCTTTTCTTGTGAGTCAACGTTGGTATATGGTTGGTAAAACAATGCTTAACCCTTACCAGAACTGAAGACAATTTGAAAGTTTTTCTCTCCAGTGACTCCCAAAGTGAAGAAAGCAAGGATGCGTGAAAGCAAGTAAAAAAGCAAGCAAGCAAGCAAGAAAGAGGAAGGAAGCAAGGAAGAACTTTAAATCCGTTTTGTAACTTTCAGAGTACTTCACCCTGAAGGTATTTGCCTTAACTTTTCTCAGCTCTTCAAGCTGGTGGGAAGACTTACTTTAAAGGGCCTTGAGGGAAGGAGTTGCTTGGGGTGGGGAGAGGCAAATACCTTTTAAGAAGATAATATTTCCTTTTAAGTGAAGAGTTTTGTTTGTCTGACCTGAATGATCTGGCCGAATTTGCTGGCCCTGCAAAGCAACCAAGAAGAAATAAGGGCAGACTATCAGACCTTTAAGGTCTTAAGTAAGAAACCAAATTGGGAATGGTTTAAGAGAAACTGGCAACAAACTTCCAAGTTTCACCTTCGTCATCCAGTAGCCAAGCTGTACAATGGGTTTGAGATGCAGAAGAAAACGATGCTAATTTGTAAAAAGACACATTTGGAGGAGAAAAAAGGAAACTGAAGCTGAAAATGCAATCTGAAACACGATCTGGAAGGAGAGAAATGCCTGAGGGATTGTGCTGGTGCCAGCTGAACAGGCTCATGAGTTAATTGTTCAATTTTCTATATACTCATTTACATCATGGAAACTGGAAAAGGCTACAAATCAGGACTTGACTTACTGTTTTGCTGGTTGTTACACTAGAGATGGAGATAATGTTAATAATATAGAGGTACATCCCCCCCCCCCTCCGAAAGCCAGTTGTTAAACATTTACCAGCACATTCCAGAGTTAAAGGAGAGTGAAATAAAACTGAGCAATCTTTGATATCTCGCTTTTAAAGCCTGTGCAGAAGGATTTTTCCAAAGTAAAATCCTCTTATCAATGACCAGGAAATTTAGAAAAAGGAAATCCTGGCTGATTCAGAGCCAAGATTTGTAGTCTTAAGCCCTCTGGAGGAATAGTTATTTATTTTACTTCTTCCTCAGCTTCAGTGATCCAGCCTAGAAACCTAGCTAGCTGAAGCTAATTTGTTCCTTAAGAAATTCTTCCTTACTTTGCTCCAATGTTGGTGTATTGTGCATGAGCAGAGGCATGGTGTGGGGATGTTGGGATTAATTGGTGGTATTGCTATGGTCTAGAATTTTTATTTAATAGCCCAATAATATTAAGAGTACTTGCTTTGTCTACCAGGCACATAATGTTAGAGATCAAAACCAAAGACAAAGAGAGACAAAAAATCGTTGGGTGTTTTCCTTTTGTTAACAAGCAAGATGATTTTATTCCAGTGATTAAATGCTACAGTAATGAATGTGTTCTTGATATAGAATGATGCTGATGACGACGATGTGTTTTTAGGATGAGTTGCAGTTTACACTACTGCCAAAGCAGACTCCAAAGCAGTCACACCTGCTGAAGCTTTTGTAACCAAATCGATGTTAACCATTCTGAAAGCAGTATCTTCAATATTGAGTTTTGTGTATCCCGCAGCAGCCTTTGCTTCTCCAGAGTTTGAGGCAAAAGAACAGGATAATTATGCTAGTAATCTCTTCCCTGACCAAAGAAGAGAATGTGCCACTTCCAGCTGGGACTGTGCCTTTACAAAAGTCTGTCATTTCTAGGGCAAAGCAATTGTACATTCATTCATGATGAGTGGTTTTCTGGAAGGAACCGTGAAAAATTTAATAGGGAGTGTGTGATCTATTGTAACCGAAATTTTAAAATGGCCAGCTACCCGTGTGGTCACATCTAGCTTCAGTGGCTACAAGTGTCTATTTTTAGTTAAGCATTAAAAAACGTTTTCTGTTGAAATCATTGTTTTTACATTGCCTAAATTTCCCCCATAATTCTTCTCCTCTTCCTCCTCCTAGAGAGCTATCCCACATAACAAAGGATTTTTTATAAGCAAAAGAAGAAAAAAAATTAGCACAACTAATCAATATATCCAAAACATTTGGAAATCTATGCAAATGTAGCACTCTGTGGAATTGTCTTCTCATATTTCTTCTTTGAGGTCAATGCTTACTCTTTGTAATTTTGCCAAATTTACTTTTGATTATTTTGTAGTTGTTCTTGCCATTTCCGTTGATGTAGTCATTGTGTATATCATTTTCTTAGTTCTGTTTAACTCACTTTGCATATTTCATGTAAATATTCCCATGCTTCTCTGCATACATTACATTTGCCCTTTCTTAAAGAACAGTAAACATTCCCTGACCATAAATGTATTCCTGAAGATGTCATTTATTAAGTGTGCATGGATGGTAGACAAAACACTTGTAAAGGTTGATGTACAAATTGATACCACTGATGATCACACTGGTCTTTACTTTGATATCACTAGCTGCATTTTGTAAGGTAATCCAGAGAGAACTGGTTCCTGGTACTAATAAACTGAGTGGGATAGCTATCTTACTACAACCTAAAATTGAGAAAGAATCCAGCCTCCCCACACCTTACTTCCTACCAGGTAATCTTTGATCCAGTGATACCGACCTTGCTGTTCTCTGTGTTAGAAATAGGCTTGACACCAAAAATTTAGTATCAAGAAAATTTATTATAAAGAAAGTCCAGAGGATTTAGACGTTTCTGGCCAGAAGCGGGCTCCACCCCTCTTCAGGGGTGGGCCCTGAGTGCAAGGGCAAGCATGCTTTTATGCAGTTGGATTCAGTGCGAAACCTCCCAGGCTGGGATTGGTCCATCCCTTCCCAGGTTACACTTTTCCTTACATGTTTCCCCTTGATATGCTCAAGTATGTTCCCCCTCCCTTGGTCATACATCCCATGACTCGTTAATGAGGCTCTAATTTTATGCAGGGTGTGTCAGATAATAGTAATGAAGTTCATTAAGCAGGCACACTAGCACTTTTCAGGTGTCCTTAGGTTGACCCCAACTGGTCTGAGCTGGCTTGACCCTTATCTTGATTTTGGGGTCTTCTTGGAACAATCCACTTACTTCCTATTGGTCAAGCCCAGCCCACCTACAGTGTAGCACTTCCTGGGACCTTTGTTCTTTAAATCTCTGCATTATTCTCTTTCTCTGTGGAAATTTAACCTTTACCTGACTCTCACACGTGAACAAGACACTCCATCTCCAGACTCTGGGCATTTTCTCTGGCTGTCTCCCATAACTGGAGTGCTCTCCCTCCTCAACTACACCTATTGACTTCCCCGGATTACTGTAAATCCCAACTAAAATCCCATCTTCCATAGGAAGCCTCTTAATTCTCACACTTTGCCTCTGTTAATAGATTTTTATCAATAAATTGATAATTTATTCTGTATATATTTTCTTTGTTGTCTTCCACATCAGACTGTCAGCTCCTTGAGGACAGGGACTGTCTTTTGTCTCTTTTTGTGTACCCAGCACCTGGCACAGTGCCAGATACATAGTATAGGTGCTTAATAAATGTCTGTTGTTTGATAGGTAATGGCTGGCAATGCTATCTTAAGGATTATTAAAATGACTTTTTCTTTAACAACTTGTGGATTCACAAAATCCTTATTGGTTTTCCATATCCATTCCCCATAGGAATGCATCCTGGTGAAAAAATAAAAAATGAAAAGACAATGAGTTGTTAGGTATTGAGGTTATTTCATTCTTTACTTTTTCTATTTATTACATTTACATCCTAGCCATAGGAAAAAATGATCCATATACAACTGTGGTTTTTTTTTCTTCTAAGTTATTTATTTTGTTTATTTTTGTTGTTGGGGTTTTTTTTTTTTGTTTTTGGTGAGGCAATTGGGGTTAAGTGGCTTGTCCAGGATCACATAGCTAGTGTTATGTGCCTGAGGCTGGATTTGAACTCAGGTCCTCCTGACTCCAGGGCCAGTGCTCTATCCACTTTGACACCTAGCTGCCCCCTAAGTTATTTCTGTAAAGCAATGTGCTATCTTGGATATGCCAGCGCTAGACTTTGGTGTCAGAAAGCCCTCAGTTCAAATCCAATCTCAGACATTTACTAGTTGAGTAACATTGGACAAGTCACTTAACTTTCTGTGCCTCAGTTTCCTCATTTGTAAAACAGGGATAATAATAGCACCTAGTGCAGTGGGTTGTTGTGAGGATCAAATGAAACTCCCCTTCTCCCTCTTTTCCTCCTCCCCTTCTTCTCTCTCTCCTTCTGCTTTCTCTCCTCCTTTTTGTTGTTGTTCTCCTCCTCCTCCTCTATACATATATACACATACAAACATCACTTTGAAAACCTATTATTGGCTCTGGAGTTAAGATCTGGGTTCAAAACTTACCTCTAATACTATTTCTGTCACCTTGGACACATGATTTTACCTCCCTATACCTTGGATTCCCTTACTTATAAAACGAAAGGGTCAAACTAGACCGCCTCTCAGGTTCCTTTCAACTCCAAATCTACCTTCCTGGGTCTCAGTTTCCTCATTTGTAAAGTGAGGGTGTTGCAGTACAGTCTCTGAGGCGCCGTCTTTCTCTAGAGTGAGGCAGCTAAGTGGTGCAGTGGATGGAGTATTGTAGCTGGAGTTAGGAAGACCAGAGTTTAAATCCTGATTTTGAACTGTCACACTTATTACTTGTGTGACTCTAGGAAAGTCACTTAACCTCTCCAAGCCTCAGTTTTCTTATCTGTAAAATAAGGATAATAATAGTACCTACCTCCCAGCATTGTGTGATAATCAAATGAGATATTTGTAAAGCACTTTGCAAACCTTAATGTGCTATTTAAATTTTAGTTATTGTTATTCTGCTAAAACTCTATGATTGTCTGTAAAATGGGATGATAATACCCAAAGTGCTCACCTATCCCACAAGGCTGTTTCCAGAGTGGAATGAGATGATGCATATAAAAGATTTTGTGATTTTAAATGAACAATATGAATGAATGAAAGAACATTTATTAAGAGCTTGCAAAGTGCAGCATTGTGGAAAGCAAAGACAGGCCAGCAAGACAGTACAAAAGCCAGTTACCTTATTCTCTTGGGGAATATTCCCCAACTGGGGAATTCCAAGTCATAGGGTATGATTATTACAGGGCTTGATCTTGATTCCTAGGCCAGATTGCCTTCCAGAAAGAATGCTCCTGACAGCACTGCCAGGAGCCAGGAATGAGTGGAATTGTTTTTCTTCAAACCCTATCAGTGTTGGGTTTATCTTTATCGTCTCTGTCCCCTTCTTCCTACTCCCTAACCCCAGGTTAAAGTTCGTGAAGTGGTGCCTCATAATTGTCCTAAATTACCTTCCTGTGATTGGAAAAGTTCTGTCCTGGAAAAACGGTGTTTTTTCCAGCCTGTTGCACAAGAGCCCTCTGAAATTCCCTCTACTTTCTGTTTCCTAAGTTTGTCTGACGGGGATATTCCCAAGTCGCTGTTCCAGAGACACCCAGTAGGATCTCAGTCATAATGCCCAGAATTTAAAGTTTGTCAGATAGGATTTAACCTCACTCAAGACTGGATGAGTTTCCGACAAGTTGTGTGTAACCTGATTTCTTGGTCAATTTAATTGTATTTGAGATGCACATTATTCAAGGGTAAATTGAGGCTAAGCAGCACCCCTGAACTGGGGATTATAGCCATGATTTGGGAGAGCTAAGTGGGGTTTATCTTCCTATAAAGCAGGGAATTACAGAGATAAGATTTGGACCCACCTTCCCTGGGCTCTCCCTCTCTTTTACATTTGCATGGTCCTTCCCTATTGGGGTGGCCAAAACTTTGTGCTGGGTCAGGGTTCAAATACGCTCGACTCCTTACCCTGGCCACCAAGCTGACTTTGGCCATTCAAGTCTCAGGCTGCTCCCATCTCCCACCTCCGTCAACTTGCAAAGCAAGCAAATCAGAGAAGGCCGCCTCAGCTGAGCTAGAGATCCTAGCAATTTAGCACAGACCCCGGTCTCCTCCCCGCTCCGCGCTCTTACAGGTTTCTCCCCTTCCAGGCGTCTTTCAGAGAGGATCGCTCCCCTCCATGATTCAGCAGGAGCCTCAGCAACACTCATCCCAACCCCCAAGCAGAGCCCGCGCTATCCAACATCTGCCCTCGGGGCTTGGGGCAGTCCCAAGCGCGGCGCTCCTGGAGCCTGAGATAACTTGGAGTGACCGGTCTGGCAGAGACAGTCCGACGGGAGGTCAGGACTCCAGCCCTGCCTGGCACGGACAGCCACAGTCCCCGGAGCAAAGCAGCGCCCTAAGCAGGCAGCTCCCCTCGACGGTGTTTGGGGAGAAGAAAGTTTGCGCAGTGCAGCCATGGGCGCACAGCAGCTAACCAGGACCTTCGTGGTGTGGGACTACTTGGTGTTCGCGGGAATGCTGTCCATCTCCGCAGCCATAGGCGTTTATTATGCCTTCTGCCGTGGCGGCCAGACCCAGAAGGACTTTCTGATGGGCGGCCGGAAGATGACGGCGCTCCCCGTGGCACTGTCCCTCACTTCCAGTTTCATGTCCGCCATCACAATCTTGGGTATCCCCTCCGAGATCTATCGCTTCGGGGCCATATTCTCCATGTATGGGTTCTCCTATATCATCATGGTCGTCATCACCTCGGAAGTCTTCCTTCCAGTCTTCTACAAACTGGGAATTACCAGCACCTACGAGGTAAGGAGGTATCACTGCCCGCCGCCTTTCGGGGTTTAAGGAAAGTGGGGAAGAAATTTTATCAAACTGAATTTTTAGATTTAGAGCAGGAAGTGGTATTAGAGGGTATCCCTCTAACAGAGACCCAGAGTCCAACTCTCTTCAAGGCACACGCGAGGAAACTGCTCTAGAAAAGGTTAAGTGACTTGACTAGGTCACCCAAAGGCAGAGTCCAGGTCCAAGCATAAGGCCTAAGATTCCAAATCTAGAGCGCTTTGCTTTGCGCATTCCTGCTGGCTTCTCTCTAGGTAAACAAACAAGTAATTGTTGGATTCTTCTGCAGAATGTTAAGTTCCTTTTGGAGGGGGTAAGTGACTTGCCTGGAGTCACACAGCTAGTACGTGTGGGAGGTTGGATTTGAATGCAGGTCCTACTGACTTCCATGACGGTGCTCTAGCCACTGTCCCATCTAGCTGCCCTGTTCAGTTCCTTTAAAGGCAGAAACTGTTTTCATTCTTATCTTTGTCCTCCCAGCATCTTGTATAAAACCTTGCACAGAGTAGAAGCTTAACATTAAATACTTGTTGGAATTCTTTGAATTGAATAGTAGTATTTTTTTTTAAAATGAGCTGGAGAATTTTGATCATTCCCCAAGTGGTTGCTATGTTGTAGCCCGAGTCTTTTCTACAAGTTTAGACAGGTTTGCCTGAGCATCTAAGAGAATGTTCCAGCAGAGTGAAGGATGGGCCTCTTGGTAGACACTGTTGATGCCTGGGGGAATGTGAGGCAACTATCTGACTGCGGAGCCAGAAGAAGGACTGGTCGATCAAAAGAATCCTGGCTCTGCCACTAGTGTGTGACCTTGGATGAGTCACTGAATTTCTCTGAGCCTCAGTTTCCAAATTTTAAAATGACAAGGTTAGACTCGACCTCTGGGGTCCCTTCCAGCTCCAGATCTGTAATAATGTGGGTAGGGTGGGTCATATATACTAACCATTCTACCCTCATTTTGATCTTTGAAAGTATCTAGAGCTTCGTTTTAACAAACGCATCCGCCTCTGTGGAACCGCTCTGTTTATCCTTCAAACGGTAAGTGGTTCTCCAGTGTGTCCCGACCCCACCCGCTTTTGTTGTCTAAAACGTTTTGGCAGTGTTTCTAGTAACTGGCCGCTTTGTTTATCAAGAATGTGTAAGTGAAAAATGGAGGAATTAAAAGGAGAGAGCTGGAAGCAGGAAGAGGATGAACCAGTTTTCGCCATTGCAGAGTCCTGAGGGTAGAGATCCTGGGAGCTTAGCTTCCTGAAATGACAGGATGACTTAGAATAAATTGAATTTCTCATCTGCACAAGCTGCACAATTTACTTGCTTTGGGCAATAGCTATTAATTTTTAATTTTCTAAATTAAACATGATGACTCCACAAATGTAATTCAGATGACAAAGGTATTCATTGAAAACTCAGTAAAGGGGTGGCTAGGTGGTGCAGTGGATAGAGCACTGGACCTGGAGTCAGGAGGACCTGAGTTCAAATCCAGAATCAGACACATAACACTCACCAGCTGTGTGACTCTGGCCAAGTCACTTAACCCCAATTGCCTCACAAAAAAAAACAGAAAGAAAGAAAGAAAAAAAAAAGAAAATGCTCAGTAAAGGCACGGCTAGGTGGCAAAGTGGATAAAGCACCGACCCTGGAGTCAGGAGGACTTAGTTCAAATCCAGCCTCAGATCCATGACACTTCCTAGCTGTGTGACTCTGGGCAGGTCACCTATCCCCTACTGCCTCAAACCCCCCCCCCCAAAATGCTCAGTAAGTACTAATAACTCCTACCTCCCTAGAGCTTACAAAGGATTTTCCTCCTAACTACCCTATGAAGACACATAGGCTATAACTATACAAAGGATGGTAAATATAGGGAGGCTGTGAGTGTACAGGGGATCTGGTCTTCTGAATGGGGGACTCCAATTGTGGGAACAGGCCCTATCCCCTGATTCAGTTGGCAATTGTGGCTTCAAAAATAAGCCTTAAGCATCACAATATGATTATAGATTTTGAGCTAGAAGGAACATTTGAGACCATCTAGCTCATCATTTTACAGATTGGGAAACTGAGACTCAGAAAGGCTAAGCAACTTGCCCAAGGCCATACCAGTAGTAAATTAATGTGTTAGAATCTGAACTCAGGTCCTTTGACTTCAAGGAGTTGCCTGAGGTATGAGAATGTTTATTTTTAAAAATTTGTTTTAATATTAATTTTCATAAGTTTTGAGTTCCAAATTCTCTCCCTGTTTCCAGTCCCTTCCACACCCATTGAGGAGATAAGCAATATATCAATTATATATGTGAAATCATGCAAAATATATTTTCACACTAGGCATGGAGATGTTAAGTAGCTAGCTCCCACGGCTACTGTCAGAGTCATAATTTGAACTCACATCTTCCTGACTCTTTTGTACTGCAGAAAAATTATAGAATCCTAAATTTTAGAGCTGCAAATGACTTTAAAGGTCAGTTAGTCCAACCTTTTTTTTTAAGGCGATTGGGGTTAAATGACTTGCCCAGGGTCACACAGCTAGTAAGTATCAAGTGTTTGGTCTGAGGCCAGATTTGAGCTCAGATCCTCCTGACTTCAGGGCTGGTGCTCTATCCACTGTGCCACCTAGCTGCCCCCCAACCTTTTCACTATACACTTAATGAAACAGTTTCAAAGAGACTTAATAATGTGCCCAAAGTTAGGATTTGAACTCAGGACCACACTCTCTAAACCCAGTACTCTTCTATGTGACACTGTGCTGCTTCCCAAGTTGTCTCTCACTTTAAAGAATTAGTCTTATCACTGTCATTGTCCCCATTGACCCCTTTATTGTTACCCCCATTTTACAGATGAGGAAGCTGATGCTCAGAGAGTTAGTGACCAGAATTGGGTTTTGAACCTCAGGTCTCCAGAGCAGTGCTCTGAGCTCTGTTGGAATGAGAGGGTGAGAACTGAGTGTCAAAAAGGAAAGACATAGAAGAAGGGACTAAGTGTTTATTAAGTGCCAGGCACTGTGCTGTCTCATTTTTATTGTCACAATAACTTTGGAAGGTAGGTACTATTATTATCCTCATTTTACAGTTGAGGAAACTGAGGCAGACAACGGTTAAGTGACTTGCCCAAGGTCACACACCTAGTAAGTCTCTGAGGTTGGATTTGAACTTAGGTCTTCCTGACTCCAGTCTCAGTGCTCTATCCACCATGATACCTAGATGCTTTAAGAATTTTTAAAAAATCTTTATGATTTACTCTAATAACTGCAAATTATGTTGACCTAAAGAGAAACATGAAGATTCTCCAGAAATATGTATAAGAAGTCCTACAAAATCAAAAAAAATAAAAAGAGAAGAGCATTGGAACACAGCGTTCTAGAGCTGGAAGAACTTTAGGTGGCCATCTAGTCCAATGAGACGTCTCCTTTACAATATCCTCCCTTATCTGGTCTCCGCAAGTGAAGACCTCCAGTGATTGAAGACCTCCAGTGATTGAAGACCTCCAGTGACTGAAGACCTCCAGTGATTGAAGACCTCCAGTGACTGAGGGTGGAAAAGGTCTTATTAATGTCATTGCTCAGTCATGTGACCCCATTTAGGATTTTCTTGGCAAAGATACTGGAGCAGTTTGCCATTTTCTTCTCCAGCTCATTTTACAGAGCTGTTTATAGGCAAACAAGGTTGCCTGGGGTCACACAGTAAATGTCTGATTTGAACTCCAGTCCTCCCAACTCCAGGCCCAGCGCTCTATCCACTGCACCACCTAGCTGCCCTCATCTGTAAAATGGGGATGATAATTGCCTATACTTTAAAGGCTTATAGTGAGAATTAAATGGGATAGATAGGTATGGCATTTTGCAAACCTTAAAGTTCTTTTTAAATGTTACCTATTATTATTATTAAATATAAAATCCATCAAACACACAGATGAATTATTGGGTTTATGCAGGGACCCCAGTTGTACTGGAAATAGAACCAGATATGCCAGAGAACATGAAGGATTGGGAAGAGATGGAACTCTTCGCTCCCCATCCAAAATATAGTGCAATAGTAGGAAGAGAGAGACTGGGGGATTTGAATGCTAAGTGGATTGTCATTAAAAAGTTCTTTTGTATTTGATAATTTTATGTTCACATTTCATGCCCTCATTTTTCTTTTCTAGGTTCTGTACATGGGAGTTGTCATTTATGCTCCGGCACTTGCTATGAATCAAGGTAAATCTTTGCACTGTAAACAGTGTTATTCGTGGTCATTTTTGGATAAGTCCAATTATCTCTTGGGGTTGGGGGGATGGGCTAATATAGCACCGTGATGGAAGCGAGCTTTTGGTGACCTTCATGGGTTTATAGGATCCCAGAAAAAAGATCAAAATCTCATAGATGTGGTACTAGAAAGAACCTTTATTGTTGTTCAGTCATGGCCAACCCTTCATGACCACACTTGGGGTTTTCTCGGCAAAGATACTGGAGTGGCTTGCCATTTCCTTCTCCAGCTTATTTTATAGATGAAGGAGCAGAGGCAAACAGGGTTAAGTGACTTGCCCATGGTCACCCAACTAGTTAGTGTCTGAGGTTGGATTTGAACTCAGGAAGATGAGTCTTCCTGACTCCAGGCCTGACACTATGGCACCACCCAGCTGCCCCTGGAGTGAGAATATTGTAGAGAAATTCCTGGAGGAGAGTCTGGAGTACTGCCTGCATAGGACAAAAAGGATGAATGGCTTGAGTTTTCTCTTCCTTAAAATGGGGGCACTGGGAGAAACCAGCCAACTGGAAGGAGGGGCCAGAGGGGGAGAGGGTACTTCCAAAGGTTACATTCAGGGATGAAGATTGAACTTTCAGAGGGAAGAGATAATTCAGGGTACAACAAAATGACTGGTCCTGGGGGTAAAATGTCCTTTGAGATTACAGGGTCATAGAATGATAGATTTATACTTCATCTAATCTCCCCATTTTAAAGATGAGTAAATTGAGGCTCAAAGAGGCTATACTGGCCCTAGATCCTAAGATAATACATTTGAAGCTGGAAGAGACATCAAAGGTCATCTAGTACACAACCCCACTCCCATTTTGCAGAAGAATCTAAAAGATCATATATTTAAGAATCTCATGAAAATAAATTCTGAAATAAAACAAGCTAGTGGACTTCATATTTGAAACACTACCATTCTGCTCTTTGCTGAATAATAAAACAAAGCCTTTGTCTCTGGGCTGATCTCAGTAATAGATACAGTGATGTTCATCACTTGGCATTGATAGAACATGTTGGAATCACTGCTAGAAATGACCTTGAAATTTCCTGATTTTTATAATAGACATAATAATACTATTCATTAGATGTTTCAGAAGTACTTTGGATTCACTAAGAATGGAATTTTGTGTATCTAAAAATGCCATTCTATATAGAATGCTTGGAATACTCTGTAACATTGTTAGGAAGTGACAATAGTGACTTAATTTCACTTTTCATGAATCTCTAGTCATTAGAAGTAATGGTTTAATTTAGGTTTAATTTTAGTTTAAATCTAATTCTAAGAGCACTAACTTTGATTTGTTAAGATATGTGGTCTCTTTTCTCATTATTACCCAACTCACTGAATTAGGGGGCTAAGAGGGTTTGGTGGGAGATTATGAAAGGTGAATTTTGGCTACAGAAAAACACTTTTATACCTTGTGACTTAGGAAGGCTAAGAGTCTAGTTCCTTTCTTTTTTCTTTCTTTTTTTTTTCAGTCAAAGACAAGGTTTATTAGAACATTCATCATATTGGGCAGACTCTTAAGGAGTCTGAACATAAGTAAGCAGTTGCTAGATTATAAGAATCTGATCAGTGGCTAGATTTTAAGAATATCAGCATCTTAATGGAGACAAGATGGACCTTACATACAGAAAGACTATGGGAGGGATCTAGGTGTGGCCAAGTAGTCTTGGAGGTAATAGAACCCCTGGGGTGGCCAGGGGAGAATGGAGCCTAGATGGGATTAAGGGTGGGAAGTGGCCTGGGGCCACAGGGAGGTTCAGAATTATAGCCTCAGGAGAATGCCAGAGATTTGGCCATGTGGGAAAGTCCAGGGTCTTTCCTTTTTGGGGTCTAGATCCCATCCTCATCATTCCCCCCTCAAACAAATGGGACCCAAATTCTTTTGGGGTAAGGGGCAAAGTCTCGTCTTCTGAAACTGCTTCCTGCTGGCAAAGGGCATAGAGCTTTCCCTGTCTCGAAGTCCCAAAGAGGAGATTGACTGGAACTGAGCACGGGCTGCATCCAAGGAACAATAGACATTGGCTGGTACCTGCTGTTTGCTACCAACTGTAGGTGAATGGCCTATAGTCTGGAAGACACAAATCTGACAGAAAAGACTGCAGGTTTCAAATGACAGGATAAAACATCCTTAGCTCTGTTTGGAAAACTCAGTTTTCCAACCACACAACCATCAAAGCCATCTCATAGCCAGACTCAGGAATAGCCAGATGGGTAACATTCCTTTTCACAGGAACATAATGGGGAAATGGAGCCAGGAGGATCCCGTCTTAGACTGAGGCTAAAATTGTCCTCTCAGCTTTTCCCAATGCTGACTTCCCACCAGTATCACTTTCTCTGAGTAGCTTATAGCATTTCTCTCAGATGGTGGATTATTGATTATCGATGGATTATGACCCATCAGGCAACTCAAAATAAAATCCTGTGAGCTTTTACCTCACACAGCAAGTTTTACTAATCACAGGTTAGGAAAAACTTTTCCAGGATTTGCATCTCAAAATTAAATTTGTCCTGGTGTAAAAAGCTAATCATTAGAGATTTCTATTACTTGCAAATTCTCAGCAAGCCATACATAACCCAAACAAGCTTTTCAGCTAGTTTACACATTAAAACAATAATCAACAATAGGCAAACTATTTTAGTGGTAACCAAATTATGAAAAGTTGCTTGACATAACTGATACAGAAAGTTCACCAATTTTAAACTTTTCTAAAACAAACCCATTACCAATCAGGTGACTTCAGTTTTGTCAAATGCGTTTCTAAGTTACTTTGCACAGAGAGTCAACGTCTCATCATTAACAGTTAAAACTAAAATTTTAAGAAGAGCATGCTTACCCAAGTTCAGAGGCCAGCTTCTCTACCTTAAGCAGGATATGCTGAACCTGGGTGATGCTTCCAGGCAAAAGTTGCCCCAGAGCCCAAGCCCATTGCCAGTGGTGCCCACGCTGTCAGCTGCTGCCCCTCATGCCTCCTTCCTTTCCCAGGTGGGGGAGGGCAAAATCAAAGGTGGAGGGGTAAAGGTTGAAATGCTCTTTGGTGGGGACTTGGGGGATGATACATTTTTAGAAACTATTTTTAATACTTTATTTAAATACGTTCCAAGGGAGTGGAAGCTTTCTAGTAGCATTTTATTCCACAAGAAAGGTGATAAGAATCTGCCCTCTGATTGGAGGTAACAACATAGTCAAGATTTCTGCCTCGATTCTATCAAAAGGACTAGGGGATTGGAGTACTAGGGATGGATGCATGAGTGGTTGCCAGAAGGGCTTGATGTCAAATGATGGCTTCACTGAACATAATCTCCTTCTGTAGTCTTAGATGATTCCAGACATAAAAAAGAGAATGTGTGGGATGATATGATTGGTAAAGGAGGCAGAAAGCTTAGAGCCCATTTATCCCAACTCCATCATCATACAGAGGAGGTAACTGAATTATTATTTTAGATAAGAGACTTTTAGAGAATTAGGACAAAGTCTGTCTCATGCTCAGGATCATCGGATTTCAGGATGGGATTTTAGAGATGGCACATTGCAAAAAGCATGGGAGTCAAAGAAACTGGGTTCAAATCCCAACTCTGATAAATATTTCCAACTATCTGACCTTGTGGGCAAGTCACTTTACCTTTCCGAGTCTCAGTTTTCTCTTCTGTAAAATTCAGGTCTTGGATAAGATGATCTCTCAGGTCCTTTCAAGTTGTCAATGTTATAATCTTGAAGGTCTTCTAATCGAACCCCTTCATTTTACAAAGGAGAGAAGAGCGTCCCAAAGAAATTACAGTTGACTTGGCCATACTCCCAGAGGCCCCAGGCAGTGGAACCATGATTTGAATCCAAGCCATCTGAATCCAAATTAAAAGCTCTTTCCACTGAAGCTGCATTTGTTTTGTGAAGAAGTCAGGAATGTCATTTTTGAGGAGTTGGAACGTACAGATTTCATGGGGATGCATTTATTCTTGCTTTTTTTCTGCAGCCACAGGTCTCAATTTGTGGGGCACAATCATTACCACAGGAGTAATCTGTACCTTCTACAGCTCAATGGTATGACCATCACCCATTTCCACAGGGCCTCGCTGATTACTTAAACAGTTATTCCTTCCACATCACGACTTTCCCTATTGCAGTTTCGATATATTGTGGGTTGGCATAAGAAATTAATTGGGAATTTGGGGGGAATTTTGCAGAACCCACAGACAACAGGTGACGGCCAGCAGGTAACACACAAAAAGTTTAAAACTCAGAAATGCATAAAATATATATGTAGTATTGTATAATATCAACATATTTTATCTTTTAAACCATAATAATTCAGACTTCGTCTCTGGTACAAAGAGAGGGCCAAAAAATTTTATGTAAATTTCCTGATCATGGGGGCGCTGCTCCCCTAACCCCCATAATGTGGAAGGGATAACTGTACTCTCACTAACTTGGTAACATTTGAAGGTGTCCTGGGCAAGTACCATGTTTTGTACTTCTCTAACTAAACCTGGAAGGTGTCCATAGGGAAATATTGTAGTGGAAAACAGCTTATCTTCCTTCCTCAGGTTGGTTCTTCTGTTTACTTTGGGTGATGCCTAGTGGGAAGAGAGCATTCCCATTCTTTTCGATGGGAAAAGGAATCCTGGATATAAGTACTTACAAGTTTCTATACACAGACTTGAGAGAATGCTGGATTTTTTCCCTAGTAAGAATTAGAGTTATATGGGATTCCCCCTCACTCTGGACTCAGAGGACATGGGTAAAAATCTTTGCTCGGCTACTTACCACCTGTATGACCTTAGGAAGGCTGTATAACTTCCCTGGGCCTCAGTTTCATCATTTCTAGAATGAGTGACTTCAGAATTTTCCTTTCAGCTCAGATCTATGCTCCTGTGATGAGAATGTTAATATGTGATGTAAATCAACAATATTATTAATATAACAGATTTGAACTCAGGTCTTCCTGACTCCAGGAAGGAAACAATATTGTTATTATGTTGTATAAAATTAGATAATATGCTATATTATACAGAATACATATATTAGGGCATATTTATATGATGTTATTACAATATAAGACAATATGCTACAAATTACATGTAATCCTATATGATACATAGCATAACATAATACAGCATACTATTATGTATGCTATAATACATCATATATAATATTTACACATTGCACATATTATAATAATATTATATGTATAATATTAGATATAACACATGTGGCATATAATCAAAGATATTTATAAGTAGATAGGACATTACATTGTGTGATATAATGTCACATAGACATGTATATGTGATATCACATATATCTATAAACACATTTGTGTGTTACATGTGTTATATGTAATATTGGACTGTATTATACATATAATATGCTATGTGATATAACACAAAATATTATTCTTTCCCCCAAAGGGTGGATTCAAAGCTGTTGTCTGGATACATGTTTTCCAAGTTGGAATCAAGATGGCTGGATTTTTTTCTGTGATCATACAGGGTACTGTGGTTCAAGGTGGAATCAGCAATATCCTAAATGATTCCTATCATGGAGGAAGATTGAACTTCTGGGAGTAAGTTTCCATTTGTCCACTGGGAATGCATACGTGTTTCTGTGTATTTTCAGGATAAATCTTCAATAAAGATGCAGTAGAATTTGTAAACAACAGCAAGGATGGGATAGTAGAATTTACTCCGCCATCTTGGCTCCATCCCCCCCCCCGGATAGTAGAATTTAAACACAGAGTCAAGGATGGCATGCAATCCAACAGTAAGCCCTTATGAAGCATCTATTGTGCCAAGTCTTGGGCTTTGCACAGGGGAAACAAAGATATGAAATGACTAAAAGAGGTTGCCCTTAAATAAGGAGTTTATATTCTAATGGGGGAGGCATTCTCTATAAAAGTAGAAAATGACAAATAAGCTTCTAGGAATTAGATGACATACTTTGGACCACATATTTCAGTGTGGAATAGTGTAGGGGAAAGAAAGTCACCCTTGGAATCAGGACAGACTTAAGTTCAAAAACCATTTCTGACATTTGTTTGCTGTGTGACCATGGGCTAGTCACTTGACTTCTTTCATCCTTAATTTTCCCAAAGATGAGGATGACACCATTAGTATCTTGCAAGAGGCAACAAAATGTAGCAATTATGGGGTTGGCCTTGGAGGTATGAACATCTGGGTTCAAATTCTGCCTCTGACCCATGCTAGCTGTGTGACCCTGGGGAAATAATTTAACTTCCCCATGGCCCAGGCAACTCCCTAAGATTATGATTTACAGATGAGTTGCCAGTCAGTATCAGTGGAGAGTATTTCAATGTTGGGACTTCCTTACACTGAAGAAATCACAAGTCTCAACTAGAAGTATGTATCTCAGAATAATTATGAGAATCAAGTGAGATTATGTGTTGGTAACATTTATAGACCTGAAATATAAGAGAAATGTGTTTGACATAGCTGTTCTTGAAGATACCCTTTCTGAAAGCCCCGCTTTGCTGCTTGTTTACTCCTCTGGTTTGAGAATGGTAGCTTAATTTCCCTGGGCCTTAGAGTCCTGACTGTAAAATAAGGGAGGTGGAAAGGATTACTTCTAAGGATCTTTCCAACCTTTAAATCTCTGATCTATGAAAACTTTTGTGTATAATTAATTTTTTCCCTAGCTGATTCTCTGAAAAGTCACTTTTTATTTCTTTGGGTAATTAGACAATACTATATAGTGGAAAAAAAACCTAACCAGCATATCAACCAAATCTGACATTATATGTAATGTTCCACATCTACAGTCTCTTGCTTCTGCAAAGAAGGGAGGAAGATGAATCTGTCTTCTTAGGGCACAAGCATGGTCAACATGATGCATTCACTTTTTGTTGTTTTGGTTGGGGAGTCAATTGGAGTTAAATGACTTGCCCAGAGTCACACAGATAGT
The DNA here is from genome assembly GCF_003287225.1 of Phascolarctos cinereus. NCBI lineage: Eukaryota > Metazoa > Chordata > Mammalia > Diprotodontia > Phascolarctidae > Phascolarctos > Phascolarctos cinereus. The sequence continues at coordinate 270,598,604 of NW_027555514.1, read as the reverse complement.
AAGTCTCTGAGGACAGATTTGAACTCAGGTCTTCCTCACTCTAGGGCTGGTGCTCTACCCACTGTGCCATCTAGCTGCCTCTAAAACATTTACTTTTTGCTCAACATGTTTTCTTTCTTTCTTTCTTTCTTTCTTTCTTTCTTTCTTTCTTTCTTTCTTTCTTTCTTTCTTTCTTTCTTTCTTTCTTTCTTTCTCTCTCTCTCCTTCCTTCCTTCCTTTCTTCCTTCCTTCCTTCTTTCCATTATTTATTTTTAACATCATTAAAAAATTTTTTTCTGAGTTTCAAATTCTTTCCCTCCCTCCAGCTCCTCCCCCACCCATTGAGAAGGCAAGCTATTTGATACTGATTATACATGTGAAGTTATACAAAACATTTTTATACTAGCCATGTTCCAAAAAAAGCAAGAAAAATAAAGAAAGTGAAAAAAGTATTTAGCATTTTTTTAAAAAATGATCTCTTTCTTCAAAGAGATAGAAGAACCCACAAAATTCATTTTGGGTCTGATTGTCACCAACAAGGCAGAACTAAATCCAGAGGCAGGAGAGAATGATGGAACAGTTGGGGAGAAAGTGACCAGATTACCTTTGAATTTGTCATAAAGGTACAAGAAGGCTGGACTTACATAGTCTGACATATATTTTAGGTTCTGGGGGAGTAGAGTTCAGAAGCTTCAGGGGAATTTAGCACAGGAGGGATAGGATATCCTAAGGGGAAATTCTTTTTTTTGGCTAGGTGACGGGGTTAGGTGACTTGCCCAGGGTCACACAGCTAGTGAGCATTATGTGTCTTAGGCCGGATTTGAACTCAGGTCCTCCTGACTCCAGGGCCAGTGCTCTATGCACTGTGCCACCTAGCTGCCCCCCACAAGTGGAAATTCTGAAGACCTAAAGAGAAACCCAAAGAAATTCTGATGTATAGTAAATGTATAGTAAAATCCTTCTTAGAGTCGACGAGCAAATACATAAATGATTAGAATTACAGCATGTTGGAACTGGAGGTATCTTGAGACATTATCTAGCAAGAGGATCATAGTACGATCCCATCATTTGACAGATAAGGAAACTGAGGCCCAGAGAGTTAGTAACTTGTCCCACATCCCACAGGAAGTAAATGGTGGAACCAGGATTCAAATTCAGGTTTCAATGCTCTTTACACTGTCACCCATAGCCTCTTCTAGGCCAAACCCCTTATTTTATAGAGAGGGAAACAGAGGGTAATTGACAGTTATGACTATTCAGCGATAAACACCGGGGTCCTTACCCTTGTGTCTCTTAATTTCAATGGGAAAACTTTTTATTTCATTGACTTTAATGTGAACTCTTTGGGCAGTGTTCATTTCTTTCTGACAGTCTACTTGGTTCCTCTATTTGCTGTTCAGCTTCAATCCCAATCCTCTTCAAAGATACACCTTCTGGACCATCATCATTGGTGGGTCCATCACATGGCTCACCGTCTTTGGCATCAGTCCAGCTCAAGTGCAGAGGTACAATGCCTGCAAAAGCCGTTTCCATGCGAAAATGTAAGAGCTATGTAGTATTGTTTATGTATCAACACTCTTAAATGTCCTTTGTTTTTTATGAAAGACATTTTAGAGAATAATTTTTATTTAATCCTTTCAGTATAATATGATATATATGTGATGTATATTTTATAGAATACACATATTTTGTATAATCCTTTAATATAGTAATTTATACAATAATATATTAATAACAGTAATTTATACCTTCAAGGGTACTCATCTGTATAATAATTTATACTGCAATTTATACTTTATATTGATGAGAGACAGGATGGTCTAGTGCTTAGAGAAAATTGTTTGTGTCTTGCTTCTGACCTATACTGGCTGTAAGACAACTTCTAACATATACTGGGTAGATCATCCCAGGGATGGGGAACCCGTGGCCTTCTATGTCTTTGGGTGCAGCCTTTCAACAGAGTTCAAGTTTTACGGAGCAAATCCTTTTATTATGGGGATTTCTTCTGCAAAGTTTGGATTCAGTCAAAGGGCCACACTTGAGGACCTAGAGGGCTACATGTGACCTCAAGGCTGTATGTAGCTCTCAAGTCCTTAAGCAACTCTTTGTCTCAGGAAGGCAAAGACATAGTTACAGGTACAGTCCATGTTTTACAAATGAAGAACTGAGGCTGAGAAAGGTTGAGGGATTTGCCCAGGGTCACCCAGGTAGTAAGTGTCAGAGATGGGGTACAAGCACAGTTCTCCCAACAAGTCAATCAAGTGTCTTGCCACTGGACCTAGATAGCTCCAGAGGAGAGAGTGAGGCTGGTGACTTTGCACAGCCCTGCCTCACTTAAATACAGTTCACTTGCAGGTCACGACATCACCTTCCTGATGTCATGGTCATCTTTGAGAATGAAGGACAAAGAACACATCACCATGAGCTGGAACAGCTAGGTGGCATGGATAGAGCCCCAGCCAGGCCTGGAGTTACATAGACTCATTTTCCTGAGTTCAACCCTGACCTTAGACACTTATGAGCTGGGTGACCCTGGGCAGGTCACTTAACTCTTAGTTTGCCTCAGTTTCCTCATCTGTAAAATGAACTGGAGAAGGAAAAGGCCAACTGCTTCAGTATCTTTGCCAAGAAAACCCCAAATAGGGTCACCAGGAGTCAGACATGACTGAAATGACTCAACAACGAAATCATGACCCAGGTACCATACTAGGTGATGTCATGACGAACATAAAAAATGACAGTCCCCATTCTCAAGGAGTTTTGAAATAACATGCACCTATATGAGTGCTTTCCAAATAAATACAATATAACACTAAGGTAGTTAATTTAATGTAGTTTGGGAGGGGGGTCACCAGCTTTCTGAAGGGATCAGGAAAGGTAGTACTTGGTTTACATGTTGCAGGAAAAGATTCGAAGAGGCATGAATCTTCCTGACTCTAGCCCAGCATTCTATGCACTATGGCACAGGTCACTTAACTCTTAGTTTGCATCTGAGAAGAGCAGTGAGTGCATTCGGAACATGGAAGCCAACCAGTGAGATAAGAGATGGAGCAGTGTGTGTGAGAAAGAGAGATATGGCCAGTTTGTCTGGAGAGTAGAGTTAGGGAAGGGAAGGGGTAAATGAGTCTGGAAAGATGGAAAAGGGACCAGCTTGGAAAGGGCTTTAAAAACCAAACATAGGAATTTATATGCTAGCCTAACTGCATGAAATTATTGAGTAGGTGATAGCTGATCTTAACTTAAAACTTCAGGTCAGATCTGCCTTTAAGCGACATCGCTTTGGCAGCTGTGTGGAGGATGGACTGGAGTGGGAAGACCCTTGAGTCAGGAAGGCCAATTAGGAAGCTGTTGAAGTAGTTTAGAGGAGAGGTAAAGGCCCATGTGAATGGAGAGCAGGCGTGAGATGGAGAGGTGTTGTGGAGGTAGAAATGGCAAGATCTGGCAACTCATGGGATATAAAGGTTGAGGGAGAATGAGGAGTTGAGGGTGATGCTAGGGTTAGGAAATGGAAATATAAGAGAGGGGTGGGTTTCTTTTCTGTACAGCACTTGAGAGGATCATTGGAAAGAGTATTGAATTTGTCATCAGAGGACCTGGGATTCAAATCCAACCTCTGTCACTTGCAACCTCTGTGACCCTGGGCAAATTGGCTAACCTCTCTGGGCCTCAGTTTACTCATCTGTAAAATAAGAGAATTAGAAAAGATGGTCTCTCAGATCCCTTCCAGCTCTGGGGCTATGAAGCCATAATTGACTTTGCTCCCAAAAAATAATGGTAAAATATTTCAAAAGCAGTTAAAATAATTCTGGCTTTTGAACCCTGTATTCTGAGAGAGAAAATGTAGGGATTTATATGTATGCCTTCACTTAAAAAAAAATCCCAAACCACTTGTTGAGTGTCTGTCAGGCTAGGAATTGGGGATACAGGGTAATATCAAGATGGTCTCTGTCTCCAAGGAGCTAGGAGCGTGGTCAACGAGGATGATGTCCTCCATGCTAAACACTGAGGTTACAAATGCAAGCAAAAAAAAAAAAAGATGGACCCTACAGTCAAGGAATTTACGTTCTAATGAGGCAGCTAGGTGGTGCCATAGTACATAGAGTGCTGGGCTAGAGTCAGGAAGACTCATCTTTTTGTGTTAAAGTCCAGCCTCAGACACTTACTAGCTGTGTGACTCTGGGCAAGTTACTTACCCCTGTTTGCCTCAGTGTCCTCATCTGTAATATGAGCTGGAGAAGGAAATGGCAACCAGTATCTTTGCCAAGAAAACCCCAATGGGGTCACAGAAAATTGGACACAACTGGAAATGACTAAACAAGGGGGAAGATAATACTCACTCCACAGCTCCTCCACACTGCAATCCAGTGAAACTGGATTAATCCACTGAATTAATCTGGTGAAACTGGATTAATCCACTGAATTAATCTGGTGAAACTGGATTATATATCATTATATAAAAGGTATGAAAAGCAGGTGGGTGGGTAGTTTCTCATAAGGGGAATGGCAATAAAGGAAGAATCAGGAAAATGAAATTTAAATGCCTGAAAAGCCAAATCATACTAAAAGGGGTAATTAATAATCCAGCAGAACATTACAAGTGATATTGTGAGTATACCCATCAATGCCAAATGGGCAGTAAAAATGGAAGATGCCCTATTAGTTTAGAGGAAGGCTAGAATGCTAGGACTTGCTCTTTGAAGGCTTTTTGGAGGTGGACGGACTGAAGTTAAGTCCTAAAGCAAGCTTAGAACTTGCCTTAGGAAAGAAGAGAGGAAGATCTGACCCCACAGGACATGGGGAGAAAAAAAACAAACAAGGAAAACCTATGTCTGAGAGAGTGTTAGCAGAAGGTTTTATGTGGAGCAAATGTTTGAATAGAAGGAAATGAGACTGGTTGAGGCCAATTCATGGAGTGCTTTGAATGGCAGGCTAAACTTGGAATTTATACTGCAGGCACAGGGCAAGGCCACAGAAGACCTCCAAGCTATCTATCCACCAATAGACAGAAAATTGATGGATTCATGAATCCACACATCCTATTAGCAGTACTTTTGACAAATAGTATATTTTTCCAAGTCTAGCCTTGATTCTAGTCCAAAGGTTTTCTGTTCTTTCTTTTCTTTTCCATGACATGTTGTAAAATGTACCCTGATAAAATGGAGAATTTCTGAAGGAGGGCAACCATGATGGTGAAGTTCATGTTATTTGGGAGGGTTGACTAAAGGAACTAGGAGCTATTCAGCCTAGATTAGGGGAAACTGGCCAGGGGGTGGGTGTGAGGGGAGAGACACTATCTTTAGGTACTTGAAAGTCTGTCACATAGAACAGGCATCAGATTTGTTTTCTTTGTCCCCAGAGGGCAGAATTAAAAGCAGAGCAGAGAAGTTACAAAGCCGCACAGTTAAAAAAATTTCCTGATAGAATTATCTCAAAGGCTAGATGAAAGTTTGTTGCATGTGTTGTAGTGGGCTTTCCTCATCAAGTAGGGCTTGTAGTAAATGGCCACTTGAGATCCTTTCAGCTGTTGCAACATGCTTAGTCTACCATGCATCTTGCCCTTTGGGTAACCCACAATTCTGTTTCTTCAAGAAAATTCTGGTGTTCCATGATTTACACCCATACCATGTCATCAGAACGTTACTGTGATTTAAAAGACGGGGTGTTTTTGTGACAAGAAATAAGTAATTTAGGATCGTTCAAAGAACTACACTATTTCTGAAGTACAGTCTTGCTTGTTCTTTTGGGAGGAAGAGGAGTGCAGTTCTCTGGAGTCAGACAACCTGGGTTCAAATGCTAGCAGTTCTCTTGCAGCATGACCTAACAGTACGTGACCTCTTCTTTTGTTTTTGTGTCTTAATTACATTTTTTTTCCAATTAACAAGCATTTATTTTCTGTCCCTCCCACTGTTCACCCATTAAAAAGAAAGAAGTATCCTTTGCAACAGATAAGCATAAACGAGTAAAATAAATTTCCCCATTGGCCATGTCCAAAAATGTAGATCTAATTTTGCATGTTGAATCCATCATTTTTCAGGAGGAGAGTAGCATTCTTCATTATCAGTCATCTGGAAATACATATGGTTAGTTGTGGTACTGATCAGAGTTCTCCTGGTTCTGCTCACTTCTCTCTGTCTCGGTTCATGTAGGTCTTCTCTGAAATTAACCCTTTGTCTTTAAGTTTAGAGAGCAAAACGGTCAAACTCATCTGTTTTCCTTCATTAGTTGCTGTTATAAAGAGAAATGGTTACACCCGAGTAAACCAAACAATTTTCTTTTTGCCAACTAAAAGATAATATTTATTTACCTAATGAAGTATGGAAGCAAAGTGGCAATGCCTATTTTTTACTGCCAGGTGATGTTTCTTTAAAGCCTTAGCATATTAATGATGGCATTTATTGTTTGTTTGTGTAGGTCCCTTTACATAAATCTTATAGGATGCTGGGGAATTCTTGCCTGTACAACGTTGTGTGGTCTTGTCCTTTATTCAAGATACCATGAATGTGATCCTTGGACATCAAAGAAAGTGTCAGCACCAGACCAAGTTCAGTACTGCAACTATTTTGTGAATACATTAGCCATAGATTATGAAATAATATTGTTGGTTCAGAGTGCTCCTACATGGTCAGTGAACAATAGGTAGGCACACTAGAAACTCTACTAAAAGCTTGCGCAAATTTATATGTATATGTCCACATTTTTTTACATCCAGGATTCATCATTCAGCTGTACATATACATACATACATACATACATACATGCGTGCATACATACACATACATACATACATACATACATACATACATCAAAATCAAACCATTCAATAACTCCAAACAACACATCAACCATATCTGATGACTGCCAAATGTGATATAGTCCATTCCAACTGTTCCTCCGTTTTGTACCTGAAGGGAGGTAAGGTTCATTTTAAAAAATTATTTTTTGGGACCAAGGCTGGTGTTTCTTATAATGAAAAGGACATTTATTCTAATTAATTATTTGATCATTTAGTACCTTCAGTGAAACATCCCTGCCTTTGAAGGTGTAGCAATAGCAAAGTTGTTATATTATTGGATTTTGGTACACTTCATTTAGAGGAAAAAAGATTGGAATTTGGCGTATTTCCACCATTTATTTAGCTGAGAGTGATGCCTCATTTACCCTGGAGACTAAGCTGTTATTAATAAGAATATGGAAAAATAGCTCCTATTTAGAGAAGACTTTAAGGTTTACAAAGAATTTTCATTATACCCTGTGAGGCAGGCAGTATAAATATTATTGTAACCATTTTATAGATGATCAAATGGATACTCACAGAAAATGAATGATTTGCCTATGGTACCATGGCAAGTGTCAGAGCCCAGATTCGAACTCATTTCTCCTGAATCCAAGTTCCATAATCTTTCTTCTATAACTATTTGTTATAGACCATTATTACAGAAAGAATTTAGTATGATGTTAAAGATGATTCGGTGTTTAATGGATCTTGTATTTAAGTTCTGTTCAAAGTAAAATGTCAAAAAGGACTTGGAGGAAATTGTTTGGTTATCATACCTGTAGAAGCTTCATCTTTTCCTGGTGAAAAGAATTTATAGGGGCAGCTTGGTGGTGCAGTGGATAGAGCTCTGGCCTTGGAGTTAGGAGGACCCAAGTTCAAATCCGGTCTCAGACACTAGATACTACCTATTAGCTGTGTGACCCTGGGTGAGTCACTTAACCCTGATTGCCAAAGTAAAAAAAAAAAATATATATATATATATATATAATATAAACTTTGGAGAAACCCATCTCTGATCTATTGTTAAATTTGTTAATGTTTTGAACAAACAATATTCGTCAATATTGTTAAAATTATCAAAATGTATGGATAATGTTCCTTCACATTCCATTATTGATCAGTTCCATTGAGGTTGACCCTGACAAGAGAGGTGCTGTGGTCCATTGGGTTACTGTTGTATAAATCACCTTTAGAAGGTTATTCACAAATAAGAGGATGAGGAAATAACCAAGATTTTTCTGGAAGATGAGAAAAACTCTGGGGAAGGCTGTTTCTTCTTATTCAACAACCAACATCACCGAAGGGCGATCACATCACATTGCCCTGAAGATATGTTCTGTAAGAAGTGATGAGCATAAAGGGCAGCTAGGTGGCACAGTGGATAGAGCGCCAGCCTTGGAATCAGGAAGACCTGAGTTCAAATTTGGCCTCAGATACATAACTCTCACTAGCTGTGTGACCCTGGGCAATTAACCCCAATTGTCCTCACCAAAAAAAAAAAAAAACAAAACCAAAACCAGAAATGATGAGCATGATGAATAGAGGGAAGCAGGGGAAAAACTTAAATATTCTTATACAAAGTGAAGTAAGCAGAGCCAGAAAAATGATGTATACAATGACTATAATCATTTAAGTTGAAAAATCAACAACTGCAAAATATTCAAAACTGAATATGCAAAATTACAAAGATAAGGTTGGCCATAAAAAAGAGATATGAGAAGACAATGCTCCTCTCCACCTCCTACCCCATTCCTTTCTAGAGGTCAGAGGTCTAGTGGTGTGGAACTTTGCAAATAAAGTAATATCATTTTGATGTGTTGATATCTTTCACTCAATTTCCCCCTTTCTACTTTTTCTTTTTACAAAAATTCATTTTTACAAGGGATGGTAGCTCCTTGGTGAGGGGAGTGGAGGGAAGAAGTACTCAGAATAAAATCTAGGTGATATAAAAACAAAAGAAAGCAATACAGTCTAAAAAGCAAAAGAGAAATATTTACTTTTTAAAAAGGCAGAGTTTTGTTACTGAGTTACTTACCTTAAACATTCATCCATTTGGCATAGCTCATTCTCTGGCAATGCTGGATAAATGAGATATTGATTTCCTTCGTCGGTGATTATAGATGTAAACTTTGGACTTTTTCAGCTCATGCCCTATTTAGCACTGGACATTCTGCAAGATTTTCCGGGACTCCCAGGACTCTTTGTGGCATGTATATATAGTGCAACACTGAGGTATGAACTTTACATAATTAATGAAATATGATTTTGGAGTGCTTTGTGAAAACCTTCATATTTCATGAGCTGAGGCTGAATTCTAGCAATAGGAATGATAAGCTTGCAACCTAGGCATATATTCTATTCAATACACCCTGGGAACTGTGATTTCATCATAGGGTATACCGATACCTTCATGGGCATAAATATATTCTCTGTATCTTTATAAATGGTCTTCACCAGTTGCTCCAAACAAGAAGCTTCTCCTTGAGGTCATGTATGGTTGATCAGCCTCTTTGTACTTATCCTGGCTGGTTATCAAACCATAGTCCTTTGTTGGGACCACACTGGAAGCCTATCCAGCTTGATCACTCCTCCCAGAGCTAACATTTTGCTCTTAGAGTTCTAGAGAGCTCAGAGTCACCTCAATGTTATAATGAGGGACCCAAGTGTTGTTTCATTATCTGTATTAACCATATCAGGGAGGTAGATTATCTTATCCCCCATCCCCACCCTCGGGATCACTATTCAAGGGAAGGTTTTGTGTTTAATGAAACTCATTCCCATACAGTTTGTTTCCATATTCCCAGTGAGGTTTCAATAGTAATAATAATTCAATGTCAACAGTTTTCCCTTTTCCCTAAAGATTTCACTATTTGTCAAAAACAGATGCCTGAGTTATTTGTCTTAAATACAAGTATGGGGAAGCAGTGTGGAATAGTAGATAGAATGCAGAAGTCAGAAAGCTCTCGGTCCAAATTCTGCCTTTGATGCTTCCTAGCTTTGCGATACAAGGCACGTTGTTTAACATCTCTGGGTTTCAGTCAATGCTCTGAGATAGGTATTCTTTGGTAAAAAGGGGTGGTTACATTACATGGCTTCTGAGGTCCCTTCCAGCCCTAGGGTCTGAGATTCTAGAAATAGAATCGAATACTGAGGGTCAATAGCAATTTAAAAAAAATTTCTTTCCAGTTTCTGTCTTCAAGATGTTTATTAAATGGAATAAAGCAAAAAACAAACAAAAAGAGCTTTTCCTTGTCTTCTGTAGCACTGTGTCGGCCAGTGTCAATGCCTTAGCTGCAGTCACGATCTCGGACCTCATCAAACCTCACTTCCCATCACTCTCGGAAAAGACTCTGTCTCAGCTTTGTAAAGTGACAAGTAAGTGACTGCGGAATAGCTTCACTTTTCCATTTTTACATCACAGGGGATATTTGCAGTATCAGGCACTTTCTGTCCTTGGAGATCTGACCCAGTTTAAGAGGGAAAAGTGTTTTTAGATTTAGAACTAGAGGGAGTTTCATTTTCTGTTCAGTTCATTCTGTATCTGAACTGGTGTTTCTTCTCCATCATATTCATCAAGCGGTTATCTTGGAGACTTCTGAAGGGAAGGAGGAAGGAAGAAAGGAAGGAAGGAGGAGGGAGGAAAAGAAGGAAGGGAGGGACAGAATGATGGAAGCAAAGAGGAAAGAAAAGAAGGGTAAAGGGAGGAAAAAGAGGGGAAGAAGGAAAGGAGGAGTGAGAGAAGGAAGGAATAGAAGAAGAGAAGGAAGGAATAGAAGAAGAGAAGGAAACCCGCATTTATTAAGTGTTTTATTATGTGCATTATATGGACAGATAGGTGGCATAGTGCATAGAATGCCAGGCCTAGAGTCAGGAAGACTCATCTCCATGAGTTCAAATCCAGCCTCAGACACTTACTAGCTGTGTGACCCTGGGCAAGTCACTTTACCCTGTTTGCCTCAGTTTCTTCATCTGTAACGTGAGCTGGAGAAGAAAATGGCTAACCACTCCAGTATCACAGCCAAGAAAACCCCAAACGGGGTCATGGAGAGTTGGACATAACTGAAAACAACTGAACAAGAACAACATGTGCATGACTATATCCTAATGCAGCCCATTTCACATTCAGATAATTCTAATAATTAAAGAGTCCTTCCTGCCCCCTTTAGTCACAGTTGATTCTTCTTCTTTGCAACTCTCAGTTGCTCCTGATTTTGCCCTCTGGAGACAAAAATCCCTCTTCCACGTAACAGACCCTTAAATACCTCAATAGAACCATTAGTCACTCCCTAAGTCTTCTCTTCTCTAGCTTAAATGATGATAGCTAATACGTAGATTTTTAAAGCTTCCCAATTACAGATATTATATTGCTCAATCCTCACCACAACCATGTGGGTTAGGTGCTATTATTATTCCCATTTTTATGGAAGAAGAAACAGAGTGAGACTTGGTTAAGTGACCTGGAAAGGACCACATGTCTAGTAAGTATCAGAGGGGAGATTTGAATTTGAGTTTTCTTGACTGTAGGCTCTTCTTTCACTATTCAGTCTATCTACCTACTTGCTATTCAGTCTATCAGATATGATTCACTGTGCCGTCTATCTACCTAAACATCCTTAGTTATCTGGTCCATCTGCCTGATTTTACAAATGATGAAACTGAGTTTCAGAGAGGTTAAGGAAATTACACACAGTCACACAGTAAGTAGCACAGACAAGATTCAAACTCATGTCTTCTGAGTTCATATACAATGGAACAGAGACTGGAAGTAGAGACATCAGTTCAGAAGCTTACATTACAGCAGGCAAGAGGTAATGAGGCCTGAACTAGGGTGTTGGGGCTGTGTGAGTGGAGAGAAGAGGATGGATGTGAGGGACATTGTAGAGATTTAATCAACAGGCCTTGGATGTTAGTTGAATTGGGAATATGAGTAGTGTGACTATATAAAAAGAGGCAAAGCCAACTTTGAGGTTTTAAATCTGGATGATGCAAGAGGATGGTGGTTTCTTCCACAGAAATAAGGAACTTTGTGAGGGTGATTACTTGGAATCCCACAATGGTATGATTTCATCATCTATCAAATGAGGGAGAACCAAGCCAAGAGTTGCGCAGAGCTATGGAAGAAAATGTCTTACTTTTGAGGAAGTGGCATGGAGTAGTGGATAGCCTGGTGCCTGGAACCTAGTAGGCACTTAATAAATGCTTGCTGATTTGACTAGCAATCACAACACCTGTTGTGCCAGCCACAACCAATCAATCAACAAACATTTATTAAGTGCCTACCGTGTGCCAGGCATTGTGCTTGGCAATGGTAATGTAAACATGGAAGTGAGACATTTCTGGCCCCCAGTCTGCTAGGATGATCCCAACCTCATCACCTTTTGAAATAGCCTCCTAATTGTCCTCTAGACTTCACATGGAGGGTCCAAAAGTGATGTATGCTTGGGGCCTCCACTTACTATTGCTATAGCTTTCTGGTTGGTCTGCTTGCTTCAAGCCTCTCCCACCCCCGTCCATGCTCCACATAGCTACCAATGAGATTTTCCTAAAATCTAGGTCTGATCACATCAGCCCCCTACTCAGTAATCTCCTAGGGCTTTCTGTTACTTCTAGGTTCAAATATAAACTCTTTGGCTTGGCATTTCTGTCTCTTCACAGCTGTCTCCATTTCTATCTTTATGATCATCTTACACATTATTCCCGTTGATGTACCCTACGTCGTCTTATCTATTCTGATCTACTTGCTATTTCTTGTACAGGGTGGTTTCTCATGCTTGGAGTGTTTTTCCTTCTCTCCTCTATCTCATGGAATACATGGCTTCCTTCAAGACTCAGTTTCAACATCTTCTGTAGGCAGCCTTTCCTAGTCCATTTACCTACTGGTGTCCTCTCTTCTAAAGTTACCTCTATAAAGTTATCTTTATGCACATTTTTCATCTATTGAATAAAAGATTCTTAAGGCCAGAGAATGTTTTTGTTTCATCATTGTATCCTTAGCACCTAGCAGAATGCCTGACACATACTAAGCACTTAATAAATGCTTATTTATTGATTGATTTTGACTAATCTTCAAGCACAATCCAGGGGTCTTACTCATCAATTTTGCATATACTTGTCAGGAAAAAACATCATATTTTTTCACTTTTTACCTACTTTGATGTATAAGATCATCCTTCGGGCCAGTACAATTTTCTACAGTTTTGAAATCTTTGATGAACTCATTCCATTGAAAGTATTATCTGCATCAAAATGATCTTGACTTGATGTCTGTTCCCCCAGGTATGCTGTATGGAGCCCTGTGCATTGGAATGGCAGCTTTGGCATCACTTATGGGAGCTTTGTTACAGGTAACAGTTTTGTAGAGCATTCAGAGGTCATCTTGATTGTATATCATGTACTCTAGGTTATGTTCTTTGGGGTTCTGTTGGAATGGCCCTCACTGAATCCTGCCATGCTATTGCTCAAGATATTGTCCTAAAGATCTCTTTCCTTTCTTAGTCAAACTCCTAGGAAAAGCTGTTTACACTAGCTATCTCTGCCTCCTCTCTTTGATTTCTCAAGTCTTTGTAGTATGGCTTCTGAGCTCATTACTTGATCAAAGCTACTTTCCGCAGTTGCCAATGATCTGTTTGTTAGCTGATGAAATCTGATGGTTTTTTCTCAATTCTCATCTTTCTTGACCTCTCTGCTGCATATGGCACTGCTGACCATACTCTTTTCTGTGGACTTTCATCATACTGGTCTCTCATATATCTCCTTCTACCTGTCTGACCACTCCTTTTCAGTCTCCTTTGCTGGTTCAACATCCCGATCATTTGTCCTAACTGTGAATATTTCCCAAGGCTTTGTCCAGTGACTCCACTGTATCTCTTTGACATGTTTTCAGACTTAGATTTTCTCTCTAGCTCAGTCCTAGTACTCCATCAAACCCTTTTCCATTTTAGAAAATCCAACAGATATTGTCATTCTGTTACTGATCTCTAATCCGTTCTTTCCAATCTAAATTGGAAAACTAGCTACTTCTTGAAAATGTGCCTCTCACAGCTAATCAATGATATTATATTCTCCTCATAGGTGGTGCTCAGTATCTTTGGCATCATTGGTGGACCCCTTTTGGGTTTGTTTTCTTTGGGCATCCTGGTCCCCTTTGCCAACTCAATGGTGAGTATAAAATATGAATGTGAATACTGTGTCTTCCTCAAAAGTGCAGTGGAAATTAGCAATTTTTCCCAAAGGTAAAAGTATAACCTCTTTTCCAAAGAGCCCTCTTCCTCACACTCCTAGCCCCACTGCCTTTTTTTCTCAAGTTCTAAAGCACTTGACACATTGCTGTTTGCATGAAATAGTTACATATCTCCCTAGGAGGAAATCTGATCTTTTGGGACCTGAATAGTTCAGTGACTTGTCTACGATCATACAGATGCTAAGTAACAGTGAGGATTTCAGCACCTTCGACTCATGCTTTTTGCATTATAGCACACCTAGGTGTAAAACACTGTAATTATGCTGCATTTTCTTCTATGTGTATGTTCTGTCTCTCTCTGGTAGAATATGAGCTCCTTAAGAGGAAGGGCTATCTTATTTTTATCTTTCTATACTCATTGCCTTGCATGGCACCTGGTACATTTTACATGAATAAATAAATAAATGTTGATTGATAAATATGTGGCAGATACTATGCTAGGTTCTAGAGATACACAGCCCCAAATGATAACCATCTCAGACCTCTCAGTTATATTCAGTTATACCTCGAGATAACTCTAAGGATTTGAGCCTTGGATGACTGGTCAAATACTATGGTTGACCGTACCAAACTGGTCTCTAACCTGCAGATGGCCAGAGCTAAATAGAGTAGAACCAACAAGAGACAGGAGAGTCAGGAATCAAATAGAAGGTTAATTTGCTTGTGAGGGAAATGGCTTACATGTGGAGTCTTCCTTTTTTTTTTTAAGGCAATTGGGGTTAAGTGACTTGCCCAGGGTCACACAGTTAGTAAGTGTCAAGTGTTTGGTCTGAGGCCGGATTTGAACTCAGGTCCTCCTGACTTGAGGGCCGGTGCTCTTTCCACTGCGCCACCTAGCTTCCCTGGGAGTCCCCCTTCCTAAGAAAGGAGGGAAGCTAGATATATGTGCTGGGGGCCCCCGTAGAGGGGGACCCACTTTAGTGTGGGCAAACCTCAACACTTATACCAATGGCTGTGCAGTAAGCTGTAGCTCTGACAGTGAGGGGCTAACAGTAACAGTGAGACAAGTTTGATTCATAGCACGGCTTCATGACCAGAATATGGGTACTTATCTAGTGCTTGTCTGAGATCAGAGAACTCCTGGTGCTGGTGTAAAACAATTCTGGGATTTTACTGTGGCTGACATCATCCAGAGGGTGAGCACAGAGGACTATTGTTATGCCAAGCTCTGGGCACAGCTTGCTTTACTGGGCCTTAGCTCTGGAGAACAAGGTGTCTCCTAATAGTATCCTGACGCTACCATTGATAGAGATAAAGAACCCCTAAGGAGAAGCTGGTTAGGGAGAGAAGGTGATGTTATCTGGTTTTGAGCATAGCGGATATAGCCTTGAATCAAGACAAGAATTTCAGAGTTGGAAGCAACCTCACAGGCTACTTACTGGACCCAACCATGCCTGAACACAACTTCTCCTGACCACATTTCCAGTAAATGGACAAGCCTTTGCCTGTAGACCCCTAGTGAGGATAAGCCCATTACCTCTCCAGGCAGATCATTCCACTTTTGGATAGCTCATTTGGGAAGAAAGTAGCCTCAATATCCCTTCTGTTCCTTTTTTCCCTTCCAAAAGGGGTCGGGGATAGGGAAGAGAAAAAAAGGGGGAAAAAAGAAATTTATGTGATCATTTTGTTGTATATTTGAAAGGAATGACAAGTTGTGCATAGTAGATTTGCCGATTCATGCACAATCATCTTTTTTATTGTACTATATTATGGGAATGCTTGTTTTATTCCATAAATTTAAAGAAAAAAAAACAAAGAAAACTATTGTTTTCCTCTCAAAAGCACTTCTGTTTTGCAGGGGGCATTGGTAGGGCTCACTACAGGATTTGCCATTTCCCTTTGGGTTGGAATTGGAGCTCAGCTTTATCCTCCCCTTCCAGAGAGAAATTTACCATTGAGCCTCATTACAGATGGTTGTAATGTAACCAGCTTCCACCACCAGAGGAACTGGAACGCAACTACAGGAACACCATTTTCTCCAAATGCTTTTCAAGTTCATAGTGCTGAAAGGTATTGAAATAAATTTTACAATGTCACTTAAAAAAAAAAGCAACTAAGTGAGAGACAGGTAGAACCCAGAAGACTCCTTCAGGCTATCATCACTTTGCCTTGGAGATCATTGATGCATACTTTGGAATGATGTTACTGTTTTCCTTGACTATAAGTATTTTTTTTAAGGGTTTTGCTTTTGCTTTTTAATGGGAGGAGGAGATAAGAGAATCTGTGGTGAACACTCTATAAAAATGCAAATCTTAATCCATCAATACACATCCTGTTTGCCCCTCATCCATGTCTTTCCATAAGTCCAACTCACAACTGAGGAATCAACTCTTTTTAGCTTAGGTTTTAAAATTTTGAATTTTAAATAGATTTTCTCTCCTTTCTGCCTTGCTTACTGGAAAAAGAAAAATAATATTAAAAAACTCTTGCAATCATTAAATATATACATATACATACACAGCTATATAATAGAGAGAGAAAGAGAGACAGACAGATGGAGAGACAGAGAGTCAGGTCTGCCTGACTCCAAGTCCAATGCTCTATCCACCGGGCCACCTATGACAAATGATGTCATTATAATTAAAAATAATTCTGTCTTCTAAAAGAAGCCTTTCCTGATCTCTCTAAATGTTGTTGCCTTCCTTTTAAGATTATCTCCAATTTATCCTAGCTGAATCTTGTTCATGCACAGAGGATTGCATGCTGACTCCCTCATTAGACTGTGAACTCCTTCAAAGCATGGACTGTTTTTTGGTTTGTCTTTGTTTGCATCTCCAGAACTTAGCATAGTGCTTGGTACTACAGTAGGTATTTATTAAACACACGCACATGTGTATATATGATATAGCCAAGCAAAATAAGTTCTCTCATTGGCCACATCCAAATATGTATGTCTTGTTCTGGATATTGAGTCCATTACTTCTCTGTCAGGAGGTAGACAACATGGTCCATCCTGAGTCCTCTGGAATCGCAGTTTGTCGCATTTTGATCAGAGCTCTTAAATCTTGTGAATTTGTTTTTCCTTTTAAGGCTGTTGTATATGCTGCTCTTCTCATTCTGCTCATTTCATTATGAATCTGTTAATACTAGTCTTCTCAGGTTTCTCTGATGCCATATTTTTCATTATTTCTTATAGCACAATGGTATTACATTATATTCACTAGCTATAATTTGTTCTGCCAGTCCTTAATTGATGAGCACAGAGGAGTCAACACAGTGGAGTCTCTCTTTTGTGCTTTTAATGTTTTAAGGAACATGATGGCTGTCTATTGTTTTTTTATTGAGATCTGTAGATTAGTCTTCTAATGAAGCTTTCCCCCCACTTCTTTCTAGAACTCCCCTAATGGATAATTGGTATTCCTTATCATTCCTGTACTTCAGCACCGTTGGAATGTTGGTCACTCTACTTGTGGGAATAATTGTTAGCCTCCTGACAGGTACCTGTTTCTACATCACTATTCTTTTGAGATAACTTTTACATGGCAATTTATGGTCACTTGTATCAAATACTCTTTATTGTGGTTCTGGTAATATAATGCATGAATTTTTTCTTTATAAATAAGGAACCTGAGAAATTAATTTCAACAATAAGCATTTATTAAACACCCACTGTGTTTGGGGCAACTAGGTAATACAGTGCACAGGGTGCTGACCCTGGAGTCAGGAAGACCCAAGTTCAAATCCGGCCTTAGATATTTACTAGCTGCATGACCCTGGGCAAATCACTTCACTTTGTTTGCCTCAGTTTCCTCATCTGTAAAATGAGCTGGAGAAGGAAATGGCAATCCACTCCAGTATCTCTGCCAAGAAAACCCCAGGAGGGGTCACCAGGGGTCAGGCATAGCTAATTGACTAAACAACAAATGTTCGGGGCACTATGCTAAGTGCTGGGAATACAGAGGCAAAAATGAAAACGGTCTCTACCCTTCAGAAGATTACATTTTAAGATGACGTATTAAACAATGTATACTTAGATAAATTCAAAATATGTGCAAAAATAAACACAAAGTAATCTCCCTATTTCTGCATTGCTGTTCTTTTGAGATGCCATTTACATAATAATATATAGTCACTTGTACCTGTTATTCTTTACAACAGTTCTGTTAATGGAACATTAAGTGCTCCTTCCAGTTTCTAAATGGAGTACCTGAGAAAGTCGGTTCAGCAGCATAGGCAAAAGTGAAGAGTCCTTGCCCTCAAGAAGCTTACATCCTGCTTGAGGGAAGCAACATTTACACAGTTAAGTAAACACAGAATAAATAAATATATATGTGTATCTATATCTATACACACACGTATATGTATACATATTTATGTGTGTATACATACATATATATCTCATAACATAATTTTAAGGGAATGACAGCATTAGGAAAATCCTAATTAAGTAATTTCAATTAAGCAAGCATTTATTAAGTACTCATTTGGGACCAGTACCAGGTTTTGGAGAAAAACAAAGGCCCCGTCCTTAAGGAGCTTGCATTCTACTGCCCCAGAGGGGAAAGGTAAAGGGTTCTGTTCGAGACATGTTGAGTTTGAAATGCCCACAGGACGTCCACTTGGAGATTTCCAAAAGGCAGTTGGTGATGTGGTACTAGAGCTCAGGAGAGAGGTCATTTGGAAATCATTTGTATGGTGGTGAGAACTGAACCCATGAGCGTTGATAAGTTCACTAAGCATTTATAGTTCCCTTCAATGCTCAGGTCAACTTCCACTTCTTTTACCAGTACAATGTAAGCTCAAAAGGGCAGGGATAATCTTATTTTTGTCTTCATGTTTACTTTGTTGGCATATAGAAAGATTGTTGATTTTACTTTTTCCAGACTGTCACCTTGTAATTTTGTAATAGAGAAATCATAGCTCATGTTTTCACCAAGTAGGTTACTTAAGACCTCAGTGTGGCTCCCTCTTGCCCAATGTAATATTACGTTATATAAAATTCAAGCTTTTTGAACCTAACCTTCAAAAGCTTTAACCAATATTTGCTTCTAACCTTGGTTCTAGTATAGAGGAAGATGAATGAATTCTAATACCTGCATAGATGAAGAGGGAAAAAAGGAATAAAAATTATTAGTCTGTTCTATGGAGTATTTTTAGGATTGTTTTATCTTCATAAACCTCAGAATGTTTAGACTGGAGAAGACTTTGGAAGCCAATGAAGGCTGTATTCCAATATTTAAAGGACTACCAGGTAGAAAAGGTATCAGCAATTGGGCAGAACTGGGCCCAATTGGTAGGAAGTACAGGGAGATTAATTTTAACCTTCCTGTCATATAACTAAGAACTTTCTAACAGTTAGAGCTGTTTATTTACCTCATGAGGTAAGGAGCTCCCTGTCACAGGAGGTATTCAAACAGCAGGTGGATGATCGCTTCAGTTAAGAGTGTAAGATAATAGATTTAGATCTAGGAGGGACCTTAGATGACATCAAGTCTAATCCCTTCATTTTACAAAGGGGGAAACTGAGGCAAGGAAAGGTGAAGTGATTTGCCCAGAGGTACACTGCTAATATGTGTCTGAGGTGGGATTCAAGGTCAGGTCTTCCTGGCTCCAAATCCAGCACTTTATCCACTGTGCCACTTATGACAAATGTTGCCATCATAATAAAAATCATCCCACTTTCTGCAAGAAGCCTTTTATGCCTTCCCTTTAAGGTTATGTCTAATCATTCTGGCTGCATCTCATTCGTACCTAGATGACCGGATGCTAACCTCCTCTTTAGAATGTGAATTTATTCAAAGCATGGACAGGGTTTTTTTCTGTTTGTTTTCTGGTTTGCCTTTCCTCGCATCTCCAGAATTTAGCACAGTGCTTAGCACATAGTAGGTGTTAATTAAATATTTGACTTGCTGGGAAGGCAAAGGTGAAATCACACAGCCCCTACCTTCAAGAATCACAGATGCAAATGACTGTAATGTAATTTAAAAGTTGATAACTATAGGAGAGAGGTCCAAAATGTTAGGAAAATGCAAGAAGGGAAAAAGGATTTGCTGGCAATATTGCTTCAGACCTGGGTTGGATTAGATCCTTGGCATCAAATCCAAATAGAAATGAGAGCCAGTAAATCATACATGTAATATGATCTCTGTTTTATTGTATTTATGTTTATTTTTTATTTTAATCTGGTTTGGGCTGCACTCAGGAATGTTGTGGGCTTCATTCAGCCCACTGGCTGTGTGTTTGACACAGGTAAATAAAACTTAAGAATTTACCTTTGGATTAGGAATTCTAAAGAATTGTTTCACGGAGTAATGGCTAGCACAATTATTTTTCCAAAATTACAAACAACGTCTGTTTTTCAGGAGGAAGGAAACAGAGCATTGATGACAGATTCCTGCTAACCAAAGAAGACTTTTTATCTAACTTTGATTTTTTCAAGAAGGTATGTTGCTTTTCATCTTTCTTAGAATGGGAGTAGATTGTACTTTTCCCTGGAGATGTGGTGGGAAGAAAAAGAGTCAATTAATGATTGTGTAATGGAGGTATTCTTCATCTTGCTTATGTCCTGGACCCCTTTGTCAGTCAGTTTGGTGAAATGTGTGGACCCCTTCTCAGAATCAAGTATGATAAAAGACATAGGATTACAAAAGAAATTTATTGTTACCAAAATATCCAGAAATCCAAAAATATGTTCATGCACCCGAGGATAAAAATCCCTGCTCTAATGATATGTTCACCAGTCTCACTTTGGTGGAGAATGTAGGTTATAGAACCTTCTCTCGCTCCTCACAAGGCTGTCAAACATATGAGAGTCTGTGGTGATGTGGACATTTATTCTCACAGATGTAAGTCAGTACAATCAACAAGCATTTATTAAGTGCTTACTATGTGCCAGGCAGGGCAGCTAGATGAGAGAGTGTTGGCCCTGGAGTCAGGAAGACCCGAGTTCAAATGTGACCTCAGATATTTGCTAGCCATATGACCCCGGGCAAGTCACTTACCCCTGTTTGCCTCAGTTTCCTCATCTATAAAATGAGCTGGAGAAGGAAATGGCAAGCCACTCTAGTGTCTTTGCCAAGAAGATCTCAAATAGGGTCCTGAAGAGTCAGACACAACTAAAAAACAAATGAACAACAAAAATGTGCCAGGTACTGCGATTAACTCCGAGCATACAAAGAAAGAGAAAAGATGGTCCCTGCTCTCAAGGAGCTCACATGCTAGTATAGAAGCCAACATTCAAACAACTATGTATGTATATTATACATTAAATATAATATAAGTATATGTTTATGTGGATATATACTGCACTGTTGGGCTTGGAAGCAGGAAGACTTGAGTTCAAATTCAACCTCAAACACTTACTGACTGTGTGACCCTTAGCAAGTCCCTTAACTGTGTGCCTCAGTTTCCTCACATGTAAAATGAACTAATAACGGCACCTCCCTCCCAAGATTGTTGTAAGGATCAGATGAGATAATAATTATAAAGCACTCAGCTTAGTGCCTGGCACATAGTAGGCATTATATCAATATTAGCTATTATTATTATTATATACATATGTATGTATAGCACTACATACTTTAAGGGAGGTAATCTTAAAGGAAAAGAGTAATTAAGTACCTCTTGGACCACTTTAGCATCCATGGTCCTTTGGCATCTTTCTAGGATGATTGCTTCCAGGAACTCAGTTCTGGAAGGAATTCTTTAATGCTGAGCAGGAATCTGTCCACAGCCTATATCTCACTTGAGGAGCCAGGTACAGATGGGATACTCTTCTTTTTATCTTTGGACAGTTCATTAAAATAAGATCTTTGCAACTGTCCAGATTCTTGAAATTTTATTAGAAATTAAAAAATTTTAAATTAAGTTAAAATTTAAAAATTTATTAAAAATTAACTTTATTTTATACTGTAAGATAAAAAACTGTCCTGGTTTAGGGTGAAAGGCTACCATATGGATGGAAGCAGTGTGTTACAATGGCAAAAATAATGGCCCCTGGAGTCCTTTGACTCCAAATCCTTTGATATGGGTTCATATTCCACCTTTGATACTACCTCTGTGGCAGGATTGTTTGTGTGACCCTGGGCAAGTCACTTAATTTTGCTGGGCCTCATTTTCCTCATCTGTAAAATAAAGAGTTGGGAGTTGAAGGCTTCTGAGATCCTTTCCAGCACTAAGTCAATGATCTATGAATATCCATTGATAGCATCACTTCTGATGCAGTGAGGTTTATGATATGCATCTGCTCTGTCTTCTTTATAAAAGGAAGGCAATGTAAGGAAGTTTGTTTTTTTCTAAAGGAGAATCAAAAGTGTTTTGTTGTGTATAAATATATCTTCTCCCATCTTCTCCTCACTCCATTCCTTCATTAAACTTCATTTTTAATGCCTCATCATGGTAGGGAGTTAACTCTGGGTCCTCAAAGGCTGTACTAATGGAGGCCAATCTCTGGTGGGTCCACTAAGCTGGAATAAGCTTCAAGTATGGGTCTAGTGACAGATTCCTTTTTTTTTTATTTCATTGGAGGACTAGCCTAGGTAAATTTGGAGAAGCTCATATCAGAAACTTAATCATCAAGAGAAGATTTTTGCAGGCTACCACAATTCATGAAGACCACCTACTCAGTCAGAGCGGGGTTATGCTCTGCAGTAGGGAAGGGAGAACCGAAGCCGGTGGGGCCATCTTTCTTGGAAGTAATCACTGTAACTTTTCTTTTAGGAGAAACTAGTTTTAAACCAGACTCTTTATGTGATAGAAAATGATGGAACTAAAATGACTGACTTCAATCAAGCAATCAATCAACCAACACAAAGTGTTTAAGGGTCAACTATAGTTAGGTCCCTATTAGTGTGAATAATGAATCTGTGAAGTGGTCACATTATTTGAATCTTTATTGCAGATTTCCAATGGGCTGGAACCAATAAGCATATTTTACATATAATTATAACTTTGAATAGTGCCAAATCGAACACAGTTATCCCTTCCACATCATGGCTTTCTCCATCATGGTTTTGATGTATCACTGGTTGACATAAGAAATTAAATGGGAATTTTTGGAGAGTTTTGTGGAAGCTACAGATGACACACAAAGGTCAGCAGATGTCACAGAAAAGCTTAGAAACTCAGAAATGCATAAAATATATGTGTTGTATTGTAGAATATCAGTATGTTTTCTCTTTTAATACCATAATAATTCAGACTTCTTTGGTATGAAGGGATTATGTGGATTTTCCAGATTTCAAGGGCGCCATGCCTCTTAACCCCTGCGATATGGAAGGGATAACTGTAATGCTGCATAGGAGTCATTATTCACATTAATTGAGAGCTAGCTGCCAGACAGATTCCTCACAGACAAGTCAATTTGTGAGGATATTCAAGGTACTAGTATGCAAAGACAAATGTGAATCAGCCCTGCTCTCAAGGAAGCTCCAGCCTTCAACTACATCAAAATGAACTTTGTAGAGGATGGTGGAGAAAACCATGGGCTACACTTTTGAGAAGGCTCTTACACCAGGTAGACAAGCATCTATGTTCCAGGCACTGTGTACAGTGCTTTTTAAAGAGAAAAAGAAAACAGTGCTTGCTTTGAAGGATCTTATATTCTTTTGAAATGAAGAATATACTCACATATGGATTGTGCAATGTCTGTTATTTATGTAATTATGGAATTGATGCTTTTAAAAAGTAGTATAGGATGAAGGGGAAACTGGGTTTGAGTTTTTGACAGTTCCTAGCTGTGTAAAAATTACTCAAATGTTCTGACCCTCAGTTTCTTCATCTGTAAAATGAAGATATTATAATACCTACTTCACAGGACTGTTGTGAGAAAAGTGCTTTCTTTGTAAACCTTGAAGTGCCATAGAAATATGAGCTGTTATTTTTATTATTGAAGAAAAAATAAAACTGTCTTTCCGGTGCTTTTTTAATTTGTGGGATTACAAAATTTTATATTTTTATGTCTATTTATTTGCATCTATATTATTTATATATATTACCTATTTTATATTATTTATATCATAATATATATTATAATAATTGGTACCATTTTGGAAATAGAAATTAACCATCCATTTCCATTTGACAAATAAATTGCTGCTGGGACCAGGTGGGCTGAGGTGCTGAATCCTGTCCAAAGAGACCCATCTGCCCTAGAGATACTCATGCTTTTGGACTGAATTAAAGTCCTGAGGGAGCCTAGCCTCTAATAAGAGAGGTTAGACTTCCCTTTCTTATAGTGTTTGGCTAATTATACCTCTACCCTCATGGAGAAAAATGACTTTGGGTTTTGATTAATGTCTATGTTATCTCCAAAGATACAAAGAAAGATACTCAATGTACTTAGATAGATAGATAGACAGACAGACAGAAAGATAGATAGATATAGCATAAATGTTAAGTAAATAGGGGCAGCTAGGTGGCACAGTAGATAGCGCACCAGCCCTGAATTCAGGAGGACCTGAGTTCAAATTCGACCTCAGATACATAACACTTACTAGCTTTGTGACCCTGGGCAAGTCACTTAACCCCATTGCCTAGCCAAAAAAAAAAGTTAAGTAAGTAAATACAAATAGTCTAAAATAAACTTACTGAGCCTTATGGGAAAATTCAAAATGGGGAAGAGAAAAGAATTAGAATCCAAGGGGATTCCTTACTGTATAATTCTAATATAGCTGTGGAATGGCCAAGCGGATTGTGGCATACAAATGTAAGTTTATATTATTGCTCCATAAGATATGATGAAAAAGATAATTCAAGAGCATTCTGGGTCATACGAACTAGAATGAAGTGAACCAAACCAAGAGAACAATTTACATAAATATAAGAACATTGATTTTTTTCAATTTGATATTATTTTCAGTTCCAAATTATCTCCTTTCCTCTGTCCCTCTTTTATCCATTGAAGAAGTAAGAAAACATCCAGAGAGAGAACTATGGAATCTGAATGCAGATCAAAACACATTATTTTCACTTTTTTTTGTTTTTTCTTTCTCACGGTTTTCTCTTTTGTTCTGATTCTTCTTTCACAACATAACTAATGTGGAGATATGTTTAAAATGATTGCATATGTACAGCCTATATCAGATTGCTTACTGTCTTGGGGAGGGAGGGAGAAAAATTTATAACTCAAAATTTTACGAAAATGAATGTTAAAAACTTATCTTCACATGTAGTTGGGGGAAAAAATACTATTAAGGAAAAAAAAGAAGCAAGAAAAACAAAACTCACTACGAGGATATACACACTTGTGCAAAACAAATTTCCACATTAGCCATGAAGGATAATAACATGGTAAAGAAAAACACCTTTGAAGAACTTGAGAACTCTGATCTAAACAATGACCAACTCTAACCCTATAGGATGTGTGATAAGGCATGTTATCAACTCTTGACAGAGACGTGATAGACATGAAGTGCAGAGTTATGTATTTGTGGACGTGGCCACTGTGGATTCATTTTGCTATACTATGTTTATGTTTTGAGGGTTATGGGAGTTGGGGGGAGGAGTCAGAAGGTATGGTAGTTAGCAATAGTAATGCCAAAAAAAAGGGACATTTTAATACTTTAAAAAATTCTACAGGAGGAATCACAAACAAGAAGGACAGCTTTGAAAGTAACATAGAAATTGTTATATGTATTGGAAAAAGAAAGCAATGTGAAGTGTAAATTCACAGTTTCATACAGAATCCTCTTTTTGTGTGTAATGCTTTTATTTTGTTGTTTAGGTTCAAAATAAAATAATAAAATTTAAAAGGAAAAGCAGAAACATCTATTACTTAGTTGCCAGTTATTATCAGTACTTAGCTTCACTCTACAAGGTTGTCTTAAAAAAAGTTTTTGTTATCTCAATATTTTTTGTGTCTTTGGGGGAACTTGCAGCTTAAACAGATTCTTTGACAAGGTAAAAAGAATTATACCAAAGAGCAAATAATCACTCTCAAATTGACTTTATGAATCTGGGTTTTCATATTTCCGAACTGATTCAAGTAAAACGTGCCTACATTTCTTCTGTGACGTGAGCAGGCTTAAGGGTGGTTTTTGTTCAATGTGGTAGCAAAGTATTGTGATGTGCTCTTTTTTTTTTTTTTGCTTTTAGGCAATTGGGGTTAAGTGACTTGCCCAGGGTCACACAGCTAGTAAGTGTCAAGTGTTTGGTCTGAGGCCAGATTTGAACTCAGGTCCTCCTGACTTCAGGGCCAGTGCTCTATCCACTGCGCCACCTAGCTGCCCCGTGTGACGTGCTCTTTAACAAGAGTCTCCTGCATAGTAGTAGGGCATGTAACCCAACAATAAACACTTGGTTAAGTGATTATTAAATACCAGGTACAAAGAAAAAATATATACAAAGACAAAAATAAAATATTCCCTTTCAGAGTGTTTATGGTCTTGAAGAAAAATCCTTGTACATTATAAGTATTTCCAAAATACGGGCAGAAGGAGAGGAATTGCCTTTCTGATTTCAATAGTATATTCAGGTGAATTTGTGGATAAGAAGATTCTACTGTTGTGTGTTGGCACCTTCTCTAGTGTTAATAATTACCTAGAGCACCAAGAGATTAAGCAATTTGTACTGGCATTGCAATGCCTGCTTGCATCAAAGATGGTACTCAACCTTAAGTCCCTGTGACTTTGAGGCTAGCTTTATCCATTTGCCTCTTGTATGCAAAATATATACAAAGTTAATACAAGGTAATTTGTAGGGAAAGGCACTAGTAGCTGGAGGGGTCAGAAAAAACCTCATGTAGGAGGGAGCAACTGAGCTGAGTTTTGAAGGAAACTCAATCTTAGGTGAGGAGGAAATAGATTCTAGTCACGGGGCACAGCCAATGCAGAGGTACAAAGATGGAAGATGAAATGTGGATTTTCATCAGATTATCCCTGGTGTAAGAAAGTACTCAACCTAATCTTCCTAACAGAAATGATTGAGTCTCTCATTATCACAGAGGACAGCCACTATTTCATATAAGAAGAAAGTCAATTATATGCAAATGTTTAATATGATTGTACATGTATGCCCTATATCAAATTGCTTGCAGTCTTGGGTGGGGGGGAAGGGAGGGAGAAAAACATTTGGAACTAAAATCTTATAAAAGTGAATGTTGGAAAACAAACAAACAAATAAATGAAAACTGAAAAGAAAGAAAGAAAGTCAAGAGAAGAAAGACCCACAGAGCATTCAAACTAGAATGAAATCAAAGCTCAGACATTATGCTTCATGTGACTGACTTCAAATTTCTGGGAAATACTTACTCACCTGTCAATCCTCAAACAAGGAAACCAGAGTGTAAATAAACACAACGCAATAGAAATAATGAAAAAAGCTTTAGAACATTGCATCCCCCTCTCACTCTGCTCTCTTTAGAATTAAATGCTATGTGTGACTAGTTTAATATATATATATATATATATATATATATATATATATATATATATATATATATATATTTTTTTTTTTTTCCCTCAAGGAGACATTTTTTCCTTTCCCTAGAAAACCAGTGATTTTCCAGTCTTCAACCACACAGAAATAAATGTCATTTTTACTAAAGAAGAATTGTGCCCTTAATGATGAAAATCGTGTCTTTTTATAGAGTTACCAAAATGTTGGGTGAGTCGAGGCTTACCACAATCTCCAAAGAAATGAGGTTGTGAATTCCCTAAAGGATAATGGGAAGGCACGTGGTGGGAGTGAGCAGGCATTGATGTATTACCAAGGAAAGATGTCAGGGAATTGGTTAAAGGAAGACATCTGTGGAAAAAGTGAGGGGAAAAAAATCATAAATGAAAAAGTGGAAGTGAGAAAAAATAAAAGGAGGGGGAGAATTAACTGTGGAGAACTCTTGAGGTCTTCTGGTATTCCCCAAATGATGTAAACATAGGTTCTCTAGGCAGGTTGGATAGTTTTTTCACGAAGGATTTGAGGATATGAACAAATGTCCCTCTGGATGGGCAGGCATGTTTGGATCTGCAACACTGGAGGGAGTACCCACGTTATGAGATTATAGATCCATCAATGTATCAAAATAACCCAAAATCTGCCACTGTTAAGTAGGCACCAGAGGAAATCTACCTTGTCCAGAGAAAAGACAT
Source organism: Phascolarctos cinereus (assembly GCF_003287225.1). Taxonomy (NCBI): domain Eukaryota; kingdom Metazoa; phylum Chordata; class Mammalia; order Diprotodontia; family Phascolarctidae; genus Phascolarctos; species Phascolarctos cinereus. Next base: position 270,570,586 of record NW_027555514.1, on the reverse strand, counting down.
TGGAGGAGGTGGAAGGCTCACCGACAGTTTCAGACATGAGGGCTCTTGGGTATACACTACTGAATACTCACAAGCATATCATCCCACTTTCCACCTCAAGCCCTTCCCATTCTATCCTTAACTCATACTACACAGCTGTGTCTGACATCTTCAAACTCTAATGAAATCATTTCCATCACAACATAGTTAATTTCCAGGGCAGAAATCCACATCTTGGTTTCTGATGTCAATGTTAGTGAAGAGACGAAACTTAACCAGCAGAAGTAAAGACAGAAGATCCTAAAGAATTCAGTTTCAGCCACCCTGAAACACCATTTATTTCTGTATTTTCCCCACCACAACTTCCATCCCCCTCAACTTTGAAAAGAAAGGTGATTTTTCTCAGAGGTCATTTGTTCTAGCTATCTGATGTAGCACTTATCACAGTGCCTAGCACATAGTAGGTGCTTATTAAATGTTTATTTACTGACTCCCCAGAATACTAGGGAAGGGGGCATAGTATAGAGGGAAGGAGGATGGACTTAGAATCAGAAAGCATTGTCTCAAATCCCTGCTCTGACCCTGTGGGCTCTCGGGCAATTGTCTTAACCTTTCTGAGCCTCTATTTCCCCTTCTGTGAAGTGAGAGAGTAGGAGTAGATGATCTCTAATGGCTTGAAATCTATGATCTTATGTCTTCTATGGTATTGCTGACAAATGGTCATCCAGTCCTTATGCAATTCAAATATTAATGCGCATTTTACGTCATGATGGGAGGTATAGGAATGAACAAGCATTTATTAAGTGCCTACTTAATAATATGTGCCAGATTCTAAGAGTTTTAAAAATATTATCTCATTTGATCTTTACAACAACCTTGGGAGGTAGATACTATTATTATCTCCATTTTACAGTTGTGGAAACTGCAGACTTTAAGTGACTTGTCTGGGGTTACACATCCAGAAAATTTCTGAGACCAAATTTGAACTCAAGTCTTCCTGATTCCAGTGCTCTATCCAATGCACCACCTCACTACTAGAGTATTCCTAGTTACAATTTTTTTTTTGCAGATCTCCCCATATTTCTGTATATTATTCACCTATGTCAATCAGTCCATCAACAAACATTTACTGAACACTTACTATTTGTCAGACAGGGCATATTTGTCCTTAGGGTCTTCATTGATCCACTTGACATTAGTTTTAAAAATCAATGCCAGCAAATGCAACCATCAGTCTCTTTCCATTGGGATTCCAGTTGATGCCCTGTGGGCAGGGAAAAATGCATGTCATTTGTAGTCACACAGTAGAAATCAGACCAAGCTAAAAGCTTCTGTTAAGAATTTACCATTCCCGGGGCAGCTAGGTGGCACAGTGGATAGAGCACCGGCCCTGAAGTTAGGAGTACCTGAGTTCCAGTCCGGCCTCAGACCAACCATTTGATACTACTAGCTGTATGACCCTGGGCAAGTCACTTAACCCCAATAGCCTAAAAAAAAAAAGAATTTACCATTCCCTAGACACCCGAAAAATGTACATGAGTATGGAAAATACAAAGAGAAAAGTGAATTAGTCCCTACCCTGAAGGAGTTTATATTTGAATAGGGGAAACATACATATAGAAATGTAGACATAATATTTACAAAATGAAAACAAGCTAGTTTTGGGAGGGAGTGAACTGGAAGCTGGGGGTGGGGAAGGGAAATCAGATAAGACTTTATGAAAAAGATGGAGATTCAACAGAGTATCGAAGAAATCAAAGATTCCAAGAGATGGAGGTGAGGAAGAAGTGGATTCATCCCCAGCCTGGGCACAGAGTAGATGCTTAGCCATTTTTTGTAAATTTTAAATTTTATTTTAAATTTAATAGAAAATGAGAAGAGAAAAAAAAGTGCCATGTACAGAGCAGAACATGAGAGAAGATTCAATATAAAACACTAAATTCCTTTTCAAGAAAACCTATATAGTAAATAGTACACATTGTTTTCAAAGTTGCCCAGCTTTGCTGCCTTGTAGGTTTTCTTTTGTTCTCTGCCTTGCACTTTTTACTTTATTTTCCACCTCCTTCCTTCCCCCCGCACTCTTAGTCATTATTTGTTGAACGTATTCATCATAATTTGTCTTAATAGGATTTGACTTCAATCGGTATTAGATGAGTTTCTGACAAGTATGTAAACCAATCCTTTGTAAATTAAGCAATATTTGAACTACTCTAACCCTAACCCAATTACACACGTTGTCTATTTTGTAATTTGGATCTAAGGTAGGCCTGGCAGGTGGGGCCTTAATAAGGCAGGTTGACTGGGGTTTATTTTCCATAATGTAGGTAGTTGCATAAGTAGAACATAGTTTTGGACCTACCTTCTTTTCCTCTCATTTAAATGTGCATTCCTACTTCCTTAATTGAGTGGCTAAAACTTTCATTTCCTTCTGGTTAGCCAGGGAAAGTTCAAGGAAGTAGGTCTTCCTACAGTGGCCACCAGCCCAACACCCAGAATTCAAGCCTCCAGGGTCCATAAATCCCACTTCTGTTCGTTGACATACTGCAAGCTGGCAAGTGGAGAGCCTACACTCAGTGGAGCCTAGACAGCCCACCCAATAACGCAGAGCAAACTGTTCGTCTCAACCCCAGTTTCTCTCTAACTCTGTGCTCACACACACCTCTCTCTCTCTCTTACCCTATCAGACAGACACCGTTCTGGGTGGACAGCTCCCTTCCTGATTCAGAAGGAACCTCAGCGTATCTCATCACCCGCCCAGCCCTACCCTCATAGAGCAGAGGCACCGTGCTTCAGCGGCCTGGACACCTGAAGTATCTGGGCTAACAGAGACCGACAGACCGGCCAGCCCTGGACGCCAGCCCTGCCTGGCGTTGACAGCCTCAATCCCCGGAGCAAAGCAGCCACCACCACGTGGGCTCTACGTATTTGCGGAAAAGAAAGTTTTCGCAGCGCAGCCATGAGCACCCATAGGGACACTGGGACCTTCGGAGTGTGGGACTATTTGGTGTTTGCCGGGATGCTGTTTATCTCCGCAGCCATCGGCGTTTACTACGCCTTCTCCAGAGGCGGCCAGCAGACCCCGAAGGACTTCATGATGGGCGGTCGGAAGATGACGGCAATACCGGTAGCGCTGTCCCTCACCGCCAGCTTCATTTCAGCCATCGCCGTCCTGGGTTCGCCCTCTGAGGTCTATCGCTTCGGGTCCATATTAAGCATGTATGCCATCAGCAACGTCTTAGTGGTCCTCATCACTGCCGAGGTTTTCCTCCCAGTCTTTTACAGGTTGGAAATTACCAGCACCTACGAGGTAAGGCACATCTCAGCACATCGCGCTTCCTTTTTGGGCTTACTGAAAGTGTAGAAGAAAGCTTATCGTCTGCCCAACATCATTCTTTTAAGCTAGAGCTTTCTCATTGTGCTTATTGAGAGGAGTTGAACTATAAGACCTCTAACACCCGTTCAGCTCTAAATCTAAAAACTCACTCCTCTTTTCACAGATGGGGAAAAGGGGAAGGCAGGAAACTGATGTAGGGACAGCTTCACAGGGAGGGCATAGATTGATTGTTCAGACAGGCACTAGTGCTTCATTGTCTTGTAGAAACCAAACTGAGGAAGTTTAGGTCAAAGCCCACCTCCCTTCACTCCCAGGCCAGCTCACTGCTCCTTCTCACTAAATTGGGATAGTAATTTTATTTGCACAGTCCACTCTAACTCTGATTTGGAGAATAGTGTCTCTGGAGCAAAGGTTGTAATTTCAGGGGGTAGTATGGCTCTCTGGATAGCCAGGGAGTCAGGAAGATGAGGGTTCAAGCTTTGCCTCTGACTGTGAGCTCTTCTGTTAGACTGTGAGCTACTTGAGAAGTGGAGCCTATTTTTTGCTTTATCTTTGTATCAGCAGATTTTAGCACAAAGTCTGGCTTGTTGTAGGCCTTAATAAATGCTTATTGACTGACTAAAATATTAGCTGTGTGACCCCGAGCAAGTAACTTAATATCTCAACACCCCCAAGCAGCTCTCTAAGATGTTAAGTTACCGAGTTTTGAACTTCATCAGTGAAAGGAGTTTCCACGCTTCTGTCTCCCTCCTTTGATGAAATCACAGGTCTGGACATACACACACACATGCCCCAAATCTAGAAAGTACATTAGAAAAAGATGCCAAGTTTTTGCATTTTTGTCTCTGCTATATTCCTTTGCTGCAAGCGCTGTTCTAGTGCCTAGAACGGTGCTCTGCAGCATAGATTTTTTTTTAACTGAACAGGACCTCAGAAGCTTAAGAATTAAGCACTTAAGAGTTTACTGGCCTCTAGCACACAAGTGATGCTTAATTACTTATTTGTTGGATTGGGGAGAAAAAAGGAAAAGGGCATTTGAAAGTCATTTCAGGAAGCTCATACTTTCTTAACTATGGGGTAAGACACAGTTTGATGCCTTAGGGAGCACCATCTACCAATTAATCGAGTATTTATTAAGAATTTCCTTTGTGCAAGGTGCTGTGCTAGGGATATAAAGAAAAAAATGAAAACAGCTCCTCTAAGGCTCTCCCCACACCTTCCTCATCTCTTTAAAAAATTTTTAAAAATTTTCTCATGTAATATAATATCACCCTCTTTGTCTAAATCATGTACGCATTTGGAGCTTGTCTTGGTATACAGTGTGAGATGCTGCTCTCCCTAGTTTCTGCCAGATTGCTTTCCAGTTTTCTCAACAGTTTTTGTCATGTCGTGAGTTCTTGCCCCAGTAGCTGGGATCAAACATTAGACTACTGTGCCCATTTGTACCTTCCTCACCTCTTAATGGAGGACTTAATTGGAACTCAACAGAGTGTGTTCTGTTTCATACCACACTGCAGTACAGGCGTCAGCAACTCTCAGTTACTTGAAGTGTTTGCTTTAGATGAGAGAAGTGATAGACAGTGTGAGTTCAGGTACCTCAGTGTGGTTCACTGGAAAGATTCCTGAATTTGAAGCCAGTGAAACCAGGTTCAGTTTTTGGCTCTGCCATTTAGCACCTATGTGACCTTGGGCAAGATACCTAACTACAGACCTCAGTTTTCTCCCTTATAAAAGGAATGAGTTGGATTAAACCATCTCTATGGGTCCTCCCAGCTCCAAACCTATGTTATCATAATCCCAGCTGGTGTTTAGGGGCAGGGCACAAAGAGCTAGGAAAGTTAAAGTAGAAAACGCCTCCTCCGCCTCCTGTTGGACAAGGCATAGTAAGAAAGCATCATGATGTCATGAAAAATGAATTGCATTTGGAGTCAGAAAACTTGAGTTCAAATTAAACTTTTCAGAAGCTTAGTTATTATATGGGCATGGCTAAGTCACTTCCTTTCTTTGGGCTTTTTAGTGTTCTTATCTGCTAAATGGAAGGGTTGAGGCAATGTAATAGGTACATGTGGGATCAGGCTGGAAGGGATCTCAGAAGCCATCCCTTGTAGCCTTAATCCTGTTAGCCTAGGACACACATATAAGGTGATGTATTTCCAGTTACCTTGTCATAATGGCCAGGACCACATTTAGGGACTGTATGGTTCTTTACATAGATGGAGGGTAAGTTGGGATTTCTCTGAAATTAGTCCTTCCCTTGGGATGGTTACTCTTTCCAAATGAGAAAACTTTTATTGGTAGGTGGGAGGATGTGTAGAGCAACAGTTGGCACTAGAGATTGAGTAGTTGCATTCCTGACCACTCACTGCAGCAGTTATCTCAAACCTTTCCATCCCTCTTCAAGTCTCCCATGGCTCCCCCTTCTTCCACTCTCTCTCATCTGAGCACCTTACATCACATTTTACTGAAAAAAAAATGAGGTCATTTGTGAAAAACTGTCTCTTCCTCCTCCCTCCTTATCTCACATCACTTAGTTATCTTCTGTCACCATCTCCTCCCCTTCACTCTTACCTCACATGAAGAGGTGGCCCTTCTCCTTATAAGGTAAATCTGTGATACTGGGATAGTGTGAAACTATTGATCATGCATACTAACCATTTTATCTTTTAAATTATTTTTTAAGTATTTAGAGCTTCGTTTCAATAAACACATTCGCCTCTGTGGAACAATACTCTTCATCTTTCAAACGGTTAGTAATTCTCCAGCATCCCTTTTATTTTTCTAAAATAATATAATGTGTTTTGGGAAACACAGAACTTTGGGTTTTTGTTTGTTTGTTTACTGTTCATATTATCTGGGCATCTGTTTTTTTGTTCTATTTTGGTTTTTTGCAAGGCAATTGGGGTTGAGTGACTTGCCCAGGGTCACACAGCTAGTGAGTGTCAAGTGTCTGGTCTGGGCATCTGTTTTAAGGAGCTGCTAAGTGGATTTATTGAATGTTTAAATGAAAAATGAAAAGAAGGAGAAGAACTGGAAATAGGAGCTTCTTAATGCAGAGCACTGACCATGGAGATCCTTAAACAACCTTCAGAAGATATTCTTGTTTTCTAAACCAAGAGAATAATTAGAACCAAGAAGTTCCAATGAAAACCTAATTCAAAGGATAAAACTATTTTCATTGAAGAGCCTCTGGAGTTACTAGTAACTCCCAGACCCATGGGGACTTGAAGTTTGCAAGCCCTTTCCTTACAAGATTATGTGGGTAGCTGGACTGGAATACCTGTGTACTATTTGGGGGGTGAACATGGAGGGGGGACCTCCATGCTGTGGGAACCATCCACCACCACATATCCAGTTCCAAAGTTTTCCACAAGGAAAAATCCAGAACCACAGAAACATGTGCAGGGGAAGCTGACTCAAAAGTGTGGGGATGTAGGTCTCTGTGAAGTCAAGAATGTTAATTATCACCTGAGGCACTGTAGTAAATACAAAGAAGAATGAGGCATAGAAATTACTTCTGTGAAACTCACAACTTAGTAAGGGAGATAAGACACACATATAAATAATTAAAATAGCACTCCAAAAGAAAATATAACACTCAGAATTGGGAGAGTTTTGTTCCAATCTCATAAAATTTATATCTGTGTATGTTGGCTATCCACTATCTTAAACATAAATTTAAATATTTACTGCAATGCATTTCCAAATATGACAGAAGAGAACAGAAAGAAGGTAGAAAAGTGATACATAAGATCACCAAGAAGAGAGGAGGAATGCAGCAGGGCCTCACCAAACAGACTTTGGGGTCTAAAATAAGAAAAATCCCTCAAGTGTTGAGGGAGCCAAAAGGGGAAAGAAGAGGCCAGCCAGGAGGAAAACATACAATATATTTATATAGCACTTTGGAAACCTTAAAGCAGTTTATAAATGCTAGCTATCATCATTATTATTATTATAATTATAATTAGAAGGGATTATGGTATAATTTGTTGATCAATTGCCATTGATGAGTGAATGAAAAAAAGTATTTATTATGTTCTAGGCACTATGCTAAGTGCTGGTCTATTCTACTGCTGGACAGCTCCAGTTGACTGAAGTTTCACCTTGGGCAAAGTCGGCCCCTCTGAAACTGCTTGCTATGAGCTAGCAAAATGGTCCCTGCCTTCAGGAAATTTATATTCCACTAAGGGAAGACAATCTATATATGGGACTGGAAGTGGAAGGGCAGGGGAATGTGGAGGTTACGCTCCAGTTATCATTGGTTGAAAATGGCTGGGAAGTACCATGACTGGCAAGATAAGATGAAAGCTTGCCAATCAGAGGCCAGGGTACTGGGGTGGAATTCTAAGTTCTTTCAGGAGAAAGATGAGGTGAGAGTGTGGCTTGGAGATGACTGTGTCTATAAATTTATCTTCGGTTTTGATTAAACATCAAATCAACAAAACATACAAATTGGTTAGTGGGTCTCAAAGAGTGAACCCACTTGTTCCAGAGAGATGAAACCCAATGACCTAGAACAGGGATAGGGGTTTACATGAGAGACTCTTCTATGCCCAAAATATAAATGCAATCATAGGAATAGGGAGGATGATAAATTTGAATACTAAGAAGGCTATAATTTTTAAAAAAAGTTCTTATGTATTTAAGAATTTCACGTCCGTATTTCATACTCTGGCTTTGTTTTTCTAGATTCTGTATACTGGGGTTGTTATTTATGCTCCAGCTCTGGCTTTGAATCAAGGTAAATGTTTGCACATTTAGCAGTGATACATGTGGTTAATATTGAATAGGCTTCTCCAATCAGAGGGAGGGAGGAGACCCACGCACGGGCAGGGAGTATTGAGGAAGTGTGATTTTCAAAGTTGATGTGATTGTGCCAGAAGATGTGTTTCTAGAGATAATGGTGAACTCTAGGGGAGTGGCCAGGTGTGAAAGGATGGGGTGGCTCCCTGGGCCTCCTCCTCAAATGAAGGATGTGGGAGGAGCTTTGTCAGATCACACAAAGGCTAGTTGCAGAGCGAGGATATGAAACCAGGTCCTCTCTCTCCAATCCAGCCCTGTTTCAACCACAGATGTTTGTTTTGTGAAATCTTACTGACAAAAAAACTTGCTGAAATTTGGGATGCGGTTCTTGAGAGTCAGTTGAAATGTACACATTTCATGGGCATTAAATTTCCCCCCTTTTTTTCTTCAGTCACAGGATTCAACCTATGGGCTGCAATCATTGTCACGGGAGTGGTCTGCACTTTCTACTGCACAATGGTATGCCAACTATTTATTTCCATTGAGACATGCCTCATGAAGTCTACATAATTGAAAATTCTAGGACTCAGGCACTGTACCTCTTACTGTCAGGAAACGGGTTGCCCATACTTCTTTAATTATGCATGGATGGTAGGGAGTGTTCAGAGGAAAAAAGTTTACATTGCCTCATCACATTTGATGATATTTTGTTGTGGTGGTGGTGGTGGGGTGAGAATACTCAGGTTAATGTGGAAGGAGTTAGGGTCCTGAGACAGTGCTATGCATTGATCTAATAGGGTGGTGTGTTACAATGGGGGATCCCCTGAGAGGCAGAGTGCAGATGGCAGAGGAAAGGTAGGGACTCATCTGAGCTCTCCCAAATTCTCCTTTAAATACCTTTAAAATATCTCAAAACAAATTCTGGAGTGACAGAATTCGCAAAAGGATAGGGTGAAACCATTTTTCTGCCCAAGACAACTTAGCAGATCAGCAGGAAAGGTCTATTGTGTCTGGGTGAGAGTGGAATGCAGTCTAGTGCAGGCTTTACCAGCACAGACTGAGACCCAAGCAAATCAGTAAGTGAAACCCCTGTCCCCATTTCCCCACTGGATAAGGAGCCAAAAGACTGGACTTCACACTTTGGCTATGCCCCTTGGACAAGTTATTTAACCTCCCTGGCCTGTTTCCTCATTTGTAAAATTAAGGTATTGAATTAGGTAACTTCTAAGGTCCCTTCCAGTTCCTATGAGCCAATGGTCACACTGGTAATATTTTAAATATGTTTTCCTCAACAAAGGGTGGTTTCAAAGCTGTCATCTGGACAGATGTTTTCCAAATTGGAATCATGGTGGCAGGACTTTTGTCTGTGATCATACAGGCTGCTGAGATTCAAGGTGGGATCAACAAAATTCTAAATGATTCTTATCACGGAGGAAGATTAAACTTCTGGGAGTAAGTTTTCATTTGTCCTCTGTGTGTGTGTGTATGTTTATATGTGTGTGTTATTAGGATAAAGTTTCAGTGGGAACAGCAGTATTTGAAAATTTAATTAATTTTCTGTTACTCTTATTTAGTTAGTGTTATTATTTTTGAATAATACATTTAAAATTTCAATTTTAACATGAAGAGGCACCTGCCATTATGCACTGTGAGCACCCCAGTTTCTGGATGACACTTTCTCAGATCAGGAGATCAGTAGAGGAACTCCATTCCAAGTCATGTTAGTTACTTTAATTTATCTCCATTAGGCTTTAGTTAATTCATCTTCTTTAGACTTTTCCTGTGAGATCGCACACAAGATGTTGTGTATACACCAAAACCTCGAGTTTGGGATAATCTTAAGGCTAGGGTTACAACTGTAACCTTTTCAGTCCCTAAGAGTAGCCAAAGAAAGTTTTACAAAGTTTAAAAATCAACTAAAGTGGTGGTTATATTGAAAAATCAACACAAGATGGTACATGAGATGGTGGTGATATTGAATTTTAGTAAGAAATATTAGTATTTTAACATTTTAAATAATTAACCTCACTTTTTTTTTTAAGTTTGTAGCATTTATATTCCTGAAGTTATTAAATCTTAAAACCACCTTAGAACTTTTGGCACACCCTATCTTATCTTGTTTGATCCTCACTACAACCCTCTCCATTTTATAGTTGAGGAAACTGAGGCAGACAGAGAATAAGTGACTTGCCTAGAGTCACAAAGTTAGTAAGTATCTGAAGTTGGATTTCAGCATAGGTCTTCCTAACTCCAGATCCAGCATTCTCTTGTGCCAGCTAGCTGCCTAGGAACAGGACCTCATGTTTCTTTCTCTTTTTTTTCAGAGCCTTATGTTTCAGACTTCCAAAGGATGACTTTTCATTTTACTGGGCTTGAACGTGAAAGGTTTCCACAGTGTTATACTCTGTGCAATAGTCTGACATTTTGTCTTCTTTTTTTCTTTTCATTTAGCTTCAATCCAAACCCTTTGCAAAGGTATACCTTCTGGACAATCATCATTGGGGGAACTTTCACATCAACCAGTATCTATGGCATTAATCAATCCCAGGTTCAGAGGTACATCGCCTGTAAAAGCAGGTTCCAAGCAAAAATGTAAGAGTGACTCTAGTCTCAATGGTGTTTAAATGTCCTTCAGTTTTTTTTTTATAAAGGTTTAACCCTTTATATAATGGTAAATAGGACAGCTAGGTGGCAAAGTGGGTAGGGTGCGAGGCTTGGAGTCAGGAAGATTCATCTTCCTGAGTTCAAATCTGTCCTCAGACACTTACTAGCTGTGTGACCTTGGTCAAGTCACTTAACCCAGTTTGCTTCAGTTTCCTCATCTGTAAAATGAGCTGGGGAAGGAAATTACAAACCACTCTAGTATCTTACCAAGAAAACCCCAAATGAGGTCACAAAGAGTCGGAAAACAACTGAAGTGGTAAATAACACAACAACGTAATAGCATAATAACAACATAATGGTAAGTGATGATGCTGATGGTGATGATGGTGGTGATGGTGATGATGATGGTGGTGGTGATGATGGTGATGATGATGATGATTGTATGCTATAATAATGGGAGGCAGCATGGGTAAGGTGGATAAAGTGTTGAATGAAGTCAGACCTGAATTTAGAGCTTTACTCTCGTATATGCCAGCTATGAGATCATGGGCACGTCTCACTTCACTGCTCAGTGCTCTATTCATTTTTATTCATTTAATCAACATTTACAGACAAATTGTTCATCTCTATCACTGACATTTTACTCAATGATAAAATCACAGGTCTGGATAAACGATAAGCTGATTTTTATAAAGCATTTTAATTTTAGCAAAGTGCTTTACATATATGATCTCACTTGAGGTTCAGAACAACATTAGTAGGTGCTATAGACATCATCCCTGTTTTACAAATGAAAGAAATGCGACTGAGAAAGTTTAAATGAAGTGCTCGGGGTTACACAGCTGATAAAGGTTAGAGGTGAAATTTGAATGCAGGCCTTTGTGATGTCAAGTCTTTAGGGAGACAGTGTACTGCACTGGTCAGAGCCCTGGATTTAGATTCAGATCTTAACTGTCACTATCTATGTTGGACAACTTAGCTCTCTGGACTTGTTTCCTCATCTGCAACAGATGACCACTCAGATTCCTTTTAATTCTAAAGGAGGAGGAAGGGAAAGACCTCACTATCTTCAGCTGGAGTGCCAGATTTGGAGTTAAGGAAGATATGAGTTCAAATCCTCCCTCAGACATTTAGTATTTCTTTATGGAAGCTAACAGCTTTCTTGGACTGACGTGTTTCCTTGTTTTCTAACATTGATGGCTTGGGGAGGATGAATCATTTTGCTCAAAAGGATCCATCTGGGGATTATAATTGATTGCCATGGTAACATAACAATCTGTTATGTGCAGGTGGCTCTACTTTAATGACACCGTGGTCTATTACAGTAAGGGCAAGTGAATGTGAGGGTGCTAGGTGCAGGTGTGTAGATCTGAATAGGAGAGCACCATAAATACCTGCACCTATTTCCTTGTAAAATGGAAGTGAATGCCCTACCCATCTTACACTGTGTGTTCAGGATTCCGAAATATGCTTACTTAAATAGGTGAAAAAAATTAGAGGAGATAATTGTTTGGAACTATGAATAAAAATGCAATCTTTGGAATAACCAAATATTTTATTAACCTGATTGTTTCATCGTGATGTGGCATGACCACACTCTTTGTAATCTGCCATATTGGCCAGACTCTTAAGGAATCTGAGTATCTGTGAGCTCAGATTTTTTTTAAAAATTATATTTTTAATTACATGTAATAACAATTTTTAACATTCATTTTAAAAAATTTTAGTTCCCAGATTCTCTCTCTCCCCTTCTTCCTCTTTGAGAAGGCAAGTTGATATAGATTATGTATGTGCCATCATGCAAGACATATTTCCATATTAGCCATGTTGCAAAAGAAAACACAGACTGAAAAACAAAACAAAACAAAACCCACAGACAAGAAAAATAAAATAAAAAATATGTTTCAATCTGCATTCAGATTTCATCAATTCTTTCTCTGCAGGTAGATAGCATTTTTTTTTTTATCATGAGTCCTTTGGAATTGTCTCGGATCATTATATTGCTAAGAACAGCTATGTCATTCATAGTTAATCACTGTGCAATGTTGCTGTTACTGTGTACAATGTTCTCCTGGTTTGACTCACTTCACTTTGTATCAGCTCATATAAGTCTTCTTGTGTTTTTCTGAAACCCTCCTGCTTGTCATTTCTTATAGCACGATAGTATTCTATCATATGCCACAACTTGTTCAGCCATTGCTCAATTTATGGATATCCTCTCTACTTCCAATTCTTTGCCACCACAAAAAAAGAATGGCTGTAATTTCTTTTGTACAAATAGGTCCTTCTTCTTTTTTAAAAAATCTCTTTGGGGCTCTGATTCTTATAATCTAGCCACTGTTCAAATTCTTACAATCTAGCCAACAGCTCACAGATGCTCAGATTCCTTAAGAGTCTGGCCAATATGGCAGATCTTTAATAAATCTTGTCTTCAGCTGGGAAAAAAAATCTGTTTGGGATACAGACTTAGTGGTGGTATTGCTGGATCAGAGGATATGCATAGTTTTGTAGTCCTATGGGCATAGTTCCAAATTGCTCTCCAGACAGGTTGGATCAGTTCTACCGTTGGATTTCTAAAGAAAGCAGCTGGTGGAGAGTGAAAAAAGAAAGAATTTGAATCCAGGTTGTCAGGCCCCAAGTTAATTGGCTTTACTCCTATGCCATAATGCAACCTACATTTCTGATGTCAGAAAGATTGTTAAATCAGAGCAAAAACTCATTTTTGGCCCAACTAAATGATAATGTGTATTTACTTAATGTAATGTGGAACCAAAAATGCTCTGCTTCCCCCTCCATGTGATGCTTCTTTTTGCATTAAAATGATGGAATTGTATTTTTTGTTTTAGGTCTCTTTATATAAATCTTATAGGACAATGGATAATTCTTGCCTGTACTGTGTTTTGTGGGCTTGCCATTTATTCAAGGTACCATGACTGTGATCCTTGGACTTCAAAGAAAATATCAGCACCAGACCAGGTTCAGTATTGTTGCTCTTTTGTGAATGCACTAGCCAAATTACTCAAGCATATTGTGAAATGACCATGCTTATTCATAAAAATCCTACCTATTAAGCAAAAAAATATGTGTTAAGAGCTGCTTTAAAAGATTTAGCAAATTTGTACGTTCCAAGTTATAGCTGAATAAGTAATCCTAGGTCCAAAATTAAAATCAAAGACAAATTTTAAGAGCGAGTATTAATAATAACATATCTGATTGATAATAGACTAGTCATGTTTTGGAAATTAGCTTAATTACAAATATAACTACTGGTGGTAAGCACTGTGGAAATCACACAGCAGCAGAGCAGTACTGAAGCTTTTCAGCCAACCAACAAACAAAAATAAAGTTTTGGCAGAGAGCTAAACAATTATCTGAAATATTTATTTATATGAAATAACTCATTCTCTGACAATGCTTAGATAACTGAGAAATTGATCTATCTCCAGCAGTTAAAAAAAAAGCTGAACAAACATATTTTCTGACAATAAGGAACAACCTTAGTAAATCTGGGACTCTTTCAGCTCATGCCCTATTTGGTGATGGACATTATGCGAGATTATCCCGGACTCCCAGGACTATTTGTGGCATGTGTATATGGTGGAACATTAAGGTACGAACTTTATGTAATTCCTGGAGTGTGATTTTTGGAGTGCTTTGTAATGACCTTCATATTTTCATGAGTTAAGTTGAATTTTAAATATAAGAATGGCGAACATGCAACTCATGTGTGTATTCTATTGAATACTTCAAAGAACTGTGATTTCATCAGTGTCTATAGGATAAATGAATTAATGTTTTTTAAAGTGCTTAGCACAATGCCTGGCACATGGTAGGAACTACATAAATGCTAGTTACTATTGTTATTATCATCATCATCATTTTATGTAGTATGTTTCCATATTCCCTTTGAGGTTTCAACAATAATGACTAAATGTCAACAGTTTTTACTTCAAAAGGTTTCACTATTTACCAAAAATAGGTGGCTTAATAAATTTTCTAATAATACATATAGCATACATATGTATATATACACTTATATACATACACATACGCATATATAAACATACATATGTGTATGTGTATATATATAATACAAAGATATATATGAAGAAGCAGCATGACATTGTGGATTACATTGGTCTTTGAGTCAAGAACATCTAGATTCAAATGTTGCCTCTTATACTTCCTAACTGTGTTACCATGGACAAGTCACAACCTCTTTCTCTCTCTCTCTCTCTTTTTTTTTTTGGCAATTGGGGTTAAGTGACTTACAGCTAGTAAGTGTCAAGTGTTTGGTCTGAGGCTGGATTTGAACTCAGGTTCTCCTGACTTCAGGGCCGGTGCTCTATCCACTGTACCACCCAGCTGCCCCTTCACAACCTCTTTCTACCTCAGGCAATGCTCTAGAACTTTAAGATATAGAAGTGTTGCTTGTATTGGTGGAAGGAATTCCTTCCTATTCCAATGAAATCCCAAGTTACTGATGCATCTATGTATAGGTGTGGCTATCAAATGGGAAGGAAAGGGGAGGGAGCAAGCAAACAATTTTGTACAAACTAAATACAGGAGAAATAGGAAATACTTAAGACAAGAAAGGTACTAGAATTAAGAGAGATTGGGAAAGGCTTCCTCTAGAAGACTGGGTTTTAGTTGGGTCTTGAAGGAATCCAGGGAAACCAGGAGACAGAGTTGAGGAATGAGAGCTTCCAGGCATGAGAGACAGCCAGAGAGAAGGCCCAAAGCAGGTAGATGGAACGTTTTGTTTATGGAACAGGCAGGAGGCAAGTGTTGCTGGATCAAAGAGTATATGGTGAGGAGTAAGGTATGGGAAGACTGATAAGAGGCTAGGTAATAAAAGGTTTTGAATGTCAAACAGGAAATTTTATATTTGATCCTAGAAGTGATAGGGAATCTATGGAGTTTATCGAATGGGGGGGGCAACGTGGTCAGACCTTCAAGGTTCAATTCCCGCATTAGAAATATGCTAGCTATCCTAGTCTGTGCATATTACTTAACCTCTCTTTGGCCTAATCAATGCTCTTGGAGCACAAGTTGCTGAATAGTAATCTATCTGCATTCATAGTGTGCATGCTAGAAGCTCCCTACACCAATAAAATCATAGATTGCCCTTTTTTCCACCTTTACTCCTCAAATAAAATTATAGCATATTTTTAAGAAAGATGGACTATACTAGTTCTTTCATTACAAAGGTGAAAAAAAATCAAGCCTTTTTGCTTTCATCATGGTTATTTGTGTCTTTTTGGGAGAAGAGAGATAGTGTGGTGTAGAGGAAAGAGAACTGACTTGAAATCAAAGGACCTGGGTTTTAAAAATCCCAGGTTTGCCACTTGTTACATGTGTGACCTTGGTCAAGTCAACTCCTTTCTGTCTGTAAAATGGTGGAGAGGGTTGGATTGGATGATCTCTAAAGTCCCTGAAATTCTAAATTTATGATCTTGTAGCCTTCCAGGAGTACAGAGGCAGCATTAGCAATGCTATGTAGAACATAATATAGAAAGTAGAATGCAAACTCTGAGGCCAAGGACTGTTTTCCAATTCTGTCTTTGCATCACTAACGTACCTAACTAATATGGTGCCTAGCCTGTGGAAAGAACTCAGTGAATGCTTGTGGAACTGGATTAAATCCAATCAGGTACTGAAGTACTGTGGGAAAAACACCAGCATACTGTAGTAAGGAGGTCTGGGTTCAAATCCTTGTCCTGCAATTTACTTCCCATAGGACCTTGGACAAGTATTTTGCTTTTTCTAGATCTTTGTTTCCTTATCTGTAAAATGAGAAGGTTGGATTGAATGATCTCTTCCAACTCTAGATCTATGATTTTATTTGTGGAATCAGAGCCTCTGTGTGTCTTATACTGCTTGGCATTATTGTTTTCCTGTCAAAGAAGTTGGAGAAAGAAATAGAAACCACTCTAGTATCTTTGCCAAGAAAACCCCAAATGGAGTCATGAAGAGTTGGACGTGACTGAAATGACTCAACAAGTGTAAATAGACTAGATATTATTATACTGAAGGACTATGGGAGGATGCTTTACTTTTGTCTGTAGGCAGAAAAACAAAGCACATATGCCCTTTGTACTCTTACCACAGCCTGTTAACGTATGGTCCTTTGGCAGGATATTCTAATTTCTACTTGGTCATGGTGCCCCATGAACTAAACTGTGTATGTTTCTGTTTTTCTCCCAATTTTGTATGTCTCCATTGTTGTATCTACTTTATACTACCTTCGTTTGATTTTGTATTTCTCCAAAGATGATAAAAATGTTTGTCTTTGCCCAAATCTGGAAGATTTTGGGAATGATACCCATTAGCAAGTCTATGGCCTATTTCTCACCTTATGGCCACAAGATGTAGGAAATGTCTTGGGCAAAAAAGAAAAATGCAGAGAATTGAAGAAATTCATCAACATATGAACTGAATTACATGCCAATGGTTATTACCAATTTTTGTTTTCCAAGTTCTTCTTCTTTATTGTGTATTTATTTATTTATTTGGTCTTCATAATGGGCACCTAGGTCACCCAGTGGAGAGAGTGCCAGGCCTGGAATCAAGAAGACCTGAGTTCAAATGCAGACTCAACCACTTACTAAATGTGTGACCCTGAGCAAGTCACTTAACCCTGTTTGCCTCAAGTTTCCACATTGGTAAAATGAGTTGGAAAAGAAAATGGCAAACCACTTTGGTATCTTTACCAAGAAAACACCAAAAGGGATCATGAAGAGTTTGATATGACTAAAAATGAGTAAATAACAATAACAACAAAATCTTCTTAAAATGCTTTAAAGTAATAAAGTTTTCACTTCTCTCCTTCAGTACAGTGTCCTCCAGCATCAATGCTTTAGCTTTAGTAACTATTGAAGACCTCATCAACCTCACTTTCAGTCACTCTCAGAAAAGACTCTATCTTGGCTTTTGAAAGGAACAAGTAAGTGACCACTGAATTTTTATGGTTTTGTGTATGATATCTTTTTATATCCGTCCTCAAAAATATGGATGGATGTTTATCATATGAAAAAATCTTTATTCCTATGTGGCTGGCTCAATTTAGGATGGTCAACTATTTTTGCAATAACGTGCGATCATAGATTTAGAAGTGAAAGTTTATGCAGATGTCACAGGACCATAGCCTATCGGAGTGGACGAGACCCTTATTGGACAGAAGTCCTACTCCTACCTCTACTCTCTATAGCTTACCTACTAAGTGGTAATCCAGACTTTACTTGAAGACCTTAAATGAGAGGGGACCTATAACCCCTCCAGCCCCCTCCTCAATAGCTCTAATTATTAGAGAGTCAAGCCTCTATTTGCATTTTTTTTAGAATTCCTATTTATTTTTCCTAGTTTTGCCCTCTGTAGTCAGAGTAATTCTAATCCCTCTTCCAGGTTACAAACTCTCAAATAATTGAGTAGAGCCTTCATGGACCCCCTAAGTCTTCTGTTCCTGTGTTAAACATCTCCAGTCATTTGGTCCAACTGCCTCCCCACCTTTTTTTTTTTTAACAAGTGAGGAAACTGAGAATCAGAGAGACTAAAGGAACTATGCAATCATCATGGCAAAGGTTTTAGCTCATGCCTTTTTCTTTTGTGAGGCAATTGGGGGTAAGTGACTTGCCCAGGGTCACACAGCTAGTGAGTGTTATAGTGTCTGAGGCCAGATTTGAACTCAGGTCCCCCTGACTTCAGGGCCGGTACGCTATCCACCGTACCACCTAGCTGCCC
Organism: Phascolarctos cinereus; assembly: GCF_003287225.1. Taxonomy (NCBI): domain Eukaryota; kingdom Metazoa; phylum Chordata; class Mammalia; order Diprotodontia; family Phascolarctidae; genus Phascolarctos; species Phascolarctos cinereus. The sequence continues at coordinate 270,552,189 of NW_027555514.1, read as the reverse complement.
CCCGAGCTCATGTCTTCCAAGTCAACCTAGAACTTTTTCCACTATCCCATGCTGAATTACAGCTAAATCAGAGGGAACAGGTGACATCTGAGCTGGCTTTAAAGGATGGTAAGCATTCTGAAAGCAGAAATGAGGAGCAAGTGATGTGTATGGAGAACAGACCTACAAATGTACAGAGGCTAGAAGTGGAATTTTCAGGTTAGGAAGTAGCCATGTTGGTTTCCTTGACAGTGTAGCCACTCCATCTCCCAGGTCCGGACTTTTTCTCTGGCTGTCCCTCATGCCTAGAATATTCTCCCTTGTCAACTCACCTACTGACTTCCCAATCCCATCTTCTGCAGGAAGCCTTTTCCCACCCTTATTAATTCTAGCACCTTCTCTCTCTCAAGCTCATTTGTATGTTGTCTCCCCCTTTATGTTGGAAGCTCCTTGAGGGCAGGGACTGTCTTTTGCCTCTTTTTGTATCCCTAGTGCTTAGCACAGTGCCTGGCACATAGTGGGCACTTAATAAATGTTTATTGATTGATTGATTGCTAAGGATAGATTAGGTATTATACAGAGAGTATGTAAAAGTGAGGAATGTGAAATAAAGCTTGAAAGATAGTTTGAAGTCAGATCATAGAATGTCTTTAATGCCAGGCTAAGGGGTTTTTCTTTTATACCGGAGGCAATAGGGACCCAATGAAACTTTTTGAGCAGGGTAGTAAACACAGTGAAGGCAATGTCTTTGTATGTTGGGACTTCTTTGGGCAGCAAAGGATGGATTGGATAGGGGAGAGACTGAAAGCAGAAATCCCAGTGTCTTGGGCCAGGTACTTGCTGATCCCAAGTGCAAGTTCCCAATCTGGAGAGATTCAATCAGTGAGGCAGATAATTTAATTTTTTTTTTTTGCTAAATATAAACATGAAGTAAGAGTATAGAAATGAATATTCAGCAAGAATGTAGAGGTATAACTCTCCAGGTTCCTGCCTATGAGGATATACTCAGATCAGTGACAACAATCTGCATGGAGATAAAACATTCATCAAACAAATCTGAAGTTATTCTCCCTCTTGATACTGGTTTATATGTTCCCCCTAAAAGAATTTAACCTATCCCCATTCTGGGTCTTCATAATTAAGTGCTATGCATGTATTTAAAAATTGCCATACAACCATACTAGACCCTTAGGATCTGAGACCTGCGCAAAACAAATAAATCTCACAACATTCCACCCCTTGGTCTCAGTCCTATCACTGCCACACCAGGACTAAAATCACATATTATGCTTAATAGCAAATAACTCAAATATCTGTTCTAAATGTTACCATAAAATATTCACTACTCTTGACAAAGGAGAAAAAAGCAATAGTGCAAACCACAATCACTGTTGTTGCCAAATCACAAATAGCTCAGAAAGTCACAATGGAGCCAAAGGCCAGTTGATGATAGAAACCAAACAAGTAAAACTGGCTACCAGAACTAGAAAGACTTGAAAGTAACTTCTGTGCTAAGACACCTGCAATAAATTATATCTGGATACAGAAGCTAAAAGTTTATAATCCTTTGCATGAGACTTATCCTTTGGCTCCCTTTCCCTCAGTCTATTAAAATTACACATATCTCAGTTCCCTTTCCATCTCAGGGATATCTATTCCTAGGGAACTGAAACCACACCATCTGGTCCACTGTATAATACTCCTCCTAATTTCTCTAGTGGTTCTATTTCCAATTTCCTCAACTTTTAACCATAAGCTAAGCATAAGAATTAACTGGATAATAGGACTTCACCATCCCTCAGGGACTCACCAGAGACAGAACTGAGCTCAGCAGGGAATTATCAGGGACTACTAAGCACACAGTAGGTAGAACCATCTGCAAGACAAATACCAAAACATTTAGGAGAGTCTAAATTCTCATAGGATAGTATCCAGATGGCAAGCCCTAAGAATTGCAGGGGGAAAGGCTCACTGAGAATATTACCCTTAGGTAGGTTAATGCTCTTTTCGTGAAAGGTGTTGGTGACTGTGGGCCTACACTTAGCATATTCTAATTAAATTCCTATTAAAGTTTATTTCTGAGAAATGCGATGAGTTAAGATAATCCTGAGATAAAATCTCAGAAAAAGAAAAACAACTATGTGATAAGTACAAATAGAACCCTCTAAAAAGGAATGGATTGACCACAAGGACTCTAACTAGATAGAAGAATGAAAGAAGAGCTGAAATAAGACTGAATGAAATTAGAACACTTGGAAAGAGAATACACAACATAGAAAAGAAGGTAGAAAACTTTACCAAATAGTGAATTCTTGGAAAAATAGAATGGATCAAAGAATTAATATATTAAAAAAAATTTATTAAGTGCTTACTACATGCAAAGCATAAGGGGACACAAACAGAACAGTAAATCAGTCTCTGCTCTCAAGGAGCTTACATTCTAGTCTGAGAGACAATACATATGGAAGCATTCAGCTATAAGTCAGATGGTTCCATAGTCCTTAGGGTTCAGAAGCCTTTAGAATGGATATTTGAATGGTCCTTAGGGTCCAAAATCCTTTAGAATCCACTTAGAATGGATCTTTGAATTATTTGCTATTAAGCATAATATGTGGTTTTAGTCCTGGTGTGGCCATGATAGGACTGAGACCAAGGGTGGAATGTTGTAAGCTTTATTACCTGCAGCAAAGCAGGTAATGCCTCTTCTTTAATGCCATTCCACTTGATAAATTCATATCAGCTTCTGATGCTGAACCTTTGAACAGCATCGAGGACTTTGGTGACAAGAATTTCTTTTTTAGGTCTCCAGTAGCTGTGGCTGTAGTTCCTAGATGAGCAGGTTGAATCTCTGTGATGGTTGCTTCTATGGATGATGGCTGTAGGCATTGAGCTAGAAGCATTGTTATTTCTCTAGGCTCTCGGATTCAGGTTTCTGGTCTGTCTCTAGTAGAGTACAAAGAGAGCCAGTGGTCAAGCAGGTAGGGGTGTTTTGGCTTCTCTGGAACACATTGCCTCCTGTGTCCCCTTCAGGGTGCCTTGTTGCTTCAGCTAAGCTGACTTGACTGCTCTGTATGTGGAAGTTGGTTGGAAGTTGGGAGAGATGGCTGACTCCTCCACAAGAATTGCTTTTTAGGATGATGGCTGTGAGGGTTCATGTGGAAGCAGGACCAGTGGTCTGAGGGTTATTGCCACTCCCAAGGATCAATAATTCAATGAGACAATAAGAAATACCAGAGCAAAGCAAAAGACCAGAACAGAAGAAAATGTTAAGATATCTACTACTAAAAACAATTGATATAGAAAATAGGGTATGTAGAGATAGTTGCTTTAATTTATTTCTGCACCAAATTCTTTGAGTATGTGTTGGGAGGGGTGTATATACAACACTTTTTTTCTAGTTCAAATAAGAGTGAGATTTGTAGGATTCCTGCTTCTACTACCCACATTTTTATGTTTGTATAGTTCTTTTCAGAAATACATCAATTTGAGAGATAATAAGATCCATTCAATTTTGAGTCATTCTTTCTCTACTATATTCTTCTGAGAGAGGTAGGGAGAGGGATACATGAGATACTAAGATCATGTAAGAAACAGAATGTCAATAAAGACATAAAAAATTTAAAAAAAAAGAAAGTGGACTTGTGATCTCATTGATAATGATGACTCCTTGAAAGGATACAGATTATTTTATTTTATTCTTTTTAAAGGCAATTGGGGTTAAGTGACTTGCCCAGGGTCACACAGTTAGTAAGTGTCAAGTGTTTGGTCTGAGGCTGTATTTGAACTCAGGTTCTCCTGACTTCAGGGCCGGTGCTCTATCCACTGTGCCACCTAGCTGCCCAAGGATACAGATTATAACTGATTCATATTTGCTCCCCTAAACCCTTAGTCAGAAAATTTAGATTTTAATATTTTAAATATTTAATCCAATCATAGCAATGCCAATGTTAGAGAGTTTCCACATGGTAAGTCTCTATAAAAATAAAATCACAAATCTAATCCTTTCTCTCCTTCTTCCCTGACATCTAGTTAAACAAAGTAGTTTTGAATAAAAGTACTCTGTTACTGGTAAACTTAAAAAAAAAAGTGACATTAAGTTTCCCTTAAGTACAAATGTTTGTGAAGGATTAGACTAATAATAGTCCATAGGCTTAGGATCTCCACAGTTAATTCCAGGGATTCTTTACTCAATATAATCTAGTGTTTCAACTAATCCTTAAGCACAGCACAAGGGTTTTATTTATCATCTTTGCACATTGCTTTTCCTATAGGAAACACACACCCCATTTTTAACCCCTTTGCTTGCTTTGATCTCTCTGGCCATCCTTGGACCCAGTCTGATCATCACCTTGTTTGGAAGCTGTGATGAATGTATTACACTGGGAATATTCATTAGGTACGTTAGGCTCTAAGCCTGACTTTCAATCTGTTCCCCCAGGTGTGTTGTTTGGAGCTCTGTGCATGGGAATGGCGCCCTGGCATCGCTTATTGGGTTTTTGTTACAGGTAAGAATAGACCTGCAGTTCTGTAGTAGGCTCAGTGGTGAGCAGTCACCCTTGCGTTCCTTTTTTTTTTAACCTTAATTATCGATTAACAAGCATTTATTAAGGGTCCTGTATGTGTGAGGCACTGTGCCAGGTGCTGAGAATACTAATACAATATATATAATAGCATAATAAAATTATGCATACAAACAAATTAATATACAATATAAATATATACTGTGGCTATTAAAATGTTCGATATAGTTTCTGGGTAATTTAATCATTTTATTAATAAGGCCACCATGTTTATTAATAAAAAGATGGTTATATGACCATCTGTCTTAGACCAAAGACATCTCATTGTTGTGGGCTCACAGTTCATATGCCTTTCAAAAAGTAGTTGTTCCTGAAGGGTACCACTCAACTCTGATTGGTTAACACAATGTGGGGGGTGGGCTATATTAAAATGAGAGTCTTGGGATACCCGAATTTTGGTCAAAGAGACATCAATTTCCATATTACCTGTCTCGACAAAAGGTAGAATCAGCACTTCCCCAGACCTGTCTGAGCAAACACAGTGAGCAGGAATACACACATTAACTCAAACTGAGAATTTCTTTTATTGTCTGATTAGATCTTGGCCTGAGTAAATCTTTAAGAGAGATTTCTCACACTGGTTGCTTTCTGGATGGGGAAGTAGAAAAGGGGGAAAACCCTGGTTCTGATTCACTAATTAGTTATTAAATACAATAGAGAAACATTCGTTTCTCACAATACATTATATTTATGTGTGTGTATATATAAATGTATGTATGTATGTGTGTCAGTTGTTTAGAAACATTTACCAACACACCTGTATTCACTGACCTCCATAAAATCCTTTGTTTCCATTTTAAGAAAGCCAGACTATTAGTATATCTCTACCCTTGTTTCCTCTCCATATTGGAGACGTAACTAATTGTTTTGAAAGTGGGGATCTTACAACTAATTTGTGACTTTTTTATTCTGTCCTTAGGCAGCTATCAGTATCTTTGGTATCATTGGTGGGCCCCTTTTGGGTTTGTTTTCTCTGGGCATATTGACTCCCTTTGTCAACTCAATGGTAAGTATAAAGGATAAAAGTGAACATAAGATCTTTCCCTAAAGTACAGTGTTAATTAGCAATTTTTCTCACTGGTAAAAATGTAACCCATGATAGTTCATGTTGGTGGCTTTTCTTGGAGTTTAGAAATTCTTTTGTTGACCCAACTGGGATCATAGAATAACAAAAAAGTCCTTTAACCTCACATCTGTAAAATGGAGCTAATCCATCATTTACTTGTGCTGCAATTCCCTTGTCTGTAAAATGGGGATAATAATAGTACCTATATCCCAGAGTTGTTGTGAGGCTAAAATGAGGTAACATTTATAAGGCACTTTGCAAACTTTAAAGCATTATATAAATGCTCAGTTATTATTATTATTATTAACATTAATACTACTGTTTTTTTCTTAACTATTCTATAGGTTAGTTGTGAGAAACAAATGAGATAATATATAACAAAATTTCCTATCCAAACTTACCAAGGAATGGTGATCAAGTCTTTATTTGCAGACCTCTAGCATGGGGGAACCCACTATTCCCCAAGGCAGACCATTCCATTTCGGAATAGCTATTTTGTGAGAAAGGTTCTTTTTTTTGTGATCAATATCCTACCCATTTCTTTTCCTTTCCAAAAAGAACTATTTCTGATGTGAGACATACAAATTTAGAGACATCTCCACTCCAAATATCATTATGGACAGTTAGTGTCTGATTCGTGGTAGAACCTTGCAAGATCACACAGTCGGACACATTGTACCTTGACCCCAACGTAGTGATATCATTTTGGTCCTTTTTGAGAATGAAGGACAACAGCCAACTAATTTCCTGACTCTCAAAAGCACTTCTGTTTTGCAGGGAGCATTCGTAGGTGTCACTGCTGGATTTGTCATTTCCCTTTGGATTGGAATTGGAGCTCAGCTCTATCCCCCCCTTCCGGAGAGGACTTTACCCTTGAGACTCATTACCGATGGCTGTAACATGACTGACTTCCACCACCAGGGGAACTGGACCACAACCACAGAAATGCCATTTTCTACAAGTACTTTGCAGGTTCATAGTGCCGAAAGGTATTGAAATAGGTTTTAAAATGTTGTTTAAAAAAAAACCCAACAACTACACAAGGTACAGGAAGAAGAGAGAAGACTTCTGGGAAGCTCACAGGATTTTGAATTAGAGTCTTAGGTTTAAATCTCTGCTCTGCCATTCACTAGCTGTGTGATGTTGGATAAATCACTTAAGGTCTCTAGGTTTCACCCGTAAAATGAGAGGATCAGACTCAGTAATGTCTAAGGGCACCATCTACATTTAAATCTACAGTCTTGTAACATATGCTTTAGACTGATGATGCTTAAATACCTTAATGGATTTGGCATACTATCTATGTTGGAATGTTCTAGAACAATGCAGATCCCTGCCTTCTTGTCCTGCTAACTTTTGTCTCTGTTGACCAATCAGTTTCACACTGGGGCATGCACCTAAAAGGGCAGATAGAGTTCTTCCTCTCAGTCTCTTAAGATTTCATGGATTCCATGGGAGTACTTGGACTGTCCATTGCTTGTACCTCACTCTTGCCATGAGAGTCACAAACAAATAACAAAGCTCCTTTTTTCCCTTCTAGAACTCCCCTAATGGATAATTGGTATTCCTTATCATATATGCACTTCAGTACCATTGGGACTTTGGTCACTCTATTTGTGGGAATCATCATTAGTCTCCTAACAGGTACCTGTGTCTAATTACTGTTCATTTGAGGTAACATTTACGCAGCAATTTATAGTCATTTGTTTTAATTATTTTTACTACAGTTTTGTTGGTAGAACATATGAATTATTCCCTCCAATGAGATAAATATTTATTTAGTGCTTACTATGTGCCAGATACTATGCCGAGCAACAGGTGTACAAATACAAGCAAGCATGACAGTCCCTGCCCTAAAATATAAGAAGCTGACATTTCAGTGGCATGAATTGAATAAAACATTAATAAAACTAGGAGCTATTTAAAAAGGAAAACAAAATATATAAAGCCCTAGGTAATTTGATTTTTTTAAAAAACAGGAAAACCAAATTATCAGTATCAAAAATAAAAAAAAAGAAATGAAGGTTATTCTGAGAAACTTTTGACAACTATATACCAAAAAAAAAACCAACCCCAAAACTCTGAGACAAGTTAAGTGAAATGAATGTGTACTTAAAAAATGAAAAAGTACTCAGATTAATAGAATAAGAAATAGAGAATGTGAGCAATCCACTATAAGAAAAACAAATTGAATAAGCCATAAATGAATTCCCAAAGGGGGGAAAACCATGGGACCAGATGGATTTACAAGTAAATGCTAACCAACATTAAAAGAACAATTAATTTCAATATTGAACCGTTTGTAAGGAAAAGAGATCTATTAAATTCCTTCTATAATGCAACTATAGTCTTGATATCTAAACCAGGGAGAGTCAAAACAGAGAAAGACAACAAAAGACCAATCCCTAATGATACTGATGCAAAATTTTCAAATAAAATATTAATAAAATATTAGCAAAGGAGCTACACTGACATATCACAGAAATCACACATCATGACTAGGTTGGGTTTATACCCAGAATGCTGGGCTGGTTCAATATGAGGAAAACTATTAATATAATTGGCAACATTTTAATGGGATGAGACAACACAGAAAAAGGAAGTAGAAAGGTGGGGTAGGGAAGAGTGGGGTACCTAAGAAGGGGCAAGACTGCTGTGGAGGAGTAGGAAAACAAATGTCAGGGACAGGATTTGAACTCAGGTCCTCCTGATTCCAGGGCTGGTGCTCCATCTACTGGGCCACCTACCTGTCCCATAAATGCTTTTTCATTCAAGTCATTTCTTACTCTATTCACTCCTCTATATTGTCAATCAGACAAGCACGCTACTAATGTTTCCTGCTAGACTACATATTTACAGGATGAAAACAGGGCATTCCAATGAGAGCTGATGTTTGCTACTAGCTGTGGCAGAGTAGAATACTCTTTTTGATTCATTTGCAGAATGTCACCAAATATAAGGATACAAATTAGCTTTCATAGTACTTGAATTTGGGTTTCTGTTGGCTGGTTGCCTGTAATGCCTTTTTTGTAACAGTCTAAGTAATATTCTTTCTTTTCCCATTTTCGCAACAGTAAAAAGAACCATGCTATAACATTTGATCTAAATATAGTCTCCATAGCAATGTCTATGGAGTCTCCTTTTCATACCCCAATATAGGAAACAGATCTTAAAGGAGTAGCCTTCAGATTTATGGAGGTGAGAACTTTCTTCTTCCTGGCTTTAAAAATTCCAGTTGAGGAGTGGAATCCTGAAGCATTGCTTCTCTGTAATGCCAGTAGAATTAATCAGAATATAAACAAACCACCAGAACCTAAGGTTTCACCTTTAAGTTTTGGGGCTTCCAGATTATCAATGTGTAATTTTAGAATGAATAGAGAAAATTTAGCTTGTGTTTTCATTGACTAGGTAACTCCAGAGAAGGTAGTTGGGGCTATTTTGGGTTGTCCAATGGAAAACAGATCAGCTTTATCTGCTTGGTCTCAGAGGGAAGAAAATGGGGAAGGAGACCTTGGGCTTCATATAAGTAAGAACTTTCTGAAAAGTAAAATCACTCAAACATGGGTTGCTTTATGAGGTTCCCTGAAATGGAAGGTGTTCAACTTCCAGCTTTGATGAACATTTCAGTGCAATTTAAGGAATACTAGAACATGAGGATGTACAGAAAGATGGACACAGAAGGTAAATATGACAGCCCAAACTTCGAGAAACTGATGACCTATAGTAATAGGCAAAATAAGACATGTACACAAATAAATGGAATACAATTTAGAAGATGGTAACTATAAATAAGGGAGAGGTCCAAAGCGTCAGAAGAAATCTGAGGAGGGAGAAATGATTTGCTGGGAATATCATAGAGAGGAGTCATACTTCATGTAAAGGTTGGATTAGGTGACTTCCGAGGTCTTTTCCAACTCTGTGGTTCTGTGATGCCAGCTGGTCTTGTCTGTTTTACCAACTTAAGTTTTTTCTTATTCTGTCCTAAATCTTTTTGAGCCTTGGTGTCTCTGAGACCCTTGTAAAAAACCTGAAGTAAAACATCATGTCGAATTTTGTTGATCTCTTAAAAGGACTTTAACACAGTTTAAAGTAACCAGTAAAAAAAAGAGTTTAAAAAGTTAAAAAAAAAAAAGAGGGACCAGTTACAAAGTATTCCTGCTGGGCAAATTATGCTGAGAGACGTGGTATTTCTAACTTTTGCAAGGGAAAATAATCTGGAAGCATGCACCTCAAAACAAAATATTCACAAGGACTTCAGACAGTTCCAACTATCTCATGAGCTTAGGGAAATAAAGTCATTAAGTTACCCTAGATCTTTAGACAACACCGACTGTTGTGAAGTGCCTATGCTCTCTCTAGTATTTAGAAAGGCATGCTGTGTGTCCTTTAAAACCTACAAAACCACTGGACTTCATTAAGAGTTACAGATTTCCTTTCGGATTAGAAATTCAAAATTGACTTTGTTTCACAGACTAACTGCAATTATGTTTTCTAAAATGCAATGTCTATGTTTTTTTCAGGAGGAAGAAAACAGAGTTTGGATGACAGATTCCTACTGACCAAAGAAGATTTTTTATCCAACTTTGACTTTTTCAGGAGGGTATGTTGCCTTTAATTTTTGTTACATAGATACCTGTGTTTGGTAATCATGTCCTAGCTTTTTTTCCCCCCTTGGAAATATGAGGAAAAGAAACAATTAATGATTTTCTGATATCTCCACCAAAGTTTCATTCCAATGAAGTGAAGGTGACTCTCAGAGGTTAAAGACAATGCCAACGGAATGGGAGCTCAGGCAGATTCTATTAATAATGGAAGACTTGGTGCCTAGAGTCCAAGGACCAGTTTAGCCAAGTTTATTTCATCATTAGAAAGCTGGCTATCAGATGATGATTTTTTCAATTATATCAACTTATGAAATCATATATTAAGGGTATGGAAACACATGGCATATCATAGTGAAGAGAACCACCTTTGGAGACAGGAACACATGGGCTTATGATGTACGCTGGGAGCGTGAGCCTAGGGAAGTCTTTTACCCTCTCAGTGGCCCAGGCAGGTCTCTAAAACTACTGTTGCAGAGCGGCTGAAGATCTGAGTTAGTAGAGGGAGTTTCTTCAATAAGAATTCCCTACACCAATAAAATCACAAGTGTGGACCTCCCTCCCCAATAAATTAAGGGGTGGCCAAATTATACCTAGAGGGAATATCTCTTCATGAAATAACTTGTGACATTTAATGATTCATGTCTGTTCTGCAGTATTCCCTTGTTAGAATAGGAAATTCATTTAAGGAACTTTTCAAAGAAGTAGAGCATCTAATGTGGAAATAGTATGATTGTATGTGTATAACCTATATCAGATTGCCTGCCATCTTGGGGAGGGGCGAGGGGAGGAAGGGAGAAAAAAGTTTGGAACTCAAAATCTTACAAAAGTGAAGGTTTGGGACAGCTAGGTGGCGCAGTGGAGAGAGCACCAGCCCTGGAGTCAGGAAGACCTGAGTTCAAATCTAGCCTCAGACACTTGACACTAGTTGTGTGACTCTAGGCAAGTCACTTAACCCCAATCGCCTCATCAAAAAAAAAGTGAATGTTGACAACTTTCTTTACATGTAATTGGAAAAAAATTAAAAATATTATAAAAAAGGAAGTAGAACATCATAATTTTAAATTGTGTATATACACAGCTTCCCTTCCTCTTCCTCCTGCCATTCATCCCTTAGTACCTTATCATGCTAGGGAGGGAATCCAGAATTCTCAGACCATAACAATGGTGTACAAACTCTGTCCCTTTAAGACTTTGAATTAATTAACTAATTAAAATGAGTGAATTTAAATTCTTAGTTTGAGAATTTAATTACTTTGCAAAAAAGCAACTTTTTTTCCCAAATTGTGTCAAAATTGAATAGTTGCTTAGTTAGTTCCCTTCCCTGCAAATAACTATCTGATTTCACAGTTTAAATTGTCCTTCTGGAGTGGCTTTGAGTATGGTTTGCTGTCAGGTGTTTGTTTCTGTCATCCAAGGCCAGCCTTGCTAAATTCAAAGACATGCTTCACCAGAAGGGTGGAGGTGATTTTTTGTGGTCACAGCCGTTCACAAAGACCACATATTAAAGTGCATAAAGGCGGAGATGTGCCAGAGACAGTTCTTTCTGGTTTAAATTTTCAATGTTAAGAATTGGCACCTGGGAAATTCACAGGCACTGTAAATTGGGGCTTTATTTATTGTTGATTGTCCTAAGAAAGTGCTGCAGAAATCAAAACAATTCTGAGGCACCACATCACACCTATCAGATTGGCCAACATGACAAAACAGGAAAATGGTGAATGTTGGAGAAGATGTGGGAAAATTAGAACATTAATGCATTATTGGTGGAGTGGCGAACTGATCCAACCATTCCGGAGAACAATCTGGAACTATGCTCAAAGGGCTATAAAAATGTGCATACCCTTTGACCCAGCAATAGCACTTCAAGGGCTGTATCCCAAAGAGAACATAAAAATGGGAGAAGGACCCACATGTACACAAATATTTATAGCATCCCTCTTTGTGGTGTCAAAGAATTGGAAATTGAGGGGATGCCCGTCAATTGGGGAATGGCTGAACAAGTTGTGGTATATGAATATAATGGTTCTAATTCTTCTTTATAACACGACTAATGTGAAAATATGTTTAATAGGAATGTTATATGTAGAGCCTATATCAGATTGCACACCATCTTGGGAAGGGAGGAGGTGATGGAAGGGGAGAAAATTTGGAACTCAAAAGCTTATGGAAGTGAATGTTGAAAACTAAAAATAAATTAATTTGTAAAAAGTGTTGCAGAAAGTGTTAATAATACAGATTAAACTTAAAAGCTTGCATTAAAAATTTTTTTTTTGGAGAGCAGGTTGTTAAACATTTACTAGCACACCACTCCATAGGGAAGTTGCAATCTGCACTAGAGGAGGGAATACCTACACAGATGAAAACCAATAATCCTTGCAATTTTGATGTAATCATTTAACTTTCTTTTAGGAGAAACTAATCTTAAACCCTCAGCCTCACACAAAGGAAGATGGTGGAATTGATAACCCTACCTTCAGCTACACTGAAATGTACTCCACTGCTGAGAGCAGAAAAATCAGTGGGCCTTGTTGATGTAGGATGAACTGGAGTGGTTTTGTTTTTAAAAAATACTTTCCAAAATTATTGAATTGAATTTAGATTTTGCTTTAAAATACATCTGGTTTGTCTGCCTGTTTTTGTTTTTGTTTTTCCTTTGGCTTGCTTTGACTTTTAATTGAGCTGTGTTTTTGAGATTTTGATAAAGCCTTGCCTTATAACTGCCTCTGTTGTATTATTGATCTTTCCAGAACAACCTCCTTTGGTCCTAATGCCGACCTCCCCCCACCAGTTCTCCCATGATAACAAAAGGGCCATGTCACCAATAGTTTGGGATTTGCTAAATCAGAGCATACTTATCATCCAAAGTGTATCGCCTTCCAGAGGTCAGATCATTCCACTACATCTAACCAGACTGAAGCCCTTGAAAGTCTAATTTACAGTTATTTAAATTGGAAAGTTTTCTAATGCTCTAAACCAGTGGCCTCAAATTCAAATCTAAATTCAAATAGAAAAAGGGGCAACAACTAATCCATACATAAGGATCCCTGCTGGCCACATACTAACTTAGTTTTAAAATGTAACATTATCCATATTTTATTGTATTTTTATTTATTTTGTAAAACATTTTAATCTGGTTCCCTGAGAGTGTTGTGTGGTCCATGTAGCCAATTGGCTGAGTGTTTGTCACCTCTGCTCTAAACAATTAGGATTTTTTTCTCTTCAATTTTTTCTTACTGAAAAATTACTCATTTAGTTTAAGAATTTAGTTACTTCGTAAGAACATCAACATTTCTCTGAATAGTGTCAGAGCTGAGTAGTTGTACATTTAGCCTTCCTCCCTTTCCTCTCCTCTTCTCCCCCCCCCATCCAAGTAAGGATCTCATTGCAAGATTTTATTGCAAAATATCTTTTTCTATAAGAGCTGCAAAAGGTATAACTTGAGAAGGGAGTAGAGTTATCAAATTATTTAAAATTAGATAACTACATATTTGAGAGCCCATGTGGTTTAGTGGAGAGAGAGAGAGAGCTGGCCTCAGACTCAGAGAGACAGGTGTTCTTGTCCAGCTTCCGTCACAAACTGACAGGGTTCAATTTCCTGATCTGTCTGTCCAATAAGGGAGTGGGACAACATTGCCTCTGAGGTCTCTTCCAGTTCTAGAACCATGATCCTGTCAATGTGTTGTCTGTGTGACCATCATTTCATCTCTCAATGCCCCACTCAGTGCTAAGACCGTTTATTGCAGAGTGATGTTGATCTGCATCAATTAAGAGGGTTTCTTTCACTAGGAATTCTCTGTATCAATGAAATCCCAAGTCTGTTTCCATATGAGGCACCGTACTAGCAATACAAAGAAAAAAAACAAAATAATCCAAAGAGGACTTCATGTTCTTTTGGCATATGCAACATATGCCTATATGCATATGCAGGATGTAACAATTTAGTAACAGGCACGTGCATCCAGTAACTCAGTAATTCTTTTTTTTGTGTGTTGGTTTTTTTTTTTTGAGGTAATGAAGGTTAAGTGACTTGCTCATCGTCACCCAGCTAGCATGTAGCTGAAGCCAGAGTTAAACACAGGTCCTCTTGACTACAGGGCTAGTGATCTATCCACTGCACTGCTTAGCTGTCCCTAATTTGGTAATTCTTAAAACCTGTCATAATGTGGTATGATTTGAGAATTAGAAGGCCTTCCTTAGTTCTAATTATGGCTCTGTCAGTTAATGTTGGTGTGATCCTTGAAAATTCACTGAATTATATAATCTTAGCTCCAAGTTTCCTCATTTGTAAAATGGAGATAATAGCATTATACTAGTTATTTTACAAGGCTATTTTCAGGAGTGTATTTTCTTTGAAATCCACAAAGCACTATAGAAATGTAAGCCATTATTATTATTATTATTATTATTATTAGTGAATAAAATTCCAGTGTCAATCTCTTAACAATTTTTGAAATATGAAATTTTACATTTTTTTAACAAATCATTCAATTGAAATCATCCCAAGCTATTTATCTGGCCAATAAATATGGCCACAGTGCCATTATTTCACAACTTTTCATATTCAATGCATACTTGTACCATATATCTAAGTATGATCCAGTTTTGACAAAGAAATTAAACATATTTATCATCCCCCTATTTTGTGTGTGTGTGTGTGTGTTCTTTGCTAGGCAGTGGGGTTTTGTGACTTGCCCAGGGTCACACAGCTAGTAAATGTCAAGTGTCTGAGGCCAGATTTGAACTCAGGTCCTCCTGAATCCAAGTCTAGAGCTCTATCCACTGCACCACCAAGCTGCCCTCCAGCATCCCTTTGTTATTTGAACTGAGTATAAAGTAATTATGAAATACACATGTCATAGGAGTGTTAAAGCTATAATTCTCGTCTACACAATTCTAACCAAGGAAAAGAAGATTCCATGATGATGATGATAAATAACCATGTAGTTCTTAATGGCTTGCGAAGCATTTCATATATATGTATATTACGCCATTCAATCTTCTGAGGCAGGTATTGATACCCTTCTTTTACAGATGGTAAAATTGGGGTTGAGAGGTTAAGTAAGTTGTCCAGGGTCACATAGCTCACTCTGTCCACTAGCTCAGAGAAGAGTCTACTTCTGGAAATGGAAGTGAGTTAAACATAAACCCTAACAAAAGTAGAACTTGTGAATGCAACACCTTTCTTTTTTAATTTTGGTGTCTGGTGGACAAAGCCAAATTGTATCTGTATTAGCTACATAATCACTACGTTAGGGACATCTAAATGCCATAGAGCTTTTAGGTGATGTTAAAAGCATTGAAGATTTTCTGTAACTGAGTGTGATCTAAACATGGTTTCAAGTATTTAAATACCTGATCTGCTGTTTAAGGCAGAGAAACCATCTAGAAGAAGAATGAATTGAGCTATCAGAAAACCAGAGTGAAATTCTAGGTTCTTCCGCTAATAAGCTGTACACAAATGCATTATAGCATAATGGATAGACTTCTGGACCTGGGGCCTGCTAGACATGGGTTAGGATCTCACCTTCCAAACTTACTAGCTGTGTAGGCATGACCAAGTCTCTGAGCTTTAATTTCCTTATATGAAAAATGGGAGGAATAATGGTAGCATCTTCCTTGCATTCATACATAATAAGAAATAAAGCGCTATAAAGGTTTGCTGTTCCTATAATGTCTGATTTTGCTGTAGTTATTTAACTACTAAATTTGCACATCTAACGTTTCTTTTGAGCTACTTGAATTCTGCTTCACTCATAGAGCACAGCATCTTCTTTGATGAGGGCACGCCATGCTAGTGGTTCTGTGCCAGTCTCTCCCATGTCATGCAATCAATTCCAAAGTTTTTCAGAGAGACCTTGAGAGTGTTCTTGTATCACATGTTCTGACTACCATGTGAGTGCTTGCCTTGTGTGAGCTCTCTGTAAAATAGTCTTTTAGGCAAGTGTACCTGTGGCATTCCAACAACATGGCCAGTCCACGAGAGTTGTACTCTCTGCAGTAGAGTTTGAATGCTTGAAAGTTTAGTTCAAGAAAGATCAGTACCTTATCCTGCTGGCATACGTCTATTCTCTACTAAGCTGCCAAAGTGATCTTCCTAAAATGGTCTGACCATGTCACCCCCTTATTCAATAAATTCTAGGGCTCCCTATCACCTTCAGGATCAAATATAAAATCTTCTGTTTGGCATTTGAAGCCCTTCATAACTCTGCTCCTTTCTACCTTTCCAGTCTTCTTCTATCTTACATACTCTGCACATACCCTACAATCCAGTGACATTAATGGGAATGGGAAATGCATTCTTGCTATTCCTTGAACAAGATAACTCGACTCCTGACTGAGCATTTACATTGACTTTTCCCTATACCTACCTATCTTCCTCTTCATTGCCCCTTCCTGGCTTCCTTGACTTCCTTCAAGTCCCACCTAAATTCCATCCTCTGCAAAAAAGCATTGCTCAGTTCTCCTCAATGCCAGTGCCTTCTCTCTATTGATTATCTCCAATTTATCCCGTATATAACTTGATCGTACATTGTTGTTTGTGCATCAGTCTCCTCCATTAGACTGTGAGTGCCCTGAGAGCATCAATGGTCTCTGCCTTTCTTTGTATCTTAACTGCTGTGTACAGCGTCTGGCACAGTCTGCATACAGTGCCTGCTTAATAAATGCTTGTTGACTGACTGATTTGTACCAAAGAAAAGACTGGAATATTATACCCAGTTAATTCCCAGATGGGGTCAAGCATTGGACATGACTGAAATGACTCAACGACAAAAACTTTGTCACTAATCTAATATCTGATCATTTCTAGCTGACAGAGATATCCAAGTTGGTATAGTTCTTCCCCCTTATACTCCAATGTGTCTTTCTTCTCCAAGATGATTTGAGGTTACATTTATAAGAATCTTGAAGAAGAAAAATCACAATATGTCAAAAAATAGTTTTGAGTTAGTATTCAAAAATAGTCAATTTGGAGTTCCTTCCAAGACTTTGCTCCTCACTTCCTCAAGCATTGAAAAGCCTCCCACCCCCACCCCCATATCAAGATCTTAACCTTGAATGCAAAAAAACCTTAGGTAAGTCCTGATGCCAATCATTTCAGGTGTGGGGAGGCTATGATTTTATCTGGACATAATCTGAGTTTGATTTGTGTTTGATTATGGGTGTTAATCCATTTCCTTAAGAAAGGCCTTCTGTTCCTGTCCTTCTATACACTTTCAGTCAGGGAAAAGACTGGAAAGGGTTTTTAGACTGGGGAAATAGTAATTTCTTAACTTTTTCACGGAAGGAGATTATGAATATCTTTCTAAACACATATTACGCCTGTAAACTTGTTGGTATTAATGTTAACTTGAGAAGTAACCGCAACCTGCTTTATTTTTTATTTTTTGGAGAGGCAATGGTGCGAAGCGACTTGCCCAGAGTCACACAACTAATAATTGTCAAGTGTCTAAGGCCAGATTTGAACTCCAGTCTTCCTGAATCCAGGGCTGCTACTCTATACACTGTACCATCTAGCTGCCCCTGCAACCTGCTTTAAGTCCTATGAAGTGAAACTTGATGTGGGAGGTGAAACCACTTGGGACTGTAAATTTTGATTTGATCTCAGGTTTTATCCAGCTAGGAGAGTTTATGCTGCTGAGTCAAGAAACTACTGTCACGTCAATACCTGCCCACTAGGAACCACAAATCCATTGGAGTACTTCATTCCCATTTGCAGATGGGGACGCTGAAACTAGTAGATGTAAAAGGCCCTATTCCAAAGTCAGCACCAAGGGGAAACCTTTTACATCGCCATGCCTCATCATCTTCATCTGCAAGTGGGAATGAAGTACTCCCATGGTGGTTCCATTAATGTGGTTAATTCCTCCACTGTTTCAGATCACAACCCACCCATGTGTCTTGTTCAAGTCCATAGTCCACCCAACGTGTGTATATGTGACGGAAGGGAGCACTTTTTTTTTTTCCTTTTCTTGACATGGTGAAGACACTAAGGAAGACTCAAAGTCCATTTAGAGGAGTAACTTTTTTTTAGGCAATTGGGGTTAAATGACTGGCCCACGGTCACACAGCTAATAGGTGTCATGTTTGGTCTGACGCTGGATTTGAACTCAGGTCCTCCTGACTTCAGGGCTGGTGCTCTATCCACTGCACCACCTAGCTGCCCCAATGTATGGTTTAATTTGATATTTGGTTTTAATGGCTGCCATAACTAAAAAGATACTTCACCAAGATACAATAATCCAAATGGGAAAAAGGGAAAAATGCATTGGTGGCTGTGCTTACTGAAGCACAGCAATAATTTTTCAGTTCCATCCATCTATTATGCAAAGGTTTTCCTCGAAGTTCTGTCTTCCCTTATGACAGCTATTCTTGCAAACAATTGGAAGGTGTTGCATTTTTAACTGAAATTCTCCATTTGGGAGATTTTTAAACAGGTTGAAAAAATGTTTCTAAGTTTTAAAAGTGTGCCAAAAAAGAAGTTTTTTCAGGTGATATTCTTACATTTTTTTTTCTGAGGGGGAAGGGGGACAGATGGAGAGAGAGATAGAGAGATAGAGACAGAGAGGAATGGTGAGAGGGAGAGAGAGGTGAGGGGGAGAGACGGAGAGGAAGAGGGAGGGACAGAGCAATAGAAGAGAGATATAAAGGGCAGAGAGAGAGAAAGAGAAGAGATGAGAGGGGAGATGGGAGGACAGAGAGAGAGAGAGTTAGTTGTCTTATGTCTGTAACTGTATAAATCTGTCATTATATTAATGAACACTTTGGGATTCATTACTCTGAAAACAGAGTGAATCCCCCACCAGCTACACAGCTGTGAGAAATAAACTTTGAACTATCTGCCTGCTAATCAGAGTGTGGTCACTCAGCCTGGTGTCAGGAAGATCTGAGTTTAGATCTGTCTCAGATACTTACTAGCTGTGTGACCTTGAGCAAGAAACTTCACCTCTGTCTACTTCACTGTTCTCAACCAAAAATAAGGATGACTCACAGGGTTGTTGTGAGGATCAAATGAGAATTGTTAAGTGCTTAGCAGAGTGCCTAGCTCATAGTAGGTGGTTAATAAATGCTTATTTCCTCCCCCTTCCCTTTTCTCTTCTGGTTTGTGCTGGGCAATATAAACCAAGTGTGAGCACCAGTATCAATTCACATATTAAAATTAATAAAGCTTACTTTCTTATAAAGAAGAAAAAAATGCAAGTTATAATGCTTTCTCTTCCACCTCACTTAATAAACCACTACATTAAAGTACTGATAAATATCTCACAGAGTTCTTTTACAGAATAGCTAACATATATAACTTGATAGCACTGGAAACATAAAGGACTAAAAATTTCTAGATGAAATGAAAAATGAAAGTCTTGGAACCATCACATCATGAGAATGTAAGCTGCTTCTTCTTCTTCTTCTTCTTCTTCTTCTTCTTCTTCTTCTTCTTCTTCTTCTTCTTCTCTTTTAGAATGTAATGTTTTATTCTTGAAATTGTATCCTCAGTGCCATTTACTGTGCCTGGTAGAAAGTACAGGTAAATGCTTGTTCATTCGAACATTTGTCTTCTCAGAAGCTGCAACCTAGATGCAAATTTGGATGAAGGAAAGCATGAGATACTGCTAAGGAAACACTGACAGAATTTGCTTTTATGTCTGAAAAACAGCACATAGCTCCACAGGTAATGAATGAATTACCATTTTATGAAACAGATTACACAGTGGAGGAAATTCTTGGAGCTGTGTTATCATATGATGATCTGAGGCATTTCTGCTGCCACAGAACTACTAGCATCATGAAATACTATTAAAGGAATCTGCATTTGCCTATTAAGTAATTAACTGTGTCTTTAAACATGTTAAGATGTAGACAATCATCTAATATGAAGAAATATGTAGGTGTTTTGTGTTATACTGTATTCCTGCTTATTTGATTTTCCCTGTTTTCTTGAATCCTCTGCAGTTTTTTTTTTAGTTTATAAATATCAACTGAATGGCATTTATTTCACTACCTACTCTCTAGAGATGCCTATGTTGAACACCTCAGCTACAAATCAAATAGTATAAATAGATCACTTAGTTGTGTAAGGACACAGAGGCTCCTAGACTCAGAGGCCACAGGTTTAAGGACTTCTTCTTCCATCTACCCTTTGTGTGGGAGGGGAGTTCAAGACGCCTCCTCAAATGCCCCTACCGCTAGTGTGGGATACCATAGTTCAAGTATTTAGGTCACAGAGAGTCTGAGGGACTCCTCACTACCCATACAAAATCTATAGTACCCTGAAAGTTGAAGTGATGTGAAAGAAAGCAGAAAATGATGAATTTGGGGGAACCTCTCCCCTGAAAAGTGGAGTACTGTGAATTTAGGGGAAACATCTCCCCAGAAAAAGTAACAGAACCTGAGAATACTATAAATAGGGGAGGACAGAATGAGCTGATGCTACTGGTACTCCTTTGAAGGAGATCTCTACCAGCTTGGATGATTAAATTAACTACAGAGAGAAGTTTACCTTGTTAGAGTAGACTTGTTTGGGCAACTCCTAAGACTAAGGAGGAGTCCTGTCTCTATTTCTCAACTTCCCATCGAAAAAACGGCAGAGCAGGCTTTCCTGATAGGCTGATTGAACTTTTAACTTTGCCTCCTAAAGTCTCCCTAAGATTGTGTAAAGCCCTAAATATGTATGCTTCTCCTTTCGTTCAGGGTTATTACTGTCTACCTATCGACTTCCCATCAGCTGATGCTAATTAAACTTTTTATCTTCTAGCCTGGCCCCTGATTTATTGACCTCCAGTCAAATGGACTACAAGGAGGGAGGAATTACTCTCTGAGAGGGTCTTAGTACCTTTGGGTTGAGGAATTCCTCAACAGTGACTTGCCTGGGGTAAAGCCTGTCCAAGTCCTCTTTAATCTTAGCTTCTTCCCTCTGAGATGATCCTCAGTTTACACCCTACAGATCTTGTTTGTACATGGTTGTTTGCATTAGACAGTGAGCCCCTTGAAAGCAGGGACTATTTGTTGCCTTTCTTTGTTTTCAGTGTTTAGCACTATGCCAGGCATATAGTAGGCAGCTAATATGTTTGTTGACTTGAAAATGGAATTCAGGTCTAATTTAATTTTATTTTTCAATTAACAAATATTTGTTTTTCTCTCCCTCTTACCTTCCCCAATTGGGAAAAAAAACAAAAAGAAAAACAAAATCCTTGTAACGAATATGTAATAAAATAAAGTCCCACCAAGTCTCATTGTCCTTCTGACTTCTGAGTCCATTACTTCTCATTCATATGGTTAATGTCACAGGGTCCTCTGGACTCTCAGAGAGTCATTGAACTGATGCAGAACTTAGGGTTTTCTGATTACTGTCTCCTCTGTACACCACCTAGCTGCCGTAAAAAGTGGTAGAGCTGGGTCTCCCTCCAGGCTCTACATCCCAAGACTTTTCCTCCAAACCAGTCAATAGTCAGTTAACAAACATTTATCAAGCGTCTACTATGTGCCACGTACTGTACTAAGCACTGGGAACACAAAGAGTCAAAAGACAGTCCCTGCCCTCAAGGAGCTCACATTCTAGTGGATGGATTCAAACCTAATGGATAAAGTAGGGATTCTTAATTTCTTTTTATTTTGGGTGTAGCATGGAGACCTCCTGCAGTCTGGTGAAGCCTCTGGATCCCTTCTGAATTATTTTAAATGGATAAAACAAAACGCATACGATGAAATTATAATAATAACAGCATTTATGTAGCATTTGGCTCTTTACTGTGTTAGCTCATGCAGATCTCACAACAACCATTCTTAGAAGTAAGTATCTCTAGGAAGGAGGGAGGGAAGGAAGGGAAGAAGAGAGGAAGGATGGAAGACATTATTAATGGTCTTCTTTGTGCCAGGCACTGGGTTCAGAGAAGGGGAAGGTCATCTAGCATTCAAGCGCCTACTATGTGCTTTACAAATATGGCTTCATTCAATCCTCACAGTAACTGGGGGAGATGGGTGCTTTTATCATCCCCAGGTGAGGACACTGGCGCATACGGGATAAATTACATTGATTTGCTCAGGGGCGCATAGCTAACAAATGCCGGAGTTAGGACTTGAACTCTTGACTTTCCTGTCTCCAAGTGCTCCGCTTACCATCCCACCCTACCAAGTTTCCAGAATTGCCAAGGCAATTAGTTATGTTGAACTACAGTTAGCACAGCGCCTGGCCCCACTGTAAGTAAACGCTTAATAAACAAACGCCTGTGCACGACTAGACTTCTTTCTAAAAGGCAAATTCGCGTGCTCCCGCCTCCCCAGCCGCGTGGGCAGCTCAGACTCAGGTTCCCCTTGGGGCAGAGGGGCGGGGATGGGCGCTGAGTGCGCACGCGCTGTCCCACCGGCGCATGCGCGCCACCCGGCGTGCCGTCAGCCCAACGACTCCGGGTGTGCGCAGGCGCAGGCCGACATTCGCGAGGCGCCTCGTGAGGGCGTCGTCCTCGAGGCCGGGTGGCTGAGGAGCCTGGGCCGGCCCGCGAGCCCGCGAGCCGGGGCCATGTCGGACACCTTCTCGGCGTGGGACTACGCGGTGTTCCTGGGCCTGCTGCTCGTCTCGGCCGCCCTGGGCGTCTACTACGCGTTCGTGGACGGCGGCCAGAGCACGGAGGCCGACTTCCTCATGGCCCGGCGCGGGCTGACGGCGGCGCCCGTGTCCCTGTCGCTCGCGGCCAGCTTCATGTCGGCCGTCACCGTGCTGGGCACGCCGGCCGAGGTGTACCGCTTCGGGGCCGCCTTCCTGCTCTTGGGCGTCGCCTACGCCCTGGTGGTCATCGTCGCGTCCGAGATCTACATGCCGGTCTTCTACCGGCTCGGGGTCACCAGCACCCACGAGGTGGGCGGGGCAACGCGGCTGGTGGTGCGCCTGTTGTGTGCGGGCACGTGGCGGGGGGGAGGGGAAAGATATACAGAAAAGCTGAAAGAAAACCCAGCCTGCTCTCGGAGACCTTACCTTCTGGGAGGCAGAGACAATTTAGGAAACTCACAGGAGCACAAGATAGAAGGGCATGTGGTGTGGAAGCACCTACTGTGTGCCATTAGACTAAGCAGGGGGGTGCAGGATATAAAGAAAGGCCAAAAACAAGTCATTTACCATTGAAGCACTTACTACACTCAGGCACTGAGGTAAGGGGGAGGGGAGGGTACAAGATACAAAGAAAGGCCCCTGGAAAAAAAGTCTTCTTTTAAGTCCCAGCTGAAAATTTCACCTACAAGAAGCCTTTCTTGATCTTTCTTAATGCTAAGCCCCCCCCCCTTTTTTATTCCCTGAATTGAAAATAATTTTTTTAATTTAAAAGCCAGAATAACAAAACAAACCAATCAGCCAGTAGACTTTTAGCTCTTTGGCAAAGGCATTTTCAAATGGCATACCAAGAACCATAGTTAACAAAGAATTTTTCCCCAAACCAGTGGAATGGTCTAACACCACTACACACAGACGCGCTGGGAGGTTGGAGGGAAGAGTGGTCACAAACTTAAAGAACGACGGGAAAAGTATATGAAACACATGAGGTCGATACAAATCACTACTCCAGAATTGCAGGGCCTCAAAGCCCTTTCTCTAGAGGCTCCTCCAGAAGTTCGCTACATGGTATCTGTGATGGACAAGTTACTCCACTGTTCATCAGGGCTGGTGTTTGTGATTAGTGGCAGCCATGATGGACTTGTTCCTCGTGTGGTGTGGTTTCTGAGCTGGGTGGGTCAGTCTACTGATGAGCTGGGTCGTGTAAGTCATTTGGCTGTTATACTGGCTCTTCACAAAGTTCATATGCTCTAAGGCTTTCCTAGACCAATTGTTCAGCCACTGAAATACAGTCAGACAGGCAGACAAGACACTTTGCTACTGGACTCTTCTCAGGGCACGATAGCTTGCTGGGTAAGTCAACCCTCTGGCCTTTGTGGGCTTGTTTTTTGATAGGCAGCTACAGTCACCATCAGCCAACATCTTGTCTGGGTCACACTGTGCTTTATCCAGCTTGGGTACTACAATAGTTTCAGCTAGGGCAACTATCATGGGCTGAGAATTAGTAGAAGCCTCTCCATTTTGACTCTAAGGTTCATCACCTCCGGTCGAAAGGTAGAGTTTAGCTTTGTTTTGTTTTTGTTTCATAATCTTTCTTGATTCAAAGCCAGTTCCCTCACTAAGTTATTTTACCTTGTCTTTTGGTGTTCAGCACCATTTTGGTCAGTTAAATTTCTTAGACATTGTTTGTTTGTTTGTTTTGGTGGAAGGGGAGGAAAGATGGAGCCTGGGCCTAGAAGCAATTGAGTTATTCATACCTCAGATACTTCTTCAAGTATAGATGTTTATCTTGCATCTGAATGTCTTTTTTTTATGTTGGATGTCTCTATGATTTCACTTGTTGTTGTTGTCCAGTCATGTCCTACTCTTTATGAATCCCATTTGGGGTTTTCTTGGCAAAGATACTAGAATGGTTTGCATTTCCTTCTCCAGCTCATTTTCTAGATGAAGAATTTTTATGTCTTTCTTGAATCTTGTACTTGAAGATCAATTTTTTTGTTGAGCTATGGCCTTTTTATCAGGAAGGTTTGGAAGTCTCCTATTTCATTGAATATCCATCTCCTCCTTGGAAAAATCATGCTCATTTTTGCAGGTAGTTGATCCTTGGCTGGAGTCCAAGCTCCTTTGCATGTTCCATGCCCTGCGGTCCTTTAATGTAGAAGCTGCAAGGTCCTGTGTAATTTCTGTGGTTCCATGATATTTAAAACTGTTTCTTTCTGGCTGCTTGCAGCACTTCTCTTTCATCTGGTAATTTTGGAATTTTGCTATTAATTTCTTGGCGTCTTCAATTTGGGATCTCTTTCAGGTGGTGAGCGGTGTATTCTTTCTATGGTTATTTTACCTTCTGGTTCTAGGACTTCAGGGCACTTTTCCTATATGATTTCTCAAAGATACTGTCCAGGCTCTTCTTTTCATCATGATTTTCAGGTAGTCCAATAATTTTTAAATTGTCTCTCCTGAATCGATTTTCCAGTGGGTTGTTTTTACCAATGAGGTATTTTACATTTTCATCTGTTTTTTTCATTTTTTTGTTTGTTACTGATTCTTGCTGTCTCATAGAGTCATTAATTTCCATTTTTCCAATTCTAGCTTTTAACAGATTGTTTTCTTCTGCTAGTTTTTGTACTTCTTCTTCAGTTGGCCAATTGTGTTTTTTAGGGAATGCCGCAGGGTACTTACCCACCTGGGGCCCCTTGTAGGTCTGCCTCCTTGGTTTTGCTGAGGCACTGGGAGACCGGTTTGCTGGCTGCTGCACTGCTGCTCTCTGTCTTTCTTCTAGTTCAGCTGTTCCAGGTTTTTCCTGGGGTGATATTTTCTGGCTTTTCAGATTGGAGAGAGTGAGAGCGACTACCTTTTTACTCTGCCATCTTGGCTACTGGAAGCCAGGCCCCCTATTTTTTAAAGATAATTTTTATCCCCCCCCCAATTACATGTAAAAGCAATTTTTTCATTATTTTTAAGTTTTGAGTTCCAAATTCTATTCCTCCCTCCACTCTCTCTTCCTGAGATGGAAGCAATCGGGCATAGGTTATACAT
Source organism: Phascolarctos cinereus (assembly GCF_003287225.1). Classification (NCBI taxonomy): domain Eukaryota; kingdom Metazoa; phylum Chordata; class Mammalia; order Diprotodontia; family Phascolarctidae; genus Phascolarctos; species Phascolarctos cinereus. The sequence continues at coordinate 270,526,389 of NW_027555514.1, read as the reverse complement.
GTGCAATCATGTAAAATTTCCATATTAGTGATTTTGTGCAAGAAGTCTTGACAAAAAAAGTAAAAAATAGTGTGCTTCAGTCGTAAAAACATCAGTTTTTTCTCTGGAGGTGGATAATGTTTTTCATTCATAAGTCCTTTGGAATTGTCTTGGATCATTGCATTGCTGAGAGTAGCCAAGTGATTTACAATTCTTCATCAAACAACATTGCTGTTATTGTGTTCTCCTGGTTTTGCTCACTTCCCTCTGTATCAGTTCATGGGTGTTTTTCCAGGTTTTTGTGAAACCATCGCCCCATATACTTTTTTACCACACAACAGTATTCTATTACATTCATATACCACAACTTGTTCAGCCATTCCCAGATTGATGGGCATTGCCTCAATTTCCAATTCTTAAGCTACCACACAAAGTGCTGCCATAAATATTTTTGTACGTGTGGGCCCTTTTCCCTGTTTTATAATACCTTTGGGATACAGACCTGGCAGTGGTATTGCCGGATCAAAATGTGTATTGATAGGGCCTTTTATCCTATGGCCTTATTTGTGGGTAGTTGTTTGTGTGTTGTCTCTTTTATCAGATTTTGAGAACCTTGAGGGCATGGACTGTCCTTTGCCTTTCTTTGTATACCCAGTGCTTAGCACTGTTTCCGGCATATACTAGGCACTTAATAAATGCTTATTTACTGACTATTTTTTGACCAATTTCCATTCCATTGCCCTTTGGGAGAGACACTGCAAAGTACCCCAGAGAGGTGTGGAAAACAAGAGGGGGAGACTGAAGGCAAGGAAAGTTAGTGCAGTGGCTTTTTCAGACCTCATACTAGCTATTCCAATGTGGAAAAAAAAGTTAAGTGTGTATACTATGTTCCAGGTTTGGGGATTCAAAGGCTGAAAGAAAAACCAGTCTGCTCTTGAGGACCTTCCCTTCTCTTGGGAGACCAAGAAACAAGTTAGGAAACTGCTCCAGGAGTACAAGAGAGATGGAGTGAGCAGAGAAGCAGTAGTGGGGTCCAGGCACGCACGTTTCAGGGATGTCTTTGGGATTTCTTCCCCAAACTGTGGAAGAGATAGCCCAATTTACACAGGGTTTTCCCCGAAGTCTTTTCAGGATATTAAAGCTTATTAAGTTTATTCTTGTGAACAAGTTTTCCCGTGGTCACAGAGTTGCTGGACTCTCCCTTGCTTGCAGGGTTAAAATATAAAGACCCTGAGGGGTTGCACTTACCAGCTTTACTTTATTCACATTGTTCTTTCACACAGACTTCACATTCTTGCTTGATCTGAACATTTACTGGATTTGATAAGCTGGCTTCTGCCAGAAACAATTCCTCCATGCGCTCTTCTCCCTGTACTTAATAATCTCTAGTGGCTCTCTGTCATCTCCAGCACTTTGTCATTCAGAGAAGCACCCTCTCTCCAAGTTATTTCCTTTCACTGCGATCCAGTAAAATGTTCCTTGAACAAGATTCTTCATTTTCCTACTGCAGGCATTTTCATATTCTGTCTCCCAGACCTGAATGCTTCCTTCTCTAAGTATCAGCTAAAATCCCACCTTCTGTAGGAAGCCTTTTCCAATCTTGATTCTTGTGCCTTTCCCATGTTGGTTATCTCCAGGTTTTATTTTTTCTTTTTTTTTGTTGGCTAGGTAGTGGATTTAAGTGACTTGCCCACAGTCACACAGCTAGTAAGTGTTTTGTGTCTGAGGCTGGATTTGAACTCGGGTCTCACTGAATCCAGGGCCGGAGCTTTATCTACACTGTGCCACCTAGCTGTCCCGTCTCCAGGTTGGCTTGTGTATATAGCTTGTTTGTGCATAGTGTTTTGTCTTCCCCATTAAATTGTGAGGTTCTTGAGAGGAGGGACTGGCTTTTACCTTTTTTTTTATTCCCAGTGCTTAGCACAGTTCCTGGCATGTAATAGGTGCTTAATAAGTGTTTATTGACTGTCGACTGACTATTACCTTCTTTTGGATATTCTGAAGTTTAGGAATGTCCTTAAACTGAGGTGTCTGGAACTGAACACAATACTCATTGATAAAAATGATAAACTGTGCAGAGAAAAGCACAGGTCCTTGGGGGGTGCTCTGTCCAGTGATTCAATCACTTTTAAACCTGAGTCATTGTCTAATCTATATTGCTCCATATTTTTCCAGAGGAATAGTAGGAGATACTATTTCAAAAGTTTTGTTAAAATTTTGATAAACAATATCTATAACATTCTCCTAGTTCAGCAGTCTTGTAAAAACAAAAAAGGAAATGCTGTAGATTTAGTTTACCTGGATTTTGGCAAAGCATTTGATAAAGTATTTTATCTTACTATGTGAAAAGCTGGAGAGATGCAAATTAGATGGTGATACAGTTAATTATTTCAAGTAGTTTTTTAGTTGATTGTCTGGTTCTGTTAAATATATGATCATATCATCTGCAGAGAATGATAGTTTTGTTTCCTCATTGCCAATTCCTACAATTTCTTTTTCTTCTCTGATTGTTATAGCTAACATTTCTAGTACAATATTGAATAATAGTGGTGGTAATGGGCATCCTTGCTTCAAGAACACTGATCTTATTTGGGAAGGCTTCCAGAGGTCTGTCGTATCCAACTTATCTAAAATTATATTTACTTCTTTAACTTCTTTCTTGTTTATTTTATGGTTAGAGTTATCTTGTTCTGAGAGGGAAAAGTTGAGGTCTCCCACTACTATAGTTCTATTGTCTATTTCCTTCTGTAATTCACCTCCTTTAAGATGCTATACCACTTAGTACATATATGTTTAATATTGATATTACTACATTGGCTATGGTACCTTTTAGCAAGCTGTAGTTTCCTTCCTTATCTTTTAATTAAATCTACTTTTGCTTTTACTTTGTCTGAGATCATGATTGCTACTCCTGCCTTTTTTTAAAATTTAACTTCAGTTTAAGCACAGTAGATTCTGCTCCAGCCCCTTACTTTTACTCTACGTGTGTCTCTGTGCTTAAAGTGTTTCTTATAAACAGTATATTGTAGGATTCTGGTTTTTAATCCACTGTGCTATCTGCTTCTGTTTTATGAGAGAGTTAATTCCGTTCATATTAACAGTTATGATTATTAACTATGTATTTCCCTCCTTCCTATTTTTCTTCCTGTTTATCCTTCTTGCTTTCCCTTCATCCTTTCCATCCTTGCCAGTGTTTTGCTTCTGATCGCTGCCTCCCCCAATCTGCCCTCCTTTCTTTCAGTCTCCCCCTCTTTACTTTTTTCTCCTTCTCTGTAAGGTAAGATAGATTTCTCTACCTAACTGACTGTGTATGTTATTCCCTTTTTGAGCCAATATGGATGAGAGTAAGGTTCAAGTGTACACAGTGCCCATCCTCCCATCTTCCCCTTCACTGTAATAGGTCTTTCTTTCCTCTTCATGTGGGATAATTTACCTCATAATCTTTCCCTTCTTTCTGTTCTTAGTGTCATTTTCTTTCTCGCCCCTTAAATTTTTTTTATGTCCTACCCTCAATCACCTTATTCTTCTTATTCACTAACTTCTGCTTCTGTATACTCCTTCTAACTACAGTAGTAGTGATACAGTTTTTAAGAATTACAAGTATACATCTTCCCGTGTAGGGATGTAAACAGTTTAACCTTACTGAATCTCCTGTGTTTTCTCTTTCCTTTTTACCTTTTTATGCTGCTTTTGAATCTTGAAATTGAAAATAAAATTTTTTGTTCAGCTCTAGTCTTTTAATCAGGAAAGCTTGACAGCCTTGTATTTCATTAAATGACCATTTTTTTCCCCCTGAAGGATTATGCTCAGTTTCAAAAGGTAGGTGATTCTTGATTATAGTCCTAGCTCCTTTGCCTTTCAGAATATTGTATTCCATGCCCTCCGATCCTTTAATGTTGAAGCTGCTAAATCCTGTGTAAATCTGACTGTGACACCCTGACATTTGAATTGTTATTATTATTTTTTAAGGCAGTTGGGATTCAGTGACTTGCTCAGGGGTCACACAGGTAGTAAGTGTCAGGTGTTTGATCTGAGGCCAAATTTGAACTCAGGTCTTCCTGACTTCAGGGCTGGTCCTCTATCTGCACCACCTAGCTACCCAACATCTGAATTCTTTCTGGCTGCTTGCAGTATTTTCTCCTTGACCTGAGAATTAATGGATTTTGGCTATAATATTTTTGGGAGTTCATTTTGGATCTTTTTCCAGAGGTGATTGGTGGGTTCTTTCAGTGTCTATTTTACCCTCTGGTTTTAGGACATCAGGGCAGCTTTCTTTGATAATTTCTTGAAGTATGATGTCCTGGTCCTTTTTTTCATCATAGCTTTTGGTTTAATAATTCTTAAATCATCTGTCCTAGATATATTTTCCATGTCAGTTGTTTTTCCAATGACATATTTTACATTTTCTTCTATTTTTTATTCTTTTGATTTTGTTTAATTGATTCTTGATGTCTTATAGAGTCAGTAGCTTCCACTTGTCCAGTTCGAATTTTTAAAGACTTATTTTCTTCAACAAAAGTTGCTTCAATCTTGATTTAGACACCATCAGTTCTTTCTCTGGGGATAGATAGCATTTTTCATCTTAAGACCTTGAGAGTTGTCATGGATTGTTGTATTGCTGAGAATAGCTAAGTCATTCATAGCTGATCATCTTACAATAAATATTGCTGTTACTTTGTACCCAGTACATTCACTTTGCATCAACCCATGTAAGTCTTTGCAAAATCATCCTGCTCATCATGTCTTATAGTACAATAGTATTCTATTGTAATTACATGATATAAATTATTCAGCCATTCCCCAACTGATGTGAATCCCCTCAATTTCTAATTCTTTACACCCAGAAAAGCTGGGTGTTTTTTGTTTTTTATCTCTTTTGGATATAGACCTAGTAGTGATACTGCTATGTCAAAGGGTATGCATGGTTTTATAGCTTTTTTGTAGCCCTTTATTGCCCAAGTTCCAAATTGCTCTGTGGAATGGCTTAATCAATTCATAACTCTGACAACAGTACATTAATGTCTCATTTTTTCCACATCCCCTTCAACATTTGTCATTTACCTTTTCTGTCCTGTTATCTCATAGGTATGAGGTAGTACCCAGAATTGTTTTAACTTGCATTTCTCCAATCAGTAGTGAGTTATAATATTTTTCATACAGCTATAGATAGCTTTAATTACTTCATCTGAAAACTGATTATATCTTTTGCTCATTTATCAGTTGAGGAATGGCTCTTATTTTTATAAATTTGACACAGTTCTCTATATGTTAGAGAAATGAGGCCTTTATCAGAGAAACTTGCTTCAAAATTTTTTTTTTACAGTTTCTATTGCTAACTGTATTTCCCTTTGTCCTATTTTCCCTACCCCCCTTTATTCTATTCTCTCTCTCCTTTCACCCTGTCCCTCCTCAAAAGTGTTTGGTAATGATTACCCCTTCCCTCATTCTGCCCTCCCTTCTGTCATACTCCCGTCCCCCATCTCTTATCTCCTTCTCTTTCTATTTTCCTGTAGGATAAAATAGATTTCTATACCCTAATTTTTGTACATTTTTTAATGTATTTTTTTGTGCTTCCTTTATCAGGCTGTAGATTTTTTTTCATGATTCTTTTGCATCATTCGCGTTTGTTTTTCTTCTACCTCTGCATGTAGACATTTTAACATTATTGTCTTCTTCTGAGTTTGTGCCTTGATCTTCCCTGTCACTGTAATAACTTTCAGTGGTCAGGTATTTTTTTCCCCTCATCTTTCCCATCCTATTTCATTACTTTTAAAGCTGAACTCTGTTCCTGGGGTGAAAGAGGCACTGTCCCATGCTTCTTGTGCTGGGGGCTGTAGGCCCTGGCTGTTTGCCTGGAGCCCACAGGGGATGCTTATGCTGTGCAGGGGTCTGGCACCTTGCCTGGTGCTGTACTGAGGTGTGGGTGGAGTGGGGTAGGGTGGGGGGTAGGGTAGCTGATGTTATTGGTGGGTACAACTGGTTCTGTGCTGAGGAATGTGGTGAGGGGGGGGATTGGTGCTTGTGCCTGCCTGTTTGCCCGGTGCCGTACTGGGGCTTAGAACCTTCTGCTGGCTTGTTGAGGTGGGGTCTGCTGTTGGCTTGCCAGGATGCTGCCTGCCCTGGAATGCACTCGTCTTTTACCTGAGTAGGACAGACCTTTCCTGCCAAAGTTGTCACAGACTAGAAAATTGTTTCATCCTGTCTTTTTGTTGGTTCTGCCATTCCAGAATTCATTCTGGGGTGCTATTGTATAGTTGTTTGGAGGGGAATATGGGAGGATCCAGGCAATTTCCTGCTTATTCTGCCATCTTGACTCCCGTCAACAAGGAGTGTTTTGTTTGAGGGACAGCAGGTAGGCCAGTGTCACTTTATGAAAGAATGCGTGGCGGAGAGTAAGAAGGACAGGAAGGTTGGAGGTGGGAGTTTGTGAAGATCTTTAAATGCCAGAGTGTTTTTGAGGGCCACTGGAGCTTATTAAATAGAAGGGTTGACATGTTCATATCTGCATTTTAGGAAAATCTGTTTGGTGGCTGAATGGAGGATGGATTTGAGTGGGTAGAGACTTGAGACAGGCTGATCCGGCTGCAGGATATTGCAGTAATTGAGGTGTGAAGGGATGAAGGTTTGCACTAGAAAAGTGTCAGAGGAAAGAAGGTGTCGGTATATTTGAGAGACGTTACAAAAGTGAAGTTGACAGAACCTTGGCAACAGATTGGTTGGGGTGGGGTAAAAGATAGTAAGGAGTCCAGGATGACTCCTAGGTTGCAACCCTGAGTGACTAGGAGGGTGATGGGCCCGTGAAAGTAATTGGGAAGCTTCAAATGGAGGGAAGGGTCTTAAGGGGAAAGATAATGAATTTCATTTGGGACATGATGAGTTTAAGGTATCTACTGGACATTTAGTACTAGATGTCTGAAGAACAGTTAGATATGTGAAACTGGAAGTCAGCAGAGAGGTTGGGGAAGATAGATAAATTTAAGAATTATCAGCCTAGAGATGATAGATAATTAGTTCATGGGGCCAAAGTCCATCTCCCTGCAACTCTTGTTGGATTTTTGTTTTCTTTTCCTAAGGGTTTTTTAGTTTCCGTTTTTCTGTTTTACTCTTTCTGGTGTCAGTGTTTCCTTTTCATTTTTCCTTTGCATGTAGGAGCTGATGAGATTAGCAAGTGAAGTAGTATAGAGGGAGAAGAGAAAAAGGCCCAGGATAGAACCCTGAGGGACACCTGTGGTTAGAAGTTGTGGTCTTGATGAGGATTCAGCAGAGGAGACTAGGAAGTAATAGTCAGGTAGGAGGAGAGCCAGGAGAGAGTGGTTTCCTGGAAACTAAGAGAGAAGACAGTATCAAAGAGAAGAGGATGATTGTTTTGGAGGCTTCAGAGAGTTCAGGAACAATGAGGATTCAAAAAAAGGCCATTGCATTTGGGAACTAGATAATTAGTACTTTTGAAGAGAGCAGTTTTGGTGGAATAATGAAGTCAGAAGCCAAGTTGTAGAGAGTTAAGAAGAGTGGGAGAAGTGGAGATATCTGTTGTAGACTGCTTTCAGCAGGATTTTTGCCACAAGGGGCAGAAGAGATACAGAATGATAATGGTCGTGGAAGGATCAAGTGAGAAATTGTTTTGGATGGGAGAGACACGGTCATGTTTGCAGGGAGTAGGGAAGGAGTTAGTGGACCGGGAAAGACTTCAAGATAAGTGAGAGAGTTGGGACGAATCTCTTGGAGGAAACAGTTTGGAAGCGGACCACTTATGCAGGTAGAGGGTTTTGTTTTGGCAACAAGTAGAGCCACATCTTTGTGTGAGACAGGTGAAGGAGATAGTGCAGAAAGCATCTATCTGGGTGATAGGAGATGATGAAGAAGGAGCTCTCAATGAATGGAATCTATTTTTCTATAAAATATGAGGCAGATTTTTCATCTGAGAGAATGGGGAGAGAGGGAACCATGGGAGGTTTGAGGAAGGCAAAAATCTTTGTAAGAGCTGCTGTGGAGAGTGGGATGGTGAGTAGATAAAGGAAGTATAGAAGAATTGTCTAGCATCAGTGAGAGTCCATTTGAGGTTGTGTGGCATTAATTTGTAGTGGACCCAGTCAGCATGTTTGCATGATTTTCTTTAACTTTGTTCAACAGCAGTTGTGTAGGACCACAGTCAGCAAATGGTGGGAGTGATCTAAGACTAAGGCTTAGCAGGGTGTAATTGTTGACAAGAGAAGAGGGCCCAGGGGCTTAAGAAGGCATTGTAGCGTTGAACTGGTTCACTATCTTAAAAGATGGAGAAAAAAGGAGAAAGTACCTAGTGGACAGTTGATGGCCTAGAAGAGAACTGTATGGTTGAGGGATTGGAGGTCATAAAGTGTGGATGAAGAATAGAGTTTAGAAATTTAGAGGAAGTCTATGGTTAGAGAAGAGATGTCAGAGTTCATGAACTCTGGAGGGTAGTACATTCATGAGTGGTGGCAAAATCGGAGGGTCTGACCCATCTTTGTAGGGCTGAGTTGGATTGGAAGAATAGATCTTCAGAAATGAGTAGATTGAGGACTTGAACGGAGGTGTTTGAGGGAGTTTGAGTATATTTGTTGAAGTTCCCTAGTATGGCATCTGAAAAAGAGTTGGGGAGGAGAGAAAGTTTGTAAGCTAGATATTGAACTTGTTGAGGAAAGAATAGGAGTGTCCTGGAGGTTTGTAGACAACAGCTACTAGGATTTTGATTGGATGGAATTGAACATATTGCTATATTCTGATTTAAAATTTGTTCGGACATTTATTAATGATACTGGTCTTGATGGTCTTTTTCTGTAGTTTAAAGAGCAAGACTTTCTCCAAACAAATTGGATAATATACTATCCTTATTTTTGAAAACAGATTATGTAGCAGTGAGATGATTTGTTTAAGTGTTTGATAGAATTCTTTTGTGAATCCATTTACTCCTAATTTTTTGTTTTAAGCTGACTATTAAAACTCATTTAATGGCCTTTTAAATTTCTTTTTTCTGATGGCAGTTTGGTTAGATGATCTTTCTTGTTTTATGAATTTGGATATTTAATTTTAAAAAAAGATAGTTCCCCCCCTCCCCTTTTAAAAAAATTTCAGTTAGTTGGGCTTTAAGTATACAATTGTCTCTGATAATATTTTTATTTACTCTTCATTTGATTTCTCCTTTTTTAGTTGGTAACAGTTTTTCTCTATAGTTAACTGTTTTACTTATTAAAGACTCAACTTTGTTTTATTTATTTAAATTGTTTAAAAAATGCATTAAAATTTCTTTTGATCTTATGGTGTCATGCTTATTTTAGATATATTTTATAAACGGCAAACATCAATCTTTTTATTTTTGCTTATAGAAGCACTTAGCTTAATAAATTTGCCTCTAAGAACTTATTTAGCTACATTCAATACATGTTGATACATTGTATAGTTATTGTTTAACATTTTATTGTTTCTGTAATCTGTTCTTTGATTCAAGCATTATCAGACTGATCATGTTTTTAGCTTGTGCATTTTGAAGTTCCCTTATTGATTACAATCCTACTTTTCTTATGTATTGTGAACATAGTATTTAAAATGTGTTTTTCTACATTAATTTACAAATACCTTTATGCTTACAGTATAAACAGTTTTTTAAATGTCCCATACTTCTTTCAGTAAAAAGTAGATTCTTATAAACTCATTTAATTTTCTTTATTTTATTATCTAATCTATTTTTTCCAACATTTTGTTGAATTCTGTAACCTCTTTATTTTTCTGCCTGACCTTGTGAAAGTGGAGTGTCTAGAACCTTTTGCAGTTCAGTTAGTTTTTTAAAAAAATACATACTTTCTCTGTCATTAGCGGGTGTATGTGTGTATGTGTGTACTTCGTTACTCTTGATATAAGTATTGATAGAATTTAACTGTTAATGGTGCCTTTTATCTTTACATAGCAGCCTTCTGAGCTCATACTGTTTGGTCAGCCACAGTTGAACACATTGTACCTTGACCCTAACATAGGGATGTCATTTTCGTCCTCTTTGAGGAATGTTAAGGCCTCTCCTGAACTTGTCTTTTTGAGTTGCCATTTTTTCCAGAACCATTGGATCCAGAGTATGCAGGGGCCCTTTGAGTGTGTTAAGGATGAAGCCCCACCCTGAGCTCATACAATTTGTTGTTTGAACCCAAGCTGAACTCCCTGTGTATTCTTGGGAGTCAAGACAGGTGCCAGTTAGTCTGCACCAATTGGGAAACTGTTTCTGTAGCAGGATCCTTGTAGATAAGCAGACCCTCCTGTCTTCACAGTCTAGCAGTTCCCAGGAGAAAAGAATGCTGCTTTTGCCATCTCCTTGCTTCTCCACTTTGAGAGGGGTTTTATCTTTTTCTCACCTTTACTTCACCTTTCCCTCTCTCATTCTACTCTCCTTTAGGAGATTTCTGGCTTCTCCTTCTCCCTTTTTTGTACTTCTATGTGATTGTGAACTCTTTGCTTGGGCTTTGGGTTCCACATGCATCTTCATTTTTCTATTATTAATAGAAATATTAATAGAAATTAATAGATTTATTAAATCTTGTTGCAATACACATGTCTCATTGATTGTGGTTTTGTTTTTGGTCAGCAGAATGAAGGGCAACAACCAGGAGCCATGTTTATCTCCCTTAATTCTTTTTAACTTGAATTCAGCTTTGTCCAAAATTATAACTACATAAACCATGACCCAGAACTCATGACTCTTCTGTGGATTTGGTTTAGTTTTGGGAACTTTTCATGTACCATCTCTGTGGCTCATGCCACCACTAAGGGTTTCCCCTAGAAACGTTAGAATTTGACTCTTGTCTCCAGAAAAAATGAAGAAGGTCAACACCCATGTAAAAAACTCAGGCTAGGTAACAAGCCATCATACTTAGGGCAGGCTTTATTTGATGTAACAACAAAGCACCAAAAAAAATCCATAAAGGACTCGTATCGTCTTCTCTCCTTCTTTGGAAGGCTCCACCTTCCTGAGGGGTCTCTACAACCTTGCGTGCTTGTTTTAAGTTAGGTGCCTCCTTTCTCCTTTTAAAAGCAGGAAGAGCTTGGGGTTGCTGGATAGTCGATGGGAATGGGCAGAGTTCTCCACACTCCTAGACTGTGGACAGGGCCTCCTTACCAGGGGAAAGCCTGAATTCAGGGGTGATGAATTTCTTGCAGCCTCTGCCACTGAAATACTATTGAGTGTACATATTGGAGCACCAGGGAAACTCAAGGATTGGGCTTGTTTTTTTGCATCTTGGTTCTCACTTGATCCAGTAACTCATTCTCTTTTGTATGGTAACTTGTTATTTTAATCCTCTTCATTTGGTGCCCATCTCTTAGTCCATGTGATTTTTTTGTTGGGGGCAGGTTGGGGGGAGGAAAAAGGAATGGACATAGGCTTCTTCTAGGAACCTTGGCCTGTGACTTTCCCTTCTCTTTACGTTTCTGTCTCTAGTTCTGCACACTGTGCTCCATGTGTAGCCATCTTTTGAAGGCCATGTTCAAGGGTGTAGTTCATATAGATGAACTAGCCAAGTGTCATCAAAATCCTCCATCAGTTATCCGTGTGCTGTGAGTAGGTGACAAGTACTCAAGAAAAGACCACTTTATACTTTATCAAGGTATTATCAGTGCCAGAACCACTTTATACTTTATCAAGGTATTATCAGTGCCAGAACCACTTTATACTTTATCAAGGAGGTATTATCAGTCAAATGGGAGTTGGAAAGGAAAGGAGAGAAATGGTGAGATTTTAGCCCAGGGTAATGGAATAGGAACAGAGAAAAGAAATGGTGAGAATGGATTCTGGATTCTGTGCTTTTGAAGTCCTGGTAAAGTAGAGGATAAAGGGATGGGAAAAGAAGAGGAAGAAGCAAAGTCATACAGTCAGTTAATAAATTTGCAAAGCATTGACTATTGTGCCAAGAGCTGGGGATACAACTACTGAAAAGTCATTCCCTACCCTCAAGGAGCTTACAATCTAATGGGGGAAGAAGCTGAAAGGGGGCTGTGAGGAAGGTACTTTGGGGAGGGTTGGGTGGGAAATGAAGAGGTTGCTGTACCCTCCTTAAATAGAGGTTTTTAGAGGAGTTCTTTCCTCTGTTATTAATCAGAGGGGCCCCAGGGAGGATCTGTGGTCATGAAAAGTAGGATCCAGGTCCTTAGTCCTAGGTCCTACACTGTACTAGGTGAAATTAGTGATTTAGCACAGAGTTGTCAAAACTTACCTGTAGACCACTTGTTTAGCCCACAAAAAAATGCCCCAGTAGGTCCCAAACCAGATCAAAATACAATTGGGAAATGTTTAACTAAATAAAAATGCATATTTAGATTACATATTTTTTTGAAGTCTATATGTGACCTCAAGGGATCCCTTTCCATTTGAGTTTGACACCACTGATTTATTAACACGTCATACTCGGTTTGTCCCAGCAGTTCTTAGGTGTGTAGGCCTCCACCATGTTGCCCACATGCTAAGAAATACAATAATACTAGGGCATAAAAAATATCATATTAGACTTTTATCTGATAGAATTGGGGGTGTGGTATGTGCTGGAGAGTACAAAGGTCTTAGAAATGAGAAATCTGAAAAGAGGAAAGGGGAATTTAAGTGTGCAGTCGACTTCATTTTTTTTTCCCCTTGGAGGAAGTTTGGTATATAGGGAGTAGAGAGTTGGCACATGCACCAAGAAGATCTAGGTTTGAGTCCTGTCTCTGACACATCCTGGGTGACCTGGATCAAGGTATTTAAGCTCTCAGTGCTCCAAGCAACTGTCTATGGCTGTTGCAAAGAAGGTGCTGACCAGTGTTGATTGGAGTTCTCCAAATCAGTGAGCTCACAGATCCAATCCCTATCTCTAATGTATTAATGAATTCTGCCTGTCCTCCCTCATCTTGCTTTCCCATTCTTTGTTTTGATGTGCAGATTATATTGTCTGTGTATTTTTCCCACAGTCTTCTCATTGTCTTTGTGACTGGGTAGAGGGAGGTGGGAGATGGAGCAAGTGGTTTTATTTCCAGGCTTCTGCAATCCTGAGCTGGATAGGACCTAAGTAAAATCCTGACTGTTCCAGTCTTGGACAGCTAAACAATCTGAGGAGAAGAGTGGTTGCATCTGAAGCAACAGTTACTTTATTGGCTATATCTCTTCCTCATCCTCTGTTCTCACAACATTATATTCTTCTCATGGCAGGTATTGCCTAGAGTATATATGTATGTATGTAAGTATGTGTTCTGCATCTTCAGTCCATCACTTTTCTTGTCAAGAGGTGAGTAGTGTGCTTCATCACTGGTACTCTGGAATTATGGTTGGTCATTTCATTTATTAGAGTTCTTAAGTCTTTCAGAGTTTATTTTATAACATTGTATAAATTGTTCAGCTTTTGCTTACTTCATTCTGTATCAGTTCATATATTTTCCTACTTGCTCCTCATCTGTCCCTTTGATCAGTTCTCATGGTATAATAAATATTCTGTTACATCCATATACCATAATTTGTTCAGCCATTTCTTTCTTGATATTTACTTGTTTCTAGTTTTTTTTTTTTCCATTGCAGAAAGAGCTGCTGTAGGTGTAGGGAATTCTTTCTTTAAGCTGTTTAGGGTGAAAGGCCTGGTAGTTAGATCACTGTCAAAAATGTATGCAGTTTAGTGGCTTTTTGGGCATAGTTAAATTGCTTTCCAGAATGGCTGGACCATTTCACGGTTTTCATCAACTTTGCATGAATATGCATATTTTTCCTTTGCCCCTTCTAACCCAGTGGTGTTAATTTGCATTTTGACTAATTACTAGTGACGTGAAGCATTTTTTCATCTGGTCGTTGATAGATTGCATTTCTTTTTTTAAAAACTGCCAGTTCTTGTCCTTTGACCATTAATAAATTGTGAAATGACTCTTGTTATCCATTTGAATCAGTTTTTTCTATAAATCTTGGAAATGAGAACTTTATCAGGTAAAATTGCTGCAAAAATCTTTTTTCCCCCTAGTTAACTGTTTCTTTTCCAATTGTAGTTGCATCTGTTTTGTTTGCGCAAAATTTTAAAAATTTTATGTGATCAAGTTTCTCCATTTTATCTCTGTCATCATCCCTAGCTTTGGTTTGGTTGTGATCTAGTGGATAGCTGCCCCTGAGCCAGGACAACTTGGGATCAAATAACTGTCTCTGATCTATACTGTCTGAGTGACTCTGGGCAAGTTGTGGAAGATCTCCATGCTTCCTAGATGTGAAAGGTGATTTCTGTCTGGCTTTTCTCATCTGTTTAAGATGGGATCTTTTATCTCTAAGTTCAGCATTCATTTGGAGCATTTCTTGGTGTAGCTTCTTGTTCTTTTTCACCAGTTTGTGCAATATATTTACTTATCTCTGCCAGTGAGTTACTTTTATTTTGAGGTTCTATGTTTTCTTGTCATCCTTTCTCTTAGAATAATAATTACACACTTTTAATAATTTAAGGTTTATTTGTTTAGTCACAATCAGGTGAGGTAGGCAGTGCTGCAAGTATTATCATTATCCTTATTTTATAGATGAGGAAACTGAGGCTCTGAGAACTTGTGACTTGTCTGTTGTCGCACAGCTTGAGCCAGCAGGCATTTATTAAATGCTTACCATGTGCCAGATGCTGTGCTATAAGCACTGGGGACACAAAGAAAGGTGTGAAAGAGGTCACATTTTAATGGAAGAGACAACAATCTTGTGCATACAAGATAAATGCAGAATATATGGAAGGTAATCTCTGAGAAAAGGCATATTAGCAGGAATGGGTGTATACCTGGAGAGGCGTCTTGCTGAAGGTGGGATTTGAGCAGTCATTCAGAAAATTAAGGAAACAGAGGTGGAAGTGAGGAAGGAGAGCTTTCTGGACCTGGAGGATAGCAGTGAAAAGGTTTGGAGTCCGGATGTGGTGTGTGAGGGATAAAAGCTTGATTGTGGAGGGGAGCAAGTGTTGTAATGAGACCGATAGGGCAGTGTGATGACGGGCTTTGCAAGCTAGATAGACGACTTTGACTTTTTTGACTTGATCCTGGAAGTAATAGGAAGCCACTGCAGTTTTTTGAGTAGGGTAGTGACATGGTCAGACTTGCTTTTGGAAAATTAACTTGTTAGTTAGGAAGTGTCTGGGTTGAATTGGGAACCCAGTATTTGACTTTCTCTAGAATGTATCTTTCTCCCTTTCTACTTATTTTGACTTCTGTTGCTCAGTGCTTTGATCATTGACTTTCTAGTACACAGTCTGACACCGAAGAAGTTGTGGTGATTGGGAAAACAAAGACCTAGAATTCACAAAACCCTGTGCTGGATCAAGACCCTTACCTACCCTGTAGCCCCTCACAAAGTGAAATTGACCTGTTCGAGACCCTGTAGTGGAGGGCATCCCTTCGATGAATTTCTTCAGTTTAACCACTTTTACATAGTCACGGCAACATGATGATTTGCCTTGTTTAAATCTGTAGAGGGATGCTTAGGACTTTACTTAGAACTTGTTACTTGTAGAAAGAAAAAGATGTGCTCAATATTTTGGAAAACTTTTTCCTTTCATATTGCTAATAAAGAATCACTATTTTGTTTATTTGCAGTACCTGGAACTTCGATTTAATAAACAAGTTCGTCTTGTTGGAACAGTTCTCTTTATTGTTCAGATGGTAAGTAATTTAACAAGTTTCTCCTTTGTAATCTGAGTACTTTAAAACTTATTTGTGTATAAATAAATTTCTCAATAAATTAGAATGCATTTGAAAATAGAAAGAACCTATCATTAGATAGGAGAAGGAGCTTGAAACATTAAACATAATGAACAGTGAAATAAATTTTATAATGTTGGAGAATTCATTTGAATATACAGCATCCACTTAGAGAGGAAGCCTTATTTTAGGAAAGATTACTGATGCAGGAAGGTAGCCAGGAGGATGAAAGAGGAACTGTGCAGTATGGGAATTGATTGAAGGGTTGGCAGTGAGTTAATCTAGAGAAGACTTGGGAGTAACATTACAATTGTCCTTAATTTTTTGCAGGGCTGTCTTGTGGAAAAGGGATTAGTCTTGTTCTGCTTTACCCTAGAGGGTGGAACGAGGTGGTGAGGGTTGAAGTTGCAGAGACATGGTATGACAGTATGAGGACGTTGTCTTCATGTGAAGAAATTTTTTCTGATGATTGGGCGGTCTTAAAGTGGAATGAGGTTCCTGGGGGACATGTCAAGGATTCCTTATCACAGAACGTCTTAATTTCTTAGAGTGTCACAAAAGGGGATATCTTTTCAAGTGTGGGTGGGATGAGATCACATCCTGGATCCCTTTCAACACTTAGATTTTGATAATTTAGATCAGATAATTCTTAAAAACAGTTCATTACTACTTCTTTTGCCAAAGAAGTATACAAACCAAAAGTCTTATTCTTTTTTTAAAAAAAATACATTTATTGAGAAGACCTTTTAGGAATTTTAACTTTGAAGCAAGAAGGAAAGAACTTACTATATTGTAATTTAACCAGTCTAGAGCTGTATCCTCTAAACTACTTTAAAGACATAGAGGAAAGAAAAGTCTTTAACACAGATTTTAAATATAAGAGCAACTCATCTTCAGCTCATCTGATGACTTTAAAAGAAAGATTAGATTTTGATAATAGCTAGCATTTATAAAGCACTTTAAAGTTTGCAGAGCTCTTTATAGACCTCATTTGATTTTCCAAGTAGATCTGTGGAGTAGCTGTTATTATTATCTTCATTTTGTAGACAAGGAAACTGAGGCTGAGAGGTTTAAATGATTTGTCCTGTGTTGCACAACTACCGGGTGATCTGAAGTAAGAGTCAGGTCTTCCTGACTCCACGGGCAGTACTCTGGCCACTGTGCCACTTAGCTGCCAATTTGAAATATAATTTGAACTATCACAACAAACTCGGTAGGGTCAGGAGGCTACTGTTTCAAAATAATTGTTCCAAAGTGTATTTCAGGAAAGCATATAAATATGTCCGATAATCTTTTATGCCTCTTAGAGATACTGTTTGATTGTCAGTGTTCCTTATTTGGTTTCTTCTTTTAGATACTGTACATTGGAATTGTTATTTATGCTCCTGCTCTTGCTTTGAATCAAGGTAAGCTTAAAATAATAGCCATTATTTTAAATTATGAATTTATAGTTAATTTTCCAGTGAATTTAAATGACTGGATCACTTAGTGAAGTTAAGCGACAAATTTATGACTTATAAAAATAAGCCACTTAAGTTATATTTGATATTTGCATCCAATATACATTTCTTTTTGATTTAGTCTTCGTCCTTGGATTTCTTTTTCTTTCTGTTCTGTCTGACAAAGACCAAACTCTTGGCCTTTTCTTTTAGTCACAAATTTTGAACTCTGGGGTGCAGTAGTTACAACAGGGATTGTCTGTACTTTCTACTGCTCATTGGTAGCAGTTTATTCAGTATCAGCTCTACTTGTTGAGTTAAATAGTCTGCATGTCTAATCTGAAAGGGAAGATTTCATTTTCTTAAATAAGTTCTAGTCAAACACTCTATTCTAGGGCCTTCTCTCTTTGTATAGTTTCTTTTTGTAACCTCACCAATTCATGTGCTTTTAACTATCATCTCTAGGCAGATGATATTCGCATGATTTATTTATATTGGTAGATTGGAATTACAGATATAATAATGTAAACTGTTTTCTTTAATAGTGATATCTTACACTGAAAAGATCTTTTCCATTTTTAAAAGCGCTGTATCTCATTTGTTCTTCAAGGTTATTTTGTGAATGCAGTGTGAACAGGTATTATGCTTATTTAAATGATGAGGGTGTTGAGACTAAGTGACTAGCCTAGGGATGCACAGTGTCATAGCTAGTGATATAGCTGGGACTAGAACACAATCGCTAGACTCCTCCCAATTTTTTTGTTTGTGGCATTCTAAATATGTTTCATGGAAAATATTATTTGTTAGTTCATATATATTTTCAATTTGGATGCCAATGCTTTAATCATTGTTTTGTAGCAGATTTGAAGCAGTTGGCTTTTTGTATAATGACACTCATACTGGTAAGTTCCTTAGAGTGATAGCCAAAGCAAATATGTCTCATGTCTCTCCGTATTTTTGTAGTTGTTTAAAAGTTCTAAATTATTTCAAACTTATTTGACACTGAAGTGTGCAATTTAAATTCTGATAGGGTTGTAGAAGATGTGACTTTGAGTTCTTGAAGATTATATCAGTGGAACACAAACCACAAACCTGTCCTACCAAGTTGGAAAGGTTTCATTGTCTACTTGAGGGCTACCCTACCTGACTCTGGAGAGGATTATCCTAGAGGGTTGGCTGGTTACAGCAACTCAGGAAACTTCCTGCTTAGAAGTTGGTCCTTGAAATAGCAGTATATTTCTTTTTTTAAAAAATTTTTATTTGGTATTTTATTTTTCCCCAGTTACATGTAAAAAACAATTTTTAACATTCATTTTTAAAACTGAGTTCTAAATTCTCTCCCTTCCTCCTTCTCTACCCCCACTCCCCGTTGAGAAGGTAAACAATTGGATATAGGTTATACATGTGTAGTTATGCAAAACACTTCTATAATAATATCAGTATATTTCAAATGTAAATTATCTTTGTTCATATTTTAGGATGTAGTTTGAAATAAATGATAAGAATGTTTTAAAAGCTTGAAAGTCACCAAATAAAATACATGAAAGCTATAAAAACTTTTCAACATTTGAAGCATTAGGAAAGTTAGTCTAAAATTCATGTTTTACAGTTTTTTATGTTTTCTTTTTAGTCACAGGTTTTGAACTCTGGGGTGCAGTAGTTACAACAGGGATTGTCTGTACTTTCTACTGCTCATTGGTATGTTGTTTATTTCAATATCAGCTCTACTTGTTGAGTTAAATAGTCTGCATATCTAATCTGAAAGGGAAGATTCAGTTTTCTTAAAATAAGTTCTAGTCCAACACTCTATTTTAGGGCCTTCTACTCTTTGTGTAGTTTCTCTTTCTTTGTAACCTCGTCAACTTCCATGGTTTTAACTAACATCTCTGGGCTGATGATATTCACAGATCTGTCTGTCCAGCCCCATTCTTTCTCCCAGACTTGAGCCCTACGTTACCAGTTGCTTATTGGATATTTCAACTGCATGTCTCAGAGAAATCTTAAGTTTAACATATCTAAAATGTAGTTCATTGTCTTTCCCCCTGTATTAATACGATTTAGTGAGGTTCGGATTCGCTCCTATAAATGACACTCTCCAATGCACCAGAAAATAATAAGAAATAGATAATTTATTTAGAAGAAGCAAGGCACAGATAGTTTGAATTTGCATAGAAAGCATATAACAATAAGAACAATCAATAACATAGCACCGATCAAGAGAGTCGGTAATGGAAGAGAATACATCACCAATTCAAGGGAACCTCCAAAGTCAATCAACAGCTGGGAGCCCCGTTGCAGCCCGTACAAACTTGAATTGTGTAAAGATTTTCCCGGGCGAAGTGTCCTTCCCGCGGGTGAAGCTCAGCGGGCTTACAGGACGCAGTTTTTTAATATTGTTCTAAACAAAGAAGGCTTGGGGCCAAGAAGTCCTTTTTGACGCATGCGCTATTCATGGTTTGTTCAATACACATCTGGCCTTAGCCACGCTCCCATCCGCCTGAGGCTTGGTATTTTGTTTTTTAATAACATCATGTCTCACAAGGAGGGGAGCCAACCCTCCATGTCAACGTGACCTAGGAATGGCTAGTTCCTGGAATGCTAAGCCAAGAACACTCAGGAGTTACGGAACGGTCATGGCTGGGATTTGAACTGAACCTATTTATTTGAGTGATCTTATTAATTTAAAGGGGAATTTCCAATTTCCATTTCACCCCCTAAGCCTTCTCCTCTTCCAAACTTCTCTAGATCATTTGAGGGCACCACCATAGTTCCAGTGTCTCAGGTTTGTAATCTTGGCATTATCCTATATTGCTCACTTTCCTTCATCCCACATAGCTGATAAATTACTAAGTCTTACCCTTTTTGCATTCATAGCATGTCTCACTTCTAGTGCTTTCTCTCTAACCACAAAGCTGTCTTCCTAGTTCAGGCCTTTCATCACCGTTTGCTTAAATTATTTCAGTAGCGTCTTAAAGCCTGCTTCAGGCCTCTCCTCGCTCCAGTCTTTTCCATTATAAAGTATGATAGGCACTTAAATAATTGTTGGTTTGATTGATTGATGAAGGCAACGGCATAGGCATGGAGGAACACTCGGTAGATTATCAGAGCAAAGATTTAGAACTGAAGAGATCTTAGTGTTCATTTAGTCCAACGACCTAATTTTATAGATGAGGTCAAGTGACTTGCTTAGTCATAAAGGGTAGTGTGTAGCAGAGCTAGAATTTCAACCCAGGTCCTCCAATTTGAAATTTGGTGCTCTGTCCACTGTCCCATGATGCTTCCCCTTAAGTGAGATGTTTATATACAGGTAGGAAAATAGCTGCTTTTCTAATAGACAGATAAAGTAACCCTACAGAAGTGTCTGTTACCTTAGTGTTGTCCCTGGATTTGGAACCAAAATGACTGACTTAGTTTGGAGAATGGAGGAGCTAATCAGATTCAGTAAAATTCAGGAAACATTTGTTAATGCTTACATGTGCAAGTTACTGTTTTGGGTGCTGGGGACATTTAGGCAAATGAAAGTCTTGGCACTAAAGAGCTTCCTAGGGGAATATTGCACGCGCTCTCTCTCTCTCTCTTCTCTCTCTCTCTCTCTCTCTCTCTCTCTCTCTCTCTCTCTCTCTCTCTCTCTCTCTCTCTCTCTCTCTGCCTCTCTGTCTCACTCTCTCACTCTCTCCTTCTCATTCTCTCACATACACACACACAGAAGTAAATACAGTTTAATTTGAGGACAAACCACTGGAGAATCAGAGGAAGCTTCATGGATGGGTGGCATATGAGCTATATTGAAGATAGAACTTGAGAAGCAGAATAAAAGATATTGGGATTGGCTTTTGCAAATGCTTGAGTAGGAATTGAATGTCAAATTTGAAAAACTAATAATTTCATTTGACATAAAGGGATATATTGTGAATTAAGACTAGTTGAAGTGATAAGAAATTTGTGGTAAGGTAAGTTAGAACTGAATTGCAGAGGGCTTAACTGCCAGGCTGAGGAATTGATGTTTTGTCCAAGAGAATAGAGGAAGCCACTGAAGGTTTCTGAGTAGTAGAATAGTGACAAGGTCAGACTTATATGTTCAGAATTTTATTTTGGCAGCTGTGTAAATGATAGATTGCTGAAGGGAGACACTGAAACCAGAGCAAACAGTTAGGAGTGTTTTCCAGTAATTAAAGCAAAAGGCAATGGTCAAATCAGGATGATAGCATGTATGGAAAAAGAGAAATGGATTCTGTGGAAGTAGATCCAAGGATTTGACAACTAATTGGATGTGGGAGGGAGAGGGAAGCATCTTGTATTATTCCCAGGTTATAAATTTAGGTAAATTAGAGGATTCTTCTGCCTTTAACATAAAAAGGTATTCAGAGGATGAATAGTTCTACTGTGAAGGTAATGAATTCCTTTTTGTTAAGTTTGTGGTATTGGTAGGATTTCTAGGTTGAGCTATCCAACAAACAGTTGACGATGTTCTATTAGAGTTTAAGAGAGATTTGAACTAATAAAATAATTGTGTAGTGATTATAGTTGACTTCATGGGAATAGAGAAATATCGCCTCAGGAGAGAATATAGAGAGATTACAGAGAAGCATTAGGACAGAGCTTGATGTGACAATATATGCTTAAGGTACTAAACATAAATAACATGATCAGAAAACTGTGAAGGAGTGGGCCAGGCAGGTAGATGGAACAGTCCTGGAAGCCTAGTCAAGGAAAAGTATCCATGAAGGGGTGATCAGAGGTGTCAGAAACAACATAAAAGTTAAGGAGGCTGAAGACTGAGAAAATAATATTAGAAAATTAGAAATAATATCATGCAAAAAGGTCCTGGGTGATATTGGAGTGGGTAGTAGTAATAGACTGGTCAGAAGCCACAGTAAAAGGAGCTTTATGAATGGTTTTGAAATAGAGGTAGCAAATGTAGATTATCTTTGTAGGGGTTTAGTAGTGGAAGAGAAGAGACATAAAAGACAAAAGTTTGGGGAGCTAGCAAGGTGAGTATTTTTGTCTTTTTTAAGGATAGGAGAGACCTGAGCTATGGTAATAGGCAGAAAGGAAGGGGTTCAGTAGATAGGAAGAAATTTAAAATTGAGAGGAAATGATTGATGGTGCATTCTGCTGAAGAAGAAGAAGGGACATGAGAATAAGAATAGAAATAAGGAATATAGGATCATAGGAATATAGATTTAGAGCTGGAAGGGCATTAAAGGACGTTGAGTCCATCCCCATCATTTCACAAAAGAGAAGACTAAGGTCCATGGAAGTTAAATGACTTGCCCAGGGCTGCACAGCAGTCTAAGTATCTTATCCTTTGAAAGAAAATGGCCAATGTCATCCTCCAAATGGTTCTCTAAAATACATTTACAATATTTTCAGTATTTTTAAGCAAGAAATTAGTGGTTCGTTCATTTACTCATTCAATAAACATTCAGTACCTATTATGATTTAAAAACTGTGAAAGATAGATGGATAAGTAAAGTGAAATTCAGCTTGCAATTTGCTTTATAATATAATAGATGAAATATTTAATATATTATTAAGAACTATAAAACACAATAGTATATGGTATATGAATGAAGGTTAGACAGATATTCTTTGAAAAAATTTTTTTCAAAAATATTTTGGTAACTCAGAATATTTACTTTCCTTTTTAATTGTATGTGTTTTGTTTTGTGCATTTAAAAACATTCTGAGAAGGGGTCCATAGGCTTTGCCAAAATGTTAAAGAGGGGCCCAGTGTTCTGCACATCTTGCTTCAGATTACAAATTGCAGAGAAGGTACAGACCTTGTATTGCCAGATTGGGTCTTCTCATCTGGGAGTTTATGTAGATCAGTAAAGTAACAGGTCCAGCCTTTCTCTAGATTTCTGTGCATGAGGTGTTATGAAGGTTCATAGGAGTGAGAGTTCAACTCTAGCTGAAAAGGTAGGGGAAACTTTATGGGGGTATTTAAGCCAAACCTATACTTGGAGAGGAAGTGGAATTCTCCTGGGTCTTGAGATGAACATTTCTTCTATTTGCCTTTATGGTCATGTTTGTACCATTCTATTTGGGATTTGAATAACATTGTTAGAAGGTATTTTTTAATATTAAAATTTATTTTATTTTACATTTTTTTTGTTAAGAATTTATTTTCTTCCCCATCCCTTACCCACCACTAAAAAAAAAGAAAAGCAAAACTTTGTAGCAAATATAAGTAAACAAGTTCTCACCTTGGTTTGTATCTTGAGTCCAGTCATCTCTCTAAGCATATGTTTAAAGAAGGGGGGGAAGGTAAAGGAAGAAACGTTTTTTGAAGTGCCTGTGTGCCAGGTACTGCACTAAGTGATTTACAGGTATTATCTAATTTGATCCTTACAACAACCCTGCGAGTTACATATTATTCTTATTTTATAGTTGAGGGTGCTGAGCAAATGTCAGCTTTCCCTGGCACATAGAGAAAGCATAAAAGATGCCTGGAGGACTAATCTAAAAATTGTTTCCACTCCACAGAATGATTAGGGCTATCCTTGTTCGTTGTATTCATGCTATGTCTTCAGCATATGTTTAAGAATTTTTCTCTGGTAGGTGTCTGAAGTCGAGGACTTAGGAAAGAAAATAGAACAGATGTTGAAATTGGAAGCCACTGTAGAACTTAGACATGGCCCACTTTTCAAATGTATATTTCCTAATCCTGCAGTTAGCACTTTCAGTTGGTAGCATCTTCTTTCTGGTACATATCATTACCAAGACATACCAAGAGAAGGCAGATACTTGAGAGCTTAGTGCTTGTGTGACGGGCTGCAGACAAGCACGACTTAGGTTCCTGGCAGGCCTTTGAACTGTGCTGTGTCTCTAGGTGTTCTGTGATTTTACGAGTGAGAAGAACCTGCTAATTATCTGGAGCTGAGTGCCATCTTAAATTATTTCATGTCATTTTATGATGAATTTATTCTTTTTTATTCCCTTGCTGAATTACAATCAGTATCTAGTGGGGTAAGAGGATTTGTATTTCTCCTCCTGTTCACAGAAAGTAGTCTGATAGTAGCGATGAGGTATTATTAGATTAATTATGTGCCAACATGGCCTCTTTGTGTGGAGTTCTTGCTGATAAAATTAGAAAGGGAGCTTGGCATTGGCTGACTGAAGATTAACTATGTCTCCTGGTGGCTTTTAAAAAGTTTCACCTGCTAGCTCAGGAAAAACTGAGATATCTGTTTGTTCAGTACCAGAGGTATGAGTTGCGTTGGCCATATATGTTCCTGACTTCTATGCCTTATAACTAGTGTATTCTAAATTTTTGCCTATTCTTCACACAGACACTTGGTGTTTATGGGTCAGTTGTTTTTAGTTATCGTTTTTACTACACCATCTTAGTAAATGTCTTTGCTTTGAGTTTATTATGTCTACTGGCTGAGTATTAAAGATAAGCTTATCACTGGGAGCATATAAGCTGTATTTTAGTACAGAAGGGGCCTCATCAGTACAAAACTATATCTTCATGTTCTACTTTAAACATATTTAACAAACTGTTACATAATTTCTTTTTTTCCTAATTTATTATTTATTTTTACTCATTCTTTAAAAAGTTTCTGAAATCGAAATTCTCTCCCAGCTCCTCCTCCATCCTCGCAAAGGCAAGCAATGTAACAGTTATATATGTGAAGCTGTGCAAAACATATTTTTCTGTATTAACCATGTTCCCCCCCAAAAGCAAGAAAAATAAGTGCAAAAAAATTATACTTTAATTTGTGCTCAGAGTTCATCTCTGAAGGTCGGTAGTGTTTTTTATTGTGAGTCTTTTGGAAGTGTTTTGGATCACATTGATAAAAGTAGCTAACTCCTTCACAGTTGATCATTGTTACAGTATTGCTATTACACTGTACAGTGTTTTTCTGATTCTGTTCACTTTACTCTGCTCCCAGGTTTTTCTGAAACCAATCTGCTTGTCATTTCTTAAAACACAATAATATTCCATCATAAACATATTCCACAACTTGTTTGGCTATTCCCCAGTTAATGGGCATCTCCTCAGTTTCCAGTTCTTTGCCACCACAAAAAAGAGCTGTTACAAATGTTTTTGATAAATAGATTCTTTTCCAACAGGGAAGTTAGGATGAAGGGAGGGTTTGGGAGAAAGATAATGAACTCAGTTTTGGACTTGCTGAATTTAAGATCTGTATGGGACATCCTTTTTGAGGTGCCCAGCAGGCACAGGCAAGCCTGGAGATCAGCAGGGAGATTAGAAGCTGGATAAGCAGATTTGAGAATCCTTTGCATAGAGAACATAATTGAATCATAGGAGTTGGTCATATCAGACAGAGCCGCAGATGATACTTAATGGTTAGTAGGTGTGACTTGAATAAAATTCAGCAAAAAAAAAGGAGCGGTTGGATAGAAGAAGAGTGAGGAGGGAATAGTGTCACAAAGGTATCAAGGAGAAGAGGGTGATGGTGTTAGAGGCTCCAGAGGGGTCAAAAAGGATGAGCACTGAGAAAAGGCCATTAAGACCATTGGCAGTTTTGGAGAGAGCAGTTTTAGTTGAATGATGAGGTTGGACACCAGACCTTGGAACTTTAAAAAGACTGTGAGAGCAAGAGAGTGGTAGAGGCATCTCTTGTAGATGGCCTTCTCAGTGAGTTCAGCTGTGACAGAGAGGAGAGGTATGGTATCATAACTAGAGGGGGTGGGATGAGTCAAGGGAAGGTTTTTTGAGAAAGGGAGATAATGATAATGTTTGTAGACAGTGAGATACTGAAGGCTAATGAGACAGAAAGGATGAAAGGGCATTGCTTGTGCTAGGTAGAGGAGTTTGCTATGGTAAGGAGTAGGGGCCTCCCTCTTTGTGTGAGATGGGATGAAGGATGAGATAGAGGGAGAAGGCAGCTGAGTGATAGGGGAGAAGAGGGAGCTCCCTGTGGATGTCCTCAATTTTTTTAGTGAAATATGAGTCAGGTTTCTTATTTGAGAAGGTAAGGGAAAGGGAGGTTTAAGAAGGGGTGAAAAAGTTTGAAAACACTTATTGTGAACTGGAAAGTAAATCAACTAGGGGCGTATAAAGAGATCATATTATTGCATTGAGGGCCCAATTGAGATATATAATATAGATTTGTTGTGCACCTAGTCAGCATGCTTTCATGTTTTTCTCCAGCTTTTTTCAGCAGTAACGTGCATAGGAGTGGATTAAAGGCGGTACATGAGAATAATCCAGGGCTGAGAGTTGGGAGGGGAAGACTGGTGAGAGACAAAGGGCAAATAACTCGGGGGAAGAGAACAGGGTAGAGCTGAACTGGTTCACCAAGGGGTCAGGATGGGGAAGGGTGAAGTGTAGGTCGTGCTGACTAATAGCTTCAGAAAGAAGTGAAGGATGCCTCAAATGGTGGAAGGTGACAATGAGGATGAAGAACTAGGTTAGAGATTGCAGCGCAGAGGGAGAGGTAGAAGATAACAAATTATCAGATAAGGGAATTTCAGAGTTCATGAACGTGGAAATTGTGCATTTGTGGGTGATGGCAAGATCGAGGATAGGATCATCTTATCTCTTTGAGGAACTTAATGGGATGGAGATGTGAGTTGAGTAGCTTCTAGTTAGAGTATTTGAAGTATATGTTGAAGTCTCCCTAGTATAAGGGTTGGTGAGGAGAGAAAGACTGTAAGCCAGGCCCTGAATTCAACGGGAAAGGAATAGTGTCTCTGTCTTTGGTAAATAACAGCCACTGGAATCTTGATTGGGTCATGATTCTAGATTGAATGAACCTCAAAGGAAGAGAGAAGTTCCTGAGTGTTGATAGTAGGGTTGATAGCCTGGAAGTGGCAATGTAGAACAAATATTACAACTCCCCCACCATGCCTGAATAGTATCAAAGAATATTAGTGAAAGTTCAGGTAGTGCTGGAAAGGGTGGACCCCGGAAGCCATGTCATCAGGATAGAGCCCCAGGTCTCAGTGGAAGTTAGAAGATGGAAGGAGTGGGAAAAGAAAGACCAATAGAGTAGGCCTTTCAGAAAACTCAATGGGAGGGTAGTTCTAGAGTGAGGAGGTGGGTGAAGGAGGATAGAAATAAAGAAGTGGGCAATGGAGGATAGAGAATAGTGTTTGTCTCGTGATAGGTTCAGAATAGCTGGGAAGGGGGGAGGGTACTACACGAAGTGGGGGTATGTTAGTTGTCAAGGAAATGAATTCAGGTGGGTTATCCATCCCTAGAGGACACAGTGTAGAAGTAGAACAGGCTATCATCATCTCTAGGGAGCTATGTGTACCAGTGGGGCAGAGTACTAGTAGAAGATGAACAGTGCCTTCTTTTGATACGGATATTGGACCTCAGGGTGGAGTCATCTCAGCGCATCAGGCCCTGTGTAGTTGGGAAATAGGATGGTGCTAAGTTTAGGAGATGGTGCAGACAGTGCAATGGAATGGCTTGTCCAGGTAAGAACCATCACTTCCTTCCTGGGTTGGTCAAGTAACTGCAGTTTGAGCTGGATTTTTAGCCAAAAGAAAAACAGTAAGATGGAAAAAACTGGTCACACTTTTGGATCACATGATTTATCCAATGTTGCCCTAGACTCTCTGCAGGATGAATCGTAGAGGTCAAGTTCCTAGACGTAAATTAATAACCTTGTTGATCATAAAGAGTTCACTTAGTGCCTAATGCTTAAGAAGTACTAGTTGACTAAAATTCTTTTGAAAAAGATCCTATTAAAATGACAATCATGATTTAAACATGTACTTTTTAATCCTGCAAATGACACATTTGAAAGAGAAGTAACTCATAATTTCTTCATGGTTGGTGCAATACATATGTAATCAATCATTTGATAAGCAATAATTATGTGGCTCTAACTACTAGATAATCAGCTTTCTTAGTGTTTGGGGGTCCGTGAGTAGAAAACTTTGTATGAGAATCCAGGATTTAAGGAAATTGATCATTTGTTCTCCTCAATAAGAAGTGTATATGTTTCTGTATATGCTTATGTATTCTAAATTGTATTACAGATGCTTTAGAATTGTTGAGGACCTGCGGCTATGTAGGCCAGTCTTGCTCTTCATTCCTCCTACCTTTGTGTTCTTCAGTTGAAGAAACTGAGATCCATAAAGGTTATGTGTTTACCTAGTGTCAGACATTGGCAGACTCAGATTTCAAAACCAGACTCTTTGATTTCAAATCCATTTTCCTTTCTGCTTTGCCACAATACCTGATCATAAATGCCTGGAAAAAAGTGAAAAGTTACATAAACCCCGAAGATGATTGTGTAGAAATTAGGTGTCCTTCCTCTCTTGTCTATGGCATCATTACATTGTCATAGTTGACAGTGTCTGAAGAGTGAATTATACCTTACTCAGTTAATTTTGTCAGTAGTGGAGATCTTAATTCCCAGACTTTAACTCTCTGTAATGACAAGCCATCAGCTGCTGTGATTTTGTAGAGTCATTGGGTTTAAGTCTGGAAAGAACCTCAGACACTATCTTATGCAACATCCTAATTTTTATATTTAAAGAAACTGAAGCCTTGAGAGAGGCTTCTTACCAGTATTAAGGTGCAGAGCTAGAATTTTTACCCAAGCCTTTCAATTCTTATACTTGGCCACTTTTCTCAAAGAAAGTATCCCTAGGGTTTTCACCTTTTGCCATGCAATTGTCATGATGCACAGTACTTCTCTGTGAATTTGGCAATACACTTCATTGTGTTGTGGCTGTGGGAATTCAACATAGAATCTCTAGAAAAGCCATGTTCTTGTGGGTTATTCTCTGACTGCATACAGGGTCTCTGTTTAGTTAACATTGACATATAAAAGTATGTTGCCATAGCAAGGAGAAGTTGGTGACAGCTTTTAGCTGAGCAGATGGAATTTTTTGGCTTCTATTAGGAATTTCATTATATAGATTTATATAGCTATTCAATCTCAATCACATTTAAGCCTGTTAGTAGTCCATATATTTTTGTCTAGATGATTTAAAACTACAAAAGGGAATACACTCTCACATATGTATACACACACATCTATATGTATATATACACACACATACATAACTTTTTCTGAGCTTGATTGCAGAATGTTCTGCAGTTATGTTTTGTTTTTGTACCTTTTTGAAATTCCAGTTTTCCTGATTTGTGTTTATGTAGCTTTAATCCTAGCCCTTTGCAGAGACACACTTTCTGGACAATTGCTATAGGTGGGACCTTCACATGGACCGGCATCTATGGTGTCAACCAGTCCCAAGTGCAGAGATATCTAGCCTGTAAAACCAGGTTCCAGGCAAAACTGTAAGTCCACATGCCATATGTTTGTAATTAGTATTTAAATTGTTTGTCTTTGACTAAGCTCTAAAAGAGGATAACATGTAAGAAATAAGGACAATTTTAATTCATTTAAAAAAAAGTAATTAGGCTAAATAAATTTGTAGTTATAATACCTTTACTTCATTTGTTTCAGTATGTTTTAAATTGCTACTAGATATTCCTATGAGATGATTTGATTCATGAGTGAGCTTAGAATTTCTGTTAGTTATGTGAAAATTCCATTCCTTTCATGTTAATTTTTTCTCATAGTTTCCATTTTTCATCCTTTTGTCCCTTTTTTTTTTGATAATATTCATTGCAGTCTCCATGTGGCTGAAGACCAATATTTGACAGTCATTTCAAACGTACATAAGGACTGTCCTTCAGTAAGTGATCCATGGCCTCCTTGAAGGCGAAGACAATCTTTCCATTTGTATTTTTAAACATATCATGCACTTTTTGGGTACAGCATCAGTTTAATGATACCTTTTTATGCTAAGCTGTATCAGGTGACAGATCTAACACTATAGAATTAGTTGTAGCAGAATTTCGTAGCAATAATGACACTTCCAATAATGACACTTCTGGGCCAATGATGGAAACAGTAGTTAATGTATTGCATATTACAGTTAAGTCTTTTTTTATTTATTGGTGGTGATGACAAAATTAGACTGAATTTGCAAAGCATCCTTACTCAGTAATGGGGTTGGGAGACCTCATTGCTTCTCTGTTGGGATATATTGCCTCTTTTCCTTCTTTCTGCCTTTAAGCAATATGTGTGTGATGAAATCTCTGATTCTCCAGTTAAGCTTGTCAGTTTCTACTACCCACCAGGCTGCTAACATAGAGAATTTGTTGAAGCTTCAATTGCTCTGTTTGAAAGGGCATTTTGTCAAGATATGGGGACAAGTTATATAACTCCTTTTTTGTCTGTTTTCTCATTTGCAAAATGATAGGTCACGAGGAATAATATTGCTTGCAATGTACCCATTTCCTAATATTGTTGTAAAGATCCAATGAACAATGCTTGTTAAACATAAAGACTATTAGGCAACCATTTATTAAGTAAGTAATTTACTCTTTGTTAGGCACTGGGAGATAGACCAAAAAAAGTCCCTGCTTCCAAGGAATTTAGATCTGTTGGATACACAGTGCTGTCATAAATAAGTATATACACAATAGCTATAATTTAGTTAACTACAGTGTCGGAAGGAAGGAGGCCATGAGTAGTTGAAGGGACTAGGAAAGGCATTGTGAATAAGGTGGTCCTTAAATGGAATCTTGAAGGCAGTGAGGGATTCTGTGAGGTACATATGAGGCAGTACATTCCAGGCATGGGGGACAGCCAGTGCAAAGGCCTAGAGGTGGGAGATAGAGTGCTGTGGGAGGAATACAGAGAAGGCCAGTTTGGTTTGATTGTAAAGTACAGGAATGGAAGGAATGAATGGAGGATGTCAGGGATTATTATCTTAAAAAATTTCAAGAAACTATTCTCTCTCTCTCTCTCTCTCTCTCTCTCTTTCTCTCTCTCTGTCTCTCTCTGTCTCTCTCTGTCTCTCTCTCTCTCTGTCTCTCTCTCTTTCTCTCTCTCTCGGCATTTTGGATATTCTCATATGTCCAGCATGTCACCATTGCTGGACTTTTTATTAAGCATTTATCAAGTTCCTACTATGTGTCAGGCACTGTGCTAATTTACAAAGAGGCGAAAGATAGTTCCTGCCCTCAAGGAGCTTACAATCTAGTGGAGGAGATGAGAAGCAAACAAATAGACTCAAAACCTTTCTAGTTTTGTAATGTCTTGTATACTTTTTGTTCCACCAGCATGGCCTTTAAGGAAAGTTACTTCCGTGTTGTTGTATTCAGGCACCAACAGTGTAGAATTTTAGTGTTGTGGTAGCTTTTTTAATGTGTTAGAATAATAGATAGTCAGTATAATATAATATGCTATATCAAATACAATAAAATGTAACCCGTGCATTTTTCATTATCATGAGGAAGGATAGTGAAATTGTATTGTCTATGAATTTGTAGAGTCAATAACAGAATGCCTATACACTAGTTAATTAAGTTGTTTTTAAGTAGGTAGGTCATTCACTGGAAGAGTGATACCAAGCAGATATCTGTATTCTGAAGGTTTAGAGGTCTCCAGACATAAAATAGACCTATTGTTTTTGTCACCAGAATGTCCTAGTTTCTTGTATTTTAAGGATTATTTGTTCATTTGTCTGTTCAAAGCAAATGGAGCATAAACATGGTGTTGTGTTGGTCTTATCTCTGAGGCAATTCAGCAGTGAGGCCCCACCCATGGGAGAAGTTAACAGGGAGGCCCCGCCCCCATTACAAGTCAGCAAAGAGGTCTCCCCTCTCCCCTCCAATGCAAGCCAGCAGCAAGGCCCCGAACCCTGGCACTAAAATCTTGAGACAGCGCAGAAACAGAATCCAACTTCCTTTTTTTTTTTTTAAATACAAGTACAGTCACAAAATAGGCAGAAAAAATGAGCAAAAAAACCCCAAACAAAACCAAAAAAAAGAGCCTAATCTTAGAAAGCTGTTATAAAAAGGGAGGTTCCAGGCACAAACTTATGAGAGGACAACATTGTCAGAATGGCTACATGCAAAGCATCAAAGTAAAATGTAAATTGGTCTCAGAACTCCTGGAAGAGCTCAAAAAGGTTTTTGAAAAACAACTAAAAGAAGTAGAAGAAAAATTGAGAAAAAATGAGAGTAATAAAAGAAAATCATGAGAAAAAGAGTGAACAGGTTGGTAAAGGAAGCACACAAAATGAAAAACAATTTAAAAAATCACAGAAGAAAACAACTTTTTGAAAAAACAGAATTGACCAAATGGTAAAGGAGGTATGAAAATTCACTGACAAAAACAACTCCTTTAAAAGTAGATCATAATGCAATACAATTACATTCAATAAAGGTCATTGGAAAGATAGTTTAAATATTAATTTGAAGCAAAATCTAACTCTAAAGAGTAAGTGGATCAAAGAACAAATCATAGAAACAATAATTTTATTAAGGAGAATGACAGTACTGACACAGCATGCCAAAATTTATGAGAAGAGAGGACCCAGGCACAAACTTATGAGAGGACAACATTGTCAGAATGACCACATGCACAGCATCAAAGTAAAATGTAAATTGGTCTCAGAACTCCTGGAAGAGCTCAAAAAGGTTTTTAAAAAGCAACTAAAAGAAGTAGAAGAAAAATTAAGAAAAAATGAGAGTAATACAAGAAGATCATGAGATTTTCATGAGATAAGCAGTACTTAGGGGAAAATTTGTATCTCTAAATGCTTATATGAATAAACTAGAGAAAAAGCACATATTGGGCATGCAACTAAAAAAAACCCGAGAAAACAAATTAAAATTTCCCAATGAAACACTAAATTGGAAATCCTGAAAATCAAAGGAGATTAATAAAATTGAAACTAAGAAACCCATTAAACTAATAAAACTACAGTCTGATTTTTATGGGAAAAAACCACAACAACAATAGCTAAATCATTGGTTAGTTTGATTAAAAAAAAGGAAAAAGAAAAACAAATTACCAGTATAAAAAATGAAAGGGATGAATTCACCACCAGTAAAGAAGAAATTAAAACCATTATTAGGAGCTAGTTTACGTAACTTTGTACCAAAAAATCTGATTATCTTAAGTGAAATGGATGAATATATACACAATATAAATTGCCTAGATTAATGTAAGAAGAAATAGAATACTTAACCCTGTTTTTAGAAAAAAAAATTGAATAAGCCATCAATGAACTTCCTAAGAAAAAATCCCTGGGCCAGATGGATTCACAAGTGAATTCTATCAAACATTTATAGAACAATTAATCCCAATACATATAAACTATTTGAAAAAATGGGCAAAGAAGGAGTTATACCAAATTTCTTTTATGACATAAATATACTGATACCTAAACTAGGAAGAGCAAAAACAGAGGAAAAAAAAACTGCACACCAATTTCCCTGATGAATATTGATGCAAAAATTTAAATAAAATGCCAGTAATGATATTACAACACTATATCATAAGGATCATACATTATGACCAGGTGAGATTTCTACCAGGAATGCAGGGCTGGTTCAGTATTGGAAAAAAACTGTCAGCATAATTGATCATATCAATAACAAAACAAAAAATCATATCAGTAACAAAAACAACAAATCATATGATTATCTAAATAGATGCCAAAAAAGCCTTTGACGAAATACAGTACCTATTCTTATTAAAAACATTAGTGGGAATAAGAATAAAATGGAGCTTTCCTTAAAATAAGTAATGTCTGTCTAAAAACATCAGCAAAAATAATATGTGATGGAGTTGAGCTAGAAGCCTTCCCAGTGAGATCAGGAGTGAATCAAGGCTGCCTATTATCACCATTCTTATTCAATATTGTACTAGAAGTAAAGAAAAAGAAACTGAAAGAATTAGAATAGGCAATGAGGAAACAAAACTATTATTTGCAGATGATATGATGGTATCCTAGAGAATCCACTAAAAATTAGTTGAAATAATGAACAACTTCATCAAAGTTGCAGAATATAAAATAAACCCACATAAATTATCAGCATTTTTATATATTACCAGCAAAGTCCAGTAGTAAGAGAGAAATTCCATGTAAGTTAACTGTAGATAATTTAAAATGCTTGAGAATCTACCTGTCAAGACAGACCCAGGAACTCTGAACACAATTATAAAAGACTTCTCACACAAAGAAAGTCAGATTTAAACAACTGGAAAAATATTAATTGCTCATGAGTAAGCTCAACCAACATAATAAAAGTGATAATTCTACCTAAATTAATTTACTTATACAGTGCCATACCAATCAAACTACCAAAAATTATTATGTAGAGCTAGAAAAAATAATGAAATTCATCTGGAAGAACGAAAGGTTAAGAACATCAAGGGAATTAATGAAAAAAGAATGCAAAGGAAGGTTGCCTAGCTCTACCAGATCTAAAACTATATTATAAAGGAGCAGTCATCCAAACTGTTTGGTACTGGCTAAGAAACAGAGTGGTGGATCAGTGGAATAGATTAGGTACAGAAGACACAGTAGTAAATGACTATAGCAATCTATTGTTTGATTAAACCCAAAGACCCAAGGTTTTGGGACAAAAACTCGTTATTTGACAAAAGCTGCTGGGAAAACTGGAGAGCAATATGGCAGAAACCAGATATAGACCAGCATCTTACACTGTATACCAAGATAAGGTCAAAATGAGTACATGATTTCAACATAAAGGGTAATACAAGCAGATTAGGAGAGCATGGAATAGTTTACCTAAGGGAAGAATTTAGGATCAAACAAGTTATAGAAGGCATTTATAAAAAGTAAAATGGGTAATTTTGATTGTGTAAAATCAAAAAGTTTTTGCACAAACAAAACCAATGCCACCAAAATTGGAAGGAAAGCAGAAAACTGGGAAAATTTTTCTTACAGATATCTCTGATAAAGACCTCATTTCTCAAATGTGTTGAGAATTGAGTCAAATTTATGAGGATACAAGTCATTCTCCAGTTAATGAATGGCCAAAGCATATGAACAAGCAATTTTCAAAACAAGAAATCAAAGCTGTCTATTGTCATATGAAAAAATGCTCTAAATCACTACTGATTAGAAAAATGGAAATTAAAACAACTGAGGTATCACCTCATACTTATCAGATTGGCTAATATGACAGAAAAAGAAAATTATAAATGTTGGAGGGGTTGTGGGAAAACTGGGACACCAATACACTCTCGGTGTAGTTATGCACTGATCCAACCGTTCTGGAGAGCAATTTGGAACTATGCCCACAGGGGTATCTAAGGGTGCATACCCTTTGATCCAGCAATACCACTACTAGGTTTGTATCCCAAAGAGATCATTTGAAAAGGGAAAAGGGCCCACATGTACAAAAATATTTATAGCAGCTCTTTTTTGTGGTGGCAAAGAATTGGAAGTTGAGGGGATGTCTGCCAGTTGGGGAATAGCTAAACAAATGGTTTGTGATTGTGTTGGAAAACTATTGTGCCACAAGAATTGACAAGGAGGATGGTTTCAGAAAAACTTGGGAAGACTTACATGAACTGATGCAAAACGAAGTGATTAGAACAAGGAGAATATTGTATAGAGTTAACAACAATATTGTATGATGAACAATTGTGAATGACTTTGCTATTCTCAGCAATACAGTGATCCAAGACAGTCCCAAAGGACTCATGATGAAAAATATTATCCACTTCCAGAGAAAGAACTGCTTCTGAATACAGACTGAAGTATTCTCCCTCCCTCCCTCCCTCCCTCCCTCCCTCCCTCCCTCCCTCCCTCCCTCCCTCCCTCCCTTCCCTTCCTTCCTTCCTTCCTTCCTTCCTTCCTTCCTTCCTTCCTTCCTTCCTTCCTTCCTTCCTTCCTCTCTCTTTCTCCTCTCTCTCCCCTTCCTTCCTTCCTTTCCTCTCTCCTTCCTTCCATTCCTCCTTCAAGCCTTTTTCTATGAAATGACTAATATGGAAACATTTTACATGATTGCACATGTATAACCAGTGTCTGATTGCTTACAGTCTCAGGTAGGGGGGAAGTAAGTAAGGGAGGGAGGGAAGGAATTTGGTATTCAAAATTTAGAAAAACCACACCGAATGTTAGGAATTATTTTTACATGTAATTGGGGAATAATAAAATATTATTAAAAAATAAAATTAAATCAAAGGAAAACACCAAAAAAATAGTGTTATATTACCTACTGATTGAAGCATATTGGCATACAGCATGAGTTTTATGTGTTGTTGGAATTGGCCACTACCTGTATGGTGTCTCATGTGAAGTTTGATTCCCTAAGCAAGATATCATTTATTAAGAGACATGCAACTTGATAATAAAGGGTTAATAGTTTGCCTTCATTTATGCCAAAGACCCCAAATTGAAGATGCAGCTCATTTTTATAAGCATAAAACAAAGCAGAACAGAAATGATCATTGATTAGCATCAGAGGGATGAGCGATCATTGTTGCTTTAATCAAAGAAAGTGGGCATAGCCCACTTGTGGGATGTAGATCATGCCTCTATGTCTAAGGAATGCTTTTGTGAATTTTTTGAGTCCCAACTGCATCCTGAAGTTAATCACTGGGTATGTAGGTGTATTAGGTATATACTCAGTATATTAGGTATATTTGAGTCAGGTGTACAGACTCACTGGTGCCTGCAGATTAGATAAGACCACTTTAATTATTAAAGATGGGACAAGGTCATTTAATTCAGCTTCTGGATATAACATGATAACATGCAAACCTTGCAGGAAATGCTGAGATAATGTTTTATGATGGTATTGAAAATAGTTTTTCTTTAATAGTGATTGTGGGAAAGCTTAGGTCTTTAGTATCTTATCTTCAAAGAGAAAGGAGACTTAACTTTTGTACCCATGAACATCATTCAGAAACAGAGAAGAGGCTTTAGGTTTATTACATAGAATATGATTACAAAATAAAATCACTTCCAGATTAAAATAAGATATGAAATATAGGATCAAGAATTAATTTTCCCCTCATTATTTTGATTTGAGTCTTTGAAAGGCTCCTCCCTCAAAATGCCCTCCTTCCCCCCCAGGCTTAGAGAATGATGGAGTGAATGAATGAATGAAACTTCTTTTTTTGGTGTTTACTGTGAGCAAAGCACTAGGAATGTAAATCAAAAAGTAAAACAGCCTCTGCTCTCTTATTGTAATAGGAGAGACAACAGAGATGGATGGCATCAGTTGTGAGTCAAATGGAAAAGTCTCATGGTCCCAAGGAACAGTAAAGTAGCAAAGGAGATAATGCTCATGCTGCTTTGAAGTAATTTCCACTGAGAAAGTCTTATCAGTTTCTGATGTTAAATGATTGACAGTGCTAAGGCCTTTGGTGGCAAGCTTTGTTTTCTGGGTCTTCAGTAGCTATGGTGATGGGTTGCATCTCCGTGGTGTGGGGTTCCTTCTCAGGGTAATGGCAGAGGGCTGGAAGTATGGCCGTTCCTTTGACTACTGAGTTCAGGGTCCTGGGCTATCTCCATGGATGGGGCAATAGTGGTCAAGGTGATAGTGGTGGTTTGACGTACGTGGTCCATGCTGCCACCTCCTTCAGGGTCCCTTGTGTCACCATGACTGGCGTGCCTACTCTGTGTAAAGCAGCTTGATTTGCTTCAGTTCTTACAGCTGCTAAAGTAATACCTGTTAAGATGTTAATATCTTATTGGGAGGTGACGCTAAAATTGTATCCTTAACACTTGACTTTATTAGCTTAGTATGCAGCAGAACAGGACTCTGCGAGAACAGAACAAAAGACATGTCCCTGAGTTTGATGGATGTGTGAAGTTTGCAGAGCATGCAGTTGATCCAGTGATCCTACTCAGGAGGGAGTTTGATAGCGGGATCTTAGGATTGAGAGCCGAGAGAGATCTTATAGATGATCTGAACTAGCTCCTTTAGGTTACAAATGAGGCCTTAGAGACTTGCTCCAGTCACACGGGTCATAAATTATGAAGGTGCCAGAATCAGAAACCAACACCCTCTTATATCAGTTCTGCTGTTTGTATGCCATTACACTGCTCTGCTGGTGGGGCAGGCAGGCAAAGTGGAGAAGGGGCATCAAAAGGAACTGGCAAGGAAGGCCAACTTTTTTAAAAAATAATTTTATGTAGGACTAGCCTTGTAGGTTTAGTTATGTGGGAAGCTGATGCAGAGCATATCTGTTCATTTAAGAGAAAGCAGACCATATAAAGAAATAGTTTTGATTTTTTATGAGTAAAATCAATGGACAGAAAAGAGAGAAAACTACATTTTACTATATGTGTTCATAGAAGCTAGTGGAAAGAAATTTGTCATGAGAACTGAGTAGTTTAACTAATTTTGACTAATAATGATGGTGTTGTTAAAAACAATGGAGATAACTTGTGCATACAGCTCTTCCTCATTTTCCCAGGAATCATGGACATCAATTATTTGTATTTCAGAGGAGGTTTTCTTTGAAAATTTCTGATGTCTTCATGGAAAGGCTAAATTAATTGGATGAGGCATGACTATTACTTTTACTTTCTGATACTAATGCAATATAGAAGACAGTTGACCTTGACAAAAATTTTAAAAAATTGATTAATTAGCAATTGATTCACTCATATGTATTTCTTCTTTTAATGGCATATTAGCTAATAAAATAAGCATTGGCCAAGTGTGCTATTTTGTTAGTCAGTAATCACTTTAAGCACCTACTAAGTGCCAGGCACACAGTAATAAGTACTGGAAATTTTAGGAAAAAAGAAAAGAAAAAGGACAACCTCCACCTTTAAGGAGCTTACAGTTGAATGGGGGGAAGATAATAAATAAAGGGAAGCTGAAAAGCTGAGGTGATAATGGTAGTCAAGTCAGAGGAGAGGAAATAAAGAAATGGCTGGCCTCGGGCCCTCCTCAAAGGAAATTCTGGGAGGAGAATTTCAGTAAAAGGTGGATGTATTTATAAGAGTGTGAAATCATTTTAGTTTTGTTCTTGATCCCTGCTGGATTGAAATTATATCCCCTACATATGCCTGTGTGGAAATGCTTAAAAAGGTGGCTTAAGCAGTTAGTGACTGCACAGGGTGTACTGAGGGATGCCCTGGGACTTGGCATACATTTTAGGTGTGTTGAAGCCATGGAATACTTCACTCAGCCTTTGTTCTGTTGAGTTAATTTTCATAACTTAGTCTTAGGCCATTCAATTGAGGGATTTTTAAATTTGGGTTGTGATACCCTAGGTTAGAATCGAATTTGATGAAAATGTCCTCTCTAGTTAACAATGCTTGATCATTTAGACTCAGTTTTGTTGGCCATAGATATAATTATTACAGCTTCTTAAAGCAATAAGATCACACAAGGAAGTTTTAAAAATTAGAGGAGAAACATATTAATAGAAAAATGGCTATATAATTCATTAACAAAACTAAAAGCTGCTCTTTGAAAAGACTGACAATGTGCACCAAATACATTCACATACAATGGGTTGCGATGAATAGAAAATGAAAAAAAAAAAGGAAATTATAAAAAACAGGGAATTTTATTGACAACCAAGTGAGGTATATGGACAATATAATATTGATAATATAATTCCTTTTTTTCAAGGTGTTGTATTTCCTTACTCTTTGGGGTAGAAATCATTTTACTTTTTGCTTATTATCTTTAGAGCGCTTTATTTAAGTCTTTTGGGACTCTGGGTAATTCTTGTCTGTGCAGTTCTCTCTGGATTGGGATTATACTCAATGTATCGTAACTGTGATCCTTGGACATCACACAAAGTTTCAGCACCAGATCAGGTTTAGTATTCGAACTTATAACTCTATTTTCAAATCATTCAGTAGGGAACAATATGATGTATTGGGAAACAAATGTCAGTTGTAAGAAAGGAGAAAAGTAAACATTTCTGACATCCCTAGTCTCTGGACGCAATGATGG
Source organism: Phascolarctos cinereus (assembly GCF_003287225.1). NCBI lineage: Eukaryota > Metazoa > Chordata > Mammalia > Diprotodontia > Phascolarctidae > Phascolarctos > Phascolarctos cinereus. Next base: position 270,486,603 of record NW_027555514.1, on the reverse strand, counting down.
AATGTATCTAGGAAATCTTAAAATTAAAAGTTAAAATTAATTTTTAGATACCAAGTAAGTTTAAGACTCAAATCATTTAACAAGTTTTTGTTAAGTGCCTCTTGTGTGCCAGGCACTGTGCTAGATGTGGGGGATACAAGTACAAAGAATGAAAAAATTCCTACTCCCCATGAGCTTATGTTTTAGTGAATTCAAGAATATATATACATATACATATGGTCATTATATATAATACAACATGAATAAATAGCAATATATTATTATTGTTCAGATGTTCCCGTCGTGTCCAACTCTTCTTGACCTCATTTGGAGTTCTCTCATCAAAGATCTTGGAATAGTTTGCTGTTTCCTACTCTAGCTCATTTTATAGATGAGGAAACTGAGGCAAATAAGGTTAAGTGACCCACCCAATGTCACACAGACAGTAAGTGTCTGAGGCCAGAGTTGACCTCAGGTCTTTCTGAATGCGGGCTGGACACTCTATTTGTTGTGCCACTCAGCTGCCCCAACAACAACAACAAACATGTATAGAATAGTTAAACAGTAGTTTGGGAGGGAGGGACTATCAGATGGAGGATCAGGAAAGGTTTAATGCAGAAAATGATGCTTGAAGTGCATCCTTAAGGGAGAGAAGGACTCTCTGAGGCAGAGGGAAGGAGGCAGTGCCTTCTAGGCATGTGGGACAGCCAGGGAAAAGGCAGAGAGAGACAAGAGAGCCTTGGATGAGGAAGATGAGTTTGGCTGGATAATGAGAGTCTAAAATATGGGTTGGGGCTAGGTTGTGGAGGGGGCTTTAAAAGTTAACTGGAGGAGTTTCTGTGTGGTCCTAGAGGCAATGTGGAATCCCTGGAGTTGCTTGAGTAGGGTCAGATGTTTGCCTGAGGAAAATGACTTAGGCAGCTGTATGTAGAGTGTGGCGAGAGAGCGGCCTGAGGCAGGCAGAACAGTGAGGAGACCATGCATTGATCTCAGCTCCTGAACTAAGGTGGTAACTGTGTACTTGCAGAGAAGGGGATCCAAGTGGTATAGAGGTGAAATGAGGAGTGGAGGATACTGCCAAGATTACAGGCCTGGTAGACTGGAAGGATGGTGGTACCTTTGGCAGAAATAAGAAGGGGCTGGGTTTGGGAGGAAAGGAGTTCTTCTTGACTTTGAGTCTCAGAGGAGAGGCCAGGGCTAGATAGAAAGGTGTCTGTGTAGAGACACTGATGAGCTGATGAGGTCACCAAGTGAGGAAATGTAGAGAGCAGAGAGCCTTGGGGGACCCTAGCCCAATTAGGATAGAGGCTTGTTAGTGCTGGTGAGTCAGCAGAGGAGCCTGAGAGGGGATGGTGGTCTGGCTTGTTAGGGGCAAGAATTGGAAGGGAGCCATGTCCTGAAGACCAAGAAGAGGGAGGCTCAAGTTAGGGGTCCAGAAGATGGGGGAAAAAGAAAGGTCATCCGATTTGACAGTTAAGAGATCATAAAGAGATTGTCAGGGTTGAGGAGTGAGGGAGAGGAAAGGATGTGGAGCCACCTCTTTATCAGAGTCTAGTACAGAGGAGGATGGAATTGGAGGTATGCCAGGGGCTTTTGAGATGAAGAGGCAAAGAGGTGTTGTTAGGGACCTCTAATGGAGGCAACACTCAAAGCTGGGAGAGGAGAGAGTACAGAGGAGAAAGGAAAGTTTGAAATAGTTTCTATAGGGTGTGAGACTTCCTGTAGGGGTAATCACTTGGGGAGGAATCAGAGGATTGCTCTGCTATGGTGAGGGCTCAGGGGAAGTTGAACAACATGTATTTTTGTCCACAACATCTATCACTGTACCTTGGACAAATGAGTTGTTTAATAAACATAATGAATTATACTTTTAGAGATAATGAACAATAAAAATTTACTAAAGAATTTGTCTTGCCTTAAAATTTATTTTAGAGTTTTTTGGTGAATGCTTTTAAGTTGTTAGTTTAAATTGATAGCCCTGTTTTGTGGGGATGAATATACTTTCCCGCCACTAAATGCAGACTTTGATTCCTTCTGGAGTCTTGCAGGTGACTTGAGCTCTTGAACATGACTAGTAGAGAATAAGCTCTGGTAGGACCAGTAGTAGACCTGTGACTCTCAGAGACAATTTGGTCAGTTGCAAAGGAGTTGTAATCTTTGTCAGAGTAAAATTGCAGCAAACACATTTTTTAAATTGTTCCATTACCATAGAGCTAGCTGTGCTTTGGAAATAGCCTGTGTTCCCATCTTCTGCTACTATATGGATGTCCCTAGGTGGGTGAGCCTTCAGATGAGTAGAGGTGCCCCAGAACTGAAGTGGAGGTCTAAACTGTTGGATAGAATGGTGAAGTTCGAAGTAAGAACAGATGGAGACTTAGTACATGATAAATTGTTAATTGTGCTGAAGACAGTAATTTTAATAGGAATTAGAGAAGGGAGACTGTGAGGACTGGAACTTTCACAGAAGGTAGTAATATTCAAAGCTCTGACCATATTATATTAAAAAGCATTTAACTTGTGTGATTTTTGTTTTCAGCTCATGTCTTATTTAGCAGTGGAGATTCTAAGTGATTCTCCAGGACTTCCAGGACTTTTTGTGGCATGTGCTTATAGTGGAACATTGAGGTATGAATGAATTTTTTATAGTGTGTTATGGGCACCTTCAAAGTCTGTTAAGGTAAAATTTTGGCAGTGGTCAGATTGAACAATGATTTTAATCATTTATTCTGTTCAGTATAATTTTATAGTTTCATAGTAGTTTAGGATTTGAAGAAATCTTAGTTATTGATTCTCCTCCTCACTGTATGACCATGGGCAGTAATAATAACTCTCACTTATATTATAGGTTAAGGTTTTTAAATTACTTTTCTCATGATAACCTCACAAAGTAGGTATTCTAAATATGCCCATTTTGCAGATGCAGAAAGTGAACCTCAGACAGATTAAGTGACTTGCTCATGGTCACACATTTTCAAAGGCAAGACTTAAAGGCAGGTTTCTGCTTACACTAAAAGTCCAGCACTTTGCCCATGATACCACACAGTGCCTCATAAATTCTCTGGGCCGCAGTGTCCTAATTTTTAGAGGGTTGGGTTAGATGATCTTTATTTCTTTTTCAAAAATTTTTTATTAATTTATTTTGAGTTATAAATAATCACTTCCATAAGCTTTTGAGTTTTAAATTTTCTCTCCACCTCCCTCCCCAAGACAGCATGCAAGTCAATATAAACTCTACATATACATTCCTATTAAACACATTTTCACATTAGTCATGTTGTAAAGAAGAATTAGAACCAATAGGAGGAACTACAAGAAAGAGGAAACAAAACACACAAAAGAAAAAAAAGAGCAAATAGTATGCTTCAATCTGCATTCAGACTCCATGGTTCTTTCTTTGGATGTGGGTAGCATTTTCCATCATGATGCCTTTGGAGTTGTCTTAGATCCTTGCATTGCTGAGAAGAGCTAAGTCTGTCAAAGTTAGTCATTGCACAAACATGGCTGTTACTGTGTACACCATTCTCCTATTTCTGCTCACTTCATTCAGCATCAGTCTATACAAATCTTTCCAGGTTTTTCTGAAATCTGCCTGATGATCTTTATTTCTATTCCTTCTTTAGTTCAGTAGTTCTGGTGTTTGACAGCCTGAGCTGGAGATTGAATGGAAACATGAGAGTTCTCCAAGAGGTATATGGGAATGGATAAGATCACCAAAGGGAGACGGAGAGCAGTGAGGAAAGAGAAGAGGGCTATCATATGAGGGGAGAACAAAGGAAAAGGAACAAGTGGGCAGTCTCCTCTCTCTGACTCTGCCTATGCTCTCTCATCTTCACCAGGACCTCACTCTATCAGTTTTTTCATTTCCATTTACTGAGTGCTTTACATATGTTATCTTCACAACAGCACTGTGAGGTAGGTGCTGTTATTATCTCCATTTTACAATTGAGGAAACTGAGGCAAACAGATAAAGTGATTTGTCCAGAGTCACATAGCTACTAAGTATCTGAGCCCAGATTTGAACTCAGGCCTTTCTGACTCCAGGCCCAGTGCTCTAATCAACTGTGACACCTAGCTAAACAAGTTATACATGTGGTGGAATACCACTGTATTATAATAAATGATGAAAAGCATTGTTTCAGAGAAATGTGGGAAGACTTGTATGAACTGATGCAGATTGAAGCGAGCAGAAGGAGGGGAGCAGCTTATGCAATCATAGCCACCTGGGATAGACAAATCACTGTGACAGAAAGAGAAGTTCTTTTTTCCCCCCCTCTCTTAAAATTAGTGCTTCTCTACAACCACAACTCTTGGAGTTTTTCCCCCTTTATCCCAAAGCTTTGCCAGACTTAGGAATTCCAAAAGAGGAATTTCTAAATAGAAAACTCTATAAAACTAATCCCAAGTTCCCTTACTCATTGAAAGCATTATCTAATAGTGACAAATACATCTTGGTCACAGTTGCTGTAAAACAGTACCACAAGATGGTAATGAATGTCATAGGAATCTAGGTTTAATCTTTTGTTTTACACAAGTGGGAAGTCAACATTAAAGCTTTTGTTCTTTTTTCTTTTTGTTAGTTACTGCAGGCTTGAGATATTTTTCTTATAAATTAAGTGCAACCTAATTATGAATCACTTTTAATGAGCTCAAATGTTAAAATAAAGGTAGTGTTTACATTCCTGTAATTCCAAAGAAACTTATTAGATAATGATGCCCTAGTAATTCTGATATAAAAATAAAACTGCTTTCTCATTCACAGAATTTTCCCTTTCTACTTTAAGAGAAATGCATTCATAGTTATAGATTACAATTACTCTTTTCATTGAGAAAGCAAGCAATTTGATATAGTTTATACATGTGTAGTCATGGAAAACACTTCCATAATAGTCATGTTCTGAAAGACTAATGATATTTCCCTCCATCCTATCCTGCCCCCTGTTTATTCTATTCTTTCTCTCCTTTCCTGCCTTGGAAGTGTTTGCTTCTGATTACACTGTCCCCTAGTCTGCCCTCCCTTCTGTCACACCCCCTCCACTTGTCTTATCCCCTTCCCCCCCCCACTCTCCTCTAGGGTAAGATAGATTTCTATACCCAATTGAGGGTGTATGTTATTCCCTTTTTAAGCCAGTTCTGATGAGAGTAAGGTTCACTCTTCCTTCTCACCTCCCTCCCTCTTCCCCTCCATTGTAAAAGCTTTTTCTTGCCTCTTATATGTGAGATAATTTACCCTATTCTACGTCTCTCTTTCTCTTTCTCCCAGTACATTACTCTCTCACCTCTTAATTTTATTTTTTAGATATCATTGCTTCATATTTAACTCACACCTGTGCCCTCTGTCCATATATACTCCTTTTAACTATCCTAATAATGAGAAAGGTCTTGTGGGTTACAAATACATATTTCCATGTAGGAATGTAAACAGTTTAACTTCAGTAAGTCCCTTATGATTTCTCTTTCCTGTTTAACTTTTCATGCTTCTCTTGAGTCTTGCATTTGAAAGTCAGATTTTCTATTTAGCTTTGGTCTTTTCTCAAAAATGCATTAAATTCTTCTATCTCATTGAATGTCCATATTTTACCCTGAAAGATTATACTCAATTTTTCTGGGTAGGTGATTCTTGGTTTTAATCCTACCTCCTTTGACCTCCAGAATATATTGCAAGCTCTCTGATGCTTTAATGTAGAAGCTACTAAATCTTGTGTTATCCTGATTGTGGCTCCACAATACCTGAATTGTTTCTTTCTGGCTGCTTGCACTATTTTCTTCGTGACCTGGGAACTCTGGAATTTGACTGTAATATTCCTAGGAGTTTTCCTTTGGGGATCTCTTTCAGGAGGTGATCAGTAGATTCTTCCAATATTTTTGAATATCAGGGCATTTTTCCTTGATAATTTCTTGAAAGATGATGTCTAGGCTCTTTTTTTGATCATGGCTTTCAGTTAGTCCTCCAATAATTTTAACTTCTCTGTCCTGGATCTATTTTCCAGGTCAGTTGTTTTTCCAATAAGATATTTCACATTGTCTTCTATTTCTTTTCATTCTTTTGGTTTTGTTTTAAAATTTCTTGATTTCTCATAGAGTCATTAGCTTCCCTTTGCTCCATTCTAATTTTAAGGAATTATATTTTTCAGTGAGCTTTTGGACCTCCTTTTCCATTTGGCCAATTCTGCTTTTTAAGGCATTCTTCTCCTCATTGGCTTTTTGGACCTCTTTTGCCATTTGGTCTAGTCTATTTTTTTAAGGTGTTATTCTCTTCAGTATTTTTTTGGGTCTCCTTTAGCAAGCTGTTGACTCATTTTTCAGAAGTTTCTTACATCACTCTCATTTCTCTTCCCAACTTTTCCTCTACTTCTCTTACTTGATTTTCAGAATCCTTTTTGAGCTCTTCGGTGGCCTGAGACCAATTCATATTTTTCTTTGGAGCTTTGGCTTTGTTGCCTTCTTCTAAGTGGATGTTTTGATCTTCCTTGTCACCAAAGTAAATTTCTGTAGTCAGAGTTTTTTCTGTTGTTTGCTCATGTTCCCAGCCCATTTTTTGACTTTTTAACTCTTTGTTAAGGTAGGGCTGTACTTCCACTACTAAGGTAGGTGGAGGATGTACTGGCCCAAACTTCAGGGGTTTTGTGCAAGCTGTTTTCAGAGATACTTCTAGGGACCTGTAAGTTTTCAGTTCTTCCAAGGTGGTATGGTGTAAGCAGAGATGTTCACTCTTTTCCTGGCCTGTGCTATGGTCTGTGAGTGACCACAAACATTCTCTACTGCCTTGGAATTGTAAGGAGAATCCCCTCTCCACTGCTGCTGTAAGCTCTGCTGTGCTAGTACTCCTCCTCACCCCAGGACTGCAACCCAGATCCAAGTGAGCAGAGCATCAGAGTTGTACCTCAGTGCTAGCAGAGAGACCCCTGTAATCTCCTTCTGACCAGCTGTTCGGTCCCCTTAGCATCTGTGAGCCGAGAGCTCCAGAAGCAGCTGCTTTGGTCACTCCCAAGGCCTGCTCCTGGTTTGCTGGGGCCAGGGCTGTGCTGGACTGTGCTCCTCTCTCAGCCTGGTGCAACAGACCTTTCCTGTTGACCTTCTTGGTTGTTTTGGGCTGGAAATTTGTTTCACTCCATCTTTTTGTGGGGTCTGCTGCTCCAGAATTTGTTTAGAGTAGTTTTTAAAGGTATTGGAGGGGTTTTGGGGGAGAGCTCAGGCGAGTCCCTACCTTTATTCTACCATCTGGGCTTCGTGCCTCCAGAATGAGAAATTCTGATCAGTGCTGTGGTCAGCCATGAGTCCAGACAGCCTCCTGACAAAGACGTGTAGGACTCTGATAGGGTCTGTGCAGAAATGGCGTCTGCTGGCCTAGAAAGGGTTTTGTTTTTCTCTTAGTCTCATTTGGAGCTGGGTTGGGAGAAAAAGAAGATGGATTTTTGCTGATTGAAAAAATATAATTTAAATTTTAAACAAGGTTTTTGTTGCTCCCATTGTTATATATGAAGAAACTGAGGCTGAGAGAAGTTAAAGATTACATAGTAAGTGTTGGAGGCAGCATTTGAACTCAGGTCTTCCTGATTCCAAGTTTAGCACTCTAAGCACCGTGCTACCTAACTCTAGATGCAAAACTGGTGAACGTAAATAACGTTTAAGCATTTTGCCCCTTATTTAATACACTTTTCTTGGAATTTCATTTCTTCTCTTGCCCACTATCCTGGGTGTAGCCCAAGGGTTTGTCTTAGGCCTTCTTCCCTTCTCTCACTCTTCTCTCTTCCTTGGTTCCCAAGTTTCATTGTTTTAATGATCATTTCTATGCATATAAATGGCACATTGAATAGAGCACTAGATCTTGAGTCAGGAAGATGTAAGTTCAAATCTGTCCTCAGGTAGTTATTAGCTGTGGGACCCTGGACAAGTCATTTTATCTCTCTCTGCCTTGCTTTCCTCATCTGTGAAATGGAGATGATAATAGCACCTCCCTTCCAGGGTTGTTGTGAGGATCAAATGAGATATTTGTAGTGCACTTTGCAAGCACTTAAGTGCCGCACAAATATTACCATCATTATACATCTCTTTTTCTAGCCTTTATATCCCCAGCTCCATTCCCATATCACCATCAGCCCACTGAATATTTCAAATTGAATGTCCCTTAGGTATCTCAGACTCAACGTATACAAAACACTGTGTTTCCCCTAGAACTGCCAAACTTCACCTTTCTCCAGGATATGAACATTCTTGCAGTTTGAAATCTACGTGTCACCCCTTGACTCCTCATACACATGCACTCTGTTCTTGCCAAATCTTAGCAGTTCTTTCTATAGAACATCTTTTGTGCATGCCCCTTTCTCTCCACTCACGCAATTGCCACCCTAGTTCAAGTTCTCTCACTTCTTACTTGGATTATTTCTGTAACCTCTTAATTTCCCAGCCTCCAGTCTCTCCATACTCCAATCCGTCCTTTACACAGCTGCCAAAGTCCAAAAGTGTAATTCTGACCCATCCCCCGCTAGGATCAAATAGAAACAGCTCATCACAGCTGGATCTCTTCCTTTTCTTTCATTCTTCCCCTCCACGCTTTACCTATCCAGCTACCTTGGCTTGCTTTCTGAAGTCTATCTCCTATCTTAATGACTTTCTCCTGGGTATCCCAGGGCTTAGAATATTCTTTCTTGCCTTTCCTTCAGAAATCTCTGGGTTTTGTTAAAATTCAGCTGCTGTTCAAGAGGCCTTTCCAAGCCTAAGCTAGTCAGGAACTATCCTTTCTGAGGCTTCTTCCATCTACTCTGTTTTTATCTTGTAGGTTCTGTTTTGTATCTTAGCACTTAGCTCAGTTTCTGGCACAGAGTAAGTCAACCCTTAATAAATGCTGACTGTTTGATTTCCTGCTGTCTCATGCACAGTAGGTGAAGTTTAGATGCACAGGCCAAGTTCACGTGTTTTCAAGAAGATGGCTAAAATTTATTTTTGCAGGTTGTTGCAAAAAAAATGCTATCTGCATTTAATAGCATTTTAAGAAAATACCTTGATGTTCCAACAGATGGTGGCATTAGTATAGGGCATTAAAGAAGACCCTTTGGCAGTCATTGAGACCGAACAGTCTGGCTATTATTGGCTGTAGCAGTAGACTGGAGCATTTCAGTAGGGCTCTGAATTGGAAAGCAGGCCAGGTTGGTGGATTTAGTAGATAGTCTGTAAGAAACTGATGACCTCATTTCAAGTGTCAGTTTAGTTTGGGGAGGGGAAGGGTATGTGTGTACTAAGAGCAAAGAGGGTCAGGGTTTGGAGTGTCAGGTTATGGAATGGGGACAGGGGTAGTTTGGAGCTGCTGTTCATGTCAGAATATTCAGAAGTAGGGGATTGTGGTGGTGCCTGCTGAGCTCTCCTTGCCACCCATTGCATTGTTTTCCTCATAGTATTTCTTTCTCCTTGAGGCTCGTGGCCACAAACCCCTTCCCTCAGTGGATTTCTGCAATAGCCCTCCTGTTTTCAGTGGCCATGCTGTCTCCTTTCAGGATGTACCCGCCATCCTTCTAAGTGAAGTTCATTTGTTCTGAGGACAATTCCATGAGGCACATAGGACACATATTAATCATCTCATGAAGAATAATGAGACAAGGCTTAGGCTAAAGCTGGGGACAGAACTAGGCCTCCTGACTTTTAATCATTATTCTTTCTTCTTTCTTGCTAAAACAGTGTATTTACACCCAAATACAGGATTATGCAGTGGTAGGCAAATGCGGAATTGCTTTTTTCCCTCAAAACTTACTTTTTTTTCCTTGTTAGTTTAAAAATACAGATGCAAATTTCGCTCACAGACTGGGTTTTTAGGCCAGCTCTTTATCCACTGTAACACAGCTGATGACCTATTAACTTTCTAAAAGTTGATATAACTAAAACATTTGTCATCAGCACAACTAAAGGCAAAAATAAGTAGTTGTTAAAAATAATATAGCTTTTTTTAAAATAAGGAAAGAACTTTTAAAAAGCTATAATCATTTAAAAAAACTCATGTGTTATTTTTGTCTTGAGCTGTGGTGTAATGGATAAAGAACTGGCCTTGAAACCAAGAGGTCCTGAGGTGGGATATATTATGTCTCTGTGACCCTGGGTAAATCACTTAGCCTCTCAATGTTCTAGGCACCTCTGTAAGACTTTGTTAAAAAAAAAAGATGCCAACCTGTATTGATCGAAGGAATGTACATGTCTGGGAGTTCCCTATACTTTTGAAATCACAGGTCCCGTCCCTTTTTCTATAAGTTAGGTCATCAGTGGCAATTTATTAGCTAATTGATGACTGTATTGAGGATGGTGATTTTCTTTGTTGTTTTCTCTTTTTTAGGTGTTAATTCGTTGTGATTTCAGTTAACCATGTATTTTTATTTTTTTTTATACTCATATAGCACAGTATCTTCCAGTATCAGTGCTTTAGCGGCTGTAACTGTAGAAGATCTCATCAAACCTCATTTAAGTTCACCTTCACAAAAGACTCTTTCTTTATTTTCTAAAGGAACAAGTAAGTGCATACTAAACACTTTATATTTCTCACATTATTTCATTGAGATTGGGCTTAGAGATAATGAAAAATTTCTATGCCTAGAGGGGTAGCTCTGTTTCAGCAGTACATTTCCAGGAGAAAAGGACCCCTTTTTGGATAAAAGTCAGACCACTTAGTCATCAGTCGCCCTGATTCTTCTAAGTTTAATTGATGTTTCAGCTTATAGTATAGGAGCAAGGGATTTTTTTTTGTCCCTTTATTCCATTGACTTGTTTTAATGCTAATTTCAGGGTGCTCTGGTATGTAAATTGAAGATATAAGAGTGCAATATACTGTTGATATGTCTTTGATTACATAATATGTAGGCCTCTTAGGAACCTAGGACCCTTCATATTCAGTATAATTCTACTTGCTCCATTAGGCCTATACCCTAATGAGATTCTGAAAAAGGACAATAGGGGAAGTATCATCTTCTGGCTTGAGTAAGGGTGCAATGAGAACTGACCAATTAACTGAAAAGGCATTTATACAGAGTAGGTCGGTGCAGCAGCAAGAGTGACACAGGCCATGTTCTCAAGTAGCTTAGAGTCCAGTGGAGGGGCAGCACATATGAGGGAGTGGTGTCCAGGAGGAGAGTTTTGGTCTGAGAAGTCACAGATGATAACTGAGGTCAAATGGCTGTCCACGGTAACATCCTTTCCAGTAGTGTTGGCTTCATTCCATAGTTCTCAGAGTAAATGGAATGTTCATGTTAGCAGGGTAGATGGTAGTATGTTGAGATATCTAGTGTGGTTGGCGTGAAGTGTGATCTGGGGCCAGCTATATATAATAGGTTAGATGAAATTGGACTCTCACAGAGTCATGAAATTCCAGAGAGCCAAAGCTGAATAGATTAATTCCTGCCAGGGGTGAGGGAGATGGTTATGCTCTGGTCTGGAGGTTGCTGGCATGAGATGCTCCCAAGCCAGCAGTAAACTACATGTTATGTTGCTATAAAGACAATCTTGTCCACATATTGGATTCTTCATTTCACTTTATATAGAAAATTTAAGACTTTCAAAATAAAAAAGTTTAATTCCATGAAAATAAGTGAATGGTAAAGGAAAATAAGTTAATGCATGTATATGAATTGTCGTAGTTGTTGTATCTCAACACTGAAAGGTCTCTCACCATAAACTGTTTCACTTAAATATTTTGTTAAAAGAATGAAATAAACATATTTAAGAGCAGAAGGAGAAGTATTCAATGGTTTGTGTTCTTTTGTGCAGAGAAGAAATATATTTTGGACTGCTTTCCCCTTTATTCAGCCCAACAGTTGTGTGTGGGCCTTGAAGGGAAAGACAGCAAGCAATAACAGTGAATATAAGACGGAGCCCCCTTTTCTCTGAGTCCTTCCACGAGCTCTTTAATCTCTTCCAGCCACTTCTCTGGCAAAATAAAAGTTTCCTAGGAAACCTTGTGGTTCCCCTTGAATCCCTGACACTCCCTTACTTTTGTCAGTGGTGGAGTCTGAACTTCTTTGAATCTGTTTCCTCATCTGTCATGTGAGGTTAACAGGGCCTGTCCCTGGTGTTCTTAGGAATGAGACTTTCCTCATCAAGTTGTTGTAAGAATCAAATATGGTAAGAGCTTAGCAAAACTTAAAAATGTACAGGTTAGTGATGATGACGACAACAAAGTCTAACAGAGTTTTAGACCTGGAGGGGAGCTTGCAGGGCATCTAGTGCATCCGGTTCTCATTCAAGAGGAGGAGAATGGGGCCCAGAGAAGTGACTGTTATCTGGTGAGTGGTGACCCATAAGGCAACAGGTGCATCTGTTTCTAGGTATAAAGGCTCAAAAGTTGTGAGAGAAGGTAAGAGAGGGTTTTTAGGCATCTCTTTTTCCTTGTAGGAGATGACTTTGTTTCCATAATGAGTGGAACTGATGAAGGAGTTTCAGCATGGATCACAGTGAATTTTTTGACAGGCAGTTTAAAAACTCTAAGAAAGAACAGTTTGGGCATGCTGGATTTAGGAGGTGAATTTCTTCCAAAAATTGAGGTCACCCTCCGGACATCATTATATACCAGATGGGTGTATAACTTCATTGTGGATGTTCAGTAGAACCTACAAGCAGTCTTCATATAGCTCCTTGGAACTTGGTTTGTTGTCAGCAAGGTTTGCAGTCTTAGGAGTAGAGAGAAAACCTGACAAGGAGTTGGTTCAACCCTTGCTTTCCTCCCCGTTTTAAAGAAGAATGGGAGGATGCTGAAATGACATACAAAATTGCAGGGCACAAAACAGGGGTTTACTTGTATGAACTGTGCTCCAAGAGTATCAGAAATCCTTCTTTGTAAAGTGCGTAAAACTGAAGAAGTAAAAAGCTTGGATTTTTATGCTTTTTCCTACTATTACGATCTTGTGGCAAAAGTCACTCTCATAGATAAGGGGAAAGAAGGCAGTCTCACGGTAGAAGACTTGGAGATTGCAGCAAAATATGTTTGTAGAACTGTGGCAGTTAACCTACAGGAGAATCTTTTTATTTGTTTGGATCTTACCTATATTAGTTTGCTGTGCCAAGAACTTGGACTTCCGAAAACCAGAGTGCTTAAGCTGGTTTGGAAAATTGATGACATTGAAACCAATTAAGTCTGGGAGCCACTTTTCACTACAGTGATTCCCTAAACAGACAACAGAACAAAACCTCATAGTGCCTGAGGCCTTAATATGAGCCTTAGTTTGGAGAACATTGCCAAACCCACTGTGAACAGAGCCCCTGAGTGCCTTAATGAGGGATCAGTGATCGTACTCCATAAGTTTTTCCACAAAAGTTTGCCATAGTCCCCATGAGAACCTGACACCTTTGTAGAATTTGTGACTCCATCTTCTATTGAATAACATTTGGGACTAGTTTGGTGAACCAGCCAAGTAAACATTTCTGAACTGTGTTAATTAAATCCTAATTTGTTATGATTTGATTTTTAACAATGACCTCATTGTTTATATTTTGGATAGTTTCTATTAGTTCATTGTATTGCCTTTTCAGTGCTAAGCCCTGGTATATCTATATTGATGTTAGTGTATTGGCAATCAAATGCTTTGTTATTCAGTTTAGGATGTATTTTAGTCCGGTTTTGAAGGTATGTAGCTTGTTCATTGTTCATACAACCCATACTTGATGGCTAGGCAGACTTCTGTGGCTCTACTAGGGGAGTTGGAGTGAGCTAGACGCTTTTCGTTTACTTAAACGATTATTCTGTCTGTTGATTTTATGGGGGAGGCAGCTGGTGGCTGAATGCATAGAGCCCGGGACCTGAAGTCAGGAAGACCTGAGTTCAGATGCAGCTTCTGGCACACTTTCTAGCAAGTCACTTACCCTGTGTTTGCCTGCTGGAAGGACCCACCGGCTCTGTGGGGAAGGAAATGGCAAACCACTCCAGTACCTTTGCCAAGACAACCCCACGGACAGCATTGGTGTGCTATGGTCTGTGGGGCCGTGAGGAGTCAGACACGACTGAATAATGAGCACTGACGACAGCAACAACACCGAGCAGGTTATTTCTGCTTTGTAGTGTAAAATAATGTTTTAATTTTGACAGTAATGCTGGCAAACTGAACCTATAAAAATACGTTTCCTTCACGACTGGATTAAGAAGTAGTTTTTAGGCTTGTGATTTTTAAATTCAAGACTCACTGGAAAGGCTATTGCCACATGTGCTGCCCTGGTATCTGTGTCCATTCTTCAGCCCAGAGTTTCTGTCTACTTTGTCAGAGAAAGATAGCACACATTTAGTTGGTTGAGAGTCTTCAACTGGTATGCAGTTTGACATTTTATTTTCTTTTAACGTATTCATCTAGGTCTGTTCTATGGAATACTTTGCATTGGGATGGCTGCCTTGGCATCATTAATGGGAGGTCTGTTACAGGTAACATACATTTGTAGTTATATAGAAGAACTAGTGTTAGGTAGATATAATTAGCTGAATTTTTAACCTAAATTATATTTAAAAATTCTAGCTTCTAGCTGCATTCATAACTGGAAAGCACTCTGGTAAGAAGAAGGCATTCCCAAGAATACTCTGTAAATGTGAAATAACAAAAATAGAGGCTCTATGGAACAGTTCCTTCCAGTAGGTCCATGGATTGTAGTCTGGGACCAGCCATTTAAGCCGTTTTTACACCTGTGTGTCAGCAATAAAAAATATCAAGTGCCTAATAATGTGTGGAATCTTGTTAGGTTCTTACAGTTGAAACAACATAGACCAGCTCATTGTTTCTAGAAGCTAACACCTGACAGAAGCATCAATATATACACATTTAAAAAGGACACATTAAACTAATATGTGAATGGAACATAACATATTGCTATCAAATTATTGGTGAAAGGAAACAAGCATGCAATTAGGATGCATAGCTTAGAGATGGGATTAGAGTTTTATATGTAGACTGGATAGGCAGAGGGAAGTACTTAGCTCCATTCAATTCAGGAAAACTTTGTAAACAGAGAAATTTTACATACTTCTAAAAAATTAATATTTTTCTCAATTACATGTAAAAGCAATTTTTAACATTTGTTTTAAAAACTTTTGAGTTCCAAATTCTCTTCCTTCCTCCCTCCTCTCCTCTGTCCCTAAGATGGCAAGCAGTTTGTTATAGATTATACGTGTACAGTCATGCAAAACATATTTCCGTTTTAGTGATGTGAAAGAACACACAAAAAAAGAACAAGAAAGAAAAATAAAGTGTTAAAAAGTGTGTTTCAGTCTGTCCTCAAACTCCATCAGTTCTTTCTTTGGAGGTGGATAGCATTTTTCATCATGAGCCCTTTGGAAATGTCTTAGAATGTTGTATTTTTGAGAAAGTCTAAGTCATTCACAGTTAATCATCATATAGTATTCCTGTTACTACGCACACTGTTCTCATTTCACTTTGCATCTCTTCACATAAGTCTTTCCAGGTTTTTCTGAGAGCATCTTGCTTGTCATTTCTTATAGCACAGTAATCTTCCATCACAGTCATTTACCACAACTTGTTCAGCCATCCCGCAATTGATAGGCATCCCCTCGATCTCCAGTTCTTTGCCACCACCAAAAAGAGATGCTGGAAATATTTTTGTACGAATATCTTAAGAGTGACATTGCTAGTCAGAGGGTAGGCACAGTTTGATAACACTTTGGGCATAGTTCCAAATTGCGCTCCAGGATGGTTGGATCAGTTCACAATTCCACCAACTCCACCAGTGCTTTAGTATCTCAGTTTTTCACATCGTCATTTTCCTTTTCTGTCATATTAGCCAATCTGATAGGTGTGGAATGGCACCTCAGAGTTGTTTTTGATTTAGAGCATTTTTAAAAATGTAAATATACATAGGTTTGATTTCTTTGTCTGAAAACTGCCTGTTCATATCCTTTGACCATTTATCATTTGGGAAGTGATTTGTATAAATTTGATTGAGTTCTCTATGTATTTGAGAAATTAGGCCGCTATCAGAGAAGCTTGCTGTAAAATTTTTTTCACAGTTATGATTACTATGTATTTTCCTCCATCATATTCCTCCTCTCACCCTATTTATCCCACTCTCACTCTCTCCTTTCACTCCTTAAAAGTGTTTTCCTTCTGACTACTGCCTCTCCCAACTTGCCTTCCTTTCAGATAAGAATTCAAGTGCTTCCTGTGCCCATCTTCCCTTCCACTGTATAGATAAGCTCTTTGTCACCTCTTCCATGTGAGATAATTTACCTCATTCTAACTCTCCCTAGTATCAATTTTTTTCCCTACCTCTCCCTAGTACATTCCTCTTTCTTACCCCTTAATTTTACTTTTTTAGATATTCCGTCATATTCAAGTCAAACCCATGCTCTCCTTCTAAACGTCATGATAAAATTCTTAGGAGTTGTGAGTATTGTCTACTTGTGTAGGAATGTAAACAGTTTAGATTTATTTAATCCCTTGTGATTTCTCTTTCCTGTTTACCTTTTTATGCTTCTCTTGAGTCTTGTATTTGGAAGTCATATTTTCTTTTCAGCTCTGGTTTTTTCATCAGGAATAATTGAAATTCCTCTATTTCATTTGATGTCCTTTTTTTCCCCCCTGAATGATTATATTCAGTTTTAGATTTCAAAGACTTTAGAAAGTTGGAAAAACCCGTTTAATGGATGAGAAGAGGAATAATTCCAAATAAGGCAAAAATTTAGAATGAGTTATAAATCTCTATCTTTAGAACACTAAGTAAAAATTTCTCTTGATTATTGAACATAAATGAAATGAATTTTCAGGTAGAGCAGTGAGACTAGGGGATTTTTGTTTCCTTTGTATCTGAAGCCCAAATGCTCTTTTACAAGTATCAGTCTTTCTCTACTCTACCTACTTGCTTCTTAGCTATATCACATTATCATTTCATGATGGGTTTTAGGCCTTCACCTCTTACGGGCATATGAAATTGAACTGGCTTGTGGGAGTAGGAGTGGTTAAATTTGGACCCCAGGTCCTGTTTCAGAAGTAAGATGCAATTTATGGTCAAAATGAAATTTGTAGTAGATACATTATGCCTCAGCCTGGTAAGCAACTAAATATTCTGGTCCACAGGTGGGGAACCTATGACCTCCAGGCCACATGTGGCTCTCTGGGTCCTTAAATGAAACCTTTTGACTGAATCTAGGATTCCCACCCCTGTTCTGGTCTGTGTATTTTCCATGATACCTGCCCATATAAGATAATCTAAAATTAGAATTGTTCCACTAAAATTGAAACTTTACCTTAAAAATGAGTAGGTTAGCCAATGTCTGTGTTTTTCCTTTTGTACAGAGTCATTTTTCATTTTAATTAAATTCAACGAACACAATCCCTTTGTTGCAGTCTCAGAGATTTCACTCTAGGACCGAGGCACAGGACAGGATTATCTGGAATGAATTCACAAACTCAAGCAATCTTTAAGTCAAGTTGGCAAATAGTTTATTGTTACGCATTTCAGCAGGCAAAGACTCTTAAGGAACCTATAACCTAATAGGAATGATGCTAAAGCTTATTATATAGGAAAAGCAGTGAATTATGTGCCAAGTATGCTAATTAGGTGATAACATGTAACCTTGGTCACAGGCATCATTCACTACTGAAAATTGGGGAGTAGGTTCCTAAGGGGTGTATTTTTGTTCTGTTATGTCTGTGACAAGATAGCTTTGGGAGTTGATGTCTATAACTTGACTTCTGGATTGTACATGATAACTGTGGGAATCAGTACATGATAATTTTGGTGATACAAGATAGTACAAGGGAAATTCTACAGAGGTCAGCTTATTCTTGTAACAAGGAGAAATAGTGAGATAGTTTACTTTAGTGGGCCCACTTCTGAATTATTGCCAGAGGTAGGGGTCTTTGGGCTGTAGGGAAATTGCCAAGGATAGTGTTTCTGAGTCCAGGGAGAAATTGGGGTCCAAGCACAAGCACCTAAACACCCCATCACC
Organism: Phascolarctos cinereus; assembly: GCF_003287225.1. NCBI lineage: Eukaryota > Metazoa > Chordata > Mammalia > Diprotodontia > Phascolarctidae > Phascolarctos > Phascolarctos cinereus. The sequence goes on along the minus strand of NW_027555514.1, from coordinate 270,468,713 downwards.
TTTTGTGGACTTGTTTAATTACCATGGTAAGTTGTATGATTGCTCTTATGCAGGGTAATTGCATTTCTATCTTAGTGCTAGCCATGGATATTAGATTTCACTAGATGATTATTCAGCTGTAAGTTCAGAATCACTTTTAACCAACATGGTGGGCTAAAAACACACCATGGTTTTCCTTTTCTAGTTATGTCATAAGTGCTAGAGCAGTGTTTTAAAGGAAATGCTCATCAAGAGCTTCCATAGCATTGTTCTTTTTCTTCCAGTGATGAAAAAGCATTTGGCTTTCAAATAGTCCTTCTTTCTTACATTGCTTGTCTTTTTGTTCAAGGCTAGCACTAAATATGGAATGTAACTACCTCATAGAAGAGCAATAATTCAGTATGTAGTAGGGATTAGGGAAGCCCCCCAAAGTATTGCCCAAACACCAGACTTCTGGCAGTTACTGAACTCTCAGGGCCACTTTGTGAGCTGATTCAGATGGTATAGAAAAGATTCAAACACTTTCAGAAGATTTCTTAAGTTCAGCTGAGTGGTTTGGTTCTAGATTGCCCCTGAAGATGTCAGCCAAGTTGGAATTGATATGTGGACTTTTGAACACTTCGGTCAGAGGATATTTTAGCTCTTGACTGTTAGAGATAAGTCCAAGTTATAATGAATCTACTTTGTACTTAGATTTGTTCTAGCATTCTAGAGAATCTCCAAGTAGATTGGAGATTCCTGAGGATATCTTGAGGTGGTTAGAAATCCTTATTCTCAAATATTCAAGGCTGTTTTTTAAAAAATCAGGACCTGCCTATTAAAGATTTTTATGCTTTACCAACTGTATGGGATCTATTACAGAACTAACCAAGTGGGTCACATCTTGATACCTCATAACATTCTGATTGCATTGATTTTGGAGAGTATGAACTCTGTTGAAGTCAACAGGGGAACCTAGATTTGAAGAGTACTTTTTAGGTTATTTTGAGGAGCTCTGAAACTGTTCTGAGGTCTGGATGTATAGCTGGTAGGTAATTCACATCCAGCATGTACTTACCTGCCATACTACTGTTAACCGTTATGTGAAGCTACCCAGCAGTTGATATATTTGTGAGAATTTTCTTGGTTGGATCAGATTGGAATTAGGTATGTAAATTTGTAAAAATATACAAGGAGTAGTTGGAAGTATATGAATGAATGGGCTCCCCACAAGAAACAACATAGTGGGAAGAGGAAAGAAAACCTGATGCTCTTGGAGAACATCCCCATTTAATTATTATTATTTTTTAACAATTTATTTATTTATTTTTAGTTTTCAACATTCACTTCCATAAGATTTTGAGTTTTAAATTTTCTCCCCATCCCTCTCTTCCCTCCTCCCCAAGACGGCGTGCAGTCTGATATAGGCTCTACTTACACATTCATATTAAGCATATTATAGCAGTAGTTGTGATGTAAAGAAGAATTAGAACTAATAAGAGGAACCACGAGAAAGAAGAAATAAAACAACAAAAGAAAAGGAGAGCAAATAGTACGCTTTCATCTGCATTCAGACTCCAAAGTTCTATCTCTGAATGTGGATAGCTTTTTCCATTATGAATCTTTTGGAGTTGTCTTAGATTCTTGCATTACTAAGAAAAGCTAAGTCTGTCAAGCTCAGTCATCACACAGTGTGGCTGTTATTGTGTACAGTGTTCTCCTGGTTCTGCTCACTTTACTTGGCATCAGTTCGTATAAGTCTTTCCAGGGTTTTCTGAAGTCTACCTGCTCATCATTTTTTATAGCACAGTAGTATTCCATTACATTGATGTACCACAACTTGTTCAGACATTCCTCAATTGATGGGCATCACCTCAATTTCCAATTCTTTGCCACCAAGAAAAGAGCTGTTATAATTTTTTTTTGTACATGTGGGTCCTTTTCCCATTTTTATGATCTCTTTGGGATACAGACCTAGAAGTGGTATTGCTGGGTCAAAGGGTGTGCACAATTTTATAGCCTTTTGGGCATAGTTCCAAATTGCTCTCCAGAATGGTTGGATCAATTCACACTTCACCAACAATGCATTAGTGTTCCAATTTTCCCACATCTTCTCCAGCATTTATCATTTTCTTGTTTTGTCTCGTTAACCAATCTGATAGGTGTGATGTGATACCTCAGAGTTGTTTTGATTTGCATTTCTCTAATCAGTAGTGACTTAGAGCTTTAATTTCTTCCTCTGAAAATTGCCTGTTCATATCCTTTGACCATTTATCAATTGGGGAATGACTTGTATTCTTATAAATTTGACTCAGTTCTCTATATATTGTAAAAATGAGGCCCTTATCAGAAACACTGGCTGCAAAAATTGTTTCCCGGCTTTCTGCTTCCCTTCTAATCTTGGTTGCACTGGCTTTGTTTGTGCAAAAAATTTTCAATTTAATGTAATCAAAGTCATCCATTATGTATTTCATACTGTTCTCTTTCTCTTGTTTGGTCATAAATTCTTCCCTTCTCCGTAGATCTGATAAACTATTCCTTGCTCTCCTAGTTTGCTTATAATATTGGTCTTTATATCTAAATCATGTACTCATTTTGATTTTATCTTGGTATATGGTGTAAGATGTTGGTCTATGCCTAGTTTCTGCCATACTCTTTTCAGTTTTTGTTAAATAGTGAGTTCTTTTCCCAGAAGCTGGAGTCTTCGGATTTATCGAATAGTGGATTATTATGGTCATTGAAAGTCCATATTTAATTATTAAGGGAATTAAGCAGAAGTTGCCAAAAGAAATACTCCCTGAAGGGCTGCAGTAGTAAGTGAGGGTAGTTAGAGGCCTTTCACCTAACTTGGGCTTCTATACCACTTTCTTACCTTGGTCTTTCTGTAACCATTAGGATGCACAATGGAGCACTGGGCACAGAGTCAGGAGTGGCATTGTATGTGTGACTAAACCTTTCACAACTGTAAAATAGGGACAAAAAATGTCACCTGCCTGCTAGGGGTGTTGGGAGGGTTCAGTGAGATAAGAGTACATGTAAGCACATTGTAAATGTTGAAGCAGTCTTTGGATGTTGACTGTCATCATCATTCATGTTTGTGCATACCCAGGTCCAAAGTTAATCAGCTGAAGGACTGCTCATGAATATCTTAACTGCCACCTAAAAATAAGCAAAGCAGTAGACATTAAGCTCGTTGAGCAAATGTTTCATTTTTTTTTTTTTTTTGCTTTTAGGCAATTGGGGTTAAATGACTTGCCCAGGGTCACACAGCTAGTAAGTGTCAAGTGTTTGGTTTGAGGCCGGATTTGAACTCAGGTTCTCCTGACTTCAGGGCCGGTGCTCTATCCACTGTGCCACCTAGCTGCCCCTCAAATGTTTCATTTTTGTGTGTGTGTATGGGTATCCCCAGAAGCTAACATGGTGCCTGGCACCATAGTAGGTGCTTAATAAATGCTTGTTAAATTGAATTGACTTAAGAAATCTACTAATCATAGCATTTTAGAAGTTTTATTGATAACATATGTCATTATCCATCTTATAACTTATTTCAGATAGGAAACAATTTTTACAGCCAGTGTTTGTGATAAAGGCCTCATTCAAATTTATAAGAATACAAGTCATTCCCCAGCTGTTAAATGGTCAAAGGATATGAACAGCAGGCAGTTTTCAGAGGAAGAGACTGAAGCTATCTAGAGTCAAATGAAAACATGCTCTAAATCACTATCGATTGGAGAAATACAAATTAAAACGGCTCTGAGGTACCACATCACACCTGTCAGATTGGCTAATATGACAGAAAAGGAAAATGGTAAATGTTGAAGAAGATGTGGGAAAATTGGGCCACTAATGCATTGTTGGTGGAGTTGTGAACTGATCCAGCCATTCTGGAGAGCAATTTAGAACTATGCCCAAAAGGCAGTCAAACTGTACATAACCTTTGGTCTAGCAATACCACTACTAGGTCTGTATCCAAAGCTATCATACAAAAAGGGAAAAGGACCCACATGTACAAAAGAATTTATAGCAGCTCTTTTTGTGTGGCAAAGAATTGGAAATTGAGGGGATACCTATTAATTGGGGAGTAGCTGAACAAGTTGCAGTATATGATTGCGATGAAATACTATTGTGCAATAAGAAATGATGAGCAGGCAGATTTCAGAAAAACCTGGGAAGGCTTAGATGACCTGAAGGTGAGTAAAGTGAGCAGAACCAGGAGAACATTGTATACAGTAACAGCAACATTGTGTGATGATCAGCTATGGTAGACTTAGCTTTTTTCAGCAATACGATGATCCAAGACAATTTCGAAAGACTCATGATAGAAAGTGCTATCCATATCCAGAGAAAGAACTATTGAGTCTGAATGCAGATTGAAGTATACTACTTTTGCTTTTTTTTGTTTTTTTGCTTTTGTGGCTGTTTGCCTCTGTTTCTTGTTACAACATGACTAACGTGGAAATATGTTTGCATGATTGCACATGTATGACACATATCAGATTGTGTGCCATCTTGGGGAGAAGGAATGGGAGGGAGAAAAAAAATCGGAGCTCAGAATTTTACAAAAAATGAATGTTGAAAACTGTCCTTACATGTAATTGAAAAAAATACTGTTTTTAAAACGAGTATAATGAGAACATGAGCTAATGCAAAACAGAGTAAGCAGAACCAGTTTAACAATATATAAGATGAGTAAAGCCACTTTAAAAAACACCCAATAAAATGAAATTAAATGTTCTATAGTTATAAAGATTAGCCTTGATTGTAGAGAACAGTCTTTGCAAAAGTAGATCTGGGAAACGATGAGTACAGAATCTTGCATATACTGTCAGGTATGGTTGATGGGTTGATTGAGTGTTGAACTGCCTTTTTTCTCTATATTAAAAAAGGTAAAACTTACTGGGAGTATCTAAGCAAAATAGAAGTTCTGAGTGGGTCACATAGGTTTTAAGGTAGATTTAAAAAAATGATAATGGTTAATAATTTTGCCAGGTCCATATTCAGAAAAGATCGTGATGTGTAAACAAAAGGCTTCAACAAAACTTTAAAAAGCAAAGGGTGTAAGAATATTTTTAAATAAAATATTAAATGAACAGTATTTAAATTTTAATGTATGAATATAGTAAAACAAATTGCTCTGTGAAACAATGGCTACGAGGAGTTCAGAGAAGCATGGAAAAGACTGACATGAACTGATAGTGAAGAAGCACAAACTGGAAAACTATATGCATAATTACTACAGCTTGAAAAGATATACCAACTGGCATAAACATTCTGTTGCTTTGCATAAAGTGAAGAATCCATAGAAGCGGCAAATGAGAGTTGCCAGTTTTGGTTAACCTTGTGTCTTTGACTTAAAATTTGGAAATGAAAACTATGCATATGTAGCTTTCCAGTTTTTAATTAGGCGTAATCATTTTTGTTTCATGTGAAAATTTATGTGTTAATTTGTCCTGCAAGTAGAATTCTTTGGGAATTTTTACTTTGAGTCTGTAAAATGACTAATCTGTTTATTTTATTCTGTTCTTAGGCAGCACTCAGCATATTTGGCATGATTGGAGGGCCTCTCTTGGGCTTGTTTACTCTGGGAATTTTAAACCCTTTTGCCAATTCACTTGTAAGTATTGGTAGATGTACGTTTTGCTTTTACCATGACCACCTTTTTAAGTGTGCAACCCTCTGCAAGGTCATCTGATTGACTTACAGTAGAAAATAGTGAAATTTCAAAATAATAGATGAAAACTCCTAACACTTTGAGAAACCGTTTTGGGAAGAACTGATGTGCTTCCACTTCATGTCCTTGCGGTTTATTCGTGGAATCTATTAATAGAAGTGTCTTTAATGTTTTATACGTCCTTTACTACTTTTCTTCCCAAGAAATTGTTATGCAATGTAATAGACTGAAAAGGAAAGCACTGGGAAACTACTGGGATGAGAGTTCCTTAAAGAAACTCTGCTTTCTCAGAACTCCAAACATTGCTCTTAATGCATGCTTGCTATTGTCTTGAAAACTTAAACTCTTTCTTGGTTATGGTCGCATCTCAGCATGTGATTTGTTTAGGCTCACATTTATCAGAGATAGTAACACTGATATACAAGGAAGTCTACTGTCTGGATGTTTTCATTATAAGATATTCTAAAAAGTAAACAAAAATGTGTGTACTTTTAAAAATGAATAAATGTAAATTATTTGTTTTTTAACCAGCCCAAAGAAAATTTTTTTGTTTTGATTGCTTAAATCATGATACTGGGATAGAGAAGGAATCATAGAATACTAGAATGACTGCTAAATTGGACTTAACTTTAATATTGAAAGAATTTTTTACTTAACTTTTTTTAGTTCACATTCACGAATTCTTGAGAGGAAAGGCAGAAAGAATATAGAAAACATTAAAGACATTTCTAATAGAGGATTATATGAAAGGTTCAGATAGAAGCTGATCAAATTGCATGAGGTATTGCATGAGACCAATAGAAAATGGGCTAATGTTGTGACTTGATTGTGACTAGTTGAAGGGATATCATGTGGAAGAGGGATTAGAATTACTTTGTGTGGGTTCAGAGAGGGAGAGCTTGGCCCAATAAATGTATGTTGATTGGTTGACCAGTGGGTAGAAATGAGAAAGACAAATTATTGGCTAAATATAGATAGCATGGACTTCCGGTGCCAAGAAGGTTAAATGAGGCAGGAACTCGCCTGAGCCCTCGCAAATTCCCCTCCAGAGAACCTTGAAAAATGCCTCAGAACCAGTTTTGGAGCTGTGAAGCAGCATACTAGCCCAAGATACCTTGGAGGGTCACCAGGAAAGGTGTATCTCATGGGGGAGGGAGGGGAGTACAGTCAGTGAGCTATGGGCTGCACCCCAGGTGGGGCAGCAGTGAGGCCCCAATCCCTGAGTCAAGATACCAGCAAGACCCTGCCAGCAGTGCAAAGGATCACTTAGGCCCCTGTCCCTGGGGCAGGCCAGCAGCCTTGTTGCACCCCCCCCCTCCCCCGGTGCTAGCCAGCAGCAAGGCACCATCCCTGGAGTAGGCCAGTGGCAAGGCTTCACCCCTGGGACAGGCTAACAGTGAGACGACCCTCCCCGCCCCCCAACCCTGGGGCTAGCCAGCAGGGAGTCTCTGGACCCCATACAAGCCACCAGAAAGGCCCCAAGCCCCTACATAAGAAATTGGGACCGTGCCCTCTATACTCCAGGAGTAGCGCACAACCTTTACATAAAGTACAAAGTAACAAAATAAATTTTAAAAAAATCCCCCTAAAAAGCAAAGAACCTGACCAGAGTAAGGTACTATGGTGACAGGGAGGATCAAAGCACAAGAGAACAACAATGTCAAAATGGCCACGTGTCCAAAAAGAACTCATGGAAGAGTTCAGTTTTTTTTTTTCAAAAGCAAATATGAGAAGTAGAAGAAAAATTGGGAAAAGATATGAGAGTAATGCAATAGAATCATGAAAAAAAGTCGACAGCTTGGTAAAGGAAGCACAAGAAATGGGAAGATATCAAAAATTTGCTGAAGGAAAGAACTCCTTAAAAAATAGAATTGGCCAAATGGAAAATGAGGTACAAAAGCTCACTGAAGACAGTAATTCCTTAAGTAGAATTGGGCAAGTGGAAGATGATGATTTTATGTGACATTAAGAAATGATAAAACGAAATCAAAACAATGAAAAAAAATAGAAAATGTGCAATTTCTCATTGTAAATATAACTGATATGGAAAATAGATCCAGAAGAGATAATTTAAGAATTATTGGACTACTTGAAAGCCATGATCCAAAAAAAAAAAAAAAACAGGGCGATTTCAGAAAAACTTGGAAAGACTTACATGAACTGAAACAGACAAGGTTTAAGTAGAAGCTGGATAGACATTTCTTGGGGATGCTGGAGAAGTGAGAGTTGGTCTAAGTGACTTCTAACACTGTCCAAATCCAAGATTCTATGATTCTGTAGCCAGTGTTGTAAAACATTGTTCAGATTTTCTTAACTTTAAAAAGCATGGTTTTGGGCTTAAAAATAAGAACAGTTTCCTTTTTTCAATAATGGGTGTAAAGGTTGGTTTTCTTCAAAGCTCATATATATACTTTTTCAATTAAAGCAGCAAGTGCTTTGGATCCAGATTTCGGTTCTTAAAAAAAATAGGTACAAATGTGAGATTATGCCATGAAATCATTTTTTTACTGTTTTGTAAAGACTGTGTTACCTTTTTCAGCCAGATAGGCATAACTGATTTCTGATTTGAATTTTTTCCTTTGAGAACGTAAAGGTGATTTTCCCATCAGATGACTGTTGTTTTATAGTCCAACAGATTTTTTTCTGGCCTAGAACTCATTCATTTGTTCTACAGTAAGCAAACAGACCACTTCTGCCTTCTCATGAGGCTTTTACATTGTTAAAAGTGTCATTGTATTGTCACTGTGGAAGCCATCCTTGGTGGCTTGGCTCTCTGGCCAGAGTACACCAGCCCCTCGGGGCTCTAGACAACACATTTGTATTATCTATATGTGAAAGTGACGACAGCTTGGTGACAAGATTTGGTGATTTTTGTTCTTGGGTATGAATATACTTTTCTTTATTCATATTTCACATGATGACTTTTTTTTTACACTGTCCAGTAGTTCTGAGAAATGGAAGATAGAAAGGAGATAGTTAAATATTTATGAAAATCACATGTGATATCATAGCTAAGAGGGACCTTAGGCATTATTAACTGGTCTAATCCTTCCATTTTATAGGTGACATAACTGAGGCTCAGAGATATAGTTAATTTTTGGAACTGGAACTTGATCCTAGGTTTTCTCACTGTCAGTTTAGTGCTTTTTTCATTCTCTCAAACTTCCCTCTTTCTAACAGGTTTTAACCTGGGAATCAGCTCTTGTTTTACATTATAGTATTATAAGAGATTTTATTTTAATTTTTCGTTTTAGTAAGATGAGCATATTTGACTTAAAAGAGCAGAGAATGCTGTGGAACCAGGAAACGTGGGCTCAAAGATTAGCTCTTGGTAGTCATCTACTGTGTGACTCTAATAAAGTCATGTCAGCTCTCTGACCTTCAGTTTCTTCACCTAGAAAATGAGAATAATTATACCTAGATTACAGAATTGCTGTTTGCAGGGAGCTCTTTGCAAATCTTAAAGCATTGTATAAAGATAAGGTTTTTTTTTTTTGTGCTGTTAGTGGAAGGAATTTTAGATTTGAGTCAGGTCCCCTGGTTCAAGTTCTTGCTCTGACGCTTACTAGTTGTGTTATTGTGGGCAGGTTTACTCATCAGAATGGAGATCATAATACTTGAACTACGTCTGTGAAATTGTCAGGAGGAAAGTGCTTTTTATATCTTAAAATGCTCTATATTTATTACCTATAGGATTAGCTATCATCTTTTAAAAGGTCAAATCTTTGTACAATTGTCCATCTTACAGTTATGTTTTTGGATTCTCCTTTCCAAAGAAAAATTTCTTTGTTTTGTTTATAAAGCACTCTTTTTTTGCAGGGCTCATTTATTGGTCTTATTGCTGGATTCACTGTTTCAATGTGGATTGGCGTTGGGGCTCACTTCTATCCTCCACCTCTTGAGAGAACGTTGCCATTACCCCTTTCAGTTGCAAATTGTACTGTAACTAGAAACACACATTTGGATTGGACCAAGTTCCCAGAACATCCATTCTTAAGACCGTGGAAAACTAGTGATTTAAAAAGGTATTTAAAAAATCTTAATGCAAATATTGTCATATATTTTTTAAAAAGTGTACTAGAGGGGCAGCTAGGTGGCGCAGTGGATAGAGCACTGGCCCTGGAGTTAGGAGGACCTGAGTTCAAATCTGCTTTCAGACACATAACACTAGCTGTGTGACCCTGGGCAAGTCACTCAACCCCATTGCCTCCCCCCCCCCAAAGTGTACTAGATAAAGAAGAGGAAATCACAAATCCTTGTTTCTTGATAAGTGTTTGTCATCAGAGTCAGAATTCTAAATGGCAAATTGAACAGTACATGTTTTATCCTTTGGAAATGCTAATAGTGTGTTGATTAGAAATTTCAAGTTTAAAGTAATGCCATTTCACCAGATAATCTATGTAATCTTTAGTGAAAGTTAGTTGTGTGTGCAGAAGTAAGATTATTCGTCATACATATATAAATTGTCAGATACATTATTATGAACTGAGTGAGTTATGAGTAGTCTGTTCCTCCTTGGAGCTGATGAAATGTGCTTCTACATAAAATACTTAAATAGGTAAGTTTTTCCATTTTAAACTTATTTTAAACTTTTTAACTATCTGGATGATCTTTATTTTTGTATTCCAAATTGTAGGTCTTTCTTGGGCTGCACCTTCATCTGATTGGGGGTGGATCGGATTATAATACATGTGAATTTGAAACTAGGCCAGATTATTCCAGAGGCTGGTCAGGGATTTTCCTAGACATCCATGAGTAGTCTGTGTGTTCTGCTCTTCAGCAGATGGGTTGGTGGGAGAGAGAAGTAATAGCATCTTCAGGGAACTTCACTCTAGTGATTTGGAATCTTGGGGATTTACCTTATCTGATTTCTTGAGAATGACTGGTTGATAAATTATGGTGTAATTCTAGTGACATAATCTGTTTATTGGCCGGAACATAACGCACATATGTTAAAAATGGAACAGTTGGTGTGATTGTACCAGACATGTTAAATTTTTAAGCTTCCCAGCTATTAGAAATATCTAAAGTTCACATTTGTACTGTGCTGGTCACATAACCATTCATTTACTTTCACTGTTAACTCTAAATACAATACCGTAAGCTCAGAAAAACAAAACTGCTAATATAGGGGTTCAGTGCTGTTAGTTGATTAGCATTTTAGGTAAACCTTGCTGTTTTGCTGTATTCTGTGTCTCTTTTCCAGAACTTCTGTAATGGATAACCTATATTCCATTTCTTACCTGTACCTCAGTGCTTTGGGGACATTAATAACAGTATTTGTGGGAACAGTTTTCAGCCTTCTAACAGGTACCTGTTTCTTAAATGTCATTTTCAGTAATATTTCTGTAATAGCATTTAGAATTGCATACACAAGTTACTGAGAAAGGCTTTGATCCAGGACCCTTTATTTGTGACTTTTATTATATCTTCCTGTCGAGGATAAGGTTTAGAGGTTGGCAGCTTGTTGAGAGGATTGAGGAGATCTGTGGTGTTGGGGGGTAGATGAGAGGGAGTCTTAGCATCACGATGAGATGATAAGGATCAGGCGAGCCCTTGTGGGAAACTTTGGCCCTATCTTTTTGTAGAAGATAGGAAGGGGCCTATTGACAACCTTGTGAAAAGACTGGGGAACTCTCCAGGACCCTGGGACTTGTTGAGCCATTAGTGTTTCGTTAAACATGAGTGAATAAGTCAGCCTTTCTGGATGATTTGGTTGTGAATGTTTATGCACATGTTTGTGCTGGACCTATAAAAGAGAGCTAACAGACTTGTAGTGGTATTTTTGGGAAATATCCACTGAGAGGATTTAGTGCAGACCGGAGACCTAAGAGTAGATATGTCTGATGGTAAATTATTTAGCTTGAAAAGGCTGCAGCCCAAGACTAAAGTAGAGAGAGAGTTGGTGCATGATTCTTTGTTCGCAGATGATTGTGCACTCAATGCAGCCTCTGAAGCTGAGATGCAACAAAGTGTGGATCAGTTCTCTGCTGCTTGTGCTAATTTTGGCCTAACAATTAATACCAAGAAAACACAGGTGTTCTACCAGCCAGTACTATACCATCTGTAAGTGAAACCAGCAGTTATAGCAAATGGAGAAGTTTTGAATGCTGTGCTTATGTTTGCTTGCCTTGACAGTATACTTTCCAGAGGTTGATACACACATTGCCAGAGCTAGCTCATTGTTTGGGAGGCTCCAAAGGAAAGTGAGGGAGAGAAGAGGTATTAGACTGGCTATCAGACTGAAGGTCTACAGAGCTGTTGTGCTGAGCTCATTGTTGTATGCCTGTGAAACATGGACAATCTGCCAGTACCATGCCAGGAAATTCAATCACTTCCATTTGAATTGTCTTAGGAAGATTCTGAAGATCACCTGGTAGGATAAGTTACCAGACACTGAGGTCCTTTTTCAAATTAAACTGCCAAGCATTCAGACTCTACTGCAGAGAGTAACTCTGATGGGCAGGCCATGTTGCTCAAATGTCAAACATACGCTTGCCTAGAAGACTGTTTTATGGAGTACTCTCACAAAGAACATGGCTCACATTGTGGTCAGAAGAAATGATATAGGGACACTTCCAAGGTCTCTCTGAAAACTTCGGAATTGATTGTGTGACATGGGAAACACTGACACAGGGACTGCCCAGCATGGTGTGCCCTTATCAGAGAAGGTGCTGTGCTCTGTGCGCAAAGTAGAATTGGAACAGTTCAAAGGAAATGCGAGATGCAAAAATTTAGAGAATCCACCCCAAATGTTCACATGAACTGTTTGTGCCCGACCTATGGTGGAACATTCTAAGCTCATATTGATCTAATCAACCATAGTTGGGCACACTGTAATTTGACTCTAACGTAGTGATGTCATTTTGGTCTTCTTCAAGAACAAAGGACAGTAGCCACCACCACTGTCTGATGGGGGTGCAGCCTCACACCAAGGAGCCAGTTTGGGCAGCCTTGGGGCAGAGACACATTGCACCAGTGTGTGCTCTCACTCTTAAGACCTGAGAGATGGTACCCAGAAATAGTGATTGGGGCCTTTCAGCCAAGTGACATCAGGCAATGATGGAGTTACACTCCCCAACTGCCTGCTCAGACTAAAGGTCAGTTTTTGGATCCAGTGTTCCTGGATATGGAGTTCTCAGAACCAACTGTGCAAAAATCTTTGGAGAGGAGAACCATGTAGCCAAATGGAAGGATTTTCTGAACTCTAGACCTAGGGCTGAGTGTTGAGAGTTCCTGAGCTTTTGTGGTGCTGGAGGCATATAGAGTTGGTGGACCAGGAGTAGAGGGAGCTGTGGTATTCTACCACTAGAGGAGCAGTGAGGTTTTGAGCCATTGTGGGGGAAGAACACTGCCTCTGCTGCTGCTGTGAATTATGCGGATGTTGGGAAGAGGGATCGCCTTGTTTCTGGAGGCAGTGCGAAGATAAGAAGAGTACAAGACTGCGGACCCCCATGGATTTCTGGGTTGAAGAAGGTGGAGACTCACCAGAATGTTAGGGACTTGAGTCTCTAGCAGTCTCCAGTTCTTTCCCTTTCCAAGGGCAGTCCAAGCACCAAGTGGCATGATGAGCCGGAAGATCTCTATCAGACCCTGAGAGAAGCTTTGAGATTCACAGGACAGCCAGAAGGATGTTAAGGATTGGTTATGGGCTATTGTGAGTCCTTTGTGTTTCCATTTTCTGTGGGGCAAAATAAAGACTGACCAGTAACTGATGGATGTTATTACCTAGAGCAGGGGTGGGGAACCTGAATCCAAACTTCACAGAACAAATCCTCTTAGTAAAAGGAGTTGTTCTGTAAAACTTGAACTCTGTCAAAAGGTCGCACCGAGGACCTAGAAGGCCACATGTGGCTTTGAGGCCACGGGTTCCCCACCCCTGACATAGAGGATTCCCATGGGAGCCATATCAGTGGAAACTTAGATGTGAGCTATACAGAGTGCAGTTATTTAAGGTGTCAAGTCTCAAAACTTCACTAAGACTTTTGGAATATCCTGTATTCTGAGGTTTCCAGAGGATCTTTAGGAGGGGAAGAAATTAACCAGTTTTTTTGAGAAGCCTGGAGTCAGGAAGACCTGAGTTCAAATGCAGAGTCAGATACTTAATAGCTATATGATCCTGGACAAATTGGTTAACTTCTATTTGCCTCCATTTCCTCAACTCTAAAATGAGGGTTAGTAATAGCACCTATCTCCCAGGGTTGATGTGAGTACCAAATGAGATAATATTTGTAAAGAACTTAGCACACTGCCTGGCACGTAGTAGGCCTTATGTAAATGGTTGTTACCTTCCCTTCCTTCCCTGCTTTGTCTCCATAAATTAGAAATTAGAGTGCTGTATTATGGGTAACAACTATACATTTCTCAAAATTACTAAAAATGTTCTTATGTTTTTATGTTTTATAGGTGGAAAAGAGCAGCACATAGACAGAAAATACTTGCTAAACATTAAAGAAGACATGACACTTGGTAGTTTTAAGAAAGTATGTACATTCCTTTTTTTTTTTTTTTGGTATGTTTATCATATTGACCTATGCACTTGTGTAATAGAAATGGTACCTAAAGTGGAATATTTTATATTTTTGTATTAAAAATGAAAACAGTTTAACAAAATATCAAATTAAGAACAGTATTTACATTTGGAATTCAACAACATTGAAATTTACATACTGAAAGCATCACAGTTGCTTTGAAGGTAGTGACAGATTTGTAGTGTAAACTGTTTTGGACTTATTTTATAATTTCCATTAAGAAAAGTTCACGACTGCCTACCAGGAAATACAATGGGCACAGATGTGAATGGGGAGCATTCTGTGTTGTTAGAGGAAGTGGCCACATTGAGGAAAAGGCAGAGCTGCTGCAATGTCAAAGCATCATCTTTGCCAGTTTGATGGTACTGTGATGAAACACAAGTCAAGAGTTGTTTTCATTTCTGTTTTTATTATTTATTAGTGATTGAAAGAGACAACATCTAGTAGTTGATAGAGAACTGACCTCAGAGTTAGGATGACTGGGTTTATATCTTGCTCTCATCCCGTGGACGTGTTGCTCAGTGTCCTAGGCAGCTCTTTCTAACACTAGAAGTTGTGGAGCAGCTGCAAGTGTGTTTTGGTATGGGGAATATATATATTAGGACAAAAATCACTGTGACCTGTCCAATTTTATGAGAGATAATTGATGTAAACACCTTTTCCTATCAGTTCTTATTTTCTGGTTGCATTGATATTGTTCATGCGAAAGGTTTTAAATTTTATGTAATCAAAATTGCATTTTATTATTTACAGTCACTTTTTCTTGTTTGTTTTTAAAAATTTCCATTGAGATGTAGTTGTAAAAGGTACTTTTTGTTTTCCTTTGTTTTTTAGTATGTTATCTTACATTTTATTTATATATTATTTGAAGCTCCTTGTGTTGTATGGTCATGGGATCATTGAGAGCTGGAAGGACTCTCAGAGGCCATCTTGATCCAACTCATCTCTTCTCTCCTTCCAGTTTTAGATTTGAGGAGAATTAGGGCCAAGAACATGAAAACAGTTTCTGCCAAAATGCTTCTAGTTTACTTACTAGTTTTGTCCAAAATAGAGAATCTTTCCTCTAGTTCTTTAAGTTCTTGGGCTTATTCAACACTGAACTGCTTAGATCACTTTTGGCTCTTTCTTGCTTATCTAATATGTGTTTCTGATCTACTTTCTCTTTCTAATCAGTTCTGAACAGTTTTGATCATTAATGTTATGTAATAGTTGAACTCTGCTGAAGCTATGTCTCCTTTATTCCTGTTTATTTTCCTTGAGAAGCTAGATCTTTATTTTCTTCAAGAGAATTGTGCTGTTATACATCATTCTAAAAAGACCTGACTTTTGCAGTTTGATATAGCACTAAATTTGTAAATTAATTTAGCTAATACTATCATTTTTATAATACTGACTTGGCTCAACCATAAACAATGGCTATCTTTCCAGTTATTTAATCTTATTTATTTCTATGAAATGTTTTATAGTTTTATTTATATGAGTCCTGAGTGTGTCTTTTGGAAGCTAAGATTTTGTACATATTTTGTGGTTATTTGAAATGGAATTTTTGTCATTTCCCCCCCATTATTGTTGTTAGTGTGTTTCATAAAAGAGGTAGTATGGTAAAATGGATATAAAACCAGTTTAAAGTCAGGAGGACCTGAGTTCAAGTCATGCATCTGACACATACTGACTGTAACACTGAGAAAGTCAGTTTCTCAGTGTTCTAGGCCAGAGGTGTCAAACACACTGCACAGGCTGATTGTGCCCCACAACACTCCCAGGGGTGGCCTAAACCCAATTAAAATGTAATCGGGAAATATTTAACAAAATGGATAAAAATACAACAGAACGTGGATAATATTACATTTCATACTATGTCAGTATGTGGCCTTCAGAAATCCTTACGTATGGTTTAGTGACCCCTGTTTGAGTTGGATACCACTGCTCTAACTCATCTCTCTAAACACTGTGAATTACATAGAAGGTACTGACCTACATTGGTGAGAGGAGGTTGGCTAAGTCAGTGGAATCACAGGTCTAGGCCTTATACCTATGGTACAGAAAGGTGGATGGTTTCTGTGGGCTTATTTTGTATCCTATTAGTATACCAAAGTTGTTAATTATCACAATTTGGGTAACCTCATTTTTTAAACTTCAGTTTGGGCAAAATGATCTTTAGTTTTCTTTATTCCTTATTCAATTAAGTTCTCATTTTTCATTTTTGATATAATTTTGTTTTCTCTTTAAAAATCAGGTTAGCTAACTATTTTAATAATTTTTTAAAAGCTTCCAATTTTATTTATCAGTTTAATGGTCTTTTTGCTTGTAATTTTATTAATCTCATTAATTTCAGAATGTCTATTTAGCTTCAGAATTTCTATTCTAATTCAGAATTAGTTGGGAGGTTTTGACTTGTTTGTTTTTTAAAAGTCATGCTCATTTCATTGATTTGTTATTTCTTGATGTTTAAAGGTATAGAGGTTAAAAACTCATTGTTTAAATGTTTAGAGGTAAAAAAAATTTACCTCAGAATTGCTCTAGTACTTTTGCTTCAGGTACATTCTATAAATTTTAGTATGGACATGCCCCACCCACATATAACATACAGCTTATTCTTTGATGCATCAGTTCTTTAAAATTGTCATTTAGCCACCAATTCCCTTTAAATTCTTTAACGGCCTTTTATTTGAGAGATGTAACGAAAATGTTTGTATCCATAAATTTGGAGCAAACAAGTAGAAAAGTAACTAAGTAAAACAGGATACAGCAGGTCTTATCTTCTTTTGCTGTTAAGAGTTAGTAAGTAGGACAAAGGTTAAGCTTTGCTTAGAGTGCACATGCTTAATAGGCTTATGAATATTAACTTGTCCTCCCTAGGAGGGGCTAAGGCACCGTATGTATGAAGAAGGAGAAGTAACATATCAAGGGGTGGATGCGTAATAGATATAAGGAAGAGTTGTACACTCTGGAGTACTCAGCCAACGAGGAAACAGAGGAGGGACTTTGCAGCCGGAATTGTAGATAGTGAACTCCTGCTTTGGTCCAGTATGTTCTGTTCAGTAGGACACCCGCAGTTGCAGCTGTGTATTAAACATAGCTTTTTCATCCCTCCTAATGAGTTATTTCTCACATGTTGGGTATTATTTTTTATTGCATTATGATCAGTGAATGATGTGTTTGCGATTTCTGCTTTTCTCCTTTTTTTTTTTTTTGAGATCTTTATGTGCAATCCATGGCCAATTTTTGAAAAGGTTCTTTGTGTGTACGCATGTACACACTTTTTAGACATACACGGTATAGTGTATTTCCTTTGTGTTGCAGCTTGTTTCTCATTCCACTCCTGATCCCAAGCGTTCACCATTTCTTTCTTTTCTATCTTTCATTTATCTCCTTCCCTCCAACATTTAAGATTGTTTTATTATTCTTTTAATGCAGTTATTAAAACTTTATATTGTTTGCTTATAATTTAATGTCATTTTATTATAATAGGACTCCAATATGAAGTAACTTGGGCTAAGTGGTCTTGATGCCCACTGAAATATATAGGAAAAACCATTTTGGAATCTCCTGTTTTGAGTCTGTTTCATTGATCTGTCTCTATATTTTAACCTATACCAGATGGTTTTGATGACTGCTGCGTCATGATATATTTTGAGGTCTGAAAATGCCATTCCTCCTTTGTCTTTACTTCTTTTCATCATCTCCCTTGTTTATCCAAATGAATTTTGTTATTTGATCAAGCTCTGTAAAATATTTTCTTGGTAATTTGATAGGTATAGCATTAATTTTGATAGTATTGCCATTTATGTAATAATGGCATGGCCTAGCCATGAGCACTGAATATTCCTCTAGCTATTTAGGTTATCCTTTAATTCTTTAAGGAATACTTTATAACTGAATCTGTACAAGTTATTTTTTTGTGCTTTGGAAGGTTGATCTCCAGATATTTTGTGTGTTTTGTTATTCGGAATAAAGTTTCCCTTTTCTGTCAGTGCTTCATGTGTTTTGTTATTGTTATGTAGGAAACACTGTTGATTTTTGAGGATTTATTTTGTAGCCTTCAACTTTGCTGAAGCTATCATCTCAGTTAGTACCTTTGCTGATTCCCCTGGGTTTTCCATGTAAACCATCTTATTATTAGCAAACAGGGATAGTTTAGCTCATCTTATCTTTATTCCTTTAATTCCTTTCTCTTATCTTACTACTATTACTAGTATTTCGAGAACTGTATCAAATAATATTAGGGAGAGTGAGCATCCTTGCTTTACTCCTGTGAAAGGGAGCAGAAAAGGTTCCAGTGTATCCCCGTTGTGTATGATGCTTGTTTTTGGGTTTTAAATGTGCTTTTTATCATGTATATTTTTAAAAAGGTCCTTCTGTGTCTGTACTTTGTAGAATTTTTAGCATAGAAGGGTGTTGTACTTTGTCAAAGGCTTTTTTTAATATTTGTTGAGATGATTATGTGGTTTTGGATGTTTTGTTTTTTAATGTAATTAATTATGTTCATTATTTTCCTAATGTTGAAGTATCCTTGCCTCCCTGGCATGAATTGCACTTGGTCACAATAAATAATTTCTTGGATAATCACTGTAATCTATTTGGATTCTATTTAGAACTTTTGAGTCCATATTCATTAGTGATATTAGCCTATGATTTTCATTCTGTGGTTTAGATATCAGGACTACATTTGTCTCATAAAGGGATTCTGATAGGTTTCTTTCTCAGTCTTTGAGAATAATTTATGGGTACTAACTAATATAAATTTAATAGAATTCTCATGTGAATCCATCAGGTCCAGGGGTTTTCTCCTTTGGTAGTATAGCTGGATCTTATTTCCTTATCTGAGATTGGGTTATGTAAGATTTTTATTTGGTTTTCTGTTAGTTTGGATATTTATTTCCCCTCTCTAGTTTTTGATAGAGCTATTTTGTATTTATTTGTTGATTTTCTAATTTAAATTTTAAAAAATACATGTGTATTCAGCTCATTAATCTTCTCTCTTTCAATTTTGTTATTGTATGATTGTAAGGATACGATTATTCCTGAGGACTATTTTAGCTACCTCCAGAGATTTGGCGTGTTGTTTCATCATTATCATTTTCTTTTATACAGTTATTGTTTCTGTCATTTTTCTTCTTGAAGTGTAAGCATCAGTAAGATGACTTGGAATTTTTACACCTGAAAGGTTAACCCTGGTAGAGGTGGCCGTGATACATTTCTGATGGGTCCTTCTCAGAGGAACACGGTTGATGGTCAGAGGTCCAGTCACCAGTAGCAAGCCACTAGCCAGCTGCTTCAGGAAAACCACTCTCTTGCCCATGTGGTGGCCAGTGAGCATGATCAGAACTGTGCCCGGGGCGATGCTAGCTTGAAGTCTCCTCACATGCTGGCTGAAGGGCTTTTTGCCATGACTTAGCAGCTTTCTAGGCATATCATCAGTAGGGTAATACCTGGGCATCTTGTGAATCTTTACCATATGGGTTCCTCCATTCTTATCACCACCACGTGGCTTGCACCTTCTCTTTCTTTTTCCTTTCAAGCTGGGTTTTTGGTGCAGCATATTTCCACTTGTACATGGCTCTCCTGGAATACATTACAGACCTAGAGTATCTACGCATGCCTCAGGCCAGGACTGGGTTCTGACTGCAGTGCTTTTGGGTCTTTTTCACCACCTTTTCAGCCACATCTTCCTTCTTGTTTTTCTCCTTTTTTTCCTTTGGTTCCTTTGGGGGTTTTTTGTCCACCATCTTGAGAAAGGAGAAAGACTCTTCTTTATTATTGAATGCCCATCTTTTGTCCTGAATGATTAGACTCACATTTTCAGAATAGGTCATGCTGGGCTGCATTCTGCATTCCATTGCTCTTTGGCATACATTATTTATTCCATCCCCCCTTTCTTATCTAGTGGATGCAGATTAGTCTTATTTGAATGGTCTTTCCTTTGTATTTGAAGGTCTCCTGATGGTTTGGAGAAGTCATTGTTTCTGAATTGAATTAAATTTAACCACTGTATGCCTTGGAGTTTGCAGCCTTCATTTGTTTTTTTCTGGAGATGCTCTGTGAATTCTTTCAATTGGAATTTCATTTTCCATGTTCAGGAGTTCTGGGTGGTTCTTGTCTATTATTTCCTTCATTATGGTGTTAAGGTTGTTTGTCCTGTCCTGTTCTTTTGGGAGACCTCTTGTCTCTGTGCATCCTGTCTTTGAGTTCAGTGTATTTTGCTTGCATGGTGAGCATATTTTCTATAATATTCTTGTTTTCTCCTTCTCTTCTTCTAGGTTGTCTTTCACTTTTGCGTATTTAAATTCCCAATCAATTATCCTCTCTTGTTTTTTTGGTGAGGTTTGCCATTGCACATTCAAGTTTTTCTTCCTGCTTATTATTTTTGCTGTACAGGCCATAAATTTTGTTCTCATTATTCTTATTTCTCTTTTTTAAACATTCAGGAACACTGTGTTGCGGTTCCATGTATTCTTCAACTTCCACAGGGACCTTTGTCTCATCAGGTATTAGATCACTTTCCTTTGTTTTACATTATTCATTTATAGATAATGAACTTATTTAGTAGATCTAGAGACTATTTCCTTCTATTGTTACTGTTTTTTCCTGTTGATTTATCTGTTTATATTCGAGGTCTTTGAGATTTCTTCTTCCTGGAACCTTTGGTACTTTCAGTCTTCCTCCTCCCTTCTCACCTTATTTTCCATGTCACTCATTTCTGACTCCTTCCCCACTGATTGTGGTTTTCCTTGGGTCTTGGATTTCCTCCCTCACTCCCAGTTTATGGTTCACCATCTTAGGTCTTTGTTTCGTCTGACTTTTGGGTGGTCAGAACTAGCCTCACCTGGGTGCTGTGCTCTTCCTTCAGGCTTGGTGGAATGCTGCACAGCTCCTCCCATTCACCATTCCCTGTTCTGCTGACCTGTTCCATGCCTGACACCAGTGGTTCAGAGCCTGCTTTTTCCCAAGACAGACAGTTCAGAGCTTTGTGGTATCAATGCTTCTGGACTGCAGCATCTGGCAGGCTTTTACTGCTGAAGGGCTTTGGTCAAGTTGGCTGTTAAGGCCTGAGAAAACTTCTACAGGTGGAACTAGGATCTCCTCACTGAGAAGAAGAAGGCAGCACTGGTATATAGAGGTCAATTCTGATGTAAGCCTTTGTTGTACCCTTGAGATCTGCAAGTGTGTCTTTGATGTTAGTAGCATGGGAGGTAGGGGATGGGTGCTGAAGGAGCTCATGTTCAGTGAGTGTCAGTTCTTTTTTTTTTTTTTTGGCAATCTTTTGGATTCTTGATGTCGTAGATCATGGATGGAATCAGCTGAAGTTGTTTCTCTTTGGGGCATAATTTCTGTTTCAGGGAGGTTTGAGAGGTCGTGGGGACTGGGGAAAATGTTTTGCCCTCTGTCTTGTTCATGTGACCCAGAAGTCATCATTTAAGCTTAATATTTCTGTGTGTATGTTGGTGTATGTTTGTGTTCATTTCAGGTTTTTTTTCCATCTGATTCAAATGAAATTGAGGTTCTTATGATGCCTGTTCCTCCAACTTCCTTATTCCATAGCTATATTACATATTCTTCATCTATTGTACTTCTTAGTACAGAAGTGATTTCCTTCCCTTTCTTCCTACTTTCCTCCCCAATATTATATCCTGTCCCTCTGACTTTTGTCTTTCCTAAGACCATTTAAACAGAAGAAAACCATTCCCAAACTGTCTATTATTTTAACTCTTCTCTATGACCCTTAAAGATATTAGGGTTCTAAAAAGACATTTGCTTCTTATCATCCCTATTAACATGTTAAAATTTTATCCCCACAGACTCTGTACCTTTCTGTGTTTTTCTTGTCACTATATTTCCATATTCAAATATTTACTGTCTGATCTTTTTGTCAGGAATGCTTGCAAATACTTTATGTCACTAACAATCTATTTTTTCTCCTATAGGATTTTACTTAATTTTGTTGGATAGGTTATCTGGTTGTCCTTGGTTCTGAACCTTTATTTCTTGTCTTTTGGAAGTCGTATTCCAAGCTTTACTCTTTTTTCATTCCAGCTGCTAAGTTTTGTGTAATCTTTATTGTGGTTCTTCCATATTTGAACTCTTTCTTTTTAGTTACTTGTAGTATTTAGTTACTTGTAGTATTTTTTTCTTTGACTTGGAAGCTCTGGATTTTGGCTTTGAAATTTCTGGGAGTTTGCCTTTTAGGGTTTCTTTCTAAAGGTCACCTGTAGATTCTGTTTTCACTTGGCCCTTTAGTTCTAAAAGTTTTAAGCAATTTTCATTTATAATTTCTTGAAATATAGGTAACCAGATTTTTTTTCTGATGATAATCTTCAGAAAGTCTGATGATCTTAAAAAATTTTTTTAATTTTGGAAGCAGTGAGGGTTAAAGTGACTTTCCCAGGGTCACACAGCTAGTATTGTAAGTATCTGAGGCTGGATTTGAACCCAGGTCCTCCTGACTCTAGGACTGGTGTTGGATGCACTGCTCCACCTTGGTGCCCCCAGTCTAATAATTTTAGGTTCATTTCTTCTTGATCTATTTTCCAGCTCATATGTTTTTGATATTTTTGATGTTTTCTTCTCTTCATTTTGTTTCGTTTTGGGGTTTTTTTGCAACTTTTATTATATTGTTGAATCCTTGTTTTTAGTGTGGTCCATTCTTATTTTCAGGGCATTGAGTTCTTGAGTGAGATTTTCTACCACCTGTTCTAAGGTTTCAGTTTCCCTTGCCATTTTTCTTCTTTAGCTTTTCCTCTTGTTATTATTCTCCTTCTCATCTGTTTATTTGGTAGAATTCAGATAGAAATAGTCATGGGACAATTTATTGTCCTACTGTTATTTTATGCTTGATATTTGGCAGATTATTATTGCATAGAGGGATAAAATGATTGTTCTTTGTAATTTAATAAAAGAATTGGGATGTAAGTTCGTCTTTCATGTCTTCTCTTAAAACCTCTTCAGGACAACTCCAGTAGCAGATAGGGTTATGGATATAATATATGCTTCATCTTGTTTCCACATGCCTTTAATTTCTTTTATGTCTCCATATTTTGAGAACTTTTACATTCCACGAAGTTTGGAGAGTATATTCATTACAGTGACATTTACTAAAATATTGAGCTTAAGTTTTTATGGGTTAATGTTATATCTGGAAGACAGTAGACAGCATTTTTCTGTGATATTGTCTTATTTCATTATAGTTTATTGTTTGAATTCTCAAGGATATAGTCTGTTAATTTATGAAAGACAATGAACTTCTAGTGTGTGAATCTAACCACCAGGTCATAGCTTGCAAAGTTTTTTTTATATATGTTAAATGGTGCCTTGCACAATTTCTACCGTTTTCTTGTACAATCTACATTGATTAGCAGAAATTACTCAACTCTTCACTTTCCTTCATCTCATATTTTTTAAATTAAATTTTATTTTGTCATTTAACAGCATTTATTTTCCCTAAGTTTTTCTCCCCATAAAAAAAGAAAAATAAAACCCTTGCAACACACACATATATGTATGTATATATATGTGTACACACACACACACACACACACACACACACTCAAACAAAACAAATTCTGATGTTGGCCATATTGAAAAATGTCTATTTCTGTATCTGGAGTCCATCATCTCTATCAGGAAATGGATTGCATGCTATATTATCAGTTACATAAAAATCGTACTGTTTATTGTATTGATCAGAGTTCTCAGGTGTTTCAAAATTATCTTTACAATGTTGTTGTTATTGTATGTGTCATTCCCTGGTTCTGTTCCCTTTTCTTTGCATCAGTTCATATTAATCTTCCCAGGTTTCTCTGAAAGTGTCTCTTTAGGTCTATCCATTTCTTACAAATTGATAATCTGTTCCATTTATATATACCACATTTTGTTCAGCTGTTCCTCAATTTTTGGGCATCCACTTGGTTTCCAGTTCTATTCCCCTATGAAAAGAGGTGCTGTAGAGTGATCTCTTAACAGCCCGATTTGATGGCCTTTCCTGACTTCTCATCTTCCTTCTCTCTGTTGCATTTGAGACCGCTGACCACTCTCTTCTCCTGGATATTCTTTGCTCTTTCGGTTTTTGTGATGTGACTCTTTCCTGGTTAGGCCTCTATCTTTCTGGCCACTCTCCAGGTTCCTTTGCTGGCTCATCATCCACGCCGTACCATCTGAATGGCTATTCTCCACGTTTTTGTCCTGGGTCCTCTTTTCTTCTAACTCCATACTCTGTCTCTCCTGAACCCCAGCTCTTCCTCTGGTTCTCTGTTCTTTCTGTCCTTTTGGTTTGTGTCTCCACCACTCCCTTGGGCTCAAATATGTTTTTTATGCACAAGACTCTCAGGCGTACGCATCCAGCCCCAGTTTTGATTCAGTCCCATATCACCAAAATGCTTGTTGGATATTTCCGCTAAGATGCAGCTAAGGTATCTTTACCTCACCGTGTCCTAAATTGGACTCATTCACTTCACCCTTAAAACCTTCCTTCTTTCGAACTGTTCTCTTTTTGTGAAAGGCACTACCCCCATTCCAGTGTCTTAGGTTCATAATTTCCATAGCATCCTTGCGTATTTTTTTTTTACCCCCTCTTATCCTGTCCTTTGCTAAGTCTTGCCATTTCTACATCACCATATCTCTCGGATCTGACCTTTTTTCCCTCCTCACATAGCTGCTAGTTGAGACCCTCTGAATGTAATGACTTCTCTCCTAGGTGATCAAAACAGCCACTTAGTGGCTGGAATCTCCCTCCACTGTTCTCTGTCTATTAGTCCATCCAACCTATTGCTGCTAAAGTTATTTTCTTTATGTATTGATCTGACCATGTTCCTCCTCAATAAACTCTATGGCTCTCTCGACTCTAGAATAAAATATGAGCTCCTCCGTTTAGCTTTTAACACCTTTTACAACGTGGCTTCATTGAACATTACTCCCTCTCCTGCACTTTGGCACCCCATCCAAACTGGCTTTCCCTCTGTTCTTCATTCATATATTTACCTCCTATCTACTACTTGTGCTTTTGAACCAGCCCTAAAATGTACTTCTCTGCTTGTCATCCCTCTTTTCCTTATAAATGCAGCGGAAGCATTATCTTCTGAATGAAGCCTTTCCTGATTCCCCTACTTCCCAATACCATTGCCTTTTCTTCCCGCTGTACCTTGTATCTGACTGCTTTGTGTATTATCTCTCCCTGGCTAGCTGTCTGCCCCTCCCCCTTCTCTCTCTCTCTCTCTCTCTCTCTCTCTCTCTCTCTCTCTCTCTCTCTCTCTCTCTCTCTCTCTCTCTCTCTCTCTCTCTCCTCTCTCCCTCTCTCCCTCTCTCCCTCTCTCCCTCTCTCCCTCTCTCCCTCTTCCTCTCCCTTTTCCTCTCTCCATCTCTCCCTCTCTCTCCTCCTTCCCTCCCTATCTAATCTATCTACATTTGTCTCCATCCTTAGAATGAAAGCTCATTGTGAGTAGGGAAATGTTTCATTTATAATTGGTATTTGCAGTTCCAGCACCTAGCACAGTGCCTGATACATAGCAGGTGCTTCATAAAAATAGTTATCAACTGATTTATAGGAATTCAGTTTTTCTTGGTTCATTGATAAAGTCAGTTGAACCTGCTGAGCTTTTCTGTCTGTCATGACTTTGTTATACATAGATAATGCACTTGAATTTCACACACACTTAGGATTTCATGTTCTTTTATGGGCTTAGCCTTCTGTGTAGAGAATAATCATTAAAGAGAACTACACATTAAACTTGAGCATTTTTTCAGATTTACCCAATAACGCTCTAATTCGTACATTATGCGTTCATCTTTCATTATATATTGACACGTACTTTTTGTCTATTAATTGCACAAAATCTACCATTAGAATATCAGTAAATTCTCAGAGGGAGGAGACTGCTTCCATTTAGTCTGTCCCCAGAACTGGCCTCTGTGAGACCACACTTCCTGTTTGCTGTGTGAATGCCTTGTGATTTAGCCCTGATAAAAGAGCTAAAGGAATATGCTTGTGTGCTTAGATTATCTTTATTCTCTTCTGTCAAGAGAAAATAACTGCTCTTTACAGGCAGTGTTCCCTACAGGAAAGGGAGCTGGACTGAGAATCAAGAGAAATCTTGAAACTGTTGAGGAGGTTTTGTGTCTTGACTGTGTCATTTGGAGCGGTGTAACTTAAGGCAAATCATGGATCCTTTTAGAACCTCAGTTTCTTTTTCTGTAAATTGGCGATAATAATACTTGTACCTACTCTGCAGGGGTTTTGTGTACCAGGTTCTTTGCAAACCTTTAAAGCTCTATGAAAAAGTAATTGGATTTGTGTATGTCCTTGTTCTGAGCCAGATAGCCCACATAATTAAAGCATGATGCTAATAAGGCCAAAATCATAGGTTCAGTTTATTTTGATTGAATGAGTATTAACTGAGTGTTAGGCACTGTGCTGACATGGTACAAAGCACTCAGTGGGAATAAACATAGTCCCAGCCTCTAAGAATCTTACAATCTAATGGTGGTAATAATAAAATAACTGACACAGATGTGTTATAATAGAGGTAAATACAAAGGTAGGTAGATAGAGAGATAAGTGTTATAATAGAGATATATACATGATGATTTTGGGGAGAACATGTCAGTGAGATATGGAGAAAGAGAAAGTTTCATGGATGAAGGGGCATGTGGTCCAGGGCTTGACGGATGGGTAGGATTTTGGCAGGTTGAAATGTCATATAAGAATAGTTTTACTTTGATTAATCAGAGACATAATTTTGAATGTCATTTATTGAACTGTGCTATGATAATAATATAGTGACCCCTCAGGAGCTATTTGAAGAAGCCTCTTACCCTATGCCAAAGGGCTCCTAAAATTGTATGCTTTTTTTATTCCTTGATCTCCTTTCTTTTGGACTCATATCACTGTTATTGGTGTATCTGTCTCTTAGCAGCCTACCCCTCCTTCTAACTTAACTGTGGTTTAGGAAATCAGACTGGTTAGAATAGGGTGTAAAATAAAAGGTTAGCTTAGCGTTTGGATTTTGTGACAACTATTACTAACCTCCAAAAGCCTGATTGATTCCTGGTTTATGCAGGTCTTCAATGTGGTTGATATTGCTAGAATTCTGACCCCTACATTAGTGAGATGTTACTGTAGTTAACCATGTGAATGTATGCTTTTTGTTACTATGCTAACTTTCTTTTTCTTTTAGGTAAACCGAGTAGAAGTTTCAGCACCGCAAAATTAGCACAGTGGAAGAAGCTGATGAGCCATCTTGAGAAGCTTCACTAATGCAACATTTTATTTTTCCCCAATTCTGATCTACACTGGACTGTGGATTAATTAGAAATCTGGTCTTGGCTGTGAGAGGCACAGCCTTATGCCTCATCCATCTTGCCTAAAATCACTGGTTCTGGGAATTTTCCACCCTGTGACTTCAAATGACTTTCTCATGTTCAGAGATCTTTTGAAATTAGCTTGGCACAAACATTTTGTAGTGTCTGGTTTTTGCATATTTTATTTTCAAATACTAAGGATGCTAACCCAATGCTGTGCTTTCTTGTATCCACTATTTTGTCACCTAGTGTCCTATTTTATATTTTTGGTATGTCAAGCCTTAATA
The DNA here is from genome assembly GCF_003287225.1 of Phascolarctos cinereus. Lineage (NCBI taxonomy): Eukaryota > Metazoa > Chordata > Mammalia > Diprotodontia > Phascolarctidae > Phascolarctos > Phascolarctos cinereus. Next base: position 270,440,976 of record NW_027555514.1, on the reverse strand, counting down.
TTATTACAGTATCATAGTCTTTTGTGCTATGGGCTGGTTGCTTGGGGAGGGCTGGAGCTGACAGGTGGGCAGCTTGAGGGCTCTACACATAGTGATGTGTCAGGAGAAAGCACAGACAGCCTGCCAAATGTGGTGACCTCACAGCAGATGACCAGGCATGGCTAGTAAGCTGTGACATGCACTGTTGGCATCAGAGGTCCACTTTTAGTATGTTAAGTATATATATGTGATTACATCTGTGTGTCACATACTGGTTGATGGAAGTCATCTATGTGTAAGTGGGGAAGTGCATGCTAGTCACCTGAGAGTTGGAACAGTCTGGGTCCCAGTCCCGCCTTATTTGGTGCTGACCCAGGGCAAATCATGTCATCTCTTGATGCTCATTTCTAAGAGTATAAGTTTGTGGAGAACGTGCCAATGTGCATTGTCAGAAGGTTTCTTTCCCTGAATTCTCTGTACACCAAGTTAATCACAGGATGGACCAAAAAGAGACTCTTGTGTTTGAATACTTGCTTTTATGTGTTATGGCTAGAGGGCCAGGGTTCTCCCAGCGAGGAACCTTCTCCACCAGTGTAGGTCAGCACCTTCTCTGTGGCTTTGAGTCATAAAAGAGTGCCCTAGGCCACCAAGAAATTAAACGACTTGCCCAGGTCATAAATCAAAGGGAGGATTTCAACCTGGGCCTTCCTCTCTGTGCCACACTGCCTCTGATATATGTGTACATGTATATATGTTTATACAGGTTATATAGCTATTATAAATAATGTGCCATAGAATCTTACGGTGTATGTGTAGATATGTGTGTGCATGTATATGTTTGTCTTTTTCTCTGTGTGTGTGTCCGTGTGTATATATACACACAGATATATATATATATACACACACACACACACATATACATATATATGTGTGTGTATTTAGTTGGGAAGAGGAGATTGGACCCATTATGTTATTGGTATGAGGAACTCCCAGTGAGGAAACTCCCTCTAGCAATAGTGACTTGAGGATCACATGAAGGCTGACTTGAACTTAAGACTTCATATATATACACACCTGCATATATGTATGTGTATATGTATATATAGGTTTATATATGTATATACAAGCACACATGTATATATGTTATGTACACACGTATATATGTATGTGTATATGTACGCATGTGTATATATGTATATGTATATATGTTTGTGTATGTATGTGTGTATATATACAGTCCTGACTGTCTATATATTTATTCTGGAACTGGTATTTCATGTATGTAAAAATAAAATTCCACCAAGACCAGGGTGTCATGCTTGCTTAGCTGAGAAAAGGCAGTTGAGATTTTTGCCAGCTACTGAAAATGAATCTATGTAGTGTTGGTGCCTAGGCCTGCTTCCACTGGGATCCTGACTAAGGCCTAGAGAGGGATGTGGAAGCCGTGCTTAGAGCCAGTCCAAAAGACTCTCTGAATACCATCGTCTTTCAGGCCACAAATTTTCTCAGCTCTGCATATTACTCTGCCTATTACTAACTTTGTTAGTTTTAGATCCATCTGATTTCCCCAGGATCAGGACTCCAGGCTTGCCATGTCTCATGGCTTGTTCTTCCTTGCTGCCATCAGACTCCTGTAGGCAAACACCTTATTTGCCTCATGACCAAAGAGCTGCTCCCAGGCTTGATGAGCTCTTTGCTGGCCTTGGCTGGCTCTTGTGAATTGTGTGACTCAGTAAATCCTAACAGCATGGGATTAGCCCTGTAGGCCTTAGTGTTCCACTTCTGAGCATGACAATCACTGTGGAGGAATCTTCTGTCAATAAATTGCTGTGTTTTTTTACCCGAAAGTAGAGAATTGATTATAGGATATTGAAAGATAAGAAGATTTTGTCAGGTTTACTTCCTGTGAAAAGTGGAGGCTTTGAATAACCGCAGTGAGTATATGTACTTCAAGAACAATAACATAATAATAAAACACCTGAAGGTTTATGAAGCACTTGGCACATTTTTCTTTTGACCTTTCTGACAACTTCTGAGGGAGTCATAATCTCCTTTTAACCAATGCAGAAATGGCCTCAGAAAAATGAGTTGTTCTACCAAGTGTGATACATTTAGTCACTGTCAGAGATAAGCTCTGACCCCATTTTTTCATTCCAAGACTTTTCACTTATGCCACATGGTCTCAAATTAAAATCAGTAGATTTTTTTTTTTTACTGCAGAATATAACCTTGGTGTCAGAAGTGTTAGGACATAAATAGCTTGAACAAACTTCAGGGATTTTTTTCTTACTTCTTTTAGCTAATAATCCACTCCCCCCTGTTCTAGTATACTTAGATTCCTCCCGTTGGAAACACTTATTTAAAAGAACAAAACAGAAACTTTTCAGTAGACACCTATTAGTCTCAAAGATGTGTGTAAGATCCTAGTCATTTATGGCCCCCACATGAGGGCTGCTTTGATATGAGGACTTTCTTGGGTAGACGCTCTCCCTCCTATAAATTTGATCATGATAGACACAGAATGAAAGTTGATCCCAATTCATTGGAAAGAAAGATGGCTGGATTTGGAATCAGAGAACTGGGTTTCAGTTCTAACCTTGTTCCCTTTGTGGCTTTGGACAAGTCACTGAAACCTCTCTGGGTCACAGTTTTCTCAGCTGTAAATAAGGAGGTTGGGCTAGATGACCTCTTAAGTCTCTTCCAGCCCTAGTCCCGTTATCCCATGATCTTCAAGCACTGTTCTCTAGGGGAGAGGGTAGCTTTCCCCAGCTCTGTTCTTTGTGACTTTACATGTTTCATTGTCCACATGCCTATTTTGACAAGTCAAGGAAGGGTGTCAGAGTTTCTGTAATTCTTCAGTGTCATCTGAAGACAAAACCTCAAATATTCCTCCTCTCTCTTAAGAGTTACCTAGGACACTTGAGAGGTTATACATGGAGGCTGACTTGAACCAGAGACTTCTATCTGTGTGTGGTCCACACTGTATTGTCTTGAGTCTAGACCTGGGATTTCATGATTGTCAAAATTCCTCCAAGCCCAAGGTGTCATGCTCACCTATTCCTCCTGCTTAAAATTTTTTTTTTCTTCCTACAGTTTCCTTTGATTACTAGTCCTACCTATTACTATGGGTTCCTTGAGTGGACACTATTCTCTCTGGATACTTGAATGGAGAAGGGAGATGCTATTCTATACCACATAAGCATAATTGTGCCAACCGTGTGGTCTCCAAGTAAAGCCAGAATTTCAGAGATGGAGGAAAAGCGGTCTTCTCTGTGGTGGATCCTACATTGGGAGCTTAATGATCATAGAGCCATGGAGCTTTTCCAGCTGGAGATCAGATCTGAAGAAATTGCATAATTATCTGAAATCAACAAGCATTTATGAAGAGTTACTGTAGGGCAGGCACTTGTGAAAGAAGGCTGTTGGCAGCCTGGTCTTTCCAATTTTTGCAGAGATCCTGGAGAAGTTTCCTTAACTTGGTGTTGCTTGCATCTGTCATCGCCATGGATACAAGGCCACAGGAAGTAGGTAAGAGAAGTGCTTGTGAGAGAGTTGAAGCTTAGGTCTGTCATCCCTGCTTTCTGGTTTGTCAGTCTCAGTAATCGCCCCCATTTGGAAGACAGTAGGTCTCACTTTAGCTCAGAGAAAAAACAGAATGATGATAAAGGGAATATCTTTCATTTTGGGTTCTGGAGAGCAAGAGAGAAAAAACTTGTAAGCAAGACTTGCATCTCTAAAACAGCAGGGAAGACAGAGGCAGCTGTTGCTTAGAAACAGCCATTTCTTGGATGGACGTACTGTTTCTCAGAACAGAACCCCCAGTGTTTGCTGTTATTTAGAGTAATTTTTATATTAGTGCCATGAATGATTCTCAAGCCTTGTAATTCCATTAGTTATTCGGGGAATTTTCCCAGAAAATTGTCCTTGTAGCATTTTTAAAGTTTTTCTGAGTGATGAACAACCCAACTGAATTCTAGTATGCTCACAGCAGGCCTCTAGAACTTGGAGGAAGAATAAAGAGTGGGGAAAGGCAGGAAACATTTTAAACTCTGTGCATAGAAAATGCTCACCCAGATTAAAGATTTAGATCTAGAAAAACCTTGGAGGTTATCTAGGCCAACTTCTGCACTTTGTTGGTGAAAACTCTAAGGCCTACTTAGATCTAAGTGACTCAAGAAGGTTACCCAGATAGGGTCAGAGGTGAGATTTGAACTTAGCTTCTCTGACTCTAAATCCAGGACTTACTCCATTTTACCACCAAGGAATACTGTAGCAGAAATGGATGTCACTCCAAAGTTTCCTTTGATTCTTAGCAAATAAAAAAAAAGATTATTAAAAAATGAAAGCCAAGTGAAATTTCAAACACTGAACAGCAAATGTTTCTTGTGCATAATTTCTTTTAAATTTTATTGCATCACATTATTGAAGCATTAAACATGGCTTTATGTGGAGGACTATTTGAATGTGAAAATTCAACATTCTTTGTACCTTTTGGCTATTTACAAATAAGGAATTTCTCTCTATGTACTTTATATATATTTATAATGTAGAACTGTAATTGTATGTACATATGTAGGGATAGGTGACTATACATATGTACATACACACATACATCCCTGGCCATACACTGATGGCTGTAGAGATGTCATGTAATCACTCCTCAGAAAGAGCTGAAAGTTTTAGAAAAAAAAAACAAGATTAAATTTGTAAACAGGGTCTTGGTTGTGTTTGGTGCCATAGATGTAGGACAATGCTAGGAATGTTATGCCTAAGTATCCAGATTTTTATATACTTTTTTTGGTTAGTCTGTAAAATTCACACGGGACATATTTCAAAAAAGGTAGGAAACAGACTGGAAAACAGTCCATGTATACAATTTTCCCTTGATTTTTTTTTTAAATTCACATATATAACTGCCCATGGAGTACATGCTTGCTTTGTCAAGAAAATGGTCTATGGATAGCAGTCATATGCTGGATCGCAAAATGATTTCACAGTAAATCCTCTGCGGTGTGCCAGCCAACTTGCTACTGAAAATGTCTGTGACGTGCACTGAAGTTGCATTTTTTTTTATTCTCTTAAAGGTAGAGCTCTTCCACAGTTGGAATAAGTAAACAGAAGACAGATCCTTTGCATTCAAATGAACAGTTAGTTACCTGGGTGGGAGGGAGGAAGGGGAAAGAAAACAGGGAATTAAAATCACTTGCATATACTGTATATTAAAAGCGCAGGAGTTTGTAGTGACTATTCATCTGTGACACTTAAATAATCTGTAAACTAAAACTGAAACAGGAGGAGGGAAATACCTATTCCTGCCTGTTTTGCAGGGGGTCCAGCTGAGGCAGAAGGGAGTTTGAAGAAAGTCCTGCCAAGTGTGGAGAGTTGAGGCAGAGCAGCACCAAGAAGGGCTGTGTCTTCAGATCAGGCTTGTGGTGGCCACGGCTTCCCAGGAGAGAACAGAGGGCCTGGCTGCTGTGGCAGGGAGCATTTATTGGATGTCTCTTGTAAACAGAGCGCTGGGTGAGAGAGAACCTTTCGTAGGATACTTTGCCTTCAGAGAGCTTATAGTCTAGTAGGGAGACACCAGCACATAGAGCTAAATATTAAGCGATAAGTCCAGGGGAAAGTTGGGAACATTGCATGAAGGAAGTGTGTATTAAAGAAGTAGGAGGGGTTCATCAGATGAAGATGGGGCAATGGGAAGACCCTGAAAAAAGAGCTGAGGGAGTACAGTGTGCACCCAGTTTGTCTGGAGCATAAAGTTCCTGGTGTAGAGTAATAAGAAATAAGGCAGGGAAAGTTGACTGGAATCAAGTTATGGAGAGAAAGCCTTGAATGCCAGAGGAATGTTGTAACTAGACCTAAGGAAAGATTCTTGGGCAGTGATAGGAAGGATGGATTGAAAGAGTGAATGTGGAAAACCAGGTCATTGTGTGGCATTGAGAAATGGAAAAGAGGGAACTGATAACAAAGGTGTTGGGGAGAGAATGAACCCAGAGATGTAAACGTAGAAGACTGAGAGAAAGGTAATAAGCTCCCTGCTGGACATCTTGGTGGAAGTGTCTTCCTGTAGCCAGGTCAGGGTAGAGCTCTGAAGCTCAGGATTGAAGGGACCTGAGAGGTCATCAGGGCCAACCCTCTGTTTTATAGATGAGGAAGCTGAGGTACAGAGAGGCAATACACACAGCTAGTAAGTATACACGGCAAGATTCAGACTCTGGTCTGCCTGAGTCTTAAGGCCAGTGCTGTCTGCACCACTCTGTGCTGATGTGTTAGCGGAGAGAATCAACCATGAATATGCAGGCTAATCAAGCCGAATCCTGAAAGTAAGGACGGGCCAAGGGAATGAATGGAGGTTGTGCATGATGAGGCAAAAGAGGAGTGAGAACGTGGAAGAATCTGGAGACTTGTGGTGTGTGTACAGAACAGAGTTTTGGACTAGGTATCGGATCATTTCAAGCTGTGAAAATGAATGCCATTGCTAAAAGGAGAATGTGGAGAGAGAAGAGATGAGGACAAGGGAGAGACCCTTGGGAGGTATCTGCATGGTGAGCATTTAAGAGAGAGGATGTCCTGCCAGTACTTCAGAGTCAGTGTGTCCAAAGTGAAGCTTATTGCCTTTCCCAAAACACCCGCTGCTCTTCCTGACATCCCCCAGATCTTCCATTTTTACAACTTTGGGCTCATCTTTTTCTCTTCCTCCTTTGCTCACCTCTCATCATCTGTGTTCCTCAGTATCCTCATCCGAACAAGGAGGGAGATGAATTTGATGCTTGTCTGTAGTGTCTGAAGCCAGGGGAAGAGAAGGTAGCAAGAGAGAGCACAAGGAAGATGAAGATTTGAAAGGAAAAGGATGATTGGATTTGACGATTAGAAGGTCCCTGGTAATCTCTGGGAAGTTTTAATAGAGTGCTGGGGACAGAATCCCTTGTGCAAAAAAGGGATCGAGGAGCAGTCGGTAGTTATGAAGAGGGGGGACAGGAGCTGGATCATACAGAAGGTTAAGATGAGATTTTTAAGTCTTGGGCACTCAGAGCATTTTGTGTTTAGATGGGGAAAAGAACTGTTGCTGGAGCAAAGCTTGGATCTTGGGCACAGACAGAAATCAGTCTTAGTGCTGGTTTTTCTGTTGTTCCAAAATTCTGGTGAAGCCCATTGCAGCCAAAGGAAGGTGGGTGTGTTTTTTTCTTCTAGGACCCTAGTGCCTGCAAGTTAATAGAGTTTTGTATCTGAGGGAGAGAGAAGACACAAGTCTGCTGGTCCTATGCAGGCTCTCCCTTCTAGCCAGTCACTTCCCTGAAATCCCTGGAAGCGAGAAAATGGAAATGGCTCTGAGGTGTCAGAAATGGGCCTCTACCAGACTCCCAACTCATCTGAGATCCCCAGATTCAGCTTGAGATGGAAAAGGGCCTCAGCACTCCATGCTTCCTCCTTGAGAGAGGAGGTTAATTTAACGATAAGAAAGAACAGTGGCCCTTCACGTTGTCTCCAGTAGAGGCTGCAGGCGGCCTTTCCCTGCCTCAGAGTGTTTGGGGCTCTTTGCAGGGAGGGCTGGTCGTGAAAACCACAGGCTGTTCCATACAACCTTTCCACCATCGTCTCTCTCTCTCTCCTGCTCTAGGTAATTCATCACAGTCACAGCATGAGGACCCTGTGTCTTCTCACTTACCCAGTCAAGGCCACTCATTATGATGAGCTTTCCCATTTTTCTTCCTCTCTTTGCGTTCCTTCTGGAGTCGCTCCAGTTCAGCCTCATACATCATCTCCTGAATTAGGTACTTTTCTCTCCTCATTCGATCTCTTAAATCTTTTGGAAGGTCTGGGATCAGGTAGGAGATCAGATGCTTAATGCAGAATACAAGATGCTAGAACACAAGAAGACAAAATGGATTCAGTTCTAGGCTGTGTTCTTTCACTTATTTCTAGAGGGGCATTGATAGGGGAGAATGGCATTGGTACTATCCCAGCAATTCTGATTTAGTCTGGACAGACCTGAGGCAGCAGTAGGGATCAGCTCTGGCCTCAGAGGACCTGGGTTCAAATCCTGCCTGACACTTGCTACCTGTCACTGAACCTCCCTGGGCCTCAGTTTCTGACACTTTTTTTTTTTGTTATTTTAGGCAATGGGGTTAAGTGACTTGCCCAGGGTCACACAGCTCTAGTAAGTGTTATGTATCTGAGGCCAGATTTCAACTCAGGTCCTCCTGAATCCAGGGCCGGTGCTCTATCCACTGTGCCAGCTAGCTGCCCCACTCAGTTTCCACATATGTAAAATGAGGGGGTTGATTAAGGAGCCTCTGAGTGGGTAACCAGTTTGGCTGCACTAAATCTATAATTGTATGATCCTAGTCAGCTACTTTGGCAGCTGTGCAAAGCCTGTCTGGCCAAAAGTGACTCTCCTATTAACTTTTTTGGTGCTGTTTTTCTTTTGCCAAACTTGAAATTTAAGCCATTGCTTTGGGTGGAGGTATTGTCTCCAGGAGGCCACCACAAAAATTAGCTTGTTACCTGGGAGAGGCCAACAGGCTACAGGTGTCTTTTTTCCCTTTCTTTTCCTTTAGCTTACTTGGTCAGATGTGGCCTGGGAAGTCACAGAGTTGAGGCCAAAGGAGACAGATATTGCAGTGCTAAATTTTGGAGTCCAGTAGTGACCCACCCTGGTGGTGGGGTCCAGGAGGGTGGCCAGGCAGGAGAAGTGGAGTTGAGAAAAGAATGGAAAACTTGTTTTGTAATTTACATGGGATCCTGGAAGGACAGAAGTTCAGAAGCGACCTTTGAAGTCTTGGAGTCCAGCTGGCTCATTTCACAGATGACGATACTTTGGCCAGAGGTCACAGAGTAAGCAGCACAGCCCAAATTTGAAACCAGGTTTTTGATTCCCAATCCGGGGCTATTTCCATTGAAATGTATATTATACCTCAGTGCCTTTCCTGAACCTTCTATTTATATTGAGTTTATCTTAAAGGAACAAAGTTGGTGTGTTTTTTCCCCCATTCAAACGTGAACTCCTTGTGTGCGGGAACCAGTCTACAATGCTGAGCATCATGGCTGGCTTATACAGTAAGTGCTTAATAAATGCTTGTTAACTGACTGAAACCCTGAAGAAGAGTAAAGGATGACATCAAGGAACTGTAATAGAGGAAGAGAAGATGGGCTGTTCCCAGCCAAAGAGAGAGAGGATATTGTTTGTTTTTCAGTTGTAGTTGTGACCTCATTTCGAGTTGTCTTGGTACAGACTGGAGTGGTTTGCCATTTCCTTGTCCAGCTCATTTTACAGATGAGGAAACTGAGGCAAACAGGGTGAAGGGACTTGCCCAGGATTACACAGCTAGTAGGGGTCTGAGGCTAGATTTGAATTCAGCAAGATGAGTCTGGTGCTCTACGCACTATGGCGCCACCTAGCTGCCCCTGTTAAAGAATGCTTATTGTTACTATTGCGTATGACAAGGCTGAATGTCTGGCCCACAAGACAGCCCCTTAGGGTCAAGATCCTCATCTATGGTTGTAAAAATTTAACATGCCTTTGAAAATCTTTACCACTGTCTTTGGCAAAATCTGAAATGCCACAAGATGGCGCTGCTCCTTTACCAAAAAAATCTGTTTCTCTGAATCTTCTGCTTGTCGGGGTATGTATCTTTTTTCTTCTTTCACAGGGTTGTTGTGCAGCTCAGATGAATATCGTAAGATGCTTTTCAAACTTATAAAAGCACTTCTGTATGTGAGTGAGTCAATTATAATGTTTGCTTCTTTGTATGTCTCATATGCATGTGTATACACAGACAATAAATGTTCACACAAACGTTTGGAAGGGGGAGGCTAATTAATGGAATAGTTTATATAATTCTTTCTCTCAAAACATTATTTTTTTTTTGTTCTGTCAGTGGCCCTTAAAATACAAAAGGGCAGCTGGGTGGCACGGTGGGAGATGGAGCATCCAGCCTGGAGTCAGGAAGACTCGGGCACAATGGCCATATGACCCTGGGCAAGTCACTTAACCTTGTTTGTTTCAGTTTCCTCATCTGTAAAATGAGCTGGAGAGGGAGATGGCAAAGCCCTCCAGCATCTCTGCCGAGAAGACCCCAGATGAGGTCATGGAGAGTGGAACGTGACTGAGCAGCCACGAGTGTACCAAAGGGAGGGGGAGGGCACACACATTCATTAAGTTTCTGCTAGGTGGCGGGCTGGCTGCCGCTTTACAAATATTATCCATTTGATCCTCCCAACAGCCCAGTGAGAGAGGCGGTTTTATTACCTCTACTTTATTACTAAAGACACTGAGGCAAACAGAGGTCAGTGCTTTGCCCAGAGTCACCCACCTAGTAAGAATGTGACGCCAGATTTGAACTGAGGTCTTGACTCCAGGCCTGTCACTGCAGTAAGTAACCGCTGCCTCAGAGCCAAAGTTTACTCAATCCTGTTCAGTTCAGTCACGTCTGACTCTTTGTGAACCTTTTTGAACTCAGGAAAATGAGTCTTCCTAACTCCTGGCCTTGTACTTTATGCACTGTACCACCTAGATGCCCTATGATAGAATCTATGAATGCAAACTCTTGGCAATGTATAGGTACATATGGACTTTTCATTGTCATAAATTGCTCTGTCCCTTCTATACTGAGGATTTCCAGCATATACTGCTGTCAATCAACTTGTTTTTTATAGGCGTGTTCTATGGAGAGTCATAGTTTTTGAACAACAATTCCTTGGGCAAACTATACCATCAGAGCCAACTGCCCTGTGAAACCAGGGGCCATTAGCTTGTATTCATGCATGACATGGTCTGTTCAAATAGTGATAATCTATCCTGTTGTGTCCTGTTTGTTGTGCCACCTCTTTGGTTAAGAGTTGTGCTCAGTTTCATTTTCTTTAAGTGAATGGGCACTAACGGCTTAGATCAGTGGACTGACAATCACTGACTGCCTTTCTTGATAGATACCTTCTTGCTAGAAATGATTGCCTTTCTCCTCAACCCTAACAGCAGATAATTGTTCTTCCCCAATAGAAAATTGCTAGGTAGATAATCTTTCTCAGCAGCTCCAGTCAAAGGATACATATTTACCTGTGAATTGGTATAGGTCTGAAGCCTTAAATATGGAAATCCCGGACACAAACTGCCACTTGTTTCTAGGGTGTTAAATTAATGATCTGACTTACTGGTTAACAATAAAGGTTTTCTAGATTTAGAGGGCATGTAAATGAAGGAGGAAGGGAAACACTTTAGATCACTAATTAGACCACTGACCAGTAAAATGGTCATGTCCCAAAGCTCCCTTTTGTTCTTGCATTGATTAAGAATCCTTCCAGGTTCCAAATGAGTTAAAACTTCAAAGGAAATAAGGGAATAAGTTACAGAAACTGACCTCAAATACGATAATAAAAGCCAGACGTGCAGCCAGAACGTGCCAGAACTGCAGTGTGTAGCCATAGGGGACCAGCGAGTGAGGAGGGTCTCGATAATCTCGGTATCTACAAAAAAATCAGAGCACATTATCTTCCAGTGTGGGATTGATTCTGGGACTGGTCCATTCTTTCTCCCACCCCCACAAGGGTCATAGAGATGGACCAAGCCACTCATTCTGCCACCTCAGCATTTCCAGAGCCAGATCTAGACTGGGATGCCATCTAATCCAACCCCCCTCATTTACTGATTAGAAAATGGAGACTTAGGGAGGTATAAAGTCACACTCAAGGTCACACAGGTGGGATTTGAAGCTAGGTCCTCCAATTCCCAAGTCATCATTCTTCCTGCTGTACCACACGTCTGTTGTGTGTGTGGATGGTGTTTCCCAGTACTCTTGGTGCAGCTGCATCAAGACTTCTGGGACATGCTGTATGTAATTCCTCCTCTGTGGTGTTTATTCCTCTGATCTCTCAGAACAGCTGGTATTCCTGTAGTGCTTTCAAATTTGCAAAACACTTGACATAGGTGATCTTATTTGATCTTTATTTTACCGTTGGGAAAACTGAAGCTGAAAAGCCCTAACCAACTTGAAACTGAAATGAAAATGCCAGATAACCAACTTACAAAGGAGCTTTTGGAATGCAACCGATTGTGAGATAATGACTTTATATAATAGGTTAAATTATGTCTTTGGAGAGGTCATTGGAGTTGGAAGGGACCCTAGAGGCCATCTAATCCATATCTTCATTTTTTAAATGAGGAAATTGAGTCTCAGGGAGACTAAATGACTTTAGGTCATGTGGGGGGGGGTGTCTATCGCAAACATGATTTGAACCCAGGTCTTTTTGCTCCAGAGCCAGTACTCTGTACTGTATCATTGTGCCACTTAATGACATCATTAGACACTTGATATTATATCGTATTTTGACTACAAGACAGCATTTACATTACATGGTGAGAGCAGGTTAAAGCTAGGAGGGACTGTGGAGTTGAATCCCCTGGTTTTAAAGATGAAGAAACTAAGGCTTAGAGAAGTGACTTGTCCAAGGTCACATAGCTAATTAGTGGCAGACTAAGAACTAGGTTTTTTAATTAGCTTTTATTAATTTATTTTCATTTATCAACAATCATTTCCATAAGCTTTTGAGTTTTACATTTTTTTTCCCTTCCCTCCCCAAGATGGCGTGCAATCTGATATAGGCTATACATATACATTTCTATTAAACGTACTTTTACATAAGTCATGTTGTAAGGTAGAATTAGAATCAATAGAAGGAACCACAAGAAAGAGGAAACAAAACAAAATAGAAGGAAAAAAAAAGAACAAATAGTATGCTTTCATCTGCATCCAAACGCCATAGTTCTTTCTTTGGGTGTGGATAGCATTTTCTGCAAGAACTAGTTTTTTAAGTTCACTATATCATGTCTCTCTTCCTGTCCCCTAGTATAGAGCATTATTAACAGTCAGTGAAACAGATTTTTCTAGTCAATCAAAAGACCTACTTATCCCAATATATAAAAAAAACCTTATGCCAATTAGTAATGAAATTAGCAGCAGCGAGGTTTAATTCAATTGAAAAAGAGACAAAAGAAACTATAGTTATTTCCATTTCAGGGGCCAAGATTGAAAGTTAAAGCCATTCTTTTTAAATAGATCCTTTAGTCCAACCTCCTTATTTTACAGATGAGGAACTGAGGCATAGAGAAGTTAGGTGACTTGCCTAAGGTCACATAGGTGATAGGCATGACTCCAGGGTCATATATTTTTCGACTGATTTCATAGCTGCCCTTGCCATTGTGGCAAGATCTAGGTTCCAGCCCTACCTCTGACACACAGAATCATAGATCTGGAGCTAGAAGAGGTCATCCAATCCAACACTTTCATCTTACAGCTTCCTGTGGGTCAGAGAAGTCCAGCAACACAAATGTACTGTTCTTTCCTCTTCACTAATTATAAGTCAACAACATTAAATGGAAAGAAGTATTTCATAGTGTGTGTACTCAAACTGGGGTTCTATATTTCAACTCCCAAATCGTGAAACCCCTTTTCCACTAAAAAAAAATTAAGGAATATGGCATAACAAACAGAGCACGTGGAGAGGGAATCTGAAGAACTCAGCTTGGGGTTCTCTTGCTAGCTTTGTAGCTGTGGGTAAAGTATGGGGCTCTCCACCATGGTGCGAGAGTCAAAGTATCATGCATTTGTAAGGGTCCTTAGAGATCCTCTCATGCCCCATTCTCATTGGATGGATGTGGCAGCTGAGGCCCAGTGAGACTAGTAACCTCCCAAAGTGACTTAGCTAGAGTCAGGATTTGAAACTAGGTCTTCTGACTCTAAATTTAGTATTCTTTCTATTATGTTATCTTACTATTCAACTAGCTTGGTTAGATTTTCATTTTTGGGAACATATCTATCTATCTATGTAACAATATATTTATATTATGAAGTCATCACAGACTTCCAGCATATAGAATTGCACGCTCTGTCCTTCACTCCATCTCAAGGGGTAAGTACACCAGCAGGACAAAAAGAATACCAACCAGGGGTGAGAACCTAGGTTACTGATGCAGGTAGAGGTGTCAAACATGTGGCCCTAACCAGATTAAAATATAATTGGGAAATATTTAGCAAAATAAAAGAGGTAAACAGGATAGCTATATTATGTTGAAAAGAGGCCATTGACAAAAAAAAACCCAATATCAGTAATAAACTTTTATGTTCCAAATGCCTCCACATCCAAATTCTTAAAGGAAAACATCTGAGCTACAAGAAGACATAGTAACACCCTTGTGATAGATGTCAATATTCCTCTCTCAGTTTTAGATATGTCCTTACAAAGATAAACGAAAAGGAAAATATGGAACTGAAAAAAACCCCTAGAGTTAAAGGATTTATGTTCTAAGTAGGACAGTAAAAGAAAATTCACATTTCTGAGAACTGCATAGAACTTTTGCAAAAATTGACCATGTACTAGGGCACAGAGATGTTGTAAACCAATGTAAAAAGGCAGAAATAGTTGAACATGTATATCCTTTACAGACTACAACATGATAAAAATAACTTTCTGGGATCACAAATAAAAAGACTTAACAGTGAAATCTTAATGAGTGGGTCAAAGAACAAATTATAAAAATGATAACTATGTAAAATAAGATGATGATGGTAAAACACATAAAAATTTCTGGGATGCAGTTAAAGCAGTTCTCAGGGAACAGCCTTACAAATAGGAAATAGGAAAAAAAGAAAGCCAACAACTAAGTGAACTTAAGAACAAAAGAGGATATGTAAAAAGGAAATAAATTGGAAACAAAAAACCCGTGGAAGTGATAAGACTAATAAAATTGATAAACCCATAACTAATCTGATTTAATAGAAGAGAGCAGAAAATCCATAAAAAACAGTATCCATACTTCACAAATTATTCTCAAAAATTAAGAAAGCATCCTACCAGAATTATTTCATGAAATAAATATAATCCTACTAATACCTATAACCCAAGGAAAGAGAAAACAAAACTTTAGATGAATATCATTAATGAATATTGACTCAAAAATTTAAATAAAATCCTGTCAAAGAGACTAGTGATTTCATTCAAGAAATCATCGATTATGACCAAGTGGGATTTATACCAGGAAGGCAAGGATGATTCAGCATTAGGAAAACAATCAACATAATCGTATTAAAAACCAGAACATCCCAACCATAGTCATCTCAATAGATGCATATAAAACCTTTGAACAAGCACAGTAGTATTTTATGCTAAAAGCTCTATGAAGTATAGGCTTAGGGAGACTTTGTGAATATAAATAATACATATTTAAAAGTAAGCATCATATGCAATGAGGATTTACTAGAATCTTTCTCGATAAATAACAGGAAGGAAGCAAGGATGCCCACTATCCCTCATATTATTTGATACAGTTTTGGAAATGCAATCAGACAAGAAATTAAAGACATAAAGATATGATAGAGGAGACAAAACCATCCTTGTTTGCTGATGGTATAAGGGTTTACTTGGAAAATCCTAGAGAATTAGCAAAGATAATAATTAAGACAAATAGCTTCCACGAAGTTGCAGGCTACACGATAAATCCTCAAAAATCAGCAGCTTTTCTCTATAATTACAAAACACAAAAAGCAGTAATAGGGAAATCCCATTCCAAACAACTACAAAATGCATAAAATCTGGGGTTCGGCCTACTAGAGCACACAAAAGATATATAGATTAAACTAAAAAGTACTGCTTAAAGAAATAAAGAACAACAGGTAGAAGAATATCAGTTCTCATGGCTACACCACGTTCAACATTATGAAAATGAAAATACTACCAAAGTTAATTTACACTTTTAAAGCTATACCAAAGGGAATTATGGAATTGGATAAAAATAACAAAACTCATTCGGAAAAACAAAAGATATAAAATATCAAGAAAAATGATGAAAAGAAGTACAGATGAAGGAGGTACAGCACTTTTAGCCCCTCAAATTATAAAGCAGCAGTCATCAAAACTATCTGGTATTGGTTAAAAAATAGAGAGGTAGAACAACGGAACAGACTAGACAAGGGAAATTCAGGAGCAATAGAACTTAATAACTCAGTATGTATTAAAGTAGAAAACGTAAATTACCTAGGGAAAAATTTACTTAATTAAAATTGCTGTGAAAAGTGGAAAGCAGTCTGACAGAAATTGGTCTTAGACCATCATATCACGCCATATGCCATAATACATTCTAAATGGATAAGTGATTTTAAGGATCATATTAGAAAAGAATTAAACAGCTTATATATGTCTCACAGTTGTGGATAGGAGATGTATTTTTAACCAAACAAAAGAAGCAATTACAAAAGATAATAATAGATAATTTTGATTATTTCAAGCAGAAAAGCTTCTGCACAAACAAAATCAGTGCACCTAGGATAAGGAGGGGAAGTAGTAAAAAGCGAAAAAAAACCCACTTAAGTTTCTCTGATAAGGGTTTGGTATCCAAGATTTTTTTTAATATATATATATAAATATACATATATGTATATATGTATGTGTGTGTGTGTGTATATATATATATATATATATATTTATATATATACACACACACACACACACATACAAATATACCCGTACGTATATATATTTTTCCTGAGTCTGAAAATATAGTTTCTTTCCTGAACCTTTCCCCATGACAGCTAATAGTTGTCATTTATTCAGTGCTTTAAGGTTTGCATAGTAATTTACATATATTATCTTATTTGATCCTAACAATAACCCTTTGAGATAAGTGCTGTTGTCAATCCCATTTTACAGATGAAGAAACCAAGGCAGATAGAAGTTCTTGTCCGGGGTCACATAGCTAACAAGTATGTGTGAGGCATGATTACAACTCATCTTTCCTTGATTCTCTTGCATTTTTTGCATATATTTTATATTTGCATATATATTTATATTTGATTATCTGTGTATAAAAGACAGTGGACTGTGATATATATATAGAGTTGTCCTTGAAGTCAGGAAGACCTGGGTTCAAGTCCTGCTTCTGACACATCCTAGCTATGTGACCTTGGACACACTGTTCCATGCTGCTGAGTACTTCTTGACCAGCACAGGTCACAACCTCTTTATGTCTCAGTAGACGTTCTTTGGCAAGGGAAAAGAAAAGGACATCTCCCCTGACTGTGGTCAGCCTGGTGATTAGCTTCTCCAACCTTAGCTAGGTAGACTAGGGCTTGGAGAAGAGACTCAGGCCTTGATGCTCTTACTATTTGCAGAATAAATCTGCTTCTGAGTTTCTGGCAGAAACATCCATGGATTCTCTGGCATTCTCATTGACAATATGTTTCCCTGGGCCATTGAGGAAGCTGCCATGAATCTCACGTCACAGTAGTGGAAATGGAAGCTATAAATCTGATCTTTCTAATAAATACCTTCCTCCCTCCTCCCCCCCAGCACAAATCTTAAAAATTATATGGGGGCTTACAGAAAAGGGTAACTTGGAATTTGATTTTGACTTTAATTTCAGCATCTGATAAAAGCAGGATATTTCTGTTTGGTTTTAATAGGTACATTTGTTTTTTCAGAACTGCATCTGTTTTCCTTGCGAGGGAGCTTTCTAGCTTGAATGATGAACAGCTGGCATTTTTACTGGGTTCAGGTATATAACTCAGTTGCTTTCTACCTCTCATGACAGTAGAGAGATCTTTAATTAAAACCCTTGAATGTGTCTGAATGTGTTTTTTGTAACCAGTACTGTCTCTACCTCCATCTTTTTGGTAAATAAAATGGCAGGCTTCTCTACCCCAAACATGAATATGCATCTTACTTTGAGTAGTTTTACATGTGGAATCTGTGAGCGGCTAACTTTGAACTTAGGAAACAAATCAAGTAATGCATCCCTGCCCTTTGCAATTGTATCAGAATCAAATGCCTGTAGCACATAGCAAGATGGTGGAGTGGACAGAGTATTAGACTATCCTGCCTCATTTATTGACTTAGCTGTGTGACTCTGGGTAAATCACTTAACCTCTGTCTGCCTTGGTTTCCTCATCTGTAAAATGTGGATGATAATAACAGCACTCACTTCAGAGGGTGGTTGTAAGGATCAAATGAGATATGTAAAATGCTTTGTGGACTTCAAAGTGCTATGTAAATATTAGCTGTTATTTTTATGTTCTTATACATGCACACCAACCTGCCCAAGTATAGTCCATGCCCCTCTCAACGCCATGTCCATTTGGATTTCTGGATTCACTGGGGCTTTTAAAAGTCCCTCATTTGGCTTGATTCCCCACTCCACCCAGCTGAGTATAGAAATCCACTTTGTATCAGTCAGGCTAGCAGAACAAAGAGTAAACTTTGACTCTAGACTAGAACAGTGAGTAAGGGAATAGGAGAACAATCTCAAGTCCCCTCAGCTTGTTCTGGTCGGCCAGCAAGCAGAGTTCCCATTCTTCCTGCAATGAGTTTGTCAATCCCTGCTTTCTCAGAGGTCTCTGTGCACTGATGTGCAGAAGGGGATACCCAGTATCAGAGAGAACAACACACTCAGTGGTGGCAGCCAGAAAGAGTCAGAAGCAAAGAACAGAATTACAAAGAACAAGCATGGCCTAAAAGAAGATAGGAGCAGGCCATGGGAAGCCACAAGAAAGGATTGGGGAGAGAGACAGAGGCCCGGGGGAAGGATCTAATCAAGTAGTGCTCATTCAGAAGAAGCAGTAAGACTTCTCAAACATGGAAGAGAGCTTGGCATCTGAGGCACTGTGCTAGCATCTCCCTGCAGTGGTGTCTTTAGATGATGGAAGTGTGCTGTAACAATGTCTTCCTGGGACCCTAGGTGGTACAACCACCCTAAAAGGGCCCTGACTTGGGAGAACTTACTGCCTCTCATTGGCTGTGAGACTTTGGGCAAGTGGGCATTTAGTGACCCGAGTTTTCACCTTCTGTAAAATAAAAGGGTTGGACTAGGGCAGGTTCCCCACCCACCCCTGGATGAGGGGATCTCTAAGGCTCCTTTGCTTCTGAGGCAGCCTGGTGGCATAGGACATAGAGTGCCAGGCCTGGAGTCAGGAAGATCTGACTTTCAATCTGGCCTTAGATACTTTCTAGCTGTGTGATCCTGGGCAAGCCACTTAACCTCTGTTTACCTCAGTTTCTTCACCTGTTAAGTGGAGATAATAATAGCACCTATCTCCCAGGGTTATTGTGAGGATCAAATGAAATGATACTTGTAAAGTGTGTTGTACACCTTAAAGTACTATACAAATGCTAGCTATTATTATTATTCTAAGATTCTTTGACTCTGAGGCTGATTTCCTACCTAAGAGCTCCTGTTGCCAGGAAGGCTTCAATGTGTTGTGCTGTCCATTCCACAGAGGTCAGTACAGAAACAAACAGAATTTTTTACATGCTGCTGTTTTCTTTGAACAGCTGCAAATAATGGATCTCACTGGGGAGCTTGGCATTACCTTGGGCATAGTCCAAGAGGCCCGGGTGCATTCTCCCTCCTTAATAAAGAAAAAAGGAGGGTCTGTTTGAAGTTCCACAAACAACTTAATTCAGAACCAACCTCACCAGGCTTTAGTGTCCCTCGTCAGTAAAATGGGGGGAGTCAAACTACACCATCTCAAAGTTCCTTTCTTCTTGAGGTCTATGATGCTACGGTCAAATCCTTCCCTCTGGCACTTGAGAGCTGTGTGACTGGAGGCAAACTGCTTAACATGAGGAAGGATCAGATTAGGTCACTATCCAGATCCTTTCCAACTCTGTGATCTAGTACTAGACTAGTATTGAAAGCTCTGTCCAAATGCAAACTGACAATCTTAGGACTTCCGTTGGACTGGGATCCTTGGTCAGAAGGTGCCCACCAGCAGGGAGTGGGAGGAGAGGAGCCAGACAGGAACTGCTCACCCTCCCCTACTGCAATTTCTGCTCAGGCTCTTGAGGGCTGCCTCATCCTACCAAGTCTCTTTCCCATTTTCTTCAAGATGGTTCTGAGTGA
Source organism: Phascolarctos cinereus (assembly GCF_003287225.1). Taxonomy (NCBI): domain Eukaryota; kingdom Metazoa; phylum Chordata; class Mammalia; order Diprotodontia; family Phascolarctidae; genus Phascolarctos; species Phascolarctos cinereus. The sequence goes on along the minus strand of NW_027555514.1, from coordinate 270,421,112 downwards.
ATTCTAAAATGCATGATTAAATTTATTTTCAAAAAATAGTCAACATGAGACTCTTGGAGGAGCTATACTATTCCACAGTCAGGAAAAGTACTGGGGTGGGGAAGGGGAAGAGGGGACCAGAGGAAGAGCGTGATTGCATTCCTACCTGCAGTATTTTAGTGGTGTTCCAGAGAATTCACTTCCATCTGATGTAGGCTCAGATCGATTTTCAAAGTCAGAAATGAGAAACACAGATAGGCTGGCATTAACATACCCAACCATGCATCTACAAGAAAAACAAAAATCTCTCAATTAGTATGTTAAAAAATAAACTACTAATATGATGTAGAGCTCTTTATTAGGCGGCTCAGTGGGTGAGATAGGGGATAAACAACAAGCATTTAATATGTGCCAGGCACTGTGCGCTAAGCACTTTAAACAGTCCTAGGACATTGCCTGAGGCACAGAAAGGTGAAATAAAGATAGCATTCATATGTGCTTTTCAGGTGTGCAGAGGGCTTCACATACCTGATTTGAGCCTAGCAAACAACATCCTTATGAGGTGAATGCTGTTGTTATCTCCTATGCTCCACATGAGGAAATTGAGGCCAAGAGAAGTTAAGGGACTTGGCCAGGATCATGCAGTCACATGTCTAACGATAATGACGTATTTCTGTAACACTTACTATGGGCCAGGTAGTGGGCTAATAAGCACCTTATGGTTATTTTCTCATTGGATCTTCACAGTGATATCGGGGGGGGGGAGAGAGAGAGAGAGAGAGAGGGAGAGGGAGAGGGAGAGGAGAAGGAGGGAGGGAGAGAGAGAGATGCTATTATTATGTCCATTTTACAGATGAAGAAACTGAGGCAGAGTAAGGGACTTGCCTAGAGTTCATACAGTGTAGGAGGTAGGATTTGAATTCAGGACTTACTGACTCCCAAGTCTAAGGCTCTATTTACTTTACCGCCTAGCTGCTTCCAAAATTACTTGCCTCAAGTTACACAGCTAGAGAATGCCAGAGACAGGATTTGATCATCCTGATTCCAAGTCCAGGCACCTGAAAATGACCTTTAGTCAGGATCACTTCTCGTTTAATAATTGTCACCTTCCCTCAGATTACTCTTTGATATTATGTTTGTTGTATTTCCTTCAGCTTGTCATTAACTCAATTTGTTTATTTTCTGAATTCAGCTTTTTTTCTACTGCTTCACAAATCCAGGTTATATTCTGAGAGCAAAAGCAGAGCTTTTAATGGTTGATTTTTACATTTCAATCTTGAACTGCAATTCTCCCCCTTCCCTCCCCAGGCCTATGAATTATTGGTGCCAGGAGCTCCTTGTGAGGAAGCTTCCTCTATCATTGCAGGCTGATGCCGTCGCTGAAACTTGTTGTCATAGAGCAAGGGTTCTTTCCCATTTTTGTGTGTCTTGGACTTCTCAGGAAGTCTGGCAACATCTAGGGACCCCTTCTTAGAATAATGCTTTTAAATGTATAAAATAGGATTACTAAGGAAATCGATGACATGGGAAAAGAAGTCAACCAAATGACATTAGGGTTTGTGATTTTATAAGGTATGACTTTGTGAGTTGGGGGCAGGGGTAGAATCAATGAATGAAAGAATGAGAAGGCATTTATGAAGCACTTTGTATAACAGTAATGACAGCAACAATAATGACACTGAAATAGCACCGTTAAGGATTGCAGAGCACTTCACAGATGTTAATGCATTTGATTCTCATACCAGCCCCACAAGGTGGGTACTATTATATCCCCATTTTACAGATCAGAAAACAAGCCAAGAGATTAAGTGATTTGCCCATGGGCACACAACTAGTAAGTGTCTGAAGTGGCATTTGAACTCAAGTCCTGAGCTCCATTTTCTCTGCCACCAACTGCCTGAGGTTCCATTCTCCTAAGTGTGCCAGTGTGTTCCCTTCTCCATGAGGGCTAGTGCCTACCAGGTCACCTTGTAGCTCTTTGCTTGACATATCTCTCCATTACAAATAAGCTCCTTGAAGGCAGGGACTGTTTACTTTCTTTTTCTGTCCCCAGTGCTTAGCACATAGTAGGTGGACAAGGGGAAGCACAGAAATGTGATTGTTGGGTGCCCCTCAGTCCTGGAAACCAGAGTGGCTCAAGCATAAACATATGCTGTCCATTCAGCAGAGCGTCCCTGCAAACAAGGTCCTTTCTGAGATCGGGGGGAAGCCTGTGACAGCTGAGCTGCCTCTGACTGGGGGAAGATCGAGGGCAATTGGGGACTGCTCTTCCCCCTCCTCTGTTTTATGTCGGTGAACAGACCACACAGTATCATCATCTCTGCTGACTATCTGTTGTCACGGAGATAATGCTATTCTCCATGCGCAATATATGAAACCCAGGGAATGCCTTGCCAGTCACCTAGAGAGCAAGTTGAAAGTGGGTCCAGAGGGTGGCACGAACACTGGTCCAATCAAATGGAATGTTAATGACCTCCTGCATGATCATCTCATAAACCAAATGGCTTCAGAGATGATTAAAGTGCCTGCCCATCTACAGCAGCATTCTCTGGTCGTGTACTCTGCTGAGGGATAATGGGACATCTGCTGTGGGCTCCCTGAATATGCTCCCCTCCCCATTCCTTGCTAATGAATTGGAGTCATTACTGGTAAATGCTACTTATTATGCATCCTCTTCCCATGCCAGACCTTACAAGCCCGGGCTGATGTGTTATTAGTCGGCACCTCCTTTTGGATGCAAAGCAAAAAAAAAAGAGGAGATGCTTTTAGACATATCACAGCATAACCAGCAAACATCAGAGCATCACACAGCACAATGGAAAGAATGCAAGCTAGACTGGGGTTCAGATTCTGGCCTTGCCACTTTCCATTTGTGTGACCTTGAGTAAGACACTCAACTCTCCGAGCCTCAGTGTCCTCATCTGTGAAGTAAGGGGGTCCATCTAGAGGGCCTGTGAGATTCCTTCCATCTTGAAATCTATGGTCCTGTGAGTGTGCCAGTTAGGACAGATGTCGTAGGTTGCCCAGGCCAAGGCATGCATTTTAGAGGTGAGGAAATTAAGGCGGGGAAAGAGAAGGCAGTTTTCCTGAGGTATTATCACCAGGTGAGAGGTAGCATGATATAATGGATAAAGTGCTGGAATTAAGAGTCAGGAAGACCTCAGTTCAAATCCTGCCTCAGCCTTTTGCTAGCTGTGTGACCCTGGGCAAGTCATTTTATCTGAGTCTTAGTTTTCTTATATAAGATAACAAGTTCATATTGGATCTACTCTAACAGAGTTCTTTTAAGGAAATTCCTTTGTCAGTTATAAAGTCCTATATGACCCTGTTGCTTTTAGGTTAAAATACAAAGTCCTTTGTATGGCATTTAAAGCCCCCGCAATCTGACTCCAGTCTATCTTTCAGGGCTGATTAGACATTACTTCTCTTCACATGCGCTACATTCTGGCCAAAGGGGCCTCCTTCTGACTGTCTTCTACCTCTGTGCTTTTGGCCCAGGCTGTACCCTGTGCCAGTGATGCATTCCCTCCACCTCATCATTCCTAAATAAGGCCTTTTCTTGATCCCCACAGCTATGAATGTTACCCCAAATTACTTTGTGTTTACCTTGTGTGTATTTTTATATTTATATTTTTATGAATATATGTCGTTTCTGCCATAGAATAGAATCTCATTGAGGCCAGGACTGTTTTGGTTTTATAATTGTGCCTGATCCACAATAGATGCTTAATAAATGCTTTTTGATTGATTATACATGGGAACTAGCATTATTATTTATTTCATTAGAACTTCAAAGTTCTGCCCCAGTGTTTTTCCATGCACTATGTTCTTTAGCTTCCTTGTTTAAAAAAAAAATTGAAAGGCTTTACCACATGGGAGGGGCAACTAGATAGTGCAGTGGATAGAATACTGGGCTTGGGGTCACGAAGACACATCTTCCTGGGTTCAAATCCAGCCTCAGACACTTACTAGCTGTGTGGATTCTGGGTGAGTCACTTCACCCTGTTTGCCTCAGTTTCCTTATCTGTGAAATGAGCTGGAGAAGGAAATGGCCATCCACTCTAATGTCATTGTTAAGAAAACCCCAAATGGGGTCACAGAAAGACACAACTGAAACAACTCAACAACCACCACCACCCAGGAAATCAGGTAAAGCAGGGAAGTCTCCATGGGGCAGACTCTGATGACACTACGAGGTGAGCCACAAAACCTTGCCTGCTCTCTGTGCTTAAGGAAAATGGGACTTATATGCAAAGAGTCATCTGCACTCAACAGTGAGTCTAGAGCAGGGGTCTAGGGTCTTAGGCACGGTCTCCGTAACAGCTGATAATCCATCATAGGATCTGCTCTCAAAGGAGTCTCCTTGACAAGGCTTGATTCAAGTCAACACAGCTGAGCAAGTATTTATTAAAAGCTTATTATGTGTAAAGCATTTTATGCCTCAGAGGTGAAGCCAAATCTCAAAACATCTGAGTAAAAGTTTGTTGTCTAATTCTGGTCAATTCTCTATTCTAACTCAGTGAATGATCAGAAGGTTATTGGATGCTGGAGTGATGGCATCATTCTTGGTTGTCAAGGCCCTGACCCAGGGCCTTCCATTAATTCAACGCAACTCAACTCAAACATTTATTGTTTCCATGTGTGAGAAACTGCGAGACCTTGTCAGTATGAAGACACAGATGTGACACAGGCCTTATTCTCAAAAGACAAATACACAAATAGATACAAGGAGAATGTGATAAGGACAAGAGAGAGAAAGAGAGATTTGTGTATGGACTTGTTCTAAGTGAGGAAAAATTAACTGTCTCAGGAAATCCTTATATAGGAGCAGCATGATATGGTAGAAGGAAGAGTAGGGCACAAGAGAAAAGTTGGTTTCAGTTCAATTCAATTCAACTCCGAAAGTTATTAAGCACCTTCTGTATGTACAAGGCCAGAGAGGCAGCATGGGAACCTGGAGAGGGAGCTGGATAGAGAGATAGGAAAGCGTGATCCCCCAGGGCTCTTGAGTGGGAGAAACTGGCCACTTTCTACCAAGGGAATGCCAAGGGGCACAGGAGATGAGGCTGGGTAAGTTGAAGGCCCATTGTGCCAGTTTCTCAGTTGTCTCCAGCTAGCCTAGAAATGCCAGTCCTTCTGCCTGCACATTCATAGCATTCCCAGGGAACGGGGCCACCAGTGTGACTCAGCACATCTAGTTCTCCTGCAGCAGTTGTATTGGACTGGGTTAGAGCCAACAGCCCTGAATGACATTCAGTTTTTAACTGTATGATATGCGGGGTTAATTCACAGAATGTGTTTGTTTTGCGGCGTATTGAATCAGATTGTGACTCATTTCCTGTATTCAGGAGAAACTTGTCTTGATAACAGGATTACAAATGGAAGAGATCACCCAGTTTAGTTCCTTCATTTTACAGATGAAGTAATTCTCATCCAAGGAAGTGAGGTGATGTTTCTGAGGTCATACAGGTGGTAAATTTCAGAGGCAGAATTTGAACCTGGTTCCTCTGACTCCACAGCCTGTATTCTATCAATTACAATCCGCTTTAAGATCTCCTCTTAGGCTCATGACTCCATCCTTGCATCCTTGACTACTGTCCCTCTCCCAGTTTTATACCTGCCACAAATATTTAAGAAATGAATGTCTAAGTATATGATGGCTCAGTATCCCAGACTTACTTTTGTCCAGCTTCTCCTTGGCCCGCACAGGGTCCATATTTGTAAGCGTAAACCAGGCGAGGGATGAAGTCAGATGTTATGGCTATGACAAATGCATTTGTGATCACAGAGAGGATCCCAATGCCTTCGAGAATTCCATACCAGATTCCTGTGCAAAGAAAAACAATGGTATTTGATTAGCTGTAGGAACAGCAATCTCCCAGGCAACAAACCTGTCTATTACATTATATTGCCTGTTGTCATCATCATTGTTATGCATATACAAAAGCGAGGTAGCCTCTGTCCTCAAGGAGCTTACAATTTACTGGAAGATGTCGAAGTTGTGGGTTGAGAAACAATTTCTGCTGCAGCCTTCACTGTTTGCAGGCTCCCATTCATTGTCCTATAACCTGACAGGGTTAGCCAGACATGAGGCCTTTTATTCTCTAAAGGAGTCCTGGAGAAGGAGTTGGCATGCACAATGGATAAACTGCTCAGGATCTGACCCTGAGGCAAAGCCCTGGCCAGAGATGACTTGGCAAAATCTCACCCAGTTGAGTAGGCAGCCAACAGGCCACGCCAGTTCATTATCAGTGGTCTCTGCAGTCGGAGCCCAGAACATCGACAGTGGAGGCTGCCCTTGTTCGGGATCTATTCTTGCATTTCACAGGCTTTGCCAATACTATTTAGTCCTAAATCTTGTTACCTTTCAAGACAATATGTTATCTTTGTGATTGAAAGGCCTGAATTTAGAGTCTCTGTGGCCACTGCTCAAGAGAAGAGCTTAGTAAACCCATTGTCCAAGAGCATCCTTTTTAGAACCACAGGAAAAAGGGATAGGGAATGGAAATCTCAAACTAACTCGTGTAAAGAGAACTGAAAGTTTTTTAAAGAAAAAGAAAACCAAAGTTGAGTTTACTAAGAAACAGGAAAGGATATCTACTGTGTATGTCTTGTGTGCCTCGAGTAATTTACATATTGTCCCCTCCATTAGACAACAAGCATTAAGACTATTAAAGCTTAAAATCCCACTAAGACCTTTGGGACACCCCATATTAAATGCTTACTATGAGCCAGCCAGTCAACAAGCATCAAATAAGCTATGTGCTAGGCAAACTCTGAAAATTAGGGTTAGGTAGTTCTTCTCTCTCACCAGCCATCCCATTATAAGGAACGTCCACTGGTCCGTTCTAAGACCACTGGGCTTCAAATAATAAGTCATACAATTCTGTACATAATGACAATATGTCTAATTAGAGTTTTGGGGAGACAAAGGGGAAAGAAGTCCCTGCCCTCAAGGATCTTACATTCTAATGGGGGAGACAACATGGAAATAACTAGGTGCATGCAAGATATATATAGTAATTGTCTTACTTGTTTCTTTAATCAATCAAATGCCTGATTTGTTGCTTCTTTTTTGTTAAGCTATTGAAGCTTAAAATGGCAGCAAGACTTTTGGGATACCCTGTACATGCTTCTTAGCCAGCTTAATGAGGAAAGTCTTAAATGTCCCAATGACAGTATCATTTCTTCTTAAAGGCCATCATTTTCAACAACAACAGCAATAATATTGACTTAATAAAATGCTTTGAAGTCTGCCAGGTGCATTATAGTCAACTGGCCTTCCCAACAGCCTTGTGAGGTAGTTATTCCAAATATTATTTTCTCTGTTTTAAAGATGGTGAAATGAAACTGAGGCACAGAGACACTAAGTGACTTTCTCATGGCCATGTTACAAGAGTCAAAAGCAGAACCTGAATCCCAATCTCTTAGACTCCAAGTCTAGTGCTCACAGAAATGAAGAAGTTAAGAAATGGAAAGGACATTCTAGCCATCTGCATCAACCTATCCCTGGAAAAGAATCCCTTCTACAACCATACCAAACAAGTAGTCATCCAGCCTTAGGCCTGACTATCTCCAAAGATGGGGAACCTACCACTTCCCGAGGAAGTCCATTCCACTTTAGACAACTCTGATTGTTAGGAAGGTTTTCCTGACATTGAGCCTAAATTTGCTTCTTTGCAGCTTCCATCTCTTGTCTTTCTCCTGTTTCTTCCCTCTGAGGCCAACAGAACAAATCTAATCACTTTTCTACCTGATATTCCGCTAAACACTTAAAGACAGCCACCATTTCCTTCCTGAATCTTTTCTTCTATCCAATATGCCATGCTACCTCTCACTTAAACAAAAAATGAAAGAATATTTTTTCATATTTGATCACAGATTCATTTTCAACCCTTTGTGGAAAAACCAATATTCATGCAGTAGGCTTTATTTCTAGTTTAATCACCCATTGGACAATGCCACAACTTGTGACATTCACGCAAATTTCTGCTGTCTCACCTATGTCTTTGGCTCTTGAAGCTAAAGGTCGCCTCCACTGTGTCACAAATTTGTATGCATCCAGTCGGATTTCAATAATGTTGTTCAGTAAGGCCAGGAGTGGTGCCAAGGGAAAGGCTGCGACAAAGATAGTTGTGAAGCCAAACTGAAGAACTAGAAAAAGGAACAGAAAAAGATCACAGACATTGTAGGTTTTTCAGCCCTACCTTGCAGAAGGCTCATGGCTATCAGATACTATTAGAGCTGTCATTGTTCTCAATATGAGATCTTTTCCCAGTGGGTAATTTAACAAACATTTAAGCACCTACTGTGTGCAAGGACCAGTGCTAGGGATAAAAAAAAAATGAATCCTTTTCTGCCCTCTTGCAGTTTATGTTCTATGGAACAGTATAATTTCAGGTGATATATAGAAATAGCTATTTGAACTATAGCTCCTGAAGCTAAAGCAACTAGGTTAGAAATTTGGGGGGAGGGATAGCTAAGCTCATCTTTTTTCTTTTTTAGTCATCAAGACAAGTAATTGTTGGATAAGTAGTTGTTGGAATGACCTTTCCCTTTCTACTTGTTTGTTTCACTTTTGGGCCTTCCCAGAAATCCAGTTTTGATTAAACAATGATTAGTAAGAAGTAGCTAATTTACCAGCTGGAAAGAAAATTGGGGGGGGGGTGTCTATTTTTCACAATGAGAACATGAATATTGTTCAACATAAAAGGCTTTTTGGAAAATAAAGGCCCATGGAAGACATGTCTCCATGACAACAACAGTTATCTGAAAGATAGAAGAATATGGTTAGTTAACTGGTTGGTTTTGGTCTACATGACACCAAAAAATGGCTCGATGGAGATGTTTCCCAAACCAAATGCTAGCGAGCCATCTGAAGTCACTACATTGACCCAACTGTTTTAGTGCAGTGTGGACAATTCAGTTTAACAAACATTTACTGAGTCTCAAACAAAGGCACTGTGCTAAGTGAGGGGAATGGAAAGATGACTAAACATGGGGCCTGACCACAAGGAACTTACAAATAGAGTTACAGGATATCATATGGACACCGATAGCTGCAATTTCTATTTACTAATAAGACCAAGAGAAGTCCACCTGAAGTGCTATGAGAAATTTGAGAACGAAATGGTTGCTTCCAGTGTAGAGGATCAGAGGACCTTCATGGACCTTGAAGAAAAGAAAGGATTTCAACCCATAAAGATTCAGGAAGGAAAGGTGGAAAGTTAGATAGTTTATTCTGTGCATTGCAGATGACATGAACACATGCATGGGTATAGGAAAGACAAGATAAGCATGAGGAATGATGAGTGGTCCAATTTGGCTGGCCTGTAGAGTTTGTGAAGAAGAGTAGTGTGAGATCAGGCTGGAAAGTTGGGTTGGAACCAGATTGTGGAGAGCCTTGGATAATATAATGAGTGTATTTTGTAATTTGTGAGGAAATGGGGAGCCATTGAAGATTTCTCAACAGTGGGGTGATATAGTCAGCTGTGCATTAGAAACATAAGTTAGATAGCAATGTGAAGGACAGTTTAGAGATGGGAAGAAGATAGCTTGGGTACAGGAACACCAATTAGGAGGTTATAAAAAAAATCCAGGAAAGAGGATGAGACTCTAAACTGGGTAGTGACACTGGAAATGGAATGGAGAAGACAGATAAATATGACAGAAGGAAGATTTTCAGGCCTTGACTGGGATCTGGTGAATCAGAGAAGACTCCAAGAAACCCAGCGAGGATAATGAGGAGGATGGTGCCATTAACAAGAATAGAGAGATCAGAGAAAGGCAGATGTGCAAGGTAAGATGGTCAGTGGAGTTTCAGGTTGCCAGCAGGCCATCAAGGTAAAGACAGTCAAACAACCACCATTTATTAAATTCTTCCTGTTGGAAGGCACCAAGCTGAGGGCTGGGGATAGAAGTAAAGGGGAAGCCTGCCCTCAAAGAAGCTCATGCCCTAATGGGGGAAATGATAAGTAAACACAGGAGTATAGAGGGGATATGCAAAATGAAACAAGATTACATTCACATAAACAACTTCAGAGTTAGGAGGTTTCTGCAGCCACATAGTCCTATCCACACTTGAAAAAGACCATCCCATAAAACGTACCTGACAAGTCATTGTCCGGCCTTGGCCACAAGACATCCAGTGGGGGAAAACCACTGCCTTCTAATGTAGCCCATTCCATTTCTAGGAAGCTCTAATCTTGGCAGTTTTCATCAAACCTTGGATTTACTTCTTTGCAACTCTTAACTCCTTGCTACTAGTTCTGCTCTGGAGGTCTAACAGAACAAATCTGATCCTCTTCTGATGACAGCCCTTCAAAGTCTTGAAGAATTTGCCTTGCTCCTTCCCTTCCCCCCAAAACTTCTCTTCTTAATGGGAAAGATGTATAGAAACATAAGAGTCATAGATCATAGATTTAGAGCTGAGACCTTAGACATCATGTCCGATTCTTTCAATTTACAGATAAGGAAACTGAGGTGCAGAAAAACTAATGGCTTGCCTAAGGTGACCTACTAAATGGTAAACCCAGGATTCCGTGTCCCTGAGTTCAGTGTTTCTCCTACTGCACCATGCTGCTGGCCTATTCCTGGTGTCTTTGACTAATTCTCATGCTGTGTGGACTTGAAGCCTTTCACTTTCCTGGGTGCTCTCCATATCGAAGTCCTTTCTAAAATGTAGCACCCATAATGGAGCAGCTCCTTTCACCAAAACTCACAATTTTGGTTTCCAGTCCTCTTATGATTGAAGTTTGCTTCTTCCAGATAATCTGGTTTGTCAGCGTCCTCCTTAAAATGTCACCTAGAACCAAGCACAATATTCTGAGTGTGTTCTGACACCTAGATTATAACCTTTCTGTCCGTGACATTATACCTTCATTTTGGTTTGAAATTGAGTTTTTGGTGTCAGTACCTTTTGCTAATAACTTGAAATTAATTATGTGAACTATGTAGGAATTAATATTGTAGAGAAAGCTTTAATTGCACATGGGCTTAATGCACAAAATGATAAAATGAGAGAGCTCTGAAATTGTAATTTGGCTAGATGTAGGGAGGTCTCTGTTGCACACTGACTGGCATTTCATCTAATTGGCCTATTTGTCCGGCCATATTTTTTGAAGGAACATAATGAACTTTTATGAAATTTGGGACATTTGATCTATATTACACGAGAAGTGGGATTTATGCTTCTGTCAGCCAATTTGAAACAACATGATAACCAAGAAGTTTTTCAAATGGGCCAAAACTTCTATAGTTTTTACTACATTTCCATGAAATCTGGTATTTTGAGAGAAGCTACAAATATAGACTTAAAGAAATAAAATTTGACTTGAAAGGGACCTTAGAGGCTTCTAGTTCAACATCTTCATTGTATAGATAAGGAAATGAGACTCAAAAAAATTAAGCGACTTGCCTATGGTCACAAAGCTCCTATCAGAGATGGAATATCAGCACAGAACTTTCAGATTCTAAGTACAGGATTCTGTGTGCTTCATCAAAAAATGTGACTTCATTCAGTATCCTAATGTTGAGTTGTTTTAGTCATGTCTGACTCTTGGTGACCCCATTTGGGGTTTTCTTGGCAAAGATATTGGAGTGGTTTTGCCATTTTCTTCTCCAACTCATTTTACAGATGAGGAAACTGAGGCAAACAGGGTTATGGGACTTTCCCAGGGTCACACAGATGGTGTCTGATGCCAGATTGGAACTCACGAAGATGAGTCTTCCTGACTCCAGGCCCAGCACTCTTATGCGTTGCACCATCTAGTTGCCCCGAGTATCCTGGTACTTACTTGTAGCAGACCACTTAGTTCCTTCCCTGTTCAGACTTCAAGTTCGGAAGGCTCAACAGTTATGTTGTATCTAACCTTGTTTCTCTCCCAGTGTAGAGTAGGTGCTTAATGGCTGCTGAAGAATGAATGGTTGAATTGGTAATTGCCAAATGAAAAGGAATAAGCAAAATGAACAAATGTAGTTAGAATGTGTCCACAGTGCTTCTTTGAGTCATCCAAGAAACAAAGATATTATGGGAAGCTTTATGGACACACGTGTAATAAAAGTTATTTCAGTGATGTCAGGAAGTCCCTCTACCAGTGCAGGTTGCCAACTTAAAGTCACAGAAAGTTGTCCCTCACTGGCTCGGTCAGCCAGTAGGTGTCGGAGGCAGGACTGGAAGGCAGGTCTTCTGGCTCAGGCCGGCTAGCACTCTGCTCTGCCATACTGCCTCTCTGACATACTATACAAATGTAAAAAGGGTTCAGGCTGGGTCTGCACTGGGCTGCAATGGACAGATGAAACCAAGAGTATAAAACATAGTTGACTTGGTTGCTCGAGATCCTTCTACATGGTACACCTCCATTATGAGAAGAGAAATAATTCTTTCACTACTTCTGCTATGGGAATCTCCCTTTAGGAAATAGGATAGATTCTTTTTTCAGGGGTAGAAGAAGAGGAAAGGTGCTGTCAGCACAGCTGTCTATTATATAAAAACTATCAACATCCCTTTAGTGCTTAGAATTTAAAATTAGAAGATGACATGTACAGTGGTGAACTGACTGTTCCCAGTAATTACTTTTTCTTCCTCAGTGTCTTCAGAAATTCCAGGCATGCTTCTTGCTCCCCTCCCTGCTCACACTCCACATCAGATGCCTTGAATCCCCTGAGGATGACTCCACTTAGAGTTCAACTCATTGACTGGTGAGCCCTTGCCTGCAATCCACCATATCCTAAGTCCTAGCTGTGCTGCCCACTTACCTTCTGGCCTCCTCTCCACACCAGCTGCTTTACCCTGACTTGGGTACCTCTTTCCCCCTCCCCCACAGCTCCCTTCATGTATTGTCTCCCCCATTAGAATGAAAAATATTTGAGAGATCATCTTGCTTCCATGTTCGTGCGTTTGCAGGGCTTAGCCCAGTGCCTGGCAAATAATAAGCACCCTTCCTTTCTTTCTTTTCCTCTCTCTTTCCTTTTTTTCTTTTTCTTTTTTCTCTTCCTTTCCTTCTTCCCTTCCTTTTCTTTTTCTTGTTTTCTTTCCCTTCCTTTCCTTTTTTCCTTCCTTCCCAACTTCTTCCCTCACATCCATCCATCCATCCATCCATCCATCCATATCTCTTATTTATTGGGGAGGAAGAAACAGTGCAGCAGTGCCTTCAAATGAGTTTGTTCTGTTAGTAAACTGCATTAACTAAATTCTGCATTAATGTTCAATTTGATTTCAACTTAATGTTACATCATTCAGGCATCTTGTACTTGAAACTCCAAAAACATCAGCATATATTTGGTGCATAAGCCATCCAAAAACCATAGTACACATCACTTGGATTTTACTAGTGTCCAAAAAGACTTAGTTGTATTTTTTTTTAAACAGAAAAAGTATCCTGATGGGGGAAAACTTTTAAGGGCGCATTCTAAATTTAGTCTTTTAAAGAATAGTTCCTTCTTAAATATAAGATGAGTCTACTTTTTCTTGGGCTGATAAGGAGAATTCCTTTTTCCTTGGTTTGTTATCTTTTGATAACTCATTTCTGTTCTCCAGTGACTTTGAAAGATGAGAACATTGTACTCTTTCTGGAACACTTTGATACCTGTCCATTTGATGTCAAAAACAAGTTTAGTAGATTTTTACCCCTTTGTGTTGAATTGTATGCTCTTTCTGCTCCAGTGAAGACATAGAGTTTCTTAAAGTAATAGGGATCTGGAGCTGCAAAGGACCTTGGAGACTACTAGTTCAAATCCTTCTTTTTACAGATGAGGAAACTGAGGCCTAGGGAAGGGCAGCAGTCAGTCCAAGGTCACTGGGGTGAGAGTGGGCCCAGGTCCTCTGCCTCTAGAAGGCAGTGCTGCTTCCTCTGTGCCATCTGGGGTGTGCTTCATTAGAAGCTCCTTGAGAACAAGGGCCATGGGCTTATCCAGTTTGGTATCCCTGGCAGCACTTAGGATGGTGCCCTGCACACAGTAGGTGTTTGTTTGTTTTTTCTGTCATACTACCAGTCAAACATCTTTCTAATAAGAGGAGTGGATTTAGGTAAGAACATCTCAGGGCTAAAATTTACAATTTAAAAAATAGGCAAAAGAAATTGTCCATACTCATTTCTAGGTATTCATCAAAGAGCCCATAAGCATTCATGGGCTGCAGGTTATAGTCCCTTTCCCATTGTGGGAAACTGATTTTTCTCTGCGTGCCTTGCTCTTGACGGACTTTTCTCCTCGTCCACCAGTTCTGAATTAACCTGCATGACAAAAAAAATCAATTTGGGAAAAAATTTGTATTTATAAACAACTTTCCAGGGCCCACAGGAGTCAGTCACCATATGCAAACACAGTAAAAGGAAAAAAGAAAAACTGAAGGGCATGCTCGAGACAAGGGAAGGAGGACTTGGGCTTTGGGGCCACGGTGGTGGTGACACCAGTGGCCAAGAAGGGGTCCACGGGGGCAGCTCGCCATCCTTTACAAGATGCTTTGGGTACATCATTTCAGAGCTTTACCACAGCCCTGGGACGTAATTCTAACCATCAGACCTGATATTCCTTTCACTGGCGGATGGAACTCCGAGGCAGCTGCAGGTGCAGTACAGAGTGTGCTGGGCCTTGAGTCAGGGAGACCCGAGTTCAGATTTGGCCTCAGACACCGATTAGGTGTCTGACCCTGGGCAGGTCACTTAACCTAACTCAGCCTTAGTTTTCTCATCTCTAAAATGGGGATAATAATAGCACCTACTTCTCAGGGTTGTTGCAAAGAACTTTATGAACCTTAAAAGGCTATATAAATGCTAGTTATTGTTATTATTATTACTCTTAATTTTACCAATGCAGATCCTCACCTATTCTGCAACTTAATGTCTTAGGGTGTCTGTGTTACCTCCAGGTAACACTTGTGTTGTGGAATTATTTGGTAGTTTATCTGTATCTGCCAAGTCTGTTGTTGCGTTCCCTAAGGGCAAAAGCACCGCCTTCTTAAAGATGAGAAAACTGGGCCCTGAAGAGGTGTTGACCTGCCTGTAAGTGGCCTATCCAGAGCCTGAGCGCAGCCCTTTGGACTTCAAAGCCAGGCGTGTTCCATTAGCCCATGAATGCCGCAGGCCACCAGACCAGTGGGGAGCACTAACCGTGGCCCCTTGGCTGCCCTTCACGGTTTGGATTTGTGAGTGCTGAGTCCTTCCTCACATTTTATCATTCCTGGTCTTCCCTTTCTTGCTGCATGATGGCCACCGGCTGTCTAATGGAGAGGGAAGTGTATGTGAAGGAGAATGTCCACCATTAGGTCAGCAAGGTGGTGCGGTGGATACAGTGCTGGGGCCTGGAGTCGGGAAGACCTGAGTTCAGATGTGTGACCCGTGGCAATTCACTTCACCTCTATTTGCCTCAGTTTCCTCATCTGTAAAATGGGAATAGTAATAGCACTGTTGTTGGAAGGGTCAAATGAGATGATAAGTATAAAGCTCTTTGCACAGTTCCTGGCACATAGTAGGCACCATATGAATGCTAGCTATCATCATCGTCATCTCTGCCGTTATTAGCTCAGTGTCTGGCATCATCTAGCTTAAGCCACTTAACTAAGGCGTCAGGGTCAGCTTTATCCCCATAGCTGCAAGACACAAAGAAAGAAAAATGGAAGGTATGGAATCAGTGCTTCACCTGGGGGAAGCTTAGCCCAGGAAGAGGGCAGGGTGACTGCATGAAGAGGTGAAGATGGATGGGGAATGGTAGAGAAGGGAAGCACTGAGGCAGGTGGAGGGCTTGCAAAAATATGAAACTGGGAGCGTGGGAAAAAACCCCCTCGAATTCACTGACTTTGTAGCAGATCTCAGGCTAGGAGAGCTAGTCTAGGACTCCTAACTTTTGTGACATTCTCGAGTTATCTGTAGTTTGAACTGAATTTCCATGATAAGTTTTTTAATTGAGAAAATATTATTATGGTTAGTAACTTCAAAGAGACTACCGTGTTTTTGACCTTTTCTCTTCTGGTACCTTAAGAAGCTGGAGAAGGTAAACCAAAGGGGACGTGGGCGATAGAAATGAAGACACCAAACTGCTTTCTGACACAAGAGCTGCTGAGGAGGTGGGGTGACTGTCTAAGCTTGTCACTGCCTGTTACTGGCTTCGGCGCGGGAGGAGAGGGGAGACGGCCAGGGGCATGATAACATCATCTTAGTCACTACAGAATGTCCTAATAAAGACTCACAACACAAGCCAGGAGTGGGGGAAAAACAGGAAGAGACCAAGCATTGCAGATTTAGATACCCATAAAAATTAACTTTCTAAAACTGCAGACAGAGCCAAATTAAAAGGTTTTATTTGTTTTCTTTTAACAAAGAAAGAGCTCAAGATAAAACAGAAGCGTATGTGCGCACGCCATCATAGACTTGCATTATTTCTACTTGGAGATCATTTTATTACTAGTTAAAAGCAGTGAGCTGTTCCAAGGACATCTTATGGGTCTGTTTTTTGTGTTGTTTTTCTTATTCCTTGAACTCTTCCTCACCCCGATGTGCTCAGAGGATTGTAGACCCAGAGCTGAAAAGGACTTCAACAGGCCTTTTGTCCCAACCCTCTCATTTTACCAGTGAGGAAACTGAGGCGTAGAGCGGATAAATGATTTGCCCATGGACACACGGGCAACGTATGTCAGAGGTGAGATCTGAACCCTGGTCATCTGCTGTGTTGTAGAATGACTATCTTTCCATCTCCTCCTAAAACAGCTGCAGGAAAAGCTCAATGCACAGTCTTTCTACTGTGAAAGTCATGATCAAGTCTTTGGTATAGAATGAATGGGGACAGGACAGGGGGAGGAACCCAGGAGGGAGCTCAGAAGTGCTTCACTTCAAGGTTCTCTGCAGGTTAAGCACAGATTTTACCAGCCTCTTTGTTATTTAGAAAAATCATAGTATAAAAGGCAGTATGTTATAGAGTGTTGGCTTTGATGTCAGAGGGCAGTGCTTAGCATAAAGTAGGTGATTAATAAATGTCTGTTGATGGGAGCGGATTCAAAGCCTGGTTCTGCCCTCTCTGAATCTCCATTTCCTCATCAAGGAAGTGTAACAGACTAGATGGCCTCTGTGGTCCCTTGCAGCTCTAAATCTATGGTCCTAATGATGGCAGACACATGTAACACTTGGATGTTCATAAAATACTTTAATACATTCTCTGATTGGGTCCTTCCTGCCCCTGAAATCCTGTGATGTAGTCTCAGCCCCATTTTCCAGATGCAAACACTGAGGCTCAGAAAGGCTCAGTGCCTTTTCCATCATCACATAGCTAGTGTGGGTCAGAAGCAGAATCATGGATTTTGAGCTGGAAGGAATGGTAGAGGCCACTTAATTCACTCCCCTCATTTTTACATATGAAGAAACTGAACCCCAGAGGAGTGAAGTGGTTTGCCTGAGGTCACAAAGGTAGTGAATGGCAGAGCTGGGATTCTAACCCAGATCTCTCCTGGCTCCAAGGATAGCTCTCTTTGCACCAGGTCACGATGCCTCTTGCCCTCACTCTGGCTTGTGGCTACTACTGAGTCTTCTCAAACAGGTCCTCCCTTCCAGAATCCCAGGAAGCACTTGGAGACATGGTCTGCCCCAATGGCCAGCTGCCCACGGGCCCTCCTGGGCCATCCATGCAGTGCAGCAGGCCCTAAGGTCAGGATGGCTCTCGTACTTACGGGTAGCCAAGCTCCATGAAATTGTTCCACGTCTGCTTTAGCACCATTATGATTCCCATTTGCATACAGAGATCGATAAGGCATCCACTAGGGTGGCACTGCGATGTAAGCAAACACAGAACCCGTTAGATGGTAAGTTCCTTGAGGGCAGGGCCTGTCTTTTGCCTCTTTTTTATATACTCAGGGCTTAGCACACTGCCTGGCACGTAATTCATTGCTGTTTTCAGGCATGTCCAACTCTCTGTTATCCCATTTGGGGTTTTCTTGGCAAAGATACCAGAGTGGTTTGTCATTTTCTTCTCCAGCTCATTTTACCGATGAGGAAGCTGAGGCCGGATTTGAACTCATGAGGATGAACTGTCCTGACTCCAGGCCCAGTGCTCTATCTGCTGTGCCACTTAGCTTCCCTTGGCCCGCAATAGGCACTTAATGAATGCTTATTGAATGACTAAGGAGAGGAAAACCAAACCCGTTCCCTTCCTCACTCCCTTATTCCCAGACCTCCTCAGTTTCTCACAACCCTTGTAGGAGAGGAGGGCTGTACTTATATGTCTACTCTCCTCTTTGATTGTACCGTTGGTCAAATGCCAGGATTAGAGGATTAGGGCTAGTTATGGGCTGGGGAACTGGAGTTATAAGTATATAAGTACAAATATATACACATAACTAATACATTTTTTCTCTATAAGAATCCTATATATACAGATACATATATGTATACATGAATGATTACGTTATTATATGAGTAATTAAATTAGCATCCTCTTTACTTCTCCCCCTATCTTGCCCCACTGAATTTGCCTCTGGCATGAGAATTCCCAGTTACAATTCTGCCCAAATCAAGGACTTTGGTTTCCCCTTTCCTTTCTTTCCCCCCCAGCGTTACTTATTGGAAGGCTGTAGGAAGTCGGGCCCCCCGAAGAGAATACAGACCTCTTCTAGTCTCCACCTGTTTATCAGCCTCAGATAGGCACCTGGGTGTCCTGTGAACCTTCAACACAAGAGACCACATTAATGCGCGGCAAACGGTTCACGTTTGACATAGTCTGTAGTTCCTCCTTCAAAATAAATCCCTGAAAAGCCTGGCGCCACATCGAAGGGAGCTAGCTAAGCCCCGTCTTTTTCAGGGATGACAGCAGCCTTTGGGGAGTCACTGCCACGTCCTAGAACGTCCACAGCGTCTCGTCTTGTTGCCCGTAGGCAGAGACCA
This sequence comes from Phascolarctos cinereus, assembly GCF_003287225.1. Classification (NCBI taxonomy): domain Eukaryota; kingdom Metazoa; phylum Chordata; class Mammalia; order Diprotodontia; family Phascolarctidae; genus Phascolarctos; species Phascolarctos cinereus. The sequence goes on along the minus strand of NW_027555514.1, from coordinate 270,402,270 downwards.
GCTCTCCCCTTGCGTTCCAATGTGACGTTCACTGCTTAGCATTTGGTATAATAACAAAGGTTAGGCAGGGTCTCCTGACCACAGATGTGCTTGGAACTTGGATGGGGCATGTATGCCTATGCATACAAGGGTGTGCTGGGCCCTTCCCCTTAGGACACCATTACCATTGCTAAGCATGCATGTGTTACTGACCCCCTGGAAGAAGCGTTTTTATAAACTGAGTCTTGCGTAAGATACAATTTTTATACTTCCTTGAACTGGCTTTTTGTGGCAATATCAATTACTCCTGGGAAATTAAACAATTTGGCTACAATTCCACGCTGGTTAAGCCAATAACTGGAGAGCTAATACAAATCACATCATTATCTACCCTGGCCATCCTCCCTCATCCTTCTTTACTGCCTTGTCCCTTCCTTGTATCTCACAGCAGGCCCTGGTTGATGGATTCATTTCATGAGTCTGGTGGGTCCTCAAGCTGGGAGGGAAGGTCATTTGGTAGCTTCTGTCGGGCCCATTTGCTGTGACTCAGTTTCTCCTGATGTCAAATCTGTCTTGTCATTTTTCCTGTTCTTTTAGTTGTGGAGATTTATTCTCCTCCTTTTGTGAAGAACCCTGGCATTGGCCTCAGACCCAAGTAGCTTATTTCACTGAGTGGATGGGACATGGGTGGTTTAAAGATCTGCTATTCACAAATGAAAGTGAAGTGAGCTCCACCATATTAGGCGGAAAAGCCGTAAGTGTAAGTTTTAGAATTTTGAGAGGAGATGGAAGGGGTGTCCTTGATTGTGGGGGGATTGGGAGGAGGGGGTAATCTTTTTCCATTTTTTAACAGGCCAAAGCAAGGTTGGGGTTAAGATGGCAGCTGCTCAACCCAATTCTGGCACTGGGCACTGTTGTATCATACTAGTTGCCTTAATGGGCTTCATTTCCTTAGTAATTAACCCATGGTCCGTCCTGAGAAGGACAATTTCTTGATTTCTCTTCCTTTTCTCCCCCTTTCTATATAACTAATTTCTAGGATTTTTTTTATCCTCCCCCAATCCCAAAGGCATAAAGCCTAGATGTATTCCTGAAAGGATCTTTCCAGTGATCTCTGACCTCAGGCCAGGAAGCAAGGGGAAGGAAGGGCCGGAGTGATTGGGATATAATGGCTGTCGACCAAGGCTTGCTCCACCTTTCAGTGATGCTTAGAGACTTCGTGTTAGAAGGTCCCTCAGAGGCCAACTAGTCCAAACCCCTCCTTTCACCACATGAAAACTGAGGCCTCAGGAGGCCTTAGGATCACAGCTGTAGAGCTGGAAAGGATGTAAGAGGTCATCTCATCCAGCCCCGTCATGTAACAAATAAGGGACAAAGGGGAAGTGAGCTGCCCAAAGTCACACAGCTGGTGTGATAAAGAAATAGATTTACAGCAAGACGGGACCTTGGGGACCACCCTCTCATTTTACAGACAAGGAAACTGAGGCTCAGGCAGGGGAAATGACTTGTAAAGGGGTCATGGGCTTTTGAGCTGGAGGGGAACTTCAGAGGCATCCTGTCTAGCTTCTTCATTTTAGTGATGAGGCAACTGACTGTTACTGATGGACCCAAGGCCTGGCGGGGGGTGTCAGAGGAGGGACTGGAACCTAGGTCTTTGATTTCAGAGCCAGAGCCCCTTCCATTTTGACCACACTGCCTTCTCCCTCTGTTTCTGGGGGTCCTCTCTGTTGCACCCTGTTGTAAAAAGGCTTTAGGAGCTGCAGATTTCCCCCAGAACTCTGGTGCCAAGTTTTGCAGTAACACTGTGGTGTGGTTAAATAGGAGCAGTTTGGCTTTTCTTCTCTAAGAACTCTGGACAGCTCTGAGGGCCCCAGACCTTCCCCTGCACAGAAGTCACCCGTGCCCCGGGCCGCCCCGAGGGGGCTGTCTCAGCTCAACCACTGCTGAGCCCAGGCAAGCCCGTTCTCTGCTCCACAGACCCAAGTCCTTACCTGCCAAGGAAGAACGCGATGTAAAAGGTAGAGCTGTTCAGATTGACAAACTGAAAAAGAAACATTTTCAAAGTGAAGCTGTTCTCCCACTCAGACTCGGTGCGAGGCTGCTCTGTGGACAAAAAGAGGGAGCAGACATTGAGAGCCTTCATCTGGCCCTCCAGCCTCCTTCACCAGGCCTGCCGACTGGCGCCTCCCTCGCACAGATCCCACCACACTGGCCTTGCAGCGTTCAGGGAGGCTTGCCGGCGCAGAGCCACGCAGCCCATTTGAAATTAACTGCTGACTTGGAAAAACAACACAAATGTAGATGAAGAAGAAACTCTTCTCATTAACCCATCAAAGATTTAGCAGAGTAATCCTGAAAAGTCGTGGAAGGCATAGAGGGAGTGTTTCATTTTTGTACTATCTCTCCCAGACCTTGGAACAGTGCCTGGCACACAGCAGGCATCTAATAAATGCTTACTGGTTGACTGTAGGCGAGGTGGAGGAGCTTGACTTGGGCCACCTGGCTAGTCAGTGTCAGAAGGATGATTTGAACCCTGGTCTCCCTGATCCCCAGCCCAGCCCCCTAGTCACTTTGCCATAGCTGCCATTTGCAGCATGAATATTCAGATTCTGTCGTCTCTATTGTCTGAAAAGCTGTCTCGCTCAGTGTGAGCTACTTGTCCCCTGCTTAGCTTCTGGCTGAGGGTCTTTCTGGGTCATAGCCACTCTCTAAAGGCCACCTACTAAGACTGGGGTGTTTGTGTGTGTGAGAGTGTGGAACCTGACTCAGTGGAGTAATCACCAAGTGACAGAATTGCAGCTTGCCCTAGTATTGAAGTCAAGGCAAAAAGTGCTGGGAGAGCAGTGCAGGCCCTTCCCTAGGGGTCCCGGGTTAACCCTAGGCTTCATCCCTGAAATGTCATGGAGGAGACATCCTTTTCTTTTCTCTTTTGTCCAGTGGTGTGTTGGTAAATGTTTAACAACCAGCTCTCCTCCGTAAAGGTATGTACTATCTACTTTTAAATGTATTCTTCATTTTTAACATTTTCTCTGTCACTTGAGTATAGACCAGAAGCAGAACAAGATGTCAAGTTCCAGTTGGTAGAGTTTGCCGATTTCTGAGGCGTAACTAAGTGCTCACACCATAGATTTCAACAATCAGCTGGTTCTGGCACATTCCTTCTTTTTGTCCTTAGGAGACAGTTCAACTCAGTATTTCATTTCTGTACCAATTTTTCAGTAGGAAAACCCAAAATGTTTCTTGGAAAGCCTTCAGAAAGAGGAGAGGAAAGAGAATCATTCTGTTTTAAAATGATCTAAGAAGTTGGGTTTTACAATAGGGCCAGGTTGCTACTGAGAGGATATAATCATGGCTCTATCACAAGTCCGGAGCCCAGACTTTACCTCTGTTGTCTCACAGTCAATCAGCCAATACACATTAAACATCTACTGAATGTGTGTATATGTGAACATGGGCTGTTGTTGTTTGTCCTTCTTCTGGAAGAGGACCATGGCATCAGGAAGGCGATGCCATGACTTGCAAGTGAATTGGATTTAAGTGAGGGAGGGCTGTGCAAGGTCACCAGCCTCACTTTTTCCTCTGGAGCCATCTGGGTCCAGTGGCAAGATATAGATCAGGTGGCCCTGGGTGCACAAGTGTATGTATATGTGTTATACACACATATAAATGAGTGTATACACATACATACATATACATATACATCTATATCTGGCCGGGAGTCAGGAAGACTCATCTTCCTAAGTTCAAATCTGGTCTCAAAACTCACTAGCTGTGTGATCCTAGGCAAGTAACTTCACCCTGTTTGCTTCAGTTTCCTCATTGGTAAAATGAACTGGATAAGGAAATGGTAAAGCACTCCAGTATTTTTGCCAGGAAAACCACAAATGGGGTCACGAAGAGTCGGACACAACTGAAAAGTTACTAAACGACAACTATATATACGTGTGTGTGTACATATACACACACACATATATGCATAAATATACAAAATATATACAAGGTAATTTTTTTTTTGAGGCTAGGCTCTCACAGAAATCAAGAAAGGTCTCATGTAGGAAGGTAGTTGTGGAGCTTGGGCTTTGAAGGAAATTGGGCATTCTAAGAGGTGGGTATGAAGACTAGATCCTCTTGAAGGCCTGTCAAGAGGCCTGGACATGGGGGAGAAAAGAGTAGGAGAGCTGCTTGGAGACCTGACTGGCCCTCAAATAAACAGACATTTGTTTAAAAGAGTCCTCCCTAGGGACTATTCTTACCACTCTTTCTATCAGGGTAGTGCTTTACCGTGACATAGCTCTTTATAGACACAATTTCCTCATTAGTATTATGCCCATTTTATAGGTAAGGAAATGAGGCTCTGAGGGTAACTGACTTGAATTGGGTCACATGGATAGTAAAGTGTAGAACTCAGACGTGATCCCAGGCCTTGTTATTGGAAGTCTAATCCCTTCGCTGATGATGGCAGATGGTGGTTCCATTTTGGATTTTCTCTCCGTGTTATTTCTAAATGGGGCTGCACAGAGGTATTTAATGGCAAAGAAACCAACAAGTATTTCTGACTGGGAAAGCTGCGTATGGAAATGAGCCAACATGGGTCACATGTGAGCGACTGGATCTATAAATTTAGGGACTAATAGCTTGCGTAATAAAGTTGGAGCCTTCTTTACATCTTGAATGTGTGCTAAACATTTGTGCCCCATTCATAGCTGCCCCCAGCTCATTCCACGGCTTTGTGAGCTCCACAGAGGTCACTTGGATGGACGCAGTTTTTCACTGTGTCATAGATCATAGCTTTGGAGGGGTTCATGGTGACAAGCTTATTTCTACCCTCCGTAACAACCACCTGAGGATGTGATATGCCTGAAAATTAAGTCAGTTCTGTATGAATTAGGAAGTGTTGACCTGGGATCTTGGGAACAAGAGCTAGAAGGGACCTCAGGCTGGCCAGTCATTCCACAGGCCATCTGGTTCAGCCCCCCTCGCTTTCCTGACAAAGAAAGCAAGTCCTACGGAAGTTAACTGACTTGAGTGAATAGCCACATGTGAGCAGCAGAGGCGAGGCTTGAGCTCAAGTCTAGTGGCTCTGGGGCAAGTCCTCTGGCCAAATGAGCAAATGGAAACTTTGCTCACTCTACCATGGGTGTTTTTTTTTTTAAGTGAAAATGTCCTATTTAAATTTTTCTTTTGTTGAAATACATCCTAAATGCAAACTTCAATTCAAAAAGCATTTTTAAGCCCCTACTATGTGTGAGGCACGGTGTGAGTGAGATTATCTCAGGTTTATATGGCAGCTGGCAAAGAATCCCAACATTTAAGGTCCTAGGATCATAGGTGCAGAGCTGGAAGGGCCCTCAGAGGCCACCATTCCAACCTTCTCGTTTCTTTTCTTAAAAAGAGGAAACTGAGGTTCAACGAAGTCAAACTATTTAGGATCATAGATTCATGAAAAGGACCTTAGAGCCACCTAGAGTCCAATGCTCTCATCTTATAGATGAAGAAACAGTTCTAAGGAGGTGGAATTTGAACCCAGGTCCTCATTCTCAGAAATTCTTGGATGCCTATTAAAGATCTAGAATGAGAAAAGACCTTAGAGGCATCCAGTCCAAAGCTCTCATTTTCTAGATGAGGAAGCTGATTTCTAAGGAGGTTGTATGACTTGCCCAAATTCACATGGGGTGGGATTTGAACCCAAGTCCTTCACCACATCACCACCTAGCTGCCTCTCTGAGGGTTGTAGTCTAAGGTGAAGGACTCAGTTCCACAGACTTCCTTTTTCAGAGAAGCTAGAAAGCTTAAAAATAAAGATTACAAATAAAATTCGTAAAATGTTCTGAGCTCCCAGGTAATCTCGATTATAGAGATGAAAAGAGGATTTCCTGGCCAGGGGAATTTGTTGTAATCAGATAGGCACAGATCCCCATCCTTATTATTTTCCATAGAAAGGACTCAACTTTTTTACTGTCATGGACCCCTTTGACAGCAAAGCCTGTGGACTCCTTCTTAGAATGATGTTTTAAATGCATACATAGAAGATGTACAATTACAAAGAAAACCAATCATATTGAAATAGTTATTAAAATATTTTAAAGTGAGAAATTAATGGACCTCAGGTTAATCAGCCCCCTAAAAAGAAAACAAAACAAACAAAAAGCACCCTTGTATTTCTTTCTCTGTAATAACTTCCAAAGAGTATCCATAGTAATGACCCCAATATAAAACCCAAACAAAAGATGATAAAACACTCTTCCTTCCTCTGGGTTGAGAAGTGGAGGGCAATGGGTGTGGAATATGGCATTTCCTTTCAGATACAGTTGCTGTATCGGTTCTGCTGAGTTTTTGTTACAAAGAAGAGTTTAGTGGGGGGAAGGGAGTTGAGGTAGGAAGAGACCAGGAGGTGACTGTGATGTATAAACAAGAGTCATAAAATAAATGAGTTGACACAGTTCCTCCTCTTCGGCCAGTTCAGAAACTGTCATTGCCTGAGGGGCATCTTCGCCCCTCACCCCCATGGTATCTGAGTATCTTTGTACAACCCACCCCTCAGGAGGGTGAAGGAGAACACTGCCACTTACCTAGATTTGTCAGAAGAAGAGCAACTTTTTCATACAACTGCAAAATAAGGAGAAAAATATTTCACAATTTTGAAAGTGAAGTGCACAGACCCCCAAATACAGACTGTACAGAAGCAAGTGGCCCAGCCATCAAATTGGAAGCTCCCCCTCCTTTCCAAAGGAACCCGCTTATTTCCACAGCAGCCGGGTTCTAGAAGGACCCTGGAGAGGTGGGCAAGGTTGCTGTCAACAAACCCCACGTCTTTGGGGCTCCTTTTTCAGGGGTCAACTTCTATGGAGATAAGCTGTTATTCCCCAGGATACAAGATTGTTTCTCAGGACCGTGAAGCGAAGTGGCGTAGTCACAGAAGACAAGCCTCGGGGTCAGGAAGACCTGGGCTCACATTGTGCCTCTCATACATGCTGTCTCTGGGACTCTGGACAAATGACTTAACCCTCAGTGCTCTCAGGCAACTCTCTAGGACTATAAATTGCCCTATGGGGCCAATCTACATTAGTAGAGGGAGTTTTGTCACTGGGAGCACCTTTACCCATGGAAACATAGGTCAGGTCATACATGTCTCAATTCCTGAGGACAGTATAAATATCAGCCAACATTTATTGAGGGCTTTCTGTGCCATGGAACTCGACTTCTCCATTAGGGCAAAGGTTGACGTCACCACCTTACAAATGAATGGCCTTATGGAGAAACTGAGAATCTGAGGGTGGTGTAGTTCTGATCCATCCCTACAATTGAAAAAACAAAGTTCACATGAAACAGATAGTAGGTCAGGCACATGGTCGTTCTATAGAAAGGGTAGACCATTACTGAGTTAATATTAAATGGTCCCTGAGTGGTCCCCAAAGAGTTTTAGTGATTCTCACTAAATTACGCTGGGAGGTCCTTGAGAGCAGGGACTGTAGTTTGCCTCTTTTTGTGTATCCCCAGCACTAAGCAAAGTGCCTGGGCACACAGTAGGTGCTTAATAAATATTCAGTAAGGAATTCATTATTGATTGATTCTCACAGGTTCTTAGATTCCTATTAAAGACTGGGATAGATATGAGCTAATGATAGGCATGTAGTATAAGAAACAGGAACATGGATCAGTGTATTCATTGTGTCTATGCTTATATGAGGACATGTTTTCTCCCTTGATAGAAGGGAGACTGGTAAGCTCCTTAAGGAGGGGAATTGTCTTGCTTCTGTCCTTATTTCCCTAGTGCTTAGCACACGGTAGGAGCTCATAAAATGCTTGCTGTTTGATGTTGTAAAGGGGATTTTGTTTTCAGGTATGGGTTGGCCTAGATGCCCTTTAAGGTTTCTAAGCTTTTATGAGTCTGTGGTTGCTGCCAGCCCAAGACCTTCTGAGAGAATCAGATTACCAGGTAATAAGCACATAAGTGCTCTGTAATTGGTTTGGTCAGTAAGGGTTATTCGCCGAAATGTCATACTGGGAGATACTGCTTACTGCAAGTGTGATTAAGGAGGGATTTCAGGAAAAGTATGGATATGATGAATAAAAATGGAGGGTATTTATTTTCTGTCTGTCAACATCTATTTCTAGTGACTCCTCTATTTTAGGCCTGTTTCCTCATCAGTAAACAAGGAGGGTAGTGTGAGTCAGATATTGAAAGTTTATGCTGACTTGGTGACCTATTGTTCCCAGATCTGCTTGTTGGGGGAAGACATTACCCAGTCCCCAGATGTTTGTTACGTAATCTAGTCATCCCCTCCCTACCTGTTTGTATCTGGAAACTATCATGTACTTCTACCTTGGGGAGGAACTGAGATGCGAGGGCCCAATCTCTTTTGCTGACATGGACCTATTTGAATTGTGTTTATCTCATCACAAAAATTATCCGTAAAAGCTGGCTCAATTTTCAAGCCATTGCTGATCTCCACTGATCAACCCCTCAACATATTGCTACCTTGACATATTTATAATAAACTCCTTTTAATTCTCTTTGTCCTGAGTTTTGCTTCTTTAATCAGGGTGAAAGCCCAAACAAAGAATTCTCTTTTTAACACAAAGGTGTCAGACTCAAAGCCTGGGCCATAAGTGGCCAAAACTCCTGAGTACCATTAAAATTAATTGGAAAATGTTTAACAAATAAAAATACAATATAACATAGACAGTGCTAACATATGGTTTTCTAAGTCTATATGTAGCTTCTGTTTCTATATGAGTTTGACAACAATGAATTAGATGATCTCTAAGACCTATTTGATCACTCAATGACTCCATCACTCAGAAAGCAGTGATGACCTAAACTGTGGCAGGCACTGTGTTAAGAATTGAGAATAAAAAGAGAAAGATGATATTATCTCTGCCCTGAAGGAGTTTACCATATGTTCAGAGATAAGTTTGCCCCTAGGGCCTGTGAGCTTGTCTTTCCAATCTTTTCCCATCAAGGTGGTAGAAATGCAAAGGAAATTTGTTGGAGAACACTCAAATACTAAATGAAACGTGAGGGAAAAGATACTCCCCCCAAAAGGTCGCAAACCTAATTGCTTTGGAATCTCAAAACTAAGCAAACCTAGAGTCTTAAAGTTAGGAGCATTAATCGTCTATTGGTTACCAAAACATACAGGAAGATGGAAATTCACAACACTCTAGATGTTGTCAGTTAATGAAAACACAATTCATTCAAATGCCCTCTAGGGACATTTTTTGAATAATATAATGATAACAACAGACCACTTATTCTGCTTTAAGACTGAAAGTCAAGTACTTTTCATTTAGGAACACTGTGTCATGGATTAATCAATTTAATGTGATGACAAATACCTAAATTACAGGTAAATATATAACACTAAAACGCACTCCACTTATCCTAAAAAACACAACAAAACAAAACAACCCAACAGCGACATCATTTTGAGTAGAAGCAATGGCACCAGTACTTGACTGAGTGTACTGTTAGGGACCCTATTTCTTGAAAATTGAATTCTGCATGACTTAAAAACTCAGCATTTATAGCAAGGAAGAAAGGCAGGAAGCACTGACTTTGGAGTCAGAGGACCTGATCTGATGCTTGCTATCTGGGAAAAGTCACTGAATGTCCCTGGGCCTTAGTTTCCTCATCTGTAAAAGGAGGGTGTTGGACAAAATGGCCCCCACGGTTTCTACCAGCTCTGGAGCTCACATCCAGTGATTCTGCAGTCTGTATCTCACTGACGTCCACTCTTTGGAGTCCACAGCAACTACTGCCTTGCTCCCCCATTCACATGTATTATAAATGTCTCAAGAGCCTTTGCAGCTAAAAATATGTTGTAGCATCAAGAACTTCTGTGAGAGTGCCATCAATAATAAGGGGTCTGTTAGCACAGTTGTTGAACATAATGCATATTAATGTTGTCACAACTGGATACAGTGAAGATTGAACACAGTGGGAAGATAATCCTAATAGCTAGGACATGTAAGGCATTTTAAGCTTTGTATATATAATCTCTTTTAATTCTTTTACCCTGTAAATCAGGTGCTATTATTATCCAACAGAATAATAATTCTGATAGAACAGTAGTTCTCAAAGAAGGATTTCCTCATTTTACTGATGAGGAAGTATTTAGATTTAACTCCTGGACTCCTTCACCACAAAAAGGGAGACAGTGTGGCACATTAGAAAACTGACCTTAGAGTCAAGGAGACCCGAGTTCAGGTCCTGCCTCTGAAACATGCTGACTTTGTGATCCTTGGCATACATCACTGAACCACTCAATGTTCTAGGCAGCTCTCTAGTGATCTGGGAGAAATCCATTCATCTAGATGTGAAACCTCAGGTCCAGCCCCTATTTCCTCCTTCACAGCAATGGATTCAAGTTATGTTCTCATGACTAACACCTAGAACTTTCTAATGGTATTTTTCAACTGTTGCAGCATTTAATTTATTGTGTGATTTTCTCAGATAGACTGGGGAAGAAACCCAACCTCTGACCAGCCCAAGCGTTCCCTTCTGTTCTACAAACAAAGCATGAGAACAGTTACACGGAGCCTGCTCATCTCTCCCAGGCGGTAGCTGTTGACTTGCCTGCCCTCTGTTGGGTTAGGTCAGCTAGAGAAAGCTTTAAACCCTTCACCAGAAGGAAACACACAAAATGCCCCATACTCAGCCTAGGACTTTTTGAGGACTTATCTATTCTATGAATTTGAAAAAATGGATTTAGTTATTTTCCTTCCATTTAAATTTTATTATTGTTATTATTATCATTAAAAAGCACGTTGATCAAGAGGCCAGAGTACAGCTAACAGCACTTGTGCTTAAAAGAAGTGTCCGTTTCTTTTAGCAGAATCAGTTTACTTCTAATGATGTTAATTTGTTCAGAAAGGACAGGAACTCTGCTACTTGACCAGCTGGGAGGTAGGACAAAGGTTGCCAATCCCCAGGACCCCCTTTCAGGCCCCGCTCCCAGGACACGGTTTGTATGGACAATGATTGGCATTATGGGGGTAGGGGGAAAGAATTGAAAGGAATTCCCCAGTCCCAAGTCAGATAACGCACAGAGGTCAGGGAGCGCAGATGGCGCACAAGTGAGTCTGACAGCCAGAGTGGAAGCTCCCTGCAAGCAAAGGCTGCTTCATTTTCTGTGACTGTTTCCCAGAGCCTGATCTAGAAGGCGCTCAATGAGCGCTCGTTGAAGGATCACACAGACTGGCGGCCCTTAACCTTTTTCGTGTCCTGACCATCTCTGGCAGTCCAGTCAAGCCAACAGGCCGTTTTGCAGAACAACAGTAATAACCAACAAAATAACAGTAAACGGTAGCCAGCAGAGTATCAGGATAGTTAACATTTATGTGGCATCTTACATTTATTACCTCATCTGATCCTCACAACAACTCTGTGAGGTCAGTGTTATTATTATGCCCATTTTACAGATGGTAAACTGAGGCTGAGAAAGTTAAGCGACTTGCCCATAGTCACACAGGTAACAGATAACTGAGACAGGATTTAAAATGAAGCCTTCCAGGCTTCAATTTCAGGACCCTACGGAATTGTTTTTAATGTACAAAACAAAACACAGAGGATTATAACAGAAACTAATCACAACGAAATAGTTGCCAAAATATTAAAATGAGTAAGTTCATACACTCTGGGTTAAGAACTCTTTCTCGGGCTGTAGATGCAGTCTGAATCACAGAGAGCTAAAGTAGCCCTGGGGGCTATGAGCTCAAATAGCTGGTAGGCACTCCCCCCCCCCCTTTGGAAGAAAGAGACTTTGAGTAGTCAAAGATCAGCAGATGGCATCAGCAGCTCTGATAAGGGTGAAGGCTCCAGCTGAGATGGATCCTTAACTGTGCGATTTGCCTTGGCTACCCAGCCGCCTCTTATGTGCATCCCTTCTCTACTTGTCACCTGACTACATGCTCCTCCATGTGCACTCCTGCTCCCAGGAACAGCATGACCATCTGTGGGAGGGGGTAGCCACCGTGTATATGGGGAGGGAAATTCCACAATTCAAAGGACTTCTTTATTTTGCAGAAGAAAAATTTCGGTACTGAAGAATGATATTTTAAAAGTCTTACGGGACGGCTGCTATTGTGTGAATCCTTTTGCAAAGTGAAGAAGGCTTCTGTGATGTTGATAATCGCTTCCCCATCCTCATTTTGTCTGTTTTGGAAGTTCCAGCTATTTTCTTTGCCCCTATGGCACTGCGTAGCAGCAGCAGTCATGATAATAGCTAATATTTATACAGCACTTGTGTGGTTTGTCTTTCATTCTCAGAGGACCACGACATCGGTGAGGTGACGGCGTGACTTGCGACTGACTGATTGAAGTGAGGCAGGGCTGTGCAGAGTCACCAGCTTCACTTTCTCCTCTGGAGCCATCAGGGTCCAGTGGCCAGATATGGATCAGGACGACTGGAGAGGGCCCAGGATGCAGTGGCAGACCTTGGCCCTTTTAAGCTAAGGTCTTTTCGGTTCTCATTTTGAGTGTGGCAATGCGCATTCAGTGAGTAGGCCTCTTTAAGAAGTGAGTCAAGGGCTGGCCCTTTTAATTTAAAAAAAAAATCAGACTGAGAGGGGAAGACCCTCAGAGTTGCTGGCCAAGAGAAGCAGTTACTAGAGCCGGGAGGGTCCCAGGTGGTGCTTGGGCAGGGATCTGTTGTTGTCCAATCCGTGACATCCAGAGTGAATTGGGTTTAAGCCTGGTCTTTGAGAAAGAAATCCAGCCAGTAACCCCCCAGTTAACTAGGTAGTTTTCCGCCATCAACATTGATCTTCCTTTGGGCAGAATAGGAGGAATCGTAGTAGCATTTGTAGTGGTGATGGCGAAGGGGATGATAGTGGTGGTGGTGGGGGTGGTGGCAGTAGAATAGCAGTAGTAATAATGTAGACCATCAGAAACCAGCTCTGTTCAAACACTTGGCAAGGCATGACCTTGAGACTAGAATTATACCTCAGAATATTCTCTTTCATGGAGAGACCGATGATAAACTTCCTGTTTGTGATATGAGATCTCAAAATACAAAACAGTCACACAGACCTCAAAATAACCCAGAGAATCCAGCCAGTAAACTGAATTGAAAACTAGACCATTGTTAACAGACTGAACTATTAACTGCAGTGGACTTAAATTTGATCCATAAAAACTTAAGAGCTCCATTTTTTCATAGATGTCACCATATCAAACACTCCTCTTCTTTGAACTACATGAAACAAAAAGCTTTCAAAATATAGAGACTTAGGAGTTAGCCTGAGAATGCTCCCGGTGAGCCTATAGAAGATGAGCTGGGTTCCTGACGGAATCCTAATGGAGTTGCCCCCAGCCCCAATATTCTAACTTCCTTGTGGGCCCCACTGAACAGCAGGCATGTCCAGATTTAACCACACAATCTGGCTTTAACCATAGCACAGGCCCCCAGACTCAGTATAGCCACTGCCCCAGCTAGCCTTTGCCCCCAGATCCAACTCACATATTTAAACAGATGTGTTCTTCTTGGAGCATAGCCAGCCAGGTGGTCTGACTCCGAGTCCTTTGAGACGGAGCCACTACAACACACCATGAAACCACAACCCTCCTATTTAGCCACAAAAAGCAGTTCTTCCACCTACCCATGCAAGGGCTTATTGACATTAAATGTTCAAGAACAACGACAGGAGAGCTCTTTGTTCTAGGACTCTTTCTGTTGAGATCCCATCAAAAGAATGGTGATGATAATGATGATGGCAATGACAGTAATTCCCACTTTATATAGTTAAGATGTGCAAAACACTCAATGTGTGTCCGAAAAGTCTAAGTACAGCTTAAGACTCTCAAAGTTTTATGTTTTTTTACTGTTTCGTATGATTCTAGAGTATGACTGTGGAAGCAGGTGGTTGTGTTATTCTCTTTTTTTAAAAATTTTTATTTTTTTAGGCAATTGGGGTTAAGTGACTTGCCCAGGGTCACACAGCTAGAGTGTTAAGTGTTTGGTCTGAGGCCGGATTTGAACTCAGGTCCTCCTGACTTCGGGGCTGGTGCTCTATCCACTGTGCCACCTAGATGCCCCCAATGTTATTCTCATTTTACAGATGAAGAAACTGAGGCTTAGTGTGATTTGCCTCGGGTCTCACAGCCCTTCTGTGGCAAAGCCATGAACCCAGGTCTTCTCAACTCCTGTAAGCCAGCCTGCCTCTAACAGTAGTAATAATAGCAGCTCACATTAACATAGCCATATATAGACATACGAATACATTCAGAAGTGCTTGATATGCACACTCACACTTGGTCATCACAAGCACCTTGGGATGTAGGGGCTTAAAACAAGAGGCTCAGCCTCAGAGCTTAAGTGAGGCCCACGGTTCAAGCTCACAGAGGCAGCAAGCCGCCGAAGCGAGATTTTAACCCAGGTTTTTAGCCTCTACTCCACACACCCTCTCAGCCTTGACCACTGCCGCTCCTGTGGCTTGTGAGGCTCCCCCGTGGCCAGCCTCCCAGGCGGGCCAGAAGAGAAGGGCCACATCTGCCTCGAGTCCGTCTGAGCCGCGCCTCTCCCCCTCCCCACCCTTCCGCTCTCGCTTCCTTACCACGTTCAGCAGCATGATGATACAAAAGTTGATGCACACTGCTGTTCCTGTGGTCGCGACCTGAGAGTTATTCCTGATTAAAGCCCACTTGAAGGCAGCAAAAGTACTGACGGTCACAACACGGTAAATGACGATTCCAAACACAGCGGCAATCACCACACAGATCTACAGTGGAAAAAACAGAGAGGGCCTTGTGGGCTTGGGAGCTTCAAGAGAATTATCTCCATCAGAAAAAACACATAAACGAAAATGACAACAGCTCAGTAGTAGGGCTAAGGCTAGACCACGTCATTGTCCTAGAGCCGGGTGAGACTTTGGCGAACACCAGTGGTATTGAACTCAGATAGAAACTACAGACTGATGGCATATTGACTTTGAAAACCACAACTTGGCATTATCGATGGTGTATTTTTATTCATTTTGGTAAACATTTCCCAGTTAGATTTTAATCTAGTTGACCTCTTCTGGGCAAGGAGTTTGATGCCTCTGATCCAGTCTAGAAGTGTACTGGGACAGCTCAACAGGCTAAAAGCTGATTGTTATTTTTTTCAGGGTGAGCATTTACACCTTGGGAATTGGCAAATGCTAGAAACTGGAGCTCGCTTCATTGATTTTTAATTGTCTAGTGTTAAGAAAGTGATGGAGAAAATGTTAACAGTGCAAATTAAACGTAAATGCCTAAGGGGCTCATATTTTTTCCCCTGAGCCTGTTGTTAAACATTTATCAGCTACCCCTGGTCCAGCTCCTCATCTTACAGATGAAGAAACCGAGGCCGAGGGAGGCTGTGACTGAAGATCGTAGGTTCCCCGATCTGGAGACGGAGGGAAGCTTGAAGCCATCAAGGTCAGCCCCTCAGCTGGCTGAGCTCATCTCATCTGCCCAGAGTTCCACAGAGAGTAAACATCAGATTTGGGGATTTGATCCCAGCTCCTCTGACTCCAGAGGCACTTAGTTCTCTTTCTACGGTACCCTGCCGCCAAGTAAGCATCAGTGAAATGTCCACAAAGATATATGTGTGTGCGAGTGTGTGCATGTGTGTGTGTATATTTTTTTTTAAGGGAGATTTTTTCATCATAATTTTCCCTGTTTCATCCTGTCCTTTTCGGTAGTATCCTGTTATCTTTGGTAATATTCTGTTAGGAGCACTGTATTTACTCTATTTTGAATGATTTACAAATGAGTAACTTGTAAAGGACAATTGTCTCTTACCAACTCTCAGTACTCTGACATGAGCTTCCCCAGAATACTCCATTCTCCAACTGAGTTTGCTGTTTTATATCTCCGAAGACTTCAAAACACATGTGAAATGTGTCAGATTAAAAATAGGAATCAATCTAAGTCTTGAAGCCCTGCCAGTGGCCACTGGGTTACGTGATGATTGCATCGCAAGTCTAGGAAGAGAACCTGGCTCTCTTGGACCTGCTCCCTTGAGTTTCACAGCCTCACATTCCAAAATGTTGACTCTGTTAGTCCTCTCCCTCGGCCACAAGGATTCTTGAACCAGAATGTTTATGTGAGCTGTGCTATCTGGACAATGGCACTCATAGAATTCTGGGATGCCAGATGGGTAAGCAGAAGGACTTGTACAGTATACCCCAGATCTGGCACATGCACCCCAAAATACCCTCCAACCACAAGTCAAACTCATCAGTCCCCCCGAAGTTCTTTATTGAACCCTCTCTGAACTGCTCATATTAACTGATGAGTAACAGTAACCACAGTAACAAAATAATAGCTTATGTTTCCATAGCCCTTTCAAGTTTATAAAGTGCTTTTACTTACAGTATCTTATTTGATCTTAACTGGTCATCGGAGGTTGTCGTGATAAAATCTTATTTTAAGAAGTAAAGCATTTTTGGGGCATGTGGAATCAGTTTACCTTCTTCCCAGAGTGAGAGGAAAGCATTTGACTTTACTGCTCTAGATTTTCAACTCTGTTGTCTACACCAGAAGAGTCAGACGTAGGACCTAGTGATTTAGAGACCATCAGGTCCAACCCTCATCATTGACATCTGAGGAAACTGAAGCATCAGAGAGCCCACGGAATGCAGATTTTAGAGCCAGAAGGGACCCTGAGAGTCAGCTTGCTCAAACTACTTATTTTACTGTTGAGTAAACTGAGGCTCAGAAAAGTAAAATGACTTTCAGGGTCACAAAGGCAGTAGCATCCAGGGTGGGACTTGAACCCAGGTCCCTTGAATCCAGAGCCAACATTCTTTCCACTGTACCACACAGCCTCCCTTGCAATGTCCTCTACAGGCGGTCCTGTAGCTATCTCACCTTGCTGACCTCTAGTGAGGAGGGATCCACTATCTCACGAAGCAGTCCATTCTTCTTTGGACATTTAGAACAATGGTGCTAAAGGGGTTTCTTTTCCCGTCTGAGTGGACACCTGCCTCCTGAGAGCTTCTGCCCACGGTTCCTAGCTGTGTCCCCCGGGGGCGAGCAGAACCAGCACAATCCTCGTGTGGAGTCCTCTTCCAGCCGGATCGCTCGCCATGCCCCTGCCTTCATCTGGCCCTCAGGTCTTGGGCGATGGGCTTTCCTAGTGCTTGGCTTTTTACGCCCCTTGTCTCCCTACCCAATTCCAACATATATTTGACTTGGTTGACTGCCAGTCTCAGCTCAGTCCTGTTACCTGGGAACACTTTCCTGCGGCTGCTGCTCAGGCTTGGCTGGAGAAATGAGTGTGGCCTTGGGCGTGGGGAGCCCCTGAGCTTTGTGACGGTGCAAGCTCACAACTAGGGACAGGGTGTCCCAAAAGGCCTAGCGCAGTTCATGCTACTGAAAGTATTAAGTCATTACTACTTAATAATCTACAAGGGCCCCAATTATTAAGCACCCACTATAACGATGACAATGATAATAACAACAATGATAACACTGCACGAAGACTTTTGATGACTTTTAAACTCCCTGTGGGAGGCAGTGTGACAAACCTGGGATCAGAGCTCAGGAGCCTGGAGGGACACTGAAGCCGCCTAGTCTAGCCATCTTCATGTCAGAGATAAGAAACTGAGGCCCCAGAGAAGTTACAGAACACAAGCAGTAATGAGGAGCTAGCAAGCAGAGAGGTTGTGTGGTGGAGGAGGAGGGTCGCGCGATTTAAAAAAAGAAGATTCGGGTTTGAGTCCTGCCTCGCCCTGGTGGCTGCCTGGTGACACCGGCAGCTTCAGTTTCCTCACCTTGGACCAGATGCACCCTGAGCTCAGTGGTGCTGTTCAGGCATTTCAGTCGTGTCTGACTCCTTGTGGCCCCATTTGGGGTGTTCT
This sequence comes from Phascolarctos cinereus, assembly GCF_003287225.1. Taxonomy (NCBI): domain Eukaryota; kingdom Metazoa; phylum Chordata; class Mammalia; order Diprotodontia; family Phascolarctidae; genus Phascolarctos; species Phascolarctos cinereus. The sequence continues at coordinate 270,384,462 of NW_027555514.1, read as the reverse complement.
TGGCAGAGATACTAGAGTGGTTTGCCACTTTCTTCTCTGGCTCATTTTACAGATGAGGAAACTGAGGCAAACAGGGTGAAGGGACTTGCCCAGGGTCACACAGCTAGTATCTGAGGATGGATCTGAACTCGGGTCTTCCTGACTCCACACCGAGAACTCTATCTGCAGCACCAACTAGCTGCTCTTTGAGAATCAATTCTGATCTTTAATTTATGATTACTACAATGAAGCCAGGAATCAAATCAAGTCTTCTGGCGGCAAACCCAGTGCTCATTTCACTACCAACATCTCTTATCCTTCCCCTCCTTTCCTCTCCTTTCTCTTTCCCTCTTTCCTTCCCCCCCCCCATTCCTCTCTCTTTTTTGGGGGGAGATAAGATTATTTTCATCACTAAGTTAGTCAGGAACTGAAGGGGAAGAGGAGGTGATAACGACTCCATGGGGGGAGGGGGAGGGAAGAGGGCTTAAATCTGTTTCATAAGTGTGTAGAACTCCCAGTATGGAAACTTCCTCTAGTGATGCAATGCAGCAGTTCCTGTAACTCCTAGTGAGGTCTCTACAGGTGCTGAGGTCTTTAAGTGATTTTTGCTCAAAGTACGTATAGAGAAAGAATTGATCTTGGAATTACAAGACCTGGATTCATGCTTTAGCTTAGGCACACACTAGCTGACCTTAGGCAAGTCACTTTCCTTCCTCTGAGCCTCAGTATCTCCATCTGTAAAATGGGACCAATACTAATTTTTTTTTCTCTCCACCTGCTTCTTGAGTTTAATATGAGGATTAAATGAGGTCAACTCTCTGAAAGCACTTTATACAAATAAAGCTGTTAGTTTCATTTAGAAAAAATAAGTGAAAAAAAAAGTCTTCAAACCATAAAAAATATTCCAGATGCAGAAACAACAAGTCTGCTGCATTTATCTGTAAAAGCTTGATAAGGTTCTGGTTTTCCTGAAATGGGGTTCATCCGCTCTTTCTTGGAGTATTTGGCTTCAAACTGGGGCCGTATTTCTTCCTAAGGAAGAGATGGACAATTTTTACAGACGGGGCAGTTGTACACAGGAAAAACAAATGAACAGAGGCAAAACAGATCACTCTTTTATGTTAGCATGCCGTTCAGGTGTTTTGGTAAAAGCTTCTCCACCCACCCAATAAACATGCCCGCAAGCAGGCCACCAGCCGATCAGACTGATACGGCAGGCCAGCCTGAAGAACGCTCGCCCCAGATCCACCGTTACTGAAAGCAAGGGATTCTGACGGAGGTCTTTAGAATCTCACAGGTGTTTCCATTATAAGCCATGAACTGAAAAGATTACTTTAAAGCTGTTCCCTAGTGACCTCAAAGAATGAACATATTTCTTTTCTCCTGTTAGGGAGTAACTCAAACATCACAATGAAGATGAAAATTCTCCATGTTGGAAAATGGAGAAATGCAGTTGTCAGCTAGTTTCAGTTGTTCTCTTTGTTATCTTATCTTGATAGTTAAAACTATGACAATTAAAATTTTTATCACAAGCAATTCACCCTTAGTCAACCGATTTTATATGTAACAATTGACTTTGAAACATATTAAAAACCTATCAAAACCAGCCACATTCGGGGCTTTTGAGCCCTCTAAAACAAACGGAGATATTTGATTTATCTAGCTGAAATAAGCCCAAATAGAAAAGGTCACAGAATAAAAAGTAATTATGGAATTAGGAAAAGAATGCTAAGACTGTGGGTTCTAGTTGATGGAGATTTGCTATAACGTTCATGTGTCTCTGAACAACGGAGGAGAGGAGCTGAGGCTGGGCTTTTTAACAAGGGGATATGTAATCCCGGGGGAGGAAGCTGTCAGGGTGGGCCCAGGCAGAAGCCAAGTGATGGGGAGGAAGGGACAGGTATGGGGCAGATGAACAAGAAAAAGAGTTAGTGCTTATATAATAGTGCACTAAGGTTTGCAATGTGCTTGACAAATATTATCTCATTTGATTCTCACAACCATCTTGGGTGTTATTATTATCCTCATTTACAAATGAGGAAAATGAGGCAAGGAGAGGTTAAGTGACTTGCCCAAGGTCATGCAGCTTGATGCAGGATTTGAACTCGGGTCTTCCTGACCCTAAACTGGATATGCAAACTGAAGAGCCATATGAAATTCCTGTGAGGTTTATGTGAATTGGTGAAAGAGCTAAAATGCAGAGACAGTTGTATCCCTAGTGTTTAGTGTAAAATTAACACAAGTCCTGGCACACAGTAAGTGCTTAATAAATGTTTACCTTTCCTCTCCAGTCAGTTTCTGGAATAGGTTTAGCTTCATTCCATTTATTTAAGGCAACCACAGTGGAGGATGGACATGGAAACCTAGAAGGTCCTCCTTTACCTCCCATATACACACAGACATACATACACTTCCAATTTTTTAGCTCTTCATGTTTCATCTTCCCTTATTAGAACGTGAGCTCCTACCAAATAGGAGCTGTCTTGTTTGCTTAGGTTTGTTTTCCCAGCCCTTGACACAGTGCTGAGCACATGGGAAACACTTAAATGTTTTGTCTGTCTGTCCATCCATCTATCCGTCCGTCCGTCCCAACTAGGAGGTAGGGAAAAGTACATTTCTGAGCAACTCTGAGTAAAAGGGCAGGGAGAAGACCTGTATCTGCGATTTCACTGGCATAGGGGGCTCCCAGGGAAGGAAACCCTCTCTACCAATGCAGGGCAGCACAGTGTCAGGAACTTGTTAGCTTAGAGATTTGCCTGGGGCAATGAGAGGTGGCAGGGACTTGCCCAGGGTCACCCAGCCTCGACCTTGCCCTTCCCAGCCTGAGTCAGGCTCTCTTTCTAGAGGATGCTATCCTGCTTCCACCGATGCAGCTGGAGCCACTAGGTCACTCTGGGGAAAGGCAGGGGGCATGTTTTCATACAAACCTCCTCTTCTTCCCAGTCGATCAAGTCCCAGTCATAAGCAATTACTGCTCGCCTTCTCTTCCAAAACTCCAGGAAAACTGTCGCTGGAATGGAGAGAGAAGGACAGATAAACAAAAGTAAAAAATGCAATGAAGGTGCCAAGGGGAGACGAATTGTACCCCTGAGAATGGAAGAGTATGGAGGAGAATAATGAAGGAGGGGACTGCAAAGGCACGCTGAGAGGAAATCAAGGATTAGAACTGCCCTGGGCAAGTCTGGGGACTCCTCCTCAGAGTCATATTTTTAAATGCATAAAATTAAATATATGGGATGGCAAAGGACACCGATTGTCTTATAATACAGTAATAATCAAATGTGTATGAATTTGAGTATGTATACATAGATAATTAAATAGATACTAGGCTATAATATGAAACATATAACTATATATACTTATATAATATATGCATACATATAAGTAATACAAATAATTTATATTTATGTGTCTCTATATAAACATGTATATATGTGTGTAAATATACACATACATGAAAATTGTATGTATGTGTGTGCTTTTGTAAAAAACCTGGACTCAGGTTATGAATCCCTGGAATAGGAAATCTTTGGCTATAATCACATAAGAAGTGAGAGTCTACAGTCAGTGGTGAACGGCTTAAACATGTGGCTACTTCTTTCTGCGCTAGAAAACCGGGGATGTCCGGGGACGCTGAGCGCCAGGCAGAGTGGCTCGTGGCTCCAGCTTTTTCAGGATATCTAACGTGAATTTAAAGTGGCTTTTCATCTTGACAGTGGATATTGTAAATTTATCTCCAAGGAGAAAAAAGACATTGAATTTTTTTTCCTTTGCCCATTACAAAACAAAAGAAAGAAAAGAAAAGGAGTGTGGAATTTAAAGGCGTGACTGCCCCTTCAGAAGGAGTTTTGCTGCTCTGTGTGTGGCCAGCGCCAGGGGCAGTCCTGTAAAGGAGAGAAACAGCCTCTTTGTTTTATTGTTCTGTTTTTCCTCTCATTTCTACTGGGAGGCCTGCCCTGAGTTTCACTGCAGACATTTCCAGGGAACAAGTGAAGACAATGCTGTTTCCTTGGAGGGATTTCCTGCTGAATGCCCCACGCTTAATGACCGTTTGCTCTAGGGCACCTGACTGTGACATCTGGCAAGTCTCTGAGCCTCAGTTTTCGAAACTTGTTAAAATGGGGACAGCACCGGGCTCAGTGTGGTATATTAGTGGACAGAGCACCAAAGCCGGAGAACCTGGGCTCACACCCTATCTGGAGGCCTCTGTGCAAATCTCATATTCACCTATAACGTGAGAGGAGTGGGCAGGACGGCCCCTCAGCCTCATTTCAGCTCAAAATATCAGATTCTCTGCAACAATGGCCTGTATATTAAGCACTTTGAGAACTTTTTAAAAGGTGCTATGTAAATTCAAACCATCGGCCCCGTCATCAGGCAGGGCAGGCATCGCAACACCTGCTGAGACAACTGAGAGCCCAAATCAGCCGACTTAGTGAAAGTCACATGACTCTTAAGGGAGGAGGCAGACATCATCCTACTCATCTAATCTCTCAGTGGTAAACATTTTACGCAATTAAAAACTCACTTTTCATAATCTCTTCAGGTTGATTCATATGTGACTATGAAAGTCATAATTAGCACACATATCCAGATACAAGAAAGGCAATGTGTTGGAATAAGGGGTTGGCCTTGGAGCCAGGAAGACTGGCGTTCCAACTATGGTCTGGAAACATCCTGGCTGTGCACTCCCAGTGCCCGAACCCATTCTCAGGGCAGAGTGAAGTGTAGAAAACTGCTGACCTGCATCAGTGGAGAGAGTTTTCACACTAGGAGTTCCCCACCCTGATTTAATCACAGGTCTAAAACCCTTACTCCATATCCCCCAAATTAAATCTGGAAGCAAAAATGAATTAAAATTAACTTTCAGAAATTGCAGTATAATAAGCATCTTCCTTCCTTCCTTCCTTCCTTCCTTCCTTCCTTCCTTCCTTCCTTCCTTCCTTCCTTCCTTCCTTCCTTCCTTCCTTCCTTCCTTCCTTCCTTCCTTCCTTCCATAATGAGACTCACATTAAAGCAATCATTATTACTTTTAGATCTGGACCTGAGATTTGATCAATGAGGTGAAAACCCATATAGATCAGCAATTTGTTTGTAACTTACAGTCTTAGGAATTGCCTCATTCCTAATATTAATAATGCTAATTTCTAATAATCGGGGCACTGAGAAGTTAAATAACTTATCCATGGTCACACAGCCAGCAACTGCTGGAAGCAAAACTTGAAGCCAGGGCTTTCTGACTCCTATGTTAACTCACTAACCATTGTGCCAAACTGCCTCTCATATACGCAATTATAATCTTGACATTTTGGTTAGATTTGATGAAGATTTCACCGAGTTTGTTTATTGCAGAGAATTTAGTTCTTGGCAACAAATGAAAGTAAGAGACCAGAAAAGCCCCGCCACAAAGCAAAGAGAAGCAAAGATCGGGCATAGATGATCCGCTTCCAGACTTGTCCCTGCCCACATCTAGCTCCCTAATGGCTCGCATTTTGTGCCTTCCCCTGCCACCCCATCCCAGGGAGAGAAGCCAGTGTGGATTCAGTAATTGCTGTCTCCTTTGCATGTTTCTGAACAAAACCCAGCGCTGAGGAAAAGCCTCAGTAACTCCAACTTGTGGACTCCCAGCCATCAATTTCACTTGGCAAGGTGCTAATCGTCACCTGAGGTAGCCCCCATCTTGGCTGGTCCATGCTGGCTAATGCAGCCACTGGGGATGTTTCAGAAAGTTCGTTTTAACTTGGTAAAAGAGCCTTGTGGGCCCCTGCAGGGCCAGCACAAAACATAACCTCGCAGAATCTGTGGAAAAGCATGAGAATTTGAACAAAGAGGAAACAAAGGCACAGACTTCCCTTGTCCAGGGGTCTTGTAAGGGCTGGCTGCAGAAAACCCCCAGGCCCAGCAAGAGCTGCAAGAACCTGCATTTAGCTTGCAAAGTCCTGTATCTTGTCCTTCTATCTGCCAGGAAGCAATGATTAAACACTTGCTGTATGCCAGGCACCAGGTGGCTCAGTGGTGAGAGAGGAGACGATCTTTGTAGAGAACTCTGCCAACCTTAAAATGCTGTATAAATGTTGTTATTATTACTGCAAAGTTTAAAATGCTACATAAATGTGTGCTGCCTGATTTCCTTCTAGAATGTCAGCTGAAGCAAATTAAAAGGGTCAGAATTTAGTTCTGGCCTTACCTTTACATTGAGAAGCAAGTTACTCCAATTTAGTTAAAACTCTTCTTATCAGCATTCAATGTCAGACTTTAAAAGGTACATATTCATTGAATTTCAGCAGCTAAGTGGCACAGAAGATACAACTCTGGGCCTGGAGTCCTGAGTTGAAATGTGGCCTCAGACACTTACTAGCTATGTGACCCTGGGCAAGTCACTTAACCATGTTTGCCTCAGTTTCTTCATCCATCAAATAAGCTGGAAAAGGAAATGGCAAAACACTCCAATGTCTTTGCCAAGAAAACCCCAAAGGGGTCACAGAGAGTTGACATGACTGAAAAATGACTGAATAACAACAAATAGGAGCCATTTAATAGGCATGTCAGATAATTCAGTGAACTGTTCAGCTGTTTCCATCATATCTGACTCTTCATGACTCCCTTTGGCAAAAGCAAAGATACTGGAGTGGTTTACCATTTCTCTCTCCAGTGGTTCCTATATACAAATCTAAATGTTGAGAGACCCAAAGATAACTAAGAGGTGGTCAATCCAATAAGATGCAGGTTCTTGAGGACAAGTCCTGTTTTTGTCTCTTCGTCCCCAGGGCTGAGCCACGCAGGCCCTTTTAAAAACATTTGTTGAATTGAATTGAATTACTTTCTAGGAGCTTATGATATATGTTAGGGAGACTGAAGGCAGGGACACAGATGGAGAAAATTCAGATTAGACTGGACAGTGGTGCTATGAGACTGGATCGGGGAGAACGGTATTATGTAATCTTTATGGAAGAAAGTATTGAAATGAGACACCTTCCCGCGACTTACCCCAGACGGCCATGAAAACAGCAAAAAAGACGGTAGCTCCATTGTCGAAAAGATGGGTTACCTGGGGACAACAGGAATCATGAACTAGGTTATTTATGAAGAATAAGTAATTCTGATACACAAGGTTTTTAAAAATTATTTTCTTTTCTGGTTTCTGTAAGAACCAAGGTCATAGCTCAGTGACTTCTTCAAGGGCCAAATTAGGAAAGGGGCACCAATAGCCATGAAGAGGTAAGGATAAGAAATGGTTGAAGTCCTTTGGAGGGAAGGAGATGTTGAATCAGGAGTCACTGGTACATTCTGGGAAGGTTAAGGATTCAGATGTTTCTCAGTAACTATGCTTCTCATTTTATAAGGATTTCATGTTTTAATAAGAGGAGGGACACCAGAATGTCTACTTCACATTTATGTTACGCAACCTCAACTGGGCCCTCGCTGCTGCCAGGCAATCCTACTCTACCTCCCCCATCAACTCCTTCTTCTGCTCTCCATGTGACTCTTCCAAACCTTCTCATCCCTCCTCAAACCTTCGATGATTCCCCCTGCCCCTACCCTTTCAGCTGAGAATTTTGCCTCAGATTTTACAGAAAAAATGGAGACTGTTTGCTGTGAGTTCCCTCATTTTTCCTCCTCCTCATCTCCTCTCATTCAGATGCCTTCACCAATATCTCCTCCTTCACCCCTGCCTTACCTGACGAGGTGGCCCACTCCTTACCACGGGTACCCCTCTACTCATTCAAGAGATCCCATTCCAAGAACAAGACCCTCCATCTCTCAGCTCCAGGCATTGTCTCTGGCTGTCCTCCATGCATGGAATGCTCTTCTTCCTCCACTCTCACTACTGACCTCCCTGGCTTCCTTTAAGTCCCAACTAAAATCTCACCTCTTACAGGAAGTCTTCCCCACCCTCTGTTAATTCTAGCGCTTTCCCTCTTTGGTTGTTTCATATATGAGCCATACATTAGCTTGTTTATACATATTGCTTGCATGTGATCTCCCCCGCTAGAATGTAAGCTCCCTGAGGGCAGGGGCAGTTTTCTGTTTCTTTTTCTATCCCTAGCACTTAGCACAGTGCCTGGCACATAGGAGGTACTTCATAAATGTTTGATTGATTGATTGAGGAGGATAAGTTAAAGTAACAAAGCATATGCAGCTGGTGGGTGAAAAAACAAAACCAAACCTGTGTGGGGTCAGGGATGGGAGGGGGAAGAGCCATATTAATTGGCTCCAGATATTTGCAGGGTTATCAGGTGGAAAGGGCCTGGCCTTGTTCTGCTTGGCGCTCACACACAAAACTAGGAGCGGTGGGAGGCAGTCATAGTGAGGTAGACGCGATTTGATGTCAGGGAAAACTCCAGGACAAATGCAACTGTCCAGAAATGGAATGGGCTTCCTCAAGAAGCTAGTCAGTCAGTCAACAAACATTTATTAAGCACCTCCTGCTACGTGTGGGGCCGGCAGCTAAGTGGCGCCACAGTGCATAGAGAGTCAGGCCTGGAGTCAGGAAGTCTCATCTTCATGAGTTCAAATCTGGTCCTAGACCTTTACTAGCTGTGTGATCCTGGGCAAGTCACTTCCCCCGTTTGCCTCAGTTTCCTCATCTGTAAAATGAGCTGGAGAAGGAAAGGGCAAACCACTCCAGTATCTTTGCCAAGAAAACCCCAAGTGGGGTCATGAAAAGAGACAACTGAAAATGACTCTGTAACAATATATGCCAAGCACTGTGCTGCGCACTGGGGATATAAAGAAAGGCAGAAGACGGGCCCTGCCCTCCAGGAGCTCAGGCTAGAATGGGGGAGACACCATGCAGAGAACTGTACAAGCAGTTAAATTACGTAAACGATAAGTTGGAAATAATTAATGGGGGAAGGCACTAGAATTAAGGGGGATGGTTCCTTTGTTGGAAGTCTTCAAGCAGATGGATGACCTCTTGCTGGGTGTGTGTTTTTCAGATTATGGGTGAGTGATGCAGGGGAAATAGCTGGACTTGAAGTCAGAGGGCCTGGGTTCAAATGATGGTCTGGCTACTCTGTGACCTTGGACAAGTCACTTTACTCTTCTGGGCCTTGGTTTCCTAGTCTGGAAAATGAGGGGGAAAAAAAAGAGATGATCTCTCAGCTCGCTCCCAGCTAGAAATCTGTGGTCCTATGAAAGCCACTGAGGTATCTTCTAATGCCAGAATTCTGAGATTCAAGGACACCATGTCTCATTAGGAAACAGTAGGGAAGTCAGGTGGTGAATGCCACGTACAGGGCAGTCCATGCCGGATGTTGGCTTGGTTTTCCTCAAGAAGCATGGGAGTCTTGAAGAATATTGTTCCCTCTTTCGTTGATTTCCCATATTTAGGCAGGATCCTGGAATCATGGAGCTCAAGGGATCTGAGATTTTAAAGTCAGCATGAGGCAGTAGAAAGGACCCTCAGCTTGGAGTCTGAGAACCTGGGTTTAAACCTCAGCTCATCATTTCTCTTTGGGCCTTGGCTCCCACATCTGCACAATGTGGATGGACCACGTGACCCCTGAGGTCCTTCCCAGCTCTAAGTCTGTGATGCTGTCCCACTCCAGCAGAACAGATTTAGAGCTGAAAGGGTCATGACTCCAGTGTCAAGACTTGGGTTCAGATTTTGGCTCTGTTACTACCTGAGTGACCTTGGGCACTTAGCCTTTCCAGGCCTTAATTTCTTAATATATAAAATGAGGCGGAGGTTGGATTAGATAGTATCTGAGGTCCTTCCCAGCTCAAACCTGTCATTCTAAAATCAAGACCAGAATTTTTTAACCTGAAGTCCATAGACTGCCCTCCTCCCCAGTCTGTAAGATTTGGTAGGGGAGCTGTGTGAACTTGAATGTGGAAAAATAACACTGTTTTGGTTTCCTTTTGAATTCTGTAACTTAATTTTATTCATTTAAGCACATTATTCTGAGAAGGGCTCCATGAGTTTAACCAGACTACCCAAGAGGACCTGAAACAAAAAGAGTTTGAGAATCCCTGACCCAAGGGGGTCTGACCCAAGGCCTGCACCTCTTGGTTGAGACTCAGGCACCTGCCCAGGGTCTCACAAATATCTCGTCATTGGCATTTTCGTGCCCATCCTGTTTCTGACACAGAATGGCCATTTCACTCTGGATTTACACTAAACTCCCAGAGTCCTACATAACTCCCTCTCAAGGGCAGAGCAGCTGCACTGCGTAGAAGGAGTCCCTTCTCTCAATAAAATCACAGGTCTGTGATAAAAACAGCAACAAGACCAACTTGTTCATAGTAAGAACTTTTTTTGTTAATCAGTCATTTTTAAGTTGTGTCCGACTCTTTGTGACCTCACTTGGGGTTTTCTTGGCAAAGATCCTGGCGTGGTTGGCCATTTCCTTCTCCAGCTCATTTTACAGATGAGGAAATTGAGGCAAACAGGGTTAAGTGACAAGGCCAGATTTGAACTCAAGTCTTCCTGATTCCAAGCTTGGCGCTCTATCCACTGCACCACCTAGCTACTGCAAGACCTTCCTTACTCCTATTATAATGTAAGTTCTTTGAGGGCAGGGATTGTAGTGGTTATAAATATCCATGGTGGGAGTAGCTGGATGGTACAGTGGATAGAGCACCAGCCCTGGAGTCAGGAAGACCTGAGTTCGAATCTGGCCACAGAAGCTTGACACTTATTAGCTGTGTGACCCAGGGCAAGTCACTTAGCCCTGATTGCCTTGGAAAAGAAAAGCTACCTATTCTATGTCATGGATATAAATATCTATTTCTATGTATAATATATTATATATATATATATATATATATTATTATATATAATATATATATATATATTATATAATATATATATCTATATATATCTATATCTTGAGTGCTTGGCACACAGTAAGCATTAAATGAGTATTTCAGTCATTCACACAAAGAATATTTTCAAATACTCCTTTAATATAAGTGCCTTCCCTCAGTTGATTATCTCCTCTTTCTCCCTTACGTATCTTATTGTCCCTCATTGTTTGAAGGCCGTCTCCCTGGAGCTTCTTAGGTCTGGAAGTGGGGATTTTGTTTTTTGTTTTGTCTTTTCTTTGTATTACCAGGGCTTCGCACCATGCCTGGTGCATAGGAGGCTCTGAACATATGCTTGGTAACTTAAATATGTTCCGTGTAAACAGAGGAGGCTTTGTTTCCTAAAGATCCCCGACTTCATACTTTCTTCACATTAAGAAAGCCGTGGCTGTTTCCCAAAGTGGGGCTGAGCTAGCTAAGCCACAGAAACCATCATTTTGACCCATATTAATCCCGCTGAATAACAGCTATATTTATCCTTTCCACATAACAGAGAGACAGCTGGGGATTTCTCTACCACTTGGATCACTTCTGTAGCGGCAAGGGCTTGAGGAGAAGTGAGATCTCTGCCAAGCCGAGGGTTTCTATCCTGTGTAAATCACAGCAGTGCCGATGCCAAGCTGGAATGAATGATGCTTCTTGGCAGAGGAGGGTGGTGCTTTTTTTTTTTAATGCTTCTATATAAAACATACATTATTACCCCTGTGAGAATAAGCCTTCTGCAAAGAGGTCGTTTCCTGCTCTGTGAAGGTGCGATTGATTTTAGCTTCTTCCACACGTTGGTGCCTTTTTCTCTGAGCAAAGGGAGAACAGCTTATTGACCATGGGAAGAGAGAGACAGCACTGAGGTCTGTGTACTCATCTGCAGTAGACACTGTGAGAGTGCATACAAGATGCAGGAATGAAAATGCATCTATTAGGCACTTACCGTGTTCCAAGCACTAAGCACTGGAGATACAGATGCAAAAAGTCTGCTTTCGATAAGAAAAGTCTGATTTTATGATTTTGGCCTGCCTTCTGTATGCTTTTGTTGTTTTGGGCACTAAGACTTCGTCAGATTTCCCACTTTGTAGGGAATCCCCAGGGTGGAAACTCCTTTCCCTGGTGCAGATTGGGAGCTCCTTTGTGATTTATTTATTTATTTAAATTAACTAATTAATTATTTGTAATACATTTATAATTTACAGTGAGTCTTAGAGAGTTGCCTTGGGGTGCTAAGACTTGTCCAAGGTCACACAGCTCTTTTGTGGGACTCATACCTCTGTATAATATGCATCAGAACCTTCAAGCAGCATATAGATCATCCCATTTAATCCTCACGATAACCCCAGTGAGGTGTTAGAGTTATTATGGTCACCATTTTACAGCTGGGAACACTGAGGCCGAGAGGGGCTAACTGAAATTAGGATCACGGTTTATGGCTGCTGTGGCTCCTCAGAGGCCGTCATGGTCAGAACACGTGTAGTGTTCTCTTCTGTATGCAGGAGGTGCTCTGAGAGAGCGTCAATGCTGGCAAAGCAGTTTACAGAAATCACCATGTCTGAGCATCACAGGAGTGCGCTGAAGTATGGGATGCCCCGTCAGTTCACAGGTGAGGAAACCGAGGCCCAGAGAGGAGAGGTTACTTCCTCAGGTGACAGAGGGAGTGAAGAGAAGACTCGAGATTTGCTGTGGATTGGAGCCCAGGCTTTCCCCGTCCGGAGTTCAGCAGGGCAGCCACAACATCACCTGGGGATGTTGACTAGAAGTGGCAGAAATCAGTCTGCACTTATGGTGGGCAGCTAGGGGGTGCCATAGTGCACAGAGCAATAGGCCTGAAGTCAGGAAGACCTGAGTTCAAATCCAGCCTCAGACATCTACTAGGTGGGTGGCCCTGGCCGAGTCACTTTACCTTGTTTGCCTTGGTTTCCTCACCTGTAAAATGAGCTGGAAAAGGAAATGGCAAACCACCCTAGGATCTTTGCCAGGAATACCCCAGAGGGGGTCCTGAAGAGTTGGACACAAAAACATACAATGTTGACTGGTAGACTGAATCAGTGATTGGTTTCAATTAGACACGGTCTTTAAAGGAACCACTCCAGTCTTTTCAATGACCATTTTTAGGATCATAGAACTAGAAGGGCCTCAAAGGTCATTTAATCCAGCTTCTTCATTTTACATATGGGGAAACGGAGGCCCAGAGAGTGGAAGTGACTCACAAAGAGGGTCACAGTATCAAAGTCTCAGAAGTGGAAGGGACCTCAGATGTTATCTATTCCAAGCTGATTATTTTACCGATGAGGAGGCTGAGGTACAGAAAGGTGAAGGGACTTACCAAGGTCACAAAGGTCATCAGCATCTGAGGTGGGATGGGAACCCAGACCCCTGACTCCAGAGGCAGTGCTCTCTCCACCTCACCATCTTGCCATTTCAATCTACCGTTCTTATGATGGGTTTTTTTTTTTCATTCTACTAAGCCCACATTCAAGACCAGATAAAGACAAACACCTATCTAGTTCTCACCTTGATAGGCATTCAGAAACAACAAATCAACACAGTCCTTTGGAGAAAACAGGGTTTGTTCTGTCATTTCCAAGACATTTCCTCTTAAAACTTTTATCACAGATATTCTCTTAGAGAACATCACTCAGACCTTCCCAGAGACTTTATCTTTTAATGTAAAAGCAACAGCAGAAGGGACTGACCTGAGATTTCTGAGCAAGAGCAGATTCAAAACCAACTCCTTACAGCTCAGAATCTGCCCCTTCAACTCACTCATGGTGTCGACAGAACTTTCCTGTCCTCATCCACCTGAAATGTTCTGGGCTCCCACTGGTATGCTCCCCTTCCTCTGTGGAATCGAGTTTTCTTTATACATTTCACCTCTCTGTACATTTGCCAAAGTGAGCATGCTTTCTTTTGTTCTATTCCGAGCACCCTGAGTGCTCAGATTTACTCTCAAAGGCAGCTAGGTGGCATATAGTGCTGGACCTAGGGTCAGGGAGACTCAAGTTCAAATCCCGCTGGAGACATTTAATGGCTTAGCCTCAGTTTCCTCATCTGTAAAATAGGGATGGTAGTGCTGCTGTGAGAGTCAAATGAGATTTTATATCTCTATATAACTCATCTTTATCACATGTAATATATACCTATTATATGTTATATTTACATTAGATATAATAGATATACACATAACAAATATGTATTTATCATATATAATACATACATATATACACAGTGGGCCTTATTTCTCATCTGTTAAATGAGGGGTGGGCTCTGAGGACCCTTCTTGCTCTAAATCTATGATTTTATGAGCTTGCCCTTTCTCTTTCTATTCTCCCTCCTTCCCTCCTTTCCTTCCTTCCTTCCTTCCTTCCTTCCTTCCTTCCTTCCTTCCTTCCTTCCTTCCTTCCTTCCTTCCTTCCTTCCTTCCTTCCTTCCTTCCTTCCTTCCTTCCTTCCTTCCTTCCTTCCTTCCTTCCTTCCTTCCTTCTTCTCCTTCCTTCCTTCCTTCCTTCCTTCCTTCCTTCCTTCCTTCCCCAGGCAAGCAGACAAATAGAGGAAAACACTATAGAGTAGTTAAGCCCTTCCACTTTGCTTGAGAGGAAAGTATAGCTCAGCCACATGAAGAAAACATAACCTAGAGAAAACATGCAAAATTGGGATTTACCTTGGCATAAACACAGCTGTCTGACAGCCTCATGAAAGGACAATATTTATCACACACAGGACACATGATGATATCGGTAGCTTGGCAGACTTCTTTACTGGAAAAGAAAACAGACAAGGGCTGCTAGTTTCTCATACAAGTGTAGTTTTGTTCCAATTTGTCCAGGATATTCTATTGATAAACACTATCTGGTCGATTCAATTTCTGCTTTCACAAGCTTTGCAACCTTTTCTGCTGAGCAGAGACTAAAAATTGTGATGCCTGCACATTTTAATAATGTCATAAACCACCTTATTTATGATTGTGTCTGCTCAGTTTTACATATTAATAAGCTAACATCAGAAAAATATATGAACCAATATACTTAGAGTTACGCACAAAATTACCCAAATTTGATCATAAAAACTCTGCACGGTTGAAACAATTCTCTCTCTCTCTCTCTCTCTCTCTCTCTCTCTCTCTCTCTCTCTCTCTCTCCTCTCTCTCTCCTCCTTCCCTTTCTCTGTGTGTCTCCGCATTTGATTAGCAGTAGAATCCATTTTCAATTAATGATGACTGAAGAAAAACAATTTGGATTTTGGATTTTGGCTTAAATAAATAAATAAGCAAGCAAATGAATGAATGAATAAATAAATAAATAAAAGGTGCTATCTTATTCATCTAATCCTCCTGGGAGTATTTTTAAAGCACAGGATGTACTCAAGGCGCCACTACTCTAGGCTTTGGAGATGCAAAAAAAAAAAAAAAAAGGAAAAAACGGTCGACCTCACAGAGCTTACATTCTAATAGGGCACAGAATAAAATAAAAGGATTTGTTTTGTAAATCTTGGACTCAGTCAAAAAGCCGCACTCAAGGATGTAGAAGAACCCTTCTATTAAGGGGATTTGTTCTGTGAAGTTTGGATTCAGTAAAAGGGTGGTACTTGAAGACCTAGAGGGCCACATGTGGCCTCGAGGCTGCAGGTCATTGTATAGGGGATAAGCAGACATACACAAGGTTTTGCTGATCCAGACCTTTGGTATGCATGCAGGAGTAGGGACTGAGTCTATGCTTGCATCGGTATAGGGAATCTCAGGTTGAGGAAACTCTCTATACCAATGCACCTCAATAAAACATTTTCTTAAAAATCAGAGAAGAAAATAAAAAAAAGTGCAGAAGGAGAGATGAACAAATAGAGCAAATTTATTACTCAGTTAGATTTTCAGCATGCCAAGTCCCAAAAGTCTGAGTGAGGTTTGAAACCACTGCAGCTTCCGAATGCACTCAGACTTTTGGGATACCCAGTGTAGCTCTGTCTAGGGTTGAGACTGGACCTGTATATATATCTATATATATCTACATATATAGATATATAGATATATAGATATGTCTATATATCTATATATCTATATATATGTATGTGTGTGTGTATGTTTTATCTGTCTGTCTGTCTGTCTGTCTGTCTGTCTATCTATCTATCTATCTATATCTACTCTATCTATCTATCTATCTATCTATCTATCTATCTATCTATCTATCTATCTATCTATCTATCTATCTATCTATCTATCTATTGTAAAGGGAACTCCTGGATGAGGAAACTCCCTCTCCCCCTGGAGGTTTGCATCTTCCCTGCTACTTAAAATCTTAGAGCTGTACAGAGGACTGAAAGGTTGGGGATTTGCTTAGGCCCACATAGCCACTCTGTGTCACACGTGGGACTGGAACTCAGGCCTTCCTGGCTTCCAGGCTTGCTGGGGTCACACACAGAGAGGAACAAGAAGGAGGCACCAAACCGCACAGGAGGACCCTGCCGACTGTGAGCTGGCTTAGAAAGCCACGTAGTAACGTCACCTGTGTTCTAGTGTGCTCTGAGTTAGTTTAATATTTTCTGGCAGCATTTAGGAGTGCTGTGGGCAGGGGATGCTTTGTCTTAGCCTCTTTTCACTATGTCACCTGCCTCCTTTCATATGTATATGTACATCTATATGTGTATGTGGACATGCGTGTGTATGAGTATAGGCACATGTATGTGCGCGATGTTATAGCCAATTATTATACGTGTATGTTTATACATGCTCATACATGTATGTATATGTGTATTTAAATATATACACATGTGAGTAATGCATACATATGTGGCTAGAGAGCTGGTCTGAAAGCCAGAAAGATTTGAGTCCAGTTTCCAACTCTGAGAGGGCTGTGTGTCTATGAATATCACATACACACATGTATAGAGACATATGTGTACATTCACACAAGGCATACATGCACACGTATATGTGTGTATATACATCTACTACATGCTTATTGTGCAGCTATGCCTCACTTAAATTTCATATATATGGGTATAGATACATATGTACACACATATATGAATAACCTGAAATAAACATTTAGAAAGGGCCTGCTATGTGCCAGACACTATGTTAAATGCTTTGCCAATATTATCACATTTGATCCTTACAACAACTCTTCGAGGTGGGTACTGCTACCATCCCCATTTTACAGCTGAGGAAATAGAGGCAGACAGAGGTTAAGTGACTTGTCCAGGGTCACACAGCCAGGAAGGGTCTGGGGCCGTATTTGAACTCAGGTCTTACCAGCTCCAGGCCCAGAGCTCTAGGCACTGTGGTGCCACCAGCTTCCTTTATATATCACATACACAGTACAATCTGAAGAGGGAGAGAGCACTTAATAACTAGAGGAATCAGGAAAGACTTCTCATGGGAGGTGGTTTACTAACTGAGGCTTAAACTAATTCTAGGAGGCGGAGATGAGGAGGGAGTGCATTCCAGTTTGAGTAACAGATAGTCTATGCAAAGGCATGGAGACTGGATGTGGAGAGTGGCCCACTGCCAGCAGCTGATTTGTGCCACCAGGCCGGTGGAGTGTCTACAGGGGAATAATGTGCAATAGCCTTGGAAGGGTTAACTGGATCCAGACGGAGAAGGTCTGAGAGGCAACCAAGTGGTGACATGGATGGAACATTGGAAGCTGGAGTCAGGAAGACTAGAGAGTCACTTGTACCCAACACACGGACGAGCTGCGTGACTCTGGGCAAGCCCCTTCATCTCAGCCTCAGTTTCTGTGTCTATAAAATGGAGACAATAATAGCACCGGACTCACAGGATTGTTTTACAAACCAAATAAAAGAACATGTGTAGAGTGCTTTGCCAAACCTTAAAGTGCAATGAAAATGTTAGCCGTTGTTACTGTTTTTGTTGTTTAAATGTCAAGCTGATTTGAAAGACTCGGGAACTGATCAATGCAATGACCTTCCACAATTCCAAAGGATTCCTGTCTCCCTCTGGGTAGAGAAGTGAAGGATTTAGAAAACAGATAGAAGCTCCCCTCCCTCTCTGTGTTCCTCTCTCCCTTCCCTCTTTCTTTCTCTCCTTCCTTCCTTCCTTCTCATTTTTTATTTTCTTCTTTTTTCAACATGGCTAATGTGGGAATTTGTTTTGCATGACTCTGTGCATTTGTAACAGTGTGTGTTTTTCTTGCCTTCTTAATGGGTGGGTGAAGGGAAGGAGAGAATCCAGGACTAAAAATAAAACTGAATTTAAAAAGCTGGATTTGTGTTTTTCCCTGAAGGTCCTTGGGTAGGCAGTGCCCCGCCCTAGCAACAGAGTCAGGACAATAATTTCAGCAGCTGGGTGATAATGGATTGGAGAAAGTAAAGACTGGAGACCTGTTGGTGAACAAATGATTCTCGCTTTTCCAAGGCATATTCATTTTTTAAGGCTGACACCAAAAGTTGAGCTTGGGGACTATATCGCTTTTGTCTTTATATCTCTTGAACCTGGTATAACACCTTGCACAGAGTAGGGGCTTAATAAGTGTTTGTTGCATTGAACTGGATTTCTGGAATTATTTTTTAACTCTTTCCTGATGACAGGAAAGAGTTAAATTCCCTTCAAACCCCCAAACTCCTCTCGTTTGGAAAGAGTTATTTCTCTTTGGAATAGGAGTAAAAGTCTTTTTGTAAAAATGGGCGGCGTAATAATAATAAGAAAAAAATAATAATAAAATGATAATGATGATGATAACTAACATTTATGTAACACCTTAAGGTTTGCAAAGCATTTTATAAATATTATCTCATTTTTATTATGAAAGGATTTAATTGCTGCCTCATAGAAAAGTCAAACCTCTCTATTTTAAACACACTGGGTAATTATTTTGTGAGTTGTTAAAGCTACAAATATTTCCAGGATCTGCTGTTTTACCTGGGAGACAATGTCCTTCATGGACATTGATTATAATTCTTTTGTGATAGCGTTAATGTTCTTGGATAACTTCTGGAACTGAAAAACAGCCTGTGGCCAGCCTGGGGATGAATGGCTCTGCTTTTGGCTAGTCTAGTCTTGAGGGACCAGATGTCTTCAATTACTGGGGCCAAGCTTGAAGACTTTCTAGAGGGTAGAACCAAGCTGCTGGACCTGGAGCTCTAGGAAGATGGACTTGTGTTTAACACAGTGTGACCCCCCAGGGCATTATGGGGCATTAGAGGAAGAAAGCCACAAATACCCAATCTCTAAACATGAAAGAGAAAAGCTGATGGGCTGCTCCCAGCTCTCCCTTCTTACCTGACTTGGCAGTGGTCCAGAGTGGTAACTCCATACAAAAAGACAAAGAGTCCAATGAAGGCAGCTGGGAAGAGCATTCCTGTGTACCAGCCCAACCAGGCAAAGTAGAGACCGATCTTCTCGCCAAAATACCGCCTGTGTAAAACACAACCACCTGCAATGTGAGGCTCATGGGTCAGTTTCCTGCAGAACTGTTTAAAAAAGCAGAATTGTGGGATTCTGTAAAACTTGAGGGCTTGGAGGGACCTCAGGGGTCATGTAGGATGACCCCCTCATTTTACAGATGAGGAAACTGAGGCTGAGGGTAGGAAAGTGACTTGCCAAGATCACAAAGGCATTAAATGTGATAATATATGTGAAACAGTCCTCATGGTTCTCAGGCAGCTTACTGAGGGCTATGTACATTACTGATTTAGACTCAAGGGGACAAGAAAGCAGGGGGATGATAGAGAGGAGGGCAGATTGGGAAAGGGGGTAATCAGAAGCAAATAATTCTGAGCAGGGACAGGGTCAAAAGAAAGACTAGAATAAATGGGGGGGAGGATAGGATTAAGGGAAATACAGTTAGTAGTTCACAACATGTCTACTATGGAAGTGTTTTGCATAACTGCACATGTATAATCTATATTGAGTTGCTTGCCTTTTCAATGAGGGTGGGTGGGGAGGGAGAGAGAAAATTTGGAACCCAAAGTTTAAAAAACACATGTTTAAAAAAATGTTTTCACATGCAACTGGGAATAAGAAATACAGGAAATGGGGTACAGAAATCTATCCTGCCCTACAGGAAAATAGAAGGGGAAGGGGATAAGAGAAGCGGGGGGGAGAGATAGAAGAGAGGGCAGACTAGGGGAAGGGATATTTAGAATGCATGCCATCTTGGGGTGGGGGGAGGGGCAAGATGGGGTGAAAATTTGGAACTCAAAATCTTGTGGAAGTAAATGTTGAAAACTAAAAATAAATAAATTTATAAAAAAATTAAAAAAATTCAATCTTGTGTTATTTTTGGTTCCAAATTCTCTCACTGTCTCTTCTCTCCCCCTGCTCTGCCCACTGACTCATTTCTGAAGGTGGAGTCAAGGCATTAGAGGGTTGGCACCTGACTCAATGACACCCATTAATGATATGACATCTGATCCCCAACACTCTGGACCATTTTGAGATTTGCTACTTTAAAAGCATTATCAATGTTTATGATGACTCCTAATTATTCACATTTTTAGTGTTTTGCTGTCTGAGTGTTCAGCAATATGAGACAAAGTTTGCTGAGCTGCAATGGAAAAAATACACTGTTATATCTTTCCCTATTCAAATTCACAGGGTCCCTGATTTAGAATGAGAAGGGACTTTTGAGGTCATTGAAGGAGGAAACTAAAGCAAACAGAGATGAAGTGGATTGCTCAGGATCACAAAGGTAGTAAGTATCTGAGGTGGGATTTGAACCAGGTCTTCTAGCCTCTACCTCTAGTCTTCTATCATTATATACCACGCCACCTACTCATTCTTCTTCCTCTCTGATATGGACAATCATTCGTCTCTGTAGGACCTTTCACAACATAGTCCCCAGTAAAGCTGCCTGATTTCCTTAGTTTTTTTTTTTTGCACTGATATTATGCATTGTCTTAGGATAGTAGATTTAGAGCTGGAGGGGGCCCTGGTGGCCTACTTGGTCCAATTTGTGCTTTAAGCCATTCCCTTGATGGCATCCCCAACATGAGGGTTTTTTGTGTGTGTGTGTGTGTGTGTGTGTGTGTGTGTGTGTGTGTGTGTGTGTGTGTGTGTGAGAGAGAGAGCGAGAGAGAGAGAGAGAGAGAGAGAGAGAGAGAGAGAGAGAGAGAGAGAGAGAGAGAGAGAGAGAGAGAGATTAGAACCCATGTCCTCTGACTTTCAGAGCCAGAACATTTTCCTTTTTTGGCATCATGCTGACCTCCAAGGTCCCTTCTAGCTGAGATTCTATATATGTATTGAAGGCTAGGACCATTTCCTTGATTTTTTTTCTTCCTCATATTTCACTGCTGTGCACACACTTGATACACACTTGTTGGCGGACTTTAAAAATCCAAATTGAAACCATGATTGTGGACCCATATTTTTCTGCCTTTGGCAGTTTTCTCTAACATCACTCAGTATAATGTCATCCTACCAGGACAAAGGCTGGGGAGGATTTAGTATTAGTGCCTCTGCTCTCTTAAATCCTGCTTTATAATACCCATGTCGAGTTGACCTGAAACTGCATGGATTTGTCTGATGCAAAGGATATTGATTCAAAGAGGAGGGATTTCATCTTAGCAAACATTTCCCATCTATATAGATCCTCAGAAGACTCATTTCCCACTTGCACAAAGAAGAGGCTTAGAACACATCAATCCCTTTTGATCACCATGAGTCAACAGTTTCAATAGTAACAAGCACCCGGGTACTATCAGTGACTCCCCAGGGAAATGAAAATGCAAATGGAGCTGCATTCCCTACCTGGTTCACTTTTACTTCCACAGTAAACTCAGAACTAATTCAGCAGCTTTAAGAAACGATCCTTGGCTCTTTCCATAAGAAATCCTGAAAATTGGGCTAGTTGGTACTTAAGGCTAGGAATTAGTTTCCAGATAAAATAACAGAGAATGTGTCTGTGGTTTCATTGGCATAGGGAACTCCCAGGAAAGGAAACTCTCTCCAGTAATAAAGATTAGCACCTACTTTACCATTTACAGTTTTAGAGAGTTATGAGTATCTTGCCCAGTCTTAAGAATCTAAACTTGCTTACATGCAGACCAGGACAGCCATAAAACTGAATTGACAGCCTTCTGTGAATAAAATGACCAGTTTACCGTGGGCTTCCAAAGCCTGTGGATTGCATAGTAGTATTCTGAAAGGCAACTGTGGTGAGAAAACATACTATCTATGCCATCAGGGATAAATCAGTTAATTTCTCAGTGCTCCTGGGAGACTGTCTAAGATCTATATCACTGAGTGGAGTTTCCACACCAGAATTTCCTTTTCTCAGTGAAATCACAGGTCTAGACAGAACACACATGAATGCAACTATTCCTCTGTGGACAACAGAGATAAGATTAAAAGATTACTGTTATATCAGGGCCTTCTAGGATCCATCTTTGGTATTGCACTATCTTGTCAATTAAGGAAATAGTGCTGAAAGCATGAAGTAGGAAATTCTGATCCCCTTGCCCCTGATGGAGAATGATATGAGACCCCAAAAGGAGTACATATTTCTGCACTATGGGACTGCATTAGTTCTGCTCATAGCCCTTCATTAGCAAACAAACACTGTCCTCCACACAAGAGCCCCTTCAGTAAGAAGGTAGACAATGGGAAAAGAAGCATCCCTTCTGCCATGATGAATCATCTCTCTTTAGCTGAGGTCAACTGGGTCAATTCAACATCTGGGAATCTCAGCTACCTTTTTTCTTATACAAATGGCTACTTCTACCCGCTGTTGCTCTCTTACCATTGGATCTTGGACTATGGATGGCATTTGTGGTCATAAGCAGGTCAGAACTTACCGTATGAGATCCAAGGGCTGGTATTTATACCACACGCCCCAGGAGGCCCAGCACTCATATAGCAAGTGCCTGTGGTTTTCTGCTCCATGAGTCCTAATGGAATTTTTACTTCTGTAACTTCCCTGGGATTGCAAAAAAAAAAAAAAAAGAAAGAAAGAAAAAGAAAAAAAGAAAGACTGTCAATGCTATTACTGACAAGGACACCAAGTAATATCACTTAACAACATTTCCGTCTGACATCAGGTTATAAATATAAGAGCTGCGAGAGTGTAACATCAAAAAACTAATTCCATTCAACAAACATGTATTATGTACCCACTATGTGCTGGGATTGGGGATACAAAGACAAAGCTCAAAGCAGTCCCTGCCTTCAAGGAGCTTACATTGTACTGGGGGCATGGGATATATACTCAGATAAATGCCAAATGTTGGGAATATAAAGAAGAATGTTTACTCCCTAACCAAAAGTGTTGCTTACAACACTGGATCATTAAGCTACTTGTCCAAGCTAGAATATGTTAGAGGCAGTATTAGAACCCAAGTCTTCCTGACTCCTACTTACTTTGGTATACACTAATATACTCTGATGAAGTATACATGAAGTTAAATAATGTAATATGAAGAGGTATAGAGTAACAGAACTGCATGTCTCTGAATCACTTTCTTTTGTTTTGAAAATACCTTATCTGTAAGTTCAGGGCCTACTTTAGCAATATTTCTGTGGTAGATTTGAATAAACTGCTTTTTTCAATATTCCATTTGGCTTCCATGTTCAAGAGCCAGCCACAGTTTATGTAGCCTCTGTAGGAGAGCCTTTTGGAAACAGGGATTATACTTCTTTTGTATGAAAACAGCTGATCAGTCAGGTGCAGCACAGATATAACGTATACCTAAATAGAATGTAACAACGATCATTTTTATCCTAGTCCTGGATTAAAACTGGACTGTGCCATGTTATTTAAAGCTAGCTTAAAACGTCAATATAGATTTGGGGACACTGTATGTAAAGAAGGCACGAGAGTGCCATTGGCATCAGATCCTCACTCTGACAAATATTGGGCAGGTCCTTTAAACTTTCAGTCTCCCAGATGCTCTAATATTATAGGATACAGATGAGTTGCTGATCTGTATTTGGTAGAGGAAGTCCCTCAACTGGAGGTTCCCTATTATTGAAGGAATCATAGGTTTTCTAGTCATCCCTGCAAAAATGTTACAATAAACCAAAGATCCTGATTTCTATCAGCCATGCATAAAAATGAGTCTTAGTATTTTATGATCATGCTATGTATGTGTAAAAAAGGTTTGTTGTTGTTTTTTTTGGTAGGGGGAGCCAAACCTGTGATTTTATTGGTGTAGTTGTATTCTTGATGCAGAACTCACTCTACCAATGTTGAGCAGTACCTTCTCTATTACACAGAATCTTAGAAAGTTTCCAGGGGCATTCAGGGGTTACGTGTCCTAGGGTCACACACTCAGACTACGTGGAAGGTAGAACTTGAATCTAGATCTTCCTGACTCCAAAGCCTGCTCTCCATCTACATAACAGGCTGTCTCTACAATACTCTGATGGTGGTGGGGGACTGGACAATGAGGCCCAAGTCATGGGAGGGAGTGTGTGTGTGTGGAGAGCCTGCTTCTGGAAGGTCATGATGGAATGGGGTGAGGAAGGCAGGCAGCTCTCTATGTCAAGGCATGCATAGACTTTCTCAGATAGCTCCTTATCCATTTACTGTGTGCTGAAGAAAGGACTTCTAATCAGCTACTGGTTCAGAACTGAGAAAAGGCACTCAGTGGCTAAGTAAGTGTTTCTTTTTTTTCCCCCTGGAGGTGATGGGGGCAAGGACTGTTGTAAGCCTTCATGTGGGAAGACCTGCTTTCTCCACAGGCTCACAGGTGGTCGTGAAAACATGGCACCTCTGTTCTTTGCCTCCTTCTGATTTTTCTTTCCTGCTTTTAGGTGAAGGAATATTGGAGACGTTATAAGCCCTTGAACTTCAAAAGCACAGAAGGCAGCCACCAGAGGCCCAGGAAATGGAGGCCATATCAGAGTTTGCCAGTAATAAAAGCAGGTGAGGCACCAACAGATTTTTGAGTTCGACCCAGGTTAGCCTACAGCAAGACAGTCATTCTGTCCAGCATCTATACCACACTCAGAAATAAACATGGTCCTGGGAATGCTTTATAGCAACTGCCTTAAGTTTGAATCCACTCTCCCTAATGACTGTGGCAGTAGAGACTGGGGCATACTCTGCTCCATCCTAGTGTTGGAAGGATGCTTTGCTGTATCTTCTCAGTAAATGTATCCTTCTAAAAGTTAATTGATGTCATTCGGTTAAAGTGCTAATCATTGGGTCAGTCAGTGATATAGGGGAGATACTGATTGTAATCAGCAAATTATATTGGGAAGAAGAAACCAAAATGGTGGCTCAGACAGACAGCTTTAGAGAAAATCTCACTATATCTCAGGGGTACCTCTTAGAACCTTGTGGGCAGTATGTAGCTGGGGACCTAACTCATTAGTATGAGTGGGAATTGGGAAATAAGCCCAGGGCTTATATGGGCTGCGCACACACACACACACACACACACACACACACACACACACACATATAATACATATCACATGTATGTGACGGTTACCTCAGAAAACAGTGTTGAGTTGGTTTTGTTTCTACTCATAAAGAATGTGATAACACAGTACTGTTTTCAGAATAGTTGCTTATCAGACACTTGATGACAGAATGAGATAAATTAAGAAGTCAACAGACCCTGGAATGATCAATATGGATAACAAAGGGAGGAACTAAATATCTGTTTGAAAACAGAAGATGTTAGTCATATTTCAATACCTCACAATGATGAGAGGAAGCATGACCTGGTGGACAGACAGCTGGCTTCAGAGTCAGGAAGACTGGGGTGCAAGTTCACTCTCTACATACAGTGGCTGTGGTAACCCCGGGGAAGTGGATAAACCTCTGAGTGCTCTGGGCAATACGCTGCAGAGAAGGTGACAACCTGCACTAGTATAGGCAGTTTCCTTATCTGGGGGTTCCCCATACCAATGAAATCCCTGGTCTAATCCCTATTCCTCCCAATCCTGAAAATCCATTATTACATAATGAAGATAATGTTTAGCATTTATATAGCACTTTAATGTTTGCAAAGCACTTTACAAACATCTCATTTGATCCTCACAACCACCCTGACAGGTAGGTGCTATTATTAACTCCAGTTTACAGATGGGGAAACTGAGGCACAGTGAGGGTAAATGACTTGCCTAGAATCACACAGCTAGTAAGTATCTGAAGCCAGATTTATACTCAGATTTCCTGACTCCAAGTCCAGTGCTTTATCCACTGTACCACCTAGCTGAGTACCTCTTCAATTTGTACCAATTACAAATGCCGCCATGCTTTGAAAGATGGCTTTAGCAGCAGGTAGGGCCAAAGAGATCCCTGGAAATGTATCGTCCGGTGGTCAGACTCCTGGAGGTGAGCCCTTTTATGTTTAGCTAGGCTGATCCACAGAAGACGGCCACACAGTTCATGGTGGGGCCCCCACTCAAATCCCTTCCAACTTGGGGGCTCCTGCCAAATATGTGCTCTGTTGGCAGAGCTTTGGAGAATCCACCGTCCCCTGTAGGCCACCATGAGGGGCCAGAATAGGACTTGATTTGACGGAATCCTTAACAATCAGGATATAAAAACAAGGTGGGGAATGAAGAGGGACAATACCTCATGAAGTGGGAATGCAGCTTCATAGGAGCCATTAGTAAGCAATCGATTCAGACCTGGAAAACACAAAATCCATCTTAAATCAAAATAAAGTTCGAATCTTTGGGAATAATGGCTTTAAAGATGGAAAGAACGTTAGGGGTCGTCGTCTAGTTCAAACCTCTGATTTTACAAATGAGGAAACTGAAGCTGAGGGTATAGAATTAGATTTAGAGCTAGAGGGAACCTTCAAAGTCTACTGGTCTAACCCCCTTGTCTTAACAGTTTGTCCAGAACGTGAAGGGATCGGGCTAAATAACCTGTAATGTCCTGTCTAGCTTGAAATCGACGATCCTCTGGTCAGTCACCTGCCCAAAGCCACCAGGAGGGCAAGTAGAAGAGGCAGGACTTGGAGCTGGAAGGAAGCTGGCAGGCCTCTTAGTCCAACCCTGTCATCCTTTAGATGAGCAAACAAGCACAGAGCAGAGACTCACCCAGGGTCACACAGTCTCCTGATTTTACACCTATTCCCTACCAGCACGCTAAGCTACCAGGGTCAGATTCTCTGATACAGGAGATCCTTTCACTGTCGTATACTGGTTCCTATCTGTCAGCACCACGAGCAGCGCCATGCTCTTGGTTTAGCCTGTAACTTTTCTCTTTTCCATTCTGTCATTATGAGATGTTTGAAGTGCTGACATTTTTGCAGCACGTTTCTTCTAAGCTCCTGACTGGGTCAAATGTTTTGACACTTATGACAGATATTGGGGGTGTTACTCATTTAACCTCTCAGTGCTCTGAACATATAAGACCATAAGTTGCAAAGGTGCCAATCTGTACTGGCAGAGTGTTTCCTCTTCTGGGAGCTTCCTGTGTGAATGAAGTCACAGACACAGTCTCTATTCTTCTTCTAAGTAGGATGTCCATGGGTAGTTGCCTCCTTCAGGCAGGCATCATTGGTGCTCTCATGTTGTACCTAACCTTGTTTGAGGTATGAAAATGTACTTTTTTTGGGGGTGTAATCTGTAAACAGACAAGGATCATAGGATTAAGGATTAGAGGATTATGGGATCTGGAGATGGAAGAAACCTTAGAGAATTTGAATTATTGGTCTCCCATTAAAAAGAGAGTAGATCTCCATCTTTGAAAAATCCCCTTTCATCAAGCCATACTTTTTTAATGCATTTTAACTCTTGGTGAAGAGCTCATGAATGTTTCTTGGGAATTTTTATGAGGAAATATGGGGAAAAGGTTGAGAATTTCAACTCTTTGTGATAATTGTAGACAAGAAGTTGATTTAGAATTAGGAAACTGAGTGGTGTAGTTGAAAGAACACTGGATTTCGATTGAGAAGACCTCAATTTGAATCCTTACTTTCTTACCATCCAACATTTATGAGTCATGTGGCATGGGCAGGTCACTTAATCCTGCCAAGCCTCAGATTCCTCATCTGCAAAATGAGGACTTGATGAACTGTAAGGTCCCTTTTAGCTCTCCATCTGTGCTCCTGTAATTTATGACTCATTAATGATATGACTCTGGGCGAGTCATAGAACCTGTGTGCCACAGTTTCCTCATTTGTAAAATGGAAATAATAATAATTACAATGTTATCTTCATGCATTTGTTGTCAGCAGCAGATGAGACGATGTAGGGAAAATGCTTTGGAAACTTGAAAATGCTCATATGAATCAGCTCCTACTGCCACTAAAATAAGAGCCACAGAAACAGCTGCTAGTACTGCTACTACTAAAATTAGTGCTACTACTTCTAATACTACTAGAACTAGTACTACTACCACTTCTGCTAATACCACTACAACTAGTACTATTACTAAAAAAACTAGCACTACTACTTCTACTACTCTTACTACAGCTAGTATTACTACTACTTCTATTACAACTACAACTAGTACTATGACTTTTACTACTACTTCAACTAATATTACTACTTCTGCTACTACTACTACTACTACTACTACTACTACTACAACTAGTACTACTACTTCTACTGAGTAGATCATTCCTCTACTCTGGCAGATAAATGAGACATTGCCATATAAAAGAAGATAGCTTGAGAGACGTTGCAAATTATAAAATTATCCAGAGAAGAATTCTTCCTCCTGTGAGTAGGCTTTGTCAATCAGTGGCATTTCCCAAGCTCACCTACTAATTCCATCTAGGCTGAGTGATTCAGATGGAACACTTACCAATTTTGTTTTTTCCTTCTTCATACTTAATTCTTTGTAAAATGTGATGCACGATTCTACTTCTGGTGGCGTTGTTGAAGAAAGTGTCTTTGTTGTGAATGATGAAGCTATGCATACACACATAAAGAGAAGTGCGAGGCATTAATTACAGGCAGGGTACAAAGACCACCCCAGTTGTTGAGCTGGAACACAAAGGGGAGAACCTTTTAGTTGACTTGAATGTCTTTTATGTGAACTTGTATGGGACTGTGTGGTCTCCTCTGGTAGAAGGGAAGCTCCTCGAGGGCAGAGACTGGTTCACTCATCTTCGCAGCTCTATCATCCAGCACAGTTTGTGGCATACAGTAGGGGTTTAATACATGCATATTGATTGACTATGTACATTATCCCTAATAAAAGCTAAATCCCTTGGGGTAACATTTCATTTTGTTTATTTTTGTGTGTGTTCCTTGAACCTACTGTAGTGCCTGGCACATAGTAGGCACTTATATGTTCACTTATTAGTTGTCAGAAAAGGCAAGCTTCCTGAGAGCAGGGAATGTTTCATTTTTGTACCCGTACCCTGGCACTGATCACAGTGTCCAGCACATTTGTTGTTGCCAATTTTAGTCATGTCCAACTCTGTGTGACCCCATTGGGGATTTCCTGGCAGAGATACTGCAGTGGTTTGCCATTTCCTTCTGCAGCTCTTTTTACAAATGAGGAAACTGAGGCAAACAGGGTAAAGTGACTTGCCCAGGGTCACTCAGCTAGGAAGTATCTGAGGCCAGATTTGAACTTAGGAAGATGAGTCTTCCTGACTTCAGGCCCGGCGCTTTATCCACTGAGCCAGTCTAGCAGGTGTTTATCAAATGCCTGCTGACTGAGTGATTGATCTGAGAGCAAACAAGGGTTAACATGGTGCAACCTGCTCCAATACCAAAGAAAGAAAGAAATAATAGTAATACAGCCACACTCCAGGCTGATGTCCTTAGCGCAGGGTCACCAGATCTGGAAGGGATTTTAGAGATTACCTTCTCCAACCCCCACATTTTACAGATGAGGAAACAGGCTCAGAGAAGAAAAGTCACTTGCCCAAGGTCATGTGGTCAGGAACATGGGATCATGGGTGTAGAACCAGAAGAGACTAGGAGTGCTCTCGTCCGGCCCTCCACAAGTGAAGCCTTGATCAGTTAAAGGACTTCCCTAAAATCATGGCAGCAGAAAATAGTGGCATCTGGATTTGAACTTAGGGCCTGTAACTTTGAGTTCAGTATTTTCTCCGCTGCATCCCTCAGGCTCACAATCTGGGGCATTAATTTCAAATGTTAGGTAATTAAAAAAACAAAAATAAAATCATACTTCATTTCTCAGCAGGAACATTAAGTTAAATCGACCCCAAAAAAGTCTAATTTAAAAAAAAAAACTCCCCCAGAAAATTTTAGGAAAACACATCTCTCAGCATCTCAGACCCAGGAACTTTTTGTAAAAAAAAAAAAGGTGAAAATAATAATAATAATAATAATAATAATAATAATAATAATAATAATAATAATAATAATAATAATATTAGAGACGAGGAACTTCTTTTGTTAGAGGATCAAGCTGGGCAATGTGCCCTGGGCTGGCTTCGGGAGGTGGAGTGGAGGATGAATTCAGACAATTTCCTCTGTCTCTCTCTGCGGTTCTGTCCTCGGACTCAGAAAACACCTGTTCTGTCAGAGCCAGGGACTTCCAGGGTTGTTGGTGATGGCATTTCTCTGAGTCCCTACTTTATGATTTGTGGGTCGATAAGTGGAATTGCTTCAGAAGTCAGAAGTAATTCAGAAATTAATTTCTAACATCTGAAATCATAAATCAAGTATTTGTTACGTTCGTGCAATGGGGCAGACGCTGGTGCTGGGGTTTGGGGATATGGGTGAAAGCTCCAGGACTGCCTGGGGGCTCACGTGGCCAGTTGGGCTCCCCTGAAAGCCTGGGAGCAGCAGGGAATCGATGCTCCTCCTCCTGCCCCAGGGTATCCTTAGTGGCACCAGTGGGGCTGGGAAAGCTCATATGAACTCATGATGCTAAGGGAAGCGAGCAGAAACAGGAGGCCTGTTTTTGCCGTAACAACAATACTGTGAGAACCAGCTCAGCAGAGCTGAAGAGCTCTGACCAATGCCATGGCCAACCATGGCTCCGGAAGACCAGGGAGAAGTAGTGCCACCTATCTCTGGAGGGACTCAGGATGCAGAATGAGGTGTGCCCCTGGACGTGGCCAGTGGAGGAGACTATTTTGCTTGGCTGCATATTTGTCGTGATGCTTTTGTTTTCCTTTTCTTTTTCGCACGGAAGCAGGAGCGGGGCGGTGTAGAAAAAAGAGCAAACAAATGCTCGTTCATTAAAAACACAAATGATGTTTAATTTAAAATACTCATGGGAATCAAAACACTGGGAAATTACCAGGTACTACTGTAATAACTAGGGAAATTCATGGTGCAGAGAACCTGGGTTCAAATCCTTCCTCTGATACCTGTTACCTATGGAATCTTGGGCAGTCTACTTAGCTTCACTGGGCCTCAGTTTACTTACTGGTAAAATGAAGGGGTTGGACTTGATGGTGTCTAATGTCTCTTCTAGGTTGAAATCTATTAATTCCATGCCTGAGGCCATGGCTCTGCCTCCAACTCTCCCCATCCTGTCATCCTTGGAGAGAACCTAAGTGAAAAAGGGGCTGAGCAACTGTCTCTGCTAACAGAACAGCCAATGCCTCCTTGGTAGACGTGTCTACTGATGACCCAGAAAAGAAATTTAGCATTTTCCTGAGCAGTGTTAAATTATTTAATGGTAGAAATGGTTTTAATCAGTTGAACTGACTCTAAAGGAGAAATGTTTGTATAACCTCTTTATTTCCTTTCTCTATTCTAACCAAAGGAAATTATTTACCACCAGAACAATTGAGCTTTACTATCTAGCCTGCTGGTATACCTTGCGCATTGGGGGCTTCCCACCCAATCTGCAGCCGAACCCTAGTACAGGGGTGCTTATCATTTCTGGTGTCGTAGCTCCCTTTGGCAGTCTGGTGAAGCCCACAGTCCTCTTTGCAGAACAACACCAGTGAGTGTGAATGAAGCACCTACTGAGTGCCAGGCTGGGGTGGGGGAGCAGAGACTCAAAAATGTGACTCCTCCCCTGGAAAAGCTCCTTCTGAGACCATGTCTTGGGACTGCAGGGGAAGAAGGGGAAATGCAGACGTGATCTCAGGTGAGGCTCTTCTTCATGTTATCTGAGACACATCGTTAAATTTTAATGCCAAATAAAGCAGCCATAAAGAACGAGATACCAAGTAAGGAGGCCTCTTTGATTCGCTGGGCAGGGGGATACCTGGAGCCTGCTAAGTGGGACAATAAGTGCTGGAAAGACAATTGGGAGCCAAAGGCCCACTTTTAAAGCTCAGTTAGACTGCCTCTCCTTCCTTCTCTCTTAACGGGGCTACACGGACTTGTGCTTGCTAAGGTTCATCATCACGCATTAGGCTTCACTCAGCAGCAGTGACGTGCTTTTCTTCCCCTACACAGAAGGCATATGGTGGGGGAGGCAGTGTTGCACAATGGATAGGGCTCTGGACTGAGAGTCAGAGGACACTGATTCGAATAGCGCCGCTGATAGAGCTTAATGCTTCTATGACTGTGGGCAGGCCACATCACTGCGCTGGGCTCAGATGCTTCGTCTGTAAAATAAGGGAGGTGAGATATGTGGCCTCTGACGTCCCTTCCAGGCCAAGATCTGTGGTCCTACGACCTGAATGCCAATCCCAGCTCTGCTTCGTGGTCATAGAGCACACTCTAAGGAATCTGCCCTGCCCACGCAC
This sequence comes from Phascolarctos cinereus, assembly GCF_003287225.1. Lineage (NCBI taxonomy): Eukaryota > Metazoa > Chordata > Mammalia > Diprotodontia > Phascolarctidae > Phascolarctos > Phascolarctos cinereus. The sequence continues at coordinate 270,352,186 of NW_027555514.1, read as the reverse complement.
ATAAGAAACAGCAGATGGATGAAGAATGTCAACATTTCAGAATCGATTTGGATAGACACCCTGGGGATCTTATCCAATAGTATGTATACCTGGGATAGTCAGCAGAGATGGAAAATGAGTTACTTCTCGGGCTGAACGGGAGAGCGAGAGTGAGCTAATTTTCTTTGGGGAAACTGCAGAGCTTCTTTGATGATACCATGCTTCCCTTGAAAGTGAAATCACATTTTTCCAGTTCTGTTATTTCACCCCTGTTGCTAGATGGCAGCAAGAAATGGAACACTACCACCTCTGAAGAATTAAATATGAGTAAGTACCACAGATCAATGGAAGCAGTGAGAGAGTGGATGGGATTAAGATGCTTCATGAACTATGAAGAAGGACTACAAAGTTAGGGATATCATCCAGCAATACCACGACAGGAGGAGAAGATGGGCTAGTCATGTGTCAGGAGTGAATGGACAGACCCAGAGCTCCACTGGTACTCTGGTAACTTCTTGGGAGAGCGGAGGAAGCACACTGGGTGGACCCTTTGTAGCAAACTATGGAGAGAACAAAGACAAGAGTTGCAAGGATGGGGAGGCATCGTTAGGGAGTGATCTGTATCCCTAAAAGGAACTTGTGAATTGATGAGATCACAAATCCATGTGAGAATCTACATACGACTTGCAAATGATTTCCCTAGAATAACAGTGTAAAGAATTACCTTATTTTACAGATGAAAAAACTGAGTCTCAATGAAGTACAGTGACTTGTTTATGGTCATGAAGCTTGTGTTAGAGCTGGGACTTGAACATGGGCTTTAAAGACTCAAAAGTGCAAAGGTCTTATATCACTATACCACACTGTCTCTCTCTTCTTGCACACAAGGGACAAATCTGACCTGTGCTACCAGAGAAGCTGCTTCTAGGGAGGGGAGAGTGAATGAACAAGTCACCTACCTGAGCCTTCCCTAACCAGGCAGAGCCTAGACACCAGTCCTTTACCCACTTTACCACCCAATCTGTTGAAACCAATTCTACTCCAGGTCCCAGCTGGGAGAGGTTGATTTCCCAGGGGTAGAGTTGCTCTTGTTTACTGGGAAGAAACACATGATCAACTGTCCTAGGGCTAGCAAACTCCATTTTCCTACTCCTCCCTTCCAAAATCAGGGATTTATACTCAAAGGTGAAATTTTATTGAAAACTTCAAGATGAAGAAGACCCCAAGACCTGATTCTGGCTATTAACCACCAGAGGACAAATGATGCCTCCTGAAGGAATCTAGAAGCTTTTGAAAAGAGTATTAAGTGTCGGGCAAACAAACCAACAAACAGAAAATAGCCAAAAAAACAAAGTCACTGTCTTAGGTTAGGGCTTCTTAACCTCTTCTGTATCATGAATCTCTTGGCCCGTCTGGTGAAACCTATAGATCCTTAATGCATACAATAAAATATTTAGGATTACAAAGGTTGCCAATCATATCGAAATGTTACCAAAATGGTATAGGGGTCACTTTTCTCACTGAAGCAGACAAAGGCAAATTTGAGAAATAGGGGCAGTTAACATTTTGTATCTGAAAAAGGATCCTGACCAGGCATGGAATGTACCAAATAAAGACTGATTCTTCAAAAACAGCATTTGCCTGGAGTCCTGCAAACCTAATAAAGAGACTTTAAACTGAAAAGGAAGGGGAGAGGAGAAAACCGACCACAAATACCCATGAAGCCGTAAAGGAGACCCTACAGGGTTCTTAACCTGGGATTTGTGAACTTCGCTTTTCTGTTATATTTGACAACCATATTTCCATATACCTGGTTTCCTTTTTTAATCCTCTGTACTTTATTTTTTTTTTTTACAGGCAGCTGGGTGGTACATTAGATAAGAGTGCTGAGCTTGGAGTGAGGAAGACCCAAGTTCAAATCCGGCCTAAGATGCTTACTAGCTATATCACCCTGGGCAAATAACTTAACCCTGTTTGCCTCAGTTTCCTCATCTGCAAAATGAGGTAGAGGAGGAACTGACAAACCACTCCAGTATCTTTGCCAAGAAAACTTCTAAAAGGTGTCATGAAGAGTTAGACGTGACTAAAAATGACTAAAAAAATTTTATTTTATGTATTTAAAAACATTATTCTGAGGAGTCCATAAGCTTTACCAGACTGCCCAAGGGCTCCGTGACACAGAAAATGTTTAGAAATCCTGCCATAGAGAGTAGCTACAGAGGAAGAAGAATTATAGCCCTGAAAGCATCCAGAAACACGAAAGTGAGAAAATCCAATAAGGAAGCATCAGTAAACACCAAGACCCCAGAAGTCCAAGCATAAACTTACAAAGGATGGGCTACAGATAAAGAATGACAACAAATAGTCAGCCTTTATGTAGCACTTCAAAATGTGTCATTTGATTCTCACAACTTTGGGAGATAGATGCCATCGTTTTCCTTCTTTTGCAGATGAAGAGACTGAGGCAGGCCCAGGTTCACAAACCTAGCAAGCCCTCTATCCTCCGCACCTCATTAGCATCACTTTGACTTGGTCAGGTGAGACTCATGTCTGGAGCATGTCTCTTGAAGGGTGTACCTTATTCAAGTGCAGCAGGATTCATCAAAGGGATGGTGGTGGTAGAAAAGCATAAATTAAAGCTTATGTATGAATGGACTTTTGTTGTTCGTTCATTTCAGTTGTATCCAACTCTTTGTGACCTCGTTGTGGTTTTCTTGGCAAAGATACTGCCATTTTCCTTCTCCAGCTCATTTTACAGATGAGGAAACTGAGGCAAACAGGATTAAATGATTCGCCCAGGATCACGTAGCTAGGAAGTGTCTAAGGCCAGATTTGAACTCAGGAAGAGGGGTTTTTCTCACTTCAGGCCCAGCAAGCACTCTATCTACTGTGCCACCTATACCTACACATATGTATGTGATTACAGATTAAATATTTAAGCTTAATCATTTCAATTTAAGTAATTTAATTTAAATTTAATCCCTTAAAACTGCACTAAGACTTTTGGGACCCCCTCCTACTGAGCAGATATGCTCATATGTAGAAATCCTGGAATCAGAGAGAAAGCACAGACAAAGATGCATGGAAATTAAAAAAGACGTGATCTTGTCATCAGGGTCTATCCCAGATAAAAGGTGTCAAACTCATGGAGCCTCCAAGTCTCTCTAACGTAGCCCTGAGCCAGACTGAAATGTAACTGGAAAATGTTTAACAAAATAAAAGTCTATAACAAATCTAATGGTACTTTGGGGCCTTCTAAGTCAATATGCAGCCACAGGGATCTGTTTCTAGACTAGTCTGACCTCCACGCCCAGACACTTTGAACAAAACAATGGAACAGAGCAAAGAATCATAATCATGGCCCCGAACCATGGAATAGTAAGGCTCAGGAGACTTCAGTTAGCCACGCATATCTGGGGGCTCTGTCAAAAGCAAAGCAGTTAATGCCTTCTTGACTTGCACTAATGATAATTTCAAGAAAAATGGAGAAACGGGTTGTTAGGACAAAAATAATGGTGACTTAGGAAGTATTCTATGTTGGAACATGTGATGGAGGAGAGTAAAGGTGGGCATCGTCTGAAACACAGCCCAGATTTGAAGAGAACAGATTTTAAAGTGTAGGATATCATGGACTAACCTGTGGGTCAGGAGATGGAAAAACTCTGATAATGAAATTCAGTATTGTAAAATTACAAAGAACAAGCTGGATTATAAAGAAAAGATATGAGAGCATGCCTTCCCCTGTCCCTTTGCAAAGATGAAGGGTTCACAGGTGTCTAACACTGCAGATGACATCAGATTTTTTTTATTGTATTGATTGTGGATTTTTTTTGTGTCTTTCCTCTTTTTTAAAAAAAGATATAAGGGATGGCTCTCAGAGAGGGAAAGAGGAAGGATATGAGAAGAAACCTAGCTGACATAAAAACAAAAGATATTATTAAATATATTTTTAAAATGAATGACATTCAGAAGATACAAAGAGGGGGCAGCTAGGTGGCGCAGTGGATAGAGCACCAGCCCTGAAGTCAGGAGGACCTGAGTTCAAATATAACCTCAGACCAAACACTTGACACTAGCTGTGTGACCCTGGACAAGTCGCTTAATCCCAATTGCAAAGAAAAAAAAAAGAAAGAAAGAAAAAGAAAAGAAGAAGACACAAAGAGAAATAATCCCAGTGAGGAGGAAAGAGGAAAGTTGATCTCTAAAGAGCTCCATATGGCCACAAGGAAAACTTACCAATCAACTTAGATTTTAAAAACATAATTACAAAAGACTGAAATGAGACAAAGAGAAGAAATACAAAATTGTGGCAGGTACTCTGAGAATGGTGTCAGAAAAGCAGATTCTGGACAGGAAAGCTAGGGATGACAATTTTTTTTTAAATTTAGCTACAAGAACAAAAAAGAGGAATCTCAAAGGTGGTTTTGGAATGCTGAATGGGGTAAATGGAATGATAACAGATGACAGAGAGAAGGCAGAGGGGCTCGATTCCTGCCTTCTGTTTTTTTCTGCCAAGGAGAATGATTTTTGGACTGGGAAATACAAAACAAAAATAGTTAAAAGGATGATAACAAAGAAGATAAGCAACGAGTAGTTAGCTGTCCTTCATACCTTCAGCTCAAAAGGTCTAGATGGACTACACACTGGAGCTGGAATTCTTAACTTGGTGTCCACAAACTTTTTAAAAAAAAATTTCAGTATCTGTATTCTAATATAATTGGCTTCCTTTGTGATTCTATATGTTTTATTTTATATATTTAAAACATTATCTAGAGATGGAGTCCACAGGCTTCATCAGACTGCCCAAGGGGGCCATGAATGACATATAAAAGTTTTAAGAACTCACCAGAGGGTTGGAAGCCCGGACAGATATTTAGGAGATCGTGGAGAACAGGATTGAAGGAGGGCAAATATGTCTTCTCCCAGTCTCTCTCCCAATGTTTTTTTTTCCTTAAGGGAAATGAAATGGGGTCTGTGCAGACTTGCTGGCCAGTGAGCTTGCCTATAAAGCCCAGCAAAAGTTGGGATGATTAGTGAATATCTAGAAAAGAAAGCCACGCTCACAATGAACCAACATGGCCTTATCGAGGATAAATAATGCCACGCTACTCTAAATTCCTTCTCAAAAAGTGTTACTAAAATATGAGATACACTAGACTTTACTTGGGTTTTAGCAAAACATTTGGCAAAATCTCTCATGCTATTTTCATAGATGGATTAGTAGGGGCCAGACCAGGGGTGGGGTCCTGAGGCCTCGAAATTTAGATTCAAAGGGCCGCACTTGAGGACCCGGAGGGCCACATGTGGCCTTGAGACTGCAGGTTTCCCACCCCTGGGCTAGACAATAATGCAATTAAATGGCTTTGGAACTGGTAAAATGGATAGACCCCAAGATAATGTAGGCAAGTATTTATGAGTTTGCAAAATGCTTTACAAATATCCCATTTGATACTCACAGCAACCCTGGGAGTTGGATGCTATCGTTATCTCCATTTTACAATGAAGAAACTGAGGCAAACAAAGATTGAATGACTTGCCTAGAGTCACACAGCTAGTGTGTCTGAGGTAGGATTTGAACTCAGGTCTTCTGACTCCAGGCCCAGCATGCTAAACACTGCCACCTAATGGCCTCACATGAATGGCCTTTAAGGATATTTGGGAAGATCTCCAGTGGAGGCCTCCAGTGATCCATGCTTGTCCCTTTGCTACTTAACATGTTTATAAGTGACTTGGGTGAAGGAAAGGTGCTATGCTTATCAAATTTGCAGATGACATGTAATTGGGAAGGATAGGTAACATGCCGGATGACAAGATCCAAATTGGCATTGTAAGGCTAGACCACGGGGCTAAATCTATTCAGGTTAGATTTTAAGAACGACGGACAAATGTAAAGACTTAGATTGAACAAAATCAAGCGTCCAGATACAACATATGGGCTATATAGCAGCTCACCTGAAAACAGATGATCTGGGGGTTTTAGCAGACTGCAAGCCAAGCAATAATCATGAAAGCTAACATCTATTATAAGGACAGCTAGGTGGCACAGTGGATAGAGTTCCAGGCCTGGGGTCAGGAAGACCCACATTCAAATCCAGCCTCAGACACTTACTAGCTGGGGAAGTCATCTAACCCTGCTTGCCTCAGTTTCCTCATCTGTTAAATGAGCTGGAGAAGGAAATGACAAACCACTCCAGCGTCTTTGCCAAGAAAACCCCAAACAGGATCACGAGGAGTCAGACACGACTGAAATGAATGAACAACAATGAAGCATTTATAGTTTTTAAGATGCACAAAGCATTTTACGAAGTTTCTCACTTGATCCTCCTGGGAGGTAGGTGTTATTATTATTACTGTCATCTTCATTTTACAATGGGGCAACTGAGTTGGATAGCAGTTAAGTGACTTGCCCAGGGTCCCTAATAGCTAGTGTATCTAAAAGCCATATCTGATGGCTTTTAGTTCTCCCTGATTCTCCACTGCCCAACGTCAGGTCAGCAGTATGATATGGTAGCCCCAACATCTCACACAATCCTAGACAATATTGGAGTGGGGTAATCAGGGCTAGGGAGGTGATGGATGGCCTTATTGTCCCCTGCCCTGGCACATCTAGAGTATCACTTTCAATTCTGGATACAGTAATTGAGCAAGAACCTTGATGAGGTGGAGGGTGTTTGAAGGTAGACAACAAAGACGGGGAAAGCCCTCGAGATAATACAATTTGGGGAGCAGCTGAAGGAACTGGGTGTGTTTAGCCTGCAAAGAACAGTAGGAGGTGGGTGGTAGGGACCCACCCTGCAGCCTGTAAGTCCTTGAAAAGCCAACCAGCAGGACCTGGACTGGTCTGTTCTGTGCGGCGCTAGAGGGCAGAAGCTGAAGTCTTAGGACCATCGATTCCAAGCCAGAAGGGATCTAAAAGGACATCTAATCCAACCTCAGAAGAGCAGGGAGTGCCTGAGGGCTGTGAGAATGAGGTTGTAATATTTTACTATACACCACCCTTGCCTAGGAAAGATCTTTTCTAGGAGAAAGAAATGAAAGGACGGTAGTTAGTAACTTTGGTTGAAGCCATGGAGTTAAAAGGCACATGAAAACTTCAGAAAATATTTATAATTATGAGGCCAACAAAGAAAGTCATAGGGGAAAGAGACAGAACAAATGAACGTCAGACATTAAAAATCTTTTTTCTAATGGCTAAATTTGGTTTGAACACAAGGATGATTTTTAAAGGCACAGGAAAGAACCCGCTTCCAAATTTTATGTGTCATCAAGCCCTCCAGGCAGCCAACTGAAGGTTGATTGCTTCGATGAGAATATTTTAAGTAACTTATTTAATTAGACTTTTAACTGGAGATTTCATTTTTAACAAGGAGAAACAAAGGTGATACAGCCAATAGTCATTAAAATAATAGCCTTGGAAATAATGAAAACCCAATGAAGAACAAAGCACCCAATTATTATTATTATTTTTTTTTTGTGAGGCAGTTGGGGTTAAGTGACTTGCCTAGGGTCATACAGCTAGTGTTCAAGTGTCTGAGGCCAAATTTGAACTCGGTCCTCCTGACTCCAGAGCTGGTGCTCTATCTGCTGCGCTACCTGGTTGCCCCAGCATCCAATTAATTTTAATCTTTCCCCCACAAATGTGTGGCTAACCCTATGCTGAGATTTTTCTGGGTTTTAATTTTCACCACACGTAAACTTCCCACTCGGGTTTTCTCTTAAATACATTTGTTAGCAGGAAGAGTGAGAGGAGACGGTACAAGCGGATTGACAAGGGATGTAACAGGTAACATGCAAATACACAGTTGTCTGGCAAAGGTAATTTGTCACGCTCCTTTCCTCTGCTGGAGATGACAAGTTATTTAAATTGCATCTAACAAGAGGCATCTTGGCAGTTGTGGAAACACAGACAGCTAAATCATTTATTGGGGGCTTTCTATGCACCGGGCACCGTGCTGAGAGTACAAATACAAACCCCAAGACAGGCCCTGCTCTCAAGGTGTTTACTTTCCTTTTAAGTTATTTTTTTTTTCAGTTCACAAACTCGCATCCTAATAGACAAAGACAACCCAAGGAGCAGCAGGAAGGTGGGAAGGTAAGAAGGCTAGGAGTAGGTGGAGGAGGATACAAGCCAGAGTCTAGAAGCGTGGGTGTGAATCCTGGCTGCTACTTACTAGCTTTATGACTATGGGTACAGAATTTAACTGCACAGAGCCTCAGTTTTCTTATCTGAAAAATGGGGCTAATAATATCTGCACCACTACTTCATGGGGCTGTGATGAAGAAAGTAGGTCAGTCATAAACTGAAAAGCCTCATGGTCCAGTAGAAAGAGCAGAGCCCTGGAATAAGAAGACCTGCATTTAAACAAAACACTGAGACTCACAACCTATGACATCCAAGGGAAGTCACCTCCTCAACTCGGGCATCTGCTTCCTCATCTATAAAATGAGGGACCTGGTGCCAGGCTGGCCTCCTCATCCTTTGCTTGTTCCAGATCCATGTGGCCCGATGATCTTCCAGGCTACCGCCCAGTTCTAAATCTACGATCCCTTGATGGTACTGTTAACTCTAAACCTGAACACTTTCTTATACTTGTCATCAGTTCTAATTATCTTCTGTACTAGAACCTTAACTTTGTCAGGGAAAGGGGATGGCAGGATGAGTATGTCAAAATCTAAGAAATGGTCATTCTCCAATCCTCCACTCCTTTTGATAATTCATTTGAAAAGGATGATCACCTTAAGGGGAAAAAATCTCAGATTCTTCTGTGATTCTACATAAGTAGTCCAGGTACAGGTTATTAAAGGCTATACCATTTGATCATACCAAATAAAGGAGGTACCAAGGTAGTATGAATACTGGACTGGGAGTCAGGACAACTTGAGTTCAAATCCTACTTGTGACCCTGGGCAAGTCACTTAATCTCTCTCTGACTCAAGTTTTCTCAACTGCAAAATAGAGCTAATAATAGCAATGACCTCACAGGGTTGTTTTAAGGATCAAATAAAATAACATGCATAATGCTTTGCAAACCTGAAAGTGCTATTATTATTATTATTATTATTATTATCATCATTATCATGATCATTACATAGAGTTCACTAGCCTTGGAATCAGGAACACCAATGTTTAAATATCACTTGTACTTAGCACCTAGCACACTGTCTGGGCACATGAGGTGCATAATGAATGGTTGTTGATCAATTACTAACTTTGTAACCCTGAGTAAGTGACTTACCCTCTCTTACCTCTCAAGCAATTCTCTAGGAGTCATTTACTCGGTGTTAAATGGGTTGAGGTCTACTTTAATAGAGGGAGGGTCCATAAGGTATTTCTTCATACAGAGGAAATCTCCAGTAACTTAGGGTTTAGTCATAAATGGGACCAGAAGAGATGAATAATAGTGGGCATTTCACTTGGAAGACAGATTGTGAAGAAAGAAGGAGCTCTGAAATCCATCAGAGTAGATTTGAATAAACCCACCTGTCTATAAACATGTTCACCTGCTCAGCAGTTCCCAAAGTGTTGGACTCATTTGGCAACATCTAAGCAATCTTGAATCTCGATGTCTTGAGCAAATAAGGACTAAGAGTAACTGCTGACTTTCATGTTTTATATTTTTATACTTTTATTCAAAGCCTAGCTTATCCACAGCCTGTGAAATTGCAAGGTTTAATGAAGAGAAAGAACACAAGATTCTAGAATTAAAAGAACTGGGTTCCCATCCCATTACTTCCTCTTACTAGCCTTATGATTTTGAGCAAATCCCTTACAGTCTCTGAGCCAGAGTTGCCTCAATAAAATGGGGATAAAAGACAATATTCATTACTTACATAACAGGATCATTGTGAGGACTGAATGGACTATGAACAGATTAATCCAACCTTCTCTTCCTCCTCTTTTCTTTGTCCCTCATTACTGCTTCATATCCCATCCATCCATTCGTCTATCCACCCATCCAGGCTATCTTGCCTTCACTTCAGCCATGCTGATTGCTATCCTAGACCAGTAACCTATGCATTGGCCCTCCAGAATCCAGACTCCCAATCCCTGGGAGAAATTAATGGATTCTGCTCTGGAATTCCTACTTGAGGGCTGAGCTGGCTTCATTGGTGATAAGGTAAGAATATCGACTGTTTTATAGATTAAATAATTCTCCCTGTGATTGTCCAAACCAAAACTCCCTTTCTTGGCCACCATTCTGAGGGCTGGGAAGGACAGTACCCAACATTTATCAAAGTGTCTGGTACATGATAAGTGCTTTTTTCATTCATTTGTTACTAGTCAGTTATTTCAACAGTGTAGGCACCTCCCAGCACAGAAATTCCCTCTACTACTGCATAATCCATCTAATTTAGAATCATAGAGAGCTGCCTGTGGACAATTAGAATTAAGCCATTTGTCCAGGGTGATACAGCCAAGATGTGTTGAAAGCAGGAACTGAACGCAGACATTCTGGATTTGAAGTATGGCCCTCTATCCACTACACCAGGCTACATCTAGTTTTATTATACCCACTAATTAGCTTGCCTAGCAAGTGTATCTGGACTGTGGAAGGGTTTGAGGACCACAAAATAACCTTCTTTTATGGATTACTTGGATAAAGGCGTCGCTGGAATATTTAACAAATACACAGATGATGTAAACATGGATAGAAAGATAATAAATTGGATGACTGAATCAGGATACAGAAATATTTTCGGAGGCTAGAACACTGGGCCAGGTCTAATACGGTAAAATCTAATAGAGATAAATGTAAAGTGTTACATTGGGTCCAAAAAATCAATTACATGAATACAAAACAGATGAGACATGGCTGGATATTAGTTTATCTGAAAAATATTTGGGCTTTTTCCTTTTGGGGGAGGAGGGACTGTACTCTATGGATAAACCAACAGTATGATAAGATAGCAAAACCAAACCCTTAATATATTGTTGGCAGAGTTTCCAGGAACAAGGAGGCAGGAATCTTGCCGTACTCTTCACTAGTCAGAATCCACCTGGTGTAGTTCTTCTTTAGTTCTGGGGGCCATATTCTAGGAAGGACTGATAATTGACAGTGTGTCAATGGCGGGGGGGGGGGGGGGGGGGGGGCAACTCAGAATGATGAATAGCCTTGAGATTATATGACTATAACGTGAAGCAGCTGAGGATGGACAGCCTGGGGAAGAGAAGCCTCAGGCTGACTCCAAGTATTTGAAGGGCTATCAAGTAGAAGAGTGATTGTTCTTGTTCAAGGGGTCCTGCAGGGAACACGTAAGATTGGAAGGGTGGGAGAAGTCCCGACGAGGCAAATTTCTGGTCCAAAAAAAATTCCTAACAATTTAAGCCATTTCAAAATGTAATGAGCTGATTTAAGAAGAGAGAATACTTTGAAAAGGTCAAGTCAAGGAGCATTGATTAATCTGTCATGTTCTAGTTATTACCTAATGAACCTATTATGTTCTAATCCATTATGTTCTAGATATGGTGCTAAGCACTAGGGATACAAAGGGAAACATTATCTCTGCCTTCAAGGAGCTCCCAATCTCACGAGGGGAGAGAACATACAAATGCCAATGTGCACACAAGGCATATATAGAAAAATCTCAGAGAAGACACCGGCATCGAGGGGGATCAGGAAAGGCTTCTTGGGACTTGAGCCGAGTTGGGAACGAAGTCAGAGGAGCCAGGGAGCAGAAGAGAATTCTAGGCCCGGGGCGTAAGGCAGGGAGCCAGGAATGGGGATGTTCTGTGAAGACACCAGCAAGGCCAGAGTCACTGGGTCACAGAGTCCATGGAGGAGAATACACTGTAATAAGAAGACAGGCTGAGTGGTCACTTGCTAGATATTCTCAATGGCTTTTTTCCTTTCTCTTATTGGTTGCACTGTATTGTGTGGCTCCTGAAACAGTTTCTAATTCTACAATTTTGTGAACTCCTAGCCCAGGCCACCCCTCAGTGGAGAGGATTTCTCGTTTCTCATTCCTGTGCTTCTGCCCTGTTGTGTGGGAAGCTAAACTATTTTGCTCAGAAGGGCATTCTCCCTACTCTGGGATTAAAGATGCCTCATTTCGTATGACTCTTCTTTCAGAAAGCCAGTCTTGCATAGTGGAGTTCCCACAGTTAAAATTTTATAAAGTACTTAATCTCTACTGAATCATGTCAACTCTCTTTAGGAAATAATGAAGGCACTTCAAAAAATGAATTGGCATAATCTTCAGGAAAGAAGAAAAAGCTATTAGTAATAATAATTCACGCAAGTTAACTTGGACTAGATAAAAATGTACTTGATACAGTCTAGCCATCAGAGGCAGTGTGGCATGAAGGACAGTGCTGGATTTGGAGGTCAGGAAAACCTGGGTTCAAATCTAACTTAGGTGGCACAGTGAATGGAACACCTCGCCTGTAGTCAGGAAGACGTGAGTTCAAATTTGAACTCAGACACTTACTAGCTGTGTGACCTTGGGCAAGTCACTTAACCCTGTTTGCCTTAGCTTCCTCATCTGTAAAATAAGCTGGAGAAGGAAATAGTAAACCACTCCAGTATCTTTGCCAAGAAAACTCCAAATGGGGTCACAAAGAGTCGGATAATAACAAAAGATGAAGATGCTCAGCCCCAGAGGTTGAGGGAGGCTCAAGGTTTGAGGCTCAGAGTTAACAAGTGGCAGAGGTGGGATCAGAATCCAGGCCTGCTGGTTCTCTGGGTCCTCACTCAGCTTCCTTTCTGATGAACAGAGAGGCAGGTCCTTCCTTTCTTGCTGGGAACACCAGAGCAGCTGATAGCATCCCTCTGGTTCTCTTTTCTGGTAGCCCCATGGGACAAGAAAACTTGGCAGACCAAGTTTTAAAACTCTGCTTATCAGAGGAGGCACTAGAGAAGTCATAGGGGATGTTAAGGACCTGCTTTTCTGCTCCCAGCCTCACACTGTAAAAGGCAGAGAGAGTAATAAATTCTAGACTTGCCTTGATATTTTCATCTTTCTAAAGGTAAAGGAAACATCAGGAGGACTGGATTCTGGACATAATTTGGACCCATGAGAAGTAACTGATTACTGAGGCAGAAATAACAGGAATCCTGAGTGGAAGAGACAGCACAATCTTGGGGGACCTGATATATAAGGGGAGGAAAAAAAGCCAGCATAGGAAGCTCATCTTCTCAGCCATCCTTGTCAATATATGATTCAACAAGCAAGCTGAATGTGGAACAGTGGGCTGAATAACTCCTCAAGTCAAACAAGTGGGTCCTGTTGGGTCATATTGGCTGGGCTGATGAGATATGTTCCTATTAGGTAAGGATAGAGTGAGATACCCTTGATTCAGAAGTACGTGGAATAAGCTGAAGATATGAATTTGAAGTGTATGAAGAGGTCAGAGTGGATGGAGTGACACTAATAGCTTTGGAGGAGAGAAGACCCGCCTCTGATATACACAAGCTTTGTCCTCAGGCATCTGTCTAGCAATGGATGGGGCCACTCTTTAAGACTAAGTTACAGGTGAGTTGTCAAACTCCGTGGTGGGAGGAGTTTCTTCATTGGCAGTTCCCCAGAGCAAGAACATCACAGGTGTGAACTAGCGAACTAGCTGTGTGACCTTGGGCAAGTACACGTGCGCGCGCACACACACACATCAAAGGAGGAAGAATACCTGAAAACTGACTTATTCTTTTTAACAGGAGGGCTCTCTCTGCTTGTAAATCAAACTCCATTTACCTACTTCATTGTTGTTAAGTCCTTTCAGACATGTCTGACTCTCCCTGGCCCCATTTGGAGTTTTCTTGGCAAAGATACTGGAGTGATTTGCCATGTCCTTCTCCAGCTCATTTGACAGATGAGGAAACTGAGGCAAACAGGGTGAAGTGACTTACCCAGGGTCACACAGCTAGTAAGTGTCTGAGGCCAGATTTGAACTGAGGTCCTCCTGACTCCAGGAGCGGTGTGCTATCCATTACGGTGTCACCTAGCTGCCCCTCTTTTTCCTACTCATAAAATGGAACAGATGACTTCTGCTTCGGACAAATCAAATACCTCTTTTTGTCCCAAATCTGAACGTCTCAGACTTGGCCTCTGGGTGTTTCCAGGCTCTGGAGACACAAAACCAAAACCAAAACCAATCAGTGCCCTCCAAGAGTTAACCCAGTTTGGTAGCCATGGTCACCCTCATCATGAGATCTTGGACAGCAGCTTCTATGGTTGTGAGGCTGACTCGATGCATTGAAGTGAGGTCATTCTACCCGATAGCACCTTTCTGCAGAGCGTTTTATACAAGCTTATCATGTAGGGGCAACATCTTAAAATTAGACACAAGATAATGGAGGGATACAATGGATGAGCGACTTGGGTAAGGTGGTTTCAAAAGCACTAACTCACAGAGAGCAGGTTAGCTATTGGGTCTCCTGACACCCGGGGCAGAGGTTTCTCCTTTTGACTAATTGGTCTTAATCTCTGAAGAATGGCTCCATAAACAACATGAACACTGAACAGAAACCCCAGCTCCTGCAAAAACTCGAGCCTCGGACTGCATCATTTGCTTAATTTCCATAACAACCTCAAACTTTCTTGAACTCATCTGGGTCTCCCCCACAGCACAAATCGATAAAAACAACCAGCATCCTTTTGGAGGCCAATAAAGAACAAACAAAAGTAATAAAACAAGTGTTTTGAGATAGTTTGCAGTCGCTGAGGGCAGAAAAATGAACCATTCAGTCGGATCTGAATGAACCCCAACCTCCCTCTCCTTTCCTGAGGGATTTCTCTAAAGCCTTGAGATCAATAAAAATAAACCCAGGCTGAAGAGGCAAGACTGCCAAACGCACCTCCTGGATGATTTGATTGGTCTACGTACCTGCTCTGTGTGTTTGCAGAGTTAAATAGGAATGCTTTGCTGACGGCAACAGCAAAAATGTGCCTTTAATATGTGAATGATCCTCGGCTTAAAATGAAGAGATTCATGCCCAGGATAGGCAGGGGAAAGAACTCGGCCCAGGCATGGATCGGAAAAACAGGGTTCAAATCCCACTGGGGACACTGTCTGAGTGGCCTTGGGCAAATCACTCGATTTCCCCGGGTCTCAGTTTTCTCAAATGGAGAATGAAGGGGTTGGACCAGAAGACTTCAAAGACCCCTTCAGGTTCTAAATCTGCGGTTCTAGGGTTTTCAAGTGAACAGTCTGTCTCTAGTGTACCCCTCCCTCCATCTCCTTTTCATCACCAACTAAACTCTTCAAAGTACTCTGCAGCTGTCATGATGTTCTGAAGCTAAGCAGAGCGTCTTCCATTTGCTTCTGTCCTCAGGCTCAGGACTGTTGACTACTGTTGACTATATCCCTCAGACCTATGCTCAGGACTGTTCTATCCCCATCCCCATTAAATCTTCACTTCCCCAAATCTAGGCATCTAAACAATGACCCGATACATTTACTTGTATTAAGTCATTAGTGACTAAATGCATTACTCTTTTTCGATGTCTCCATTCTCCTGTCTGCTGATTCAAAAGATCACAGACCGAGACCTGGACCTCAGAGTTTATAGATTCCATCTCTCTCATTTTACAAAGGGGTAAACTGAGGCCCAAAGACATAACCAGATACATACATATTTCGGCCAGCTAATCTGTAATAAAAATATCAGTCCTGCCCCTGATACAAGTTTGCAGCATGCCTTTCCCACAGAAACACACAGAGGAAGCCAGCTATTGAGAGGCAGTGCTGTCTAATGAGTAGAGAGCTAGTCTCAGCTAGACCTGGGTTGAATCCTGCATTGTCTCAACCTTGGGGTTGCTGTTTAGCTTCTCACCAGCCGAGGCAGCCCCCTAAGCCTCTTGTGGAGTACATACCAATCTGTGCTGGCCTCTATCCCAATGACAGGTCCGCACCAATATGGCCACACTTCCTGACTCCTTTCTAAGTGCAGTAAGAATGCATTAAGTGCATTGCTTTCCTTTCCTCCTCCTTCTCCCTCCTTCTCAGCTTTCTTTCTCCCACCCCCTTCCCCCTCTCCTTTTTCTCTCTTTCTCCACCCCGACATGTCGGTCATTTTGATGACTTCCTAGATGCATCCATGGCTCTGTGATCTCATCGTTATGAGCACTCTTTCCAGTGGTGCAGATTGCAAGCTCCCATATCACGTCTTGTCATCTCATGCACTTCTCAGCTAAGCCATTCCCCAGGTTCTCCACAGAAGACTCACCCAGTGTGCCGAGCCTTGTCCTTAGTCCTGGTAAGACTTCCAGGGCAGCCCTGCATTATACCCAGGGTGTGGACTTCATCCCTTGCTCTTCCTGCCCAAAGGCAGGCTCTCTTTTTTCCTATCCCCGTGTGTGTCTGAGCTAATGTCATTGACTGCACCTTTCCCTTGGTGATCTGCTAGAGAGGGGCAATATGGAGTCAGGAATATCTGGGTTCCAATCCTGCATTCGACAGAATTATAGCATCATAGACTTAGAGTATTCCAACAGAAATGGCTTCCTTTCTAATCCAATGTATCTTATTTTATTCATTTAACAACATTATTCAAAGAAGAGTTCATGTGCTTCACCAGACTGCCAAAGGGTTCCAAGACACAAAAACACCTAAAAACACATGTTGTAGTTTGACACCCCCCATTTTACAGATGAAGAAAGTGAGGCTGATGGAAGTTACATGACTTGCCCAAAGGCACACAGTAGTAAGTGATAGAAGTGGGATTTCAACACTAATTCTTGGATTCCAGATCCAGGACTCTGTCTGCCATTCCATACTGCCTCTCTTACTTGATACCTATTTGGCTATTGACAAAAGTCACTCAACTTTGCTCATCTTCAGTTTTCTCATCTGTAAAATGGGAATAATAATAGCACCTTACTCATGTGGTTGTTAGGAGGACCAAATGAAGCATCCTATGTAAAATGCTTTGCAAACTCTAAAGGGAACTATGGAATTGTGAACTATTACTACTACTCCCCTCTACCCTTACACCATTACTGCTCCTACTGATGGTCAACATGACGCTTTGCCATTCCCTTGGGGGCTCCTGCCATTTTGGTTCTTCTGAGGTCCTGGTATTCCACAATTTGCAGCCTTATAGCCCAATACCAGTGAATGGACATATGAATGAAAAAGCATTTATTAGGCACTTACTATGTGCCAAGCACGTGGTTTAAAAAGATGAGCTGTTTCAGCAGTGAGCAGCTCACGATCAGTGAAACTCTGGGCAATTTCCCAAATGTGACCTGGCTTGATTTCGTCTTCCTGTCTAATTCTGGGCTCAGGTTTTGGTCCATCTGCAATGCCTGTCAGAGGTCCATAGACTGATAAGCACAATGAGGCAATTGAGAAGGATTTTGATGGAGGATTTATAATTAGGTTGGAGAAAAAGGCTGGATTGCCTTTTGGAAACTGTAGATCCCCAAGCCTCTATCTTAAACAAAGGCTTATCTTTTTACTGTGGGTAATCTTCTGCTGATGGTGGAAGGATGCTGTTCATGGAATACCAGGTTCTCTGAAGAATTCAACTTGAGGGTCACTCAAAGGGCAACAGAGAGGAGGATGGTGGGCGTGGGCAGACCACAACCTGCTGCAAAGGAGGAATTATTCTGAAATGGTTTGGAGGAGAATGTCTTTGGAGAAATGTCCAACCAGAAAAAAAATGATGGGCTGGTCACATAGCCAGGGCAAGAACAACCAGTGGGCAGCCTACAAACTCCTCTGGTAATTATACAATGTGCAGAGAGTACAAGGAAGGCCCTAATATATTGGGAGGGTCCTCAATGACAAATTTATGGGAGGACATGGATAAGATTTGGTAGGTCTCTGCCCGGATGGTGAGCCAACTATAGGAAGGAGTTCACACTTTGAGATCAGGGTTCCATTGGAGTATCACAGCAAGAACAGGGAAGGAGAAGAAGAGGGAGGGGAGAGGAAAGAAAGGGAGATAGAGAGGCAGCACTGGTGCAATAGATAGAAAGCTGACCTTAGAACCTGAAACACCTGGATTCTAATTGTGCCTTTGACACACACTGGCTGTGTGGCCCTGGGTAAGTCACTTAACCTCTCAACACTCTAGGAAACTTTCTAAGAATACATGTTGCAGAGAAGGTGGCAATGTACATGGATAGGGAGAGTTTCCTTATTTGGGAGTTCTCTATACCAGTCAAATGTGCAGCAATGTGTAAGCGTGTATGAAATTCAGCACTGGATCATTTGGAAAAATTGGTCCTCCAGAAAACATATAAACATGTAAACATACAATGTATAGGATACACGCACACTCACACACCCTCAACTTCAATTAGAATTAAGATCTACTTGTCCATATATTTAATGTATTTTTATATACTGTGTGTATGTGTGTATATCTATATCCAGAGTATACATAGCTCATCTATGTACATATGCAAATTCTCATATTGTGTGTGTATATATACCACATGTATATACACACATACATACACAAATATACGTGCATATGCACATATACATGTATGTGTGTGTGTGTGTGTGTGTGTGTGTGTGTGTGTACTTTCCTGGACCTGTGCTCTTACTGGTGCTGGGAACTCCCAGTGAGAAAACCCTGGCTATCAAGGAGATCAACAATGTTCTGTCACACAGGGGAAGTCAACCCTTTGACTCCTCTTTAATTGCTACTGGACCCTACTCCCCACAGAGATGACTCCAAACCTTTTCTTCTCTCCTCAAAGCACCCACAACTCCCCCTGTCCTTTCTCGCAGTTAAAAGTTTCATTTAATACTTTATTAAAAACAGAGAGACCATTCTTGGTGAGTTCCCTCACCTTCCCTTCCCTACAAGTCAAAATCTCTTGACATCGTCCCTTCTCTTCGTATTAACTCTAGTCTCTGATGAAGAAATAACTGTTCTTGCCAAAGCCAACCTCTTTACCTGCTCCCCCCTGATCTCCCATCCTCTCATCCCCCCCATGTTTCTCATCTGATCATTTCATCAATCATTGCTCCTATTTCCCAGTTCCTTCCTCGCTCTTCACAGGCTCACCCAAGTTTCCCCGATTCTGGAAAAAAAACAAACACCCTCAATCAACCCCACCATTCCCTGAAGCCATCGCCTTGTATCACTCTTCTCTCTCAGGCGAGCTCCCAGGAAAAGCAGTCTACACTCAACACAATCCTTTGCTGCTTTCTCCTCAGCCCTTTGCAGTCTGCTCCTGACTTTCAGCAGTTTGACTATCACCTTCAGGCAGACAAATCCCCAATCTATGCATTCATCCTTAGCCTTTGCTAACTTAGATGTTTCAAATTGAATGCCCCACAGACATCTCAAACTCAACACACCAAAAATTGAGTTCATTATGTCTCCCCACAAATTCATCCCTTTTCTAAGTCTATATATTTTGAAGGTACCACTGTTCTAGTCAGTCACCCAGGTTCACAAGGGTGGTGCCCATATTGACTCTTCATTCTCCCCAATCCATCTAACTAATTGGTTGCCAAATCTTGTCACGTCTACCTCTAGCTCATCTCTTCCGACATCTTTTTCTCTACTCATACAGACACATTCTTAGTTAAGACCCCCATGACTTCTCTCCCCAGACTATTGCAATGGGCTCCTAATTGATCCCCCACTCTAATCCTTCCAGAGTGATATCTTTCTTTCCTTTTTTTTTTTTTTGGCAAGGCAGTTGGGGTTAAGTGACTTGCCCAGGGTCACACAGCTGGTGTCATGTGTTTGGTCTGAGGCCAGATTTTGAACTCAGGTCCTCCTGACTTCAGGGCCGGTGCTCTATCCACTGCGCCACCTAGCTGCCCCCAGAGTGATGTTCTTAAAGGACAATTCTGATTCCATCATCCTTCTTTTTGCCCAGGGTCACTCCGCTCATGTGTCAAACTGAGTTGTGTCTGTGTTTATGTCTGTCTCTCTCCTTGTCTTCCTCTCTCCTTCTCCTTCTTTTGCTCTCCCCCTTTCCACTTCCTTCTCTCTCTTTGTATGTATACATGTATACATATATACACATACATATAAAGACATATATGTGTGTACATGTGCCTGTCTGTCTCTGTTTTAATTGTAAGGGGCACCTAGGTAATGCAGTGGTTAGAGTGCCAGGCCTGGAGTCAAGAAAATCTGAGTTCAAATCTGGCCTCAGACACTTATTAGCTGTGTGACCCTGGGCAAGTCACTTAACCCTGTTTGCCTCAGTTTCCTCATCTGTAAAATGAGCTGGAGAAGGAAATGACAAACTACTCCAATATCCTTGCCAAGAAAACCCCAAACAGGGTCACAAACAGTCAGACATGACTGAAATGAGTAAATGACATCTTAATATAGATGAGAAGCAATATGGTGCATGCAATAGATAGAAAGCTCTCTTCAGAGCTAGGAAAACCTGAGTTCAGTCTTGCATGTGATCCTTAGTGCCCAGACCAGATCACATTTGGGAAATTGCCCAGGATTTCAGATATCCCAACAAATACCTTTACTCCCACTGCCCTAGGTATCTAGGTGGCAGAGAGGATAGAGCACTGAATTGGGAGCCAGGGAGACCCACCTCTGAATCCTTCCTCAGGCACTGATCATCTGTGTGACCCGGGTTAAGTCATTTAACCTCTGTTTGCCTCAGTTTCCTCATCTGCAAAACTGGGATGATAATAGCACCTCCCTCACGGGGTTATTGTGAGGATCACATGAGATGCATATGTAAAGCATCTTGTAAACTTGTAAGTGCTATATAAATATTAGCTATTGTTATTACGGTTGTTAGATAACTAAGTCTGGGTTGCAGAACAGGTGTCAACCTGCATTTTTGGAGGGAATTTCCTCACCTGGAAGTCCCCAATATCAATGAAATCCCAGGTCTAGTCCTTATCCCTATCTTGTCCCTAGTACTAGGGCAATCCCACACACAGTAGGGCCTACATAAGTGCTTCTTTGACTCCAAGCAGAAAAGGAAGTAGACACCTCATTCAATGAACATGAGGCTTAACAGGTTGAAGACTTGGGTGTCGCACTTGTACCCATGAAATATTAAAAGAGGCGAAGAAAGGTTTCTAGTGGATGAGGTGGATTCTATGGGGAGCATTTTCAGCAAAATCCAGCTCAAAGCTGAAGAAGATGTGAAAACTTGGCATGGTTACAAGCTGCATTGGTAGAGAGAAATACAAGGATCTAGGACATTTCAGGTACAGTGAAAGAAGTGTGTCCATGTGCTGGTGTACAAAATATTCGACATAATTCCTTTAATTCTAAAAGATCTATGATTCCATCCAAGTGAGTTCTTCATTCATGGATGAAGATCACTACTCCTCCACACTTTATTAGGTTCTATGGCCAAAATAGTTCATCACCAGTGATGGCATCATCCAAGTGGTAATGGGCCTCTCTGAACTTGGCTAATCTGCTTGGGACTCAAAGAGTATATGCTGTATATACACAGAGTCTGTTTCCAATACCTCCTAAACCTCCCTAGCTCTGAATCTACGTCTTTTCTGAATGAATGGGGCTAAAGGCCAAGCCCTCTGTGAAATGCTGACACATACTGTGGCAGCCTCAGGTCCCGCCCGTGTGATGGCAAGGCTGGACAGTAGGATCTCCACGGAGGAAAAGACGACCTAGGCTTTGGTGGGGAAACGCCTGCAGTACACACCCACAGTGTTCTTGTTTCTGACATTTCCATTAAGGAGTTGTCAATCTTGACAAAAGGTTCCCAATCTCTTTGCTTTGCCTTTTTGACTGTTTTCCACTAAAAGAAAAGAAAGAAAGAAAAAGTGGCACAATGGAAAGGCGAGAGGCTGATAATAGGAAAGCCAGAGCTTTGCAAATGTGAGAGAAGCACAAGAGGTCTGTCTGCCATTAGCATAATGGTGTCCTTGGATGGTAATTCAGCCCTGATGTAATTCTTGGGAAAAGATAGAGAAGCTGTCTCCTGGGTCACACACCACTCTATGACATTTGCTTCCTTTTGCCTATCTGTAGAAAAAGCACCCACCACGGGATTTGCTCTAAGTAATCACTACCCACAGTATCATTTCCAATGACATTTCAAATATGAAGGGCAGTCGTATATAATCGGAAAAACACTGAAGAACGAGAAAGGCAAATGGAGAATAAGTGGATTCTTAAAACTGACCAGGTCCTTGTCACTGGCCTTGACGGAAGTTTAATTTCTAAAAAGACGTGCTCAGAGCTGCTGATGTCATCATTGCCATCATGTCCATCTCAGTTTCATCCACTTTGAATTCAGGCATAACCAGACACTATTAACAACTCACACAGAGCATTTCTAATTATATTCATGAAACAGAGTATTTATTGTTGGTGGCATATTTCTAATGCCTCTATATTAACCTCATAACAGTATGAGAAACAGAATGGCATAGAGATTATAGAGTCAGCCTCAGAACCAGGAAGACCTGAGTTCAAATCTCACCTTTGACACCCACTGACTATGTGACCCTGGCCTGATACCAATTAACCAACTACATCTGGGAGGAACCAGTTAGTCCAATGAGTTCAGTCAGTTGACAAGAAGCAAGACAAAGTGGATAGAGACATGTCCTTGGGGTCCATAGAACTTGAGCTAGAGTCCCACTGCTGGCACCTAGATTGGCTGTGTGACCTTGGGCACACTCTGGGGGGCGCCTACCTCTCAATGCTTCAGGCAGATCTCTAGGGTGATAAGGTGCTCCTGGGCTGGAGCCAATTTGCATTAATAGGGAGTTTTCTTGCCAGGACCTCTCCACACTGATGGAACAACACATTGCTGCCTCCTTTCCCCTTCCCCTACCGTACACACAAAGCTCAATTAACTGAAGGTCATCAGTGATTTCCTCAGTTGCCAAATCCACTGAGCTTTCCTCAGGCTCTCATTCTTGTTCTTTAGTGGGTCAGCCTCATCTTCCTGACAGTCTCTACTCCTCTGGCTTCAGTGATACCAAACAATGATTTCTCCGAGGCAGGTGACTCCCAAACCTGAATCTTTAGCCCCAACTTCTCCCCAGAGCCTGAGTCTAATATTTCCAGACTCTGATTCAACAGATGGACCTGTATGTCCCACTAAGCAGTTAAACTCATGTCTAGAACTCAAATCATTCTTACAAATCCTTCCCTTCCTCCTAAAACCCTTATTCTGCCAATGGGCATTTTCTCCATCAGCCTGACTTGCCCCTTCAGTTACCTTGGAGTCTTCCCTCTCCATCCCAATTTCCAGTTAGTTATTAAATACTGCTGCTTCTACCACTGAAATATCACTTGCACCTAAAGGGGAAGGGAATACGCATTTATATCGCACTGACTATGAGCTAGGCACTGTGCTACGATCTTTAGATAGTAACTACAGTTATCTCTTCCACATTGCAGGGGTTAAGGGTATGTCACCCCAAAATCTGGAAAACTGATGTAAAATTTCTTAGCTCTCCCTTTGTACCAGAGAAGTAGTCTGAATTCTTTCCTTTTCTTTCACAGGGTGTTTACAGTGTCTTATTGTAAAATTTGGGTTGATATTATATAACACTATACATACATTTGATGCATTTCTGCGTTTCTAAACTTCTTCTATGTTGTCTGCTGATTTTGCATGTTTTCTGCAGCTTCTGCAAAACTCCCCCCAAATTCCCATTTAATTTCTTTTGTTGACCTGAGATACACCAAAATCGTGATGGGGAAAGTCACAATGTGGAAAGGAGAATGGCACTGCTGCTATCACTCCAGTGAACAGTACAACTACTCTCTGAAAGTGCTCTGCAGGCAGAGGGCCTTGGCTCTGCTGGTACCTTGGATGGCGAGTTACCTGCATGACTTTTAATGAATCTCTTCTCCTTGGGTTTCTGTTTCCTGAGTCCATATAAAAGGGGGAATGGGTTGGATTAGATGTTCTCTGGGCTCCTTTGTAGCACCAGCTGTATGATCCTATCACTCCTGGGTCTCAGTTTCCCCACATATAGAATGGATGGGTTAGACTAGATGACCTCTGAAGCCTGGCTCTAGGACCTTAGGAAACTCTGCCTAAGTTATATTTTAAAGCACAGGCCCAGTGAGGTTACACCCGAGGTGACATTCCTTATGATCTAATAAGAAAAAAAGTGTGATCCCCTTAGCATGCCATTCATGGGAAAATTATAACTTAACTTAAAGTTTTATTTTAAAGTGACTCCCCATGCTGCTTAGCATCTTTCTGCTTCAGTTTCTTGAAATATAAAGTGAGGGAAAAATAATAGCACCTGCACTCCCCCCCCCCCAAAGTTGTTAGGATCAAATGAGATGCGATCTGTAAAGTGCTTAGTACAATACCTGGCACACAGTAGGTGCTTAACCACCACTCGTTTTCTTCCTTCTTTCCTCACCATGTAACAACACTAATAATTAGTACTGATATAGGACCTTGCATATATTATCTCATTTTGTCCTCACAACAACCTGGGAGGGAGGTACTATTATTATCCCCATTTTACAGATGAAACTGACTCCATGCCTTTTCTTACTCCATTCCCTCTGGCGCAGGTGAGGTCCCTGCCAATCCAGAGCTGAAAAGGGTAAGACCCTAAGTCTTGTCCAATTCCTGCTTTTTGTAGTTAAGAGATGAAGCCCAGAGTTTGGGTGACTCAGTCAAAGTCACCTTCAGTGGTGTTCAAGGGAGGCTCTGAGTTATGGAAGGCCTTAAATAGTAGGCTGATTTTGGGGGGGGTTTATCTGGTTGGCAACGGGGAGCCATTTAAGGCTTAAGGGGTAAAATGATCAGATCCACACACAAGAATGCTAGTGTCGTGAAGGATGTATCAGAGAGCCAAAAGACCAGTCCTGTAGTTCAGATGGGTAAGAATGGAGGTTTATTTTAGGGTAATGGCAGTGGAGAAAGGAAAGGACAGAAGAAAGAAATTTTTCAGAGGTCGGATCAACAGGATTTAGTTGTAGGAAGTAAAGGTGAACCAGCTAATGTAATGTAATCTAATCTCTGAGAACTCAGGCCTCTATCTTCCTGGTGGCCTACACCATATTGCCTCTTCTCTCACTCAGGTCATATTCCTTTCCTCATTGGGAGACTGGATTCAGGAAAATGACCTTTAAGGTCCCTCCCAGCTCCAGAGCTATGAGCCTGTGACCATCACACATTTTTAGAGACAGTTTCTATATTTAAAGGAAGTCACGCAAAACTTTGCAGATTTGAGGGAAGAGGGTCCCAGGAATGTTGTGGTTAATATCATTTGCTATTGATGGAGACAGAGGCTGAAACAATGACCCCCGAGAAAGAAGTGGGGAGTGGGAAGCATCCTCCCTACCCATTTATTTATCAGCTACATTTCCTGGGTAATACAATAGAGCTTCAGAACACATGGGATTCAAGTGAGACACCAGGCCACAATCTGCATGTTAATCTGAATCAAGAAGATTTAGTAACAACGTTATTATTTGTCTCAGAAACCTCAAGATTAGCAAGTGAGACATGACCAGACTTCAAATGAAGAGTGATAAAAATTTCAGTTTTCTTGATGGCTTTTTATTTTCCTTTAGAAAAATTCTCCCAGTCTCTGATCTTGAAGTTGAAAGTTAAGCCTCCCTTGATTCCCACTGTCAGCTCCTGGAGGCTTAACCAAGCTGAACCAACAGGCACGTTAGCCCCGGGCACCAGGTTTAGTGGGTGCTGACACCATGTTTGGTTCTTTGGCCCTTGCTCTGCTTCTCATGGTCTCAAGCGAGTGTGTCTTTGTCTTTCCACCAAGGGGGTAGAGTCCTGTTTTCCTTGACCTCAACTGAGGGTATGTGTGTGTGTTTGTTTCTTTCTCTTCCTTTCTTTTCTTTCTTTCTTTCTTTCTTTCTTTCTTTCTTTCTTTCTTTCTTTCTTTCTTTCTTTCTTTCTTTCTTTCTTTCTTTCTTTCTTTCTTTCCTTCCTTCCTTCCTTCCTTCCTTCCTTCCTTCCTTCCTTCCTTCCTTCCTTCCTTCCTTCCTTCTTAGCTTTTCTTTCTTTTCTACACACACATATCTATATACACACAGACATACATGTATATATATGTTCTTTTATGTACATATATTTAAATTTAATTTACTTACCCAAGTTATCAAAATTCCTGGGTATATTCTGCTTCCACTTGACTGGGGCAAGGATTCTGATTTGTATTTGTTAGAGCTTTTAGTGATCCATTTGAATATTCAAGGAGTCATTCCCCTCTCAGCCCACAGAAACCTGAGTGGAGGATTTTCAGGGGCTGCCTCCATTCCCTTCCCTTCCATCGGTGTCTCATGAGCATCTCACATTGTGATGCACACAGTCTGTTCTCTGGCTTTCTCCTCCCTGTTTATCCCCATACCATCTTCCCCTGTGTCTAATTAACTTTCTATTCCCCAAACATTCCCCCATGAGGTCAATGTGAGCAGTCTCTTGGTTGCTCTGATCCTGAATTATTCATCCCCCAGAAGGGAAGGGACTGGATCATTAGTCACTTGTAGTCTATTGGCTGCTCCAGTCAATCACTGCTCCTGGTACCATCTTTACCTCTGGAGCAAAAGCATCAGGGGGTCTCGAGTCTTCAGTGAAGGGGGAGACTGTGCCCAAGGGTGCACATAGGGCACCCTTGATTTAGTCCAGAGGAAAGATTTTTCTCTGGTGGCTTATGTTCTCTGAAAGGCTTTCCATTCACGCTCCTCGCCCTGCCATGCCCCTGAAGCATCTTCTTATCTCAGAAGCTTCAGAGTTTGCCTTTTCTCTCATTCTTCCTAGTCTTAGTTATAAGATCATAGATTTAGAACTCAGAAAGGACCTCTGAGTCATCGAGTTGAATCCCTTCATTTTACAGACTAGAGGAAGCAACTTGGGATCCTAGATCTGGACCTGGAAAAGACCTTGGAAGCCAACCCCTTAATTTTACAGATGAGGAAAGTGAGGCCCAGAAAGAAGAATCAGTTTAAGGTCACAGATCTCGATGAGGAGTTCTTAACTTGTTTTGTGTTGTGGCTCCCCTTGGCAGTGTCTGGTGAAGCCTAGAGACCCCTTCTCATGGTTTTAAATATATAAAATAACATATATGGGATTCCAAAGGTAATCTATGGCACTGATATACAGTTTTCAAAATATTAAAAAACAAGTTCACAGGTCCCCTAAAATCAAAAGTTTAACCAACACCCTCATTTTACAGATGAGGAAACTGAGGCCCAGAGAGGTCAATGACTTGCCCAGGTCACCTGGGGTTCAGAGAGAACAATCAGCTGAGGAACACAGACCTAGAGTGAGACGGGACCTCAAAGGTCGCCCAGTCAAACCTCCTCATTTTACTCTGGAAGAAACTTCTAAGTTTGAGTGACTCGCCCCAAGTCACACTGGTAGAATTTGAACCCAAGTCCTCTGACTCCAGAGCATGCTCTTCTGACAGGGCCACACTGCCTCAGGACTCTGCTAGAACCATTCCCTCTGAATTCAGGAAAGTTAAAGTTTCAATGCACAGCGGTTCCAGTTGATTGAAAGCTAGCCTCCCAGGTCTGGTGGTGAATACCCATAGTCCCTGATAATTGAGGAGGAGGTTGAGGCTGGTGAGATCTTGAGCTTGAGAGGTCTAAGCAGCAGTAGGTTAAGCTTACTGGGTGTCCACACTAAGTCCCACCCGAATATGGCGAGCCTCTAGCAGCAGAAGGTCACCAGACTGACCAAGAAGGGGTGAATAGGCCCCAGTCAGAAAGACAGCAGGCCAAGGCTCCCAGACTGGCCAGTGCTAGCATCAGGCTCATGACTGGCTGCTGCACTTCCAGCCTGGACAAGGAAGAGAGAGCCAATCTCGAAAACTTTTTTTTTTAATAAAAATAAAAAATTGAGCTAGTCTCCATCTTGCCCTGTCTCCCACCCCACCAAGCTCTAGGGGAGGGGAAGGCTCTGCCCGAGCTCATGGACATGCTTTTAACCAGAAACACTCACTGATGGATCCTTTGCTGACTGAAAGGGGCAGTGTAGCAGTCGTTTTCCTCCAGGTCGGGCAGTGTCTCCTTGTCCAGTCTCATAGGCTTTCTAGGTAACCATCCTCGAAACCTGCTTATTTGTTTATCGATCCTGTGGTACATGGGAGGCAAGATCAGACAGGAAAGTCCATCAGCATGGCCCTGGGATTCCTCAGTGAAGTCACAGAGGCTCAGTCAGACTAGACTATATCTGAAACACAGACGCCCACCCCCATTCCCCCAGGATGACCCAAGGCGGCGAGATCCACACAGCAGCCTCTGACCTGCTCTGAATGCTAGCCCTTCTAATAGGCAACTTGTGATTCCAGCTACATAGTACCTCAGGCCTTTCACGGCACACAGCCTAAAACAATCTCATTTTATGCCTGGAATCTGCCCGTATTCCCATTCTGTGGGCATCTCTGATGAAAATTCAGCATGGGAAATTAATGATATACCACAAAGAGGACAATGACCACGAAATAACTGCTGGTGTGGCATTGGAAACAGAATACTATAGCAACAGGATATCCTGACCATGGGATGTCAGGGCAATATAATATCCTGGCAACAGAACATTGTGCAAATGGAATAGAATGTTGTGAACAGCAATAGAATGTCATGGCAATGGAATGTTGGGGCAGTGGAGTAGTATGGTTATAGATGGTAAGATGTCATGTCAATGGAATATTGTTGCAATAAAAAGTTTTGTCAATGGAGTATTATGGTTGTAAAATCTAATAGCAATAGAACGTCATGGCGGTAGAATGTTCCAGTAGTAGAACGTCATGGTGGTAGAATGTCATGGCGGTAGAATGTTCCAGTAGTAGAACGTCATGGTGGTAGAATGTCATGGCGGTCGAATGTCATGGCAGTAGAAAGTCACGATGGCAGAATGTCGTGGCAGCAGAGTGTCATGGCAAATCACATGATGCAAATAAATTCCTTCACTACAATCTACTACCCACATTGACTTATGTGCCCCAAGTGGTCCATTAGCAGATAGAGCTGGTACATTAATTTTAATGGCCCTCTTTTTGAGCTGAGACTGCAGACCTCACAGAGTCAGAGTGTGTTATGAGCTTGGACACCCTGGTCTGCAAAATGTATTTACTGATGCTCTCATTCAGAGAAAATAAACATGTCCTCCAAATGAACTTGGGAGGCTGAGCCCTGCATTGTGCTAACTCAGCAGCACACTAAAGAAAGGGGACCTCCCAGAGAGGACCAAAGATCAGCACATACCAAGGCAGAGCTCCCAAGTATGCTTTGTTCCCCACTGGGAGCATCTGTCTTTTTGCCCTTCCTTTGCTCCTCTGGCCCATATCACGACAAGGACAAAGTCAGGCTCTACAGAGCCATGATTCCAAGTTATGTCTGTTCAGAAACCACTAGAGTAATTGACAAAACACCACTGGACATTTAATGTTAGGATAGTAACTCCTAACATTTGTCCCGTGCTTTTCCTTTTCCAAGCTTCTTTTTTCCTATTTGATCTAATAGTCCTGATGTGAGGAAAGTGAGGTGTTATTCCCATTTAACAGAAAGAGGAATTCAGTCAATAGGCAAGGTATTTATTAAGTTCTAGCTATGTGACAGTCACTGTGCTAAGTAAGATAAAGGAACATAAGATCATAGAGCAGACATGGACATTTGAGACTATCTAGTTCAACCTCATCATTTTACACTGGAAGAAACTGAGGCCCAGAGAAGGAAATTATCATTGGACCATGGATCTAGAGCTACAAAGGTCCAGAGGCCAATGAGTCCAGCCTCCTCATTTTCCAGATGAGGAAACTGAAGCCCAGAGGTCAAATGACTTGCCTAGGGTCACATGGCCAGATAGCATCTGCAGCAGGCAGGCTTTGAACTTAGGTGTTCCTGACCCCCAAGTGCACAGCTCTGTCTACTACCTGGCATGGCTTCTCCGACTGCAATCTACCACCCAACAGAATGCAAGCTTCTTGAGAACAGAGACTGTAACATTTTTGTCTCAGCATCCCAGCACCCAGTAAAGTGCTTTGCACCCAAGTCAATTGATAAGTATAGGTTGGATTGATTAGGAATTGGAGTCATGTAGATTGGAATTAGTCAGTAGGAAAATGGAAATCTCCTGGACCCTTCCTTCTTCTCTAGAGATTAAATGATAGTTTCTTTTGCAAAGATTAGCTGAGGAAAGTGGAGGGAAGAGCGAGGGGGCTGCGGAAGGTAAAATCTCATGAAGGAGACAATGAATCTGTGCCAAGCACATTGACTTCTTCCCAGAGCTTGTCGTCATATTTTTTCACGTCGTTGGCACAGTCAGTATAGTTGGGGCACCCTCATGGACACGACATTTAGTCACACAGCAATGAAGAAAACCAACCAACCATGAAGAACTCATCTTAGACTCAGCCCTGTTCTCAGACCTACCCCTGCTCTTTGTCCTGCCCATCACCAGCTCCAATCCCCATCTCATCCCTGATCCGAGCCTCACTCGTGGCTCCAACCATTCTTCTATCACCACTCCCCCTCTAAAAACTGCAGAAGTGGGGATTTTATCAGTAACCTAGTCCAATGCCCTTGTGTTACAAATGTGGAAACTGAAGACTAAAGAGATAAAATGAAGCAATCAATTGATAAGTGTTTTTTTTAAATCCCTACTGTGTGCCAGCCATTGTGTGGAAGTGACGTTGGCATATCACTTGATGAGAGTTCTTATGAAAAAGAACTGGGAAGTTTGGTTGACTACTTGTTCAAGATGAGTCAAAAGTAGGATATGGCAACCAAAATACCTGAGAGGATCCCAAACTTAGAGGCGGCTAGGTGGCACAGTGGATAGAACACTAGTGGGAGTGAGGAAGACCCGAGTTCAAATGTGCTCTCAGACACTTAGTAGCTATGTGACCCTGGGCAAGTCACTTAACCTTGTTTGCCTCAGTTTCCTCATC
Organism: Phascolarctos cinereus; assembly: GCF_003287225.1. Taxonomy (NCBI): domain Eukaryota; kingdom Metazoa; phylum Chordata; class Mammalia; order Diprotodontia; family Phascolarctidae; genus Phascolarctos; species Phascolarctos cinereus. The sequence goes on along the minus strand of NW_027555514.1, from coordinate 270,321,438 downwards.
TGTAAAATGAGTTGGAGAAGGAAATGGCAAAGCACTCCAATATCTCTGCCAAGAAAGCCCCAAAATGGGGCCACAAAGGGCAGATACAACTAAAACGACTGAACAAAGACGAATCCTAAGCTTCAATGATAATAACTGTAGTGATGATGATGATGATGATAGCAGCTGACGTTACCTAGCACTTTAAACATTGTCAAGCACTTCAGATACATTATCTCATTTATTACTATAGTAATGATAATAATGACAGTGCACATTTATAAACTGCTTTAAAGTTTGCAAAGCGCTTTGCAGATATTTTCTCATTTGAACCTCACAAAAAACCCTGGGAGTTAGATACTATTATTGTGCCCATTTTATGGTTAAGGAAACTGAGTCTGAGAGTGGTTAAGGGACTTGCCCAGGATCACTCAGCTAGTAAGTGTTTAAGGCAGGATTTGAACTCGTGTTCCTAACTCCAGGTCAGGCACTCTATGCCCTGTGCCACCAAGATAGTCTACATATAATAACACAGGTATTATTACATGTATGTTACAAATGAGAGAAGAAGGCTTAGAAGGTTGAATGTCTTGCCCCAGGTCACATAGTGAGTATTAGGAGAGGCAAGATTTGAACTCAGGTCTTCTGGTTCCCAGTCCATTGCTCTTTTCACTAAACCATACTTTCTTTTTCTTTTTTTAACCATACTTTCAATAAGAGAGACACAACGTTTAGAACAACAAGGTTAATTACTGATGCTTCACCATGGCCAGACCACATCTGGACAATTTGTTTAGTTTTGGGTGCCAGCTTTTAAGAATGCCATTGATAAACCCAAGTGCATCTTGGGGAAGCCAAATGAGATGGTAAGAAGGCTGGGGAACATGACAAAGGAAGACTGAGTTCCTTGAAGGAATAATTGGGAAAAGAGAAGACTTGAGGAGAACATGTGAACAGTCTTCAAATGTGTGAAAGCAGGTCTTGGGAAGAAGAATTAGCTTGGGTCTGTCTGGCCTCAGATGGCAGTATTGGAGCGGTGGGTAGAGGCTGTAGAGGGTCATATTTTGGCAGAACTGGCTGCTGTGGGGGTGGGGCAGGCTGGGCTCTCTTTCATTGCATGTCACCAATCAGAAACTGGATGGCCAATCACTCAGTATCAATGAATAAACACTTATTAGGTGACCACTTGTGGAGAATGTTCTACAGGGGTCCTCAGTTCTAGCATGGGTCAAATGGTCTTTGAGGCACCTTCCAACCTTATAAATTAGTAACTGACCTAAGGTCACACAGCTAGTCAGTGGCTCAAACCATAACAAAAGCCATGGTAGCAGGGAGGAGGGATTTTTGACATGCCCTCCATTCAACTGTAAGTCATCTTAGAATTCTATTCATTTTCAAGCTGCTTGACCTTGGGTGAGTCATTCTCTTCACCTGTAAAATAAGGAGGCTAAACTCAGTGGCCACTAAGCTCCTTCTGGCTCTCTGATGCTACGACTCTACTTTTTTTTCAGTCCTGAAGTAGTTTTGTCTAAAAGCAGGGGGATGCCATAGATGACTTCTCAAGGTTCTTTCTAGCCCTCAAATTTAAAGCTCTCATGGGAAAAGATTAACCTGGTTCTACCCCCACATTCAAAATCTCTCCTAAAGCACTGATTTGGCTACTGAGAGAAAACACAACCATCTAGAGTATGACTGAGAAAGCCCCTTTACCATGCTAATTCCCACCCACTGAAATTTTGGCTTCAATCTCCATGGGAGAAAATGAGAGGGAAATTCTTGGTGTGGAGAGTGTCCCTAAAGTCAGTACTGAAGGCTGAAAAGGCACTCAGACTTTTGGGATACCTTGTACAGTCATGGCTTCCCTCATCCCCTTTGTGAGTTAAAGTCTCCAAACTGGGGCAGACATAGTAGAGTGACCCCTAGGCAAAGGATGGAGGCTGCACTGCATATTAGACAGGACACTCCACTGAGAATAAAGAATCATATTAGTGTCCTGGCCGTCAGCTATCTATGGAGTGTTTAAACTCATCTGTAAGTTCTACTAGGTTCTAGTTCTAAAGCTGGAAGGGACTATGGGTAGTCAAAGCCCCCTCATTTTACAGATGAGGAAACTTCCAGGGAAGGCTGTGGAGGCATCATCTGGGCTGTTTTCTGAAAGCATACACAGAGGGGAGAATCAACCCCAGCAAGACTGGACCTCTGCCAGGTGCAGAAAGTTCATTGTTGGTTATTTCAACAACACCAAAGTTTTTATTAATATTATTAAAAGCAACAAACCATAATTAGTAGAGACATAATTCCTACTTTACAATACAAAATGGATTTGCATTCAGAAGACTTGCTACCATGAAAATAAATTTCCTCCCCCTCTAAATCCCAGACCTGTAATGTATTACAGACTATATTCTTATGATTTATAGATTAAACACCTTGTGGAAGTGCTTGTCTGAAAATCCCTTAGATACTATAAAGTTCAAGAGAAGAAAATAAAAAATCTCCTCTTCTGATGAACATTTTTTCATAAGTGGTTCTTCTTTTATAATGCCTTCAATGACAGATTTAGGATAAAAGCAGAATCATAACCAGAGTGGGGCTAACAGGGCTTTGTCCCAGAGTCTCCAAATTCAGAAGGTGTAGACACTTAAGACAGACACCCTCCAGCTCAGTAGAAGTCACTTTGGTAAATGAATTACCCTACCCATTCAGCTGACTTATGTGAATTACTTCTTATGTTATTTTCATATGGTGAATTACAGAGTTGGTTTGAGGGCAGCACCGTGCTGCTTGCCCCAAGTAACACAATTGCTAGTGATGGCTCTGGACCAAAGTTTTACTTGGTGAGTCATTAATGGCCACTCATGACTTATGTGAACTTTGGCAGGTTACTCCATCTCCTATTGCTTGTCTATAAAATGAGAGGACAGCATGGATGATCTCTGAGGTTTCTCGCTCTAGATCTATGATCCTAGGATTCAGTATTAACTCTAGTCTGAAAGATGGCAGATAACACTTCAATGTTTTTTAGTGTCAAATTCTTCCACATCACTAAAGAAGGATTTTCTACAGAACAGCACAGAGAGAAAATGGCAGGGTACTGAGCTACGTCTAGTCTTGACTTCTGCCCAGATGGAAAATATTTTGACTTGAGACTGGCATCATTAAGCAGACTTCATGGTAGCCTAGAAACTAAGCCAGCTACCAAGGAGAGACGAGCAGCCCGAAGTAGTTTACTGATATTTATTAGACACCTTTGTGCAAAGCACAGGGGTAGGCAGTCAATCAACTAACACTGATAAGGTGCTTCCTTTGTGCTGATGGGAGACACACAGGAAGAAGAAGAAGAAGACATTCCTGCCTTTTAGAGGCTGCCTCACTGGGGGTTTTTCATGATTGTAGCTTATGTGTTTATGGCACCTGTTGGTGACAAAGCACATTCACATTATTTCAGATGGCTTATGTAAAAGAGGTGCAGCCTGGTTTCGCGATAGGGTAGTAGAATCAGGAAGATTCAGGTTTGAATCCTGCCTCAGTCACAACCTCAGGCAAGTCCCTTCCCTTCTCCAGGACTCAGTTTTCTCCTCTGTAAAATGGGGAGGTTGGATTTAATGACCTCTGAAGTCCCTTCCAGCTCTGAATTGAGAACCCTAAGATCTCATCTGAACCTTGTTCATTATCTCCATTTTACAGATGAGAAAATTAAAGTTCTGGCAAGTGATGCATTGCTCAAGTCCTCGCAGATGGGCTTTGAGAGGTCTTTGGCTGAACAGCTCCTGGAGTCGACCTGGTAATGAGTCTCTCAAACTTAGCTAAGCTGCTCTGAAGATAACATCCCTCAATGGGCCCATAATGGAAGGCTTCCCAATCATAAGATCATGGGATCCCAGATCAAGAGCTGGAGGGCACTTCAGAGGCCAGGCTAGACCAATCCCCTCTTTTTACAGAGGGGGAGACTGAGGCCCAGAAAGAGGTGACTCTTCCAAGGTGTCAGTACTCACAAGTGCCAAAGGCATGATTTGAATACCAGTCAATAAACATTTATTAGGTACCTACTGCTTACTAGGCACTGAGCTAAGCACTATTCTGAATCCAGAGTCAGCTTTCACTGTAAGCTTTTGCATTGCCCTCCCAGTCTTTGAGAACCCAGGGGCTCCTCTTCTTCCTGCCATATACACTCGATTAGACTACATAAAAATGACGCAGGCACAATTTGGGATACTCATTCTTTTAACCAGGTCAGATAATGAGAGATATTGTAGGGTCATGTTTTCGACTTCTGGTTTGGATATATGATAAAGCCGAAGGAATTATAGAGGGTATCCAGCCTCAGTGAATTCTACAGAGCTGTAAGTGAAGCCAGCTTGTACTGATCGCAGTCAGATATAGGTAGGGCTGGGTTTCTTTTTCCTTTCCTTTAGGCCAAATCCTCCCAGGTCCCAACTATTCCTTGGATGCAAAGTCCAGGTCAATAGGCTACTGTTTCAGGTACTAGGAAGTAACTTACTGAATAGTCAAAGACCTTTGGAAATGCAGAAATTTATTTTCCAGACTGTAGATTGAAATCTGTAACTTTTTTTTTTACTTTTTTGGATAAGAGTGGGGCAATTTCTCTATTTAGTCATTGGCTAAGTTGTAAGCTATTTGTCATAGACCAAATAGGGAGGAGAGGAGAGGATTGCCTCAGATATGATACAGTAGAAAGAACATGGCTCTGATGTCAGGGAGCTAGTGTTCAAATCCACCCTCTGACATGTGTACCTTCCTGGGCTATAGTTTTCTCATCTTCAAAATGAAGAGGTTGGACATTTAAATATATATATATATATACATGTATATACACACACACACATATAAACATACATACATTTCATATGTATACTTGAGTACATACATATATAAACATACATATATTTCATATGTATACTTGAGTATATACATACCCATGTACAAATATTCCACATGTGCACATACATACACATACACACACCCAATATATACAAATATTCCACATATGTGTATGCACATACATACCTATGTGCTTATATGCACATATATATTCTATGTGTATATATAAATGTATATTATATATATATATATATTTGTACATATATGCCCTGTGGTGTCTTCTAGCTGAAGATATATGATTCTAGATATATGTTCTAGAATCTAGATATATGATTCTGATCCCTTAACCTCCTTGGACCTGAGTTTCTTCATCTGCTAAATAAGGGGCATGTCTAAACAGCCTTTGCGGTTTTTCCCAGCTCGAGGACTCCAAGGATTCTATTAGGCAGGCCTTCCTGGAAGTCATTTGACAAAGAGAATGGAGAGAAATCTCTGAAATGATGATTAAGAAGCAGATCATTTCTCACTTTTCATTTTCAGTTCTGTTTCTACGATAACGACAGTAACAACAGCAGTCGTGCTGTAAGGGGTACAAAGCACTTTATCTCATTTTGTCCTCACAACAACCCTGGGAGATAGTTGCTGTTATTATCCCTCTTATTATCCCTATTTTATAGATGAAGAAATGGAAGTAGACAGAGGTGATGTGACTTGCCCAGGGTCACGCAGCTAGAAAGTTTCTGAGGCTAGATTTGAATTCATATCTTCCTGACTACAGGTCCAGAGACAAGTCCCACTCATTTCTACGGTTAAATGTGAAGCTTTATGGGTAAAAATATATTAAAAAACTATTTCAGATAAAATGACAAAATGTATAATACCATATGTCCTATTCATTTAGTACTGACTAAGCATTTTGTCCATGTGAGCACCTCATTTGGGGCTGGGTGAGAGAAAATCATAAGACAAGATTTTTCCAGGATGGATGCTGATGGTTCTTGTACGAGTTAGCAGTCAGCATTCATGTGTAAGTTTGGTTATGCCTAAGGTCCTTCTCAATCGTGACACTGTGGGATGGTGTTTGAGCTTGGCCTTGAAGGTAAGTAAAGTAGGACATTGATAGGCATTAGTGGGAAAGGGAGAGAGGTCAAGGACCAGGAAAGGGAAAGGGCAGAACCTTTTTAGGGCACAATTGGCTAGAGTACAGAGTGTGATGGGAGGTAGTAGTGAGAAATAAGGTAAGTTGGAAGTAGATTAAGCAAGGCCTCTACTACTAAGCTCAGAAGTCTGTTTTTTATCTGATATGTAATGGGGAATTAAGACAGGTCTCAGTGTATAGGATGGATTGGAGGTGGGGTGAGAATGAGGAGGGGGACTTGTTAGGAGATTAATACAGGCAAGCTCCATTAGAATGTAAGCTGCTGGAGGACAGACCTTTGTATCTTATCCCAGGACCTAGCACAATGCCCAGCACATATCAGGTACTTAATAAACGCTTATTAAGCAATTGATTAATAAGGATCTGCACCAGGGTGGTATAGGGATAGCCAAGGTATAATGGGCAGATAAAATTGTCAAGTCTTAGCAAGTGATTAGCCATAGGTGAAGAAGAAGAGAAATCTCTGACTCCTATTGTCTCTAGGATAAATAAAATAGAAGATCCTCTGCCTGGCATTTGAGACCCTCTATTGTACAGTACCTCCCCCTTCCTGACCTTTGCTCATTTCTCATCACTCGTCTCCATGGGCTCTTCATTCTCACCACGCTGTCTTGCCCACTATACCTTGAACAGTTGCACAGCCTGGAATGAACTCCTCTCTCACCTCCACCTTGGAGAATACCTAGCTTCCTTTAAAGGAGGAGTGGCTCAGGTGCTACCCTTAAGATGAGACCTGGGGGGTCCAAGAACATCCCCCACCTGCATTAGTGTATTCTCCCTCTTAAAATTACTTTGCATATTATTTCATATTTTCTAGTCTACATCTGTCTTGTATTATCCCCAATAGAACAGAAGCTTCTTAGGGGGCAGGAATGGTTTCATTCTTGTGTTTGTGACTCCTTATATCTCCCAGAGGGGCAATGTAAGGCTCAAATGAGATAACATATGTAAAAATGTTTTATAAAATTTAAAGCATTATGCATGTCAAATTATCACGGGGCAGTCAGGTGGCATAGTGGATACAGAGTTGGATCTGAAGTCAGGAGGTCCCGATTTCAAATGCAGCCTCACACACTAGCTGTGTGACCCTGGGCAAACCTCTGTTTGCCTCAGTTTCCTAATCTGCAAAATGGGGATAAATAGCATCTACCTCCCAGGGTTTTGAGGATAAAATAAGAAAATAAGTAAATCACTTAACACAGTGTGTGGCTCATAGTAAGGACCACATAAATATAAAATGAAAAAACTCAAAGAAGTCAGCTTGGGAGAGTGGCAATATTTCTTCTCTTATAAAGAGACTGGGTGGGAGAGTTTTTAATCTCATTATGGTGTGGAAAGGCACATCATGAAACTCACATCCAACCAGACTTCTCTCTATTTATTTGAGACCTATAAAAACAGACAAACCCAAGGGAGGGGGGAGATCTGTAAATGTGGGTTCAAAATAAATGCTTTGTTGAAGGACTTTGTTTTTCAATTTTATATTGTTATTTTATAACTTGTTATTTTTAGTGTCACAGAGACCCACAGTTATGGAGACTCCATCAGGTATTAAGTTTTATTCCATCAGAAACCAGGACTTGCTGGACTGATAATGGCTGGAGAGATTGGATTAGATTTCTTTTTCCTTTCCTTTGATCCAATTTTCCCTTTGTTGTCATTCAGAGACACTTAGGATCTGCCTTTTAACATTCTCTGGCTGGAGAATTACCACTGGGTATGTTATTGCTTTAGTGACTCGAAATGAAGGGTTAAGAACCATGGACTTACTTTATATATATTGTGCGTGTGTGTGTGTGTGTGTGTGTGTGTGTGTGTGTGTGTGTGTGTGTTCATATCATTGCCTCCTTTCTGTTTATTTCTGGGGAAGATACAGCCCTCTCCTCCCCCCACCTTCCAAAGCTAACCTTTATCTACTTGTGCTTCTAATCTCATTCCCTCCAGCTTTCTCCTTATACCTTATTCCAAGGATCACCCCCTTTCTCTAAGCCTCAGTTTCTCCTTCTCCCCAGTCTCCTTTCCCTCCACCTATAAACAGGATCAAATTTTCCCCAGAATAAACTAATTTTTTACAATCCCAGTATTTGAGCGTTCCCGTTTCTTTCTTGTTCCTTTCCTTTATGGCCACATTTCTAGGAAAAAAAATAGTCTACCCTCATTTTCCCTCAATACCTAGTGACTCCATAGACAGAGATAGGGACAGCACCTGTGATTTCATAGGTGTAAGGAAATCCCAGGGGAGAAAACTCACTGCACCAGTGGCTGGCAGCACTGACTTTACAGCTTGTATCTTGAGAGTTGCCTGCAGGCACTGAGAGGTTGTACCTTTGCCAGGGTCACCCAGCCAGTAGGCTGAAAAGGCAGAACTTAAACCCCATGTTTTCCTGGTCAGCTTTTACTCTGTTGTGAGATACTGACTCTACAGATCATTTCCAGCATGTATGGAAACATTCCTTTTTTTTCTTTTTTAGTTTAGAATTTAACATTTTAAAAATCTATTATAGTCATGCATGTGTATATACGTATGTGTATATACGTATTTGTGGATGTATTTTATATACATACATATATGTGTATACATACTTACATACATGTATATACATACATACACACATAATTACCCAGTTGTTTCAGTCATGTCTGACTCCTTGTGACTCCATGTGGGGTTTTTTGGAGTGGTTTTGCTATTTCCTTCTCCAGTTCATTTTACAGCTGAGGAAACTGAGGTTAAATGACTTGCCCAGAGTGACACAGCTTGTGTGTATATACATACACATACATATATGTATATATGTATGCATGTATCTACCTATGTCCTCTGTCTATCCATCTACCTATTTATCTATCCATCCATCCATCTATCTGTGATTCCTTAACCCTCTTGAAATGGGCTTCCAGCCCTATCACTACAAAAATAGTCATTTTGAGAAAGCCTGATAAACAGATCCAGTGGCCTTTCTTTTTGGGGTGGGGCAGTGTATGCAGTGGGGGAGGTCCTTATCCTCTTTCCTCTCTAGGCAGCAGACAACATGGTTGCCCATTCTTTTCCTCCTGGATTCCATATCCTATCTTGACTCCAGAAAGCCACACTGTCCTGCTCGTCCTTCTGCCTGTGCGACTCCCTCTTTTTCTCCCTTTTTCATGACTACCCATTTGCATCCCAACCTCCAAGGTTCTTTCTTTTACTCTATTCTCCAAACTATATCCCATGGGAATTTCCTCCTGCTTCACAATTATCTCTTTGCCAACCACCAAATGTATTTATTTGCTCATTAGTTTGCCAACCACTTATTAGTGTCTACTGTATACCAATCATTGTACTAGGTATTGGAATAGATGGGATAATTAAAAGAGACCCTGACCTCATGAAGCTTACAATCATAAGATCAGAGTATCATCGATTTGGAGCTGAAAGGGGGTCTTAGCGGCCATCTAATCCAACTCCCCTTATGTTACAGGTAAGGACACAGAGACCCAGAGACTTAACCCAAGGTCACCTAGCTAATCGGTAGCAGAGTCAGGAGTGAGCCTAGGTCTTCTGAGACCAAATCCGGCACCTTTTCCAATTTCCTCCCCCAGTCTAGGGTGATGATACGTGAATACCCAGTACTGTATACTGTGCAATAACTACACAATACAGAGCAGAAAAATGGGCTGTAAAATAGAAACAAATGTCATTAAAGAGCAAAGAAATGTGATTTTGGATTAGTGGGACCAGGGAATGTTTTTCAGAGGAGGTGTAACCTGAGTTATGTCTTGAGGAATGAGTAGGAATGTGGGATAGTGAAAGAGAACTGGATTGGAACCAGCAGACCTGGGTCTGAATTCTGGGTCTGACACTTCATAGCTGTGCGACCTTGGTTAAGTGACCTTCCTTATTTTGGTCTCACCTGTAAAATGAGGCGATTGGATTGGATGGCTTTTAATGTACCTGTGAGGCCAAAATCCTGTGTTTTCAATAGACATGGAGATGTATGTTCCATAGGAAAAGGAAGAAGATGAGAATGAATGGCGGTGGGAAGGCAGGAGATGTGGGAGTAGTCCAATCTGCACAGACCAGAGAAAACTCAGAGGTGGGATGGTCTGAAATAAGCGTGAGAAGGCAAGAAGGGGACAGGCTGCAGATAGCCTTGAATGCTAAGCGACATACTTTGGGCTTTATTTGGTATTAAACAGGGAGACAGCGATGGGTTTTGAGTAGAAAAATAACATGCTCAGCTCTGTAGATACATGAGTGATCTATGATCTCATTAGCGTGGAAAAGTCTTGGGGTGGGAATGCTTTCCACGAGCTACACAGACGCTCTTAGGGTTGGTCATACCAGCAAGCTGCCTGAGGCACATAGAAGTTGAGTAATTTAACAAAGGTCACACAGCTAATAAATGTTAGAAAAACAATTCAAATCAATCTTCCTAACTCCAGATGCAACATTCTATTTGCCTCTACCAGGTCTGTGCATATGAAAGGTTACTCTGTCAACAATATAGAGAATGAAGGTGGCTAGGTGGTACAGTGGATAGAGTGCTGAGCCCGGAGTCAGGAAGACTTGGGTTCAAATGCGACTTCAGACCCTTACTAACTGTATGACCCTGGGTAAGTCACTTAACCCTGCTAGCCTCAGTTTCCTCATCTGTAAAATGAGCTGGAGAAGGAAAAGGAAAACCACTCCAGGATCTGTGCCCAAATGGGGTCATGAAGAGTCAGATACAACTGAAATGACTAAACGACAATATAAAGAATGGACTGGAATAAGAAAAAAACTAGACACTGGAAGGCCATTTAGTATACCGTTACTCCACAAGAAATGAAGGGGAGGGACTGGGTCCTACAGTGCCCACAGAGCTCTACTGTCCAACTCATTTCTCAGTGGAGGACATCCAGGTGCAAGAGAATATTTCCTTGTGCCCTGGATGTTTGAATTACTTCATTTTCTTATGCTTTCAGCATATATGATAGCCTTAGGAGTCCAATCTATTTTAAACTGGACACAGTCTTGCTGTGAAGGGCGTGGAGGATGACTACCCTGACCCTATTACTCCTCTGCCCAAATGCCTATAACGGATCAAATTCCTTTATTTTACAGATGAGGAAACTGAAGCCCAAGCTGACGACTTGCTCAAGTTCACCCATCTAGTACGTGGGAGATCTGAGATGTGAACCAAGGTCTTCTGACATTTTTTCAAGTACTCTCAGAGCCAGGGTGCGTCTTTTAGCAATGAGCTCCAAGCAATCACAACACTTTCTTTGGATGCCAAATTCCTGCTTTAGTTAAGTATGGGCCCAGTATGCCTGCTGCCTAAGGACCAATGTGGCTTTGTTAAGAGAGACTCAGCACCAGACGGACTGCAGAGAGATGGATTTTTCAGCCACAACAATTCTTGCAGACCATCTACCATATCATAGAAGGCTTGTGCTCTGTTATTATACCAATAAAACCAGAGATCCTTAAAATACTGAGACAGGCCAGCTCTCCACAAAGCATTGAACAAAGTTAATAAGTTAAAGAGAATTTTATTAAGCTCTTCCATTAAGTGGCATTATTATATTAATTGTGGACAATCTAGTCTCCTTCATGTAAACATATAACCAAAACAGCACTGAGCCCCCAAACATTAGACTGAAATGAACTATTAAATTTTTTTTAAAAGGGACCCATTAATTGTCAGACTAATTAACTCACTTGAAAGAAGGAAAACTATTGTGATTCTGAAATTAAAAAGTCTCTTTCTCTAATGCTTACCAAGGGAGCCATAAAAGAACACCACTCCATCACTCCATCACCACCCTCCCCCTTTCTTCCCTCTAACCAACTGGAAGAAACAAGCTTTGGGAGGATGTGGAGTATTTGCAACATTTGCCCAACACAGCTGTTCTCACAAAGAGGTCGGGTTCTGGCCTCTGCCAAAGTTATAGATTTGCCAACTTTACTAACAAAGCAGCTCTCAATCTGAGATGAGAGCATCTCACAGTGAACCAAACTGGGGCAATCAGTTCATAAGAGGGTTGTCAAATACAGTTTAATCTGTTTCTATTTGGAACAGCTTTCAAGGACTTCGGAGTAGAAGGGAAATGATTTTAACTGGGAGGAAAAAAAAAAGGTATCGTTCAGGCCAAAGCCTTCAGAATTGGAAAGCACCAATTTATCTGATCCCAGGCACTGAAAAAAAGTTTCCCCCCCAATATACTTGCAAGATGAACTAAGTTCCTACCAAGTATGGAGGCCTGGCTTGCTGCAGCGAAGGCTCTGAGAAGGCCATTTTTAGCTTTGTTCTCTTTTAGGCCATTCAGAAACAAATCCTTTTTAAATATGGAATTTGGCAGGCTTTCCACGTGGCAAATACCCATTGTCCCAGCTCGCAACCTCTTGCAGTCATTGAATCCACCAACCAGTGGGCCGAAGAACAGCCGCCTGGCTGGAACAGGTTACTAACCTGCTCGTGAACTTGCACCGGCGGGGCAGGTAATAGATTTTTCTCCTGGAAGAACAGCAAAAATGAAGCCAGTCGAGAAGAAAACCCATCGTCAGTTACAGTTTGAACTAGCAAGGAAGGAAAGGAGATTGAAGATAGAAGCCTGTAAGAGGTGGAGGAAAAAAACTAAAAAGAGATTAACAGTGAGACCCTTAGCAGGCACTTGGGGCAAACATTTCCCAACCACACAAGCTGATGGAGCTGTTTTCATTCCTCGCTCATCTCCTCCACCCTCCTACTTCTGGGCCTCTCCCATACATAACCTGTGGGAAACAGGGATTTAGAGCTACCTGCCTGGGCCTCAGTTTCCTCATCTGTAAAATGAGATGAGATGTTTGGCTTACATGGCCTCTGAGCTCCCTGTCAGCCTAAGATCCTGTATAATACCACAGTCCTGTAAGGTAAGCTCTTCCTGAGATTTCCCAGAAGGTACTGGGGTAAAATTGTGTGGGTCCTGAAGATGACTATCTTAAGAAGTTAGCTTTTTTTCTAGGGAAATGCAAATCCTGGGTTAGGCTTCCTTTTTAAAAATAATGTAGTCTTATGCAAGTTAACCCTGATTGAATTAAATGGGGGGGGAACTCAAGAGTTCAAGAAAGTAATTAAACCACACTGCAAATATACATGTTACTGCATTATAAGTTGTACATATGGCTTTCCTAAGTGCTCTTAACTTGAGAGAGGTAAGAGTTAGATAAGTGAGAGAGGGAGGGGGAGGGAATGTGGTAGAGAAAAGGAAAGAGAGAGAGAGAAAGTGAAAGGAGAGAAAAAGAGGGGAAATAAGAGAGAGAAAACATGAGAGATAGATATGGGTGAGAGAAAGAGGGAGGGAGAGGCAGAAAGAGGAGGGGAGAAGGAGAAGGAGAGAGAGAGAGGTTTGAGAACTGAAATGACAGAGTGTTTAATAGCATTCTTTTTGGCATAATGCCGATCTTTATCGAAATCTGGTCTCCTACTCCTAATTTTGACCATTATTCACTGGGGATTTTTGTTTTTTAACCAAAGCAGTTTCAATATGTTCTCAGTTGTTCCTGATCCAGCTCACTTCTGGAAAATGAAGGCTTTGCTTCACACAACTCATCCTGCATATTTAGGTAAACTTGAAGATCTCCCACTGCCCATAAACATGATTCAGAAGCAGATTTTATTGGCAATTTCCTATGATAAAAGCAATTATGCTGTTTCCTCTTCATCTCACATACACTGCAGAGGTGATAAATCAAAGGGGACTGAACTTGGAATTTCAATGGGCAGGATGCAGGAAATCATAAATACATATAAAAGTTGATGTGGCTTTTAAAACATAGCTCCAAGTGGATGCTTGCTTGTTATATGGAAACAGTTTTCAACGAAAACTCTTCCTCTTGCACGCGTCCATGTTCCCTTCATGAAGCTAGAATTCTTTGCCTGACTGGAGAATAAACGAACATCATGGTATGCCCATTACTGCATGTTAATAACCCATATTTTTTCCACTATGGATGAACATATCAGCCCAGAATTGCTAAGGGGCAGAAATGGCCAGATCATGGTATTACTTGTAATTATCACTTTCATTTTATTTGTTAATATTAAGCTAGGCTTAGGACAAAGAGATAAAGAGAAGTCCTCCTAGACAAATAAACTATCTTGGTCCTTTAGGGACCCACCCTTGTGGTCCTAGGAAAGGTCTTGACAAACTGTTGCTAATACCGTAAAACCTTTCCAAATGGCAAAAAGGGAGCATGGAGTAGAAGACAGAGAGAGGTGGGTTCAAGCCTCGCCTCTGACACATATTGGCTGTGAGACTTTGGGCAAGTCACTTAACCCTTTAGTGCTCGAGACAAGTTTCTAAGAATGAAGAAAAAGGATCCACTTGCATCAGTAGAGTTTCCTCACTACAGAGACCCTACATCAATGTAACTAGAGGTCTGATGGACCATTTAAAAAGGGGTTCTTAACCTTCCATTTGTTTAAATTTTTTTAAAAAAATAACTATTTTAATATACTTGGGCAACTGGTGGATAGAATGATGGGCTTGGAGTCAGGAAGACCTGAGTTCAAAATCCTGTCTCAGGCACTTACAAGCTCTGTGATTGTGGACAAGTCACTTAATATCTGTTTGACAAAGTTTGCTCAACTTATAAAAATGGGGATAATAACGGTTTGTACCTCACAGACTTATTGTAAGGATCACTGAGATAATTAATGTTTGTAAAGGGCTTTGCAAAGGGCTATATCAATGCTAACTATTAATATTATTAATGTTATCACTGGTTTCCTTTGTAATTCCATATTTTATTTTCTACATTTTAAAACACAATTCGGAGAAGAGGCCCATAGGCTGCAGCAGACTTCCAAAAGTCCACAACACAAAAAAAGTTAAGAACACTTGAAGAAAACAGAAATAATTGGCTTTCTAGGTTTAAGTATCTACTTTGTGCACCAGAGATAATCATTTTTCCGGCACAGGGTCTAGTGGTGTTTTTATTTAGTGTAGGCAACAATTTCAACAAATATTTCTGTGAGATTAGTATATGAAAATTTGTAATGCATGATTGGCGTCAAGGTAAACAGTTTCTGGACATCCGAGAAATCTTTTTTTTTTTCCTACTTAATACATGCCTTAAAAGGCCCAGGGCTAAAGGACATAAGACAGGAAGTAAAAAAAAATCAATAGAAACCAGGCATTTTCAAAACTGATTTTGGCTCCTTTTTGACACAGCCTCGATGTACATATCTGTTTCATGGTATGCCCAATTCTCCACAGCTCATTAAACTGGGGGCCTGTAGGCAGTGGCAGCAAGAATAGTTTGTTCCTGCTTTGGGGCTTGGTTTTTTGGAGAGACAAATGGCAATCCAACAGACTGAATTTTTCATTCCATTAAAATTGACCTTAGAGTCAAAATTGTCCTTCACTTTTGGGAAACCTCCCACAGTGACTCCTATGGTTCTGGGCATTTATCCCTTCAAGTCCACTGTTTCATCCACTCTTCTTTCAAAAATGAGGATCCCCTTTCTTTCACCGGGGGCAAATGGAGAATACAAACATGACTGAATCAAACAAAATGAGCTTTTGGAGATAACTAAATTAACCATGCATAAAACATTCTCAATTCTTCCTTGAATAGCACGAATTCAGTGTACCCTCAGCATTCTGTGATCTGACTTCTTTTTTTTCTTTTTTTTCCTCCTTTTTTTTTCCCCTACTAGACCCGCAAAACTTTCTTCAGTGCATTACAACTTAGATGCCAGGGGCACAGAGAAGTTAAGTGGTTTTCCTAGGGTCTCACAGCCAGTATATGTCAGTGGTGACACTTGAAGTCAGGTCTTCCTGGTTCTGAGGATGCTTCTTTGTGCAATATGATGCTATGTTGCCTCTTACAGCCTGGGTATTTAAAGCTCTTTGATGGACAGGATTCAAGATGGTGAATATATCTTGGACAGATTCTTTTGCAGATATGTACCAAACTTCTTGAGTGTGAGTGTGTATGAGTATGTGTGTATATGTGTGTATGTGTGTGTGTGTGTATGTAGCTTGTGTCCCATTGTTACACTGATATCAATGGGATGACCATTCAAAAGCAGCTCTTTAAAATGAAAACAGTACTTGAGAGTAGTGTCTTTCTCACAAGATCAGCTGTTCTTGTATGAAACAGTAAGGATTTTCCCCGAAGGGCAATGAATTTACCACTGACCATCTAACTTATTTGCAATTTCTAAAAGCATGAAGTATTTCTCCTAATTATTAGGTACTAATTGTTCTCCTGATTAGTTTTCCCTTGACTATTAGGGCCCAATAACTTTTCCATCTGCATTTTGGTCATATTTTTCTGAGTTCACTAAGAGACATTAAGTACAAAGGGAAGCATCAAGGAGAAAGGGGAGAAAGTGTATTAGCCCTTAC
This sequence comes from Phascolarctos cinereus, assembly GCF_003287225.1. NCBI lineage: Eukaryota > Metazoa > Chordata > Mammalia > Diprotodontia > Phascolarctidae > Phascolarctos > Phascolarctos cinereus. Next base: position 270,305,102 of record NW_027555514.1, on the reverse strand, counting down.
CTGAAAGGCATTCTGACATTCATGACTTCTGCGTATCTGCCTAGCACCTCCCAAGGGGCATGCAACTTCACGAAGATAATGTCATTATTTATGACAGAGGACTGAAAGAAAAAAAGATTAAGTATTTCAAAGTCACTTAGGGCTTAATTTGGGATGGAATGGGAAAAAACAGCATATGTAGGGCTCTCCTGCTTAGTATCCATATCACTTTCCAGTGACCATTAGAGTGAGGAGAGAGATGAATAGAGCATTTACACAGTGCTTACTACGTGCCAGGCACTATGCTAATTGCTGAGATTCTTAGGAGGACACATTGACCTATCCCAAGTCGGTGTTGCTGTAGTTTAGTAACATGTATTCCTCATGAGGTCATGGGCTTAGAACTAGAAGGGGCATTAGAAGTCAAATAGGTCAATCTCCTTGAGTAACCATAGGTGGATAGGGGAGGGATAGGGTCAGCTCTGGCACTTTCATTCCTGGCTGGTAAAGCAATGCAGGCTTGCAGAGCCACACCCAGTGGGCTGTGATTGCCCCATTTGGCTGCCTTCCAAATTCCTTATGTGTGATCTTAAGTACACTCTTCCCTTCAGTCCATGTTGATATAATTCCCATGCCAATAGGTCCACAGTGATGTGGGCCAACCCACCCCCTGCATCAGTCCATCAAGCCCACTGAGAGCATACCCATCCCATTGTTCATTTTGGTCATGCTCAACCAGTGGAACCAACTTAGGAACAGGTGGGGCAAATCATTCTACTCTCCTGAGCTGTAATAATAGACCTTTGCTTCCAAAGCCTCTGGTGTTCACTGTATCCCTCCAAACTGAACTCCTATCCAAAAGATTTCATTTTACAGATTAGGACATTTGAAGCTCAGAAGGGTTAAGTGATGTGGCTCAGGTCATGCAGGTGGTAAGTGACAGAAGTGGGATTTGGACCCAAGTCTCTTGATTTCAAATCCACTAAAGTTTGCATTGTACTATGATGCCTCTTCTGGGGGGGCCATTCACCTGGGCCCCCATGCTGGTGCTCTCTCTGACACTCCTTTCTCCCAAATCTCTCATATCCAATCAGTCATCTGTCCTATTAATTACCCTACTGCAATGTCTTTCGCATTTGTCCCTTCCTCTCTAGTCTCTCTGCCACCATCTTGGAAGAGGCATTCATCATCACTCACTTGGACTACTGCAACAGCCTGCTGCCATGCTCTCATACAAGGAATGTTAGCAACTGATTAAAAATTTGGAGTGAAGGATAATGAGGATTAAGGATAATTCCAAGATTACAAACCTGAGAGACTGGAATAATGGTGGTAGCTTTAACAGAAATGAGACAATTTGGAAGAAGAATGAGTTGAGATGTGCCTGTGTGTAAAGATAATGAGCTCAATTTTGGCCATGTTGAGCTTGAGATGCTTTCATGAAATCTACTTCTTTTGAAATGTCCAAAAAGCAATTGGTGATGGGGAAATGAGGCAGAGAGGAGAGAATCGTACTGGGTAATAGAGATTTGGGAGTCACCATCTTAGAGAAATCATTAAATCGATAGGAATGAACAAGGTCACCAAGACAGCATGTAAGGAGAAGTAGAAGGCCTAGGACCAAAGCCTGGGGAATAGCCACATGGGCTGGATGACGAGCCAGCAAGGGAGCCTGAGGTGTGGTCAGACAGAACAGTGGAGAACCGGGGAAAACAGTGTCACAAAACCCTGGAGGGGAGAGCGCAGCGAGGAGGAGAGCATGGTCAGGAGTGTCAAACGCTGCAGAGAGGCTGAGAAGGATGAGGTGAGGATGGAGAAAAGGCCATCGGATTTAGAAATGGAGAGATCATTGGTAACTTCGGAAAGATTGAATTTAGCTGAGTGAGGAGGTGGGAAGCCAGACTGCAGAGACTGAGCAGTGAAGGGACAGGAAGTAGAGGCAGTTAATTTAAACAGCTTTTCCTAAGCATTTCACAGAGATATGAAATGATAGTTTCAGGGAAAGGTGAGGTCTGGGGGATGTTTTTGAAGGATGGAGGACACTTGACATGTGTTATGCTTGCTCTGTATATTTGTACCATGTCCCCGTGGTCTCCCCTTTTAGAATATAAGCTCCTTGAGAGCAGGAATTGAGACATTCGTTGTTCCTGTCTTCCTAGTGCTGAGTACTTGGTCCTTGGCTTAATATACTGTCATTGATTGATCGACGGATTGCTCTCATGGCCAGAATTCTTTCTTACAGAGAGATCCGGTTGTGACATTATTCTGCCCAAGAGCCTTCAAGAGCTCCTAAGTAAAAATCAGACTCCTCTGCCCTCCACAGCATTCATTCCAGCATGGCCCTAACTCATCTTTCTAGTCTTATATCAATTCTCCCCGCATACTAAATAAACGGGGCTACCTTGTATTCCTTCAGAATGCCGTGAGTTCTAAAGTGCTGATATCTTTGCCATTGCTTCTCCCTGTGTTTGGCACTTCTTCCCTGTTCTGCTTCTCCCATGTAGTTCCTATTCATTCACAATGTTAGCTCCTTCCTGATCCCCTTGGCAGTAACTTACTATGTGCCCTGCAAACAGAGCTTTAGCTTCTGTGGATAGAAAGAAAGAAATGAATTTCTACCCAGTACTAGTGGGAGGATGCAGTCCACGTTAGGAAATAGTTCACAAAAGGCCAACTGCTCCCATCTCATATTTGTTATCAAGAATGTCCTTCATGTATGCATAGATGATTCTCATAAATATTTTATAGGAAGAGAAAGTTGGTACATGAGGCCACAACTGCTGATGTTTTCTCGGTCATCTTTCTTTAGCAATTGTGCAAACCATGATCTTTTCTATACTTTTGGAATCCTCCCTTCAGAGAACGTTATCTCCATTTTACAGATGAATAAACAGAGTGAATGTTAAATGACTTGCCCAGGGTCACACAGCTAGTAGGTATCTGAGGCAATATTGAAACTCAGGTCTTTCTGATTCTAATTGTTGTATTCTATCTACCCTATCTCCTAGTTATCTTGAAAAGAGATTCCGGAAGGCCTTTAAAACGGTCACCCCAGCTTGGATTCCTTCTGGGTGTATTTGGTCAGTTCCAGACATTGCACAAAATTCCATCTCCTATGAGCTACTGCCTTCTTCTTTCTGAACTTGTTCAGTGTTGTGTTGGTAGAGCTCCAGTATCATTGCTGATAGAAAAGAGTCACCCCTGAAACAGCAGTGGACTTGTCTCCTTTCAGGTCTCTCTCTGTTGTGAACCTTGCAGTTTTACCAACAAATGCTCTCAGGATGACTCGGCTTTGCTGGGCCTTGGGCCCACTTCTTGGCAGGCTCACTCTCCCCTCAACAGCTTTTTGCTGTTTTGTGAGTCAAGGCTGAGTTACAGAATCTCAGAGGCAACTGGTCCAGTCTGTAAATGAACAAGAATCCCTTCCACAAGGTACGCGTTAAGTGGCCATCTAATCTTTGCTTGAAGACTGCCAGTGAGAGACCATCCAATATTTGTTGAAGGGGAACCTTCCAATTTGGGATTATTTTAATTGTTGGGAAGTTGTATTGGCCCTACATCTGATTCTTTGAACTTTCCACCCATTACTCCTTAAATTCTGTCTTTTGGGGCCAAAGAAAAATAGTTTAACCCCACTTGTGATAAATAATTTAATACTGCTCCCATGTCCCCCTTAAACTTTCCCTTCTCCATGGAAAAATCCTGAGTGCTTTCAACCAATTTTCTGTTAGCATGATCCACCCACAGACTCTGTGCTTTTGCACTGGCCACCCCTCCCACCTCCATACTTGGAACCTTCTCTTTCCGTCCTTCCCCTCCTAGCCACCTCCTGGGCTTCTTTGAAGACTCAGCTTCTTCCACTTTCTGCAGGAGGTCTTTTCTGGTGCTCCCCATGCCCAGTGCCTTCCCTCTGAGGTTACCTTTCATCTACTCTGTACGTATCCTGTAGTCTGCATGTTGTCTCTCCGATTGGACTGTGACCTCTTTGGGGGTAGGGCATGTTTTCTGTCTTTCTTTGTATCTCCAGCACTTAGCATAGTGCCTGGCACACAGGAGACACTTAATAAATGCTTGTGGCATTTCATTAGATGCCATGCACATTCTACTTTGAGGTTTTTCTCAAATATTCCCATCTGTGATGGATTCCAATGTGAAGCTGAAGGTCCATACCTCCAATATTGCTTCCATCAGTTGCAAACAGACACTTACTAATTCTTCATGGTCACTGATTTTGTATGGATATAGAACATCATGCCTGGAAAGCTCCCCTGTGTTCTCCACCCAGGGCAAGCTAATACCTTGACTGCTTTTCCATATGTGTGCTCTCTGTTCTTCTGAAAAAAAGATTAGTTAAACTCTGTAGTGCACGGTTGATTCACATCATCATTAACTTCTGATACTTCCATCTGAGGGTCTTATGAAAGAGCCCAGCTTTCCTCAACATTTTTCAAAACATACTCCTGATACACTTCTTACCAATCTGTATAAACTGCTTTTAAGAAGGTTTTATTCATTGGAAAGAAAGCCTTCCAGTAATGCAGAGCAAGGACAAGCATCTTATATACAAACATTTATGCCTTCAAGACTTACTATCTGTCCACTCTATATTTAAATTGCTCAGAAATATTAAAAGCTGTTTTGACAGGAAAGAGAAGATATCCATGCCATTTTCCTAGGTAATGATCATTTTCTATTGCTGTTGCATGTTTAAAAGAAGAGACTTAAACGTACAGGACTTTTGAATCATTAATATTCAGCTTTTCTAAGAGCAAACAACGTAATGAACATGGGCCCACTTCCCAATGCTGAATGAGTTCTGAAGATCACCGTCTGAAAAAAGAAATCTGAAATAATTGATTACTGATTAGACAGCTTCTGCATCATTTTTCTTTTACTGCAAAATATCTTTGCTATCGCCTCCAAATAGATTTTCCAAGGTATTAAGCATTTCTTTTCACAGAAACTGAAATGTACAAATAGTTTAGTTAAGATAAAAATAAAAAAAATCCACAACATTTTTCAGACATTGGTGCCTTTGTCACTATTCTGTTTTGTCAATCGATAGGATTGTATTGGTAAGAACTCTATAGACAGAAGTGATTATAATGCCCAAGCTTGGACTTAAAGAAGAGACCTACATGAGAATCAATCTCCTTTCCTTCTTTGCAGAGGTGGGGAGACACAGGTGTGGAACAGTGCAAATAATGTTGAGCTTGGTTAATGTACTGGTTAGTTTTGCTTAACTTACTTCCTTTTCTGTTTTTTCAATATACCTTATTAATTGAGATGGCTCAAGATGGCAGAGTAAAAGCAGTGACTTGCTTGAGCTTTCCCCCCAAACCCTTCCAAATACCTATAAAAATGGCTCTAAACAAATTCTAAAGCAGCAGAACCCACAAAAAGACAGAGTGAAACAAATTTCCAATCCAAGACAACCTAGATGGTTGATCAAAAAGGTATATTGTGCAAGTCTGGTAGAGGAGCATAGTTCATGTGGGCACACAGGTGGCAGCGAACCTGGAGCAGGCCTCAGAGGACTGAATTGTGGACAACTGTGGCGGTTTCCAGACTCCTCAATCCACCAATGCCAAAGACCACTTAGAAGATCAGTGGGAAAAGTCTGTGTCTGCAGTGAGAGAGAGAGAAGCGCGGTGGTCTCAGCTCCAGTCCCTGAGCCTGGCCCCAGGGTGGCAGCTGCTTCCTGAGCTTCTGGCCCACAGACTGAGGGGGAATTGAGTGGCTGATCAGAGGGGGATTGCAGAAATCTCTTTGCTGGTACAAGATTCTCTTGCTTTGCCCATACTTGGATCTGGGTGACAGTTCTGGGTGGCAGTCCTGGGGTGAGGAGGAGTGCTGGCATGGTGGATCTTGTAGTGGCTATACAGAGAAAAAAAATCCTCCTCACAGTTCCAAGACAGAAAAGAGTGCTTGTGGTCACTCATAGACCAGAGCACAGGCCAGGAAAGGAGTAAACAGCTTGCCCTTGATCATAGCACCTTGGAAAAACTGAAAATTTACACATCCCTAGAAGTATCTCTAAAAACATCTGCCCAAAATCCCCAAAGCTTGGGACAGTACATTCTCCACACTGGAAACAGACCCTTACTTTAATAAAGAGTTTATAACTCAAGTAGTTGGCTGGGATCATGAGCAAGCAGCACAAAAAGAGTTGGACTATAGAATCTTACTTTGGTAACAAAGAAGATCAAAACATACAACCAGAAGAAGACAACATAGTCAAAGCTTCTACATCCAAAGCCTCCAAGAAAAATATGAATTGGTCCCAGGCCATGGAAGAGCTCAAAAAGGATTTTGAGAAGCAAGTAAGAGAAGTAGAGGAAAAACTGAGAGTGATGCAAGAAAATCATGAAAAACAAGTCAACAGCTTGCTAAAGAAGACCCCCCAAAAATACTGAAGAAAATAACACCTTAAAAAATAGCCTAACCCAAATGGCAAAAGAGGTCCAAAAAGCCAATGAGGAGAAGAATGCCCTAAAAAGCAAAATTGGCCAAATGGAAAAGGAAGTCCAAAAGCTTAGTGAAGAAAATACTTCCTTAAAAATTAGAATAGAGCAATTGGAAGCTAGTGACTTTATGAGAAATCAAAACAAATCCAAAAGAATGAAGAAATAGAAGAGAATGTGAAATATCTCACTCAAAAAACAACTGACCTGGAAAATAGATCCAGGAGAGAGTATTTAAAAATTATTGGACAATCTGAAGGCCATGATCAAAAAAAGAGCCTAGACATCATCTTTCAAGAAATTATCAAGGAAAACAGCCCTGATATTTTAGAACCAGAGGTCAAAATAGAAATTGAAAGAATCCACTGATCACCTCCTGAAAGAAATTCCCAAAGGAAAACTCCTAGGAATATGGTAGCCAAATTTTCCAGAGTTCCCAGGTCAAGGAGAAAATATTTTAAGCAGCCAGAAAGAAACAATTCAAGTATTGTGGAAATACAATCAGGATAACACAAGATTTAGTAGCTTCTACATTAAGGGACCAGAGGGCATGGAATATAATATTCTGGAGGGCAAAGGAGATAGGATTACAACCAAGAATCACCTACCCAGAAAAACTGAGCATAATCCTTCAGGGGAAAAAATGGTCATTCAGTGAAATAGGGGACTGAAATGGAAATTGGAAATTCCCCTTTAAATTAATAAGATCACTCAAATAAATAGGTTCAGTTCAAATCTCGGTCATGACCGTTCCATATCTGGCCTAGCATTCCAGGAACTAGCCATTCCTAGGTCACGTTGACATGGAGGGTTGGCTCCTCTCCTTGTGAGACGTGATGTTATTAAAAAACAAAATACCAAGCCTCAGGCGGATGGGAGCGTGGCTAAGGTCAGATGTGTATTGGACAAACCATGAATAGCGTATGCATCAAAAAGGGCTTCTTGGCCCCAAGCCTTCTTTGTTTAGAACAATATAAAAACACTGCGTCCTGTAAGCCCGCTGAGCCTCACCCGCGGGAAGGACGCTTCGCCCGGGAAAATCTTTACACAATTCAAGTTTGTACTGGCTGCAACGGGGCTCCCAGCCGTTGATTGACTTTGGAGGTTCCCTTGAATTGGTGATGTATTCTCTTCCATTACCGACTCTCTTGATCGGTGCTATATTATTGATTGTTCTTATTATTTATGCTTTCTATGCAAATTCAAACTATCTGTGCTTTGCTTCTTCTAAATAAATTATCTATTTCCTATTATTTTCTGGTGCATTGGAGAGTGTCATTTATAGGAGCGAATCCGAACCTCACTAAATCGTATTAATACAGGGACTTTCAAGCACTCTTGATGAAAAGAGCAGAGCTGAATAGAAAATTTGACTTTCAAATATAAGACTCAAGTGAAACATGAAGAGGTAAACAGGAAAGAGAAATCATGAGAGACTTATTAAGGTTGAAATGTGCATTCCTGCATGAAAAGATGATATTTGCAACTCATGAGTCCTTTGTCAGTATTATGGTAGTGGGAGGGAAAAAATTATATGTATGTATGTATGTATGTATAGATAGATAGATAGATAGATAGATAGATAGATAGATAGATAGATAGATAGATAGATAGAGGACACAGGGTGAGTTGAAGATGAAGGGGTGATATCTGGAAAATAAAATTAAGGGGTGAGAGAGGATTATACTGGGAGAAGGAGAAAGGGAGAGGTAGAATGGGGTAAATTATCTCACATGAAACAGACAAGAAAAGGAGCAGAAATGGGGGAAGGTGGGAGGGAATGAGTGAATCTTATTCTCATAGGATTTGGCTTAAGGAGCGAATAACATACACTATTGGGTATGGAAAACTATCTTACCCTATAGGAAAATAAGGGGGGAAGGGGACAAGAGAGCAGGGGATAGAGGGGAGGGCAGATTAGGGGAGGGGATAATCAGAAGCAAATACTTCTGAGGAGAGACAGGCTCAAAAGAGAGAATAGAATAAATGGGAGGGCAGGATAGGATGAAGGGAAATATGCTTAGTTTTTCACAATGTGACTACTATGGAAGTGTTTTGCATGACTACACATGTATAACCTGTATCAACTTACTTGCCTTTTCAATGAGGGTGGGTGGGAAGGAAGAAAGGGAGAAAATTTGTAACCCAAAGTTTTAAAAACATTTATTTAAAAAATTTTAAAAAATTGTTTTTAAAAAATAAGAGAGATGGCTCTCTGGGGAGGAGGAAGAAGGAAAATATTGAGACATGAAGGTGATATTAAAAACAAAAGACAGAAATTTTTTTAAAGAAGATGAAGGTAGAAGTGGTAGAGAATGTGACAGGACATCTGGCCCCCCTTCCCTCAGAAGCTATACCAAAATTTAGAAGTAGTTTTGACTTCAGCTAAAGGTAGAAATAGATAAGATTTAAGGAAAATGAAGTTAGTTAAGACAATATAGGAAAGAATGTGAAGGAATGAAATGTGACTTTTCACATTCTTTTTTCCTTCCTTCCCTCTCTCCTTCGTATTTATATATATACACATATGTATATATGTGTATGTTATGTATATGTAACTCTTACCTGTAAGGACTAATTGTATGGGACCCTCTCCTCATTGGTAGAGATCAATGCCTCACACCTGTGGGAAGGGGAGGTTGGGGGGAACTAAGTGGGAGAGAAGAGATCTGGGTTCTTTTGCCCTCTAGCTTCAAGAGAGAAAGTACTTGTCATCAAGTTGCTGAAGGGAGAGGCAGACTCTAAGAAGCCAATATGAGGGGAGCTAGAAGTCTCTGTTATGTCCTTACCCCATGATTGCTACACTAGAAACTCTGGGGAATTTTCTCTTGGCAGAGATCTGGGACTGACTGACTTACTTTCTTTCTTTCTTTCTTTCTTTCTTTCTTTCTTTCTTTCTTTCTTTCTTTCTTTCTTTCTTTCTTTCTTTCTTCCTTTCTTTCTTTCTTTCTTTCTTCTATTATTTATTATAAGACAGAGATAAATAGAAAATTGAGAAAGGGAGTTTTTGAGGGCAGGAGGGGGTAGCTTAATCACATTTTTCAGGCAACCCCAATGTCCAACTGAAAAGCTTCTCATTCTGTGGCTTTTTTTTCTTTTTTTATGTTTTTTTCCATATGCTTTTGAGTTGAAAATTTTTCTCCCTTTTCCTCCCCCCACCCTCCCCAAGACGGCACACAATCTGACATAGGCTTTACATTTACATACCCATTAAACATATTTTCACATTAGTGAAGTTGTAAGTAAAAACTAAGACCAATAGGAGGAACCATCAGAAAGATGAAACAAAACTCAACAGAAGGTAAAAATAAATGATAGCGATTCAGCTTCCATAGTTCTTTCTTTGGATGTGGACAACATTTTCCATCCCGAGGCCTCTGGAGATGTCTTAGATCCTCACAATGCTGAGAAGGGTTCAGTTTAACATTCTTAGTCACTGCATAACGTGGCTGTTATTGTGTACAAAGTCCTCTCCGTTCTGCTCACTTCACTCAGCATCAGACCATATAAGTCTTTCCAGGTTTTTCTGAAGTCAGCCTCTTCATCATTTCTTATAGCACAATAGTATTCCATTACATTCATATACCACAACTCGCTCAGCCATTCCCCAATGGATGGGCATCCTCTCAATTTCCATTTCTTTGCCACCAGAAAAAGAGCTGCTGTGAATATTTTTGTACATGTGGGTCCTTTTCCCATTTGTTTGATCCCTTTGAGACATAGCCCTAGAAGTGCTATTGCTGGATCAAAGGGTATGCACATTTTTGTAGCCCTTTGGGCATAGTTCCAAATTGTTCTCCAAAATGGCTGGATCATTTCGCAACTCCACCAACAATGTATTAGCGTTCCAATTTTCCCACATGGGACTTTCTTTCTTGATTGAACTGAGCTATATCACTCCCAAAGGGAGAGCTCATTTAATTTGCAATGTCTTCTACATATTCTCATATGTAAACCCTCTTTGATTTCTGTCTTATTATTAACTTGGGTAAATGACTTGCTTTACTATTTGCTATCTGTGCTCGTCGTGGAACTGACAGATGGTGGGAAGGATTGAAGCCTTGGATATAGAGCTTGGGGCTCTCCTTTCCCTTCAAGAGATGATAATTAGGAGTTTAGATGAACCTCGAAATTACACCTCCTAGCCTAATAATAGTAATGATGGAGCAAAGAGATAGAACTCTAGTCCAGTACTCTTCTTCTCTGAGGAGTGGCCAAAGCCACTCTTCTGGCAGGAATCAAAGACTTCTTTGGAGAAGGGCGAAGGGAGGAGATGCCTATTTTTTGCTTCTTTGTAAGCTATTTCCAGAAAGATCCATGTGGATAGACATCATCTAAATGGACAACAGTTGTTGTTCAGTCATTGCAGTCGTGACCAGCTCTCTGTGACCCCTTTGGGGTTTTCTAGGCAAAAACACTGCAGTGATTTACCATTTCCTTCTCCAGCTCATTTTATAGATGAGGAAACTGAGGCAAACAGGGTGAGGTGACTTGCCCAAGGTTACGTAGCTAGTAAGTGTCTGAGGCCAGAGATGAACTCAAAAAGAGGAGTCTTCCTGATTCCAGGTCCAGCATTCTATCTACTCCATACCACCTAGCTGCCCCAAATGGGCAACAGTACCGTCCCATACACACACATATCATACATATACATACACATACATACAGACATATATGTTTATGCATAAACTTTTTGAAGTTATTTTTGTTTCATTTTATACTGACTAGATACAATGTATATAGCTATGTATGCACATTACCTATATGTGCATGAACTTGCTATGACCTTGCCTACAGAAATAACTATCCATGAAATTTTTACCAAATGTTTATTCCATTAAATTAGTAATTCTTGATGGCTTCCATCATCTTCTAGTACTGACTTGCTATGTTTGTAAGATGATAATTTTAAGAAGAGAGAAAATGTAGGAATTTTTTTTTTCAAGAATTCACTTAATTATTCATTCATCCAATATTCAGCACAGAGATATTGAACACTGAGGTGCTTTGGGACACTGAGAGAGAAAGAAAGAAAGAAAGAAAGAAAGAAAGAAAGAAAGAAAGAAAGAAAGAAAGAAAGAAAGAAAGAAAGAAAGAAAGAAAGAAAGAAAGAAAGAAAGAAAAAGAAAGAAAGAAAGAAAGAAAGAAAGAAAGAAAGAGAAAAGACAAAGTCTCTGCTCAGAAATTCTAACACGGACTTCAGGAAAACAAAGACACATATGAAACAAATAAGGAACAATTACCAATTGATCTTTGAGGGGGAAAAGCAAGATGACATAAAACTTATGGTGGATATCCTTACATCTACATTATAAAGAATCCAATACAGCAGGAGTTGGGGGAAGGCTAAGTACTCATCTTCCATTATTTAATGCTCTATTCCTGTTCATGTACCTGGAACAAGGTACATGAGCATTTACCACGTTCAAAGGGTTTCTAGTCCACAAGGGGAAAGAAAATATAGTTTGAGAATAGAGAAGGATGTGCTGGCAGGAAAAACGGAGCCCAGCTGCATCATTCTCAGCTTGTGTTATGCACTGACAAACTGGTGTGTGCAAAACAGCAAATGATTAGTCAGATGCAACTAGATATTCCAACCCTTAAAGACTGACCTATCTAGGGCTTGCCTCATCTCTGGAGTGCTGGTCTACCTAAGGGCATCCATTTGGATGAGAGAGATGTGTGCCACAGGATATGTGGAGAGAGAGAAAAAATGTTCTCTGGAATAGCCCCACTCCCTACTTCAGGCCTGCAAAAACATTTCAGAGACCCGTTATAATAATAAGGATAAATCAGACCCGTTCAGGTCTAGATGGAACTTATTTACACCTCAGAATGACTGCCTGATAGGAAGTCTACTTATTTGAACATCAAGTTATCTTACAAAAACTGCATGCTCTTCTTAGAGGGCAGGAACTGGCATTTTTCTATTTGTATGTCTAGGGCCTTGCACAAGGCAAGTGTCAAATGTGAGGAAGCTAAGAAAAGTGTAGCTGCAACACAGGGAACAATAAGATTGGAATGGTAAGGGGGTGACATGGTTGAGAAGTATTTTAAATTCCAATCGACTTTATGTTTGATATTGAAGGTAATAGGAGACCACTGGTATTTTCTTAAAAGGGGACAGGAGATAACACATACATGTATATATCAGTTCATTCACTCACTCATTTATTCATTGTGATGATCAAATTCTGTCTTTCTCTAGGAGCTAACAGGAAGAGCCAGTCATCTTTTTATTAGCAATACTGTGCTTTATTTTTCAGATATTTTCACACATGGCCATAGAACTGACAATGATGACTGTATCCTCATAGAAATCTGCTACACTCAACTTATGACTTTATCATTCAGGCCAACCCTGCCTTAAAATGGCCTGGCAAATAACAGTCCAGTTGGATTCTTGACCTCTTTTGCAACTTGTACTAAATGACTGTTTTTATTCCTCCCTGCTGCTATTTATTCTGCTGGATATTTCTCTAAGCTAGCCATCCCAACAAGCAACCATTCATACCTTTTCCCAAAGCTCATAATTTGGCTTCTTAAAAAGTTTCTCATGGAGAAATGAGTGGGTACTGAGATGAAGGAATGGAGCAGTGGTCCAAGGACCCAGAGAAAAGACATAGAGCTTGTGTGCCAGGGCTGATTTAAACTAGTCTGTGCTGTTATATTCCTCGATACTTTGGAAATTGATTTATACGTCTGACCATGTCACCCAGGCTCCTCTTCCTATTCTCTCAGCCTCAGTAAACTCCAGGGGCTCCCTATTACTTCGAGGACTGAATTTAAAACCCCCTGTTTGGTGCTGATAGCTCTGGACAACATGGCCCCTTCCTACCTCTCCAGCCTTCTTACACCTTACTCCCCTTCACTCACTCTGTGGTCTAGTCATGCTGTTTGCCTTCACACACGATGTCCAATCTCGCATTTCCACAACTTTGCAATGGTTTCACCCCAGGCTTGGAATGATCTTCCTCCTCACCTTGACATTTCAGTTTCACCCTTTTTTCTTCAAGACTGAGCTCAAACATCACCTTAAGCAGAAGAGCTTTTCCCATCCCTTAGCTGCTAATACCGTCCCCTCCAAGCTTACTTCCCAAGTGCTCTATAGACTTTGTACGTACCTATCTATTTACATGTCCTGCTTTAAAAGTGTAAGCTCCGTGAAGGCAGGGAATGTTTTTATCTTTTCATTGTCTAGTTAAGCTCTGTCAAGATTTGTTACAGTGGCTGGCACATTGTAAGAGCTTAATAAATCCTTGCTGATTGATTGACATTACAAATATATGTATATGCATACACACATACATATATGTATGTATTATACAGGTCACAAATGATTGAAAATGCCAAAGTAAGGAGAATCACAGGATAAAGAAATACCTGTCTCAGGCATGCAAATAACAGCTTCTCTATATTATACTGCTTGGTGAGCAATTTCCTTTGTTAACATGGGTGCACAAAGAAACCAAGTGTCCTAGAGGTTGGCATAAACTCTGCAAGGTCACATGAGTGTTAACAAACTGGGACTCAAGGTCAGATCTCATGATTCCAATTATGGTGTGTGGGGCCTTCCACTGCATCTACTATCTCCCTTGGAAAACACAGGAAGCCAGGTACATACATATACTTATGTTAGGTTTATCATATATGTATATATACATACAAACACAACACACGTATACAAAATAATAACTCACATTTATATAGCACACTAAGGATTACAAAGCACTGCACACACACTGTATCATTTGATCTTTACAAGCACCCTATGAAACAGGTGCTTCCCCATTTTACAGATGAGGAAACTGAGGCTGAGAGGTTAAGTCACACTAAGACTTAAGTCACGCTAAGACTAATAAGATATTTGCAGGATATCCATAACTAACAGAATACCTTGTACATAATAGGTCCCTGAATGAAAGAATGGAATGTATTTGAAGAAATATGTATCTGTCTGAAAAAAAATTATAGTGGCTAGCATTTATATAGTACTTTAAGGTTTACAAAGCAATTTCCTTGCTATCTCATTTGACCCCCTTGTTCCTCTAATGTAGATGCTATTATATATCCTTTTATAGATGAAGAAATAGAGGCTGAGAGAGGGTAAATGACTTGCCCAGGGTCACATGGCTAGTAAACAATTGAGGTAGAATTTGATCTCAGGCCTGCCTCTTAAGTCCAGCACTTTCTATTCATTGTATCACCTGGCTGCCTAGACAGACACGTCTAACAATTTACCACATACAGATAAAGACACAGACTCACATAGACACACACACCATCTGACCTATAACTTCTTCCTTGCATCAATGGAGGCAGTAATATTCAGGCACATTCAGTAGCATTCAGGCAAATCATTACATCTCACTCATCTTGGGTCTAGGGAATAAATGGTATTGATTCGTACCTGCAGTTAAAAATCATACGTACACAATTTAAAAAAATAAGTCAATGAAATCTTTGCTTCTTAATGGGATGTGGTCCCAGGGTGGTGTCAGGTTTTTAAATATTATAAGAATTCTCTGATTACTAAACCCTTCCCACACATCCCTCCACACATACACCCCAAAGGATTACCAAGAGTGATCCTCATGTTCGTTGGAAACTCTTGAAGCTACAGCTCGTTACTAAGTGATTATTATGTAAGGGAGACAATCCCATTTATTCTATATCATCTTATGGGATTGAAGGGAAGAATATTTCAAACTAGATCATATGAGCATAAAAATAGAACAGAAATGAACTTTGGATGGTATCTCCTTCAGCCAACAGTATGTCTCTGTCTCTGCTTGTCTCTGCCTCTATCTCCCCCTTTCTTTTATTCTGTCTGTCTCTGCCTGCCTGCCTTTAAAAAAGATATACATATACATATATAGTTTACATACATGTATGTGTAATATGCATATATACACAGATACAGGGTGCTTCAAAAGTCTTAATGTAGTGTTAAACTATTGAAGTTTTAAATTGCAGCAACACTTTTGGCACCCACTGTACATTACACTGATTTACACACTCGTTTTAGATATTGGTATCTCTCTAGATCCAGATTTATATATTTATATAAAAATGTAGATGTTGATATAGTTATATGGATATATAGAAGAGAGCCAGCATGGCCTAGTGGATAAAGACCTGGCTGTGAAACCAGGGCAGCCTGTGTTCCAGTCCTGACTTTGACATGTAATAGCTGTGTAACCCTGGGCAAGTCATTTAAATTCTCAATGTCCCACATGACTCCCTAAGACTAGAAGCTGTAGAGAAGGTTCTGATCTGCAGTGGGAGAGGGAATTTCCTTCTCTGGGAATTACTGATACCAATGAATTCACAAGACTAGTCCTTATCCATATAGATATTGGCACGATATCTATCTGGTTATGTGTGTGTGTGTGTGTGTGTGTGTGTGTGTGTGTGTGTGTGCGCACGCGCGCGCATGCATGTGATTTATGTGTGTCTCCATATAATATATACATGGTATCTACACACATGTATATGTGTATAGAGGCACAACGTGCATGTATATATGTACATACCATATATGTATACATGTGATTTATGTGCATCTACAATAATATACACATGTCTAGATATACTATGCATGTGTATACACGCATGTACACATGTTTATATACATACACACATGTGAATGCATGCCCAAAAGGCGACTCAACATGTGGATGTCACCAGATGGTCAATATTGAAATCAGATTGATTACATACTCTGCAGCCAAAGGCAGAGAAGCTCTAAAGAGTCAGTTACAACAAGACCAGGAGCTGATTGGCTCAGATCACGAGCTTCTTATTGCAAAATCCAGACAAACTGAAGAAAGTAGGAAAAGCCATCAGACTGTCCAGGTCTGACCTAAATAATATCCCTTATGAATATGAAATGGAAGTGATAAATAGATTTAAAGGATTAGATCTGGTAGACAGAGTATCCCAAGAACTATAGACAACAGAGGGCCGCAGTATTGTACAAGAAGCAGTGACAAAAAGCATTCCAAAGAAAAAGAAGAGAATGTTCCCCAAGGCTCTTTCCTGGGCTATGGGTTTTCCAGTAGCAATGTAAGGCTACGAGAGATGGAATATGAGGAAGGCTGAGTGCCACAGAACTGACACTTTTGAGAAGACTTTTGAGGGTCCCTTGGACAGCAAGGAGATCAAATCAGTCAATACTTTAAGAAATTAATTCAGACTACTCACTGGAAGGTCAAATACTAAAGCTGAAGCTTAAATACTTTGGCCTCATAATGAAAAGAAAGGACTCATTGGAAAAGACCCTCATATTGGGAAAGACTGAAGCAAAAGGATAATGGGTGGCAGAGAATAAGATGGATAGATAATGTCATGGAAGCAATGAACATGAGCTAGGTCAGACTTTGAGAGATAGTAGAGGATAGTGGGACCTGGTATGCTATGGCCCCTGGTGTCACAAAGAGTTAGACATGACTGAACAGCAATTGATTGGCTAATACACACACACACACATATGCTGATTTCCACCTACAAATATGTTTATATATGTATAAAATATTTCTACACATACAAACATATGCATACACACATGTGTATATATGTATGTGTATGTATATATACATAGTGTGTGTGTGTGTGTGTGTGTGTGTGTGTATACATAAAGAGAGAGAGAGAGACAGAGACAGAGAGAGAGGGGGGAGAGAGAAAGGAGAGAGAGAGAAGAGGGAGGAGGAGATGGAGGGGACACTTTTTTCTGCCTCTTCTTAGATGCCCAACAGCACCATTCTTCTCCTGTGGTTTTCCTTTAGAATCCTAAACTTTAGAGAGGGACCCATTCCGATCCAAAAAATTAAAGACTTAAAGATAACAGACATTTGTCTAGGAAAGAGTGTTTTTTAATGTTTCATTAGCTTTGAAAATGTAAAATTAAGGGTCTTACAAACCTAGACCATGGCCCTGAATGAGATAAGGATCTAGCTTTCCAACCGATATCTGCCTGCCCCTGTCAATCACCTCTTGAAGATCCCTGGGCTAGAGATCTTGAAGAAAGGAAACTGGTAAGGCCTCAAAGCATGTGTCAGAGATCTGCCTTTTACTCCCTATCAGAGGAATGACAAAAGTTCCCTTGATATAGCCATCATCCTATGAATTAATCTGTCAAAGCTATTACTATGTGGCCACTCAATTTGCTGTAGAGCACATAATCCAGGTCCAAACAGGATATCCGGAGGTATTCAACTATTTGTGCCTTTATCTTTATCTTTTTTCTTTTTAACATTTAAAAAAAATTTCAGTTCTGAATTCTCTCCCTTTAGTCTCTCCCCCACCCATTGAGAAGGCAAGCAAAATGATATAAATTATGCATGTGAAATCATGCAGAACATATTTCTATATAGCCAGGTTGCAAAAACAAGAAAAATAAAGTGAAAAAATTATGCTTCAGTCTACACTCAGAGCTCATCACATCTCTCTTTTGAGATTTATAACACTTCACAGTTGATCACTGTAATTGTTACTGTGTATAAAGTTCTCCTGGTTCTGCTCACTTCACTTTGCATCAGCTCACATATGATTTCCCAAGTTTTTCTGAAACTACTCCCTTCACCATTTCTCATAAAACAATAGCATTCCATTACAATCATACATCACACTTGTTCAGACATTCCCCAGGTGATGGACATCCCCTCTAATTCTTTGCCACCATAAAAAGAGTTTATATAAATATTTTTGTCCATATAGGTCCATTTCCTTTTTTCTTTGATCTCTTTGGGATATAGACCTAGTAGTGGTATTGCTGGGTCAAAGGGTATGGAGGATTTTATAGCCCTTTAGGCACAGTTTCAAATTGTTCTTCAGAATAGTTGGACTAGTTCACAACTCCACCAACAGTGCATTAGTGCCTCTATTTTTCCACATTTCCTCCAGCATTCGTCATTTTCATTTTCTGTCACATTAGCCAATCTGATCGGTGGGAGGTGGCACCTCAGTTGCTTTAATTTGCATTTTTTAATCAATAGTGATTTAGAGCATTTTTTCGTATGACTATAGATAACTTTGATTTCTTCTTCTGAAAGCTGCCAATGCATATCCTTTGACCATTTATCAATTGGGGAATAGCTCTTGCTTTTATAAATTTGACTCATTTCCCACATATTTGAGAAACTAGACCTTTATCAGAGAAATTTGTTAAATTTTTTAATAGTTTTTTGCTTTCCTTCTAATTCTTGCTGCATTGGTTTTATTTTTTCATAATGCTTTAATTTAGTGTAATGAAAACTATTCGTTTTACTTCTTGCAATCCTCTCTATCTTTTGTTTGGTCATCAATTCTTCCCTTGTCCATGGATTTGATAGGTAAAGTTTTCTATGCTCCTATAATTTATGATATCACCCTTTACGTCTAAATCATGTACCCGTTTTGACCTTATCTTTGTCTTTATCCTTCTTTAGTTGTTGTTGTTGTCTGTTTGTTCTACCAGAGAATTGACCCAGTATATCTATATCCTTCAGCCAATCTCACTAGGATACATGTTTGTATTTCACTTCCATGGAGTGCTGGCAGACCAGGCTTAATAGCTGTCTATCCCTTCTGGAGCCCCCATTTTGTGAAGGGGCTGTGGATGGCCTGTCTTCAGTCTCCTCCAGACCATTCCTTACTTCCTGTGGACTTGTCACTGCCATGGATACCTTCATCCTCCCCCAAGTGCCACTTTTCAGTTCCCTTTTATTTGTTGTCTTCCCTCATCAGAATGTAAGGTCCTTAAAGGCAGGTCTGTCTTTCTTTATGCCTGTATTTGTATCCCTAGTGTTTACCATGGGGCTTGGCACATAATGTTTAATATTTCCTTCCTTCCCTCCTTCCCATCATTCCTTCTTTCTTTCCTTCCTTCCATCCATCCCTTCCCTCTATCATTAGCCCAAGTCCACACAACTACTGACAGAACTGTGATTTGGATGTGGTCCTTTGACTTCAAACCCTGGGTTGTTTCCACTTCCCCAAATGACTCTTTCTTCTATGATTACACAAAATATCTGTGATTTTATCAGCATGGGGACCTCTTGCCTGGCTCTCAGTCCAGATCTCAACCCTTGTATGACTTTGTAAATAAGTTATGGAGTTGAGTAAAGCACACACACACGTTAAGTGATTTAACCAAGATCATACAGCTATAGAGGGAGGATTGTAACCCAGAGTCTCCTGACTCCAAGCTCAGCATTTTAGCCACCATTCCATGCTGCTTATCACATATATTGTTTATTTTGCCTGTTCTATATGAGCTATCAGTTAAAAAAAAGGACTGAGTTTAGCTGAGGATATTATTTCATCCCCTAAAATAAAAAAAAAATGCCAAGACCTATGATTCCTCTGGGGTAAGGAACTTCTGCTAAGAAATTCCCTTTACTGGCTGAACAAGTTATAGTATATGAATGTAATGGAATACTATTGTGCTATAAAAATGATGAATAGGCAGATTTCAGAAAAACTTGGAAAGACTTATATGAACTGATGCTGAGTGAAGTGACTGCAACCAAAAGAACATCGTCCACGGTAACAGCTTTGACAGACTTAGCTCTTCTCAGCAATACAATGATCCAAGACAATTCCAAAAGACTCATGATGGAAAATGCTGTCCACATCCAGAGAAAGGACTATGGAGTCTGAGTGCAGATTGAAGCATATTCTTTTCACTTTTTTGGGGTTGTTTTTTGTTTTTCATGGTTTTTCCTTTTCTATTTTGATTCTTTTTTCACAACATGACTAATGTAGAAATATGTTGAATATTATTGTACGTGTATAGCCTATATCAGATTGCTTGCAGCCTTGGGGAGGGAGGAGGGAAGGAGAAATATTTGAAATGCAGAATCCTATAAAAATGAATGTTGGAAACTATCTTTACATGTAATTAGAAAAAATAAAACACTATTTACAAAAAAAAATTCATTTTACTAATGCAGATTGGTAACTGCTTGACAGTTCACAGTCTCATGGGGTTGAAAAGGTAACTAAGAGAGGTTAACTGATTTTCCCAAGTTTAAACAATGAGCATGCGTTGAAGACTAGACTCGAACCCAGGTCTTCCTGAGATTGGCCCTGTAAGCACTATAGCCTACCACCTCTCATTAGTATTATTTGTACCGTATTTAGCATTACTATACTTTTTCATTCTATGAGAAGGATGCTTAACTCACTTTTTTTTTCTGGGTGCAGAACAATACACACACTGTCAGACCCAATGGCTATGTTGGCTAGTTTTGTGGAATTTCTCCCTCTTCCTCTTATTTGTTATAAGGGATGGTTCTTTAGGGTGGGAAAGGAGATACATGGAAATAAAAGTAAGGTAAAAACCAAAAATTTAAATTTATTTTTCAATAAAAGAAAACCTAGCCAGAGCAAGTAAAACAAAGAACATGACAGGAGGAATCAGTGACTTGAGAAACTTTGCTCACAAGGATATTGTCAGGAATTTGAATATGAGAGACAATAAAAATGTCCCTCTTAGCTCACCCGCAGGAATGTCTGCATAGGAGGCAACATTGAGTCATCAGAAGTAGTCACTGAAGTCCATGAAAGGTTGAACTTTGAAGCCTTTGCTTACAGACATAGTTTATCTATCATTCATGGAATGAAGAACAAGATGGCGGAACTCTCGCAACCCCTGCATCCCCCTACTCGGGCCCTGACTCAGTTACCCACAAGAGAGTTGGGAAAAAAATGGACTATTGGACTGAGAAGAGGCAACCAATGGGTATAGGGGAGGAGCAGGTGGAAGTGAGGGGCTGGGCTGAGAGAGAGCGGAGACTGAAATAAGGAAAAAGAAAGCCTCCCCAACTTCCCTTCTTGTTGGCTCCATTGTTACTCAAGAGAAATCCTATTTCTACTTGCTTCTCAGTTTATCATGTGTAGTTGTTCTCATTACTTTCAAAGGCTAGAGAAGGAAATTAGAATGGAGAGGACAACATGAACTGAATGGGACTATGGAGAAAGGGATTTAGGAGAGAGAAAACACCATAGCCTCTCGAAAGAACTCAGTAGATCTTGAAGGCTGGGGAAGAGGAAAAGTGCTCAGAATAACAACCTGGTAAAGGTTGAGACCTGAGACTTGGCTCTAGATGAAGCTATGCCAACATGGGGAAAGAGGAGCTTGGCCTCGAGGCGTGGATGTGAGCTGGTGTTTCCTCCCAATAGCAATAAACAACTCCACTCTTGCTGGAATAGATTGCAGTGGGATATGACTATTCCTAGGTGCTTCCTTCTATCAATGGCCTTTACCTGTGGTGCCCCTGTCTAGGGAGGGAGAAAAGATGCACGTCCCCCTAACCTCTTATACCTTACCACTGTCCACCCCAACCACTACCAATTTTTCTGAAGATGTAATCATTCTTTTTTTTTTTTACATTAGCTTAAGGATAGATAGGATTAATCAGGGACCAATGGATTGTTAGGAGAGTCTATAGATTTTGTAGGAATAAGGAGAGGGAAGTAATCAATCAATTTTTTAATCAGTAAGTAAACAAAGTCAGTACATCACATACTACGTGCCAATCACTAGTTGATACAAAGATACAAGTATGTACCAGGCTAAGTGCTGGCAATACAATGAAAAGCAGAAGACAGTCCCTGCTCTTAAGAAGCTCATGGTCTTGTGAGGATAAAATAAGGTAATAAATAGAAG
Organism: Phascolarctos cinereus; assembly: GCF_003287225.1. Classification (NCBI taxonomy): domain Eukaryota; kingdom Metazoa; phylum Chordata; class Mammalia; order Diprotodontia; family Phascolarctidae; genus Phascolarctos; species Phascolarctos cinereus. The sequence goes on along the minus strand of NW_027555514.1, from coordinate 270,283,007 downwards.
GTCACTTTGAAAAATTTTAAATACTCCAGAAATACTAGCTATTAACAGGCAGGACGTCCCTAACCTCATGTGAAGGTTGAGAGTCTGAACGACACACGAGGCAGCCACAACAGCCTTTTCTTTGAGAGAACACCGTGGTAGGGAGGAACGTGGGCTGACTTTGGAGTCCAAGGACAGGAGGTCAAATCTAGCCTTTGGCACGATGACCTTGGGCATTTCTTTGAATCTCTCCAGACCTTACTTTCCTCATTTTAAAAACGAGGAGGCTGGAGTGGAAGGCTTCTGCTGACAATTCCAGGTCTACATTTGTGACCCTACTGTACTACCATTAAGAGAGAAGAGGGGCAAAGGCGGACCTTTGGGTTTTAAGGGGAAAGTCACAGAAATAGAAGGACAGCTACAGGTATATCGACCAAAAAATGTGAAACTGGGAAATGTGACACTGTGGCTTAAGAAGCTGTACAAAGGGCTAGTATTTTATAATTTTTAATCCAATAGGTCTTTATTAAGGACATACTGTATGCAAGGCTCTGGGATTTGCTTCAGTAACACATACTAAAACTATACAGAGAAAGAGAAGATTAACCTGCATACAAAGGTGAAACCAGACAGTCCTTGTCAACAAAAGGTTTATACTCTAATACTGGGAGGGGGAAACTTTTGGATGATCTCTGAGACAGTCCAGATGAAGAAAAACATTGCATTTTCCTCTGGGTCCAGCTTTTCTTCTCACAGATGACAGCCATCATCTGGCATCAAATGTTTTTAGGCTGGGGTCATTTGGTTAGGAACCATATGAATCCAGTTGAAGACTCTGCCCTCACCTCTAGAGGTGGGGCTGTATCATTATTTTGAAGCAAAAGTAAATTAGACTCGATTTCTTGTTAATGAAAAAGCCTGTGCATCCCCATTAATCTCAAGAATGGTGCAGACTTTAAATGTCATTATCATATTAAAGAAAAGTTAAGGTTGGTATCCGTAGCACCCCATGAATAATTTCAGTGATTTAATATAAAATGCAGAGAAAAGTCCAACCTTTCAATGCTTTGGCACTTTGTACCAAGAATAAAGCCAGCCCACAGTAGTCACGTTAGAAATGTCTATGTTGACATGAAGGTAAATGCATTTACAATTTTTAAAAAAGTAACTGTGGGTCTCTGTCTAAGCCCAAGATCACTCAGACTCTTTAAAGTTCTCTCCATGTGATGACATAGGACCATATGCTCACAGAGCTAGAGTTGGAAATGGTATCTGGTCTAACCCTCCAAAAAGGATACTGAGGTCCACAGAGGGTAAGTAATTTGTCCAAGGTCACACAGGGTATATCAGGGGTAAGATCTGAACCCAAGGCCTGTTTCCTCAGGGCTGGTATTCTCTTCACTCTACAATGCTACTTTCCTTCATAGGATCACAGAATCTCATATGGCCTCAAAGACCAGCTAGCCCAATCACCTCATTTTACAAATGAAGAAACTGAGGCCCAGTGAGATTAAAGGGTTATGGATCTAGAGCTGGAAGAGACCTCACAGCCCAGCTACTCCAACTCCTTCATTTGCAAATGAGGAAACTGAGGACTGGGCAGGGGGTGTGAATCACTCAAGATTCCACAGCTGATAAGCATCAGAGATTTACACCTTGAGTCCTTGGATTTGAGTACCAGAGCTCAAAAAGTTATTGGAATATCATAATGTGAAGTATTAACAGGTATCAATTATTAAATGCAAGCTCACAGGGAGCATAATTTGTTCCACCCTTTGTAAGTATTCTTTCTAGTTTTAGCTATGAGTAAAGTAACTGGCACATAGTAGGTGCTTAGTGAACGCCTGTCCATTGATTTAATGATTGATTAGTTGCCCTACCCATGACTGCATCTCATATTTCCGTGACTTTGCATTGGCTGTCCCTCTCCTCACTTCTGTCTCACAAAATCTTTTTCTTCCTTCAAGAAGCAGTTCAAGTACCACCTTCTACCTGAATCCTTTTCTTAACCTCTTAATTGCTGGTGGCTACCTTGTTTTTATTTCCTATATTTGGTCTGCACATATGTATATATACACACACACAGATAGATAGATAGATAGATAGATATCTTTTGTCTCCCCTGTTAGAATGGAAACTCATTGAGAAAAGGGTTTGTTTCAGTCTTTGTATTTGTATCCCCAGTGCCTTGTATACAGGAGTCACTTAATAAATGCTTAACGATTGGTTGCTTAAATAATAATATAATAAGGTGGCATGGCATTTACTACCAGAGTAGTTGTTATCATAAGAAACATGGACTGGATGGCCCTTCCAACTCTAAACCTAAGATGCTTGGATCCCATGCTGGTTTCCTTACTTGCAAGCTTAGAACTACATATTTGTAAATTCTTTGAAGAGACAATTAGAAGGCTGTGCAGGAGCTAGGTCATATAACTCCTAAGATGACTGCTAGATTTTCAGTGTATCTGCACCTTTAAACACTACAAATCAGGGTATGATTTAATGTTCTGTTGATTGTCTATAGCTAGGGTGGGAAACCTGCAGCCTGGAGGCCACACATGGCCTTCTAGGTCATTGGGTGTGGCCTTTTAACTGAGTCCAAGTTTTATAGAACAAATCCTTGTATTAAGGGGATTTGTTCTGTGTGGTTTGGATTTAGTCAAAGGGCCACAGTTGAGGACTTAGAGGGTCACATGTGGCCTCCAGGTCACAGGTTCCTCACCCCTGATACCCATAAAACAGAAGCAGAGAGCATAATGGATTAGAAACCAGAATCCAATAATATGTTGTTTACAAGAGACACACTTGAAGCAGAAAGACACACATAGAGTTAAAATAATCTAATTATGCTTCAGGTGAAGCAATCACAAACTCAGAGCAAAAGCAAAACCAGACCTAATTAAAAGATATAATCAGATTAACAAGAGATAATATATCTTAAGAGGTACCATAGACAATGAAGTAATATCAAAACTTTTACAGTAAGTTTCTCTGTTAAAGGCTTTCTCAAATATAAAGGTAACTAAGTCCAATTTATAAAACTAAGAGCCATTCCCCAATTGGTAAAAGGTCAAAGTCAGCTTTTGGAAGAAGAAATCAAAGCTATTTATAGTCATGTGAAAAAATGCTTTAAATCACTATTGATTAGAGAAATGCAAATTAAAACAACTCTGAGGTACCACCTATTAGAAATGACAAATGCTTGAAGGATGAGAGAAAATAGGTACCTTAATAAACTGTTTGTGGAATTGTGAACTAGTCCAACCATTTCAGAGAACAATTTGGAACTATGCCCAAAGGGTTAAAAACTGTGCACATATCCTTTAATCTAGGTCTATGCCCTAAAGAGATCAAAGAAAAAGGAAAAGGACTAAATGTGTGAAAATATTTATAGCAGCTCTTTTTGCATTGGCAAAGAATTAGAAATTGAAGGGATGCTCATCAATTGGGGAATGGCTGAACAAATTGCAGCATATGACTGTGATTGAGAACTACTATTTTGCTGTAAGAAATGATGAGGAGGTGGTTTTAGAAAAATATGGCAAGACCCATATGAACTGACGCAAAGTGAAGCTAGAAGAATTTAGAGATCATTGTACACAGTAACAGTTATGACGATGATTGACTGTGAAAGATGTGGCTACTCTGATAAATACAATGATCCAAGACAATCCCAAAGGACTCATGATAAAAAAAAAATGCTGTCCACCTCCAGGGAGAGAACTGATGAACTCTGAATGCAAAGTGAAGTATAATTTTCTACTATATATATCTGTATCTATATATTTATATATCTTTTTTGGTGATATGGCTAAATGGAAATATGTTTTGCAAGATTTCTCATGTATAACTGATATATTGTTTGCCTTCTCAGTGGTTGGGGGACAGGTGGGAGGGAAAGAGAGAATCTGGAATCAAAATTTAAAAAGAAGATTAAAAATAAATAATAAGTAAAAAAGAAAAGAAAATATTTAGCAGCACACCCCTGAGATGTGACTCTGAATTTGTCTCATTTCGAACAGCATTCTTTACTCAGGAAGCATAAGATTCATTCAGTCTCCCCTGGTAAGTCACAAAATAAAGCTTATGAGACCTCCAGGGAGTCCCTATGTCTGAAGAGTGCAGTTGCATGATGAAATATTTAACATCCTTCTGGGGACCTTCTGGTACCCAGAATACAAACCTTTTGTGGATCCAGAAAAGGCAATTTCGTTTAAACAGAAGCCATGATCTTTTGATTCAGAAAGGAACAGAGGGAGGAAATGATTAGTCACTAGTCAAGGGTGTGATGAGTTAGGCTTTTTTTGGGTTGTTGCTATTCCTCAATTGGAAAACTCAGGAAATCAGAAGAGGGAGGAGAAGATGATAAAGTGCAAAGCACGAGCACAAACAATATCTATGTCAGCCAAGAAGAGCAGGGGTGATTTCAAAAACTCAAAAGCAAGACTTACCAACGATTAATCAATGGGGATAACAAAGGATTTCTTGAAGCCTACATCAGTCGAAAAATGATAGATTTATGTTCCAGGAGATTTCCTATCCTGAGGCAATGATCATAGATTGAGTTGGAAGGCATCATAAAGGCCATCATAGGGGGGAAACTGAGGCCTAGATATGTTAAGTGACTCTCCTAGGCTCACATATCTAGTAAGCATCTGAGGTAGTATTTGAATCCAGGTTCTTCTGACCCCCAAGTCCCACCTATTATGCCATGTTGCTCCATAAAATCATATCAGGCAGGCAAGTTTGACTTCTTAGGTATTAGAAAAGTCATTTAATCTCCTTGGGCCTCTGTTTTCTCTTCTGTAAAATGAGGGGGTTGATCTAGATGATCTCCAACATCTCTTCCAGGTCCAAATCTGTGATCTTACTTTTCTGACTTTGGACAAGTCACTTTACTTCCCTGTGCTTCAGTTTCCTCATCTGTAAAATGGACCAGATGACCCATAGAATCCCTTCCAGCTCTAGACTGATGATTCTTCTAGCAAGGATTATCTCCTCCCAAAAGGCCACCAATATCCAGAAGTTCTCTGAGCTACCTCACTTTTCTTCTTTTGTTTTTAGAAACCTTGAAGTGTCCATGTCAGGAAGAACATCTTGAATAATTCTACTGGGACCCTTTCTCCAACCTGGCCAAAATCCCCATTTCCCCAAAGAGTCCCAAGATCCTGTTTACGGCTTTTGGCTGGATAGATCCATTTACATGACAAAGATGAAGCCTCTGAAGCAGCCAACATCAACGAAAGTAAAACCAAGAGCTTTAACTCCATATTCTTGTACCTTGGGAAAATTTATTGAGGGAGAACCAGCAGAGGACAGACTGTTAGCACCTTTGATTATAGATTTAGAGCTGGAAAGTCCTTAAGAGACTGCTCGTACAATGCCTCCATGGATAAAGAGGAAACTGAGGCTGGATTAAGGTTGCACAGGCAGTAACTGATAAAGGTAAGATTCAAACCCAAGTCCTCTGGCTGAAAACTCACTGATGTGCACTGTATGTATCCCATCCCCTAGGGGGTTCAGGATGCATTCCCATGGTACTGCCAACAGTTATGGACCCTATGCCTCAATCTCAGTAAGAAGGAGCAGGTGGAAAAGGGCAGTGGAAGGGAAGATGGATTCTGCCATAGAAGACATCACAGTAGAATCTGAGGGGCAGCATCCTTGGCTAGGCAAGTTAAGAAGCCACTGGAAAGCAGCATAGATGATGCTCAGAGGTGACAGGATGAAGACAGGCTATAGAACAAGGGTTCTTAACTCTTATTACAGACTCCTTGGGCAGTCTGGTAAAACCTAAGGATTCTTTCTCAGAATGACATTTTCAAATGCATAAAATAAAATACGATAACAAAGAAAACCAACCACACTGAAATACATTTATGCAAATACTCCTAAAAACACAAGTTTATATAGCCAAGAATAAGAACCCATGGTCTAGAAGGGAGTGTGCTCCATCCCCAATTAGCACCTAAAACTCCAGTAACCCTACCCTAATTATAGCTGTGTTCTTCACTCTAAAGATGGAGGCTCAACACTGTGGGAAGCTTAGAGGAGCTGTTTTGATGTCTGCTACTAATTCCCTGCCATCTGTGCAAATAACGGAGACCAAGCCTGAATAAAAATGTGATGCCACCTGGCCAAAGGTCCATGGAATTGGAGCCGTTCATTTTCACTCACTGACTCTGTCATGGAAAAGCAGACAGAAGAAGATTCTATAGACAATGTCTCATTACCAGAATGCATTTCATGGGATCATAAACCAAGGGCTGGAGGTGGCCTTAGGGGCTATCTGGTCCAACCCTCCCATTGTACTGATGAGGAAATAGAGACCCAGAGACTTGCCCATGGTTATACAGGTTGTAAGTAGGAGAGCCAGGATTTGAACCCAGGTCCTCTGACTCCAAACACAGCAATCTTCGCAGTGTGCCATGATTCTAAGCACTCAAGACTGGTGAAGTACAACTAAATGAAGCAGTTAATGATGAATGAGAGTGTCCTCTTTTCATTAAAAAATTTCTTATCTCTCTGGAGAACTATATGTATATCTTCAATCTTCCATTCAAACACTTACCTCCTTCTCCATCTGCAAGCCTTCTGCTCTGATATTTCTTTCAAATACCTCCCTCTTTTCAGTCTGTGGGTTGGTTTTCCTGTACACAAGGATGTAGTCAATCCGACATTTTCCATCTCTAAAATAAAGTCCATTGGATCTGTTTTTTTCTGGTGCTACCTGTATAAAAAACAAAAAAAGGAATCCATTTAATCAGCCATAGAAACTGAGACTTGGTGTCTGTGAGAACTTATTCTGAGGTTAAGTGAAGAAATATAAATAAATCACACACCCCACCCCCCAGTACAAATACTCTTAAGAACCTTTGGGACTTTCTGCCCACCCTGAAGCTGAGCTCTCCTATATGTGTGGTCTCCCGTAATTACAATATCAGCTTCTGGACAGCACAGGCTAGTGTTCCTTTCTATCTACAGCCTTTCAGCTTAGCACACAGTGAGTACTTAATAAAGGCTTTTCTCCCGATTTATACACACACGTACACGCGTGTAGCTGGACATGTACACTTATACAAACATGCATGTATACATATGTATCCATGTGTGCATACGTGTACACCCTGTGCATATATACACACATATACCTATGTGTAACAACTAGAAAGATAAGTATGATTTTTTCTGGCTTCTGAAGTTCATTGTCATTGAATGAATCAGTGATAAAACCCTAAAGGTAGGGCTGCTGAAAATTTGGCAGACTACAATCAAATTTCCCAGATAGACAGACTTTATTTCTTTTTTTAAGTTTTAACTGATGTCTTTTATTTTCATACTACAGTCATTTCCTGATACTACTGCCCCTACCCTCATCCCTTAAACTCACTCCTGTGACAAAGAAAAGTAGTAATGCAAAGGCAAATAACAGAGTGAATGCACTGTGTACCTTATATACCATTTCACACCTATAGCCTCCCATCTCTTTATAACTGAAATTAGAATATGATGAGTAGTTCAAAGGAAAGTCCAAAGTGCCGTGACCAACTCAAGAGGGGAGATGGATTCCATCTGTGGGGCTTGGGAAAGGCTTCATTTAGCTGGTGATATGTGGGCAGAACCTTGAAGGCACAATCTCTAAACTAGATTCTCCCTCATCTAATTCAAGAAGAAGGAAGTATGTTTTATGAACTTTAGAAGATCAATTTCAAAATGGCAGCAGTTTTACTCAACATTGGGAGATTGGAATAAGAATCTGGGGACAATTTCTTTCATTCACTTCCTTGCCCAACAGCATAACTGTTGGGTCTAAAAGGATGAGCAAACAGTACTTAAAGAATTCCTAATTGTTTTCCAGAATGGTTGAATAAGCCCACATCTCCACAACAGTGTATATATGTTTGATCATTTCTAAGGTAAGAAAGTAAAAAAAAGAAAGTGGTGGAAAACAAATGGGCACAGTCTGTTAGTTACTTGCATACTTGGTTATCTAAATTTCAAAGAAGGTAAATAATAAAGTCATTTGAGATGGGTCTTCCAATGATTGTCCATTCTTATCACTTAAACTCATTACATGTATTCATCATAGTGGTATATGGACACAATCAGGGTAATGGGGCATACAGTTGAGCAAATATTTATTTTGCCAAAATGACATCAGACGGATGGAATTAATCCACATAGTAATTGCAATGACTTTCTAGATTGCATAGGCACATGGAAATATAGGCAGCCTTAAGACAACAATTATTAAGTATGAGTTATATGAAAAGTTAATGGTATTGTGGATAGAGCTCTGGCCCTACAGTCAGGAATACTGAAGTTCAAATCTGGCCTCAGACACTTACTAGCTGTGTGACCCTGGACAAGCCACCTAACCTTGTTTGCCTCACTTTCCTCATCTGTAAATGAGCGGGAGAAGGAAATGGCAAACCATTCCAGAAGCTTTGCCAAGAAAATCCCTAATGGGGTCATGAAGAGTCAAACATGACTAAACAACAACATATACAAATTATTATTATTATTATTATTATTATTATTATTATTATTATTATTATTATTATTATTATTATTATTGCTTTTTGGTAAGGTGATTGGGGTTAAGTGACTTGCCCAGGATCACATAGCTAGTGTCAAGTGTCTGAGGCTGGATTTGAACTGAGGGCCTCCTGACTCCAAGGCTGGAGCTCTATCCACTGTGCCACCTAGCTACCCCTAATGGCAAATCATCATTCTTGATGTGAGAGTGTACTAAGGAAGTTTAAGACTCCCAGGTCTTATATCCTATTCTGGTAGAGTTTATTACAAAGAACAATCAAATGGCCAACCAACAAACACTTGTTTAAGAGAAGCTTTATTCATGTAAGTTAGATTTTATTGGGTACAGGAATGGGACTAATTGACTCTATTTCCAACTCAAAGGTTCTTTCCATCATGTTACAGGAGAGAAAACTGGAAGAGTCCTTAGAGATCAATAAGTCCAATGTCTTCATTTGGCCACTTAGGCCTGCAGAATCAAAATGACTGGGTCAACATCACACAATGAAAAAGCAGAACTTAAACTTACAATGTCTTACAATTAGTAAGTTTCCCCAATTAGAATGTAAGTTCCTTGACAGCAGGGAACTGTTACACTTTCGTTGTAGTATCCCTAGCACTTAAGCGTCTGGCACACAGCAAGCACTTAAAACGCTTGTTCATGGTTTAATTAACTGACTGGCAAGCCTAGAACATGAACTCAGGTTCTTCAACTCTAAACCCAGTTCTCCATCCACTATACTACCTGCCTTTCCATAACTAGTTGAATGGTTACTTGGGAAGGAGTTTGTGCATTTTTTCTTTGAAAAGTAGGTATCATACAAATGTTTTCATGATCATACCTAGTCAATAAATTACAAAGGGAAAGTAAATAAATGAATTTTAAAGCAATCAATGAACACTAATACACTTGGTGGAGTTGTGAATTTATTCATGACCCTTCTGGAATAAAAACTGGAATTATGCAAGAAAATGGCTCAGTCCTTCACACCTTTTGACACAGTGACCACATTGTTAGGCATATAGCTCATGGAGACCAATGACAGAAAGAAAGGCTCCTATATAAAAGAAAATAATCATAGGGTACTCTTTGAGGCAGCAAAAACATGCAACTGGAAAAAAGTGAAAGGCCATCTACTGGGGAATGGCTGGACCAACTGTGATATATGAAGGTAAAGGAACATTACTGCACTGTAAGAAATAATAAATATTATCATTATTGTCAATAATGCAGAGAAGCATGGGAAGACTTGCATGAACTGATGCAGAGCAAAGTAGACATAACCAAGAGAAGAAAACGGCTACAATCATGGTCACAAAAAATACATCAAGAAAGCAAATGAATTCAGGTTCATTACAATAAATAATCTTTCTTCCAGAGAACAAAGGGTATAAAGAACACATGCTCCCTCTTTGTACTGGAGGTGGGTGACAGGCGCAGAAGGTAGCGTGTGCTGTCAGTCACAGATGCTTTGTCAATCCTCCCTAACTATTTTTCTTTATAACAAGAGTAGCCTCAGTGTTGGTGGTGAGAGAAGGGGGAAGCGTATATATTTGGAAATGACCATAACATAAAAAAGGAAGGAAAAGGAGTCAATTAAAAAGAAAAAAATGAACACTAATTCACAAATAAAAATTCTTCATTTTCAAATGAATTCAACATTCATCCAAGAAGTTCTAATTGATCAATAGCCCATAGGCACAGCATATACTGAGCACTAGAAAAACATATTTTCACCTTTTGCTGAGGGTACAGAAGGTAGAATGTGCTGTTGGGCCTAATGGCAAGAATTACATTTTCTATCTACACTAAGTCTTACCTCTCCCACTGCTTCCAATCTACTTGCATCATCTGAAGTACTGGTCAAATTACCAGGGTGAAGGAGGGAATCATCATCTTTGCAAGGACTATTGACAGCTTCTAATTCATCAAAAAAAATGTTGACATCCTTGGCCACTGAAAGGAAAATAAAGAGAAATCAATTCAGGCTTCCATTTTGAACAAATCAATAGACTTTACAAAGACAATTAAAAATATTTTCCCCATCAATTATAGATATGAGGGGGACATAGAATCTCAGCCCTATGTATCCAGCAAAGTTTTCAGAAATATCCTCAAATAAAACAGAAATGCTTTCAGTGGCTCCCTATTACTTCTAGGAAAAACATGAATTGCTCTGTTTATCACCTGAACCCCTTCTGTATCTGACTCCAGTCTACTTTCCCAGGCTGATTATATATTGGTTCCCTTTGTGCACTCAAAACTCCAGTCAAACAGGCCAATTTGATCTTCCCCATATGTGACATTCATTCTCCCAACTCCATGCTTGCATAAGTTGTCTCTCAAAGCTACAATGCTCTCCCCTCTCACTTCCACCTCTTGGACTTCTGATGCCTTTTAAGGCTCAGCTCAGGTTCTGCTCATTCAAAAAACCTTTCCTGATTCTCTCAGTTGCAATCCTCTCCTCTTCTCTCTCTACCCACTCACCTTATATTTATTTTTCATACATTCCATATTTATCTCTGAACATACTACCTCCCCTAATAAAAATACGTTTGAATGCAGAGATTGTCTCATTCATTGTCTCTGACTCCCCAGAATATAGCATAGTGCTTGGCACATAGTAGGTGCTTCATTAATGCAGGGTGGCTGGGATAGGAGGTACCATTTTATTTGAAAGACAATAGAATGAAACCTGGTCCTCTGCAACAATGAAGGTGTGAGATGAAACTGGAAGAATAACATCACTAAACCTAGACCCCATGAACCATTAGTTCTGTCAGAGATGTCAAACACACAGGCAAAACCACAGGGGCCACAACATTCCCAGTGTCATAAACTAGATTAAAATGAAATTGGGAAATATTTAACAAAATAAATAAAGACACAATAAAACATAGATAATGTTAATATATGCTTTTCTAAGTCAACATTTGCCTGCAGGGGATCCTTTTATTGATACTATTGATCTACACCGACAAGTAAGTATTCACTTGGGCCAAATTGCTTTTCAATCAGGAGTTCTCAACCAACCTGGGATCTGTGGACTCTCAAGTGGTCTGCAAACTTGGATGTGAGAATAAAATACATCTTTATTTCACTAACTTTTAAGTAAGATTGAGCATTTTCTTTAATTACTTAAAAATATTATGCTGAGAAGTCCACAGGCTTCACCAGAGTGAAAGGGAAGTCAAGGACACAATCCAAAGATAAGAATCCATTTTAAGGACAGAGCAAAATCTCTAAAAATGCACATTTTTTTTATCGGAGGGTTGTCTGAGTTATCCGAGGGTTCTGTTGGTCCAGATGTAGGCTCAGTTTTGAGTCTGAAGAAAGGAGGAGGAGAAGCACTGGACTTGTATCTCCCTGTGTGTGTGCTCAGCCATGAAAATGCAATTCCTGTGCATACATAATGTACTCGATTTAGGAAATAGAATAAGAAATGGCTTTGACAGGCCCCATTGTTGTTCCATTATAGACATAAGAGATTTGTTGGCTCCACTGATCATCGAGATGTGGCTCTAAGAACTTGGAGCATCATGGGATCTCAGAGGGGGAAACAACACCACCAATCCAGTGGAGAATCCCCTTTACAAGAAAGCATGAGGCCTCCTCTTGAAGATATCAAGCAAGGAGCTACCCCTTCAGGAGATCTGGAAGCAAAGATCTCATCATATAAGGAGACCTCATGTAAGTGAGAAAGGAATAATTGAAACAAAGTTCATTTCTTTATTTTAAAAAATGGTTTTTACTGGTACCATTTGTGGTTTGCTTGTGGCCACCTCATGGGACAATGTGGAGAACTGCACAAGCGAGTAGGGGTGGAAGGGTTGCTATCTTCATGCTGGAGAAAACATTCAAATGGATGAACTCACTGGTCCACTGGAATACTGAGAACTTGTGTGTGTTCATATCCCATTTATTTTTTAAGTATATTCTTTATGCACTTGCCCATTAAGCTCTCAGTCAATCAACAATATTAATTAAATGTTCCAAGTGCTCTAATGGGGATGTAAGTACAAAGAATGAAACGATGCCCACTCCCAAGGAAATTCTCTTCTAAGAGGGGAAACAACAAGGATGTATAGCATAAATATAAAGTGAACAAATACAAATAAATACATTTCAATTGCCACTCACCATCCTTGTGACTTTCCAGACCAAAAGAATTCCTTCCTGCCTTCTACTCCCCTATATGTTGTCTTCCTCTATTAAAATGCAAGAGGCAGGTAGGTGGTCCAGTGGCTAACAAGCATGCTGAAGTCAAGAAGACTCAACTTCACACCTCAGACATTAGCTGTATGTCTCTGGGCAAGTCACTTAATCCTGTTTGCCTCATGTCTAAAAATGATCTTGAGAAGGAAATGGCAACCCACTCCATTATCTTTGCCAAGAAAACCCCAAACGGGGACACAGAGAATCAAGACATGACTGAACAACAACAAATTAAAATGCAAACTTCTTGAGAGTAAGGATTGTCTCATGTATTTTTATTTTCTTAATTTTTCATAGTTCCCAACACAAAGAGATTAAGTGTTTTTGTCTCCCTCCTTCCCCCTCCTCCTTCCTTCCCTCCTTCTTTCCTTCCTCTCTCTCAAGAAATATCAAAGTATTTCAATTAATTCTTACTAGAAATGAAGTCGGAGCAAATGAAAAATTTACATATAAATTTGAAATACAAAAAAAGAAATCTGTGTAGCATCACCCAAGATGAAATGTTTGTTTCAGAAATCATGGGATAAATAAAAATATTCTGCTGGATGCAGAAGCAAGGCTCTTCATCATCTTCCTACACTGGAGAGACTGCTTGGGTACTCTTAATCTTTCCATAATGATGACTTCTACAGTTCTGCAGAGGATGGTATATTCTGAGCTAGGCTAAGACCCATGAAGCATGAAGTTGCAATTTTGATGGCTTTCAACTGGGCCCTCTGCTTTAAACTCACAGCCATCTGATTTGAAAGGGAAATGAGACAAAGGTCCTTCACTTCTCCGTCATGCCCCAATGCTAGTGTCAGAATGTCATTATCAGGGGGGTGTCATTTGAGCACTCAGGGAAATCATTTCAAGTGGATAAATGACTTTATAACACTGTTGTTGACTGACATCTTCCCAATAGTTTTAACTGAGAGTGGAATTGTTGTACTGTCTATTCAACGTGGCTTTGTAGAACATGTGGACTAATGGAAGATAGGTGACAAGGGTTTGGTGACCCTTCGGCAGAAGACTAATGTCTTCCATTGTAGTCACATCCATTGTGCTTCTGATGGGGATCCATTAACTACAAAGTGTTTTTTTGGGTTTTTTCCCTTTAATTTTAGGGAACACTGATAATCTAGAGGGTGCCTACAGGACAATAAAAATATCAAAGGGTTTTCATGACATATAAGGATCAATTGAAATTACTGGGCTGCTCAGCCTGTAGAAGAAAAGATTCAGCAGGAACATGATGCTTTCTTCAGGTACTTAGTTGGTTGTGTGGTATAGGCATGAGATTTACTCTGGTTGGCCCCCGAGCACAAAATTGGGAAAACAGTTAAAAGGTGCAGAGAGGCGGCTCTCACTCATCATAAGGGAGAACTCCTTAATAACCAGACCTATGGAATGGGCTGCATCAGAAGTTGGTGGCTTCCTTCTTATTTAAGGAAAGCTTGGATGACTGCATGTTAGAGATGCTTGATGAGGCATGGGTTGGACTAGATGTCCTCTGAGTCCCCTCCAACTCTGAGTTCCTGAGATGCTTGGAAATCTTGATGCCAATCTATGGAGATTCAGCTTCCAGGTTGTAAGCCTGGCAACTACAGACATGAAAATTCACATTTCTTCTGGGGAAAAGCATCTGGTCGGTGTGATGCAAAGAGTGTTGGACTTGGGGTCAGCAAGGCTTAAAAGAAGACACTAGCTGTTGGCCCTGGGGATAGTAGCAGCACTAAACTTCCAGGGTTGTTGAGATATCAGATAAGATAAATCATATGAAGCACATTGCCACTTTAAGGTGCTATATAAAATAGCCATTAGCAACAGTCGAAAGACGAGGAGGGATGGAGCAGGGACTATGAAGAGGGGAAGAAGGAGGAGTATAGCTCTACAAAGTGTGCTTTCTTGACAGTATAGACTCTCTCAACCATTTCTCCTTCTCTTTAGCATATGAAGGCTTAATAGTTATACTCTGAGCAGGAAAGCTCTGTTCTGAGATTCTTTAAATGAGGAAGATAATGCATTTCTCTTAGGGTGCACTTTAGAAGGACAATACAGGTAGAGAAAGCAGTACATTTAGATGCCCAAGTGCTATTGTTGTAGCACAACTGCTTTTTGTCATACTGAAACATAGGTGTTAAAAAAAAAAAGACATCTCTGGTAGAGAGGGATCAAAAGTGGGAGTCTGGCCATACCGGCTGGGGCGGTACTGTCAGTCACAGAGTCACAGTTTCAGAGTTGGAAGGGACCTAGGCAGCCATCTGGAAAGGAATATACTGGAGCCAATTCCTACCAGCTATTGAAAGATGGTTGTTAAAATTTCAACAGGAGCATATTTATACCTCGGAAATAAGCAAACATCATCCACTGGGGCTTGACATATTGTTTTGCTGATTTCCAAGATTTAGGAAGTGATGAAGAAAATGTTAACAATAGGATTAAATTTAAAAGAGTTTCCTGCTTACATTCCCTGCCCCTGCCCCTGAGAGCTGGTTGTTAAACATTTTCAACACCCACCTCGCATCTAGAACACCTCCTACACAAAAGGAATCCCTGCTCTAACAGACCCAACAAGTGGTCATTCCACCTCTTAGTAATGGCCTCCAGGGACGGTAGAACTCTCTGTCTTCCAAGGTGGTCCATTCCACCTCTAGATAGCTCTTTTGTTGCCATATTAGTCAAATTAACTGAATAATTAATTCAGTAACAGAATGATTAGTAGTTAAGGTATTAGGCTTGTAATCAGAAGACCTGGATTCACATCTCCCCTCTGACTCAGCTGTGTGACCCATGGCAAGTGTCTTCATTTCTCCGTATCTCAGTTTCCTCATTTTCCTTACTCAGAGAATAAGAAGCACTAAAAAAAGTGAGGGAAGAATGGCTAATAGCAGTGTGATGTTGGCTTTGGAATCAGAGGAGAGGCAAAGGAATGAGTGTTGCCCGTCGAGTCAGAGGACCTGGGCTGGAATCAGAGGTCTGTCTGTTAATGCCTCCATAAGGGATAAGCCCTCTGGGCCTCAGTCACTCAGGCAAGCTGCTTCAACTCACTGGGCCTCAGTTTCCCTCATCTGTAAAATGGAAAGGTTGAGCTAGAAGGCTTCTAGGGAACCTTCCGGTTCTAAATCTCTGTATTTGTGATTTGATTGTCAACTCCCTGATAACACCATCAAGTACATAGACAGTTAGTGGTGCAAAGGATAAAAAACTAGTCTTGGAACAAGGAAAATCTGTATTGAAGTCTTTCTTCAGAAAAAAGGACCTTAGACAAGCCACTTCACTTCCTTGAAAGCTTTAGTTTCACCATGTGTGCAATAAGGTTGGATTAGATGACCTTTAAGGTCTCTTCTAGCTCTGGACTTTTGAGCCTATGAGTATTGCTGTAGTTCTTTCTTAGCATCAGACAGATCTTTGGATTGCTTAGATAACAAGGGACATAAGGAAGCTCATGTATGTACATGTGTACACAAATTTATATAGACACACACGTATTGCACACACCTTTACATACATGTGTATATGCATGTGTAGATATGCACGCATATATTTTGTCCTCATTTATCTGTGTATATGTTGTTTCCCCCAATAAGAAGGAAGCTCCATGAGGGCAGGGACTGTGTCCTTCTTTGTCTTCATAGCCTCAATGCCCAGCACAACAGTTAGGCCATAGTAGGTATTGACGAAATACTTGTGGAACTGAATTGAATTACTAACTTTCTTTCTAAATGGGTGAGACATGAGCTCTACCATAACAAAATGGACAGGCTTTTCCTGATCCAATGGACTGTGGACAGCATGTACGCTAAATGGTTAATGTGCAACAAGTCAACAGTTAGCATTAGGCAACATCTCCTTTGGAAAACGGAGAAAATTTGTCTTGCTGAAAATACAAACCAACAATAAGAAACATAAAGCCCAAATGAACGGTACCATAACATGAGGCCATGATTTAAAGGGGTTTATCCAATACATCAGTATGTTCATTCAGCTGTGGAAAATTACTTAAAACACTCCAGACGTTCTGATTTTTCTTTTGCATAAAAGTCATACATTTCTTTAATGTATTCAATTCTTTTAAGATAATTTCAATGAATTGCCAGTCTTTTCCTATTTCAACAATGAGGAATGTGTATGATGTTGATTAGGGACCGTGGCATGGGTACACAACGGTAACCTTGGTGATTTGGCCAAGGTAATTAAATCCTGATGGCAGCAAGTGTATGTTAAGCTCAGAAATGTTTCATTTGCTATATTTCTATTCTTAGGGTTGGACAGATCTCTGGGTTGCTGTAAATAACAAGGGACAAAATGAAGCTACTTTACATTTATATTACATGCAGTAAAGATGTATACAAATGTATATAGGCACATATGCACGCAGGCACACATGTATATGTGTGTGTGTGTGTGTATGCATACATTTATGTGTATATATACCTGTGTATATATATACACATCTATATGTAATATGCATGCAGGTGTATGTATGTATGCATATATGTATATATGTAAGTATATATGTATTTCCAGGAGTGAAAGGTGCCTCATTTAGCCATTCTTATGAGATGCTAATTCATATAATAATATTTTGAGCTGGAAGGGACTTTACAGCTCATCAACTCTAGCCCCTCATTTTACCTATGATGCGACTGAGGTACAGAGAGATTAAATAACTTGTCTAGGGTCAAACTGCTAATAAATGTCTGATTCAGGATTTGAATTCCATTCTTCTTGGCTTTGAATCCAGTATCTCATTCATCTAGATGGCTCATTAATTCTTATTAAAGCAGACAAACTCGAGAACTGGAGAGGCTATTCACTCCAGCCTATTTTTGAGTAGCAATCTCCTCCATACACCATGCCTGAGAGAATTCTCCAACTTGCATGAAGACCTAGAGATAGTGAGGAACTGACTACCTCAGCCGTGGCCCTAAGCAGTGGGAAGTTTGTCCACATACTGAGCTAAAATCTGCCTCTTTTAAACTTCATCTTCTTGCTCCCAGTTCTGCTTCTCGATGTGTCTCTAGAGCCCAATTCAAACAAGTCCAAATGCTTTTAAAAATTAACAAGCATTTTTATTTTTCCTCTTCTCATCTGCTGAAAAGAAAGAAAAAAAGAAGGAAGGAAAAAGAGAGAGAGAGAGAGAGAGAGAGAGAGAGAGAGAGAGAGAGAGAGAGAGAGGAAGGAAAGAAGGAAGGAGGGAAGGGATGGAGGAAGGAAGGAAGGAATGAGTGAAGACCTATAATACAAAACACGGCCATTTAAAACAAATTTTCATACTGGTTATCTCCAAAAAAGCATTTCCTGTTTTGCATGCTGGTCCATTCTCTTTCTGTCATAGGCAGTGTTCTTTATCAGTCCTCTGGAATCATGGTTAATCATTTCATTGATCAGAGTTTTCCTTCAAAATTGTTTTTATAATATTAATATTCTGGACTAACTTTTCTGAAGGTATAATATAAATTATTCTCTTGGTTATGCTCTCTTCACTTTGTACTTTGTATCCGTTCATACTATGAGCCTTTCCATATCTCTTTGTAACCATCTTTTTCTTCATTTCTTACAGCACAATAGTATTACATGACTTCCACATGATAGCTGTTCATACAGTCATTCAATGAAGGTAATAATAGTAATAGCTAGTAACTACATAGTGCTTCAAGGTTTATGAAGCACTTGAGATGCTATCTTATTTGACAACCCATGAGGTGGATGCTATTATCATCCCCATTTTACAGATGAGGAAACTGAGGCAGTCAAAGGTTAAGTGACTTGCCCAGGATCATGCAGATAGTAAATGTCTGAGGTGGGATTTGAATTAATATCTTCCTGATTTCAAATCCAACACTCATCCACTGTGCCACTTAGAAAATGGCTTAAGCATTTACCACATGCAAAACCCTTTGAAAACACTAATTGAGTTTTACTGCCTCAAGCTTTTTCTACTACATGTTACGCAACCCCAGTTCCTCTAACTAACCTCATATGGCATCAATCTGAGTGTTATCACCATTGTAGGTTCCCTCTGTAGGACGTGCTTCAGCTTGTCAAGGTCTTTCCTAAATGTGCTACAAGGAATTGACCAAGATAGGATGACCACCCCCTCTGTCCCAGATATCATACATCTGTCATTTAATCATTTTCAATCTTGTCCAACTCTTCATGACCCCATTTGGGGTTTTCTTGGCAAAGCTACTACAGTGGTTTGCCATTTCCTTCTCCAGCTCATTTTGCAGAGGAGGAAACTGAGGTAAATGGTGTTAAGTGATTTGCCCAGGGTCACACAGCTAGTAAGTGTCTGAGGCTGGATTTGAACTCAGGTTTTCCTGAATCCAGGTCTGGCACTCTATCCACTGAGCCACCTAGCTGCCCCTGTGTCTATTAGGGTAGGCTAAAATTGTATTGACTTGTCTTCCACGTCACACTCTTTACTCATGGTGACCTAGTAACTCTTGTCTGAACTCATATCTTTACTCTTCTCCCTTTTTACCATAGTAAGCAAGGCCTGCTGTTCTGCACTAACTTTTCTGAAGGTATATGAATATATATACATCTCTCTCTCTCTCTCTCTCTCTCTCTCTCTCTCTCTCTCTCTCTCTCTATATATATATATATATATATATATATATATATACATACATAGATAGATAGATAGATAGATATATCTATATATATCTATCTATATATCTATATCTATATCTATATATCTATATCACTGTCTAACATGAACTGATGCTTTTCAAAATTCAAGTTCAACATTTTAACCACTGTGTCAGGCTGCTTCTCTCTTCCAGAACTATTTAATATTAAATATTAAACACTCAGCACTAGGGAGGGAGGAACAGTAGAAAGAAGGAGGAAACCTCAGCTCAAATTCAGTCTATGATATAGTACATGTAAAACCTGGGGCAAATCACTTAAATTCGGGGAGGCTCTAGGCAAGTCTCTTAGATTACACTACATTGTTAGAACAGTTGCCAACCTGTACTTATGGAAAAAATTTTTATACCCAGATGAAACCACAGGTCTAGGTGACCTGTATCTCTCCCTACACACTTCATCCCCTCTTTGACACTCATAAACCCACACCTGATATACTGGTAAAACAAAATAAAAACCAACCAAACAAAAAACATAACCCTCTTTTCCACAAGAACTGCATGTTCTTATATATGAAACTCACAATGGAGAAATACAGAAATGTCTTGACCTCTCTCATCTCAAAGTAGCTGAGAAAAATAATACCTATAATTAGGATTAATTGATGTAAAATGCATAATGCCTATAATTAGCTAAGGCTTCATTGTGTCCCCACCCAAAGTTTTACCTTTATGTTCTTAAAGACCTGAAAATGATCCCTATTTTCATTTCTGGTGGAAAATTTAAGAAACATATGAACAATAGTGTAAATAACAATAGGTAATCCATCATCTGAACCAGGAAATTACATTATCTCTTAAGTCCTCACAAAGAAGCTATTTTTCTTCAAACTGCTATTAATTCAAGCTGGATTATCTTTTGGGGAAAAATTCAATTTCTCTTGTACAAATCAACCCAATACAATAGGACACCCTGACTGGAACCCTGAGGAACAGTTATTCTTTGGTGGAAACATCCCCTGTCTTCTTCTGAGAATGTTTCCTGTCTTTTACAAGATTAACTTTGTTCAATAGTATGCCATTAAAAGTTCCGTGTGATGGGATTTCATGGGAGGAAAGAACAAAGATACAGGAAACCTAGATTCAAGCCTTGACTTTGCCATAATTTTAGGGGAGATCTTGAGCATATCATCCTTTTATCTTTCTGAGCCTCAGTTGTTCCATCTGTAAAATGTAAATAAGGATTTACCCCTTAAAAAGGGGGTGCGGTGTGTCATCAATAAATATTTATTAAATGCCTTAAGAGAAAAATAACATAGATATAGAATGCACCATCATTGTCACTAAATCTTACCAGTTGTCTCCTTAAAAAAAACAAACAAACCAGAACCCTAATTTAATTCCTCATTACCACAGAAGGCAATAGGATACCATAGAAAGAGGCATTCCATCTCTTTGGGCCCCAGTATCCTGATCTGCCAAACTGGAGGGTGTAGGATGGCTTAGACGGCTTTAATGTCCCTTGACTCTAAATTCATGATACTATGATCCTCCTTCTCATCACTTTTCATCCACATACATGAATGTTTACTCCTGGTGAGCAGGAATGGTTTCATTCACTGTCTCTATGACCCCAGTATCTGGCCCAAAGCCTGACATACAGGAAGCACCGAATAAAGACTTGTTGACTGGTCAATGCCTTGTCTTCTTCCATTAGACTTTAAGTTCTGAAGCTTAATGATCTTTCTAATTCTCTAAGCCTGTAAGTTGTAGAGAAGATCTTGTGTTAGGAGCTCCTAACACCAATAAAATCACAGGTCCAGTCTCTTTCCCTACCTCTCCTGGTACTTAGCACAGTTTATTTTAATATTTGTTTAGTGTTTGCTGAATGAATAAACCCCTGACACATAGTAGGTACTATATAAATGCTATTAATAATAATAATAATGATGATACAGAGAGCTATTGTTGGAATCAAGAAGACCTGGCGTGTAGGTGCAGCCTCTAACACATATGGACTGTGTGATCCTAGGAAAGATGCTTAAGAACTTCTCAGGGCCCTTGATTGTTCTAAGATGGAAAGTTGCAGAAGAGGTGCCATTCTGTACTAGTAGGGAGAACTTCTTCATTAGGAATTCCCTATACCAAAGACATCACTGATGAGGTCCCCCTCCTCCCAAAACAAAACAGAGCAATAACCCAGGGAGTTCACCCTATAGATGGTATACATCCTAGTTATTCCACTGCTCAGATATTTGGAGCCCATTCAAAGGGCTGCAGGCTCTGTTAAAGTTTTTCCAACCAACCTTAAAGAAAATACAGACACGCTAATTGCTTAGAAATAATTCAATTTCATGAGTAAAATATCCATTTCACCAACCACCTTTCTGTTACAATGCCATTATCTTTTGTATTCTCTTCTTTCTTTTGGAGTATCTGGCCATCACTATACAAGTGCCCTGTCTTCATTTTCAAATTTATCTGTCTGTTTCAACATTTTGCTCTGGATTGTGCTTTAGTAATCAATTTAAAATGCGAGCAAAACTTACTTTCTTGTATTGCATTAAGAATTTCTGAAAAGTCCACATCACTCTTTGGGCCGTCAGTCTGCATTGGCATATCCAGTGGGTAACCTTGCAAATCCACCCGGCCTTCTAAAGAAATGGAAAACACGCATGGAGTTTGCAGTTGTTCCTCAGAGAGCCCAAGAGAGCCCAAGAGAGCATTTGGACTCCAAAGAGAAGCAAGTCAATCAAAAAAAAAAAGTGGGCTGGTTTCTAATGCCAAGGGCCCTCTCTAAGAGGTGACTTTATTTTCTTCCCTTTTTAAATCTACAGCACATTTACTCTCATTGAGGCTAAGGGCAAAAACTGTCTTCTTATAGTGAAAATATAGGTATGATTTAATCCCTAGGCCACCCACTTTATGAACTCAATTGTCACACTGCTTGGTATTTTCCTGTGGCAGTGAATACAGCAGGTTGGTGTTCATAAGGCAGTCAGGGATTACTGGTGCTAAAAAGGCAATCAGCACTTAATTGCTGAACAGCAACTTCTTTGTTTTTAGTTAGTGATTCAATAACCATAAAAATAAACCAAAACAAAGATCAATTGAAATTGTATGAATCACAGAATTTCAGAGTTGGAAAGGAGTTCTGAAGCCATCTAGTTCCATTTGTACTTTAAAAGCATCTCCTTTCAAATATTCCAAGCGATCCTACTTGAAGAAGCACAGTGAGGAAAAAACCACTTCCTCCTGAGGCAGTCCGTTCCACTTTAGGGACAGCTGTGATTGTTAGACTGTTCTTCTTTACACTTAGCTTGGAGACAGAATGGCATAGTAGATAGGGTACCAGATACAGATTCAATAAGAACTGAGTTCAAATGCTGCTTCAGGATTCTTGTTAGCTGGGTGACCCTGAGTAAGACATTTAACTCCTCTGTGCCTCAGTTTCTTCATCTGGAAAAAAATGAGGATATTGCCTTTATAAGGATCCTTCTAGCTTTAAACCTATGACCCCAAATTTGTTTTAATAATATTTCTAACCACTGCTACTAATTTTGTCTTTCGGGCCAACCAGAAGTCATCTGATCATTATTCTATATGTTGCAACATGACCACTCACCTCAACATAATTTAGCATTCAGTTCAGTAAGAGGCTTTGTTTTGTACATTGCTACAAGCCAAGACATGAAGAAGCAGCATCTGTACATGCAAATGGACTTCTCAATACAACTAATTTCCCAGAGACATGAAGAAAATCCAATCATACAACTGGTGAGGCTTTGGCCTTGGGGGCATCTTGTTGAGTTACCAGGGAAAGGAGGTAGAGGCTTTCTCATATGCTAGCCTGGTGATAGCCTCAGGATTTCATGAGAGGACAGACTGTTTTTTGGGTGTCTTTGCTCAAGAACTAGGGTAAAGGAAAGCAAAATAGGAATTAGACATGACTGCTATTTTCTCTTTCTTTCTTTCCTTCTTCTTTTTTTTTCTTACTGAATTCCAAAAAATACCATCACTCAGGTCAAGAAAGAAAAAATATGACACTCAGCCCTCTCTCTCTGTCTTCTACCACACATGCTCTTTGGATATTGGAAGAGAACCATCATTTTCTCCTGAATCTTTCTGGGGAGGCAAGATGGGTCCATGGAAAGAATATTAACGTTGAAGTTAGGAGACTCAAGTTAAAAAACTACCACTACTTCTTATTGTCTGTGTGATAACAAGTCATTTAAACTCCCTGGGTCTCAGTTTTCTTATCCATAAAATGAGAAAGTTGCACTGGATGGTCTCTTCCTGCTCAAAATGTATTATCCTCTCCTCCAGCCTAAACATCCACAATATTAGATAACATATGCATTCAGCTGTTAACAGCAAAAGGATGGGAATCAAGACCATGTAACTTATTATTGACTTTAAATGGGATTATTGAATATTTAATCATATGCAACAAAGGAGATGGAGGCAGTCTGGTGCAGTGAGGAGAGTGCTGGGCATATATTGTCAGAAGACTTGGGTTCAAATTCCACCTCTGACACTTACTAGTTGAGTGATTCTGGTGAACTTGTCATCTCTCTGTTTCTTTCTTTTCAAAATTTTTTTTTATTTTTAGGCAATTGGGGTTAAGTGACTTGCCCAGGGTCACACAGCTAGTAAGTATCAAGTGTTTGGTCTGAGGCCACGTTTGAACTCAGATCCTTCTGACTTCAGGGCTGGTACTCTATTCACTTCGCCACCTAGCTGCCCCCTAACTCTCTGTTTCTTAAGCAACTCTGTAAAATTTATCTCCTGAGTCATAGATGGTTAACTGAGTATGGGTGGTGAAAGGAGTTCTCACACCAGGAGTTCCTTACTGTGATGAAATCCAAACTCCTTGTTTGTGTAATAAGGGAAATAGAGTATGCCATTCCAATGGCACAAGACTTTGTCCAGACCCCTACCATATGTTTGTCTTAGGGGTCTGGTTTAAAACGGGATCCAACTTTTTTTTTTCCTATTAAGTGATTTCTAGCATCTCAGATAAGCAAGAGAAAAAAAATGTTCACAGGAAGCAGACCTGACATTGTAAAAGTGCTTCAAGAACTATTGAAAGTGACAGATGAGGGATTTCTACTGTGTCAGTGACCTAGCATGGCCAAACTTCAGGGCTGAAATAAGAACTATCCGGCATTAAGAATGAATGGGTGAATGCCCTTACGTCTAACATCTTTGCTTTTAGCCTCCTTGTTATAAAGCCAGCCTTTCTTTGGACTTCCTAATCAGGCACTCATCACTGAAGCCCAGACTAACAGCTGCTGGCTGCTGTTGGCACAGAGTAATCCTGTGTGCCACTCCACATGAGGCTGTTTCCACAGAGGTCAAGCGACCTTTATGCTTCCCAGTGAAAAATCTTGCCGGAAAATGCTCAGGAAAATTCCTGCTTTGATTACATAAGTTGATTGTATTAAACATAAAGAAGCTGAACATGATTTTTATTTTTTAAAATATTGGGTTTTCAGCATTTGCATTTGAACATATTAGCAATGAGAGACAAGTAGGTTGCTTGCATTAAACAACCATTTGGTGCTACTGTTTCAGAGTTTCTTCATTCCAAATTAATAGAATTTGAATATTTTTAAAGTAAATAAAGCAAACTTTTGAAATAACACATATGCCCATTATCTAGGCAGAAGAGTCATTTTTTAAAAATTGTCTAGTCATAAATGGATAGTTAGATTGATTTCAAAATCTACTTAATCGTACAATTCAATCTATACATTTGAAAGATGAGAGTATGATGCCATGGATTCAGGACTGATTAAATGATAGTAATCCCTTCATTACCCTGGCAAGTGTTAGAATACAACCAACTTAAGGGAAATCTCTCATGGAGTGACCCAGGGATCTCTCCTTGGTATTGTGTTGACCAATATATATATTTTTTTAATATCAATAACCTGGATGAAGGCAGAGGTGCCATGCTTATCAAATTTGCAAATGACACAAAATTGAGAGGGATGGTTAATGTACTGGATGGCAAAGTCAGTTTTCAGAAAGATCTCAATAGGCTGAAGCAACCGGCTAAATCTAAGATGAAATTTAATTGCGATAAATGTCCAGGTTCCACTCTACCTTCCTACCCTCATACTCAATAATTCCAGAAGCTTCCTGTGACCTCTATGGTCAAATATCAGATCTTCTGGCATTTGAAGATCTTCACAACCCACCCTCTTCTTACCTTTCCAGTCTTTTTACATCGACTCCTCTCCACTAACACTAACTTTGTGATCAAAACACATTAGCCTCCTTGCTCTCCCTCGCACATGACACTCCATCTCCCATCTCTGTCCCCCATGACTAAAATGCTTTTTTTCCTCACTTCTATCACTTAGCTTCATTGGTTTTCTTAAACATTCAGTTCAAATCTCTCCCTCTGAAAGAGACCTTTCCAAGCCCATCTCTCTGCCTCGCCCCACCCCACCCCCACTGGCGCCTTCCCCTTGGAGATTCTATTTTATAAATCTTGTGCATGCCCATTTCTTCATAGACCATCTCCTCCATTACAATGTAAGCTCTTTGTGGTCAGGTACTACAAGTACAAGACGTGGGTGGGTTGGGGCAGATAGAAATTTGTGTGGAAAAAGTCCTTGGAATGTTAATAAAATTGTAAACTCAATATAGATCAACAGCATAACCTGACTGCCACAAAAGCTAATCTACTTTTAGGTGGTTTTTGCATAGTGCTTGAATCACAGGTGAACGTCTCACTCTATTCTGACTGTGTCAGACCATACATGGAAAACCGTGTCTACTTTTGGCATCACATTTTAAGAGGAGCATTGGCAGATTAGATGGAATTCGTCTACTGGCTGGCAGATGGTATAATGAGAAAACTCAAAGCAAAGTAATATGAGGATAGGAGCCAAATCCATCGAATCTGGAGAAAAGGAGGCTTGAGTGAGAAGTAACAATTTCAAATATTTGAAGAGCTGGCCGTTAGAAAAGAGAGTAGACTTATTTTGCATAGCCTCAGAAGAAGACATGACAACAGTGAATTTTGGCTCAATAGAAGGAAAACTTTAACAATTAGAGCTTTCTGAAAAAAGGAATGGCCTGATGTGTAAGGTAGTAAGTTCTCTGTCACTGGAGGTATTCAAATATTGGGGAAGCAACTCCTGTCTCTTGGAACTCTTTGTTGTTGTTCAGTCATTTCAGCCATGTCTGGCTCCTTGTGACCCCAATTTAGGGTTCTCTTGGCAAAGATACTAAAGTGGTTCACCATTTCCTACTCCAGCTCATTTTCTAGATGAAGAACTGAGGCAAACAGGGTTAAGTGACTTGCCCAAGGTCACACAATTAGTAAGTGTCTGAGGCTGGATTAAAACTCATGAGGAGAGGCTTCCTGAGTCTAAGCCCAGTGTTCTATCTACTGCTCCACCTAGCTGTCATTTTGAACTTTATCAAATCTTTATTAACGCTGGTGCCTTTCACCTCTGCTGATTATTTCCAATTTATCCTGTCTATGTCTTGTTTGCATGTTGTCTACCTATTGTGATCTCCTTGAGAACAGATTCTATTTTGTGCCTTTCTTAGTATTTGGAGCACTTAGCACAGTGCCTGGAACATAGGAGGGACGTAATAAATACTCGTTGAGGGTACAGCCAAGATGGCAGAGAGAAGCTAGGAAGGTCCCTGCAACTCTTCCCAGTTTCCCTCAGAAACAACGTAGAATCAAGCATATAAACAGAGTCTGCAGTGACAGAACCCACAGAAAGATGGACCAAAACAATTTTCCAGCTTAAGATAACTTAGAAGGACTTCAGGAAAAGGTCCGTCTCACTTGGGTAAAAGTGGAGTGCAGCGTAGCACAGATGCTATCCAGGCAAGCCAGTGGGAGGCTCTTAGCCACAGCACAGATCAGCGACTGTGGCCCATCGGTCCTGGCTCAGCAGGCCAGCTGGGAGGCTTCTAGCACAGAAGGCACAACAGGTGTGACTAGGCTGCCCACCCCAGCACAGTGGGAAGCTGTAAGCATCTGAGGCCTCAGCGTGGAAAGCCAATGGCTAGGCCCCTGCATAAGATGCTTGGGCCAGTGCCCCTGTGCCCTAGGAGCAGAGTTCAACTTTAAAAGTCATGAAATAGGCTGAAAATGAGTAGAAAACAGAAAAGAGCCCTAACCATAGAAAACTACTGTGGTGACAGGGAAGATCAAAACACAAACTCAGAAGAGGACAATGATGTCATAATGCCTGCATGTGAAGCCTCAAAGGGGAAGATGAATTGGTCTGAAGCCCAAAAATTTCTCTTGGAAGCACTCAAAAAGGATTTTAAAAATCAAGTAAGAGTGGTAGAAGAAAAATTGGGGAAAGAAAGGATAGCTACGCAGGAGAATTATGAAAAAAGAGTCAACAGCTTGGAAAATAAAGCGCAAAAACTGAAGAAAACAACTTCTTAAAAAACAAAATCGGCCAAACTGGGGGAAAAATCCACTGAAGAAAGCAACTTCTTAAAAAGTAAAATTGGCCAAATGGAAAAGGAGGTACAAAAACTGACTGAAGAAAATAATTCCTTAAAAATTAGAATTCAAAAGAATGAAAAAAATAGGAGAAAAAATAAAATACATTGGAAAAACAACTGACCTGGAAAAAAGATCTGGGAAAGATAATTTAAGAATTATTGGACTACTTGAAGGCCATGATCAAAAAAAGCCTGGACAATATCTTGAAGAAATTATCAAAGAAAATTGCCCTAATATCATAGAATCAAAGGGTAAAACAGTCACTGAAAGAATCCACCAATCACCTCCTGAAAGAGATCCCAAAGTGAAAATTCCAAGGAATATTGTAGCCAAATTCCAGAATTATTCAGTCAAGGAAAAAATACTGCAAGCAGCTAGAAAGAAACAATTCAGATATCAAGGAGCCACAGTCAGAATTACACACACAACTTGGTAGCTTCTATATGAAAAGACTGGAGGGCTTGGAATATGATATTCCAGAAGGCAAAGGAGCTTGGATTACAGCCAAAAATCAACTACCTGGCAAAACTGAGCATAATCTTTCAGGGGAAAAGATAAACATTTAATGAAATAGGGGACTTTCAAACTTTCCTGATGAAAAGACCAGAGCTGAACAGAAAATTCAATCTTCAAATACAAGACTCAAGACAAGCATAAAAAAGTAAACAGGAGAAAAAAACCATGTTATTCAAGAAGATTAAACTGTTTACATCCCTACATAGGAAGATGATACTTGTAACTCTTGAGAACTATATCTCTATTGGGGTAGTTGGAAGGAGTATACATAGACAGAGGTTATGGGTATAAGTTGACTTGGATGAGATGATATAAAAAAAGTAAGGAGTGAAAAAAAGGATTCTACTGGGAGAAGAGGAAAGGAATAGACAGAATAGGGTAAATTACATCACATGAAGAGGTACAAAAGACCTATTACAGTAGAGGGAAAGAAGGGAGGGATGAGCATTGTTTGAACATTACTCTCACTGGATTTTACTCAAAGAGGGAATAACACACATACTCAGTTGGGTATAGAAATTTATCTTATCCTAGCAGGAAATAGGAAGGGAAAGGGGAAAGAAAAGAGAAGGGGTGCTGATAGAACAGAGGGCAGAAGGAGGAGAAAGGGGAAAGAGAAGGGGGGAGCTGATAGAAGGGAGGGAAGATTGAGGGAAGTGATGGTCGGAAGCAAAACACTGGTGAAGAGGGACAGACTGAAAAAAGAGAGAAGTATAAATGGGGAAAAATAGGATGGAGGGAAAAAAACCAGTTAGTAATCGTAAGTGTAAATGAGATGAACTCCCACAAAATGGAAGTGGATAGCAGAGTAAATTAAAAGCTAGAGTCTTACAATATGTTGTTTGCAGGAAACACATTTGAAGCAGAGAGATACACACAAAGTAAAGGCAAAAAATGGGAGCAGACTGTATTATGCTTCAGCTGAAGTAAAAAAAAAAAAGCAGGGGTAACCATTCTGACCTCAAAGTAAAAGAAAAAATAGACCTAATTAAAAGAGATAAGGAAGGAAACTACATCTTGCTAAAAGGTACCATAGACAATGAAGCAATATAAATATTAAACACATATTTATCAAGTGGTAAAGCATCCAAGTTCTTAAAGGAGAAGTTAAGTGAATTTCAGGAAGAAACAGACAGCAATACTATACTATTACCAGTATCAAAAATGAAAAGGGTGAATTCATCACCAATGAAGAGGAAATTAAAGCAATAATTAGGAGTTATTTTGCCCAACCGTGTGCCAATAAATTTGGCAATCTAAGTGAAATGGCTGAATATTTAAAAATATAGATTGCCCAGATTAACAGAAGAGTCAATAAACTACTTAAATAACCCCATTTCTAGAAAAAGAAATTGAACAGGCCATCAATGAACTCCCTAAGAAAAAAAACCACCATGGCCAGATGGATTTACAAGTGAATTCTACCAAATATTTAAAGAACAATTAATTTCAATACTATATAAACTATTTGGAAAAAATAGGCAAAGATGGAGCCCTACCTAATTTCTTTTATGATACAAATATGGTGCTGATACCAAAACCAGGAAGAGCCAAAACAAAGAAAGAAAATCATAGACCAATTTCCCTTGTGAACATTGATGCAAAAATTTTAAATGGAATACTATCAAAGAGATTACAGCAATTTACCATGAGGAAAATTCACTATGACCAGGTGGGATTTATACCAGGAATGCACGGCTAGTTCAATATTAGGAAAACTATCAGCATAATTGGCCATATTAATAAAAAAGTAACAGAAATCGTATGCCTATCTCTATAGATGCAGAAAAAGCTTTTGAAAAAATACAGCATCCATTTCTATTGAAAAACACTAGTAAGCATAGGAATAAATGGAATTTTCCTTAAAATAATAAGCAGTATCTATCTAAAACCATCAGCAAGCATTGTATGTAGTGGGGATAAGCTAGAAGTATTCCCAGAAAGATCAGGGGTCATTGTACTAGAAATGTTAGCTTTAGCAATGAGATGAAAAATAAGTTGAAAGAATTAGAATAGGCAATGAGGAAACAAAACTATCACTCTTTGCTGATGGTATGATGGTATGCTTAGAGGAACCTAGAGAATCAACTAAAAAGCTACTTGAAACAATTAACAACTTAAGCAAAGTTGCAAGATGTAAAATAAACCCACACAAATCATCACCATTTCTATATACCACCAACAAAGCCCAGCAGCAAGAGATAGAAAGAGAAATTCCATTTAAAATAACTGCAGACAATATAATATATTTGGGAGTCTACCTGCCAAGACAAACCTAGGAACTATATGAACACATTAAAAAACACTTCACACAAATAAAGTCAATCTAAATAACTGGAAATATATCAATTGCTCATGGGCAGAGCTAATATAATAAAAATGACAATTCTACCTAAATTAATTTCCTTATTCAGCACCATAACAAACTACTAAAAATGTTTTATAGAGCTAGAAAAAATAATAACAAAATTCACCTGGAAAAACAATTAAGATATCAAGGGAATTAATGGAAAAAATTCACAGGAAGTTTGCCTAGCTGAACCAGCTCTAAAACTATATTGCAAAGCAGCAATCACCAAAACTATTTGGCACTGGCTAAGAACTAGAGTGGTGGATCGGTGGAGTAGGTTAGGTACACAAGACACAGTAGCCAATGACCATGGCAATCTACTGTTTGATAAACCCAAAGACTCCAGTTTCTGGGATAAGAACCCTGACAAAAACTGGTGGGAAAACTGGAAAATAGTAAGGCAGAAACTAGGCACAGACCCACATCTCACAGCCTATACCAAGATAAGGTCAAAATGGGTACATGATTTAAACATAAAGGATGATACTGTAAGCAAATAAGGAGAGAAAGAAATAATTTAACTGTCAGATCTTGGAGAATGAAAGAATTTGTGACCAAAGATAAGAAACATTATGAAATGCAACATGGATGACTAATTACATTAAATTGAAAAGTTTTTGTACAAACAAAACCAATGCAACCAAGATTAGAAGAAAAACAGAAAGCTGGGAAACAATTTTTGCAACTAGTGTTTCTGACAAAGGCCTCATTTCCAAATATATATAAAGAAATGAATCAAATTTATAAGAATACAAAGTCATTCTCCAAATGGTAAATAGTCAAATGACATAAACAGGCAGTTTTCAGAGGAAGAAATTAAAGCTATCTATAGTCACATGAAAAAAATGCTCTAAATCACTGTTGATTAGATGGTATCCAGGCAAGCCAGTGGGAGGCTCTTAGCCACAGCACAGATCAGCAACTGTGGCCCATTGATCCTGGCTCAGCAGGCCAGCTGGGAGTCCTCTAGCACAGAAGGCACAACAGGTGTGACTAGGCTGCCCACCCCAGCACAGTGGGAAGCTGTAAGCGCCTGAGGCCTCAGAGTGGAAAGCCAATGACTAGGCCCCTGCATAAGATGCTTGGGCCAGTGCCCCTGTGCCCTAGGAGCAGAGTTTAACTTTAAAAGTCATGAAATAGGGTTAGCAACAAACCAAACAACTCTGCGGTGCCACCTCACACCCATCAGATTGGCTAGTATGACAGACAAGGAAAATGATGAATATTGGAGAAGATGTGGGAAAATTGGAACAATAATGCATTCTTGGTGGAGTTATAAACTAATCCAACCATTCTTGATAGCCATTTGGAACTATGCCCAAAGGACTATAGAACTGTGCATACACTTTGATGCAGCAATACCATTAACTAGGTCTATATCACAAAGAGATGATGAAAATGAAAAAAGACTCACATATACAGAATATTTATAGCAGCTCTTTTTGTGGTGGCAAAGAATTGGAAATTGAGGGGATGCCCATCAGTTGGGGAATAGCTGAACAAGTCATGGTATATGAATGTAATGGAATACTATTGTGCTATAATAAATGACGAGCAGGTGGATTTCAGAAAAACCTGGTAAGGCTTATAATAAACTGATGCTGAGTGAAGTGAGCAGAACCAAGAAAACATTGCACACAGTAACAGCAACATCATGCAATGATCAACTATGATAGACTTAGCTCTTCTTAGCAACACAATGGTCTAAGACAATTCTAAAAGACTCATGAAGGAAAATGCTAACCACATCCAGAGAAAGAACTATGGAATCTGCATGCAGATAGAAGTATACTATTCAAACTTTGTTTTGGTTTTTTCTTTCTTGTGTTTTTTCCCTTTTGTTCGTAATCTTCTTTCACAACATGACTAGTGTGGAAGTATATGTAACATGATTTTACATGTATAACCTATATCAGATTGCTTGATGTCTTATGGAGGGGAGATGGAAGACAGTGTTGGATAAATGCTGAAAATTATCTTTGTATGTAATTGGAAGAAAAGAAATTACTATTAGATTGTAAAAAAATACTTGTTGACTTGACTTATTAAACCTAAACACTGAAACTCCAGTTGTCAGAAGGTTTCATAGCTTAGTAGAGCCAAGTGACGCTCAAGGACTCACCTAAGAGAGCAATCCCATCAGCAAGCACTAATTGAGTGCTCAGTGAGTATATAGCAAGTATTCTCAGAGGAAGGAGAGGTGAGGGAAAAATGAGGAAGAAATTCAAGAGCACTTCTCCAATTTTGTAAGACCTTTTTCCACACTAGAAAATTCAGGAGGTTACATGGCATTTATAAAAGACTGGGGCATCTCTTTCTCAATACCCACCCCCAGTATTTAAGACCTGCAAAGCAAATGAATGAAAATATACAGATGTACACACACACACACGCATGCTCTCTCACACACACACACACACACACACACACGCATGCTCTCTCTCACACACACACACACACACACACACACACACACACACACGTCACCAGGATTTCTTTGCTTATTTGCAAAAACCAATGACTCTGCATGTATTGCAACGATGGCTGGTGGAGCATTCTGGCACAACCCACACCATCTCTCCTTCAGAAATGGTGGTTGCAGCTCCCATATTTATTAAGTGGCAAAATCTAACGTTGCCTGTGAGATTGATCTTTCTCAAAAGGGACTGTCAAAGGCTTTCACACAAAATTAAATTAATTGCTAAGTGAAACCAGCTGCAAAGTAAGCTAGACGTAAAGAGATGCAATGTTGAGGTTGGGTTTGATGAATAATCACTGGTGACTAATATGCAATTAAAGAGGGCACCAGAGGAGGATGAAAATTTCTGAACGTGTGCCCAGGCCACCAGCAGATGTCTGGCTGTTGCGCTTGAACTAAAACAAGTCTTGTGAATTCTTCCCTCCTCGTGCCCACCCTATTACACGGTTGATGCTTAGTACCGATAAGACTCATTCCCTGCCTGGGCCAGGTACAATTAAGTTCAACTCGATTCCATTGCATTCAGATACAAAGTGCCTTCCAATACACGGAAGGAACTCTATTTCAGCATCATGGATTGCATCCTTGAGAACAGCCTGTTCTAGGTGATCAAAAATGAAGGGTAGGCTATCCAGGGGCCCTAGACTCATTAAATGCTTCTGTGGCATTCTCCGAGCCCATCCGTGAAGATGACAGGATCATATACCTGCAGGGAGAAGGAAACTCAGAGGTCATCTAGTCCAACCCCTCACATTTTACACATGGGGAAACTGAGGCAAGGTGACTTATCCAAAGTCCAAGAAGTTTTGAGAGTCAGCCAGGATTGGAAACCAGGTCATCTCACTCCAAATTTATCAATGTTTCCACAACACCCACAGTTCAATCCAACAAGCATTTCCTAAACATCTCCTTGTGTCTGCTAATAACCAGGCAGATCAGGAAAATCCTGGTATAGCAGGTGGCACTTGTACATTTTACCAGAGGCTGGGGATTCTAAGAGCCAGAGGGGAGAAGGTAGTGCACCCCAAATATGTGCACATCTGTGCATGGAGGTGGGGGGTGGGATGTTGTTCAGAGGCAATCGCCAGGAGGCCCATTTGACCATAACGGAAAAAGCGGAAAGAGCAGAAGCATTATGAAGTGGGAAAAGAAAAGTAGGTGGGAGCCAGATCGTGGAAAACATCCAATGTCAGACCGAGGATGCTGTATTTTATCCTAGAGGGACTAGGGAGCCACTAGTGACTTTAAGAGAATGGTAGGTTCAGATCTCTACTTCAGGACCATCCAGTTGGCAGCCCTAGCTCCAGCCAACCGAACTGATCAAAATACCTGCTCCTCACGCCTGAAAAGCTACTCCAGCCTGGCTCCCAGAACGCTGGCTGCCTTTCACAGCGCCCTGACTCACAAATCCTGGTGGTCTCTCTCCCTGACAAATCCTGTCTATCCCGCTGTTTCTGCTCCCCCTCTCTCAAGGCACTGCCTCCTGCATGAGCTCTCCCAAGATCCTCCACCACTGGAACTTCTGGATGACCCACTCTTGTGGCCTGTCCCGGACTAGCAAATCTTTCAGGAATCTTCTAGAGAAAAAATTCGAGTTCACTGGAATTAGCCCTAGCACAGCGCCTGGCATTGTAGGTGCAATACGAGCCTACTGAAACCCAGTCTTCCTGTCTCTGTGGACACATAAGTTACACTCGCAGAGTTATAAATGGGCTTCCAATCTGAACCTCATAAATTCCTATAAATAGTTTGGCTTTGACGAGGAGTTTGTAGAATATGTCTCTATGACACAATGGGAATTCCTTGAGAGTAATGATCCTGTCATTCATTGTATCTGTATTCCCAGGGCCTCGCAGAGTATCTGGCACATAGTAGGTGCTTAATGTGGATGTGTTGAATTATTAGTCAATAATGTTTGTTGATTAACTGTATGGGGCATGCAGGGAGGACTAGCACCTTGGAAATCCCATTCACACACAAGTCAAGATATCACTCCATGATGTCATTGGTCCTCTTCAAAAACAAAGGAACACACCAGCTATGTGACTCTGGGCAAGTCACTTAGCCCCAGCTGCCTCATCAAAAAAAAACAAAAGCAAAAATAAAACCAAAAAACAACCACAACAACAACGTCTTTTTCAGTTTGGACCATAGATTCCACACCAGAGAATTAGCATCTATCTTGTCACGAACAGTGAGGAAAGGAACAAATCTGACCAAAGGAAAAGGCTTTATTCTACCCAGCAGGAGTTGTTTTCAAAAGAGATATGTAAAGATACGCGTCCAGAGGTTTGTCCATTGTTTTTCCCTGCTCCCCTCACTTCCCATGTTGGAGGTATGGTAAGGTGGAAAGATGACAGGATTTAGAGTCAGAGGGCCTGAGTTTAAATCCCCACTCTACAAGTTACTGTATGTGTGACTGTGGGCAAATCCTTTCCCCTCTGTGAGGCTTGGTTTCGCCATGTGTAAAAGGAAACATCTGGGGAAGCAGTGTGGTTATGATGGGAAGTTCTGCATTCAAATCCCATTCCTAATGATTGCTGTCTGTCTGATTTTGGGCAAGTCATTTAAACTCTCACGGCCTCAGTTTTCTGATCTGTAGAATGAGAGGTTTGGACCACATGGCTTCTGAGGTTCTTAAATCCAAGAACTTCCAGTTCTGAAATCCTAGGAACCTACCTCTGGGATCAAAGGGGTTGGACTAAGTGGTCTCTGAGATCCCTGTAGCTCTCACTCTGTGATTCTCTGACTCTAGAATTCATAAGGTACCTCACAACTGCAATAAAAGGTTCTGGGATTTGGTTTTAGCTACAACATACCTAAACGACATTACATGTTTCACATGTTAGTCCAAAGATTTGGGGGATATCAAATGTCATTAACCTAAATGAAATAGTAAGGACTTTTAAATGAAATGAAAAGGGATTAAAAGAAAGACATTGAATCATAGATTTAGAGTTAGATGAGATCTTGCACATCATTGAGTCAGATTTCCCCATTATATAGATGAGAAAATGGAGACACAGAGAGGACAAAGTAACCTGCTCAATGTGAAACAATCATTAGAGGTGGAATGTGAACTTGTACCTTCTGACTCTGCAGAGAGTACATTTTCTACTGTGCATTCTGCTTCCTCACCAGAAAGGATTCAAACAGAGGCCACCTCATCTTTGTATTTATTAATTTTATATGTATATTATTTGTATTTCTATATGTACCTGTCATCTCCCCTCTTAGAATGTAAGCTCTGTGGGTAGAGATTCTTTCATTCCCTGGCCCAATGACCTGCACAGAGATACTCAGAGATACACACACACACACACACACACACACACACACACACACACACACACACACACACACACACACACACTCTCTCTCTCTCTCTCTCTCTCTCTCTCTCTCTCTCTCTCTCTCTCTCTCTCTCTCTCTCTCTCTCTCTCTCTCTCTCCCTCTCTCCCTGGGGAGACTGTAAGCTCAAGGCAGGAAAGGGGGCAGGAAATGTTCTCACTTTTGTCTCCAGCACCCAGCACAGTGCTTGGCACATAGTGTCAAAATCCTACCTCAGATGGTTACTGGCTGTGCAAACCTTGCCAAGTCACTTCACTTCAATGTTTGATCATCTCTGAATTACAGGGTTGGGTTCTACAACTCCTAAGGACCTTCCCAGCTCTAGTTATCTGATGCTCTGTTCTGCAATCCATTCCAGTGAAGGGAATGACCACACATGTGAGATCTCAGATCAAAGTATATATGTGTTCTTGCATTTTTATGACCAGCTCAGATAGCTGAAATAAGAAAAATACTTAGAAAGGCAGATTTCACACAAAATATAGAACCAGCTTTCTAACTTGAGCATTAATAAACATTGACAAGTTAGAAAAGTAAGGATTTAAATTTATTATAAACAAATGGAAATGCAGTTTAGTTAATCTTGGATTCAACCCTTCTCATTTTATAGAAGATAGCGTTGGAAAAGGATTTGCCAAGAGTCACACAATTATATCATCCTTGAAAGTTTGCAAAACACCTCATAGGCATTATCTTTTGATTCTTTCAGCTACCCAGTGAGATAAACACTATCATTAGCTTGCTCATTTTAGAGATGAGGAAACTGGGACACATCAAATTTAAGGGTGAAACAGCTAGTAAATACCTGAGGTAGGATTTGAACCCTGGTCTCTACAACTCCAAACCTAACACTCTCTCACTAAGCGATGCTACATGAAGGGGTGGGCCTAGGACTGAAACCCAAGGTGCCCGATTCTGAAAAATCACTTTTTGTAATATCAAAATGCCCTTGGTAATTCAACTGAATCCACAACCAAGACATTTGGCTACATCGCAATGCTCTGAATAAAACATTTTCATGGTGAGTTCAACAATTAGAGATTCGGGAACGTCGAAAGGAAAATAATATTTGTCTGATTCCTGTAACATTTTTTTAAATGGCTGGATTCCTTTGGTTCTGTTTACTATCTATGTGACCTTGGTCAAGCCATCTAATTTGTTTCTTGGTTAACTCATCTATAAAGTGAGGGAAGATGTCTGGGCTCTCCTCCAGCTCTAGACCTGAGACCTCCAATTCAAACTTTCAGTCCCAAAAGGACAGAGTTCTCCTTCAACAAATACTAACCATAGAAACTTAGATGCAAAACTGCCCTCCCTTCCCCTCCTTGAACAGTGAGAAATGAGGAGATGTGGGTGCAGACACAGAGTATTTAGTAGCACAGGATGTTAAGATTTTATTTGCTTTCTAATACCTCATGGTTTATGCTTTCTAAAGGGAAAAACAGCAGGATGCTGTACAGAAAGTGGACATCTGAATTAGGAAGACCTGGGTTCAAGTTCCACTTCTGAAATTCACTGGCTGGGTGACCCTGGGCAAATTACCTAAGCTCTCAGTTCCCTAGAACATAATATTCTTTACAGAAAGGCCCTACACTGATCAACTTGCAATCTCTCTTGCTTTGTCCTATAAAAGCTTCTTCTGTTTTTCTCCATCATTAACTTCCTCTGCACCTTTGAAGTCATAACCAAGGATTTTCATTCCCTCTACATCATCCTTCATCTCCCACCTCCACCACTTTGTACTGGCTGTCCCTCATGCCTGGAATGTTCTCTTTCTTCACGTATTTTTTAGATTCTCCAGCTTCCTTTAAGACTCAGTTCACAGGCCACTCGGTATCTATTTTTATATGCCTTGTATAAAATTTTTGAGGTCCAAGATGCCTCTCTTATTAGAATATAAGCTCCTATAGGGCAAAGACCATTTTTACTTTTTCTTTCTATGATCAGCACTTAGCATGGTACCTGGCACACAGTAGGTGCTTAATAAATGTTAGCTGATGAAGTTCAGAAAAACAAGAACTATTTCTTCCCACCATCCAGGTCACACTTTGTCCTCTCCGTGCACTTTCCTTGATAAAGGGAAAAGGAAATGCACATGTCTAAAGAGAGAGTTTAGAGTGTATTTTTAGAAACCACAATTTTGTTACTCAGCAAATAATAGCATGGAAAACCGATCCTGATGTGCACATTGGTCCAGGTTAAAAATATCCCATTTTTTTCCCTAAGCGTCCCCCACCCCACTCCCTTCTTGCTAGGCTCCTATCACACATGTAACAAAATAGGAAGAGAGATTCAAATGAAGCCAGTGAAGGTTGATTAGTGTTATTTCTAAACCAGAGGGCAAAGTGTCCTGACACACATTGCATTCACCTTCAAACTGGGTAGAACATTTGTACTGAACTACAAAGCAAACTCCATTCCCTTTTGTCCACAAGATTTCAAAGTTTCTTGGGAGGCTACAGGTTCCAGCACTGTGGGAAATCACTGTCCAGGGAGAGGAACTGAAACATCATTTCCTGCAAGGTCAATGCCTCAGAAGATCATGGTGGGGACAGAGCTTCCCTTCCTGTCCCTGACCTTTTTCACCTCCCTCTATCCTTTTCCCTTTTTTTCTTTCTTTTGAATTGAAAAATCCTAAAAAAGTACAAATACCTTAATACAGAAAGGAGCAAAAAAAGAGGATTGTAAATGAAACTATGAATTTCTGTAACTGGAGCTTACTGGCTCTCTGACCCTGGGTAAGTCATTTAATGTTTCTCAGCTTTGGTTTTTCCATCTGTAAAATGGGGATAATTATAGCAGGGTTGTTGTGAGGCTCAAATAAAATATGTAAAGAATTTTGCAAACCTCAAAGGACTATAGAAATGTTGGCTATTATTATGTAGGATTTTAAAAGAAATGGTAATTTAAATTTCACACAGTGGTAACAAAATTGCTCTGTTTCTTTGTGCCCCCTTCTGAAGTGTCAAAAAAGAAAGACAAAGGTGGGGGGAAGAGGGGGAGAGAGGGAAGGAGAGACAGAGAGAGAAGGAAGGAGAGAAAGAGAAGAAGAGAAAGACAGAGAGAAAGAGAGAAAGAGAGAGAGAGAAAGAGAAAGAGGGAGGGGGGAGAGAGAAAGAGAGAAAGAGGGAAGGGGGAGGAAGAGGGGCAGAGAGAGAGCACATTAAACCTTCATTCCTTTCCTCTACCATTACTTCCTTCTTCCATCTCTCTCTTCACGGCACCTCCTCTTCCTCAAAATGGGACAGGGTATCTGATGTTAAACAGCTGTGATGCAGTGAGTTAAGCGGGGAGAATGTACACTGTATTCAGGGGCAGAAGGACTGGTGGCTGGGCATTCTCCTGGGCATGGGAACCAAGTGGTTACTGCTAGGCACTGAGAACCAGGGGTCTATTGAAGATACAGGCAAACTTCCACAGTCTTCCCCTCTCCTGCTCCTGCCAATTCCTTAGTAGAATTATCAGCCCGGCATGGGGCAACCAGCTTAGAGTGACAAGACCACTAGCAGAGCAGCATGGAAGGAGGATGTGTCCCGAATCCCTGGGGCTAGTCCTCAGCATAGCCTGTTTGGTTACTCCTGTACACTTATGTCTTTTCTGATCTCAATCCTAAGAACTCCCTTGGGCAGCATATTGTAAATGGGTAAGACACTGGACTTGGAGTCAGGAGAATCTGGGTTCAAACTGAGCGATCACTTAAGTTCACTTATGCCTTGGTTCTCCTCATCTGCAAAATGATGGGAGTGGGGGTGGGGCTCAACAGTCACTTCCAACTCTGACACAAGAACTCTGTTCCATTAATTGGTCAAGTGTTTCCAGGAACAGGTCATGGTGCTTCAGACCCTAGAGTGGCTACATGATCTTGGGAAAGTTATTTTTTCTTGGGGTCTTAGTTTCTTCATCTGTACAAAAAGGGCCTGCATTTGGTCATGTCTAAGATGACCTCTAGCCACCCCCCAAAAAAACCCTGTGAATTTGACAAGAATAGAAGAAAAGCCCATTATTGAAAGAG
The DNA here is from genome assembly GCF_003287225.1 of Phascolarctos cinereus. Taxonomy (NCBI): domain Eukaryota; kingdom Metazoa; phylum Chordata; class Mammalia; order Diprotodontia; family Phascolarctidae; genus Phascolarctos; species Phascolarctos cinereus. The sequence continues at coordinate 270,242,488 of NW_027555514.1, read as the reverse complement.
GTGTAATTTTGCAGAAATAAAATATAAGTAACATAAGCTTACTGTGCCTCAGTTTCTTCATCTGTAAAATGGGAATTGGAACAGATGGCCTCAAAGGTCTCTGCTAGTGTAAACCCATATTGCTCTTCTACTATGATTATAATTATTCAATGATTACTATTTTACTTAAAAGGAAATAAGTAGTAGAAAGCCACTATAGAAGTTGCTGACAGAGCAGAGGAAGACTTCAGTGGAGATGGCTGTTAAGTTGCAAAAGATGATGTTCAAGAAGAAACCTCATTTATATAGACTAAAACATGAAGAGTATATCAGAGAGAAATGTGCAAATCTTAACTGGAGGAGGTAATTTGACCTCATTGCTGTCACCGAGATGTTGTGAGATATGATCCACGACTGGAACTCAGCAATGGAATAGCCAAAAGGAAGGGAGAATGGAGTGGCATTGGATATAAAGAAGTACTCGTATGAGAGAGCATGGAGGTGTGTATGCTCAGAGGGAGAAAGACAACAATTTACAGTAGCCGGAGTATATTACAGAGCACCCAGTCAGAAGGAATATATAGATGATGAGTTAGGGAAACATCAAAAACCTGGCATGGAAGCAAGATACAGTAGCAATGGGAGGCTCCAACTCTCTCGATATCTCTACAGATGATGTTATTGATTTGTCTTAATAGTAATTTCACTCTTCCACAGAAGAGGTAATGAGGGAAAATGTTCTTCTGGACCCAATTTTGATCACGAAGGGGGAACGAACTGCCGAGGTAGAAATGATGGAATTCTTGGGAGGCACTTGATCTCAGAGTTCCTGATAGATGAGGAAGCAAAGCTAGATTCGCCTTAGATGTAGGTTCACCCTAGATCTGGGGAGAGCAAGTTTAAAAGGAGGCAATTCAGTGGCACGGTGGATAGTGCCAGTCCCGGAGTCAGGAAGATTCATCTTCCTGAGCTCAGATCTAGATGTGTGACCCTGGGCAAGTCACTTCACCCTGTCTGCCTTGGTTTCCTTATCTGTAAAATGAGCTGGAGAAGGAAATGGCAAACCACTCCAGGATTTTGCCAAGAAAACCCCAAATGGGGTCAGGAAGAGTCAGACGTGATTGAACTGACTGAACAATAATCAATCAGAGTCGATGGAAAATATGAGAACGTGTGCGAGAAGGTACAACTTGCTGACTGTAATTTTCATTCTGGTTTTCTCTGTCAAAGAAAACAATCCTGAGAGAGGGAACGGTAGAAAAAAGTGCCTACTGTGTGCCAGCCAAAGAATGATCTAATAGTTCTTATGAATAATAGGATCCAATATAATACATTACAATAACCTGTAAACTCCTTGAGGATAGAGGGTGTTTTAATACTGCCTCAGTAATGCCTACCACATGGGAGGCACTTAATGAAGGCCTATTCAATCACTAAGAACCTGTTGTTTCATCTCTCATAAAACAGAAGCATTATACTGTGAGCCAGATGTTCAAGTGTGAATGTTTTACTAAGATCTTGCACAGCATGGCACAGTAGATGTCAGGAAGACCTCAGTTCAAATCTTGCTTCAGACACTTACTAGATTAATGATCCTGGGTAAATCATTTCACCTTTCCAAGCCTCAGTGCCTTGATTTGAAAAATGGGGTTAATAATGACTTCTACCTTACAAGGCTGTTGTGATGATCCGTGAGATGATGAAAGTGCAGCCCTCAACCAACCCTAATGTGGTCTAAAGCACAGGTCTGCCCACGTCATTTCCCTGCTCAGTAAACTCCATTGGCTTCCTCTCATCCCCAGGATCAAATCTTACATGTGGCATTCAAAGTCCTTCACAGTCTGGCCCCCCTCCTAACTTTCCAGTCTCTTTACTTCTTCAGTTACCAATTATACTTTGCCATCTACTTGCCCTCCACTGTGACAACAGCCTCCTTGCTGTTCCATGAACAAGACACTCCACCTCTCAGCTCTGGGTATTTTCTCTGGTCTCCTCCTTGCCTAGAATACTGTCCCTCCTTATCTCCACCTTCTGGCTTCCCTTATTTCCTTTATGTTCAAGTCGCAGCTAAAAAGCAGGGAGCCTTTCCCCACTCCTCTTAATTCTAATGTCTTCCTTCTCCCATTCCTTATTTATCCTGTATATAACTTGCTTGTAGATATTTGTTTGCTTTCTGTCTTCTCTGCTAAACTGTAAGCTCCTGGAAAGCAGGGATAATCTTTTGCTTTTCTTTGTATCTCCAGCGTTTAGGAGAGTGCCTGGCACATAGTAGGTGTTTAACAATCACTACTAACAATCACATGGCACCTACTATGTGCCAGGCACTGTGCTGAATGCTTTCCAATGATTATCTCATTTGGTCCTCACAACAACCAATATCCTCTCACTTTATTCTCACAGCAATGCTGGGAGCTAAGAAACGCATACTGACATGACTTTACCATTGTAACTACAAACTGCTATTATTTTATTAGGAGGAATAGACATTTAGTTTTAATGATAAAAGGAACTTTCAGGCAAAGAGAGTCATCCAACAGTAAAAATAACAGAGACCATCTAAAGAGCCCTTTAAAGTTTGCAAACCATTTCACAAACATCATCTCATTTTATCTGCACAGCAACCCTAGGAGATAGATGCAATTATTATCCTCATTTTACAGATGAGGAAACTGAGATAAAGGAGCTCAAGGGACTTGCCCAGGGTCCCAAAGCCACTAAGCCTATGAGTCAATATATGATCTCGGATCTCGCTGTTTAGTTCCAGCACTCTACCCACTGTGCCACCTAGCTACTACAAATTACATTCATGTTTTCTACTTTAACAATTCATTTATTGCAATCATTGAAAATCCAGGGAGAAATGAGACATATTCAGCTACTCCCATACAGGTCTCTGATTCTTTGCTTATGCTGTTGTGTTTGCATGGGATGCCCTCTCACACCCCTTTCCCTGCTGAAGATTACTGAACTGAATTCTTCTCTTCCCACTTTAAAGTTTAATATTCATGCCATGTGCTATAGGAAGCCTTCCCTGACTCTCCATTCTGAAGTGGATAATGACTTTGACTTTCTTGAACTAACAGAGTGATGGGCTCACATCTCTCTTGTGCAGTTATCACAGGTTACTTTGGATTGTATTCATTTGCATTGTGGCATATTTCCCTTTATTAGGTTGTAAACTCCAGGAAAGCAGGGACCAGGTCAAAAACCAGAGATGTAACTAAAATGTTTTCTTCTTCTGGGGCAAAAATAGTTGTAGGGCAGAAATGCAAATGACAATGATGGGAGGTTGAAGAGGAAACAGAATGCTCCCTCTTTTTTCCTCCATCTTTCATTGGCTGGGCCATGACCCTGTTCCCTCTTTCTCTCTCTTTGGGCCACCTGCCCCAACTTCCATAAGGTCAGAGGTTGGCAGCCTATAAGATATAAGGACATTAGTCTCCAAACCTTAGCAGCGAGGAGTTGTACTCATTTATATCAGTGGCTGGAGCAAAGGCCCAGCTACCCTACCCTAGTTACAGTCTGACTAAAGTGTATCTCTTTCCCCAGTTCAACTACAGAGCTATATAAACAGTAGGTACTTAATAAATATTTGTTGAATCAGAGTGCATTATAAGTATAGCCATACCACAATAACGACGGAAAACAGAGAGATAGCCCAAATGTGGTACTGGCCTTTACAAAACATTAAAAGACATAGAGGATGGCATTTCTAGAAGGATAAGAACAAGAATTTCATAAGATGATAAGGAACGGATAGTTGGGGTCTCTTTAGTAAAGAGGATACCAACAGGAATAGTATCATATATCAATTAGATGATAAACATACAGAGAGAAGAATTAGAATCAAGATGGAAGGCAAAAGGAGGCCAACTCTAACTCAGGAGTAACATAAAGAAAAGCCTCTTTAACAAATTAAATGCTGTGAGACACAGTAGTCAATCGCTGTAGTAATCCACTGTTTGATAAGCCCAAAGACCCCAGCTTCTGGGATAAAAACTCACAATTTAACAAAAACTGCTGGGGAAACTAGAAAATAGTAAGGCAGAAACTAGGCATAGACCAATATCTTATACCATATACCAAGACAAAGTCAAAATGGGTACATGATTTGGATATAAAGGCTGATATTATAAGTAAATTAGGAGAGCAAGGAATAGTTTACCTGTCAGATTTATGGAGGACAGAAGAATTTATGACAAAACAAGGGATAGAGAACATTATGAAATGCAAGATGGATAATTGATTACATTAAATTGAAAATGTTTTGTACACATAAAGCCACTGCAACCAAGGTTAGAAGGGAAGCAGAAAACTGAGAAGCAATTTTTACAACCAGTGTCTCTGATAAAGGCCTCATTTCTAAAATATGTAGAGAACTGAATCAAATTTATAAGACTACAAGTCACTCCCCAATTGATAAATGGTCAAAGGATATAAACAGGCAGTTTTCAGATGAAGAAATTAAAGCTATCTATAGTCATATGAAAACATGCTCTAAATCACTACTGATTAGAGAAATGCAAATCAAAACAACTCTGAGGTACCACATCACATCTATCAGATTGGCCAACATGACAAAACAGGAAAATGATAAATGTTGGAAAAGATACGGAAAAATTGGAACACTAACGCATTGTTGGTGGAGTAGTGAACTGATCCAACCATTCTGGAGAACCAATTTGGAACTATGCTCAAAGGGGATAAAACCCTTTGGCCCAGCAATACCACTTCTATGTCTGCGTCCCAAAGAGATCACACAAATGGGAAAAGGACCCACATGTACAAAAATATTCATAGCAGCTCTTTTTGTGGTAGCAAAGAATTGGAAATAAGGGGATGCCCATCAATTGGGGAATGGCTGAGCAAGTTGTAGTATATGAATGTAATGGAATACTGTTGTGCTATGAGAAATGATGAGCAGGTGGATTTCAGGAAAAAAACTTGGAAAGACTTTTATGAACTGATGCTGAGTGAAGTGAGCAGAACCAGGAGAACACTGTACATACTAACAGCCACATTGTGTGATGACTAAGTTTGATAGACTTAGTTCTTCTCAGCAATGCAAGGATCTAAGACAACTCCCAAAGACTCATGATGAAAAATGCTATCCACATGTGGGAAAAGAACTATGGAGTCTGAATGCAGATCAAAGCATACTATTTTTCTCTCTCTTTTTATTGGGGGGGGGAGGGTAGTTCTTCTTTCTTGTGGTTTCCCCCATTGGTTCTAATTCTTCTTTACAGCACGACTAATGTAAAAATATGTTTAATATGAACGTATAAATAGAGCCTATATCAGATTGCATGCTGTCTTGGGGGGGGAAGAGAGGGGAAGAAAATTGAGAACTTAAAATTTTATGGAAGTGAATGTTGAAAACTAAAAATAAATTAATTTAAAAAACTAAATGCTAATTAAAACCACAATGCTCTCCTCTGTGAAGTAATGAGCTCACTATCTATTGATATATTCAAGCCAGAGGTGAGATGACCATCTCTCAAGGGTGTTTCAAAGCTAATTATTGTACTGGATGCTTCTTTGTGGCCTCTTTTCATCTCCAAGATGCCATTCTTTTTTGCCATTCCATTCTTCCTAGTTCTTCTGTGCCAACACAAAAATTTACACAGGAGTTCTTAATTTGGGGAATCTGAACTTGTTTTTGTAAAAATACCATGATAACTATTTTAATTTAATTACTTTTCCTTGTATTACTCTATGGTTTATGCATTTAAAAACGTAATTCTGAGGAGGGGTCCAATGTCAAAGGGATTGACAATACATAAAACCCTCTATTTTACATACAGAAGACAATTAATATGTTTGGTGAAGTAAATAGAATATTTGATAATTAAATATTTAAATGTTTTAATGAGCCTAGAAAACTTTAATAGAGAATAAATCTATTGTAATTTGGAATTTAGCTAACATTTATTTATGGGTCATATAGATGTACTTCCATAAAGAGTCCACTCAATATATTGGGTCTAATTGTCTCTCTTGAGTTAAGCACAGTAAATTGGATCAGATAATTCTGCCCTTAAAATAGGTGTTGGGGGGTAAGTAGGATAACTCAAAGGGGGCAACCAGGGATTTGTTCCAGGGCATGAAACTGTGAAAGACACCAATCATGCTTATTCTGCATCTTAGAAGCTATTAACCTAAGCACAAAATAATTAGCTCTAGGCAGTAGTTTCTTCCCTTGAGGCTGTACCTCAGCCTCCTGTCCTTGATCTTCTCCTCTTATTCTCTCCCTCAACCCCAGAGGTATCCCAGAGGATTATCTATTTCTCCTTTTCTCCAACAAATAAATTTGTTTTAGTAAGCTGATTGAAAGACATTATTCATGTTGCTAGACTAAAGCAAGTTATTTTGGGGTTTTTATGGTTTTGCTGCTTTTACCCAGGGCTGCAATTATTAGTTATGACTTGGGATGGGTGTAGAATTATCTCACTTGTTTCTAAAGCAGACAAAGTAATCAAATGATAAACAAACTCTCTCCCTCTTCTGCACTGTGGGATACGACAAGCCTGTGAGTCTTTCTGAAGTGTGGAAGAAAATTTCTACCATGCTTTCCATTTATACTTTTGCCACCAGAGGAAGATTCATTCTGTTTTATATGACACGCTGACACAGTCTGTATATGTGAGGCTAAAGGACATTAAAGCCTTCATTTCAAGCATCTCTGAAACATCTATCCAAGCCCCAATTCAAAGTGAGCATGACATTCAATCGACCTTGCCATTCACCAAGACAATGGAGGGCTAAGGAACATGCCAGATTCACAAAGAAGTACATTCTGAATGAAAGCTTAGCATTATGGAAGCTCAGCACCACGGCACTGCATACAGCTGATATGGTAGCCTCCCACTGGTATTTTCCATGCATTACCTGGATGGAGAATTTTGGTTCTCCCATTAGCGACTCCAGATGAGGATGCCTCCATTTTTATTGACCTTCGGACAGGTGGGAGTGAAGAATGCCTAACCACAAGTGGTCGATGGGAGGCTGGACGGCTGACCACACTTCGCCTTTGATGGATTTGCAAACGCTTTTCAGCCCCATGAAGAGATACACTTAAACCTGGAATGAGAAACAGCACCATTCTATTGCAGAGGTCAGCTTGAGATGTCTAAAAGGCAAATTGGTTTAGTTTTAAGTTAGTAGCTAGTACAAGTAAATTAATGTCATCAAGTCAAACAAATGCGCACTCCTTTCAAACTATTAAAGGATGCTAGACATATCAAAATTTGCATATAAGTGAATTTTAATGGCATCGGTTTTGTGAATGGCAATCCCAGATTGAGTTGAGTTTTGCAGGGTCTCTCTCTCACATACACACACACACATTCATAGAGACACAGATAAATTTACTTTTTATTCTGAACAACAAGCACGAAATAAAATGAGCATTTCCATATAAAGAGAGGTATAGAAAAAGTAGGGTAGAGCTCTGAATCTATGATGTACAGCTTGATTTTCCTTTTAAATATATAGTAAAAGCAATATGTAACTTTCAAAGTTCTTATGCTTGTCCATAGATATATATTTACATTCATTCACCTACCTATCCATCTACTCATCTATATGTCCTCTCTGTCCATATATTCATTCATCCATCTCCTTCCTAATCCATCCATTTACCCACCCACCCATCCATTCTTCCAACCATCTATCTATCCATGTATTTTTCTACCTACTGAAAAACAAGGTGACCCAATGGATAGGCCGGCCTTGGTGTCAGGAAGGTCCGTATTCCCATCCTACCTCTGACACAAACTCATCATGTGACCCTGGGCAAGTCATTGAACCTCTCAATGACTCTCTCAGGAAACTCTCTAAAACTATGTTACAAATAAGTGGCTTTTCTGCACTGGTATACAGTATTTCCAAAATGAGAATTCCCTAAAGTCAATGTCTAGACCAAAAAAACCACCCCAAACCCAAACTAGAACCATTCCTATTTCCACCTTTAACAATGGCTTATGTAGTACCTTGAGCATGGCACTGATCTGGCATTTGAGAAGCAGGGTTCAAACACTGTCTCTGTCCCTTAGGACCTAACATGACTTTGGAGAAGTCACTAATCTCCCTGGGCCCTGGTTCCCTCATTTATGAAATAAGGTGGTTGGGCTGTACAGACTCTAAGATTCCTTCTATCCCTTGGTCTATGAGCCAATGATCTGACTTGAATCTCACAACAAACCTGTGGCGTATTATTCTACCCATTTTGCAGATGAAGAAAACTGAGGCAGGGAGATCATACAATTATAGCTTTAGAGTTGAAAAGGCCCTCAAGAGGCCATCTAGTCTAATTTCACAAATAAGGAAATCAGAACCTAGGGAGTTTAAGTGACTTACCCAAAGTTACAAAGATAATAAGTGTCAGATCTTCTGACTCTTGAGGCAGTATACTTTCCACTCTACTTTTCCAACCTCTCATCTTGTTTCTGTCAAGGTATTTATTTCTACATATCTGTCTGCTTGTCTTTATATCGACCTACCTATATGTCCAGTTTTGAACACATTGTGTTTGTTGTTCTAAATACTCACTAAACTTTAAGATCTCTAGGTCCCACCCACCACTCCCGAAAAACCTAAAATGAAAAGGGTAGATGTAACTCTTCTTTATCTCCTCGTGGATAAACTTAGATGAGGCTTTGAAAACTGGAGAATCTGGGTAGAGACTCCAGAACCCCCTCAAGGGTACATATCCCTCTGAAAGCTAAGTGGGCACACTGGATCTTGCTAACTTATGGAGTTCTTAGCACTTTTATTAGTATGCCGTGGTTGTGCATACCGGCATATCTTCCTCCCTCCCTCCAGCGCAATAAAAAATAATAATGAGGAATTCAGACAAACACTGAAGATATGTATGAACTGCTATGTACAGTAAAATGTTGAGAACCAAGGAAACAATATATGTATAGTAATTACAAAAATATACGAATGAATGGATGTGAATGAAAAAAAAAACTTATTAAGGCCCTACTATATGCCAGGTATTATCCTAATCACCAGAGATACAAAGGCACAGTGAGACAGTCCCTGACCTCAAGGAGTTTACACAAGAATAGGGGGAAACAATATATATATCAGAGAATGGTTAGAAAAGAACCATGTGGAATGGGAGTGGAGCCATGGGGATGGGTGGGGTAGGAGAGGGATGTAGTAGGAATCAGAGCAAATGGCCAGACACGAAAAGTGGGCGGCTACACGGAATGTGTGAAATGGCCAGCAATATATGGTTGGTTTGTTGCCTTTATACTTACTGACTCACCAAAGAAGAAATATGAGAAGACATCCTCCCCTCTCCCTCACTGGGACAGAAGCTTAAAGATATGGCACCCTGCATTGTGAGATTGGACCTTTTTGGCTATGTTTGTTGGTTGAACAACAAACCTCCCTCTCCCCCACCCCCTTCAATTTTTTGTTATGAGGGATGGAATGCAGAAGGAGCTGGGATATATTGAGTGACAGAAAAGGAAAATAGCAACAAAGATTTTAAAAACATAAATGGGAGCTCTTACTGTGATTATCACTGTATGTGATATCACCGTATGTAGTAAAGTCTCATTAAATGTCTGGTTCAAGAACAATTCCACAGCAAATAAAGCAATAATCCTGTTCATGAAACTGACTCCCAGTTCTCTTATGGCAGAAAAGGTGACTTCAGTCCATTCACCTGCCCATCCATTGAATCAGCCTTTGTTGTGTACCTACTATGTGCTAGGCAATGGTAATATAAACAAAAACAAAATAGGATCTGCCTTCAAGGAGCTTGTATTATATTAGAGGAAACAACACCTATGCTCATAAGTAAATTCAAAGATAGACAAGTAAACACAAAGTCCTTTCTGGAGAGGGCACCACAAAGTAAGGGAGAGGGTGGGAAACAAAAAAGGCCTCAGACAAGAGGAATCACTTGAACTGAGTTTTGGGTAAAGATAGGGATTCTAAAAGGAGGAGGTGAGGAAGCAAATTTTTTTAGACTAGGCAATTGGGGTTAAGTGACTTACCTAGGGTCACATGGGTAGTAAGAGTCAAGTGTCTGAGGCTGAAGTTGAACTCAGGTCCTCTGGCCTCCAGGGCCAGTGTTCTATGTACTGCACCACCTAGCTGCTCCTGGGAGTATATTTTAAGTGTAAGGATATTCTGAATAAAGGTGGGGAGACAGGAGAAGAAGCACAGGGGACAAGAAAGAGCAGGCAGTCAAGTTTGGTTGGAATGTGCTCGTGAAAGGGAATAAGATGTAATAAATCTAGAAATGTAGGCTGTAAATTGTAAAATTGTAAAAGACTTGAAGTACCCAACAGAAGAGTTAGTGCTTGATTCATCCATCAATTAATTAACCAACAAATATGTATTTAGGACCTACTGTGTAATGGGTGCTGGGGACACAAATACAAAAAATGAAACAACTCTTTCTCTCAAGAGACTTACACTCTAATGGAGGGCTGGATGCTATATCTAAAAATATATACAGCGGAAATAAAGGTAAAGGCATTAAATACAACGTAGCTTATGATGGATGGCATGAGTAAGTGGGGGAAGTAGGAAAGGCTTCACCCACAAGCTGGTGCTTGAGCAGTCTTGAAGGAAGGGAAGGCTTTAGAAGGCAGAGAAGTAAAGGCATATGGGATGGCAGCTACAAAGGCACGAAGGTGAGAGATGGGGAAAAATAAGAAGGCCAGTTTGTATGGGCTGCTGGGGAACAAGGAGTGATGTTAAATGATACTGAGCAGGCAATGGTTGCATATGACTTCAAAAGCTAAACACTGATGTTAATAGTTATCCTAGAGGCAAAAGGGAGTCACTAGGGCTTCTTGAGCAGGGGAGCGATGTCACAGCTGTCCTTTTGGGATACCCATTTCTACTAAAGAATGCATAGAAACAGCCTAATTAGCTCACTGAGTGATATATCAACATTTCTTCCAAAGAAAAACATCTTATTTTTATTGTCAAAGCATTCAACCAAGAGTCTTATCAACAGAAACATTGTGAAGTCCCAAATGTGTTCATATCTTTTAACTTTAGAAAAGAAGAAGTTTAAATGTAGATGCTAATATAAGGAACATATGAAAGCTATAAATTTGCCTGTGAATGGGGGGGGAGGGGAGGCAGGTAGGAAGATGCATTTTCTTTCCCAGCAAAGACAGGTTTGCCTGGATGTCTTGTTAGCTTAAGTTCTCTCTCCCTGCCCCCTCCTCATCTTTGGTTTCTAATTATTCACTGGAAATACTGTGTGAATTACAGGAGGATTTATGTCAGTAGGAATAGAATTTGATGCATTTTGTTAAAATATACAAACCAGCTCCCCAACTAATGTTTCTACTATTAAAGTGCAGGCCAGACATTCCATGAAGAAAAACATACCTCACACTGGGAAGCTTCTATTCTATAACCTTGGCCAGCCCATCCTATTTACCTTGGCTTAGCCATCTTGTACATGAAACTTTTCCTGATCTTCCCAAAGGCTTGGGCCTTCTCCTACAAAATCACCTTGTACCTGCCTTCTTGTTTAGTTGTTTTCAGTTGCAATCCATTTTTGGTTGTTGTTTTTTTGGCAAAGACACGGAAGTGGTTTGCCATTTCCTTCTCCAGCTCATTTTATAGATGAGGAAACTGAGGCAAACAGGGTAAAGTGACTTGCTCAGGGTCATACAGCTAGTAAGTATCTGAGGCTGCATTTGAACTCACATCTTCCTGACTCTAAGCCCAGGGCTCTATCCACTGCACCCCCTAGCTGCCCTCTCTATTTTGTTTATACATACATGTGTACGCACACACGCACACACGCACACACACACACACACACACACACACACACACACACAAGTTGTGTTCCCTGCTAGAATGTATGTGCCTTGAGAGCAGGAACTGTTTCACTCTTATCTTTATATATCTAGTATTTAGTATAATACCTACACAGTAGGTAGGCTACACAGTAGGTATACATACTAGGTGCTTATTAAGTACATAGTTGGTACTTAATAAATGCTTATTGACTGATTAGCATTTGTGCATGGGGACTATCCAGTCACTGTGGGGAGGATGGGCAAGTCATACACTTCTTTGTCCCTCAACAGCTATATCTTGGAAAGGTATTGAAAATAGATAACAAAATGGACAGCAGGACTTTTAATGACACAAAGCTTCTTTCTGAAACAAAAGTCATTTAAAAAAACAAATTTTATTGATATTTTTTATTTTTACATTTTCTATATGTCCCAACATACCTTTTTACTCCTCTCCCAAGAACCATGCTCCATAATAAAGAATAAAGGGAGGGGCAGCTAAGTGGTTCAGTGGATAGAGCACCTGCCCTGAAGTCAGGAGGAACTGAGTTCAAATGCGGCCCCAGACCAAATACTTGACACTTACTAGCTGTGTGACCCTGGGCAAGTCACTTAACTCCAATTGCCCCCCCCCAAAAAAAAAAGAATAAAGGGGAGGTGGTGGAGATTGAGCTAAACTAACCAATACGTTGAAAAAAATCTGGCATTGTATGTCATTAGCATTTATATAGCCCTTTATATAAATGATCATGTTTGTTCCTCCCTAGGAGCTAGATGCTGTTCTTAACACCATTTTTAAGACAAGGAAACAGTGTGATTAAAGTGAAGTGACTTGCCCAGGGTCACACTACTCATTGGAGGAGAAATATGAATCCAGGTCTTCTGACTCCCAAGTCCAGCCCTCTCTGCACTGCACCTCCTAGCTCAGACAGCAAGTAAGCATGGACTATCAGTCTACAGACAGTTATGGTTGCAGGTGGCCCAACACCAGTGGAGAGGATGTCGTTTGCCTTTTTTCTTCTGATTCTTCTTTCACAACATGACTAATGTGGAAATATGTTCAATATGATTGGACATGTATGGCCTATATCAGATTGCTTACCACCTTGGGGAGGGAGGAAAAAAGGGAGGGGGAAAAATTAGAACTCAAAATCTTATAAAAGTGAATGTTGAAAACTAAAAATAAAACAAAAACAACAAAAACCACCAATGGAGAGTAGGCTGCCACAGATTCCCGTCAAGAAATTACGCATAAGAAGATGGATAAAAGATGTTATCATAAAAATGTATGGGGGCAGCTGGGTGGCGCGGTGGATAGAGCACTGGCCCTGAAGTCAGGAGGCCCTGAGTTCAAATGTGGCCTCAGACCAAACACTTGCCACTTGCCAGCTGTGTGACCCTGGGCAAGTCACTTAACCCCAATCGCCTCACCAAAAATAAATAAATAAATAAAAATATGACTACAAAAGTGGGCAGGCTAATCACCTAGTGTGGGGGAGGCCGATGGAGCGCCTGTACTCTCCAGCCATCGTCTAGACATCTGGAGGAAGGAACTCAGAACATCAGGTGGGAGCCCAGTCTCTGTGGGGAGAAGGTACAGGAAAGCACTGACGTAGACAAAGAAGGGGAAAAGATATGGACAGCCTACGATCTGCACCTTTGGAGAAAGAAGCCAAATCAACACGATCCTAGATCTATCAAAAGTAATTATATTTTTCTTGTTTAATTCATACACTTTTTTTCCAGCCCAGGAAGCCTATTTTCTAGCCTTATTCTTCCACCTATTTTCTGCCACTGGGTAGTCGGAAACTAAAGATAAGGCGGGCTGTGCATCTGCTTCACTGACAGATGAATCTTCCCAGCCTCTGTGGCTGCAGATGTGGTGCCTAAAATTGTCCAGCTGAGACCTCATATCTCCTTCCACCAATTGGGCCCGGAATAGTAGAGCCAATAACCATTCCTTTCCCCAACAGGCCTCCTGTTTCCCCAGGGTCTCAGTGTGAGCTTCGCCAGCACTTTCTCTGACACAGCGCCTTGAGTCTCCAGCTCCCCTCTTCTGCACACAAAACGACCTCCCTTGGTGCTCATTTTCCCATTGCAAGTTCAAAGCAAACTAACAAAAATCCTATTTTATCCATTACTTCTAAAAATTACTGTTTGAAATGAGAAACAGGAAGTGTGAATATACCTCAGTTTTCTCATGGTCTCCGAGGTCCCTTCCTCCCTAAATCCAAGATGTTTTGATTGAATGAGTCACTACTAACTCATCTTGAGTTCTCTGAAAGCAGAGACTGCTTTCCTTTTTTTGCCTAAATCTGTGATTGAAATGACTCTGGAGAAGACAGTGAGGCTGGTGACTTTGCACAGCTCTGCCTCACTTAAATCCAATCTACTTGCAAGTCAAGATATCACCTGCATGTTGCCACCAGTCCTCTTTGAGAAGGAAGGATGAACAGCAAGCAACAACCAATCTGTGACCCTATCATCAGGACTTGGCAGCATGACCTAGAGTAAGTCAATTTCTATAAGCATCTATTTCCCCACCTGCCAAATGAAGAGGTTCCATTAGATGGCCTCAGGGTCCCTTCCAGTTCTAAAGGTATGAACTGGGTTTGAATCCTGGGTCATCTGGGCAAATCACTTAATCTCCCCAGGCCTCAGTTTCCCCAATTGTAAGAGTAAGGGGACTGGACTCAGTGGCCTATTGGGTCCCTTTCAGTTCTAAATCTATTATCCTGTGATCCTTTCCAGCTCTAAATCTATGAAGCTATTACATTAAGTGTGACAGTGGTGGGGGATGGGAGGTGAAAGTCTAAATACCTTTTTCTAACCTGGATATATCCACTCAAGGACTTTTTTTGGTCAGAACTTTACTAATAATGAAGACTAGCAAATATTCTGCAATTTATAGTCTTACAGAGTTGCCAAGGCCCAAGAATATAAAGCAACTTGTCCAGGGTCTTCCAGTCAGTGTTTGTCAGAGGCAGGACATGAACCCAGATGGTTCAGACCCCAAGGCCAGAGATCTGCTCCCTAGCCATATTGCATGTAAGATCACTTGGCCTCGAAGGTCAAGCCCTCAGATGACAGACTTCTCTAAGCTGCTTGCCAGGGCACAGAGGCCCTGACTCATTCTGAGTCTCATCTCTTTCAACATCTATTATAAGTCTTTTCTTCTTTCCTCAAGCCACCCATATCATTCCCTCTCCTTTCAGTGGAGGACTCTTCTGTATATTTCAATGAAAAAAAACCCCACAAAGCCAACCAGTATGATCACCTTCTTCTCCTCAATCTATGACTCAAATTCCCTCTACCTCAGCCCTTCACTCCCACTGTCCTCTCGGAATCCTTGGCTTCCTTTAAGACAGCTCACACACTTCTAGGAAATCTTTCCTAGTCCCTGAAAAATGACTTCCAACCTTCACAAAGTTCATTCTTTCTACTTTGGATTTATCTTACTCTGTTGTTACTGTTATTTTTTACTTTGTCTTGAAACCCCCTGAAGCTATCATTCTCCATCTTTCTTCTCTCTCCTAGCTCAATTTGTAGAAAAAGCACTTGGCAGATGTTAGTTTTTCATCATTTCCTCACTTCTCAATCCCTTGAAGTCTAGTTTCCAATCTCGTTGCTCAGCTTAAAACTTTTCTCTCTGAGGTTATCAACATTTCTTTTAGTTGCCAAATCTGAGAGCTTTTACTCAGGTCTCATTCGTGATCTGTCTGTGGCATTGACACTGTTGTCCACTCCCCCATCCCTATTTAGACATCATTTTCCTCCTTCGTTTTCATAACATTGTTTTCCCCTGGTTCTTCTTCTATTCATCCAACTACTCCATCTCAGTTTCCTTTCAGAAGAGAAGAGAATAGAAAGGAAGGGAAGGCAAAGGAAGGCAAGGCAAAGGAAGGCAAGGCAAGGGAAGAAATGATATAGCACATTTTGGGATTTGTAAAGTACTTTACAAATATCACCTCATTTAATCCTTACAACTCTGGGAGGCAGGTACTCTTATTATCTCAATTTGGCAAATGAAGAAATTGAGACTAAAAAAGATTAAATGACTTGCCCAGGGTCACCCAGCGGATAAGTAAATGAGACCAGATTTAAACTCGGCACTTTCTGACTCCAAGTCTAATGCTCTACTGACTCTGCCACCTATATGCCTAGATTATCATTCTTGTCTCATTCCCTATGCGAGAGTGTGCCCAAGGCTTTGCCCCAGTTCCTTTTCTTTCTTTACATACACAACACCTCTTGGTGACCTCATAAGCTCCCATTGGTTCAACTATCATCTTTAGTCAGATGACTCCCAGATCCAAATATCCCACCTAAGCTTTTCTCATGCCAACAAGCCCCATACCATCAAATGCCTATTGGGGACCCCCAGTTAGATGTCCTATAGGTATCTCAAACTTGAAATGTGTAAATCAGGCATCAGTATCCTTCCTCCCACAAACCCTTTCCCTGACCTGCCTGTTTCTAAGGGAAACACAACCCTTCTAGTCACTTGGGTTTTCAAATTTAGAGTTATCCTGGGCTTTCCCCTTACTCATAATACATATCCCAGCTACCAAGCCTCACTGATTATACCTCCACAAGGTATCCTGCATCTTATTCCTCCCTTTCACTCACCCCACCTTCGCCATTGTTGAAGTCCTCATAACCTCTCACCTGGACTATTACAACAGCCTCCCAATTGGTTTCTCAGACACTGGTCTCCCTAGACTCATACTGGCCTACTCACTTTTTTCATACCCAACACTCTGAGTCCATGCTTTTGTAGGCAAAGATCGTCTACCATGGTTGAAATGCTCTCTCTCCTCATTTCCACCTTCTACCTTCCTTTAAGACACAACTCAAGTGATAACTTCTGTAAGAGGTCTTTCCCAGTACTTCTTCTCTAGGGCTACCTTACAGTGACTCAATATTTTTCTTGTATGTATCAACTTATTTGTGTTGTCTCCCATTCCAGTGTAAGCTGCTTGAAAACGGGGTGGTTTTTTTCCTTTCTTTTTATTCCCAGCCCTTAGCACCAGGTCTGGTATGAGACAGTGATTCATAACATGTTGTTGATTGATTGATTTTATGGACAAGGAAATCGAGGTGCCAAGAAAATTGTGTCTTTTGGTGATTACACATTTCACAAATAGTTGCTGGCTAACATATTTTGAAAGTCAATACCAAACCTTCAGCAATATGGCTCCTTTCTCCAATTTTCACTGAATTAGCCGCCGGTAAATATGAAATTTCCTCAGTAAAACCAAATGCTAAGCTACAGCTCATTCTTGGCATGTTTCAGAAACTGTGACTTTGATGGCTCTGCCTCTGCTGACACAATTTGCCTTGTGTTCATCAAAATGCTATTACTGTGATTCATAAGATCAGCGTGCCATATGAACACATGTACCTTCTTCAGTGTTGCACACTTTTTAGGGCTCTATTCCATGTGTTGTACGCTCTCATTGTCATTTCACAGAGTAAATTATCTTTCAGGACAGTGAGGAATTGCACTGTGAGAGCTATTAACCCTGCAACAAGACGTGCAGAAATGTGCAGGAGGCATGATATTAACCTACAGGATTAGAAATTTACATTTCTGACCTTGAATTCTTTCTTGGCTTTAGTGACTCAGAAGAATCATAAAATCTTTGAGGCAGATAGGTCTTTAGGAGACATTTAGTCCAACCTCTTAATCAATGGGCTTGATTAAGCATTTGATGTGTGCCAGACACTGGTAAACCGGAGACAAAAATAAAAGGCTCTCATCTCAAGGAGCTTACTCAGTGTGGGAATTTCCTCTATAAAGCCCTCATCAGGCAAGCAAACCCCAAATGGGCCCTACATTCTTTCAGTGACAGGGAGCTTACCACTTCACAAGGGAGAGCATTCTATTTTTTAGATAGTTCTAAACTCAATCGGGAGGCAGCTAGATGGCACAGTGGATGGAGCACTGAGCCTGGAGTCAGGAGGACCCCAGTTCGAATTCAGCCTTAGACACTTACTAGCTGTGTGACCCTGGGCAAGTCACTTAACCCTATTTGCCTTAATCCACTAGAGAAGGAAATGACAAAAAACACTCCAGTATCTCTGCCAAGAAAAGCCCGTGGACGGTATAGTCCACAAGTTCATGAAAAGTTGGACATGAATGAACAACTGAGCAACAGCAAAGTGATTTGGACTGTTTCCCAAAGATGTCCACCTTGTGGACATTTTTCCCTTTTTCTTTTTCAGAGTCACATAGATTAAGTTTAATCCTACTTTACATGACAAGTCTTTCAAATACCTGAAAACTGCAATTGAGCACCCTTCCCCTTCTGTCCCAAGACTTTTCTTTTCCAGGCTTCATATACCAGACTTTGCTGTTTCTCATAGCTTTCTATCCTTCTCATCATTCTGGAGCCCATTCCTCTCTGTGAGTGCTCCAGTTATAAATAACTCAAGTTTATTTTCATTTATTTAATGACAAACTTCATCCAAATAATTTTATTACTTTAGGGTCATGCTTTTCCCACTGAAAAGAAATTGGGATAGAAACATTCCTGACACTGCATTCCTGGATTTGCTTTACCAATACACTAATAACTTACCAAATTCTTTCTTTCTCATAATCCAAAGACTGCTTTGTTACTTTCCAAACAAATTTTCTTCTAGACACAAAGGACGGGGAAAAAAGCTCAAATACATAAGGTTTGCCTTTCATGGATCTTATGTCCATGAATTATATTGCCTTTGAAAAAAATTCTACTAATTTGCAATTCTACCAACAATGAATGTGTTTACACATTTCCCCATGCCCCCTTGAGCATTGAGTTTTGTTATTCAAGTTAATTTTGCCAATTTGATGGGAGTGAAGTAGTTCCTCAGAGTTATTTTCATTTGAATTTCAATAATTATCCACATGGTTGAAGGCCACTGCTTAAGTTACTGTTGGAATGATTAATTCTTTTTTTTTTTAACATTCATTTAAAATTTTTTAGTTCCATATTATCTCCCTCCATCCAGCCTCCCTACTATCCATTGAGAAAGCAAGCAATGATATCCATTATAGATGTGAAGTCATGCAAAACATATTTCCATATTAGCCATGTTGAAGAAAAAGTGAAAAAATATGCTTCAATCTGCACTTAGAGTTCAATGATTAATTCTCTAAATGCTCAGAAGGACTCAGAAAGGAGAATTTGGAGCTCAGGTGAACTTGGAAGGATAAGAGTAAAGGAAAATGGAGCAATAAAGATGTGAGAAAATGATCAGCACATATGGACATGAGGACCTGAAAATGGAACTACCCATGATCTACAAGGAATTGGATATTAAAGGACAAAATCCAGTCCTTATTAGATAGATTGTCAAAGACTGTGAATAGCCAATTTATAAGAGAAGATAGAGATATTGTAAGCAATCACTGGAAAACACATTCAACCTTATTAATAACCAGAGAAATGCAGATTAAAACCACTCCAAGGTAGCAATTCACATTCATCAAGTTGGCAAAATTGAGTCAAAGATACAAAACTCATTCCTGAAAGGGTTGCAGAGAAGCTAGTACATTCATTCATTGTTGGTAGAATTACATATTGGTTAAAAATTTTTGGAGAACATCCTGACAATATACAACAACAAATGATCGTACCCTTGGACCCTAACAGTCATAAAGAAAATAATAAATGTCTGTGTGTGTGTGTGTGTGTGTGTTTTGTTTTTAATTGTAAATAACTAGCAACAACTCAAATGTCCACTGGTTGGTGAATAACTAAATAAGCAATAAACATTACAAACAATAAAACAATACAGTGTAGTGGTACAGCAATATAAGGGAATATTATGATGTCATTAAAATAAAAAATATGATAAATTTAATGAAACTTAGACCTATAGAAAGGCATGTGAAATGAAGAAGAGGACAGGGGCAGGACATAGATTGATTGCAGTTATTTAATTAAATTTAAAAAGCATTTATCAAGTTCCTACCATAAGCCAAGAATTGCATTCCTAGGCACGAAGGATAAAAAGATAAAAAATAAGAATAGTCCTCAGAGGCAGCATAATAAGGTAGAAACAGTATTTAGGTTTGGAATCAGAAGACTTTAGAATTAGAAACCTGTCTCTGCCACTAATTTACGTGACAGAACTTAGGCAAGGGACTTAACTTCTCTGGGCCTTAGTTCCCTCATTTGTAAAAGGAGATGTTGACTAATGTTTTCAAAATTCTTGTCTACCTCTAAGTATATAATCCTATGGTCCACCCTCAAGGAGCTTGCATTATACTGGAGGGAAACATAAACACAAATAAGTGAATTCAAAGTATATGTGTATAAAAACATTAAAAGTAATTGGATGGGCATTAACAACTGGGGCAATAAAGAGGTGACACTCATTTTTAATCAATTAATTATCAACTATAATTAATTAATGGCATTGGGCATCCATTGTCAAAAATGTTAAAGGTTAGACTGTTGTTATGTGTAACTAAGTATAGGATAACCTTGTAATTAATACTGGTGTTTCTGCAGGTCTATTTAGTTAGACTATCAACTAGCATTTATTAAGCACCTATTACATGCCAGGCACTACTCTAAATTGGCCAGCATTTATTAAGCACCTAGTGTGAGTAAGATACTATATGTCTTCATTCCTTCCTTGAGAAGGAAAAAATCTTTTCTCTGCTACATATTACCTGTGTATAAGATAATAATCACTTTATCACTTCAGACAACTCATTTCTCATCTCTGGGTATTAATTTTCACATCTGTAAAATGAAGTATTTGGACTAGATGGATTTAATGGCCCCTTTCATTTTTAATTCTATAATCCTAAGGTAATGTATCCAAGAATTAGAGAGACAGGGGCAGGCAGATAGAGGGGCTTGGCCTAAAGATGAAGAATATCAGATCCGATGAAGGTAGGAGAAGGAAAACTTTGAGGAGTTTGAATCAAGCAGAAATAACTTGGAAACATATTTGGATCAACGAGGAAAGAGGATGGAGGCCTGCAAGGTCTAAATTATGCAAGGGCAATATTTAATTCACTTCAATGACCATGAAGAAACATTAATTTACAGAATTCTAAAAACTTTTTAGAGCTGACTTAAGAATACAATCCACTAATTCTGTACTGACTACAGCTTCCAGTTAATAATGGTCCAATTAGATTTCTAGCAAAGCTGATTAAGCTTCTGCAGAAGCTTCAGTTTTGGTCATTTTAACATGTGTTTGAGAAACAAGGTTCAATGAGTATTAAATCATGGAGCCTTGGAAGCTCAGCTTTAAAAAGAATGAAATCTACAAAGAATTTGTCTGAATAGCAAAAGTTTAGGGAACCTTGCTTCATGAACACAGATCACCTCTGGGTTATAACTTAAGTTCTAGGAAGTCACCTGAGGCACATAGAGTTTAAAAGACTTGCCCAAGGGGTCACTGGACATTAAGTGACAGAATCAGGATTTGCACCCAGGTCTTCCTGACTCCAAGTCTGGTAATCTATCCTCTGCATCTTTTATGTCTCTTTGAGGTAGACAATGTCCATTTAATAGAAACCATATGTATTATTTCTGTGATTTAAATTGCAAACTAGATCCTGGCTAATTTCATCATGAACTTTTAATAATGACTCGTCAAATTTTCAGTCATTAATTTCTCAGACTTTCAGTGATTTATTTTTAACATGCTCTTTTGGTGTGATTTAAGATTTAATACAAATGCCCTCCACCCCACCCCACAAATTAATATTTTTGCTGAAATTTGCAAGATTTTCTCACTATTAGTGAGAAATCATATTAGTGCTGTCCCTTCTGGAATTATTTCTCCTTTATCCTATATAGAGCCTGCTTGCATATAATTGTTGTTTTTGTCTGTTGCTTTCCCCATTAGAATGTGAGCTCTCAAAGGGAAAGGAATGTTTTTGCCTTTCTTTGTATCCTCAGTGCTTATAAAAGTCCCTAGCATATAGTAAGCACTTAATAAATGCTTTAGACTGCTGATTCACAATAAATGCTTGTTGACTTGACTCCTGGGTATCCTAAATTATTTTAAAACTCTCTGTTGGTGATCATTTCTGTGGTCCTATGTAAGTCCCTTACTGAAGTAAAAATCATTAGTTTAATTCAATGAAACAATTAATTGCCTATTATGGGTAGTGACCTCTACTAAGTCAAAAAGGGAAAAAAAAGAAGCTCTGCTCTCAATTACATTCCATTCTATTTGGGAATTTGACATAAAACCGTCCACCAATACTATTGGTGGCCAGACTGGGCAGTTAATGTTTGGTGCCACATGAAGAAATGGTATAACTACCCAGTTTCCTGGTGGGAGCCATGGTACTAGATGCAAGTATTAACTGTTTCCCCATGACCTTAGTATTGAGTTTTATAAACCTTGTCTTGGTTTATAAAAACATGATTCTTGATCCCGAGTCCAAGAGTACCCTCTACAAGCTCATATTACTTGCATGATGTAGTGAAAAGAATGGAGTCAGAGGTCATGGGTTTGAATCTCAGCTTTGCCACTGAGTGACCTTGAGCAAGTTATTCACCTCTTTTGACCTCAGTTTCCCCATCTGTTGCATTGGACTAGATTGTGATAGTGTTAACAGCACACTGGTTCTGGAGTCAGGGGACCTTGGTTCAATTGTCTCATGGTTACTACCTCTGTGACCTTGCCTAAGTCACTATTTAGCATCCATAAAAAGTATGGCTTTTTTGTGATAATCATAAAGGTGTATTATAAGAAGCATTATTAGAGAAATAGATAGATGGCAACACAACATGGGTTGTAGGACAGTGCATTGGCTTTAGAGCCAAAAGACATGGATTGGAATCCTGGCCCTGCTATTTACTAGCTTTATGACCTTAGGCAAGTCTCTACACCCATCCAGCTGTCAGTTTCTCAATCTGCAAAGTGGTGACTAGGATGAAGCAAACAGGATTTTGCCCAGGATACCAACATTTAGAAGCATGCATTTACTTCCTGGGGTGGGGTGCACTTCCTTCCTAAGGAGACCACCAGCTTCTCATCCGTGGCATAAGAAATACCTCAGGAGTTCTGACCCTACATTACCCCTGTGGATCCACCTTCCCCACTAACTTTCAAGGAGTAGGGAGAAGCAGACTGCTCTTCTTTCTAGAACACCTGCACTAGCATTTGGATTGTCCTCTGCACCGACAAGCACTTCAGCCCCAGGAAAACAAAGTCCTAGTTTCAGCTCTACTCATCCACAAAATAGCAGCATTGGACCAATTCATCTCCAATGTTCCTTTTAGAACTAAATCCTATGATCACTGACAGGCAAAAAAGATGAAGGAATCTTGAAGCAATGAAAGAGCTTCTATAAGGCAATAATTCGTGGTTACCATGATTTTGGGAAGATTGGAGATGGGATTGCTGGAGGGTACTTTGCACACTTGGTTTATATGATAGCCAAATGCTAAAAGGATCAAATCACCCTAGTGTGGTGGCAAAGAGAAAAGCATCACATTTTCTTTTTCTTGATGTGGGCAATGCCATTTTAGAATGCTCTAAATTTCAGTGGTAAAATGAGTCAAACCCAAATCTTATGTTTTGCCTTCCTTTTCCCTACTTCTTGTACAGCTTCAATGAAAAGACAGAATCTACCTGGCACTGAACCACTGAGGCCAACAATGTGCAGGGCTTCTTTGCCCTTTTGTGTGTCCCGGACTCCTTGGGCAGCGTGGTGAAGCCTATGGATCCATCCTTAGAATAACATCATTAAACATAAAATAAAACAGCATAAAATGACAAAGAAAACCAATTATATTGACATGTAGTCATAAAAAATATTTTTAAAAAACAAGGTCCCCGACCCCAGGTTCAGGCTAGCAAATTAGGAAGTCTCTTGAAACATAACAAACTGTGCTCGCTTCGGCAGCACACATACTAAAATTGGAATGATACAGAGAAGATGAGCGTGGCCCCTGCGCAAGGATGACCCGCAAATTTGTGAAGTGTTCCATATTTTTTAAATAAATAATTCTTACCCTAAAGAAAAAAAAAGAAACATAACAAACTGCCCAAGGTCAGGGTCTAACCAGTTGCAAACCAATATAATTATATTTTTTATGTATTATATATACTCTGAGTACCTGTGGGAAATGGCTTCTATTGCGAAGCTCACTTGCCCTATAGAAAAACACCTCTCTACACATCATATGAATAAAGCACTGAGTCTAGAGTCAGGAAGACCCAAGTTCAAATCCAACTTCAGACACTTAACAGCTGTGTGCTCTTGCATATTGTCACTTAGGCTTTCTGTGCCTCAGTTTCTTCATCCTTCAAATGTGAATAATAACAACATCTTTATAGGATTGTTGTAAAGAACAAATGAGTTGATACAAAAAGAGCTTCTTTCTGTAATTACTGGGATCCACTTCTTCATAGGATCTGGTAGACTAAAACACCCTAGAAGTCATCTAGTCCAAACCCTTCATTGTACAGAAAAGGAAATAGAAGCTGGGAGAGTGACATGACTTCATGATTTACTCAAGGTCACACAAATATAAGTAGCTCCCTATAAGAGCTGGAATTTGAACAAAGATCCTTTGACTAAATATACAGTTCTTCTCTTTCACCTTATTTTTCTAGGTAGAAGGGATTTCTCTCTTTTCAGTCTCAGGTCATTCTTTTTGTTTTATTATCTTAAATATTTTCAAACTTGATGTAAAATTATATACTCTCATCCCAACCTCACACCATCCCTCCCCACTAGACTGCAAGGAATTGGAGAAAAGGAACTATATAGTTTCTCATCTTCATATATCCAGTAATTCAATTTAATTCAATTAAGTACAACAGACATTTATTAAGTTGCTGTTATGTTCCAGGCACTTGGCTAGGTGCAAAAATGAAAATGCTCCTTTCAAGGAGATCACATTCTAATTGAAGGTACAATATGCACATGAGGTACACTGGAAAATGTGCTGCCTTTTGAGTCTTTTTATGTAAGCTAAAATCCTGTCTGTCATTTTCTACCTGTGTGACCTTGTGCAAACTGAATCTACCTTTCAGGGTCTCAGTTTCCTCATCTGTAAAACTAGGACATTGGACTAGGTGGTCAAGCTGGACATTCTTTCAGTATGGACTATATGATACATCAACTTTGCTTTTTCCAAGGACCAATCTAGTTAGGTGTGGAAACGCTCATTGTCAATGTTATGGCCATTTGGTATTTGTTTTTTTGAGCAACACAACTTTTAATATAGCCTTATTTGAAATCATGATTTCTTTTTTGAATTTAGTTGATGTGTAATTGGCTCCTCATTTTAACTCATTGAATCTTCGTATTTTAGGACTGCTTTTTCTTTCTCAGTTTTTTTGGGAACAACATAAGATTCTGCTTTTTTTTTCTTTTTCAGGCAATTGGGATTAAGTGACATTCCCAGGGTCACACAGCTAGTAAGTGTCAAGTGTTTGGTCTGAGGCCGGATTTGAACTCAGGTACTCCTCACTTCAGGGCCACTGCTCTATCCACTCTATGCCACCTACCTGCCGAAGATTCCTCTTTGTAATCTATCTTGCTGCTCTCTCTTCTCTTTTATGGGTGTTTGTTCCATTTATGTTCATAGTTATTATTGTCCCAAGTTTCTATCCAAGGCCCATCTTTTTAATTCAGTACTTTCCTGGTGATATTTATTATATGGTGTTAGCCATGGAACACTAAAAGTCCTCAAAGAACTGAAGTTGAAGATCACCTAAAGGGCAAAGGTAAACTATATGGTAGATATGAAAACCATATACAGAAAGTAAGGAACTGCAAAGAAGTGATAGTAAGGCTATCAGAGAAATTTATGACCCAGAAAAAGAGATAGACTAGCATAGATAAAAGAGCAAGGGAAAAGTGAACATTGGCTTTTTGCAAACAATTAAAAATAAAGTTAACAATGTTGAATAGTTGGATGTTTGCAATACACCCCCTGAGTAAATGAAGTAAAAGAATGGCAGTTAGACAAAGAATCTCACTAGAGAGAACTTCAAGAACTATTTAAATAATTTCACTTTATCAAAAAATACTTAGTCTGTCAGGCATTTACATTCAAGGGTTTTTTTTTCTGTCCTCCTTAGGAATATACTCATAACATGCCTTCCTAGCAGTAAAAATAAAACAGCTACTTCATTCATTTTATGTAACTTTTTCTATTTCCTCACTGACCCATTCATTTTTTACATTTCCTTTATCCATTCTTTATTTAAATACCAGACCTTATTTTCTAATTTATATTTTATCTCCTTTCCCTGTTTCATGCCCTAATTCAATTAATTGTCAATACCTACACTTCTTTCCCTCTCATACTACTTTAAAAATGCTTCAGTTTTCTCATGATTATTTTTAAAAGTCCAAGATTTAATTCAATGGGAAATTACTCCCACCTACACTCCAAACCTAAATAAAAAATGTTCATGAACTACTATGGCAAAGGAATTATATCATCTGAGGACCAATATCTGGCCTATTTTCTCATAATACTGTTTAAAGACACATGGAAGATGAAATTTAATAAATTATTATAATTATTGATAGCACCTACCACAGTGCGTATAGCGGATTGTTTTTGTTCAGTTGTTTCAGTCATGTACAACTCTTCATGATCCCACTTAAGGTTTTCTTAGCAAAGATAGTGGTGTGGGTTGCCATTTCCTTTTTCAGCTCATTTTACAGATGAAGAACTGAGGCAAATAGGGTTAAGTGACTTGCCCAGGGTCACACAGCTAGGAAGTGTCTGAGGCCAGATTTGAACTCATAAAGATGAGTTTTCCTGATTCCAAGGCCAATGCTCTATCCACTGCACCACCTACTTGCCCCCATAGTATACAAGGGGCATTTAATAAATGACTGTTGATTGATTATTTAAAGAGAAATAAAAACAATAATTTATTAAGCACCAAATATGTGCCAGACCCTGCACTAAGTGCTTTACAAATACTATCTCAATTGATTCTTACAACAACCTTGTGAGGTAGGTGCTATTATTATCCTCATTTTACAATTAAGGAAAATGAATCAGACACAGGTAAAGTGACTTGTCCAGGGTCACACAGCTAGCAAGTATCTGAGGCTAGATTTGAACTCAGGCTTTCCTGACCCCATTCTAATGCTTTATCCATTGCATTACAATTGCCCACGGAAACCCTGTAGTCTTCAGAGGCTATCCAGTCCAACCCATCCATTTTATATATGAGGAAATGGAAGCCCAGGGAGGTGAAAGACATCAGAGAGATTTATGACCCAGAAAAAAAAGAGATGGAATGACACAGACCAAGAGCAAGGGATAGCTGAGCACTGGATTTTTACAAAAAAATCACTTTTAATATTAGGTGAATAGATTCTTGCGATACATTTTCTCTAAGAAAATGTAGCGGGGAAAGAGAGAGAAACTCACTAAAGTGGAAACTACAGAAGTAAACCTTTGGCTTGATGACCAGAACTATTAGCCCTGTGGAAAAGCAGAATTGACAAACTCAGCCTGGAGAATTTCAAGAGGATTCTGGTTGACCACTTGTCAGGTATAGTTATAGAGGTGATGTCTGTTCAAGTACAGATTGAAATAGATGTCCTCTGATGACACTTTCAACTCTGAAATTTTGTGCTTTGGTGATTATTTATCTCCAAAATTTAGTACAGTAGATACTTTATAAGTATTTGTTCAATGAATGAAAGTCACAAATGGCTATGCTATGAAGGGGATCAGAAAACTGTCAGGTTTTTTCTTCTTTTAGCAAATTAACCTATCTTCCAATGGTGCATGCGTGACAACCTGTTATGTACCTGTCATTCTCTTTCTAGATCATATGCTCTGGTTGGGTAATGTGTCAATCAATGAGACATATTCCTTAAAACAAATGAAACAGCTATCATTCAATTCAGTTCAATAAGAACAGTGTTTGCCACATGGTTAGCACTGAACCAGATATTATGAGATGTAGAAGAGGCAGAAGAACTATGAAAAAGAGGGAGAGGGGCAGCTAGGTGGTGCAGTGGCCCTGGATTCAGGAGGACCTGAGTTCAAATCTGGCCTCAGACACATAACACTTACTAGCATTGTGACCCTGGTCAAGTCACTTAACCCCATTGCCTAGCCGAAAAGAAAAGAAAAGAAAAGAAAAGAAAAGAAAAGAAAAGAAAAGAAAAGAAAAGAAAAGAAAAGAAAAGAAAAGAAAAAGAGGGAGAGAGTCTAAGGGGCCTGAGGTAGGCAGGGCTAACACTTAGAAGAACAAAAGGAGCTAGTACTTTTAATAAACTGATCACTCTAGGAAGAGTACAGTGCAGCCATTTTGAGAAAAAAATCACAAGAAAGCTACAAAGGCATAAACATGGAGTTGGTAGAAATGCTGTGGTGCAAGCGAAACACTTATGGATTTATCTATCCTTCCAAATATTTCAGTCCACATAGCCCCCTCCTGCTTCTGACTGAGGAAATCTTACCTAAGCAATCTAGATCAGGTTTGATACCCATTTTTTTTAAAAAAGATATATTATAGAAGGGACTCTTATTTAGTTGTAGGTGGGAAAAGATAACTGCCACAGTCCCTTCCAAGTATCAGAGACTCCCCAGTTCCAATGATTACTACTGCCTCAGTCAATAACCTAGATTCAGTACTAAGATGATGGACAGCACCAGAGTCACTGGGACTCCTCCTTCCCCACAATCCCATCTTTGCCAAGACTTTTCAACCTCCACAAGTATAAAGCAATTTATCATTTGGTTTTTTTAAATTTTTTTTATTATTTGTTTTAAACAGAATCCACTTTATTATGGAAATGCTTACTTACCAAAGGATTCAATAATCAAGGTATCTTTATAGCCAAGTGCCAAAAGGTACAGACATGAAAAATCCCACTCACTGCAATGCAGTATATGACGTGGTAAGAAAAAAAGTACAGATTTAGAGTCAGAGGGCCTGCATTTGAATGCTGACTTACATTTACTGGTAGTCTGACCTCTAGTAATTCACTCCATCTCTCTTAGCCTCAGTTTATTTATCTGTAAAATAATGGACTAGAATACCTCTAAGATCCCTTCCAGTTCTAAATCTAGCATCATATGAAGTATGTTGGTGGGGCAGAAGGAGATAACAGTATTGACTGGAGTTAGATTGGTTTTAAGGAACACGTAGAACACAGTGAACATTTATTAAATACTTCCTATGTGTAAGGAAGAGACAATATGACATGGTGAATACTGAGATAACCATAGAGTTGAGAGCACATGGGTTGCGATACATACTAGCTGTGTGATTCTGGGAAAGTAACTTAACATCTCGGTGGTATAGATGATTCTCTAAGACTTAGAGTTGCAAAATAGGTGTTGACACGATAGCAGGGGTTTTCTCATCAGGCATTCCCTATACCAGTGAAGTCACAGTTACGGACTCCTTCGCCTTAATGCACATTAACAATCAACAAAAATAAAATAATTATTTTATACAATTCATTTATTCAAGAAATATGTATTAGAAAGTGAATGGTACAGAGGATAGAGTATGGGGCTATGAGGCAAGAAGTCATTAATTGCTTGCTATGTGAAGACTTGAGTTTGAATCCTGCCTCAGACACTTACTAGCTGTGTAACCCTGGACAAGTTAATTAGCCTGTCTCCATTTCCTCAGTTTCCTATAAACTGAGAATAAAAATTTCACCTACCTCCCAGGATTATTGTGAGGAGCAAATGAGATATCTGTAAAGTGCACAATGCCTGGCCAACAGTAGGTGCTTAATATTTGTTTAATCAATATAAGGAGTTTTCACACACTTATATGTCTCAAGCAGCATATATTTCTTATTTGAAAAGTGGCCCCATATTGATAAATTAGTTATTGTTTCCATGTCCCCTTGATTGTTTATAGATATCTGGGGGAGTGGGACACTTCTCTTCCTGAATTCAAGTAGTTGCACCTGCTCACTCTCCCCTTCCCAACTTGGAAAGTCCCTAATCTTTCATCCAACTAGAAATTAGACTACCTAATGGTATATTATTTCCATTTAATTAATTGGTCTTATTTGATTGAAATGAAAAATAAAAGTCTGTATCCTCTCCATATTTGGGGTCCAGGCCTAAGCTGAGTTGTTCTGATCTTGGTTTCTTGGACAACTGCGATGTATTGCTTAATAAATCATTACACTCAGAAGATGGGACCTTTGTTTCCTTAGTCATTTCATCTTTCACCTGCCACACCTACTGATTTGACTTGTACCTCAGTTTCGTCATCTGTAAAATGAGTTCTAAATCTATGATCCTATGATAAATTAAAATGTGAGTTAGTCCAAAGAAAGTTACTTTCTAGCTAGTGGTTGGGGAAAGGGGATGTCAATGAACTCTTCATGGAAAAGGTGGCATCTGATTTGAGCTTTAAAAGAAAGGAAGAATTTCAACTGGAGCAGAGATGTTGGGGACAGGAAATGGGGCATCTATTCTAGCTCTAGGGGACATGGAATGAGAAAAAACCTAGAGGAAGGTGGTGTTAGGAGATGGTTAGGAAGGAGACGGGAGTCCAACGTGAGCATCTTTCTGCATGATTTACTACCCTTGGACAGCACCAGTCCTGGCTTCTGCAGAGCTTTTCATCTGCTAGAGAATCATGCAGAAAGATGCTGTACGTCATTTCCCCCACTAAATGCTACGTAACCACCTGCTACTGGTCCTTGCCTTTTGTGGTAAGCCAGTACTGTGATACGTAGATCACTGTGGGCTTTGTTTTGCGGTTAAACATCCTTGCCTTGCTCTTCAACAGTACTTTTTCATCAATTGTCGTTACATGCATGAACCCGAAATGATTCCAGGTGGCTTTGCATCTTCTGGCCCCTTTTCCACCTCTAGTTCTGTGCAAATTAGCACTACCTTTTCGTTTCTGCTGTATTGATTTGTATTGCTCCTCACATAGGGCTAATTTCACTGCCAGTCTACTTAAATCATGTATTATTAAACTGTTTTGTGTGTCCTAGACCCCTTTGATAGTCTGCTGAAGCTTATGGACTCCTCACGATGCTTTTGAATGCATAAAAAATACACAGGATTGCAAAAGCAAACCAATTATACTGAAATACAAGGATCAATTTTTTTTTAAAAGATTCATAGAGCCCAGCTAAAGATCCCTTGATAGATGATGCTACTTTTCTGGGCAGTCTGGCCTGGAAAAAAAGACAATCATCTATGAAAAGAATAAGAGACTTGGAATGAGAAGATCTAGTTTTAAACCTCAACTCTGCTGCTTCCTATCTGTGTGATTCTGAACAAGTCACTAAACATCTCTAGGCCTCTATTTCCCCAAGTAAAATGTAAAAATCCTTTCTAGCTTTAAATCTTATGATATTATCCCAAATGAAACTCCTCCTAGCTCTCAATCAATGATCTTACAAAACCCATAAAAAGCAAGAATGAGACATTTACCTCAACTCCCAATTCTGTCTTCCCAACTAAGTTCCTAGATGAGTTTCTCTCAAGCAGCCATGGATAGTTTAGGGAGCTCTCATCTTCCTGTCAAATTCCTTTGTGGGTGTTAAGTTGTCACGATTCTGCAAAAATGCCTAATTTCAATTCTGCACCCAGTGTTTATGTCTGATAAACATTGGATAATATTGCGTGGGCAGAACTGACAGAAGCTCAATTTGAGTAGATACAGTGAAATTCCACAGACTTTTATTAAGTGCCTACTATGTGTAAGACACTTTACTTGACAGAAAGAACCAGGAAGTCATGTCAATAGGGGAGGAGGATGTCATTCACTTCCTCATCACCTCTGCCTCCCAAATTCCTTCCTTTCCTTCAAGGCTTAGCTGAAGCACCACCTTCAGGGGAACATCTTTCCTGATCTCCATCCCCAACTGTTATTGCCTAACAACAACAATAAAATTTCTTTTGATGGACACATAAAATTATAAATATTATAAGAAACGGTATGGGAGAGAGCTTTGCATAGTGGATAGAAAGCTGGTCTTGGTTCCAGGAAGGCATGGATTCAAATCCAACTTCTGACACCCACTGACTTTATGATTGACCAAGTCACTTAAATCTCAAAGTGCCCTGAGGACACTCTCTGATACTCTGAGTTTCAGATAATGGGAAGAACTGAATTAATCCTGAGAATCTCCTCATTCAGGTATAACATGTGTCAATGGAATCAAAGTTCTAGGGCCATCCTTCTTTCTTGTCTATACTAATATATGTCTTTCCCCCCTCTTTAGCCCCATTAGAATGTATGTTCTATAAGGATGGGCCATTTCATTTATCTTTGTATCCCCAGCTCTAGCCATAATGTTTAGCCCATAAGAAGTCCCAATAAATGCTTGTTGGCTTACTGGAATAGGAAGTGAGACTGTGAAATGAGCAGCAGTGGGATCTGGCACTTTGTATAAAAATGTCTCTCTGTAGAAGAGATGTATGCAAATATAATATCCTTCAGCAGAGAATGTAAACTTCCAAAAATGCCAGGAAAGCTATTAGGTCATGATATGTCTGTTACAGTAAATAATTTTATAAAATGGTAAAATCAAGAGATTTTAAAGGGTCAATTGATGGCTTTTTTATTATTCTAGTGGCTTACACATAAATTAAGGTTCGAATAAGGTCTTTTTGGAAGATTTCCTTCCCCCAAGTGTAAGTTGGCATAACTATTCCTATAATATTATTAACAGTTAATTGGGTTTACAATTGTTGGAATGGCTTCCTTAAAGAGAAAAATAGGCTTTTCATAAATCATAATTACCAGTAAGGGAACAGAACAATAGTCCAAAAGAAAGCTATTGCAAAGAATTAAGTGCTATGTGTCAATCACTGTGCTAAGTACTGGGGATACAAAGAAAAAGGCAAAGTAGTCCCTACCCTCAGGATGTTATATTCTAATGGGAGAGAGAAGATGTATACAAAAAGGTATGTGTGAGATACATAGAGAATAGGTAGAATGTAACTTAGAGTGGCTGCCACCAGCAGCTAGGAAGGACAAGGAAACATCTGCAGCAGGTAATACTTGAGCTGATCTTTGAGGAAACAGCATTCTAGGAGGAGGGACAGTGAATACAAAGGCAAAGGGATAGGAGATGAAGAATAGTGAGACACTATAAGCAAGAACTTATAGCTGGACCAACACACATAAAGCCAGGCACTATGCCAAGAGTTTGGGATACAAGAAAGGGCAAAAACACAGTCCCTCTCCTCAGGGGCTCACATTCTCACTGGAGAAATAACACATGCATAACATACAAGATGTATACAGAGCACATGGAAGGTAATTCTAGTTGCATCAGCATCGGGGGGGAGAGGGGAAGTAGGAATGACCTCCTCTGGAATGTAGAATTTGAGCTAAGTTGCGAAGAAAACCAGGGAATTTGAGAGGCAGAAGTGACAAATGAGAGCCTCTTAGGCATGGAGGACAAGGGCCCGGGCACAGAGCTGGGACATGGGGTATCACGGACAGGGCAAGTAAGGGCAAGTAAGCCAGGGCAGCCAGACTGAGGAACGCATGGAAAAGAATGAAGTATGAGACTGGGAAAGTAGGAAGGGACAGAGCAGTGGTGACAAATTCAAAAAGAAATGGGGCCTCTCAACTATACATAAGAGTGCCCCACTAGCTGCATGTTGACTTAGAAAACTACATATTAACATTATGCATGTTCTATTGTATTTTTATTTATTTTGTTAAATATTTCCCAATTATATTTTAATTTGGTCAGGGCTGCACTGGAGGGTGTTGGAGGTCACATAAGACCAATGGGCCAACTGTTTTACTCTTCTGCATTAGATGAGAGAGGAATTTTTATTTGACCCTGGACATAAAAGGGTCAAATTTTTATTTGAGCGTGGTGGTCACCTGGTCAGATCTATACTTTAGAAAACTCATTTTGAAATGTGTGTGAAACACAGATTGGAGTGGGGAGGGACTTGAAGCAGGAAGTCCAAATAGAACACTATTACAACTAGCCATGTGAGAGGTAAAAAGGGTTTGAATTGGGAGTGGGTGGTGGGTGGTAGTGGTAGCTACGTGAGAATAAAGAAGGCAATGGATACAAGAGATGCTGAGGAGAAAGAATTTACAAGATTTAGCAACTAACTGATTACATGGGCTAGGTGACCAAGAGAGAGCAGTAAAAGATGACCCTCAGGTGAATCTGAGTAGCCTAAGGATGGTGGTACCCATGACAGTCCTCAAGAAGTTCAGAAGAGAGATGAGTATGCAGGGAATAAAAATGAGTTCTATTCCAGACGTGGAGAATTTGAGATGCTTTTAGGACATGCAGCTCCATATGTCCAGTGTAATTAGTGATGTCAGACTGGAGCTCAGGAGACAGATCATGGTTGGGATACGTGGACCTGAAAGCTAATTTTATTTGTTGTTCAGTCATTTTCAGTCATGTCCAACTCTTCATGACCCCATCTGTGATTTTCTTGACCAAAACATTCAATTGGTTTGCCATCTCCAGCTCTTTTAATAGATTAGGAAACTTAGGCAAGTAGGATTAAGTGACTTGCTGAGGATCACGCAAGTAGTAAATGTCTGAAGCTGGATTTGAACTCATGAAGATGAATCTTCCTAATTCCAAGCCCAGTGCTCTATGAGCAACTGCAAATTATACACACCATTAGTGGGTGTGACCTTGATGAAGATACAACAAAGGAAAGTGAGAAGGAACAGTCAGACAAGTAGGAGGAAAACTAAGACAGAGCAGTGACATGAGAAGTGTCCAGGAAGACAAGGTAGTCAAGAGTGTCTGAGGAGGCAGAGAGATGAAGGAAGATGAGAACCAAGATGACATCATCGAACTTGGCAATTATGAGATGACTAGTAACTACAGACAGAGCACTTTCAGTTGAGTCATGAAGTTGGAAGCCAAATTGCAGAGGGTTTAGTGAGAGTGAGAGGAGAGGTTGTGAAATCATGGAGCATAAACAGCTTGTTCAAGGAATTCAGCTGATTAGGGAAGAAGAGATATATAGGCCAATAACTGGCAGGGGTGGTAGGACATACTGAGAGGCCTTTAAGGGATGGGGAGTCATGGGTATATTTATGGGTACCAGGGAAGAAAATAAATAGAACAGAAAATAATAGACTTGAACTGCCGTATAAAACCAGGATCAGTCCTTCATCACCTCTCACCTGATCTTCTAATAACCTCCTTTCTACATCCATCCTTTCCTTTCTCTAATTCATCCTCCATACCACTTCCAAATTGATATCCCTCAAGCACTCAATAGCCAATGGGACTCCCCAGCTCAAGAAGCTTCAGCAAGTACCTATTGTCTACATGATAAAACACGAACTTCGTTGACTTCAGAATTGCTTTGCAGTCTAGCCCTGATTTGTCTTTCTAGGCTGATTAGATGTTATTTTTACCTCAGTCATTCTATATTCCAGCCACACTGGTTACTTGTTATCCTCGGCATTGTTGTTTCTTGTCTTCCTGCCTTTGTGCAGGCTACCCACCATGACTGGAAATTTTTTTCTCACCTTGGCCTCTTTGAACCTCTGGCCACCTACAAGGTTCAGCTCACGTCCCCTTCTGTAAGACACCTTTCCAGATTCTCTCAGGTGTTTGTATGTTTTTCATCCCTGCCACACCATTACTGTATATTTAAAAAGAAGTGTGATATGGCCCATAACGAGCCAACCTTGGAGTCAGGAAGATGTGGGTTAAGGTCCTGCCGCTTCCATATACTGACTATGTGACCTTGGGCAAGTCACTTCACTTCTTGGTGCTCTGGGAAACTCTCAATCTAAGACAGAATATGCTGACGTGTACTAGGAGAAGAAGTTTCCTCACCAATGAAACTCACATCCAGTCTTTATCCCTGTCCTTAAATATTTGTAGAGAGCTATCTATGTCTGTGTTCTTTCCACCCAGTAGAACGTAAGTGCCTTAAGGGTAGAGATGGTTCTATTTTCTGTCTTTATATTCTTATTATCCAACACAATGCTTGGCTTATAGTATGGGCTTAATAAATGTTTCTGGAGTTCAAATGATTCATAATTTCTCATTATAAATTGGAATACAGCTGCCTGGATGGGAACATCTGGGCCCAAGTCTATTGAACTAAGACTCTTGGTGTAAGAACAATGAGAACGAAGTCAAGATCATTAGGTAGATTTTTCTATCAGCATGTAAGTCTATAACTTCCTTTCTATATTGTATATATTGTATTGTATTGTAATATATTGTATATATTCTCTACATGTTTACATGTATATGTGCCGCTTCCTTTGATGACTCCTTGAGGGTAGGGCCTGCTTTACTTTTGTCTTAGTATTCTCAGCACCTAGTATAGTGCCTGGCACACAGTAGGCACATGAAAAAAATCCATTTTGATGGATTGGAAGAAGCTTATGATTCAGAAGGGATGATGAGTGATGACAATTGCTGACATTTCATCAGCATGCTAAGGTTTGCAAACTCTGATGTATACCTCTCAATCACTCTGAGAGGCAGGTGCTCCAGGTATGTTTTCTTTATTTTACAGATTCTGAAAATGATGTTCATGAAGGTTGTGACTTGCCCATGGTTTTGAGTACTTGTTTGAGGCAGGATTCTATCCCAGTCTGCATGACCCTAAATCCAGTATTCTATCCATTATGCACCAATAGCACATGCACCCATTGAAATTAGGTATTATTGTTTACTCATTTCAGTTGTGTGACCCCATTTCTCTTTGTGACCCCATTTGGGGTTTTCTTGGCAAAGATATCAGAACGGTTTGCCATTTCCTTCTCCAGATTATTTTACAGATGAGGAAGCTGAGGCAAGTAGAGGTAAGTGACTTGCCATGGTCACACAGCTAGTAAGTGTCTGAGACCAGTTCTGAACTCAGGAAGATGACTTTTCCTGCTTCCCAGCCCAGCACTCTATCCACTGGACCACCTAGAATGAAAAGACCCTAATTCTAATTTTCTGGAGCAGATTCATCACCCTCTATAGTATTTCATCCAAAGTGTTGTTGAGGGTTAAGGTCTCTTCTCCTCTCCCTTACTCTTTCTTCTCTTCTTCCATTATTTCATCAGCTCTCTTGGGTTTACCTATCATCTCCATGCAGATAACTCACAGATCTTTCTTTCTGTCCAACTCATCTCTCTCCTAAAATTCAGTCTCACATGATCATCTGCCACTTAGACACTTCAAACTAGATGTGCCAAAAACATCTCAATCTCAACATGCCCAAAGCTAAACTCATTACCTTCCTCTACCCCTGCTTCAAATGTCCTTATTTCTATCAAAGACATCATCATCTTTCCAGACTTCTGGGTTTGTAAACCCAACATTATCCATGACTTCACACTCCCCCACCTCATCCCACATATGTAATTGGTTGTCAAATCTTGCCCTTCCTACCTTCACAACATTTCTCAAACCTGACTCCCTTTTTCCACTCACAGAGCTACTGCATTAGTCCAGGCTATTTGGTTGACACATAATCAAGATGACTGTCTGTAAGTGTAGATCTGAGCATGTCACTCCCTTATTCAGACCACCCCAGGGCCTTACTATTATACTTGGTATAAAATAGAAATTATTTTGTTTAGCTTTTAAAGCCTTATACAATTTGACCCCAATCGCTTCTTCCAGTCTCACTGGACATTACTCCCCTTCCCAAATTCTAGGCAACTCTCTAAAACCAAATTGCAGAGATACATCAATCAGAATTGTCCAATACAGCCAGACCAAACTTCTCTTTCTTCCATGCTTCATTTTCTATCTCCAGGTCTTTGCACCTGCAATTCTCCATGCCCTACTTCCCTTGGCACCAAGAATCCTTCTTTTCCTTCAAGATACAACCCAAGCACTGCCTTCTACATCAGAGATTCTTAATCTTTATAGCAACATGGACCTCTCTGCAGTTAGGTGAAGCCTATGGATCCACCTTCTTGAAATAACTTTAAAAAATTTCATAACAGAATGAAATGCTATATTTCAGTTAAAGCTTAGTGCAAAGAGAGAGAGAGAATTTTGTCCCACACAATTTCATGTACCTCCTAAAATCCATCCATTGACTTGAAGTTAAAAACTCTGTTTTATAAAAAGCCTTTCCTGTTCTCCTCCAACTGCTATTCTCCTTCCCAAAGTACCCCCTATTCCTTTTTAAATTCCTTTTATTTTATAATGTATTCTCCATATACTCATATTTGTCTCTGCTGTCTTCCCCAAGAGAATTTAAGTTCCTAGAGAAGAGCTACTGATTTTTCTTGTACCCCATTGCCTAGCACAGTGTCCAGCACATAGCAGGTGTTTTCTGACTGCTTAATTTATAGCTTTTTAAAAGGTGAAATAAAAGAATGAGACATTTGTCTTCCAGAAGAATAAAGATTTACCCTGACAACTACTGAGAATATAAGCAGGGTGGAGAAGAATTTTACTGGAAGTGATTTAAAACCAACGCAGTTTCATCTTTCCCCTATGAAGACTTATAATAATTATAATTTTTAAAAAAGAAGTAATTCCCACAACAAATGAATAAATGTTGCTTTCTGGGAAATAAATAGCCAGGACACATTTGCCTTGTTATTGAGTTTCTGGAACATCCATTGTAAAGACATTAGAAAAATTCTCCTGCCACTTAGAAGAGAAATGAGGCATGCTCTCTTTGGTTCCAGAGGTAGAACTGGAAGGAATGGGTGGAAGGTGCCAACAGGAAGCTTTGGATTCCCCAGAAGGATGAACTGCCAAAGCAGGGAGCCATCCAAAAGTGGAATGTGCCATCTTGGTGTGCTGCCTCCTCGAAGGCTCAGGGGTCTTCAGGTAAATTCTGGATAGTCGCTATGCTGCAGAATCATGGATCTAGCACTGGAGGGGACCTCAGATGCCACCTCATCCATTCCCTTCATTTTACAGATAAGGAAACTGAAGCCTGGGGAAGTAAAGTAACTTGTGCAAGGTCCCATAGATCACGTATAAATTCAACTAGAGAGGTTCCAAAGTCCATCCTTCCACCTCCGAGATTCTATGAAATGTGCATATTTAGTACCTCCTTTTGAAGGTTTTGTGATTCCAGTTAATGGCAAAGTAAAAAAAAAGTCATTCAAGCTCACAATGACCTATAGGACTGAAAAAAACCATATTGTGATGACACAAGGATAAAACACAAAGCAATAACAAAAGATCTAAATAGAATGGTCCATCATTGTTTCAGTCATCTATGCTAGAAACCTCAGTCATCCTTGACATTTCATTTTTCTTCATGTCCCACATAAAACCAATCACCTAATTGATTTCATCTCTTTTTTTTCATATCTCTCACAGCCATCCCTTTCTTTCCATTCCCAATGCCATGCCTGGTCTAGGCTTCCTTATCTTTTTCTAGATAGCCTCAGGACCAATATCCCCACTTTTGCTCTAGATTGCAAAGGACCTTGAATGTCACACTGAGGATTTAGAAAGTGAGGGAAAGAATCCTAGAACTGCCACTTACTAACTCCATGAAATGCTCGTTGACTGACTGGCTGATGTTTTCCCAGTTACTTAACCTCCCTGCACTTCAGCTTTCCTCAGTTGTAAAATCACTAGACAGACTGAATGTCCTCTAAATTCTCTGAAGCACTATCAGTGATTCATAATTTGTATTATGTAAACAGGTGCCTAAGGCTCATCCTACATAGCACTACCAGAAAACCTGCCCAATGCAAAGAGATAGTTTTGTGACTCCATCACTCAGAACTATTTAAGAAGTCAGAAAACCTGAGCCTGACTCTGCTTCTCACTACCTTTAAGACTCTCAGCCAGTCACATGTTCTTTCTTGACCTTTTCCACATCTAGAAAATAATCTTTGCGATTCTTTTCAGCTCCAAAAGCTGTGGTCCTATGAATAGCACCCTCTGTTTTTTGTGCTTCAAATAAAAGATCATATAATTTATACATGAACATGTTGCATCTAATGTGCCTCATTATATAATAGAAGCTCCCTGAGGACAGCAATCACTCATTTTTTTGTCTTTGCATCCTCTGCACATAGCACAGTGCCTAACAGAATGTCTATGGCATTCCAGTTGGAAAGGTACAGATAGGGGTTTTCAATTCTATAGGGAAAAGCAGAAAATCATACTTACTGGGATTTGAAAGGTAAAAACCTGCAGAGCACAATTGCGTCTGCAGGTGCTAGAACCACATCTAATGAAGATCCAGAAAAGAAAGTTCTCATCATTAAGGTGCTTGGCACTGTCCAAAGATTCCACATCAGAAATGGATGTGATTTTATCAGTGCAAATAACATTAAAGAAGTATTATACTCTTTTGCTGCTATACCCTAAGGACTATGGGATTATCCTATGCGTGCCCTCCCTGGTAGAATATGAGCTTCTTGAGAGCAGAGACTTTTCTATTTGTTTCTTCAGCACACTTGCTAAATGCTGTATTTAGTCATCCAGTCATAGGGGAGGGCTAATCCAGTGCAATCATTCATATAATTCGAAGTTTCACTGATGGAAAAAATGTAGAGATGTTGAAGTCGCCCATGATACCACATGGATTTATTAAAGAGCCATCACAAAGGACTGCATGAATTCTCTAAGATAGTCACTAACAAAGGCCAAGCAATTATGCCATTACATTTCTATTTTTTTCCTCCTCTGCCTTCTCTCTCATTTTATGCACTTAGAATACAGTCTGGCCCAAGTTTTAGAAGTTTAGGATGCGGCAGAAGGAAAAATACTGGGATAAATACAATCCATTACCAGACAGAGAATTGTTTCATTAATGTGACCATTCCTCATATGCATTATCATTAACTGCAGAGAAAACTACTTCAATAGCAAAGCTTTCTCTCTCCTCATTTTTTTAAGCTGAAAGTCCCAGAAACAGTTATTAGCTAGCTAAGTAATTTCCAATCTGAGAATTTTATTTTTCTTCATTTGTTGGGGCCTTTGCAGGAAGCCTTATTTTCACATTAATCCTAAAAGAAAACATATTTGCTCAAAGCAAACAAACAGGAGGGCTAGACTAAGAAAGTGTGCAATATCTCTTCTCTTTCTCAAAGAAAACTATAGTTATACAAATCTATAATTAAGTCTTTCTAGAGGAAGTGGTACCTTAGGCTTTATAGCATGTCACATATTTCATCTCTCTTAGCCAAGACACATCATTAAGAATTAGACTTTTATACTATTTGCTTAACTATTAAAATATTATTGATAATTTTTGCTTATCCATCACCTTCATTTCCAAATCTCTCTTCCCACTTTCCCTCTCTTTAAAGCCATCCTTTGCAATAAAGAATATTTTTTAGAAGAGGAAAAAAGCAAGTCAGCAAAACTAACCAGCATATCAATTAAATATTATACTATCTGCAGTGTCCTACCCCATATAGCTCTCCAGCTCTGCGGGGGGGGGGCGGAGAAGGAGAGAGGGAGAGGGAGAGAGGGGGGTGGTGTACATTTTCTTATCTCTTCTCTAGGGCTGAGCTTGATAATTACCAAGTGTATTTACCCAATGGTCACTTTTTTTGGTGTTTCCATTTGCATTGTTTTCCTGATTCGACCAACTTACTTTACATCAATTCACAAAAGTGTCCCCATGCTTCTCTGAATTCACCATGTCCCTCACTTCATGTGGTGTAGTACTATTCCCTTACATTCATGTGGATGGAAGGGGAGGAAATAAGCACAGTGCACAGTACCTACTGTGCGCCAGGTGCTTTACAAATATTATCGCATTTGATCCTCACAATGACTCTGCAAATCAAGTAGTTATCATCCTCATTTTACAGTGGAAGAAACTGAGATAAAAAAGGGTTAAGTGACTTGCCTAGGGTCACACAGCTGGTAAGTGTCTGAGGCTAAATTTGAACTTAGATCTTCCTGACTCCAGGCCCAGCACTCTATCCACTGATCCACCTGGCCAAAATTTGTTTAGTCATTCCCTAATCAATGCACACCTATTTTGTTTCCAGTTGACTGCCACCACAGAAAATGCTGTGACGCACAGTTTGCTGTCTATGGGACCTTTCTCCCTGTCACTGATCTCCTCAGGGTGTATGCCCCAAGTGCTACCTCCGGGCCAAATGGTTTTTAAAAAGCATGAATTGCTTTTCTGGTATGTATCTCCATCAACTGTGCACTAGTGTGTGTCTGTATCTCCTCATCTTTTGTCATCTCTGGAAATGTGCTCTGTGTAACGTTAAACCTTAGAGTTCCGTGGTTTTGCACTTCTCTTACGATGAATGATTTGGCACTATCTTTCACACGATTGTTAATAGCTTGAATGTTTTCTTTTGAGAACTGTTTGTTCATATCATTTGACCATAATCTTTATCCAGTGAAGAATATCTCTTGGTCTTAGGTGTTTGTTTACATAAAACCAAGATCCTATAAGATCACATAAGCAGTCATCTAAAAACATATTCTTGAAGTTCCTTCTCACGTGTCAAGTTTTGGGTAGAAAAATTTCCTTAGGACAGAGCCTGTTTCATTTCTGTCTTTGTATTCCCACTGCCTAACCTGTGCTCAGCATATGGTAGATGTTTCATAAATGTTCATTCAGCACCAAGGTCAGGTCAAAGAATGTCAGAGTTGAAAGGATCCTCCAAACCATACTTGAAAAACCATCCCATCCACAATATTCCCACTAAGTCGTCCTTCAGCTCTTGCTTAAAAGACCTCCAACAGAAGGTAACTCACTACTGCTAAAGCAGCCCAATCCCACGTGAGAAGGCTCTACTTGTCAGGATTTCACTTTGTCCTTAAATAAAGGATTTTAACCCACTATGTCCTGAGGCAGCCCACTGTATTTCAGGATATTTCTGTTGAGAAGTTGAATCCTTTTTTTTCCTTTCTTTCTGATAGCCAGCCTACATTTGCCCTTTTCCATCTTTTGCCCATTACTTTTAGCTCTGTCCCCTGGTGCCATTTAGAGTGGGTCAAATACTCTTCCACATGACAAGCTTTAAAAGAAAGCTATCATGTCTCCCCTGGGCCTTCTCTTCTCTGGGCTAACCATTCCCAGTTCCTTCAACTGACCCTTCCATAGAAATAACTTAAAATCTTTCACTGTCCTTGTTGGCCCCCTAACACATGGCACCCACAACTGACCCCTTGTTCTATCTAAGATCATCTCACATTTGGGATCTCACTAGAACCAGACACATTGCAGGGAAGCCCACGGCCGAGGACACCAGCAGGTCAACAGGGCACTAAAGCATTCCAGAAGGTTCCAACCACCTTAAGACCTCTGCTAGCCTCAGTCACAATAAGGAACTTTAAATCAGTGGCTATGAAAGTGCTAAGCCTTTGGTATCAAATCTCTTAATTGCAAGGCCTTGAGGGGATGCTGAATCAGCACCCAGCTTCCAGCCATTTTAAATGCTAATATATCAGGCCCCAGGGGCCAAAGTTGCAGGATCAGGGCTTTTAAAAATGAGGATTTAAACACTGAGGTGGCCAGGAAAGTAAAAAGTAAAGATGACTCATGAAAGAGAATCCCCCAAGTGCCTCTGCACCATGGTGATGAAGCCATGCCCCTCCCCCCCACCCAAGTACAATGAATGCATATAGAGAACTGGATGGATGGACAGAGAAAAGATATAGATGGATAGATTGGTAGATAAACGTTAGACAGATAGAGCATTTATTAAGCACTTACTACATGCTAGGCACTGTGCTGAAGGCTAGGTATACATGTGAAAGCAAACAGGACACTTCCTGCCCTCCAGGGGCTTACATTCTGAGGAAGGAAACACACAAAGGGAGTCTGGAAGCATGGGATGGTACAAGTGAAGAAACACTTGGCAAGTAGCATGTGGTCCTAGTCACTGGCAAGAGGACTTGAAAACTCATCAATCCCTGAGGATGCAAAATACTATCCACATCGAGAAAAAGGACCAATAGAGTCTGAATGCAGAGCAAAGCAGGCTATTTGCACTTTCTGTAACTTTTTCATGTTTTTTTTCTTTCAGTCTGTTTCTTATTTCACAACACAACTAATATGGAAATATATTTTACATGATTATATAATCTATTTAAAATACTTGCATTTTTAGGGAGGGGGGAGAGGAAGAAAATTTAGAACTCAAAAATTTTTTCAAATGAATGTTAAAATTGTCTTGAATTGGGAAAATACTATTAAAAAAGGGAAAGATAAGAAACAAGAAAAAAAAATAAAGAAAACACACCTATCAGAATGTATGGTGGTTCCTGAAGAGGAGTCCAAGACTCTAGGGGGTAGGCGTTGGAGATGATGGCCATAATGTAGGCCTTACCCTTTGAACATTTCAGAAATAGAGATGACCAAAATACTTTTTGGTCCTGACCATCAGTCCCATACAATATGTCTGACTTTTTTCTTAAAAGGAACAATCATTTTATGATAATTTTCATTTTAAGATAGCCAGATTTAGGTGGCTTAGCACAATAGCTATAACTAGGATTGGCAAATGGGGCTTTGTCGCAGAGTAACAACATCTTAGGGACACACTTCATCCCTCCAGCAACCACTGTTCCTGCAACTCTCCTTCCAGTCCTCTATCAGCTGAATTTGGCCACCAATCCCAGATGTTCAAGCCTATGGAGCCTCTCCTCTAACTCTGTCTTTCTAATCTAACTCCTATAGAGGAGAGCGCTTGATCTTCAACTTGTAGGAGTCATCCCTCTTGCAGGCTACCCATACCCATACCCATACCAATTCAGTCAATCACTAAACAGTTATTAAGCTATATATTAACCTATATTCCCAGGCACTGGGGACTCAAAGACAAAAGGGACCCAATCTCTGCCCTTAAGGAGCTCACATTCTATCAGGAGAGTAAATATGGGGCCTCTATCTAAATGTATGCTAAATATACACAAAGCAATGTTTATCAGATTGGGGCATTTCTATAAAATGATGACTACGAGTACCAACTCTAGAGTAAGAAGGCCTGTGTTCAAATTTCATCTCTACACTACCTGGGTGACCTTGGGCACGTCAATTAACCTCCCTGGGTCCCAGTTTCCACATTTGTAAAATTACGTAATTGGAGTCACTAAATGGTCTCAAAGGCCCCTTCCCACTCTAGATCCAGGATCTGTTATTCACCTCCAGATGTACAAGTGCTGCAAATTCAGATTTCTATGTGTTGGAACGAAGAAGGGATGACTCATGTAATTTCACTATTCTAGAATTTGGGAGCTGGAAGGGCCCATATCATTTAGT
Source organism: Phascolarctos cinereus (assembly GCF_003287225.1). Lineage (NCBI taxonomy): Eukaryota > Metazoa > Chordata > Mammalia > Diprotodontia > Phascolarctidae > Phascolarctos > Phascolarctos cinereus. The sequence goes on along the minus strand of NW_027555514.1, from coordinate 270,197,619 downwards.
ATTCTCAATTTTAAATATGAGGCATCTGCAGCCCAGAGAAGGGATGTGAGTTGTCTATGGTCACCCACAAATAGCAAAGTCAGAATTCAAACCCAGCAGAGTCATTCTCCAAATCCTGTGGCCCTTTTGGTCAACCAGCTGATGCTTGTTACCTGTAAAACCTTCGACCAAATCACTTCACCTCCCTCTGATTGTTCCTTCAAACATAAAATAAAGGTATAAGGCTAGATGGCATCTGAAGTGCCTTTAACTTCTAGGTTTAAAATCCTCTAAGTCTACATGGAAATGTGTTTTGCATGACTACACATGTATAACCCGTGTCAAATTACTAACCTCAGTGGGAGGAGGGAGGGAGAGAATTTAGAACTCAAAATTTGAAATAAGAATGTTAAAATTGTTTTTATGTGTAATTGGGAAAAATATATTAAATTTTTTAAAAAATCCTATAAGTCATGTAAGCTCTCTGGGCTTCAGTTTCTTCCTCTATAAAATAAGAGTATTCAACAAAACAGCCTCCAAGACTCCTTCCAGCTCTGGGTTTATGACCCCATAAAGGGCTGTATTTCATATGAGGCCTTTTTCCTTTCTACTTCCTCTGGTTACTTTTCATTCTGATGTCTAGATCTGGATGTACCTTTCCTTGAGCTGTTAGCAGGGTTCTACGGCACTAGCAGAACGCTGAAATGCACCATTTTGTAATTTCAGTTTAAGGAGACTGTTGTTATAGTTACAGCTCCAGGCAGCTTTATAGAAAATTAAATTTCTTCCCCTAACTCCATGCCCTCCACCTCCATTCAATCATGGGACTGGTTCCTGGGCACTGTTTACATTTCGCTCTTCATGGCCTGCTCAATATGGCCATCACTCCGGCAGCTCCATCAATGGAGACAATTGAACTTGGCATTTTCCACCTGAGCAACTAAGCTAATGCAGTAATAACCTCATATCCACATAAGCAGGTTTGGAACACCTAGGAACCCTGGCTAATCTTTGTTTTCCTCCAGCTATGCATCGCTTGTTGCTAGGACACTCTGTCCATTTAAGCATTCATTTGGAAAAGATGCTATACCCCAAAGGAGCATTTCATAGCAACAGAATAAGGCTGAGGAGACTGTAAAAAAGGCAAGACCAGCACCAGATAGCTCATGAAAGGCGCTTCTGTTGGTCCAGCTAAATATGTTGCCCAAACCCCAATCCCAAGTCTCTCTTAAAGCAGACAAAGAAGGCCATAATGCACCTTACTTAACACTCTAACACAACCTCAACTCCATGGTCAGCTACTTCAATCAGCACCCTAGAGTTCATGACTGGACCTAGACCTACCATACTGTCTTCTTGTCATTCATTATTCCAACTGAGCCTTCCCGTAAGGAGTCACCCTATGATGTAGGTAATGTAGGTGCTGACATTGTGACTATTTTACAGAAGATGAAACTAAGTGACTTGTTCAGTTACATAGCTAATGTGTGTTTAAGACAGGACTGACCCACATCTTCCCGACTTCAAGGCCAGGATGTCATTCAATACAGCAGGCTGTCTACAAAACCATTGTTTACTTTGGTGCATTCGAAAATTCCCAATGCTTTCTTTCTGGCAACTTCACCAGACATTTATAAGCATTCCTAATTTGTTGAGCACAGTGCTATTTACTATGAGACATACAAAGTTTAGGTAACAGAGGAGCCTCACCTTCAATGAGCTTACAAATTTGCATGGGGGATATGTGTGCATGTTTGAGATTATGAATCTCCTGGATTTGTGAGACAGATTGAATCCATTTGCAAATGGTTGCAGAGAATGTTTTCCTATTTGATTCCCTTCCTTGTTATTTATATTGTTTAATGTCTTAAAGATGAAATAGTTGCATGGTGGTTAGTCACTTACTCTGAACCTCAGTTAATTCTCCAGGATCATACTTTAATTACAGGTAGACTGTGATCTGTGTTACTATAGTTCTACTCTGATGATTTCATGGGTGCTCAACACAGATGTCTTAATTAAATGCTCTTGCTATTGCCCAGCATCAGATTGGAGTTTGGCCTTCAATAATTATCCCAAACTAGCCCAGCTGAACCTGGGGACAGATGAAGGAAATACTGCACAAGTATTCGTCACATAGAGAGCACTGCGTTGTGCGATGGGAGAGATACAAAGTTTACATAAAACTTGGCCTCTGCCCTCAAGGAGCTTACAATCCAGCAGGATGTTGACACATATACAAATAACAATGTGACAAAAGATATATGAAGGGAGAACTAGTGCATAAGAGAGTCCTTAGAGCATCCAAGATAATCTCATTTTTTAGCAACCCACATGGAAGTTTAGTGAGACTACTTCCAGAAATAGGTATTGGGAGGGGTCCTTTTCCCCCCCTTTAACTCAACAATCATTTTAAGTCAAATGACAACAGAGTTTGTAAATCTGGGAAGCAGATATAGTACAGAGACAAGGAATTGGAAATCACCATTTTTCTTTTAGCTTTCTCTCACTTATCTTCTCCTCCTCCTCTTTCCCTCCCTTCCTCTCCCCCTATCTCTTTCTCTTTTTCCAGTTCTCCTATTCTTTTTTTCCTTCTCTTCAACTTTGTGACATTTTTCTTTTTTCCTTCTCTATTCAACTCCTCCTATCCACACTCATAATTCAAACTGCATTCCGTTTCCTTCCTTTCTTATCCTCTTTTCCTTCTTCATTATAGATCTCTAGCTTGCTTTGTTCCTCTTTCCCTCAATTGTCAGCCTTTTCTTCTTTTTTACTTTGACTTAAATTTTTTTTATTTTCAGTTTCAAATTCTCTCCCTCTCTCCACTCCTCCTACATCCATTGAGAAGACAAGAAATATGATACTCATTATACATATTAAATCATGCCAAAATATTTCTACATCAGCCACGTTACAAAAAATAAAGAGAAATATGCTTTAATCTGCAATCTGATTTCATTCTCTATCTGGAAGTGGATAACATTTTTAAAAATTATTCCTGAATCCTTAGGAGTTGTGGTGGGCTATTGGATTGATCAGAGTTGCTAAATCTTTCATAGTAGATTAGCATTACAATAGTGCTATTACTGTTTGCAAGGTTCTGGTTCTGTTCACCTCACTGCAGCAGTTCACATAAGTCTTCCTAGGTTGTTGTGAAACGTCATCATTTCTTACAGCACCACAGAATTCCATCACTATCATATACCACACATGTGCAGCCATTATGGGCATCCCCTCCATTTCCAATTCCTTGTCACCACAAAAAGAGCTGCTATAAATACTTCTGTACATACAGGTCTTTCTTTTATTTAATCTCTTTATGAGACAGACTTAGTACTGGTGTTGCTGGGTCAAAGGACATGCACATTTTTATAGCCCTTTGAGCATAGTTTCAAATTGTTCTTCAGAGTGGTTGAACTAATTCACAACCTATTTTCCTACATCCCTGAGAGGGGTCCTTTCTCTCCCCACTTCAGGGTAGGTACAGGTACCCTATTTGATGTTGACTTCCTATGTGGTGATGGAAAACCTTTTAACTGGTTGCTGAGATAAAATTCAGTGTACATTAAAAACAGGAGAAACCTCTCTCCAGTGAGAAGGAATAAGTTCTGTAAGGCTCCCCGTCAAGAGTTACTTGCCAACGTGGCAACCAGCTGCCCACATTCCCCGCCACATTATGAAACGATGATCACATGCTGCTACCTCATGTTTCCATCTCCACTTCTTTCCTGATTTCAGGTGAATAAATATCATGTGAACCAGCGTATAACCTTAAGAACCTCAAATGACAAGAAGAGCGACCAGAGCCCTAGAAACTAGAATCCACTTCATAGTCTGCTAGTAGCTATAGCAACTGAGTCCAGCCCTGCTAGATCCCACCAGCAGTGACTTAACCCCAAGCTTAGGAATCCTGTCCTGCAGGTCAGGGAATAACTTGTTGATCAGATCTGCCACAAGCAGAAGTTAACTTGGCTTGGGAGAGGATGGGAGAGACAGAGAGGGATGTTTGTAGAAACCACTGTGAGTGAGAGCTCACTCTCCCTAAGGAATGAGGAGAATAGTGGAGGAACTCCTGTCTTTGCTCTGCCTTTTCAGTAAATATTCCTTTGTAAAAGCTAATGGATATTGAGAAAAATATGAACTAGTTATATAAGATTAGAGAGATACTAAATTTCAGTACGGGGGGCATGCCAGATGGGGACTGAAGGACTAGAACCTCCCCCTCCATCCCCACTAGAACCCTGAGGAAAGTATTAGCCAAGCTTGGGAGGATCTGATGTGAGAGTGTGAAGGTGAGTTGGGCTGGTGCCTCCAGAACCTACATACTAGATAATCTGTACACAGGAGAAGCATAAACCACAGGCTAGCCAAGGCCTAAGTTGGGCAGAATCATGCCTGACTAACACAGCATCAAGGAGGGCTTCGGAGAGTAGATGACATTTGAACTAAAGCTAAAATAAATAGTGAGGATTTCAATAGGTGATAAGAGGAGATGGGGAGGGCATTCTTTGGCATCATGGATGACCAAAAAAAACACACAATCAGGACATCTTAATATATGCAAGGGGTGGCAAATGCACACTGAAAAGGAGGATGGTACAGAGGGAAGGGGGCTTGATTTGGAGTGGGAGAATTGGGTTCAAATCCCGACACTACTATTTGCTGCCTTTGTGGCAGTGGATGAGTAATGTATGCTCTTTTGGCCTTAGAAACTTCATCTGTAAAAATTTGGGGTTCAACTAGATGACCCTCCTAGCTCTCTGTCTACTATCCAAAGTTGTCCAGTCTGGCTGAGGCGTAGGGAAACAGTGTTTGGTAGAGTTGACAGGGAAGGTGGTCCAAGATGGAGAATGGAGCAGAGAAGCTTAAACGCCAGGCTAAGGATGCCAAACTTTATGCAGTGGGGTAGAGGCAGACACTACAGGACTTAAAGTAGAACAGTGTCATGATTAATCCTGGCATCAGGAAGATGATAGGACAGTGTTAGAAAGGCTGGATTCCAAGCCAGCCCTCTTTCCTTTCTGCCTCATTGCCTCTTAATCTACATTAATACCACCTAAAATAAATAATACACAGAAAATCATTTTAATAGAAATTTGCTGCCTAATCTCTTTTTACCTTTCTCTAAACTTTTTTTTGGGAGGCAATCAGGGTTAAGTGACTTGCCCAGGGTCACACAGCTAGGGAGGCCAGATTTGAACTCATGTCCTCCTAACTCCAGGGCTGGTGCTTTATCCACTGAGCCACCTAGTTGACCCTCTAGTCTTTCTTTCTTTCTTTCTTTTTTTGATATTATTTATTTCTTTTTGGCTAGGCAATGGGATCAAGAGACTTGCCCAGGGTCACACAGCTTATGTGTCTGAGGGCAGATTTGAACTCAGGTCCTCCTGAATCCAGGGCTGGTGCTCTATCCACTGTACCACCTAGGTGCCCCCCTCTAGTCTTTCTTTAGGCATGGCTTTTAGTTACAGACAAAACATTACTAAGATAACTGCCACAAGGCAGTGTTGCATGGTGGATATAGCATTGGACCTGGAGTTAGAAAGATCTGTGTTCAAATCCTGCCTCAAACTAGCTCTTCAACCCACAAATGTGTGGCTTAACCTTTCTGGGCCTCAGCTTCATCAGTAGAATGAGGGTGTTGGACTAAGAGGTCTTGAAGCTAAAAAGCTACATCCATGATTTTCTGATTCATTGCCTTATCTCTTGAAACACTACTGTGATTTCCCCTTCTAACTTGCTGGATTTGAGTGTCTTGATAAATGCAAAACTCAGGATGCCGGAAGACTTCTTGGTTTAAGTTTATTTTCTTTCTTTCAAAAGGATTTCTTTTATTTAAAGATGATATTTTTCTAGCACTTTTTCTATTTTTCCCTTTAAAATGGGGATCTGCTCAGCTATCACCCCAGTTTTAATCCTATTCAAATAAATTATAGAATCTACTCTGGGTATACAATGATACTAGCCCCAGTGAAGAGACACAAAGAATGAAAAAGATGGATTGCCATTCTCAAATAATTAGAAACATAACTGTACAGAGAAGAAAAAGGTACAATGGCAAGGCAACTTGGAAACAAACACATTACTGTTAGGTTCCAGCTTCTGAATTAAGCGCTAGCCGAGGGAGGAGAAGCTCAGAATGGCGTAATGTTATTCATAGCAGGCTTCTTTGAGTGGTTAGAACCTTGAAAAGAGAACGTAAGTTTAGATTGATGAAAATGAGGTAGTAACCAAAGGGATGTCAGATTATGAAATACAGCAAGAGATCAGTAGCCCAAAGAATGATCTGGAGGCATTCAAGTCCTCTACTGTTTCTGGAACTACAAATATGGCGGCCATATGACACTCAGTCAGAGGGTGGTGTCTGAGCAACTTCTTGAAGGAAGGGAATGATTCTTTGAAGCAGAGATAAGGGGAAAAAATGAACTACACACTGCTAATAGTGAGAAGAGGGCTCTTCTCTCTTTTCTTTCCCCTGGCATTTTCTTTAGTCAAGCAAATCTACTACCTCACAGAGACAATTGGCTCGTCAGTACCTTGGTTTCTCTAGCAATTCCTCTCCACCCCCAAGCCCCTCAGTCCTTTAAACCTTACTTAAAAGGTTCCATCAACAATCAGTAAGCAGTAGTTAAATGCCCATGTGCCAGGCACTGTGCCAGGCACTGAGGTTACAGAGACAAGGAAAGAGCTCTGTCAGCTCAGTCAAAGACCATATGTGCCCTGATAGTCATCCAAAGGAGCAAGCATGCATTATGCACCGACTGGTGTCAAATGCTGCCTAGGCACTGGAAGTACAAATACAATCTCTGCCCTCAGGAGCTTGCCCTCTACTGAGTGGTGAGTAAACGCCAAGCAACTTCAGCTTGGTGGGCAAGGGAGAGCACCATAACAGCACCACCATCTAGATGGGTGAACTCTGTTCTGGCTCTGAAATCCTAGGAGATTATAAACATCATGAACTAACACTCCCGGTAACATGGTGTCAAGAAGAAAGGGCTGAGCTGGCATTTGTGAATCCCTGGGTTCGAGTTCTGCCTTAGACTCTGACTTCGTGGCTCTGCCAAAAGCTACCTAAATTCTGAGTGTCCCAAATAACTCTCTAAGACTATCTTGGCAGAGATGGTACCAGCCTACATCAGCAGAGGGAATTTCCTTAACAGAGTTCCCCGGGCAATGAGGTAGTGCAGCGGACAGATCACCGGCTCTGGAGTCAAGGGGAGCCGAGTTCAAATTTGGCCTCAGACATTTACTACCTGTGTGACAATAGGCAAGTCACTCAACCCTGACTGCCCCCAAAACGAAACAGAGTTCCTGTGCATCAACGAAATCACAGGTATAATTCCATCCCAAAAGTCATGGTGGACAATTCTCACTTCACTCAGAATACCTCTCAACTTTGCATCCCCTGTGTCTATACAGAAGCAGGGCAATAGAGAGAAGACAGAGCTAGATTAGGAACTCAGCTCTGCTTCTTACTATCTGCATAAATTCTGGCAAGGCAGTTTATCATCTTGGGCCTTCATTTCAATTCAATTCAAGAAATGTTCAATAAACACCTACTATGTGAATATCCAGCTCTCTGGGATCCTAGATTCATATGAGTATAAACACCTACTATGTGAATATCCAGCTCTCTGGCATCCTAGATTCATATGAGTATGTGTAAGGCATTGGGGGATACGGAGACCAAAAAGAAATAGGTCTAGTCTTCAAGGAGATTACATTCTACTAGAAGGATACAATTCATATTAGATAAGCAAAAAGTACATACAAAGAAATACACATTTCAGCACAGTGCGGGGAGAGCACTTACCAGCTAGGGAGAGACTGGATCTCTAAGCTTTGGCTCTGGCTCAGGGACTCAACAATTCAATACAGTTTGTGGACTACCAGTCATGGCAGAGCAAAGCTGTGACTCGTCACTAGCTTGCCACTTTCTAGCAGCTGCTCAATGCTTGATAAGGTCGGTGGGGACAGTAACATTTCTGCTGCCAAAGGCCACTCCTGAGTAGACGTTTCCCAACCAGAGCACTAGAATGTGTAGAAAGGATTGGGCCATGTTCAGTAATGCAGGTATACTTTGCTTCCTTAAAAGAATTCTACTGTGAATTATTTTGCAGAGCAAGAAATCATCTCCTAATTTATTTTATGCATAAATCTCGTTTTTGATGTAAGAGGTTTTCTTAAAGCTGTGCTGTGGTGATAGCTTATAACCAGTTTTTCAATGACAGAGTTACATCCACAAGGGCAGTGTGGCTCAGGGGAGAAAGCCAATTTTAGGTCACTGTTAATACATGTCAAATGCAGAAACTCAATCTGGGTTGCCTAAACTTCAAAGCCTGCTTTCTATCCAATATAACAGGCTGCTTCTCATCTAGCACCTAGTAGGAGCTTTCCAGCCTTTTGACACCTTATCTACTGCATACATTCTAAGCTCCAACACTGTCTTCCTGGCTGTTTCTCACATAGAATCCTTCATTTTCATCTTCCCATCATGCCTTCATATTGACTTGTTTCCCATGCCTAGAGTGCTTTCCCTCCTCAACTCCGCCTACAGCCTTCCTTAACTTTCTTTACAACCCAGTTTAAGGCACTTAGGTGGTACAGTGGATAGGGCACTGGCCCTGGAGGCAGGAGGATCTGAGTTCAAATCTGAGCTCAGACACATAATAGCTACCTGGCCCTGGGCAAGTCACTTAACCCTGTTTGTCTCCGTTTCCTCATCTGTAGAATGAGCTGGAGGAGGAAATAGCAAACCACTCCAGCATCTTTGCCAAGAAAACCCCAAATGGGTTCATGAAGAGTCTGAAATGAAGGAACAACAACCTGCAGTCTACCTCAACCAGTCCACACCTCAGTTTAATTTGGGGTAGCTAGGTGGTACAGTGGATAAAGCACCCTCCCTGGAGTCAGGACAACTTGAGTTCGAATCTGGCCGCAGACTCTGACTAGCTGTGTTACCCTGGGCAAGTCACTTAACCCTAATTGCTTAAAAAAAAAGACTTAGTTCAAATCTCCCCTTCCACTGGAGTCTGTTCCCACTCCCTTTCCTCCTTCCCCCATACTAGAGCCTGCTCTCTGAGACTGCTTTCCTCCTAATCTGTAAATATCTTGTCATCTGTGTGCTGCCTTTCCATTGGAATGTGAACTTGAGGGAGAGACCATACACTTCCCTTTCTTTCCATTCCCAGGGCTTAGTATGAAACCCTGAGAAATGAGCACTTGATAAATGCGAGTGACTTAATAAATACTTGTGGCATTGAATTAAATGGTTTAAAATGCATGAACTTGAGAGCCAAACACAGTGCAGTGGATTTGGCTTCTCATTTCAGAGAATGGGGGAGAGAAACAGATGTGATATCACTGTTAGAACACTGGTGGCCTTATGCACAGCGGCCGCCAAAGCAGGGTCGAGGCCAGGATGGCCGTGACAGAGCCCTTGGACGAGGAGGACATCTGCTGCGAGCAGAATTCTGGCAAAGGATCATTTCATTACTCAGAGGGTCCAGGAAGCAAGGGAAGGCACTGTGACTTGAGATCTGATTCTCCAAATCAGGAAAAGCAGAAGAGAGTAAGTCATTAGAGGGGAGGGACTCTTTTTCATGTTATCTTTGTATTCCTAGAGCCTAGAATGTTGTATACCAAATAACAGGTGCTAGATTGAGGCAGGTGGAATTGAAAGAAGAAATGGCTAGTAGCATGAGAGTGGTTAGTTCTAGGAAGAATAGACTGTGTTCTCATGGAAACTGATTTGTTGTGAACTGCTAAATGGAGAAGTTTTAAGTGAACAGAGAACATTTCTTCTTTACTTTTTGTACAGTTTAAGAGCCAGCACAGTATAATAGATGGGGACAGATCAATGGATAGGTTAGCAAATAGATATGCGGATAGGTAGGCAGATAGACAGACAGACAGACAGACAGATGGATAGGATAAGTAATTTGTAAAATTAATTATATGCCAGGCTTTGAGTGCCAAGCACCAAGCATAACAATGTAAGCAAATAAGACACTGCAGTGGGGGAACTCTCATTCTAATAAGAAATAATAATACATAAAGGGGGAGTTTGAAAGGACTGAAGAAATAGAAGCAAAGCTGTCAAGAACATGGACCTGTAAATGAAGTGGGCATGGCTGGGGTGGGCCTCTTATGAAACGCTCCTGTCTAGGAACTCAGCAATCGGGAGAATAGGCTTCAGGGCAGAAATTTCTGAGAGTGAGAACAGGACTCTGGGCAACTCTAACAATAAAACTTTCCCATTCAGCAATTCACAACAAATCAGCTTATAAAGAACATGCTACCTTGCACTGGTACAGGGAATTCAATATGTCAGAGAAGCTGCAGGGCAGTACCTATCTAGTGGCAAACCACTCCAGTACTTCTGCCAAGAAAACCCCAAGTGGGGTCACGAAGCGCCAGACACGACTGAACAACAACCGAAAACGTGAGCAGCCCCTCACCAACAGGGACTAAGAAGTTCTCTGTTTCACACGTTACTTCTGTCTCACCCAAGACTAGGAAGTCCTTGAGGGCAGAGACCACATGCTAGTCGTCTGCCCTCGCCTCCCCAGGCCTGGATATACGGCGGGCACTCGACAAGATTGGGCTAGTGATGTTTCTAACTCATCTCGAGAAATTTTTCTTGATAGTCATTATTTTACTAATAATTATATAATGTCACATATGTAAGGGTGACAAAATTAGCCCCCTGAATTCTACAGCACTTTTAGTAATAACAATAATATCAATTAATATTAATGTGGCAGTTTGAAATTTGACATACATTAGCTCATTCGAATATCACCATAACCTTGTGATGGAGGCACTAAGGGTAGTATTATCTTCATTTTCCTAATGAGGAAACCGAGGCTCAGTGCCCTGCTCATGGTCTCCTAGCCAACATGTGTCTGCATTTTCCTGATTGCAAACCCTGTGTTCTTTCTAAGTAGAGTGCGTGTGTAGGGTGTTCCAGCAAATGTTTAACAGTTAGCTCTCTGGAAAAAAAAATGTAGGCAGTATGAACTTTTGAGTTAAATCTCCATCATTAATGTTTTCTGCATCACTTTATTAAGATTAGACAGTCAACAAAACAGTAAATTGAGCTTTCATTTGTAGCTGGCTAATTTTCAACTCGTCTTGAGAACTTAACAATTAAATCTCACTAGCCTGTCTGAGCCAGCTCCAGCATCCCCCTGGCTGCGGTGGGAGACAAGGAAGAGGCGGCTGACACACAGGCCCTGCCCCCAAAGACAAGACACCAACAGAGATAACTAATAACATACGGTAGAACGTAAGTACATTTAACGATGCTCAGTAAAGCCGAGTTAGTAATACTTCAGTCATTTCATCTTACAAGGCCATAGTCTAAAGCTTGAAAGAGCCTCAGAGGACAGATAGTCCAATTATCTCATTTTACAGATGAGGGAAACAAAGGCTCCCAAAGGCTAAACACAGGCAGGATCACAAGACATAGAGCTGGAACAGACCTCAGAGGACAGCTAGTCTAACCCTTTTATTTTACATGCAAGGAAACTAAAGCTTACGAAAGATAAGGTAGCTTTCCCAACATCACAGAGGCAGCCAGTATCAGAGATGGGATTTGAATACAGGTCCTCTAACTTTGGAACCAGGATTCTTAGTGAAAACATGTTAATAATTAGCTAGTTGGCTGGGTAGTGAATAGGATGCTGGCCTTGCTGGCAGGAAGACCTGAGTTCAAATCTTGCCTCAAGGTTATACCAGCTAGGTGACCCTGGGCAAGCCACTTGACCACTTTCAGCCTCAGTTTCCTCACCTGTAAAATGGGCCTCTTACTGAGGCAGGCCACTTTTCACGAAGCACAAGGGTCAGTTCTCACTACTGTGTTGCTGCTTCTAAGAATCACTGCCTTAAGAGTTATAGAGATGAGAGATCCAACAGTACCTTAAAAAAATACACAGTGGAATCCAGCCTCACTAGCTGTGTCACCCTGGGCAAGTCACTTAACTGCATTGCCTAGCAAAAACAAAACAAAACAAAAAATATATACAGTAGAAAACCAAAAGAAACTCAGAAGGAACATTTTGTTACTGGTTTGCATGTACATAGAACTTTGAGCTATGAGGAAACAGGCTGGGAGAGGATGAATGGATTCCACAGCTGTTAAATGCTTGATGGAGGATATGAATCCAGGGCTTCCCAACTACTGCCTGTCCAGCTCTCTTACCCACTTCATTGCCTGGCTGCCCCTGCTACTTGGTCAGATTTAATATGCAAATGATACAAAAAAATCCAACCGAAGTTTCTGGATTCATAAACAATCCTCTTTCTTTTGCTTTGCATATTGAATGGTTCATGTTTTCTTATGCTTATTAAGATCACGACTTTAAAAAATGAAATTAAGACAAAGTTATACAGAAAAGACCTGGAAAGGTCTGTGGAGCCTCAGTACATGCCATAGCCTCTTTTTCCTTCTCTTCTCCCACAGTCTTAATTATAACAAATGGCCCTGGGCCAATAAATAAATATGTGACAAGGATTTCTCTGTGCATGTGTTCTGCCTCCCTCCCCAGATGAACAAAAGCTGCTCAAGGGCAGGGACTGTATTGACACAGACTATATTTAATGTTTCTTAAATGGAACTGGCCACTACCCTGTACACTTTTTGTTCCACTGCATGCCCCCCAAAAAACCATGGCACCAGAACTTGGCAGGCAACTTTGGAAAGGCTACTCATCCTTGACTTAGTCCTTACTACTGACTTTGTACTGTGACAGGAATTCTTCTTTGGGCACTCCAGTACTGAGTGACTGGCTGAATATTCATTAAGGGGAAATTTCAGAGGAATGTGTGAAAAGCAGCTCCAGCTCCCTATTAATTTAACAGACAGTAGTAGAAGGAATGAATTAGCATTTTGCTTGTGTCTTTGCATTTCTCATCAGATGAATGAGGCCCTGAGGCTCTGGCCTTCCTGTCACTAATTGAAATTTGTTTTGTTGATCTCCAGCTCAGTTGGCTTTGTTGATTCATGGTAGCACCGGAGCTTAATTAAATAATACAAATGCTTGATTTGAGAAGGGCCTTGATTGTACCACCCCAGAATGCAAGGGGCCAGACAGAAATGGGGAAATCTTTGGTTTGGGGCAAGTGGTAGAGGTCTGTGCAGCATGCCTTAAGGTTGAAGGCTCTCCCAGGAGAGCTAGGTCATGTACTTGGGCCATAGATCAAGTTATCATCACCCATGCCTGGTCAAGAAGTGATCACTGAAGTTTTGGTAGGAATATCAATATGTTTTTCTCTTTCATCAATAGTTGAACCATGGATTACGAGCTGGAGGGGATCTTAGCATTCAGTTACTCCAGAGGTTCTTGATCTCTTTTTGTGGGTTATGGGTCTCTTCTCAGAATCATGTTTTTAAATGCACAAAATAAAATACATAGGATTCCAAAGGAAACCTATTATATTTAAATTAAGATGTCTTTTTCCCATTCAAGTTTACGGACTCCCTGAATTCCATCAATGAACCCATCCTCTTTGAACATCCTTGGGCTACACGTTAAGAATCCCACAGTCCTATTTTACAGATGAGGAAATTGATATCCAGAGAAGCAGAGTGATTCACCCAAGGCCACACAGGCAGTAACAGATTTAAACCCAGCTCTTCTGACTCCAAATGCTTTTCCTCTGTTCTATAACCCTGCCTATATCATAGATAGACTGATAGGGAGATGTCAGATTGTATGTTTAAATGCACATACACTTCTATCCAGTGTGTAGACTGTGCCCATATTCTTTTCTGGGTATTTTTTGCAATAAGGAGTCTGGACCTATGATTTCATCATGTAGGAAGCTACCAAGGAGGATATTTCCTCAGCCAAGGCAGACTGACAAATTGTCCCAAACTTAAGAGTCTTAGGGCAACATTTATTAAGTAGAAACGATGTACTGGGCACTGTGCTAAGTACTTGGGATATAAATACACTCCACGTTCTCAAGAAACTCACAGACTAATGGATTTAATCTAACAGAGAGCTGCCTGGGGGCACCAAGGTAAAATGACTCCCTCAGGGTCACACAAGCAGTACATATGAGAGTCAGAACTTGAATCCAGGTGTTCGTGACTCCAAGACTAGTTCTAACCATTCTTCCATGTTAGTTCTCCATTCTGGAATCTCTTTCTCTGTAATTATCCATGAAGTCCTCTTTATTTCCATTGCCATACCTATGCCCATAAACAGCCTATATTTTAGCAAAAGTAATACTGCTTTTTTATTCTTAGTGCTTTGCCCAATGCCTGGAACATAGCAGGTGCACAATAAATGCTTGCTGGTTGACTGATTCCCTGTTAGAAGTTTTGAGTTCATGTTCCCAAAGAGCTATAAAACTGTGCATACCCTTTGACCCAGCAATACCTCTACTAGGTCTATATCCCAAAGGGATCAAAGAAAAAGGAAAATAATCTATTTGTACAAAAGTGTTTATTTTAAAGCGGCAAAGAACTGGAAATCAAGGGGATGCCCTTCAATTGGGGAATGACTGAACAAGTTGTGCTATATGATTATGATGGAATACTACTCTATAATGATAAGCAGAATGCTTTCAGAAAAACCTGGCAAGAACTATATGAATTCATGCAAAATGAAGTGAGCAGAGCCAGGAGAACATTGTACCTTAAGTAACAGCAACATTGTAAGGATGAGCAACTGTGAAAGACTTAGCTACTCTGATCAAGGCAATGACCCAAAACAATTCTAAAGGACCTGTTATGAAAAGTGCTATCCACCTACAGAGAGAAAGAACTGAAGAACTCTGAATAAAGATTAAAGCAGACTTCTAAAAACTGATTTTTTTCTTGTTTTTTTTTATCTGTGTTTTCTTTTGCAACATGGCTAATATGAAATATTTTTGTATGGTTTTATATATATAATCAATATCAAAGTGCTTGCCTTCTCAAAGGGAGGCAGTGTGGGAGGGAGGGAGAGAACGTGGAACTCAAATTTTAAAAAGTATCATTAAATTTTTTTACATGTCATTGGGAAATATTTAATGAAATAAAAATACATAAAAGGAACAAAAGAGAAGTTTCCAGGTCAGAGAAGTACCTTCCTGACAATTCTATATGCTTGGTAGAGATAAATCAATTATGATAACAAAATTAGAATAATTGTTGAGTCTGAAGTTCAAAGGCCTGGCAGAAAGCAAATACTCTGTATCATTTAGAGATGAATGAAATATTTCTGGGAGAACCAGCAGTCATCTGAATCTTATTTTCCCTGTCTATTCTTTACCCAGGATGGCATCATTAGTAGGATGGATGATCTGAGATTGCTCAGTGAATTCATTTAGAATCACATAAGGTTCCTTGCATTTTCAAAGGCAGTAGGCATGGACTGAGCATTTGCTCAACAGAGATAAATTAGCCAAACATCCCTGAGCCAAAATAGATGACCCCCAATGTCAGAGGGAAGAAAAATGTTTACCTAAGTGGACACTTCATACATATTTCTGAGAGGCCAAAATGTCCACTGATGTCCCCTTGAGATGGCAGTGAAAGCTTCCAAATATCATTGTCTTCATACAGATTCTCTGCAGGCATATTTAAGGAGACAGAGATAGATCTCCACTAATTTCATGCACTTTCTTTCAAGGGTGTTTTATCACAGCCCTTGGTTGTCTTTCTCCTCTGACTGCCCTTGCTCCTTGAATCTACATTCTAGCAAAAAGTTGTTAACTATCGCCTAAAGAGCCTGTCCAGTGCGACAACACTCAATGGCAGGAAGTTTGAGAAAGGTGCATAAATGCAGAGAGGAGATATGGCAGACAGAGGGCAATATGGGAGCTGGAGTGAGCAAGAGCTTTGACCAGATGACCTGTTAAGTCCCACTTGTCACACTGCTGGCCATGAGACCCTGGGCGAGTAACTTGATCTCAGTGCCCCAGGCAAATCTCTACGACTCTAAGTTGAAGAGCAGGTACCAGTTTACATTATTAGAAAGAGTTTCCTTACCCAGGAATTCCCTAGAGCAATGAAATGTCTTGCCACTGAACTTTGATGACTCAGGAAGAGAGGATGAATTTGACAACTTGGACTAATTCTGCCTCACTTAAATCCAATTCACACACAAGTCATGACATTACCCCAATGATGTCATCAGTCCTCCTCAAAAATGAAGGATGAACGAGACCAGTAAAATCAGAAGGTGCGTTAAAAAACAAACTTGTATCATATGTGCCACAAAATCACAGAACGGTAGAGATGGACAGACCTTAGAAGCCTTCTGGTCCAAGCTCCTTCTTTTACAGATGAAGAAATTGAGTCCAGAGAGATTAGGTGACTTCCCAAGGTCACAAAGCTTGTTTACGTTGGTACTATTTCTTAGGCCTTATGATTCCTAGTCTAGCAATTCATTTCTGTCACAACATGCTGTCCTCTTAATAATGTCATCTTATTACAGTTTTGTCAAATGGAGAGCTTTACAAAAATGAGCAGCTGGCACTGCAGAGGAGAGAGCCCTGGGCCTGGAGTCAGGAAGACTTGAGTTCAAATATGACCTCAAACACATAGTACCTATGAGACTTGGAGCAAATCAATTAACCTCTTTTTGCCTCATTTTCCTCAACTGTAAAATGGACACAATAACAGCATCTACTTCCCAGGGTTGTTGTGGGGATGAAATGATATAAAAATTATAAAGGGCTTACCACAGTGCCTGGTACACACACACACACACACACACACACATACACACACACACACACACACACACATAACATACTAATCTTACTTAGTAGTTGTAGTAGTAGTAGGTTGTAGTAGAATGGTGGTGGTACTACTACTACTACTACTACTACCACTACTACTACTACTACTACTACTACTACTACTACTACTGCTACTGCTACTACTACTACTACCACCACCACCACCACCACCACCACTTCTACTACTACTACTACTACTACTACTACTACTACTACTACTACTACTACTACTACTGCTACTACTACTACTACCACCACCACCACCACCACCACCACGCAGGGTTGCTAAGAAGATCAAATGAGATAATATTTGTAAAGTGCCTACCACAGTGCTTGGCAAATAGCAGGCACTATAAAAAATGCTTGTTCCTGGGGCAGCTAGGTGGTGCAGTGGATAGAGCACCGGCCCTGGATTCAGGAGGACCTGACACATAACACTTACTAGCTGTGTGACCCTGGGCAAGTCACTTAACCCCATTGCCTAGCCAAAAAAACAAACAAACATAATAGCTTATTCCTTTCTCATCCCTCCAAAAGAACTTTCCAAACCATAAATCTACAAATAAATACTAGTAGCAATTGTTATTAACAGCAAAAGAGTGAGAAAAAACACTTTGGGTCTCTTTTTCAATTGACTTTGGTAGGCAATCTGAAAAATAAAAGATGTAGGAAGGGTCACAAATGGGAAAAGGGAAGTTGCCCAGTTTACCTTATCTCTCTTTGTCTTACAATCATAGACTAAAAGTTGGACAGACCCTTTTAGGCCATCTCATCCAACCCTGTCACAGTTTAGATGAGGAAACTGAGCTCAGAGAAGGGAATTCACTTGCCTAAGGCCACAGAGTTAGCAAGAAGCAAAGCTTCAAACCCAGCTCCTTTGACACCAAAAGCAGTTGATGTATGGAGAAAACCAGTGCCTACTAGCCTACTGAGACCTCAGTGGTCACGCAAAGCACAATTATTTTATACCCTTTCTAGTAACATAGATTACCCTGTCCTGTGAGAGAGTAGCACAGGATGCAGAGACGAGTGAACTCATTGCCTCTGAAAGTTCAAGAGTTTATTACTAGTTAAGGGAAATGGATGTTGAGAGGACTAGCTGCCTTATGTGAACTTCCTGGTATTTACCATTTCAAGATTTTAGTAAATGTCCTTTGCTTTATTGTACTACATTTGATTGGGCTTTAGTTTAGATCATTTGCTACAAATGGAGACTTATGGATAGTTGATAAAAATAATTATCCCTTGAGCAACATGACCTCTGAAATAGCCAACTGTGGGACTCATTAGCAGTGCAACTCACCTTTAGATATTCCTGGCTGTCTCACTCAACCTCTTCTCCTTAGGTCTCTAGGATCAAACACTCATAGATTTTGAGCCAGAAAGTTACCTATAAGCCACCTAGTTCAACCTCAACATTTAACAGAAGATGAAAATGAGACTTAGGGAAGTTAAATGACTTGCTTACAGTCTTCCAATAAAGGCAGAAGTTGAATGTGAATCCACATCTCCCTGTTTTCAAGTTAGACTTGTAGCAGATCTTCTAGATCTCTCTGAGCCTGGGTTCCAAATACTACTCATATAGTATGGACATATGTTCCCTAACTAAACCTTCCTCCAAATCTTACTCCCTTGTAATCCACCTCTTGCTTCCAACTCTCTGATAAAAATGAGGTCATATGTGCCATAGAGTCAATTAATACTATAAAGTTCTCAGTTACTGATTTTAATCACTATTCTCAAGTTACTGAGTCATGGCCTTTAGATTGGCCTTTTTTCCTGAAAGTAAACCCTAAAACTGTATGTTTTTATTTCAAGATTAAAAAAAAATCACGAGCATTCAGAACTATATATTATTTCTCCACTTTCTCCAAAAAAATCATAATTAAGCTGGGTCATTTCACCCATATTTTTACATCCTATATACAGAAACAAGAAATAAATGTTTCAAAGGTCAGCTAATCTGTCCCAGAAGTAATGTGATGAATACATTTTTATAAATTTAATCACATTTTTAGCCTATCACTAAGAGTTTATTAATTAAAATAATGGAGAATTATTCCACTTATAAAAATTTAAAATTCATAATATAACTGTTTGTAAAGGCAGGTTTTCATACAATTTAAAAGACAAAGAGTTTCATAGCTCACTAAAAACTCAGGCCAAAGCCAAGGGCTTTAGCTAGTGACAGATATACACAAAAGAGGAAGGCATACATACTATAAAAGTAAAAGATAATGGCCTTCTCTCCTTAAATTAGCTTTTATTCTGGCTCCCATTCACATGCATGCCAAACTAGAAAGGTGCTTGGGAATTTCTAACCCTAAATTACATAGCGGTCTGGGACAATGGACTGTGATTTGACCACACACACACATAGAATATTAAAAGTTTATTGAAGAGCCTGTTTTTGTTTGCCAACATCCTTATAAGAATATGGTGGTTCATCAACCCTAATTCTAATGAAAAATCTATTAGAGAGAGTGAGACAGAGACAGAGAGAGCAAGAGAGAGAGAGCGTACCCCTAGTTATCGCATCTGAAGAGAGGGGAACTGAGATGGTCAGTATGTAGTCCTGAAGAAGTGAACTCCAGAAGCTCATAGTAAGCAACAATACCAAGTAGAGACCATGAAAGTAGCTGGCAAAAGATCATGTAATGGCCAAAAGAGGGCAGAAGGGAGTAGAAGGCTGATATCACCAGACTATATCAGTGTCATAGAATTGCTCTGATCATGAGGGTTTCTGACATTCTTTTAATGTCCACATATGTTCTCTATATGTACGGTCCATGCACACCCTCTATCCTTGGTGGTATGATAAGATATGGCCCAGTACTTCCCAAACTTTAAGGACAAAATATTCACTCAATGTTTATTGACTATGCTATTTCATTAAATGTCTTTGGTTTGAAGTAATATATCTTCAGGCTGTCTGGTAAAATGACCACACCAGTGGTGGTTCACAAGCTTTGGCTCTGAACAAACACATACCCAAATAGTACCCCCTTACACCCTGGGGGAGGGGCTGCTCCAAGTGCCATGTCTACTAGATTTTCCTGCAGTACAATAAAACCTATCATCATGGGTGTGCTGACTTACAAGGGGACACCAGCTAATTAAACCTCAACATGGGGATTGACAGGAAGGAGACAGCTGACAAATGCTTGTCGACTGACTGGTTCAAGCAACGCTAGAGAGAAGGACTTTTAGTCCTCATTTTAGGAGACTGGTGACAACAAAATTGGAGCATCAGAACATCAAAGGGGACTCTGGCACAAGAGCCAAAGAGAAAAAGCTGCTGTCTGAAACAGTGCGTCACAATTGGGCAACTGCAGAATCGCAGGATGTCAGAGAAAGAAGGCCCCTCAGAGGCCCTCTAGTCTAACCTATACCTGAACAAGAATGCCAGTTACAACCACCCAATTAGAACTGATGAGATGCAAAGTAGACTAAAGAGGCAAGGATGGCACAAAAGTTTCTACGTCTGAGGAACTCATATCTAGAATACTCTCTCCCTCTCCCTCTTTTGTCTCTCTTTCTCCCCCATCTCTTTCTGTATACACACATATATACTACATATAATATATACTACAAATGGTACATATTGCACACATATTATATTACATTATAATATACAGTAATATATATATATACACACACACACACGTACACACACACACACACACACACAGAGTGTATTCCACATCCATATCCCCAACTCTATAAAGAATGGAGGAAGGGACATTTTCTTAACACTTTTTTCTGGGCTCAGGCCTCTATTAGAACCTCTTGATTCCTTCTTCTCCTGAACCAAAGGTTCTTGTAGATGAAGCCTTAGAGAAGGGTGGGGAACCTGTGGCTTCCAGGCCACATGTGGTCTTCTAGATCCTTGGGTGGGGCCTTTTGACTGAGTCCAAGTTTTACAGAACAAATCTTTTTACTAAGGGGATTTGTTCTGTGAAGTTTGGATTCAGTAAAAGGGCTGCTGTTGAGGACCTAGAGGGCCGCATGTGGCCTCAATGACGTGGGTTCTCCACTTCTGCCTTAGAGGAAAGCAAACCTTAATATTAACGCAACCTTTTCCAATCCAATGCAAATCATCTCTCTTTCTAATCCTCATAAAAACGGATGTTTCCTTTCAGTCTTTTGGTCCAAGCATCACTGAAATGCCTTCCTACCACATTGCCCAAGTTATTGATTATGTCTTGAGCACCTGCTCTGCGCAAGCACTGTGGTGGATGTCAAGGAAAGGATATGGCCTCTGTCCTCTAAGAGCTTAATGACATAACTCGGGGAAGGAGAAGAAAACACAACAGACACCAGTTACAGAGGATGGAGAAATTGATAAAATCCTAGATATTTTCCCTCTGGAAAGGACATCCAACTCCCTTATTGTACAGATGAGGAAACTGCAGGCTCCAATGAGTTATTTGATTTGCACAAGGTCATACAAATAGGTGTTATTTGAACCCTAGGTCCCTGACTCATGCATTAGTGCTCATTCCACAGTACCACACTGCCTTCTGTGTCAATGGGATGAACTTATAGGGCAGTTAGCTTTTGTCTGAAACTCTGATAGTATCTTACTAAGGATAGCATAGACATGCTGGAAGACTTCTAACTCCAGAAACACTTCATTGAAAAGGAGCCTCTTTTTTTCTTTTTAGGCAGTTGGAGTTAAGTGACTTGCCCAGGGTCACACAGCTAGAAAGTGTCAAGTGTTTGGTCTGAGGCCAGATTTGAACTCAGTTCCTCCTGACTTCTATCCACTGTGCCACCTAGCTGCCCCAAAAGGAGCCTATCTCTTTCAAAGCTAATCTATTTTGGATGAATTGATTGGTTTGGGCTGAGTCAGCTCTTTGTGTCAGATCTAGAAAAGGAATTTTCACCGTGGACTTGGGCTCCTTTGGTTTTTTTCTTTCCTTTCCCCCCTATATCTGAGCATACGTCCAAGGCCTGAATCTAGACAGCAGACTTTGGTCAAGGTTGGGATGTGCAGACATCCCTTGATAGGCCCCAGAGATGGTTTATTCTTGGCCCAAGACTTAAAAGCAAGAGCGGCACTGATAAAACACCACGAGTTCCTGCATTAAATGAGTCCCACAAAACTAGTTCAATCAATTACCCAATAAGCATTAAGCATCTACTATGTACTAGTCCCTGTGCTCAGTGCCAGGGAGTCAAGGACACAAATGAAATAGGCCTGACCTCACAAAGCTTACATCTCACTGTTGCAAATCAGCCAAGAGCAAATGTTGCAACGAATGGCAATGAGTGCTAGAGGAAATTAAACATAGGCTGAGCCAGGTGGCTCACTGTAAGCTAAAAGTTTGAAATGCACTATGAAAGGGGAATGGAGACCATGGAAGAAGTAGGAATTACACAAGTGATTGATAATAACTGACATCCACCTAGCACTTTAAAGCTTGCAAAAGCACTTTATATTATTGATTGTATTTGACTGAAGCATCATGGGTAGTGGAAAGAATTGAGGAAGGTACATTTTCCTAACACCTCCCAAAAATATATTATATATAATTTATATACGTTCCATATAAATTCCATATAACATATAGTTTACATACTATATATTAATATATTATAATATGCAGTACTATATATAGTCTTGGAATCTGAGCTCAAATCCTAGCCCTGCTACTTACTACCTGTGTGACCTTAGATAAGTGCCTTCACTTCTTGGGGTCTCAGTTGCCCCCTCTATAAAGAAAGATTGGACCAAAAGACCTTTAAGCCCTCTCCCATCTCTCAATCTATGATCCTAAAATCCTCACAACAACACTGTGAAATAGATACTAAAAGGATTATTACCAGCCTCAAGGTACACTTGGAGAAACCGAGCTCAAAGAGATTAAGTGATCTACTCATGATCTCACAGCTAGTGAAAAGTCCCAGGAAGGATTCAAGCCAAGTCTCTCTTGATGGTAGGTCTAGCATTCTATTCAATATTCTATGCTGCCTCTCACAAACAAATTCAACATCTGCTACTTTGAGTTGATTTAACAGCCTGACATCTCTAGTGACCAAGACACAAATTGCACTGAATTAGGTCATTCCACTAGGTTACAGGAGATGTCAGCAAATCACCCAAAGCAGCCAAATTAGCACAGTCAAAACTATTTGCAGGCTCTAGGAGAAATTGGCAATAGATAATTGGAAACATGACTCACCTGTGTGTAATGGATTAGTAGAATAGGCACAGAGGGAAGACATGCCACTCTCTCTGTGTCTTATGTCATACTGATTCAAAGGAAAGGATATAAGATTTAAAGTTAGACAACCAGGGTTTCAAGTCTAGTCCTGTCACTTACTTCCTGTGTGATAGATGGTGTGTTACAATGGAAATATTGCTGAATTTAATCAGAATGAATGAATGCATGGGAAAGCATTTATTAAACACTTACTATATACAACACACACTGGGGATACAAATGAGAATCAGTGCAATCCCTTCACTTGAGGACTCTATATTCTCATGAGAGAGAAAACCCACATGGGAAGTCTCAGGTACAAGTCAGAGGACCTGGGTCCAAATTCTACCTTGGACATCTATTGCTCTATGACTTTGGGCAAGTCATTTAACCTATCTAAGAGCCTCAATTTCCACATCCTCCAGTGTGATAGATTTCACTATCCCCACAAGAATCTCATTTCACCATGGAATAGTTCTAATTGTTAGGGAACTTTCCCTTACATTAAACCAAAGCTTGCCCCCTGTCTATTCTTCCCATTTGTCATAGAGTCCTATTTCCCTAAAGTGACATAGGTAGGTGGCAGTAAAACTAGAAGTAGAACCTGGGGTGGTATGTGCTCCTTTTTTCTTTTTGGCCATTTCCTTTTTATTTTAAAGAAAAAAATTGTTTTTAAATCTTTAGTTGATCTGAAGTTGAACAATACCAGAAAGCTTTTTGAGCTTTTACCTATACAAAGAAAACAGGAACTATACATTAAATTATTAATTTCCATTGCAATAGTTTGTATTATTTGAAAGTATGTAATAAATTCAGTATGTTTCATTCCAAAGGGTGAATGTCTGCAAATCTGACATAATGGAACTGTCCGAGGTCCTAGAGGCCTATTCCTCCTTAAAGGTGAAAGGGAATTAGGGTCAAAAAGTAAAAATTAAATTCTCCTTCACAGAAGGAAAAAAAAATAAGAAAATAAACTGGTTGAAAAAATTTTCTTTCCATTTGTACTTTCATTTTCACTTAGAATCAGGTGCTAGGGGGCAGCGAGGTGGCAAAGTGGATAGAGCACTGGCCCTGAAGTCAGGAGGACCTGAGTTCAAATGCGGCCTCAGACCAAACACTTGACACTTACTAGCTGTGTGACCCTGGGCAAGTCACTTAACCCTAATTGACTTTTTAAAGAAAGAATCAGGTGCTAGGAAAATCAAACAGAAAGTTTGGTCCAGCAGCATCAAAAGTTGAGGAGGGAAAGAACTGACTATATTTAGGCTAAGAGAAAGACCAAGTACATTACTCTGAAAGGAATTCTGTGATTGTTGATGGATCTGGCTTTAGTACAAGCTTTAAGATTTCACAGTACAGCCAGAAACAAGGACCGTCCTACCAAGCCAAGGATATACTCATGAAATATTTGTGACCCAGAGGAGCTGTGTTGGAGCATTTTGTTCTTTATGTCTCTGAGAGGACACCTTAGAATGTGTTTTGGAGGTAAGAGGGACCTCAGGCTATCCACTCCAGCCTCTTCTTTTATAGTTATGGAAACTGAGTCCCAGAGAAGTAGTGACTCATCCAGCCTCATACCGGTAGTAAATTTCAAAAGCAGAAATTGAAAACCATTCCTCAGACTCCAAGAAGTTATTCTTTATTCATGCTATCTTACTCCTAGTTAAATGGCATACTTTGAAAGTTATTTCTCCCAGTGTTGAGGATACTGCCTTATTTTTTTTTTTTTGTAAACTTTGCTCCAAGTGGAGCAAATTCCTTCCTGGAACATTGTTTTCAGACTCAATTCTGTAAGCTACACACTCATATTTGCAAGAAAGATACATTTTCTTGGAAATCATGACTTATTTCATTTTTGTTCATCATATGAGCTACCTAGAGGAGTTTAGATCACAGTTCTTCAATAATAGCAGCAGCAAAAGAAATGGAAGCAATAAGGACAGAAAAAAAAACAATAAGAAAAGTTGTAGGAACTTAATTCATACGTTGATCACATGGCTCCAAGGACCAAAAAAGGACACTATGAATGTGTCCTGTTGACATTGTTCCTGTAACTAGATGACAAGTTCTTTGAGGTCATAGACGAGGTCTAATCATCTTTGTATTCCAATCTACACGGCATCTTGCACATAACTGGCACTTTGTAAATGCTGACTGAATTGAACATCATGATCTATCATAAGGACAACAAAGTACTTGGGGAAAAAAATAGCTGTAACAGTTCAGCCAATCAGCAAGCATTCATTAGTCCCCAGTAGTGTACCAGGTATTGAGGACATGAAGACAAAAATCAAAAAAAAAATGCCCGCTTACACTCGTAATATATAGACATACGAAAATATAAACAGTACGTACAAACGAATACAAGGTGGTTTGGGGATTTGAGGCACTAGCAGCTTGGGGGCCTGGAAATGCTCCATGACAGTGCTGTTTGAGCTGATTTTTGAAGGAAACCATGGATTTGGAAAAGCAGAGGTAACCAAGGGGGTACTTACAGATATGTGGAAGAGCAGAGTGGGAGGAGAGGAGTAAAATGTGAGAAGAAAGGAAAAGTAGGAAAGACCCAGGTTGTGAAGAGTTTTAAATGTCAAGTAAAGGAACTCACACAGCTAGGTGACACAATGGTTAGAGCAAGAAGCCTGGAGTCTTAAAGACCTGAGCTTAAATCCCACCTCAAACACTTAAAAGCTGGGTGACCCTGGGCAAGTCACTTCACCATATTTGCCTCAGTTTCCTAATCTCTAAAATGAGCTGGAGAAGGAAATGGCAAATCATTCCACTGTCTTTGCCAAGCTAACCCCAAGTGGGGTGGGTCATAAAGAGTGAAAACATGTCTGAAACAACAACAAAGGGGTAACAGTGAAGTGGTTTGTATGGTTTGTTACTATGGTTTGTAAGGTAGGCATTCACACACTTATAGATTGAGGATTAGAAGGACCTTAGAAGATTTGAATCCAACTACCTAATCCTACAGATGAGGCCCTGAATGTGTAAGTGACTTTCCCAGGGTTATACAGCTATCAAGTGTCTGAGGCAGGATTGGAACTCAGGAAATTCTGGTCCAAGTCAAGATGCTTTTCATAGCATCTCTATGATTCAGAGAGTAAAAATGTTTTTTTTTTAAGAACTCAAATACTCCAGGGGTCTGCAATCTCATCTTTTCGGGAACCCCCTTTCATGACAGAGATTGCAGACCATCCATACGTGCCTATCCTGTCTGATTGATGTCTTTCCATAAGTTAACCATGGGATAAAGACCAATTTACTGGAGCTCTCCCTTTCTTTCTCTACCTCATGAGGATGCTATCAGAGAACACAAGTTGTCAGATCAAACAGTGAATAAAAATTCATATGTTAAATGCATAATAATAACATGAAAACATAATAATAGCTAAAATATATGAAGCTCCTACTATGTTCCAGGTACTCTGCTAAGCATTCTGCAATTATTACCTCATTGAATCCTCACAACAACCCTGGGAAATGAGTTCTGTTATTATCCCCACTTCGCAGTTGAGGAAACTGAGGCAAATAAAGGTTAAGTGATTTGCCTGGAGTCACAGAGCTAGTAAGTGTCTGACATCATATCTGAACTCAGGTCTTTCTGATTCCAGGTCCAGAGATCTATCCACTGCATCACCTATCTGCCTTTGTGCCATGTACTGTACTAGTCACTCTTGCCAAATGACCAGCTCATTTCCTCCTCCTCCCCATTCATACATTTCTTTGATCACATCAGAGAATGTCATATTCTGTTTTGCCTTCCTAATTTATTTGTAATATGTTGAAGCCTATGCACACTCACCAGGAGCCTCTCCTGTGCCCTTTGGCTAATATTTATTTTCAATTTTTCAGAGACCATAGTGTGCCATGACACATAGGCACATAATAAAACCAGAAGAATACTGGTATTAAGGAGATGGGCCATTGTTTCACAGAGAAGAATAGGGTCATTAAAATAACTCTGGTGTTTCTCAAAGGCAACTTAATCCACCCTTTCTCCTATTCAGTTCTGACTATCCATTTTCAGTCTGTCCAAGGTGTGCATGTGTGTGTATAAATTTGGTGGGTTTTCCATCCACATCACAGTCTAAAGAGTAAGCATCCTTCATCCAATTGGTTTTTGCTGAGTGGATTGTTAAGTCAAACTCTTGTGGGTGGCTCTAGATCTCATCCTGAAGGCTCTACAGACCCAGAGCTAGACAAACAGCACGATGTCACCATCAAAGCAGGAACATTTACTGTACTCATTATCTATAGAGAATCCCTCTTCAACTTGGACCGTTACACTGGGCAAGTATTATAGACAGACTACCCAGATGAAGAGTCTAAGGTGTAGATAACTGAAGTGACTTTGGGGCTGTCACAC
Source organism: Phascolarctos cinereus (assembly GCF_003287225.1). NCBI lineage: Eukaryota > Metazoa > Chordata > Mammalia > Diprotodontia > Phascolarctidae > Phascolarctos > Phascolarctos cinereus. The sequence goes on along the minus strand of NW_027555514.1, from coordinate 270,170,322 downwards.
AGCTAGTAATGATCAGAACCAACACTTGTACACAGTTCTTACAAGTCTGGTGCTCTCATCTTTACACCAAGCTATGCTTAATGGGATTGTGAGACCATTGAGATGTGGATCTAGAAGAAACCACAGAAGTTAGAGAGTCCAACCTTCCTCATTTTACAGATTAGAAACTTGAGGCACAAAGGGTTTAAGTGACTGGTCCAGTATCAAATAGCTAGCAAATATCTAAACCTTCTACTCTAAAGTGAGATTCGAACTCACATCTTTCTGACTCCAAGTCTGTTCCCTACACCTTTGTGGAGGCTTAGCTGTTGGCAGCCAACACGACAAAGCATGGCACTTCTGTAAGAACTTATCAATGCACCTTATTGTACTTGAAGTGGATTCAGTCCATGCTGTTTTAATCAAGCTTAATTTCAGTCATATAACTTTGATTAACACATGATTACTTTGTACAGATTCTATGAGATCTATCCTGAAACAATCCAAAATGTTGTCATCATGAAGAAGTGTATTAATTTTTTCAGATATTAAAAATTCCAATGACAAAATATGAGTAAGTGGCTTTCAGCCCCCACTGAGCTACTAGGGGATGGAATCATCAACTCTGTAGCTTAAATATGATATAATGAACATTTCTATGATGTACCCTACCAGTAGAATATAAGCTCCTTGTGGGCAGGGACTATTTAGTGTCTTTGTATCTCCAAGGTATTACATATAGGTAATTCTGTGTTGAACTGAACTGTGAAAATACAGAAGGATTCTGGGAAGTCATCCTTATAAAGAATTCCCTCACATGGGAACTCCCTCTGCAAATATAGCTAGGAACATATATGTCTTAGTAGATAAGTCCCAGAAGATTGCATGAATCAAATACAAATTAAATGAGTTGCCCAGAGTCACCCGGGGGTAAATATCAGAGGCCATATCTGATCTTGGATATTTTTGTATGAGATATTTCCTGAACTTCCCCTCCAGCTACCTCTCCCACTTCCTATTTTGCATTTCTCTAATACATATTTACATGCACTTTATACATATTCATATGCATGAGAATATCTTTTCCCCTTCAATGGAGTATAAATTCCTTGATAACATGGGATAGCTTCATTTTTGTTTCTGTATCATTAATACCCATAACACAATTTTTGTTGTTCAGCCATTTTCAACCATATCTGTCTGACTCTTTATGACCCCATTAGGGGTTTTCTTTTTGTTCCCCAATTTTTTTTATCAGTTTTATTTAAAGTTCTAAGTTCCAAATTCAATCCCTCCTTCCTTCCTTCCGTTTCCCCTCACTGCGATGTTAAGTAATCAGATATAGGTTATACATGTGTAATTATGTAAAATATTTCCATATTAGCCATTTTGTACAAGAAGACTCAAAAGAAAAAAATAAAGTAAAAAATAGCATATTTTAGTCTATATTGAATCAATATCAGTTCTTTCTCTGGAAGCAGATAGTGTGCTTCATCATGAGTCCTTTGTGATTATCTTGGATCATTTTATTACTGAGAACAGCTAAGTTGTTTACAATTCTTCATCAAACAATATTGCTGTTACTGTGTACAATGTTTTCCTGGTTTTGTTCACTTCACTACTCATCAATTCATGTAAGTCTTTCCAGGTTTTTCTGAAATCACCCTGCTTTTCATTTCTTATAGCACAATAATATTCCATTGCAATATCCCATTACATTCCATACAATATTCCATTATCATATACCAAGCTTCCTTAGCCATTTCCCAACTGATGGGCATTCTTTTGATTTCCAATTCTAAGCTACCAGAAAAAGAGCTGCTAAAAATATTTTGTACAAATAGGTCCTTTTCCATTTTTTGATGTCTTTGAGAAATAGATCCAGCAGTAATATTGTTGGATCAAAGGGTATGCACAGTTTTATAGCTGCTTTGGCATAGTTCCAAATCACTCTCCAGAATGGTTCAATCAGTTCACAACTCCACCAACAGTACATTAGTGTCCCAGTTTTCCCACACCTCCTCAAACATCCAACATTTCCCTCTTTTTTTGTCACCTTAGTCAGTCTGAGAGGTGTGAGGTGGCACCTCAGAGTTGTTTAATTTGCATTTCTCTGATCAATAGTGATTTAGAGCATTTTTATATGACTATAGACAACTTTGATTTCTTTGTCTGAAAACTCCCTGTTCATATCCTTTGACCATTTATCAATTGGGGAATGACTTGCATTTTTATAAATTTGACTCGGTTTTCTACATATCTGAGAAATGTGACCTTTATCAGAAATATTTGTTGCAACCCCCTCCCCCAGTTTTCTGCTTTCTTTATAATTTTAACTGCATTGATTTTGTTTGTGCAAAAAGTTTTTAATTTTATATGATCAAAATTATCTATTTCACATTTTGTAATGTTCTCCATATCTACTTTTGTCCTAAATTCTTCCATTTGGGATTTTCTTAGCAAAGATACTGAAGTGGTTTGCCATTTCCTTCTCCAGCTCTTTTTACAGATGGAGAAACTGAGGCAAACAGAATTAAGGGACTTGTCCAGGGTCACACAGCTAGTAAATGTCTGAAGCCAGACTTGAACTCAGGTCTTCCTAACTCCAGGCCTGGCACTCTATCCACTGCACCATCTAACTGCCCTCAGAATGCAGTAGGTGCTTAATAAAGGATTTCTGACTGACTGATTCCTGCCTCCAACCCTAGCAATTTCTTCCTGACACTCCTGTTGCCTCTGTAATACATTAAACACTCTTATATCAAGAGTAGAAGGCTGAAACCAGCCAGATGCATGGTGATTTCATTGTACAAACACTTCAGTCTGACTCAGCACTAGTGGGATCTGTTATTTTGCCATGAGCAATGAACAAAACTTGGCAGTTGGTGGGAGGATACATGAAATATAGGCTACACATTGTGCCCAATAAGATGATGTGATCAGGGAGTCTGTAATTCTTTTGCAAGACTGAGTTCTGGTTAAGGCTCACTGGTGAACTGAAGTGAGGTATGGTGTAGTTTATTGAGGAAGCCAATTTTACTTTGTAGAATGCCGTTGTTTATACCAACCCTCTGTATTTCACTTTATCTTCAACAGAGGAATAGGAAATTCTCAAGCTATTTAACAGAACTGGTTTTTCTGAATGCTCTCTCATGACAGCAGAGAAAGAGATAACGGAACAATCTTGGAAACATTTTGCTTCATCATAGGAGCAGAAAACTAAGGACAGTGAGGACTGGATACTATTTAGGAGATGAAGGGAATTATGGAAAACATGGCTCAAAGAAGAAGAGGTAGCATAGGGAAAGAGATAATCAAAAGATCCACAGGCCAAATCCTTTCAGAAAGCAAACATTTCAAGCTGCAGGGACTTTGGAAGTCAGAGGATCATAGAAAAGAAAGATACCAACTAACCCTTCTTAATTTGACAGGTGATCTAACATAGACTCGTAGAGGTTAAACCATTTGCCTAGGTCACATAGGTAGTGACAGAGAGATCATTGAAACCAAGGTCTTCTGACTCCTCAACACATATCCAATGAACCATGCTGCAATGATCACAAAACATTTAGTGACAAATTTAAATTTAAAAAATTAACAAGCAAGATACTATATTAGGTAATGGGAGTACAGAGAGGGAAAAAAAGATGTTATCAAATCGGAATGTCAATTACATTACTTTCTTCTTATACCTGAACAGAAATCCCTTCTACAGAACATTTGACAAGCAGCTGTCCAGCCTTTGCTTGAAGACTTCTCATGAGAAGCTACTTCTCAAGGAAGTCCATTCTGCTTCAAGACAGCTCAAATTGTCAGGAAGTCCTTTGCTAACATCAAGCCTAAATCAGCCTTTTTGTAGCTTCCACCCATTACTCCCAGCTCAGCCCTCTGAAAACCCTGTCCTCAAGCAGTTTACATTCCATAATAAGGACTTTTTTAGTGCCATTTAACAATCTTTTTGTGATCTGAACAGAATAAAAAATTCCATAATCAACAACTCATTACAATAATTTTTATCCATTATAAAAGATGACCACAAATAATTGTGAGGGATTGAGTCAATGGTGTCTAAGGCTCATGTTTGAGCCTATCATCTGACATATGCACACACACAAAAATCCTTACTGTAGTGGCAGGGGCTATTTGCAACAGAACTTCAATCTTGCAGAAGGCAAATACTATAGAAGGCTTCTAGTTTGGGAAGGGTGTGTGTGAGGCTGGGGGTGGAGGTTGGGAACTACATGCCACACAAGATCAATCCATTAATAAGGATTTATTAAACACTGATGAAGGGTGCTGAATGGTATGCCACCTTTGGGCAAAGCACTGGGGATACAAAGCAAAAAAGGTAACAATGCTGGCTCTTAAAGAGCTTACTTTCTAGTGTGGGAGAGAAATATGTGCACATATGGGTATAAACAGAAGAAATAAAAGGTAATTTATGGAGGGAAGGAACTAGATTCTAGGCCAGGAGGATCAGGAAGATCCAATGAAGAAGGAATTGTCCAAGCTGAATTATGAAGAAAATTAGGAAGGAAGTAAACAAGCATTTATTAAATACCTAATATGTACCAGGCATTGTGCTAAGCCCCTACATATATTATCTCTTTTGGGAGGTAGGGTGCTATTATTATCCACATTTTACAGTTAAAGAAACCACCTAACCTGCCTCTATCTAGGGATTACTACTATCATATCTGTCTGTCTGTCTGTCTCTCTCTCTCTCTCTTCCTCTCTCTCCCTCTCCTTAAGGTAGCCAGGTAGTACAGTGGATAGAGTGCTGGACCTGGAATCAAGATGATCCAAGTTTAAATTTATTTCACACACTTACTATCTGTGTGACCCACAGCAAATCTTCTTAACTTTTATATAACTCAGTTTTGCTAACTGTAAAATAAGGATAATGACAGCATTTATCTCCCAGGGTTGCTGTGAAGACAGAATGAGACAATATTTGTAAAATGCTATGCAAACTTCAAGTCTTATCTAAGGTGCTTTTTTTCTTTGTATTAGCATCTAACACAATGCCTTGTACATAGTAGCTGTTTAATAAATGTTCTGAATTTTCTTTGCTAAATAAGGAAATTTATATAATATAGTATTGTATAACTATATATATATATTACTACTATATATATTTAAATATAATATAATGGTAAATAACCTGATATTTGATTTCCAAATGCCAACATTGCAATGGCTGTGGAGACGCTCATAAAAAATGAACATCTGGCTTTTTCAACAATCAGTGTTTACTGATTATTGAAACAGACCTCAAAGATCTCTAGGCTCTTGCTCACTAAAAAAAAAAAAATCAAATACTAGAATTTCATTTCACAAAATGATTAACTCATAATAGATGACTTTTGGACCAGAAACCAGAATAAGGTATGTCTTTTATGCTAGGTAAAAACAGTCACAGGGAAAAGAGGAAGAAGGGAACTGGTAAAAGCCCAGTATTCAGAGCCAGAGGACCTAGATGGTTGATTCCCGTCTCTGCCTCTTATTACTTACGTGATCTCAGGTAAGTCAATTCATATTCTCTGGATGTTCTCATCTATAAAGGGAGGGAGGAGGGCTAAGTAATTGCTGAGGGCCTTTTTGCTGGAAATGTTGCAATTCCAGAAGTAACTATAATGGGAATCCTATTGCACAATAATCTTACTCCTGAAATAAAAGTCAAATAAAAATTATGAACCTCAGAAGAAAGTAATAGGGATATCAAGAAATCAGCCAAATCCCAGGTGACTCTGCAGATATTTAACAAAGAATTCAGCAATTTATTGGGGAAAAAATGAAATATTCATGTAGACATGCATTTATCAGATGCTTGGCAGTCACAGTATTATTCTACACCCTTTGGGGTATGGGGAAGAAGGATGATAGCAAAGAAGTAAAAGGAAAGCTCTTATGTCCTGATGAAGCTTACAATTTAGGTGAGGTCAGGTCTCACTTATTAGCTTATTTTCCTCCTTCATTTATTTTCCTTAGGAAGGGAAGGTGGACTGGTCATGTGACAAGCTTAAGGGATGACAGGTGAAGGGCCCAATCAGAATATTCCACTAGGTCCCTTACAATATCAATAAAAATCAAGGAAGGTCCCCAGAGTACTGGGTGCACCCCTGTAGGCAGCTTATGAGAAAACATTGACAAGAGCCCTAAAAGATGGGTTAGCAAGGATGAATTTTAATTTACATTACCGGAGGTATCTCCTAAATGGATAAGATTAAAGATCCAATGGAGAATGAGAATACTTTTTTCCTAATTTTGAGTGAATTTAGTAAATTGAGTAAAAATACAAGATAATAATGTCCCCTACTTTAAGCAAGATTACTCAAGAAAGTGATGATTGGCTAAAAGAAAATGGAAATGTGATGAGATTTAATTTCCAAATGATTTTTCCACTGTTTGCTATGTACTTCAAACTAAGTAACTTTTTTTTTGGGGGGGGTTATCTTCTTCAATTAGTAACAGATACAGACTGCCTCCTACAAATGTTCACAGTACTGCAGTAGGCCTTAGAGATACAAACACGAACCAAATAGTGGCTCCGGCAGTTTACATTCCATCAGAGCTGTGCAGCAGGTACACAAATAACGCACAGTGACTTTAAGAAGGTGATCCCACTAACAATGGGAGAGACCATGGAGGATTCTCAGAGGAGGTGGCTCGGGAAGATGAAAGAAGGGAGGGATTCAGACAGGCAGAGATCAGAAGGGAGCATGTTCCAGGCATGGGAACGGCAAATGCAGGATAGCAGGAGATAAAGTGCTTAGTACAGGAAACAGCAAGCAGGACAACGTGGCAGGAACAAAGAATGGGTGAAAGGGACTTTGAGGAAATCATCTGGAGAAGCAGGTGGGAGTCAGATGGAGAAGATCATTACAAGCCAAACTAAGGACATGGCTCTGTCAACTGAGTGAACATTTCCATCGGCTGTCTATCTTTTCTGGGAGGCTCACCCTCCTCATCTCTGCTTTATAGCTCCCCTGGCTTCCTTCAAGCCGTATCCAAAGTCCTGCTTTCTGCAAGAGGCCTTTCCCAGTCCTCCCAGTACCTTTCCTCTTGATTTTCTTCATTTTATCCTTTCTATACTTTGTTTGTGGAGCAACTTGGTGGTACAGTGAATAGAGTGCTAGCTTGGAGTCAGGAAGACCTGAGTTCAAATCTAGCCTCAGATACTTGCTAGCTATATGACCTTGGGCAAGTCACTTCGCCCTGTTTGCCTCAGTTTCCTCACCTGTAAAATGAGCTGGAGAAGGAAATGGCGAACCACTCCAGTATCTCTGCCAAGAAAACCCCACATGGGGTCACAGAGAGTCAGACATGGCTGAAAAACAACTCAACAGCATCTTGTTTGTACACAGTTGTTTTCATATTGTTTCTGTCATTAGAATATGAGCTCCTTGAGAGCAGAGACTGGTTTTTTGCTTTTGCCTTTTGTTTTAATTTGCCTTTCTTCATGTCCCTAGGGCTTAGCGCAGTGCTTGACACATAGTAGGTGCTTACTAACATGCACAACCAACAGGGACAGCATTATGGTTGGGTTGGCTTACACCTGACCTCCACTATAATTTTTCGCACCATAGATACCCTCCTCCTCCACATCCCTATATGACTTCATGGTTCAGGGAAACACAGCTTGAAAAATGCTGCTGAGGAAACTGGCATGGACATCTCGATAATTTGTGAAGACATATCATGCTTTTCTCCCCTTTCAGAGTGAAAATGGGGAGGGGAGGGCGTAGTAACTATGATATGGTACACAAAATAAGAAAATAAAAGCGGATGATCACAAAGTACAAACTACCTATAAGTTGCCAGAAGAACATGAAATCAAGGAATGGCCACGAGGACGGTCGTGAGATCTAGTAACTGACATTTTAGAGAGCACAAATGACAGTTTGTGAAGTGTTGTTTATATATTACTTTATGTAATATTCATTTCAACCATGAGAAGGGAATCTGAATTACTTGTATCTTCATTTTATAGATGAGGAAACTGAGGCTTAAGGAGATTTACTAGTTCCATATCACATAGCAAAGTCAATGTCAAAGGTGGGATTTGGACTCTGGTCTCTCCTATCTCCCACAGGCTACTTCACTAGATCTGATCTTAACTATCTAGGCAAGATACTTATAGTTTTTTTTTAAATCACAGGGAAGGGGGAGAAAAGAAATGGGCACCTAGAGTGTGCTAGATGTTATAAGAATATACCAAGTGCACATGCCATGCTTTCAGGGAATAATCAACTAAAACTGCAAGATAAGCGATTACATGGCAAATCTGCTTATTTTTCTCTTGATTAAATCTACTTTTCACATTGCGTTCATTTCACTACAGGGATTCCAAAAGACCTAAAAGTAGCCATGGTTGTTGTTGAGTCGTTTCAGTTGTATCCAACTCTTTGTGATCCCATTTGGGGTTTTCCTGGCAAAGATACTGAAGTGGTTTGCCATTTCCTTCTGCAGCTCGTTTTACAGATGAGGAAACTGAGGCAAATGGAATTAAGTGACTTAACCAAGGTCACACAGCCAGTAAGTATCAGAGACTAGATTTGAACTCGTGAAGATGAGTCTTCCTGTTGCCAAACCCAGTGCTCTATCCACTGTGCCATCTAGCTTGCCCCAGCCATGGACTCTACCCTGATCCCTATACATGTGAGGCTGGAGCTCTCTAGTTCCTAGTGAGGCTCCCAAACATACCTTCCCTCACCCTTATGTACTAGGAGGATTGGCCAACAAAAGCCCAGTCTTCAGTGCATGCTTGGGCTTTGCCCTTCTTGGTGGGTTACATAAAACATGCCCAGATATTCTCTGCCCAGTTTCAACCCAACACATGAGGTTTGGCAAACCTACTTCTGGGCACAAGTGACTGAAGGGCTAGTACTGTGTGAGGATAAAGAGCCTGAGGAGACAGATTGCTGATCCAGAGCTGGGGTAGATGCACTAGGCATGATATGACTCACTTCCAGTCACGTGTGTGTGTGTGTGTGTGTGTGTGTGTGGTGTGTGTGTGTGTGTATGTGCGCTTTCCTCTTAGGTAGCAGGGAAGGCTTATGACTCTAAGCTGCCATGTTTGGAGAATATTGGCTGATCTGTCTCCTGAATGGTCATTACATGTCCCAGAATACTTGTCATGTCTGTCTCTTTTGAATTTATTCATTCTTGACCTTACGTGAAATATGCTTCTGAGAGAAGAGTGAGCAGGGAAGCAAGAGATTGATCAAAGTGATCAGTGCAACTGATGTTGCTAACAGATTCTGCTGGAGGAAGAGGGGCTGACTTCAGAGAAAATGCTTTTTGATGGAGGTGGAAACTCAGCCCTCAAGGTAAGTAGCAGCTTCAGGGATCATAAGTCTCTATGATGGAAAGGAATGCAGCCTACAGAAATAGAATGATAGGCCCCTGAGGTCATCAGCAGCTTCATGTCTCATGAGTCCTTGGGATACAGAGAAATATTGGAAATGGACTCTACAGAAAGGCATTGATATTGGAGCCTAATAAAGAGCCACACTTAAGATGAGCCTCATGAAGACTCCATAAAGAGAGAGAAAGACATTTAAGGCTAGGAGCTGAAAGGTCCACCATGGCCTCTGTGTTCCCTAGACCTGTGCCTGACTACTGTTATACTTTAAATTTGAGTCCTTTCTCCCTAGGGGCCTTGTATGCATAAGAGGAAGGTGCCCCTCAGGGTTCATGTGAGGGGAGAAGTAGGCAGACACCCTCTGGGAACCCAACCTATCAGAATAAGTGGAAGAGAAATCTCTGGGATCCTACACTTGTTTCACAGAACAAGGTTGTGGATGTGAAATCGATGCTTTGGGGAAATTCTGGCTCTTGGGCTATGAATTCAAGGCTCCTAAAGGTCCCTACAGTAAGGGCTGAGAGGCATGGGGTAATGGCTTTAGACATAGAGAACGTGGGTTTCTAACCCTACCTCTGATGCTAATTTCCCATGTGATCTGATAAGCAAATCATTTACCATCATTGCACCTTGATTTACTCATTTGTAAAATGATAGAGTTAGACCAGACAGCCTCTGAGGTCCCTTCTAGCTCTAAATCTATGGTCTTATGATCCAGTGATACTCTATTTCTGATCTCAGAAGGGCTAAAATGGGGAGGGGGGAAGAGAACAGAAGGAGGAGAAGAAGAAGGGGAAGGGGGAAAGGGAAGAAATGCCTTTTGATATCAAGAGATCTCAACTCCACATATCGCACACACAGAAAATATGTAAGAATGGTACAGTATAAAGTCAACTCTGGACATCAGATCTGTGAATTAGTATGTACAATTTATACTATAGAAATTATTCAAAATAATCACATAATTAGATTATCAATTTTCCTAACTAGAAAAGAAAACCAGGCAACCTAATCCCATATTTTCCTTACTAAATAAGCCCCAGCTGCCAAATTGAGTGTTAAGTATAAGATTTAGCTGGCTGGGCCTAGAAAGTAGGCTCCAGGGTACGGGTGAGGAGCTGATCCTCTGTGTGAAATGTTAATTATTGCCTGTGAAACTATTTTGACATGACTGAGTAGGAGGATGATTTATGATGAGAGACAAACATGAGCACACAAACATTTATATCTAGGCAAAGGTTCCATTGCCAAAGAGCTTCTGAGGCAAATGCACTACAGAGTTTTACGTCTGAGGTGTATCATGACTTACATCTTCCCCAAAGCTGGAAATGTCATTTTACAAAAAGCCCCAAGTACAAAAACTGATCATTATCCATAGCGAACACTAGGTTAAATATCCAGGAAACCAGCTCCTTTGCTGCTACATTCAATTTCCAACTACATCAATTAAATTGTGAAAACTCAATATGTTGGTTTCTATGACAACCCAGACATTTGTTTAATGAAGTCCTCTTTTTTAAAAAAAAGTAAATATTCCAGACTTTGGGAACTTCATTGATATCATCTTACCAACTGCTAAGCTTGGTTTGTTCTTCACACATTGGGTTGTGTTTGGACAACTAATGTGTTCCCATCTGCAACAAGTTGGCTTGAACCTGAGTTCTATTCCTGCACCTTGTGACAGCATGATTAAATACAAGGCTATTTAATGCTAGGTTGCTCTGAAGGCCTGGGAAGTATTTTCTGCTCTTTGGAGAGAAAGCCCTGGGGAAAAGTGTCAAATAACAGACTGAGGATAACTGCTTATAATAAGCTAATAACTGCCTGGAGGATTTCTCAGAAATGAAGCGTTTTCTTCGTATTGCTTCTTCACATTCTTAGACAAATAGGAGACTTTTTAATGTATGCAGGAGCTTAGAGATGTTGATTTTGTAGGGTTTGGAGGTGGAAGGCAGCTAGAGATTATGTGGACCAATCGCCTTGTTTGACTCCCAAAGAAACTGGGTCCTGGACAGAGAATAAGATCATAGGCTTAGAGCTAGAGGGACCTTAGGAGCCTTCCAGCCCAAGCTCATTTTAGAGGTGAGGAAAAGTGAGTCCCAGGAGGTCATGGGATTCCAGACTTAGAGTTGGGAGGCCTTTTAGCAGCTATCTGATCCAACCCCTTCATTTTGCAGATAAGAAAACTGACAGACTGAGGGAAGGCCACACAGACAGGTTGTCATTATAGGAGCTGGGATATGAAGCCGAGTCCTCTAACTCCAAATTGGGTTTGTATCCTCTTGTACTTTTGTATAGTTCAGCCCCTTCACTTTGGTGGAGTTCTTTAAAAATGTTATTGATGTCATTCTTTTTTATGTCATTGTCAGTTCTGAATATTTTACATCCCTCTTCACTCACCTCTTTAAACCCAGTATTAAACTCTGCGTTGTAACAAAGAAGAAAAAAAGACAAGTAAAAAGAGCCAAGATAGTGACTGTATCTGAAAATGGATGCCACGTTCTTTTTCCATAAGGAGATCTCAATAAATCGACAAATACTTATTAAGTGTCTACTGCATTCCAGGCACCATGGCGAACACCAGGAATACAAATACCTAATTGGGATAGTCTTTTCCTTCACAGGGCTTTCTGTTCCATCAGGGGAATAAATGGGTACGCGTAACCCCAGCATCAATAACCCTTCCCACAGAGACCAGACATTGATAACATGAAAGTTTAACTGTGGTCTATATTTGAGAGGAGGGTGCAGAGAGAGAAAGTTAGAGAGAGGGAGAAAAGGGGAGAGGAGAGAGAGAAAAGAGAAAAATCAACTGAATTTCTTTGCTGAAAAATTGTGTAAATTAACTGTCAAGAAGAGACTGTAGACACATTTTTTGGAAAGAACTGATTTTAAGGACCATTTCCGTAATATCATTACAAAGAGAAGTCTTGAGGAGAAACTTGGATTGCCATTCCGAAAGAGCTGAATGGTAAGGCTTTGCTTCCAGAGTTGAAGTTGTTCTGTCTCACTGTAATGCACTTTTGAAACAGTTGCTGCACTGTTAATAAACCGTTGAGCTATTAACACAAACCCTTAATTTTGTGGTACTGGGGGTTTGACATTGAGAGAGTTACGTGAAAGCTTATGGGAAAAGAAGGGTGGGGATTGCTTTATTCAATAAGCCGCCACAATGCATAGAGCGCTGGGCCTGAAGTCAGGACGACTCATCTTCCTGGGTTCAAATTCAGTCTCAGACATTTGCTGGCTATGTAGCCCTGGGTAAATCACTTGACCTCTGTCTTGCCTCAGTTTTCTCAGCTCTGAAATGGGGATAATAATAGCCTCTGTGTTCCAGGGTTGTAAGGATCAAATGAGATAACCTTTGTTAAAAAATAAAGGGCTTAGCAGGGTCTGATACATAGTAGGTACTACATAAATGAGTTCCCATTTTGCTCCCCCTTCCTATAATATATTGATATAATGTAACATAATGTGATACACGATATATGTGATGCAATGATACAATATAACACTGTATGACCTAAGAATGTGTTTAGTCCTTTTTCAGTTAGGCCTGATTCTTCATGACCCCATTTGGGGTTTTCTTGGGAAAGACACTGGAGTGTCCTGCCATTTCCTTCTTCAGCTCCGTTTATAGATGAGGACACTTAGGGAAACAGGGTTAAGTGATTTGCCTAAGGTCACACAATTAGTAAGTGTCTGACACCAGATTTTAACTCAGGGAGATGAGTCTTCCTGACTCCAGGACTGGCTCTCTCTTCACTGTGCCACCTAGCTGCCCTATTATAATGTAATATATTCCATATAGTAAACCAAGAACATATTTGTATGTCTATATCCATATCTATATTCACAGATGCTTTGATTCTCTCTTCCCATATGCAGATCAGCAACTTATCTGTGATTTCAAATTTTAGAGAGGCACTGAGAAGTAAAAGACCTTACCTAGGGTCACACAGTACATACGAGTCCAAGGCAGTCCTTAAACCATGGATATCTCAAGACTGACCCACTATCTGCTTCACTAAAGAGTCTCTCAAACTGTTCTATTCCAGTATATCTTTGCCGGAATTATAATGGCCAATCAATCATTTCTAATGCACCCAACAGAAACAGAGAAAGTCATCTCCCCAAATGGACTGTAAAGTTGGGCTATTTGATGAGCCTTAGAAAACAACAGGAAACCTCCTTTTGTGGACTGACAGCTTTCCTAGAGATGATGCGCTTGGCATTTCTCCTCGTAAAGTTTAAGGGGGGAAACTTCCAACAGCAAAGGAATAGACTGACTTTCTATGCTCCATAGCTTTCTGTCGATAACACAGAATTGTTCTGAAGTGACCTGAGTTTGCCCTGCTGGTCTAGGTGAGTCTTGCAGAGTTAAGTTTCATTTTTCTTAGTTTCCAACTGTCCAACATGCACTCAAAAGCTAAGCAAACTATCAGTGTGGTTCTTCTTCCTCTTCGTAATGATTACTCTTAGGAGTTCCAGTAGAATATAAGCTCCTTAAAGGCAGGGGGTTGTTTCAATTTTTGGATGTGTATCATGAGCACCTCCCATGAGGCCTTGCACATAAAATGTCTGTCAGACTGGTAGACTGGGAGTAGTGAGAAAAAAAACCCTGGTCTCTTAGATTATAAGGTGGTCAAGCATCAGCTTAAATTGGGTTTAAGTACTTTGCTTTCTAATTAGCCTCTTCCTCGCAGTCCCCCATGACAGAATGTAAAGCTTCTTGAGGGCAGGACATGTTTTATTTTTATCTTTGTATCCCAGCACTTAATACAGGGCCTGGAACACAGCAGTCGTTAATAAATGTTTGACTGATATTTACGTTACGTATATTTTGTATGTACATATTTCTGATGGCACATAAGCTCCTTGAAGACAAGAAATGCTTTTGTGTGTGTTTTTTTCCCCTTATCTTCAGCACCTAACACAGGGCCTGGCACGTAAAAGTTGTTAATGAACATTTGTTGATCGAGCTTTACTTCACATATGTTGTGTATATACTTGTCTATGTCTAACAGAAGGTAAGCTCCCTGAGGGTAAGAACTGGTTTAATTTTGCCTTTCTCTCTAGCAACTAACACAGAGCCTGACACATAAAAGGAAATTAATAGCTGTTGGTTGATTTTTACCGTATATATGTGTGTGTGTATATGCATATATGTATATATGTATGTATATATATTCTCACACACACACACACACACACACACACACATATGTGTGTCCCCTGAAAATGTTTTCTACCCTGAAAGAATGCAAGCTCCCTGAGGGCAGGAACTGTTTTAGTTTGGTTTTTATATACCTAGTATCTACCACCTGTCTGACACCTACTTTAAAAACACATATTGAATGTCATAATCAAAACGGAATCCAGCTTTAAAGATTGATGGTTTAATATTAGACCAAGTAGTACTTGGGCTAACTTACATTATAGTTTAATATTTCATGACATAAGGGAAAATCTATGTACAAATGGAAGAACCTCTAATCTAAGTATCCATTTCTTAATACAATCAAATAATAAGCTTTAGGCCATTGTACCTTCGTTTCAAATGGAAACTGTTACATAATTCAAGGAGCAGGCAGGAAAGATGGCCTACTGCTTCCACTGTGCCAAGGCAGAAGTGCATCACACACAAACCTTTCCCCCGTTATGCTCCATGGTACACAGCATTGGCATCCTGGATTTGTTCCAAATGTAGGTACTTTCTTTGATGGACAGGTCTTTTTGACTGATTCACTCTCTAGATTGCTAGAACCTCTAGCTTCTAGTGACTGCCCCTCCAAAATTATTTGGTGTTTCTGTATTTATTTTGTGTCTTTTGTATATTTTTATGCACATACACCTTGTCTCCTCTGATAGAATATAAGATCTTGGAGGGCAAGGGCTGTTTCATTTTTTGCTTTATATACTAAATGCCTTAAATATAGAAATGAGTAATCAATATTTGTTGATTAATTGCTTTCACTTAAAACCAAAAGTGATGTTGAAACAATAGCAAAGGCACATATGGTAAAGGGAGGGAGTATACATATTGGCATTCCCATTGTACAGAAGAGAAAGACAGGAGAGACATGAAGAGGGAGAGGTCCTTGATGAAGCCTGCATTTTCAGACATGTCCACTGTGTTGATTTCTTTTACTTAACTGTACTAATTTGTTACAAGGTTGGGGTTCTAGGTTAGGAACACAAAACATAGAAGAAAATGAACATGGAAGCCTAATGTTCACTAAACCCAAACACCCCAGATACTGCGGGAAGGACCCACCATTCAACAACTACAACAGCAACACCACTAAGAAAAGCTGGAAAGCGTCTAGGAATGAGGTACAGACCAACATCTTATCTTACACCACATGCCAACAGAACCTCCAGCTCAGTAGATGATTGAGATATGAAGGTTCACATCATGAAGAAATGAGACAAGTAATGAAGAGAATATCTTTTGTACTTATGCAAAGAGGAAAATTTCATGACTAATGAGAGAGAAGTTCACATATATTAAAATGGATAAATATGATTACATAAAATTAAAAAGTTTTTGTACAAACAAAACCAAAGCAATTCACATTAGAAGGCAAACAGTTAACTGCAGGAAGAAAACCTTTGTAGCAAGAAAAAACTTCTTTAACCCCTCTTCCCTCATTTTCCATATGTGTTGTCTCTACTATTAGAATGAAAGTTCCTTGAAGGCAGGTAGTGGTTCACTTTGGTACTTGAAATCAAAACACATAGTAAGTGATCAATAAGTGATTTTCATCCATTGACACACACATATATAATAGTTAACATTCACATAGTGCTTTAAGGCTTACAATGTATTATCTTCTGATTTTGAATATATGTGCACATATACATTTGTGCATACATACACACACAAGTATGTGTATATTCACACGCATGTGGCTATGTACATATTTTGATTTTAGCCAGTTCCTAGAAATTTGCTCCTTAGCTTTGATTAGCCATCTTCTGGCAGAGTGAAAGACCATATGGAAGCTTATTAGGCACAGATATATATGGCTATCAATATAAGAATGGCAATTACCTCCAAAGTTTTGATGAGGTGAATTTGGAAGCTCATCAGAAATACAGCAGGCTTCCAATTCTGACAACATATGGTATTTTTACTTTAAAATATATGAGTTGTGTTGTTTATTAGATAACAATGCATTTTATTGTACTTCAAAGATCATGGGATCATAGCTCTGGAATGGACCTCAGTCGCTATTTTGCCTAACCCCCTCATTTTACAATAACTGGCGCCTCTAAGGTAACAGAGAAATTAAAAGACTTACTGAAAGTCACACAAGAATTTCCTAGGATTATATAAATCAGAGTTGGAGGGAAGCTTAGAGGTCATGTATTCCAACCATCTCATTTAATCAATGAAGAAAGTGGGGCCCACATATGGGAAATGACTCATCTAAGGTCTCACAGGTAGAAGTTACAGACCCAGGATTCAAACGCATGTCCTCAATGCTTTCCATTGGGTCATGCTAGAAGACTCAGTTTAAGGGGTAGAGTGGCAAAGTAGATAGAGGACCAGGAATCAGTGAGACCTGGGGGTTCAAATCCTGGATGAGACATATGCTAGATGCATGACAACTTCCAAATCCGCAGTTCTGTGACACACCAAAGGAACCACAGGTGCAGACCATAAATGAGAGGGAATTGGAGGATGAGCCATCCTTTAAAGAAGATAAGAATGAAGTCTTGCAATGTATTTCGGTGGCACTCACACTCAATTGGTATGATTGGTTAGTGGGATTGCTTTTCCCCCACTTACTGGGAGAATCCACTCAGCATGACCTGGGCCAGCATGGCAATGTAGAATCTCATGGCAGCAATGGCCCAGAAAGCTGGAGAGGAACTAAGCCTAGGGTGTTGTGGGATTAGAGCTGCCATCCTATTCAGCCACTTATTCATTCAACAAGCATTTACTGAGCACCTGCTATGTACAAGACACTGAGCTGGGGTTGTTGCTGTTGTTAAGTTGCATCCAACTCTTCGTGACCCCATCTGGGGTTTTCTTGGAAAAGACACTGACTGGCGTGGTTTGCCATTTCCTTCTCCATCTCATTTTACAGATAAGGAAATGGAGGCAAATAGGGTTAAGTTATTTGCCCAAGGTCAAACAGTTGGTGTCTGAGGCTGCATTTGAACTCAGGTCTTCCTGACTCCAGGTATGGTACTCTGTGTACTACGTCCCCTCACTGCCTTACGTGTTAGGGACACCAAGGCAACTCTGTGGGATCCCATATGGACCAATTAGGGGAAGACGTAGATAAGAGTAGCCCAGGATGGGCAGATCCAGATAGGCCACAATCTCTATCATTGGAGGGAACAGCCTCTTCAGAGAGATCCCAGATCCACCTGAGGATCTGAATTCGGTGAGGGACAAAGTGATCATGAATGAGAAGACCAGAAATAGACAGCAGATAAGCTGAGCAACAAAGGATGAGAAAGACTCCAAGATACCAAGGAAGGCATACATTCTAGACACATGGTTTGGTTTATGGGAATACACAAAGGTAGGAGACAAAACTGTGATTTCAGGGAACAACTAGCTAATTATCTAATGTGGCTCCAAACATAGGACACATGAATTGAAGTAATGTTAGCTGCTGGGGATACAAGTGCAAGAAAGGGATTGCTTCCCTATTTACAACAAGTTTATAGTAAATAAAGCATTAGCTTCATTCATTCATTCATATTGGTTCAGTGGTTAGAGAGCCCTAGCTCTGGAGTGAGAGCATCTGGGTTCAAATTCTTCACTCTGAGGCTTCTTACCCACGTGACCATGGGCAAGTCACTTAACTTCAACGAATCTCTGTTTCTGAATGTGTAAAATGGCAGAATTGGACTCAATAGCCTCCGAGGTTGGACGGGCTGATCATTGGAAGAATGCTGCAGACATCCCAAATGATGCTCAGCTTGAATAACTGCCACAGGTGAGAGATTGTCCTGCCAACTTAGCATTCCTCTCAATTCTGAGCTTACTTCAGCAATACGCAGCCTCGTCAGTGTAACACAGACCAAAGGGCTATTGCTTTAGAATCACAGATTCATAGCAAGAAGGAACCTTTAGAGGTCATCTAGCCCAACACCTGCATTTTATAGGACAGGAAACTGAGGCCCAAAGGGGTTGAAGGACTTGCCCAAAGGACTACCTGTTACAAAGAGAGTAAATGGCAAAGTCAAGGTGCAAACCAAGGTCTTCTTACCACTCTGAAGGCAAAGCCAATGCTCTTCCCATTGGTCCTCACCAAGACCATCCACTGACTGATTTTACTACAAAATATTGGGTGTGGGAGTAGGAATTCATTTACTTTGAGAAACCAACTGCCTTACCTGGATCAAACAAAGAGGTAGCTGGAAAGACTAGTACGGACTGATGGTGAGTGAAGTGAGCAGAACCAGGAGAACATTGTACACAGTAGCAGTCATGTTGTGCAATGATTAACATTGACAGACTTAGCCCTTTTCAGCAATGCAAGGATTTAAGATGTCTCCAAAGGCCTCATGATGGAAAATGCTATCCACAAAGAAGAAAGAACTATGGAGTTTGAATGCAGATCGAAGCATACTATTTGCTTTTTTTTTCTTCTCTTTTGTTTTGTTTCCTCTTTCCTACGGTTCCTTCTATTGGTTCTAATTCTTCCTTACAACATGACTAACATGAAAATATGTTTAATAGGAATGTATATGTATAGCCTATATGAGTTTGTGTGCCATCTTGGGGAGGGAGGGGAAGAAAAATTTAAAACTCAAAAGCTTATGGAAGTGATTATTAATAAATAAAAATAAATTAATTAATTTTTTTAAAAAACCCAAAGAGGTAGCATGAGTTAGTGAGCCATGGGCTCATCTGAGCTCCTTCCACTGACTTGCTCCGATACTTAACAAGGAGCCTAACCTTTGTGAGCCTCATTCCCCTCATCTACAAAAGGGGAGTTTAGACCATATGATCTCTAAGTTTCTTTCTAGTTCTATGATTTGACAAATGTTTTAATTGTGCCCTGCTCAGTAACAGAACTATTGGCAAGTCAGGGATGATCCAGAACAATGTTTAGACCTATTCCTATGGCCTCAAGGGCATGAGGGCAGCCAGAGGGATTCTGCAAGTGTTTGCATTTCATTTCAAACCTGCAAATAAGAAGGCCATTTCGGAACATTCTTCCTTTGCTCTTTCCTTTTTTCCTTCCCACTCACCCTTTTCTTCTCTCCTGCCTGGCCTCCCTAGTGATGTTATCTGTCAGGCCCACTCTGTACTTCTTTCCCATTCTCCACCCCATTCATCCACGGATGCTTAGTCCCAGGAGTTCTAGTGGCTTCTTTGTATCTCTAATGCCCAGCTTGGTGTCTAGCACACAAAACAAGCTAACTCTCCTACTGGGAGAGGTGCATAATAGAGATGGGAAGGTAGGCGTGGTGGGTGGTGGACACAGGCCTAGCCTCCTTAGCTTACCTTGTCTTCCAGCTCAGCCAGAGCTGGTACATGTGTGTGTGTGGAGATACATGGATACAGGCGCTAGAGGGTGGAGACTTTGAGAGCCTACTGCTGACAAGGCAACCCTGGATCAAGGGAATAGAGTGGGATTGGTTTGTGAACAACTCAGTTATGCGCAGCCACCAAGGAAAAATCTAAGAGTACCTGCCTTTCTGAGTTATCTGTACAGCTTTGCTTTCTGTCCAGCTAGTCCACATTCCTGTCTTTATTATGCATAGGCTAAGCCTTATTGCTTTGGCTCTGGTTTTGGGACATTGAAAAATGGCCTCTCAGTGCTTACTAAATTCTTGTTCAACTGAATCTGTCCTGCAAGTGCTTCTGCCCAATGGTACTTCAGATCAGTGGCTGGAGCTCCAGCTTATGCATCATTCAAAACACTGAGAGGGGTTGAATGTGTGCGGGGAAAGGGAAGCGAGTGGGGGGAAAAAAACACGTTTTTTCACCCTTCCTCCCTGGCAACCATCTCAATCCCTATGCATTCTCATCAATGCATTTTTCAAATAACATCATGAATGAACACTTTGGACTTCACCCAAAACACGGACAATTTTAGTTAGGACCTTTTTTGTTATGAAGAGTCTAGTTTTAAACTTCTTCCTCATGTACTTAATACAGATCCCCAACTAGGGTGGGCATCAGGGCTTTCCCATAGGACCCCAAAATATAGAGGGCACTTGTATTCCTTCAGCTGAATTTAGCACCTAATTAGGAAGAATAATTCATTAAAATATGAAACTACCAGGTGGCATGCTTTCTCCCAGAGCTGAAACTGGGACATAGTACGTTCCTTGGTGACTGCACATAGCTGAGTTGTTCACAGACTGGTCCCATTCTATTCCCTCGATTTGGGGTTGCCTGTTCAGCAGTAGGTTCTCAGAGCATCCACCTTCTAGGACCCGTATCCATGTATCTCCATACACACACACACACCTCCCCTGCCCTCCCCCCACATATCCCAGGCACTGTCTGTTTTGGGGACCTTCCCTACTCTCCTATCACTAGAATAAAGGGTTTCAGCTCTGACAAGAGCCATTGATATAGACATTATAGACATAGGTATGGATATTGATATACCTGATATAGGTCCAAAGATCATGAGCTAGATATAATGGCTGTTGATATGGATATAGGCTAAAGAGATGGTATTGTTATACCCATAGACAGTATAGATGATAGATTTACATACAGTTGGAATACACAGAATACACAGAATAGGGAACATAGATACATGCATAGATAATATGAATATAGGTATAAGTGGGATAGATATAGATGATATATGCAGATGTCTACTTTAGACAGAATCTGAGACACGTAGCCTACAGCCATTAGGAAACACCTGACATTTCAAAGTTGTCTCATCTAAAAACATTCAGAAATTCACCAACTGATAATCATCTAAAGCTGTATTCAGATCTTTAAAACTCAGTTTGCTAAAATCTCTCTGCTCTTATCATCTGATGAATTCTGTAAAGTAATGCATATCTCTAGATGATGCAATTTTCTAAAATACAGTTTTTAACTAAAGTATAATGTTTAAGTATTGCAATGTTAAATAGCATTTCTTTCTCCTTAAAACACTGTTGGTATCAACCTGACATTGAGCAGAGGGAAACTGTCATCTTTCTGGAAAAAGGAGCATTTCAAGCAATCTTGGATTTCCTACAACTTTTGCTTCAGTTGCCTATTTGAGAACTTTGAATAAGAGATGGCTGCAGTATTAGAAAACTTTTCTGTGCTGTTCCCATCTTGTGCTTATACTATTTCATTTATCAATGTCATTGATAGTTCTAAGCTGTTTTTTTCTCCCTACACTCATAATTTCACTGTATGTGGAAAACCCTGGCTATGGGTTTCCACTAAAAGAGACTGATTATATTTTTAACATAGAGTCTTAGATGGTTACCAGGATTTCAGAGAGGGCAAGTGACTTACCCATGGTCACGTAGTTGTTAAATGTAAAAACAGGGACTTGAAACCAAGCCTTCCTAACTTCAAGGCCAACCCTGTATCCATTCTACCACACTGCCTGTCTTTTATTTTTTTATTTTATTTTTTTGTAAATATTATTTTATTTTTTCAATTACATGTAAAGATAGTTTCAATTTTTTACAAGATTGTGAATTTCAATTTTTTTCTCCCTCTCTCTCCCGCCCCCCTCCCAAAGATGGCAAGCAATCTGATATAGATTATTCATGGGCAATCATGTAAACATATTTCCACATTAGTTACATTGTGAAAGAAGAATCATAACAAAAGGGAAAAATCACACACACACACACACACACACACACACACACACACACGGAAAATAGTATGCTTCGATCTGCATTCGGATTCCTTAGTTCTTTCTCTGGATGTGGACAGCATTTTTCATCATGAGACTTTTGGAATTGTCTTGGATCATTGTATTTCTGAGAAGAGCTAAGCCTATCATAGCTGCTTGTTGCATAATGTTGCTGTTACAGGATTACAATGTAATCCTGATTCTGCTCACTTCACGCAGCATCAGTTCATGTAAGTCTTTCCAGGCTTTTTTTGAAGTCTGCTTGTTCATCATTTCTTATAGCACAATAGTATTCTATTACATTCATATACCACAACTTGTTAAGCCATTCCCCAATTGATGGGCATCCCCTCAATTTCCAATTCTTGGCCACCACAAAAAGAGCTGCTATATTTTGGTACATGTGGGGCCTTTCCCCATTTTTATGATCTCTTTGGGATTCAGACCTAGTAGTGGTATTGCTGGATCAAAGGTTATGCTCAGTTTGATTGTCCTTTGGGCATAGTTCCAAATTGCTCTCCAGAATGGTTGGATCAATTCACAACTCCACCAACAATGCATCAGCATCCCAATTTTCCTACAACTCCAACATTTACCATTTTCCTTTTTTGTCATATTAGCCAATCTAATAGGTGTGAAGTGGTACCTCAGAATTGCTTACATTTGCATTTCTCTTATCAATAGCAAGTTAGAGCACTTTTTCATGACTATAGATAGCTTTAATTTCTTCCTCTGAAAACTATCTGTTCATATCCTTTGACCATTTATCAAATGGAGAATGCCTTGTATTCTTATAAATTTAACTCAGTTCTCTCTATATTTGAGAAATGACTGCCTCTCTTGTTAAGCGCTCTTATGTCTGTCTTCCGGTACATGTGCACAATATCTGGGACAGTGTCTCTTCACATGGAAAGGGTAGGGAACTTGCTTCTGGAAAAATCATAATGATGTGCAAGAGACATCACATATATGCCCCTCTCCCTGGAAAGCCTGTGTACAGACATTCTGTAACTGGGTACAGTTGGCTGTGTGTTGAAGAAGAGGTTCTGTGACTGGGCGCAGAAGCTCTCACAAATTTCTGTCTTCATCTAGCCACTTTCTGTTTTGCTTCACCTTCTCCTGGGGCATCTTGGTGACTCTTATTCATGAAGTCTGGTGAGACTAGGCTATAAGGGGAGGGATTTGGGGCCCTTTGCCCCTCTAAGGCCATAAGGCTCTAAGAAACAGACTTTGGTCCCTGGCCTCTGGCATACATTCTTTTCTATTCTACATGAAGGGAATGGAACCTCCACAATGTGTGAATTTGAAAGCTTCAGAGGGTGCCTTGGCATCCCAGCATTCCAAAGCCTAATTTTAGCACCATCACTTTAAGAAACAAGGAGCAGCTTCTTTCAGAGCTCTGAGACCCTGGGGGCTTTACTAGGGTCTCATCTGCTCTGAGAGGAGTGCCAGGCCTGGCTGTTCCGCCCTCCCAGAGGGATGAAATTGGCTTTTCCCAAGTGGCACTGAAACCTGTTTCCAACTCAGACGATCCTGTGGCAATATAGCATTGTGGGAGACTGGTGAATAATAGCCACAGAGGAGGTGGAAACATAGGAAATCAGAAATTTGGTCAGCCTGGGACATACTCAGCCATTGAACTAAAGAACACAGAGAAGTGGAGCAGGGTGCCAGTGTGGAGTGCTGCACCAGGCAGGGAGGAAAGGAGGCTAGAATCTAGCTGGAATCTGTTCTGTACTGACTGAAGTCACTTGGTGTAGGGACTGAGGCTAATGAAAAGTGAATTCCCCAGTGTGATGTGGGAAGAGGGAGAGATACCTTAGAACTCCAGCCTTCAGGGGAATCTGCCATCAAAGAAAAGGAATCAGAAACTGAATGAGAGGGGAACAAAAGAAAAAGGACTGAAGTTACCAGGGATCTCAGAAGAAAATTCTGTTTAAAAAGTTGAGTGTACACAGATACATCAACACTTTAGCTATTAATAACAGAAGGGAAGATGGCATCTAAACAAGCCCAGAAATCTGAGTAAATATAACAAGACAAAGAAAAATAAAGCAACACGTGATGAGGCAGCAAAAATTTTGGATTCCCAGGAGTGTATGGAATCACAGCAGGATGTTCCTGAATGGTACAAGAGAGAAATAAGAATCTTCAAAGCAGAATGTATGGCCTATACAGGAGAAATAATTGACAGAATTGAAAAACTTGAATCTGCCTTAGCAAATCTCTCCAAAGAAGACAAAGAGAAAAAGTTTTGATTTTGAGGAACACAAACTAAGGAAGAAATAACGAAGTATAAAGACCATGAAAGAATAAAAGTTTAGAATAGACCAAAAAGAGAATGAAGATAACAAAGTAAAGAAATCCTTTTTAGAAAAAGACACAAAATATTTAAAAACTAACAAAATAAGTTAAAGGAGAGAAGATGAAGGGAGGGTTTTAATCAACTAATAGAGAAAGAAAAAAGGAGAATTAAATTATATAAAAGGAAGAATGAAAAAATGCATGAATAAGTAAACTTGCTAAAAACCAAGGAAAAGGATACCAAACAGAGAGGGTAGAGAGAATCGAAGAATATTTATCCATTTATTTATAGAATTCCTTTTTTAATGTTTTGAGTTCCAAATTCTATTCCTCCCCCACCCTTTTAGAAGGCAAGCAATGTGATAACCCATTATATCTGTGAAGTTACTCAAAACATTTCTGCATTAGCCATGTTATGGGGAGTAGGAGGAAGGCAAAAAAATAACAAAAATGAAAAACAGTATTCTCTGATCTTCACT
This sequence comes from Phascolarctos cinereus, assembly GCF_003287225.1. NCBI lineage: Eukaryota > Metazoa > Chordata > Mammalia > Diprotodontia > Phascolarctidae > Phascolarctos > Phascolarctos cinereus. Next base: position 270,145,384 of record NW_027555514.1, on the reverse strand, counting down.
CAGTTCATCAGTTCGGTTTCCAGAGGTAAATAGCACTTTTTATCATGAGTCCTTTGGAATTACCTTGGATCATTGTATTGACCAGAGTAGTTAAGTCTTTCATAGTTGACCATCATTACAGTATTGCTGTTTCTGTGTATGATGTTCTGCTCACTTCACTGTTTATCAGTTTGCTTATGTCTTCTCAGATTTTTCTGAAACTGCCCTGCTCATCATTTCTTATAGCACAATAGTGTTCCATCACAATCATATACCACAGCTTGTTCAGCCATTCCACAATTAATGGGCATTCTCTAAATTGCTAATTCTTTGCCACCACAAAAAGAGCTGCAATAAATATTTTTGTACATATGGGTCCTTTTCCTTTTTCTTTGATCTCTTCGGGATACAGACCTAGTAGTGGTATTGCTGGGTCAAAAGGCATGCACAGTTTGATTGCCCTTTGGGCATAGTTTTAAATTGTTCTCCAGAATGGCTGGATGCATTAATGCCCCTATATTTCCACATTCCCTCCAGCATTAGTCATTTTCCTTTTCTGTCACATTAGCCAATCTGATGAGTGTGAGGTGGTACCTCAGGATTGTCTTAATTTGCATTTCTCTAATCAGTAGTGATTTAGAGCATTTTTTCATGTGACTATTGATAGCTTTGATTTCTTCTAAAAACTGCCTGTTTCCTTTGACCATTTATCAACTGGGAATGGAGGGAGGAGTTTAAGGGTGAAGAGAAGAGAATCTACAGAAATAGGGTTTCCTTAAAATAACTTAAGCAAAAATAACATAAGAAACAATAATATCTTTAAAGAGGATGAATTTTTTAAAAATCCCAATTCAGAAAAAGAAAGTCATATTAGAGATAAGGATAAAAATATTAACCTAACTTATAACTTTACATATGAATTGATTAAGTAATCCAATAAAACAAGAGAGTTGCAAATTGAATAAGGAAACAAAACCTCAAAATCTCTTGCTTATCAGTTTTGTTAAGAGTTTTTTCTCCTCTTCATTCTTTTTTTTTCTTTAAAAATAGTCTTTGTTATATGGAGTGACTCTGGTGAAAGGAGAGGGGTACTAGAAGAAATCAGTCAATGTAACAACAAATTATATCAATAAAAATTTTAAAAGAAAAAAACAAAACAAGGAGCAACCTTCAAGATGATCTCTGAAACCCTGGCCTAGTGGCACCTGAAGCAAGGACTAATCCAACAGGGATTCCACCTTTGGATATCAAACAAATGACTGAAAGATGAAGGAAATGCAAGATAGCACTGAGTTTATTATTTGCTGATTTTTAAGCATTTGATTTAGTAGAGCAAAATATCATGTTAAGGACCCTCTTCCAACAAAGTGCTTCCACATTCATTCACAAAAACTGTACAAGAACTTCTGAAAGATATAACAGAGACAACCATGCTTGACAGCCCTCTGTCATAAATATCAGATGAGTCATAACAGAGAGACTTATGCCTGCCATACTCCTAGATGAGATATAGAGTTTAGGTTGAGGAAGGAATCCACAAATAGTGCCTAATTTCCAGACAGGGCAGCTAGGTGGCTCAGTGCATAGAATTCTGGACCTGGAGTCAGGAATATTCATCTTTGTGAGTTCAAATCTGGCCTCAGACACTTACTAGCTATGTAACTTTGGACAAGTCACTTAACCCTGTTTGTCTCAGTTTTCTCATCTGTAAAATGAGCTGGAGAAAGAAATGGCAAAGCATTCCAGTATCTTTGCCAAGAAAACCTAAATGGGGTCACAAAGAGTTGGACACAACTAAAAAACAACTGAACTATATCCAGCCAATGACAGGGAGTTAAATATACAACCTATTGAATTCTCCCATTAGTATGTGTTTATGAATATAAGTTTATATACATAAACAGATATGCAAAGACAGATATGCATATAAACTTATATGCATATCTGTCTTTGCATGAAATCTCCAAATATCTACACATAAGTGCATATATTAATCATCATGTCCTCCAATGATTCGTAGTAGTGTGGAGGTGACCTAGTATGTTTAAGGTTTGGACAAGTAGAAAAAGAGCTCTTACAGGTTCCACCAAGCTGGAAAGATTTTTTTTTCTGAAAAAGATCTGGTTCAGTAAGTTAATGATGTAATATGGGAAGCTAACACAAAATTAGGTTTCATTAAAAGAATCATAGCATCCAGGCTCAAGGAAATGATAATCCTACTGTACCATGACCTGGTTAGATAACATGTGTAGGATTTTCTTGGTTCTGGGAGTTACAGTTGAGGAAAAACCTTGATAAACTGGAGAGTATCCAGGAAAGGAAAACCAAGATGGTGAAGACTCTTACGTTCTTTCCATATGAGGAGCCATTGAAGGAACTAGGGATATTGAATGGGGAGAAGGGAAGAACTGGGCATGGGGGCAGAGAGGAAATGCATGAGAATTGTCTATGAAACACTCAAGAGTGGTCATGTAGAAGAGAGAAGAGACTTCATCTGTTTGGACCCAAAGAACATAGCTGTTAGAAGTTACAAGGGGGCAAATTTAAGCTTTAGGAAAAATGTTTTCCTTAGAATGCTCTGAAAGCAGAATGGACTGCCATGAGAGGTAGTGATTTATGCTTTATTCTTTTCAAAAGTATATTTACTTGGTTATTTTTACATGTATTTATAATCTGTGCCTCCCACTGCCCCCTTCTCTATTGAACAATAACAACAATCACTAAAAAACAAACAAACAAAAAGCACATGAACTCTCTTGTCATAAACTTGCATGGGCCACCAAAGCAAATTCCCAAATTGGTCATACCTAAAATATATTTTTTTTCCTTTGCATTTTAAGTTCATCACCTCTCTTAGTAGGAGTTGAGCATTACATTTCATTTTCAGTTCTCTGGACTCATGACCTATCACTGCACCAATCAGATAGTTAATGCCTAATATTAATGTCTTTCAAAAATGTTTTTCTCAACAGGATTGTCATTGTATAAACTGTTCTCCTAGTGTTACTCATTTTACTCTGCATCATTTCACAAAGGTTTTCACAGTTTCCTTTTAAAATTGTCATTTTTATCATTTTTATGGCACAATAATATTCCATTACATTCATATACAATAATTTGTTTAGCTATTCCTCAATAGGAGACTACCCTCCTTAGTTTCCTTTTTTTTTTTTACAACTAGCAAAAGAGCTGCTATCAATATTTTTGTACTTATAGGTCTCTTTCCCCTTTCTTTGATTTCTTTAGAGCTATGGACCTAATAATGGTATAACTGCATCAAAAATCAATCAATCAATATTTGTTAACATGCCAACACTATGTGCACAGCATGATGCTAAGCACTGATAATAGAAAAAGAACCAAAAGATTCCCTGGTCTTGAGGAGCTTACATTCTGGGTGGGGGAGGGGAAGTGGAGAGACAACATGCAAACATATACAAAGCAAGCAATATGTAGGAGAAATTAACAAAGGAAAGGCATTAGAATTAAGCAGGGTTAAGGAAGGCTTCCAGTAAAAGATGAGATTTTTGTTGGGACTTCAAGGAAACCAGATGCAACGTTTAATAACTTCAAATGCATAGTTCCAAATAGCCTTCCAGAAAGCCTGAACCAATTCATGGCTTCCACAACAGTGCCCTAGTGTACGTACTTTCCTACAATTCCTCCAATATTTTTTATTTTCCTTTTTTATCAACTTCTCCAGTCTGATATATATGAGAAGAAACCTCATTGTTGCCTTAATTTGCATTTCTTTAATTATTAATGATTTAGAGTACTTTCATATGATGGGTGATACCTTGAGTTTCCTTTGGAAAATGCCCATACATATTCAAAAATCATTTATCAATAGGGGAATAGCTCATGATTTTATAAATCTGGATTAGTTCTTTATATATCTTAGATATGAGACCTTAATCAGAGAAGATTGTTGCTAAGATTTTTCCATTTATCTGTTTCCCTTCTAATTTTAACTGTCAGATTTGTTTCACAAACTTTTAAATTTTCTATAATCAAAACTGTCCAATTTATCTTGCATTATCCTCTCTATCTACTGTTTTGTGATGAACTATTCCCTTATTCATACATCTGAAAGTTAATTTCTTCCCTAACCTTATAGTTGTTTGTTTTTTTTTTTAAATAATGTGGCTTTATCTTAGCATATGGTGTGAGATCTTGGTATGAACCTACTTTCTGACTGACTACTGTCCAGTTTCCCCTGCAGTTTTTGTCATTTAGTGAATCCTTCCCCTAGAAACTGGAGTCTTTGGCTTCAGCAAAATATGTGCTACTGTGTTTGTTGCTTCTAAAGGCTGGATAACCATTTGTTAAGTAAGTTAGAAACAATTCTTCCAGCAGGCAGGTTGGATTAGAGACTTCTGACCTCCTTTCTACCTCTGGGATTCTAGGAATCTGAGTTCAGAGATGGACTGCCTGTCATCCACAGATCAGCTTAGCTAAATTTAGAGAGGCTTATCACCAGTTTGGCCCCTACATTTTACAACAATAACAACTCCTGAAGGGCAATCTGCCAAGGCCCAGGTGGGAAAGTGAGAGTTACTTTGGTGAAGGAGTATTCATAAACACACCATCACAGCTTTTTGAAGCACTGAAGCATTAACTTTAATATTTTAACAGTCTGTAGAGACCTTTCAGATCAAGTGAAAAAGATGATCCCATTAGGAAAATTCATGTCTTTAGGAAAAGCATCCACCACTGGAATGAATATATTTGCTATTCTCCCAGGGTAGAATCTATTCCTAAGGAGTAAGCCAAGATGTTTATTAAGGGTATGAACCCATGTAACGAGATTATCTTTTTGACATGATTTCAAAAGTGCTCTTTGAGAACTTTCTAAATATCAAATAATTATATTCATTGAAAAAGTAACTTATTAACATTTCTAAAGAATTCCAGAATAATAAGGGCAAAGGAGAAAGTAGCTGGCCACCTATTTTCATTATTCTGCTTCCAAGAAAACTGCCACTTCAAGGAAATATCTACTGCGTCATTTTTTCAGGTTTTTTTTTTATTGCTATTGCAGCACTGGTAGATTGGGCTTTGAGGATATGTAGATATTCTCTACAGGTTTTAGTACAAGTGACCATGTGGATGACACAGGAGGCTGCTACACAAAATGGAATGCCTTTTAATTGGATTCAGAGCCGCAAGAAGTGATGAATCAGAGGGCAAGGCACAGAGTTGAGCGGGCATAAATAAGGGGTGACCCACCCATTTATTACTCTCTCTTCCTTTGATGAGGCAGGAATCCAGAGAAGCAGGTGGGGGAAGGACACCAACCCTGACTCCTACCTGGCTATGACATCTGTGAATACATGGCCACCTCCATACTTTAATGTTAATTATTTCCTGCTATTAATTGAATGAATATTCTGAGATGAAGTGTCTAAGAAACTCGTGAGTTCAGTAGATCCAGATTTCCCATCACGGCTCCCACTAGTTGATGGACATGAGTGGCAGCTATAGAAATTGTCACCAGAGGAAGAATAGTAGCTGATGGCAGTTGAAATGGCTAAAGATAAATATGGAAAGAGCCAGTAAAGGATGGCAGCATCTTTAGGGAGTGTGATCCCTCATGATGGAGAGAAGTGCTGGCTATAGACATGGGGAAAGGCACCTATTATAGGAGCCCAGCAGAGACTTACACCTGAGGGGAACTTCCTGATGACCCCACAAAGGGGAAAAGGGCTTCTAGGGCCAGGAACAGACAGGAATGCTTTGCCAAGTGTGTTCTCTATATGTGGGCTTCACTACCAATGTATTTTAAGTTAGCATTCACTTCCCCCATGAACTCTATGTGTATTGGGGGTAGAGTGAACAGCAGGTTTTGGAGACAATGCTTTACACTATGTTCTTGCTTTTTCAGCAAATACCTTTCTTAAAATCTAATCGAGGCTATTTGCTGATAACCAATAGGAAACATGTGGGCAGGGGTTCCTGAGTAATGATACTAGCAGCCCCAGTCCCACAGGTTTGTCTCCATAAGTATCTCTGAGGGTAAAAGTAGTCAGCTGCCCTCTAAGGACCCCAAGCTGAGTTTGCAAGCACCCATTTGGAGGAGTGGTCCCAGAGAGGGTATTATACTTCCTTTTATTTTTATGTCATCTTCATTCCTAAATATACCCCTTCTCTTTCCCTTCTAAAGAGGAAATAACAAAGAGAAACAAAAAAATAGCATTTTTTTCAAAGAATAATTCAAGAAAACTATCCAACCTATCAAAAAAGCCTGAGCTTATGTGAAGTATTCCATACCCATATTCCTCCATCTCTGTAAAGAGGAGAAAAATGTTTTCTTATATCTCTTCTTTGGGACCACAGCCACTGAAGGGTTTTGAATAGAAGGGTCTGCCCAGATCTGTGCAGGAGGGAGATTATTTTGTCAGCAGTCTAAAGAATGGAATGAAGGGGGTCAGAGAACAATAATAACCAATCAATATCTATTTATTAGATGCCTACTATGTGCCAGCTGCTCAAATATTATTGGCATTAATCATAATATCTAACATAGAAATAATATTCTAATGTTTGTGAAGTGTTCTGCACATGTCAGGGAGACTTGGAGGGGGCTACTGCAGGAAGCAGTTCTGGAAGAAAGCTTTGAAGGACTTTTGCTAAGGTGGTAGTAATAGGATTAAAGAAGAGAGGATAGATTCACAAAATGGTATAGGTACAACGTCTATAGGACTTGATGGAGTAGAGAGGGGAGTCAGATCTTCCTAAAGTTTCAAACATGAGAAATTATGCACATTTATGTGCATAGAGTTGATAACTGAACCCCTGGGAGTGTATATGTTTTACAATTATCTACATTTTTGCCTTCTTCTCTCTTCTCATAATATAGTAAGCTCCATGAAAACAAGGACAATACCTTATATTAATTTTGTAGTTCTCCATCACCTAGTACTGTGTTCTGCACACAGAAGGCTATTAATAAATGTTTGTTGAATGAATAAGGGTACAACTGAGAGAAAAAGGGAAATCAATCAACAAGCATTTATTAAGCTGGCTATACACCAGTTAGGTTGTACACTGGACAGTGCTGGGCCTGGAGTTAGGAAGATCTGAGTTCAAATTCAGCCTCAGACACTAGCTGTGTGAGCCTGGACAAGTCACTTCACCCTGTCTGCCTTAGTTACCTCATCTGTAAAATGAGCCGGAGAAGGAAATGGGAAGCCACTTCAAGTATCTTTACCAAGAAAACCCAAAATGGAGTCAGGAAGAGTCAGATGTGATTGAACCGATAAGTAATTGGAAATGTAGTTCTGGAGCTGAGAAGAGCATTCAGGATTATACATAAAGATAAGCAAATCGTCTAGATAGATGTACTTGTTGAAACCCCAGGGAAAAAATGAATTTAATAGGGAGAAAGTGAGAGATAAGAGAAACAAGACTAATTCTAATTTTCCTTTGATAGATCATCACTGATCTCAAGCCCCTAAGTTTAAGTTCTGTCCTGAACCCTCTCTTTCCTTCTTTCTCAGCTCTCTGTTCCCTGGTAACACTGTCCACTCTGTTGGGTTCAATGATCAGCTCTACGCATATTATTCCCAGACCTTCATACCCAGTCCTAATTTCTCTCTTTAACTCCAGGACTTTATTGCCACCACTTGGTAGATATCTCTACCTGAATGTCCCATCAACAGACTAATCTCCTTCCCACCTTTCATAGCAGGTCTACATCTGTCTTTGCTGAAAGCACCATTATTTATTTATCTAGTCACCTAGCTTTTTAAAAAAAAAACTTAAATTCACCTTTGACTAAGCTGTCTACCTTACTATAGGATCATAGACTCATAGCTCTAGAGCTGGCTTGGATCTCAGAGGTCAAGTCCAAGCCTCTTATTTTACAGATGAGGAAGTTGAGTCTCAAGGATGTTAAGTGACTTCCTCATGGTCTCAGAGTTCATAAGTATCAAAGGCAGGATTTGAACCCTAGTCCTCAGACACCAGATCAGCACTCTTTCCACTACTCCCCAGTGTCATTCATGTCTTTAACAGAGTCCATGGATCCTTTGCAAATGTGTTGTTCCACATGTAAAATGCGAAATGGGAAGTGCCTAATAGCAAAGAAACCCTTGTGTTAGGCCTTAAACAATGAAGTAAAATTGAAAAGCCACTCTTGCTGAGTTAAAAGGCCACTTTATTCATTAAAAAATCTTGCAACTTGAAGGTGAGTTAAAAGATAATGAAATTACATTGAATTTTGAGATCTGAGATGATCATTGTTTACTCATTCTTTATTTTAGCTCAATTAAGTAGGGTGGTGTGTGGGCTTTTTGTTTTGTTTTGAAGTTCCATTACATTTTAAGCTGTGAATCAGGCTTTTCTCTGTACTTACATCAGTCCCATCTGCTGATCTGCAAAAGGCACAGGTCTACATGTGGGTCATAATATATCCCCAAAACCATTAACATTCTGTAAGGCATTAACTTATTACCTCTTACTGCAATGGCCTGCACTATGCTTTGGTTATGGCTTCATTCTGTGAGGCATTTAATTTAATACTCAAAGAATATTTCTGTCTACTAGCAGATAAAATCCTTTGGCATTCATGGATTATCTAATAATTCAGAGCAGGTGGCTTATTGCACCACCAATGCAACCTAAAATGCAGCTGTAACTTTGAACCTATTGATCAGGGTATGGTTATTTTCTCAGAAAAACTTCTTAGAGCTTAACAACTGTCTCAGCAAATAATTTATGAGTAACAAGGGCTGCTGTTTCTGAAAATTTGCAATGATTTTATGTCCAATGGAACAAAGCAAACAAACATTGAGAGAATGGGGGGAACCAACATGCCTCATCCCCAAGTGCTTTCCTCATATAAGTAGGAATAACTGCTATTTACCTAGGGATCTCCTGTCTAATACTAGAGGTTTGATGATATCTGACTTAAACTTGCCAATTGTTAAGGATCTGGATTGGAAAACTAGGATATTGCTGAGAATTGTACAGCTGGTGGGGTAGGTGAGACATAAATAAGAGAACATTCAGGAAGGACATGATTGGTGTTTTTAAGTATCTGAGGAGCTACCATATGGAACAGGGACTAAGTTTTCTGTTTGGCCCCACAGGGTAGAACCAGGATCAGGGGGTGGAAGTTGCCAAAAGGCTTGATGTCATGAAAATCTTCCTAACAATGACAGCTGCACCAATGTGGAATGGAAGATTCAGGAGGGTGGTAGATCCCTCCCCCAGGAGGTCTTCAGTTCAGGAAGCAAATAATCATTTGTTGGATATGCTACAATGAGGATTTGGGATGGCCTAGACTTATCTATATGGTCTTTAAGGACCCCTCCAGCTCTAGAATTGTATGGATCTGTGGCACCAAAGGGGGAGAAGAGGATAAGCACAAAAAACTGGCATGAAAAAAATATGGTATAGAAAGAGTAATAACCAGGAGCCTGAATAACTGGGTTTTGGTCCTGGAGCTACAATTTACTAATTGCATGAAGATATATTGAAGAATGAAAACAAGGGTGGCAAGGAATATAACTGGAAGGCTGATGGAGTCATTCAAGTGAAAGTTAATGAGGCCATGAGGGGGGTGGTCATTTGAGTGAACAGAAGGAAACAGATGTGAGAGGATGTTGTGGAGGAGTTAGCAACTGATTTGAGATGAGGAATAAAGAGAGAGATTAGGTACTGATGATTCTAAGATTATAAACACAGTGACTAGGAGAAAAAGGAACTGAAATAGAGACATTACTAGAAGAGGGGAGGCTGAGGGAATGAAGAAAAAAAGAAATAGTTCACTTTGGGGCAAAGAGAAATCCCTACCATTCTTGTGGCATTGTCGTGAAGAGGAAAATAGATCACGTATATAAAAGATAATCAGAAGAAAATGACACAAATTAGACATAAATGAAAGGCATTATTAAAGAGGTATTCAGTGGGTAGGGTTTTAGGGCAAAGATAAATACTTCTGCCTTGCCCTGTTGAGTTTCAACTAGCAACATAATATATGGATGGAAAAGCCTAGAAGACAAAGATACGTAACTGGACCCAGGAAAAGGGATTGAGCATGGAAAAAGAGATTTAAGGAAGTATATTATTTGATGGTGAATAAATGGGAAGACAGAATAAATGGGAAAAAATTGCTTCACTGATACTCTGAAGTACAATTTCTAACAACAGTGCAGAACAATGGACTTCTGGCAAATCACAATGGTAAGCAGATGATCCTAGCTTGGTGACAACCAGGAAGGGGGTGGCCCTTTCTGACAAAAGTCTTTAAGCAGACTTTGAATTTAAGAGGTCATCACAGTCATGGCCATTGAAAACAAAGACAGAAATACCAACAATGATAAAAGAACAGTGCATATGGTGGGAGAGAGGGGAAGTGAGAATAGGTGGTAGAGAGACAGAATGGAAGGAATTGTTGGCTATACCCTAAGTTACACTCAGATAACATGCAGTCAGGGGCATTTTTACCTTCACGTTGAAAGGATAAGAGAACATAGATGGCCTAGGAAAACCTGCAAGGAATAACTTCCTAAGGGAGTGGATGTGAAAAGAGAAGAAAGGCAGGTCAAGAAAAAATCTTTTAAGAATCCTGGTGCTATGGGAATAAGTTAGGAAGGATGAGAAAGACCAGTAAAATACAGAAATAAAAATCAAAACTATTAGGTCTGTGACAGAGAAACTACTGTCCTTGGTACTAAAGGATGTACAGCAATGAGTGCTATGGCCACTGCTCTCAAGAAGGTTAGGACATGCACAAATGGTCATAATAGAACATGAAAGGGGTACATTCCTGCTGAGTTTTATTTCCTATAAATATCCCTGTTTTTTTTCAGCTGTCACCTTAGTACTACTACATCCATGCCTTTGTTTAAACCATTTTCTGTGCCGAGTATGACCTTCCCAGTCATCTCCATTTGGTCAGATCCCAAGACTGGGCTCAAAACTATAACCCCTTACTCCCTCCCTTTGTCAGAGGAATGAATGAAACAAGCATTTCTTAAGCATTTCCTCTGTGCTGATCACTATGGTAAGCACTGTGGATCCAAAAAGAATAAATGGGCCAATCCCTGCTTAAGGTGCCCGCCCTCTAACTAGGGGAGACAATGTGTAGAAAGTTCAGCTTCCAGGCAGATGCAAAGGAAGACATGAAATTTCTTGCCTAGACCAATCTCTCCACTTGCGCAACTGCTGTCCTCTCCTGGGTATCCTATGGGATCTGCTCAAGTTCATCATATTTCTTCTCATTTGTGATTCTATAACTGAAATTCCCACCTTGCACATCCCTTCCTATCAAAGCTCCAAGGTCAGGCAACACTTTTTGCATAAAGAATTCTCTGGTTTCTTTTTCCTAAAGGAACTTTTTCTTACCCAAATTTCGGATCACATTTTGATTCTCTCCTCCCTTGTAATTCATGCGATCATAGACTGAAGGCCAAAAAAGACCTCAAAGATCCCATCCAACTCTGTAATTTTTCAGATGATTTGATGAAAGCCCAAAGAGATATTAAGTGACTTACCCAAGGTCACACAGTAAATAAGAAGCAGACCTGAGACTTGAATCAGAGATTTAGAGCTGGAAAAGACCTTTAAGGCCATCCAGTTCAACTGCCTTACTTTACAGATAAGGAAACTGAGGCAAAGACAGAATCAGTGATTTATCCAAGGGCATAAAACTTTTAAGCATCAAAGGAAGGACATGAACATAGGTCTTCTCTACTCCAAATATAGCATTTTATCTATTGTGGCACGCTGGCTCATTTGACCACTTAATTTTACAGATGAGAAAACTGAAGCCCACAGAGCCAATATGATTTTTCTGAGGTCACATGGATAATAAATAGCAGTTCTGAAACTTAGACTAGAGCCTTGAATTCCCAAATTGGGGCTTTTCCCACTATACCACACTGTCCACTTATAACACTTTGAAAAGTAGGTTCCAAAGTACTATTATCACTATTCTACAAACAAGGAGATCACATTTTAGGCAGGTTAGAAGACTTACCCAGGATCATTCAGCTAGCAAGTGCAGGAGGCAGTATTTTAAGCCTGGTCCTCTGATAGCAAAATAGAATTAGATTTGGAAACATCCTAACAATAATACTATCTGTATGACCTTAGGCAAGTCAATAAACTTATCTGGCCTTCAGTTTTCTCACATGTAAAATGAGATGATTGGTTCAGATGAGCCCCAAGGCTCACACAGCCCAATTATCCTGTTCTAAGCATTACTGCATGGTTCGGTCATGGGGTTAATTCCCCTATTATTGGCAAGAGTGCTAACAATGGTGTCAAACTCAACTCCACATTCCCAGGTCAGTAACAGTTGCCAAATTTGGTCATTTCTGTCTCCACAACATCTCATGCATTTGCTTCTTTCTCTCCACTCAGAGACACCATCTGAGTTCAGGCCCTCTGTCACCTCTCACCAGGATTACTGTAACAATCTCTTTATTGGCCTCCCTGCCAGCTGATCCACCATCCACACTGCTAAGTGATTTTCCTAAAACAGAGCTGACTATGCCTGTTCACTATTGAGTGCTACCCATTATACTCTATTTACTTTCTTGTATGAAAATCCCAAGGTCACTTTACTACTCATACTCTGCACATTAATATAAAGGCATTAGGGTCATAATTTTCCTAAAGCATACTTTTGAAGGAAGAAGTAGGGTTCCAGTCCAGATAAAGATAGGGTTCACTTAATAGAGCTGAGAGACCCATTGGCAGGAATTTGAGTTCTGGTGTGAAGTAGTATACAACCAGAATGTAGGTAGCATTATTTGGAGATGACTGAGAGGCTGCTTAATAAATGCATGTTGAATGAGTGAATTATGTTATCAAAAACTAGTATTATATATATTTATAAGAAAAACAAAGGGCTTATGAGTTTACATTTCAACTAATAAATGTTGACATTATTATTATGACTATTCTTATTATTAATCATTAAAATTATCTAAAGGGATATCCCAAATTAATTTTCATTTTTCAAAACAGAACAATTATCACCCAATTTCCAGAAATAACATATAGCCTTCTGCATATGACATGGCCCTCTCTAATAATTTCATTTCTGCCTCAATTCTCTAGATGCCCCAGAAGTCTCAAGGCCCAGTGCAAAGCCCTACTGCTGGGCTCCATCATGGCTATGGCTGGTCCCTTGAGTCATATACAAGTCATTCCTGGAGTCATACTGCTTTGAATAATTAGGTTCTCTGAACTGAGGAGGAGCTGCTAATGTGCTCACAGTCATTTTTTTTTTTTGGAAAGGCCATCTGCTCAGCAGGCACTGTTCTAGCCAGAAATTAATTTAAGGTCCCAGGTAGAAATGACTTTTATTTCCCCAAATCCACACCCTCCAGTGTGTGACAGCGCCATTTCTAAAGAGCAATGCCCTGACCTGCAAGGAAGGAAAGGTGAAGAGAGCAGGCTTTGGCTCACTGATGGCCTTTATTGACACAAGTTGCTTAAAATAAGAATGTGTGTGTGTGTGTGTGTGTGTGTGTGTGTGTGTGTGTGTGTGTGTGTGTGTGTGAAATTTTGCAAAATTGAAAGATCTTAAAGACAAGTGCTTGGAAGCTTTGAGTTCTAATCCAGGCTAGTTCTAATCCATTGACCAACTATAAAACTCCCAAGTCTATGCCACGTTTCCATTCACCCTGGTTCTTAACCTTGGAATCACCCTTCATTATTTACTTTCCCCTCCCACCCCCAAATAGAATCAGTTACCAAAACTTGCTAATTCTAAATCTTTCATCTTTCATCTTTCTCTTCAGTCACCCAGATACTATCTTAGCTCATGTCCTCATCACCTATCACTTGGTCTACTGCAATAGCCTCCAGTGGTATATTGGTGTCCCAGCTTTTGTCTCTTCTTTCTCCAATTAATTTTCAGCACACTAGTTAAAACATCTTCCTTTGTCAACTAGATCTGTGAATTCATTGATATGGTAAGCTCCCAGTGTGGAAACCTTCTCCATCAATGCAGGTAGAAGCACTTACTCGTTCTGTGGCATACAGTTAGTTGGGGCACTGGAATGCTAGATTTTTGCTCAGTCTTACATGGCAGTGTGCATTTATTAAGTGCCTACTCTATGTATGACAGTGTCAAATGCTGGCAATATAAAGACAAACAGACTCTGCCCTCAACGATTAGACATTATGCAGGAGCTTGTAATATGCAAACAAGTAAATAACTAGAAGATCCTCTGAGGAAAGTGAGGATATTGACAATTAGGGGATCAGGAAAGGCTTCAGTGGTCTGCTCTCAATAGATGCATGTATTCATCCAAATGCATCAACTTCACCCACCTTGACACTCCTCAGTTTTCTTGTGTACAGAATGGCAATGTGGGGGGAGAGGAAGTAGGGAGGTATCAGAACAGATGATCTCTAAGGACCTCCAGAATCCAAAATTCTGTTGGCTTTAGAATTTTCTCGGGGACAGCCAAAGGACCAAACTGCTTACGAAGTCCTTAAAGTGGTCTCTCTTTAAGCAATGGGACTCAATATCCCCACTCCACTTGCTGGGATTCTAAAGGCCTAGATTCAAACAACATTTGTCCTACTGACTTCTGGGTGACTTTGCTGTGTGATATTACATTTATGTAAAATAAAGAAAATTAGTGGTTTTTTAAAAAATAAATTGCTTTGTATTCACTTTATTATTTCACATTTATATGTATATCAGATCTTTGAAGGGATTGTTTTCTTTTTGTCTTTGTATCAACAGTGTCTAACACAGTGTCTGGCACTTTGCAGGGAGAGGCTGGGAGAAGGGAAGACTGGATCTGTGATTTCATTGCTATAGGGAGCTCTTGGTGAGGAAATTCACTCTGCCAATGCGGACTGGTACCTGCTTTGACAGAGTTACCTTGGGTCACTGAAAAGCTAATTTATTTGCCCAGGGTTACCCAGTCATTAAGTGTCAGAGTCAGAATTTGAATCCAAGTCTTTCCTGACTCCAAGTTAAGAAGCTCTCCATTAGATCAAGCTTGAAAATATCACATGATTCAGTGGAAAGAGCATTGAATTTGGAGTCACAAAACCTGAGTTCAAATCCCAGTTCTGTAACTTACTTCCTATCAGACCTTATCCCTCAATCTTTCAGGGCTTCGGTTTCCTCATAGGTAAAAGACTCTCTCTCTCTCTCTCTCTCTGTCTCTCTCTCTCTCTCTCTCTCTCTCTCTCTCTCTCTCTCTCTCTCTCTCTCTCTCTCTCTCTCTCTCTCTCTCTCTCTCTCTCTCTCTCTCTCTCTCTCTCTCTCTCTCTCTCATCTGGTCATCTCGTCAGATCCCATGAAGTCAATTATCTTCTCTTTGCAGATGATGCCCAGATCTATAAACCCAGCCCTAACCTCTCTCCTGAGTTCCCACATCACCAACTCCTCTTGGACATCTAAGATTGGACGTCTTGTACATTTCAAACTCAACATGTCCAAAACACAGCTCCATTATCTTTCCCTTTCAAACATTCCCATCTTCCCCCTTATTGTCAAGGGCACCAACATCTTCACAGTAAGCTGCACTTGTAACTTTGGTGTCATCCTGGACTCCTCACTCACACTCACTCTGCTTATCTAATCTATGTGCCAAGCCTTGACATTTTGACTTTCAAAATATTTCTCACACAGGACCCCCTCTGTCTACTCACAAAACTGCCACCTTGATACAGACCTTCATTACTTTGCACCTTGACTAGTGCAATAAGCTTTTAGCTGATCTCCTTGCCTCAAGACCCTTCCCACTGTAATCTACCTTCCACTCAATGATCTTCTGTCAATGTGATCTTCTTAAAGCTCAGCTCTGACTGCATTGCCCTCTCTCCCATTTGATAAACTCTAGGGGCTCCTTACTTCATCCAAGATCAAATGAAATTCCTATGGTTTTTAAAGCCATTCACAACTTGACTCCTTCCTACCTTTCTGGTCTTCTTATTCTTCACTCTACACTACATGTGCTCCATGATCTATCTACACTGGCTCATACACTACATGCCATTGCCTGACTCCATGACTTTGCACTGGCTGTCATGCAGGGCTGGGGTTCTCTCCATCTTTGTTTCTACTTCCTGGCTTCCCTCAAGACTCAACTCAAATCCTGCCTCCTACAGGGGACCTTTTTCAGTCATTCAGCCCCCAACATCAGCTCCTTCTCTCTGAAACAACCTTCCATTTTCACTGTATATACTTTGCATGTACAATTTTTAAATGCTGCCTCTCCCATTAAAATGTGAGCTCCTTGAAGGTAAGAACCATGCTTTTGTTTTTCTTTGTATCCCCGGTATTTAGCATACCTTAGCATACTTGTTGACTGACTGGTCCTAGGATCATTTCAGTAAATGTTTATACAGCTGGAAGAATATCCCAGCTGTCTTTGGGATCAGTAATGTCATACAGTGGAAGAATTGGATTTGGAGTAAGATAAAAGGGGTTCAAATCTTGGCTATTCTGCTTAACACCTCTGTGACCCAGAGGATGTCCCTTCAACCCCAATGGATCTCAACTGTAAAATTAGGAGACTAGAGTATATGACTTCTATGATCCCTTCCATCTCAACATCTTTGATGTCTGTCTGTCTCTCTCAACCATGCCACATTTGACAGATATGAAAAGTAAAGTATGATTATTTAGAAATTAATTGAATGACACAAAGGTAATTCTGACGTACTGCTGTCCATGCTAGTCTCCAGAAGGTCAGTCCTTTTTCTGATGTTCACAGGAAGTACCCATCAGGAAACCACCAGGAAATATTTAAGTAAGCAGATCCTATTTGTTTCACAATATGTCTGAATTCTCTGAGGATGATTTGGCTCAGTCTAGGATGACTGGGTCAAAGGTGTAATTCTAATTAAAGGTTTTAAAAGACCTGCAAAACTTATTATCAAGATGTTGTAAGTTTTCCTTGGCCATAAGTGAACCTCTAAACAGTATGCTGTTGCTAGAGTGTCAGATATTGGCTCTGAAGATGTATTTTCCTCTTCTCTGCTCCATCATTGTAGGGCTGTGGCTTGGTTCTCTTCCAATATTCTGTCAGCTCTCCCTGCTGCCCCCAGGAGGTAAACCTAGCAATACATGCTTTAATGACAGCCTGGGTAGGAGATCAGGCTACTGAGTGTGTGGGTTTACCTGAGAATATGCTTCTGTGGATGCCATTATAACAAAAACCAGGAGAGAGGAGCAGGGAAGAAATTCAGTATTGCGCACCACCTCTCCCAGTCTACGAGCTCCATCGCATGGGTAAAACTACATGTAAAGTTCTTTTCAAAACAGTCCCATGGCTGGGGCTATAATTTGTTTTTAAGGCCTCCTAAAGGCATACTATTCCATAAGGCTTATGTGCGAAGCTGACATTATCCTGTTTACTATGGGAAAAGTCACACAAAAAATCTCACAAGAATACATACAAATAAAAAGGATAATCAAGAAATATAAGTGACAACTTGAATGAAATGAATTTTTATAAAAAGGTCTGCACTGTTATTTAAGGAAAATTTTTTATCATACAGAAGCACAGATTTAGAGCTAAAAAGGGCCTGAGAAACCATCTAGTCCTACCTCAACCTTTTCCAGATGAAGGAGCTGAAGTAATTTGCCCCAAGTCACACACAAGCAGTAATGAGCAGGGCCAAGATTAAAACCAGGCCCTCAAAAGCCAGATCCAGTAATCTTTACATTGCAGCCTGTTTCAATCAAGCCTTATTTCATGTCATTCGCTTGATGTGTTCTCTTTCCACTAACCTTCAAGTTCTCCATATGGACATTCCCATTCTCAAGAATGTTCTTTACGCACAGGCAGTTTCCATTACTGGAATGTGTGTCCTCCCCTCCTCTACCTCTTAGAGACCCCTAATTGCCTTCAAGGTTCAAGTCAAGCATCACCTTCTACATAACGTCTCTCTTGATCTCTCCAGCAGTTATACTTCACCTTATTTATGGTATATATTTTATAGATATGGACATGTTGTCTCCCCTGATAGAATGTAAGTTCCTTACTGACTGAGGCTGATTTGTTTTTGCTCTTCTATCAGGGCCTAGAAAGTGCCTGGTACATAGTATGTGTTTAATACATACTTACTAAATGATTTCTCTCTCTCTCTCTCTCTCTCTCTCTCTCTCTCTCTCTCTCTCTCTCTCTCTCTCTCTTCTCTCTCTCTCTTTGTAATATTTTGTGTACAACTTGCAGTTACTCATAGAGCACTGGGCTTGGAATCAGAAAGACTCATGCTCATGAGTTCAAATCCAGCCTCAGACACTTCTTAGCTGCATAACCCTGGGCAAGTCACTTAACCCTGTTTGCCCCAGCTTCTTCATCTGTAAAATGAGCTAGAGAAGGAAATGGCAAATCCCTTCAGTATCTCTGCCAAGAAAACCCCGAATGGGGTCACAAAGAGTCAGACATGACTCAAAAACAACCCAACCACAACAACTTGTAAACATACTGTATTTCCCCAAAGTAGAATAAAATCAATCTACTTGAGGGCAGACTACCCCATTTCTGTCCCAGAATCCCCATCATGTCACACAGTTCTGTGCACACTCAGGCGGAGCTTAATAAATGCTTACTGTACTCAACTGAATTTCATTATCTTCAAATGGAATTTCCAGATTTCAAAGATCACTGTGGGCCCCACATGGGCTAGGTGTATTTGGAGAGTCCGATATAGTCTCCCACTCGATGTCACTGATTAGAATGCAGAACTGTCACCCTATTTCTGGTGCTGATAATCAAGTATGGAAAATAGTTTGGGTGACAAGAATGTCTGCAGGAGGACAAGATGATGTTTCTATTCATGGAGGGCAATCTCTTCTGCCTCTGACATGATTAAAGCTTCAACATTTGAAGTTAGTGCAGCTAGGAGAGAAATGATGTGGTGAATTTCCATGAAAGATTCTATAGCCTTTTTGTACATCTTTTAAACCTAAAGCTTAAAACTTCACCAAGACTTTTGGGACATCGTGTGTGTGTGTGTGTGTGTGTGTGTGTGTGTGTGTGTGTGTGTGTGTGTGTGTGTGTGCGTGCTGTGGGGGGAGGAAGGGGGTGCCTGTACAACAAGTGTTTGTGAGGAATGGGAAAAAAAAGCAAGAGAGAGAGAGAGAGAGAGAGAGAGAGAGAGAGAGAGAGAGAGAGAGAGAGAGAGAGAGAGAGAGAGAGAGAGAGAAAGCAGACCTACAAAACAATTTATCTATCTATCCATTTATTTGGGAGGAATTTGAATTTGCCAGTCATTTTTTATTTCTATGATAATGATATGTATTTTTTTTCCTTAACTAAGAATCTTTCTGTTGATTTTAGTGAATGACCTAGGAAATTATGGGAAATTCTTAAGAAGGACTGTTTCTAACCAATAACTCTCGAGTACTGAAGTATTCAATGTCATTCACATATTAAAATATATTCTTTTCTCTGGTGAATAGATCAATTCCATAGGAAAGATTTAAGAATTTCATTAACATTATTACCACTGACAACATTTTGTAAATAATAATAATAATAATAATAATAATAATAATAATAATAATAATTTGGATTAATCAAATGAAACTAAACTACATTTTCTGTTTTTGGCCAAAGTTTCTAACTTATTCTTTATTTTTAACATAAACACAATTTTAGTGTAGCAAGCCAAATGTTTGCATCAATCTGTTTATGGATTTGGATGCCTACTTGTTTCTCTCACTGAATGGTTGAATTAATTTTTTAAAAATAGCAATTGCTAGGAAAATGGAAGAATTAGGGTTTAGTTTTGTTTCTATAAAACAATGTAAGAGAGGGAGAGAAAATGTGGAGAGGGGGAGAGGAAGGGAGGGAAGGAAGGAAGGGGAGAGGGGGAGAGAGAGAGAGAGAGAGAGAGAGAGAGAGAGAGAGAGAGAGAGAGAGAGAGAGAGAGAGAGAGAGAGATTTAAACTTAAAAGATTTCAAAGGCAAGGTGCCTTAGTGGATAGATTGCTTGAAGTCAGAAGACCTAGATTCAAATACCACCTCCAGCATTTATAATAATAATAATAATAATAATAACTATGATTTATATAGCATTTTATAAATACTGTCACCTGAGATCCTCATGACAACCCCCCCCAGGAGGTAGGTATTATTATCTCTATTTTGCAGATGAGGAAACTGAGGCACAGAAGGTAAAAATGACTTGCCAAGAGTAATATATTTAATAAGTGTCTGAGGCCAGATTTGAACTCAGGTCTTCCTGACTCCAGGTCCAATGCTGTATCTACTGTACTATGCACATAAGAGTGAGTATTTGGATAGTACTTTAAGATTTATAAATGCTTCACAAATATTATCTCATTTTATACCTGCAACAACCCTGGGACTTCGTCTCTCAGAATCTTAACTGTCTTCATCTGTAACAAGGAATAATAAAGCTTGTATTATATACCTCACACAAAATTGTGAGCTTCCTATGAAGCCATAGTTTGAAGCATTTTGTAAACATTAAAACATCATAGGAACGTCAATTATTTTTATTATATGATCATAAGATTAGTAAATGAATGAATACAAGAAAATACATTTATTATGCCTGTATTCTGTACCAGGCATTGTGCTCAACACTTAATTTTTCCAAGTGCTTAATGCATGCTAGCCACTGTGTTAAAACTCAAAAACCAAGCTTGTCTCTGCTCTCAAGGAGCTTCCTTTCGAAAAGAGGAAGACGACACATACAGGGAGGGAGAGGCCAGGGAGGCCTGTTGAAGTATAAGAAGTCTCAGACATGGTGAACTGGGCTGGAGGGCAACTGAATGTCTCATTCTTTCCAGTAATGCTAGTTTAGCTTTGATCTCTGCTCTCAGAGCAAGAAGTAGAAAGCACATGATAGGATAGAGGGAGTAGCATGGGAAGGCTACACACGTGATAGCAAGGGACACAAATGACTGGAGATCGGCATCATGAGTCTGGCTATGGGCTAGCTATGAAGAACGCTCCTCAGTCAGGAGACCAGAGCCCCGGGGCAGGAGCAGAAGAGACAAAGACTATGGAAAGGAGGCATAGGATAAAGATGACTCGGAGTGGTGACATCATCTCTGGGACTCGGCTTCTTAATCCAAATAGGAAATTGACTAGATGGCCTCTGCTGGCCCTTCTAGTCCTAGGTCTAGGATCCTAATACCTAGTCCAAACCCTTCATTTTACATATAAGGTAAGTGAAGTTCAGAGAGGGGAGGAAACTTGTCCAAAGTCACACACAGAATATATAAGAGAGCAGCATTTGAACTCAGGTGTGCTACCTCCTGAGCCACTGATCTTTCCCCTGTACCCTGTACCCTGTGGCCTACCATTAATACTGTATGTGTTTGGTGTGCAGGGCTACGAGGTATGCAAGTAAACCAGATCCCAGATGGCATAATTGGATTTGGAAAAAGGAAACTTCCAACAGAGATGATAAATGGGAAGCTCCAAATTCCTGCCAGACAGACTTAGTCTAGAATGATTTGAACCAACTTGAGTTTGGAACATCATGCTCCTCCCAGCGAAGGCTACACAGCCACAGCCACACACAATGTTGCAATGACTTCATCCCGCCCAGAGAGCTCTGAGCTCTTTTCAGTGGCGGCCCTTCTCTCTCCCTCTCTTGCTCTTCTTTTCCTGCAGTAGTCTTCTATGCAGCCTTTATACCCACTGCAAAGGAATTCACATGACACCATGCTGTGAGACAAGGAAATGCTGAGGACTGGATCCAGGATCCCAATTCAAAAAAATTCCTGAAGGGGTTTTCTGGCAAGGTGGTAAGAGACAGGGAAAGCCCTACAAAAGCAAAGCTAGACAGGACTAAATGCTAAAGATCTCATCACATCTTTTCCTGCCTCTGGAAGAAGTTGACCCTTTAAATTAACCCTGGAGTGCTGGAAATAGGCAAGCATTCACAGCCTAAGCCACTGTAAAAGTACTTGTAAATGAACATGAAAAAGTAGAATACTATATGATCTTTAATAGGAAAGAGAAACATATATGTAGAAACTATATTGTGTGCACAGCAAGATTGATTTTTACATTCCAAGGGGAAATACTTAGTCCAGTCAAGTAAAGAGAGATCTCTGGATCTTCTATCTCTGGAGCTATAAACCTATGATCTCCTAAATTTCTGTAACAGCTAGCTCTCTACTCCACTCCCCATCCCCAGTTGAGATTATCATGTTAAAATTAACCACATTCTTTGTGTATCAGAAATTATCTGCAGTAGGAAATGAGGAACTCATTTTCGTGACATCCAGGCTAATGTTAACTCTTTTTTTCGTGAATAAATACCTTAATTTGAGGGTCATTGATCTAGAGTTTTACAGAGGAGTATACTGAAACCCAAGAAGGATAACCAACTTGTCTAAGATTGCACAGATCATAACAATAAGAAGTGGGGTGACAATCAGGGTATTTTAACTCCAGAGTGGGTACACCCAATGTACCACACTGTCTGGTACTTCATACTACGCTTTCAGCAAGAAAAAGAATACAAACTGTGTATTGCTAATTTCACTGTGTATTGCTAATTGTTTACATACTCAATAAACACTGGACTTCATTTCATAGTAAGGGAAGATATTTCTGTCAGTCTATATTGTAACAATTAACCATCCAGAAGCTTCAGACCAAAATTCCATGAAGACAACCTCGAGTAGATATCAGAATGGCTTCTCCAGTCAATGTAAAAACTATTTCAACTTTATTCAACAGTACTGGAAGGCATCAGTATCCAGGACTCCTGATACTCTCTCTAGCTACCCAGTAGGTAGTTATATCCTCTTCTTGCTTAATCATTATCTAATTAATTCTTGGTGCTTATTTAAAAGTAAATTTTCAGTCCAATAGGTCCAAAAGCACGCTTAGAGCCCTTTCTTATGTAGAAAAAAGAAGAAATCCATTTAGGATACCAGTAAGTCCTTACAAGCTCAGCTCTTCCACTACTGAGTTAAGAGAACTGTCTACCTAGTCAGGCATTTTAAAAGCCAAGTGGAGGAGAGAGAGAACACACTATATGAACAACTTTAGTGCACTAACCTGCCAATCAACAGTGGGAGTAAAAGGGGAAAGGAAAAAAATCATACTGCATTCTCTGCCTTCTATATTTCTCAGCAAAGCATAAGAATAAAACACCCTGCCAACCACCAGTTAAATTGCTTTAATTTTCCAATGACATGATCTACCCCACAAATTCAAATTAGCTGATGAGGTTCAGGTTCAAGCTGGAAAAATCTCCATCACAATCCAAAGTAAACAGCTCCATCCTTGGCACACACCCCTTTTGCAGGTATTGCAGCAAGCACAATCTCACCCTTGAACAGCATTTCCTGCAATCCCCAGGCTCCCTAGGATGAGAACTCCACATTTTCTTACTCTCTATGGGCTCTAGTCAGCCTGTGATGCAGTCAGAACCAGAGTGCTGTAGCATAACCCTGCAGTGAGCCTTTGGGGATGATGGAAAGTGGTACAGTATAATTCCTAGAGTAACATAATGGGGACTAGAGCAAGGAGAGAGA
Organism: Phascolarctos cinereus; assembly: GCF_003287225.1. Taxonomy (NCBI): domain Eukaryota; kingdom Metazoa; phylum Chordata; class Mammalia; order Diprotodontia; family Phascolarctidae; genus Phascolarctos; species Phascolarctos cinereus. Next base: position 270,121,935 of record NW_027555514.1, on the reverse strand, counting down.
GCAGCTAACCCACCTGGGGCTCTCCTAATGCAGCATGTGTTTAGCTCCTTCATATATGCAGAGATAGGATAGTAATGGGAAAGGGTAACCATCTGTATTTTAAAGTGCTTACTCTCTTTAGAGACGCCAGCATACCCTCTTTTGTTTAACCCTTCCGGCTCATGGTTTAGTTGTAATAGGGTTGCAATGGGAATGTTGTTATGTGGGCTGTGTATTTTCTATAAGGAAGTCAAAATTATTCAAATAACATCAAATGGTCTTGGAATAGGATTATGTTAACACAAAAAGGATATTTTTCCACTCTGAAAACATTTCTTGCCCCTCCCCTCAAAAAGGACACCCTAAGAATTAGAAGTAGAAAGTATCAATGAGGTCATACAGCAACACTTCCCCCGCCCCAACCCCCAGTTAAGGCAAGGCTCACTCATCTCACTACGCATTTTTCCTGCCCAAGTTGCAAACCTCTAAGAAACAATGTAGGTATCCTGGACACATATATGTGGCTGGGTCTTTCATAAACAGGCACAGATGCTAGCATAAGACACACGTGTGCGAAAGTCCCCCCCCCCATAACGGGATGAAATAGTTTTCTATATGGCTGCACATGCAATGTGGTTGGTCCGTTGAGGTCCTTATAGGCTCCCTCAAAGCTTTAGGGACTTAATATCTCCTCCCCAACCCTGCTTGTTTTTCAGCTTCCCCAGATACCCCCTCCACCTAGCACACTGCTGCAGTTTACAACTGTGAGAATATTTCCATGGCTCCTGTTTCAAGGACAAAGCCACAGTGCTTATGTTCCCATCCCTGTAAAAAGGCTCAAGCTAAGGAGAGAAAAGCAAAAGAAGGTCAATGGCCCCCGGGTATTTTTTCAGCACCAGGGACAGCGCTCAATTAGAAACACGGAAGGCACAGAAGGAAGGTCACTAAGCTCCTAAGCTAGGCAAAGAAAGCATCCCCGTGGCTGCAGCAGACAAGCTCTGATCACACTTACCATAAAAATAGAAAGTGTCCAAGGGAATGAGACCAGGGATCCTTTTAGGAGATTTTCAACAGCAAGAAATCCGCCAGAACCTCCTCTGCACAGGGCTGGCCAAGATCAGGCAGACAGCGGGGAACCCCCTGCAAGCACCAGGAACAAGCCCTCTCTCCCTCACAGCCTTCCTTCAGCAATGCATGCAGCTGTTTGTGCTGGGAGAGCTCAAGAAGTCTCCAACAGGACTCCTACATAGAGAGCCGGAGTTACAGCCGACTGGTGCATTTCTTCAGTCACTAAGGCTGCTCAGACCTCCCTCCCCTCCCGCCGTGAGCCATTCTCAGCCAAATCAGGGACTTACTTCCCTTCTTGGGGGGAGTTGCAAGGGTCGGGTCAGGTCAGGTGGGGGGGATCCAGAGTGGAAGGACGGGAGGAAAGGGGGTGACAAGGAGTGCTATGCAAGCGCAAAAGGGGCAGCGGGAAACAACATCAGCATTCCAGATGAGCCACAGCCAGCAGCCAATAGGCACACCCTGAGCTGTGTCAGCCTGACAACTGACCAAGGAACTGATAGCAGAGTTTGGTGGGAGGCAGGGCATCATCCCCTTGCTAGCAATGTACAGTCAGCCTGAGTCGGCTTCCTAACCCTGCTGCTTCCCCAACAGTGCTGGTTGATTTTGCCATTGTTTTAAAAGAAACAACAACAACCTACCACTACACACTCATTCAGTGACTTTTTTGTGTTGTCTATACCATCCCTTCAAGGAACCAAACTTGAAAATGACCATAAAATCTTATTGGTATTCTGTTTTCATGGTATTTTAGCTATCTTAGGATCACAGACCTAGAGCTGGAAGGGTCCTTGGAGACCATCTTGTCCAGCTACTTCATTTTACAGATGAGGAAACTGAGGCCCAGAAAGGGGAAATGACTTATAGACTCATAGCTCTAGTTCTGGAAGGGATCTTAGAGGCCCCTTTCATTTTATGAATGAGGAAACTGAGGCCCAGAAAGGGGAAATGACTTATAGACTCATAGCTCTAGTTCTGGAAGGGACCTTGGAGGCCCCTTTCATTTTATAAATGAGGAAACTGAGATCACCCAGGAAGGGGAAGTGACTTGTGTAAGGTCAGAATGATATGCATCAAAGATGGGATTTGACTTCAGATCCACTGAGTTCAAAGCAAGTGTATTTGGTCTTCCTCATATCGTTACCCCCGGTAAGGTCAGTCAAAAACACCATTCAGGTTTGAGGGGTTAACAACTTAAGCTGAGAAAAACTTATCCAAAGCCATAGAGCCTAACTCCTAGTCTTAATCAATTGTGTTTGTGAGTGTGTGTTTGTGTATGTATGTGAGTGTGTGTGTCTCTGTGTGTATGTGAGTGTGTGTGTCTGTGTGTGTGTGTGTGTGCGCGCGCGTGTGCGCGAGCTCGCGAATGCAAGTAATGCAAAACAAAACCCTGAAGCCTCATTTTCTTTCATACACCTCTTTGGAGACAAGTGATTTTTGACCCCCTCTTTTTTTTTTGTAGACACTAGGGCAAGGTGGGAATTAGAAGAAAGATCCAGCTGTCCCTTGAACATTTTATCCCCTACTCCCCCCACTTAAAAGGTGTCTTTAATTTTAGCTCCTGCTTTTACCTCCAACTTGAATTGCATTTGAATATTTTGTTACCATTTACATTTCTCTGAAAACTGACCTTTTCTTTTTTCTTCCTGGGGAAGGTATAGCCAAATGCTAACGCTTTAAATGGAAGTCCAGCCTTCAGGGAAGCAGCTAACTCACCATTATAATAAGCCACAGTATCAGACCATAAAAACTCCCTGCATCAAAGATGATTATAATAACCTGAACACCTAAAAGGTTGGTTTCACTTCTTGTAGCATGTCCCTATGTGAGACAAGTGTCAAATCCCCAAGTAATTTCCAAGACCCTCCTCTGGTTCTCATGAACTTGGTTTGATATAACAGAATATTCTATGAATTCTAGAATATTCTCTGAAAAATGTTCTCCTACCCTAAGATTTGAGGGGGAGTCCCATGACCCCTGCAAAAGCAGAAAGGATTCTAATGTACTCATGTTACCTGGGTAACACCAGGCCTTGAGAACTGACTACCACTGCTCTCAGATCCAATCGAGGGGAGGGAAGCAGGACTACTCGTTATAGCTTGGAATTAACCTCAGAAGGTCATCTATTGGAACTGAATGAGTAAGAGTCTTTTCATGTAACCATTATGTAAATATAGCAGGCACAAGCTTAAAAAAAAAGCAACAACATCTCAAATTACAGGGTACTGAAATCAACTTGCTCTACTGTAGAAAATGGACAAAATAAAAATGCTTTTTTTAAAAAAAAGTATACTTTTTTTTTAGGCAATTGGGTTTAAGTGACTTGCCCAGGGTCACACAGCTAGTAAGTGTGAAGTGTTTGGTCTGAGGCTGGATTTGAACTCAGGTCCTCCTGACTTCAGGGTCGGTACTCTATCCACTGTGCCACCTAGCTGCCCAAAAGTATACTCTTTAAAGCTAAAAAATTAATTTAGATTAATAGTGGTTTTGGTAAATCGCACCTAAATACAGAAAATGTGATCATATAGTAAAGAAAAACAAGAAAAAAGTAATTTGCTAATGGCATCCAGAAAGGTCATCTTGATGGATTTTCCATACCATTACTTAAATTTAACTTAATTTTAAGAGACTTATCTTAAGAGAAGGGGGAAAATGTAAACTATTTTTCATGACAATATCAACTGGTAATTTTTATTATAATTTATTGTTAACAAAGCTCTTTCTACAGGGCCTCTCATGTGATCCTGTTACATATACAAACCTCTGAGTTAAGTATTATTGATATCATTCACATTTTACAGATGATGAAACTGAGGCTCAGAGATATTATGAGATTCAACCATGGTCACACAACTAATGACCGTCACAGCAGTCCAGACAAATAAATGACACAAAACTGCATCAACAATTGAGGGGGAAGTCTCTCTCCCTTCATTGACAAAAACCCTGGGATACATTCCATGAGGCTACTAATGGAAAAACTACTGCCCAGGAGAGAGAATTTTTGGCTAGGCAGACTAGGCCATGTAAGACTTCTATGAGAAGGCAACACTAGAGGAAACAAGCAGTTAGGCATGGACCATGTGATACTTTTCTATTTCATTAATTACTCTTGCTTTCTGGGTGCTAAGTTCAATTGTTTTGATCCTGCTGAAGGATTGAAAACTCTTTCAGCACCATCTAAATTTCAATGCCCTAGGACAGAGTCCCATCTCCCCAACACCAGTTTCACCTCGGTAAGAGAGGTAGAATTTGAGATCAGACCCTGACAGACTTTAGGCCCAGCCCTCTTTCTACTACATCATGCTGCCTCTAATGACTATAAGAACCAAATATGTCAGTATCAATAAATATTAGGAGAGATGATGAAGAGATAATCTGACCAGAAGCCCATAATTCATGTTTGTTTTTGAGAAAAAGGGAGATGGAGAGAAGGAAAATGGGAAGGAGGGGTAGAGAGAGGGACAGAGGTAGGGAGAGGAGAGGAAAGAGAGAGGGAGGGGCGGAGAGGGAAAATATGAAGTAAAGTGCAAATATGAAGAGAAATATTTTTAAGGAACTGATACTGAATACAAAAATGCAGGATAAACTAGATAAAAGGTGAACTCTGTATCCTGGCATCCAAGGTCTTCTCTTGTCAGGCTGTGATGGACCTTTTCAACATTATTTCACTGAACTCTCCTATACATTGGCTCCATTCCAGACAAACTAACCTAATAAGTAACGATTCATTTCCCTGTTTCTCCTGACTGTCTAGTAAAGTGTCTCATTTTGGTCTCAGGGTCCCCAGTGCCTTGAACACATGGTGATGTGTTAACCAACGCTCACTTGACTGACTGATAGCAAGCTGTCTCCCTTCCCCCCATGCTTGGAATACCCATCATTTCTTATTAGACTCTTTTCTTCCTTTGAACAAAGATTTTTCCAAATTCCAGGCACAGCACTGACTCTGTTTTAGCAAAAACTTTCTTGAAATAAATGAATGAATGAATGAGATAGTTTTCCGATCCTGATCATTAATTAGTAGGACAGACATCTGGGGAAAAGAACCTGGTAGAAAGGAAAGAACGCTGGTTTGGAGTCAAAGGCCTTGGGTTCAAACCCTGCTTTGGATGTTTGCCTCTCCGTAGGTTTCCTCATCTGCAAAACGAAATAGCTTCTGAGCTGATTGTCAGCTCTACAGCTATGGTCCTTTGAACCACATATAATATATCTACAGAGAGAAAGTCTCACAGAGATTTTTTTTTCTTTTTTTCAATGGGAGAAGGGCTAGGCAGTAGAGAAAACAAATGCCTATCAATTGAAAAAACTTCAATAAAAAAAGCAAAAAGAGAAATGAATATTTTGTCCCATGAGTCAGAAACTTTATTTCACCATAGAGATTAAGTATAATCCTCTTAAACTGTAGATCTGGATTTGAAGCTTGTCATTTAAAGACACAGATAATTTGCATTTGCAGGTTTAGTCTCTCCCCTTCCTTCTTCCTTCTCCCCCCCCAACCCCCCACTGCTCTGCTCCTACAATTAATTTTAATGCCAGGATGAGTGATCCTCAATTACAAGAGAAGTGGGAGGAAAACAGTAATCCAGAAAAGTGTGGGATCTAATGCAAATGGTTACAATATGGTCCTTTTTAAAGTCTATTCACAATCGAGATTTCTCTCTGGAATTCAGCAGGAGCCCTGAGCTGTAGATTTCACCAGTCTCCTAATGCTGATGCCCCAAAGGTCACTGACTGGAGATAATTACTTCAAAGTGCTTAGTAGGAGGCCTTTCAAAAGTGTGGTAATCATCCAAAATAAATGAAAGCCAAAGCATGGAAAATGTACAGTCACAGCAGCCGAGCCTGCTAGAAAAACTTGCACTCAGGCTCAGCTGCCAGCAGAGCCCTGCAAAACCCTTCCAGATCTAAACAAGGGAAGGGGATCCAGAAGATCTCAGATGGAGGCAGGAGGTGTTTTTTTCTCTTCCCCACTGCAAGAGAAAAGAACAAGGAGATAGCGCTAGGTTGTAGATTCCTTGAGGGCAGGAGCCGTGCCTCATTGGTCTCTGTATGTTGAGACAGCTAGGTGGTGCTGTGGAGAGAGTGCTAGAATTGGAACCAGGAAGGCTAGAGCTGAAATCCAGCCTCAAACACTAGCTGTGCAGCCCTGGGCAAATCACTTAATTTCTGTCTTCCTCAGTTTCCTTAATTGGTTTTTTTTTTTTTTGGTTGGGCAATGGGGTTAAGTGACTTGCCCAGGGTTACACAGCTAGTAACTGTTATGTGTCTGAGGCCGGATTTGAACTCAGTTCCTCCTGAATCCAGGGCCGGTGCTCTATCCACTGTGCCACCTAGCTGCCCCTAGTTTCCTTAATTGTAAAATGGAGATAACAGTACCTACCTTACAAAATTATTGAAATAATATTTGTAAAGTACTTTGCACAATGACTGCTGCATAGTAGGTGCTTTATAAAGGCTTACTTGCAGGGGGGCAGCTAGGTGGCACAGTGGGTAGAGCACTGTCCTTGAAGTCAGGAGGACCTGAGTTCAAATCCAGCCTCAGACCAAACACCTGACACTTATTAGCTGTGTGACCCCGGGCAAGTCACTTAACCCCAATTGCCTAAAAATAAATAAAATAAAATAAAAATAAAGGTTTACTTGCTTCCCTTCCACACTGCACATCCCTTAACACCTACTACTATGTCATAAACATGGTACGGCAACTAGTTCAATCACCTGCCCAAGTTAAGTCGACTTGCCTTAGGTCAGACAAGTGGTAAGGAGCAGAGCTAGGATCTGACCTCAGGTCTTCTAAATATAATGGTGATCTTCTTGGAAAAGAGGAAAGGAGTGGATGAAGGATAAATGGAAAGGGTGGGGAAATGGAATGGAGAAAAGGAGAGGATAGTGGAAACGTAAGGACAAAGGACAGAGAAATATGGGGGCACACGAGAGGTCAGAAAAAAGAGAGGTGAAAGAAGGAAGAAGAGGAAAGAGAAAGGAAAAGGAAGAAAGGTAAAATGAGTAAAATGGAAAATTAAGGAGGGGCTAGTTTGTCAAGAGCCTTAAATTCCAAAGAGAAGATTTTGTACCTGATCCTAGAGGTAACAGGGAACCACTGGAGTCTACTGAGCAGGGAATAACAGGATCAGATCTATGCTTTAGGTAAATGACAGTGACATACACACGGAGAATGGTTTGGAATAGGAAGAGATGAAGAAAGGAGACTAACCAGAAGGCCCACGCAATTGTACAGGGGAGGAGGGCCTGAACCAGGGAGGTGGCTGTATGAGTAGGGAGAAAAGGATGTACAGGGGAGGTGATGAGAATACAGAAAACAAGATTAGATGACCTAACGGATAAATGAAGGGAGAATGTGGAGTTTACAAGGTTACAGAGGTTGTGAACCTGGGAGACCAGAGGGAGAGGAGTGAATCATGGAGGGAAAGATACTGAATTCTATTTTGGTCATGTTGAATTTGAGATCCCTACAGGACATTCAGATAAAAATGTCTGAGAGGAAGTTGGAAATGTGAGATTGGAGTTTGTCCAAAGTAGTCTCCCCATCCTTGGTTAATATGTATACTTCATACAGTGTCTAGTATAGTATTACCACGTACTAATAATCATTTTGTGATGGTTAACGTCACCTTAAATAAATTATAATACTACCCAGAAAAAGATTATAGGAACATGGGTCATACATTCAGGCAACAAGCATTTATTAAGCACCTACTATGTGCTAAACATTGCATCAGGTACTAGGGAATACAAAGACAAAAAGAAAATACTTAAAGAAACAAACACACCTAAACAACAACAACAAAAAGATATTTGCATGTTATATGTGGTACATGTGTATATATTCTGTACATATTCACATTTATATGTGAGCATCTATATTTAGTGCATACAAGGTAGTTTGTAGGTAGAGGGCACTGACAAGTGGAGGGAGAAGGGAGATTAGAAAGATCTCACAGAGGAGGTGGTAGCTGAGACAAATCATGAAGCAATCTTGGGCTTCTGAGAAGAAAGAGTATATTCCAAGCCTGGCGGACAGCCTGTGAAAGGCAGGGAAGCAAAAGTCAGAATAAAATGTTCAGGGAACTCCAAGTTGACTGGTCTACTGGAACACAATGCATGGAGAAGACTAATGGACCGTAAGTCTGAAGCCAAAAAAAAAAAGTAAAATAAAATAAAGGAATCTATTTTATCTTCAATGACAACAGGGAGCCACTGACAATTCTTGAGCAGGTGAGTGACGTGTTCAAACCCATCCCCTATCTGACAACTATGCAGAAGTATTAGAGAGGGGAGAGACACGAGACAGGGAATCCAACGAAGAAGCTATTGCAGTAGTCTAGGCAAGCGGTGGTGACGATGGTCTGAGTTAGGATGGTGTCCATGGGAATGAAGAGAAAGGAGTGGATGTGAGACATGCACGGCACAGAAACGGAATCCACTAGACATGAGCAAGGATTTGTTATATGAAGCTGTAGCAATGAGCTGAGAAAGATTCCTAGGTGACTAGAAGGATGATGGTTGTCTTCACCAGAAATAAGGAAGTTTCAAAGAGGAGAACGCTTGAGGGGAAAAGATACTGACCTTCACTTTGGACATTCAGGTTTGAAATGCATACGGGACATCCAATTGCCGATGCAGCTCTGGAGCTCAAGGACAAACTAAAGCTAGGTCTATAAATCTGGGAACAAGCTGTATTGTTCTTGTGGTGGAGGCGTGCCTGACCCTTCTGATTCCCTGGGACACAGCACTCCATTACTGTCCATAGGGTTTTCTTGTCAAAAATACTTGAGTTGTTTGCCATTTCCTTCTCCAGTAAATTAAGGCCAACAGAGATTAAGTGACTCACCCAGGGTCACAAAGCTAGTAAATGTCTGAGGTTGCATTTGAACTCAGGTCTTCCTAACTCCAGGCCCAGAGCTCTATCCACTGGTCACCTGGCTGCCTCAGCCGCATAGAGATACACAAATTATAGAAAGTACAAATTAATCAATGAAAGTAAATGAGTTTATCAAGAAAAAAGAAAATAAGGCAGCCCAGGATAGACCCCTCCAACTTAGGGGGCAGGACAAAGAATTAGGCCTGAAAGAAATCAGAGAAAATCTAATCCAATCCCTCCTTTAACAGATGAGGAAACTGAGGCCCTAAGAGGCTCAGTGACTTCTCATAAAGGTAGTAAGAGTCAGGATTTGAACACCTGACCTTTGACTTCAAGCCCTGTGTTGTTACTACTACATCACACTTTCTCTCATGTACAAGTAATATTTTAGATGATACACAGGTATTTTGCATGGCATACTGGAAAAAAAAAAAGTATTAGCGTGGGAGTCCAGAGATCAGAATTCAAGTTCAAGCACCATCACCCATTATACGACTTTGGACAAATCACTTCTTCCTTCCTGTCCTCTGTTTCTTCATCTGTAATGTGAGGGAGTTGGACTGTCTTTTAAAGTCCTTTTGAACACCTACCTCTTGGTCCCTACTCAATAAAGAGAGCAGCACTGTACTTTCATAATTTCACTAGGCAGCAGAGTGGATAGAGGACCAGACTTGGAACTCAGAAAGACCTGATCTGCTTCAGACATTTCCTTGTGATACGACTCTAAGCAAGCCACTTCACTACTCCAAGGTTCAATGTTTTGATCTAAAAAATGGGGATAATAATAGCACCTGACTTATAGAGCTGTCATATGTAAATTCCTATGTAAACCCTACAGGGCCATATAAATGTTAGCTGATGATAACTACTAACTAACTACTCACCACTACTAACACCACCAGGGCCACTATTACTACTACTACCAGTACATCACCAATGCCACCACCACCGTATCATTGGAACCCTAGGGGCGGGTGCACAATAGATGTCAATGAATATTCTTAATAATGGATGAATAAAGAATGAGTAAGTAAGCAGCAAGCCACATGACCTCACAAGTCAGCCTCATGTTTAGAGCTCCCAAAGCTCTGGTCCAACCTGATACTGGGGAATAACTGACAAGGTTCTCTAGCTCTCTCACTCTCCTAAGAGTGACTAACTGAAGCTTTCAGAGCATTAGGAGTTGAGGAGTTTGGGAATTCCTGTGGCATTCCTCTCCTCTGATGGTTTCTTTGGGTGGTATGCCAAAAGCCTCTGGAAAATTCCTCTGAGAATATCCTACATTGCATTTTCTGCTGGAGCTGAAAAGCTTAATGCATAAATCACCAACAGAAGGACTTGTAATAAATGAAGGTTAATACCAGTGGTCATCTGGAAGGACATCATTTTCAATTAGCATACTTTTAATTACCAATAGCATGCCAAATCTCACAAAGAGGTCACAAATAAATCTTTCACTAAGAGGGGGAAAGGTATCTTTAGTAGATTGTTTCTTTTTTAAAAAACAAAACAAAAACTTCAGCTAAATTAGGATTTGTTCAAGATGAAAAAAAAAGATGCCTGCACTTGAGGAGGGGAAAAGGGAGACTAAATTCACTTTATGCTCAATCGACTCACTTTTTTTAATTAGTTTTATTAATATAAAATCTTTTCAATTTAGTGTAATCAAAACTGCCTATTTTATCTTATGCAATCCTCTCTATTTCGCTTTTGGTCATGAACTCTTTCTCTATTCCTAGATCTGAAAAATAATTTCTTCTTTGCTTCTTTAATTGGTTTAGGCTGTGACCTTTTATATCTAAGCCATGCATCCATCTCACCTCACATACTGAGATAAGCTCTGTCTCACTTTAAAATGTTTTATTGATGATCTTAGTTTTAACATGACTCTCATTTACCAGTAACTCCCCTCCCAATTCTTCCCCCTGAATAAGCACCCCCTTGTAAAAAAAAATAGTAGATTTTAAGGAAGGAGAAGAGAATAAGCATTCATTATGACTGCTGTACACCAGATGCCACACTAAACACTCTGCAAATATTATCTCATTCGGTCCTCACACCAGGATGGAGGTGTTATTGTTATCCTCGTTTTAAAGTTAAGGAAACTGAGGCAGACAGAAGTTAAATGATTTGTCCAAGGTCAACCAGCTAGGAAGCGTCTGGGGCAGAATTTGAACTGAAGTCTTCCTGACTGGAGTCCAGCCCTCTCTCCACAGCACCATGTTGACCATACCTGATGGTGTTTCCCTCAACCATGCCTTCTCTAGAGGCGTGCTTCACTGCTGGTCCTCTCAAGTCCCCACTGGTTAGGATTCCAACATCTTTCAATATGGCTTTCTTTTCCACCGTCAAAGTCGGTTGTTAATTGTGACTACAGCTCTGCATCTGTTTATAAAAAACTTCTCCACATCTCCTGAATCCTTAAAATTCATCATTTCTTATGGCCTTCTCTGATTTCCTCACTCACTAGTGCTCCCTATAACTCCCAATGTGAAATTGCTTGGCATTAATTTTGCATGTCAATTCAGTCCAGGAAGGTGGTGAGTATCCCACAGGTGTCCTCTATGGTCTTATAACGCTGGGTAAGTCACTTCACTTTTCAGGGGCGCCCCAAACACTCTAATACTCTAAGTTGAAGAGCAGGTGCTGATCTGTATTGATAGAGGGTGTTTCCTCACTGGGAGCTCCCTCTACTGATGAAATTGCAGGCTAAGTCCCCTTAATTTATTTTACATGCCATTCACAGCCTTGCTCACCAACTCCCAGTAGAACGGAAGCTCCTTAAGGATAGGGATTATTTTGTTACTACCTTTGTATTCCCAGAGCCTATCACAGTGCCTGCCACACAGAAAGCACTTCCTAAATGCCTGCTGCAGAACAGAATAATTATGGGTTCATAGTTTTAGAGTCAGAAGATACTCTCAGATGTTACCTAGTCCAAACAACTCCTCTTACAGATAAAGAAATTGAGGCCCAGAGAGAGAAAGTGGCTTATCCACATGCAGTAAGTGGTAGAACCGAACTTTGAACCCAGGTTTTCAGGCTTTCAATCCTCTACACTGCCTTCCTATTCCATGATACACAGACACCACAATTTCTTCCAGCAATCTTTTCCATGTGATGAGGCTTCCCCACCATCTAAAACCTCACAGTCTAAAAAAGACTGTGAGACTTTCCAGTCATTAATTTGTTCCATAAATGTTCATCCTCTAGTACTCATCAGTTCTCATGACTAATTGGAGCATTTTGGAGACAAGAGAATGTATTAAATTAACTTCTCATGTTGAATAACACTATAGATACAATGGTACTGATTCCTGCCTCAGGTTTCTCCCCACTCCAGTTTATGCTCCCCTTGGCTGTCAAAGCCACCTTCCATCACCATGTCACCCCAACCCCCACCATTGCTATTTGAGAACTCCAGTAGTTACCAACTACCTCCAGAATCAAATACAAAATTCTGTGGCATTCAAACCCTTTATAACCCACCTCCTCTGCCCATCTAGTCTTCTTACACCTTGCCCCTCCCCTCTGACCCTGCAATCCAGTGACAGTGGCTTCTTTGCTATTCCTCACCTAAGACACTCTGTCTCCAGACTCCCTTTCACAGGCTGTCCCACATACCCAGAACACTCTCTACTCATTTCTGCTTCCTAGATTCCATGGCTTCCCTTCTACCACAAGCCTTTCCTGACCTTCCTGAATTCTGGCGCTTCCCCTCTGCTGATTTTCTATTTTACCTGTCTATAACATTTTTGTACACAGGGGCAACTAGGTGGCACAGTACATAGAGCACTCAGCTTGCAGTCAGGAAGACTCTTTTTTCCTTTTCTTTTTTTTTTTAAATTTTTAGGCAATTGGGGTTAAGTGACTTCCCTAGGGTCACACAGCTAGTAAGTGTCAAGTGTTTGGTCTGAGGCCGGATTTGGACTCAGGTCCTCCTGACTCCAAGGCCGGTGCTCTATCCACCGCGCCACCTAGCTGCCCCCAGAAAGACTTGAGTTAAAATCCAGCCTCAGAAACTTCCTAGCTGTGTGATCTTGGGCAAATCCCTTAACCTTTGTTTGCCATTGGAGAAGGAAATGGCAAACCACTGTAATATCTCTGCCAAGAAAACCCTAACCACAGAAGTCCACAGAGTCATGAAGGGTCAGACACAACTGAAACGACTAAATAACAACATAGATGTTCACGTGTGTTTTCTCCCCCATTAGACAGTGAGTTCTTTGAGAGCAGGAATTGTCTTTTGTCTTTCTCTGTATTTCTAGTATTCAGCAAAGAGCCTGGCATACAGTAGGCACTTAATAAATACTTATTGACTGATCAATGGAAGCAAAAAAGAAATATCAGAATTACACAGAGAGATTCCATTAATGTCCTCTCTGCCATTTATCTGGTACCTACCACATTTAACTGGTAACTACCATTTCTCCCCATTTAACACTAGGGAAGATCTCATCTGTGCCCAAATGGGGTGTCTCTACCTAGGGGCTACTACTATAGAGAAGCTTCAAAAAAGAGTTGAATATCATATCACTATTGATTTTTTCACTGGCAGAGTAGCTTCATATATCACCACCCCAACCCCCAAGAAAGAACTTAGTTACATTGCTTCCAAAATGGGGGGGGGGTAGAGAGGGGAGAAATGTTTACCCAGCACTTACTGTGTGCCAAGCATTGTGCTAAAGCACTTTACAAATATCCCACTGAATCACAGAGTTAGAACAAAGGACCTTCACTATCAAGAGACTGTGGCATCTAGATAGGGTGCTACACTTGAAGTCAAGAAGATCTGGGTTCAGTCATGACCTCAGACACCCACTATCTGACCTCTCTGAACTGAAGTTTCTTCATCTGTAAAAAAGAGATAAGAGCACTTATCTTACAGTGCTACTGGGAGAATAAATGAGATAATGTACAAAAACCACTTTGTAAAAACTTCAAGGGCTTTATCAGTGGGAGTTCTCATAGCTCATGGAGCCCCTGGGACATAGACAAATGGGATCCTTTGGCTTCTCATGGCCTTTGGAAGGAGGACGGACTATAACTTGCAAAGGGACAATGTTGCTCTCCTCCCTCCCCATCCCAGGAGAAGGAAGAGGAGAACGGGTAAGCAAGCAGGCTGGGCATGTGAGTTTGAATGCCACATAGTGGCAGAATAGGGGGGGCATCATTTCCAGTTTCATCAGCCATTGGGGATGCAAAAGGAGAGACTGTGAGCAAGATGATTTGGAAAATGGCATAGAGCTGTTCTCAGCCATTGATTCTCTAAGGAGGGGTGTGTGGGACAAACTAGAGCTTTGGTAATATTTGCTCTATCCTCTTCTCATGGCCCAAGATGGAAAACATTTGATCCAAAGTTTGTTTATAATTTCTGATTCAACTATAATAATAACAATGGCTACATTTATATAGCACTTTAAGGTTCACAGAGTGCTTTACATATATTTTCTTACTTAGTCCTCACATAACCTCGAGGTAGGTGCTAATACTATCCCAGTTGTAAAGATGAGGCAACTGAGGCAGGACAAAGTCATGTGATCTTCTGAGGTCATACAGTAAGTGTCTGAGGTTAAATTTGGACTGAGTCTTCCTAACTTCAGGTCCAGTGTTCTATCCACTGTAACAACTAGTTAGCTGCCTAACTAGCATATTAATCTTGAGTTAGTCTAATAAAATATGATCAATCACAACTGCCTTTTATTTCTATACTTCATTATTTGTGAATAGAGAGTTGCTAAAAAGAGGAAGAATAATTGATTTTGGTACATAAGACAAAGAGAATCATTAGTAAATCTGAATACTGACTAGGGGTACAGCAACTATATGAATGAGAAAGATACTGTCTTATAAAGGCGATAAAAACTGTATCTGGGGCTTCAACCCTTCGGCGGAAGCCAATCAGTCACAATTGCTTACTGGTAAAGAGGCTGAGCTGGACAGTCATTTTGCTGTCTCTGTTGCTTCTCCAGCTCCTGTACACGTGCCAAGAAATCTCTCCAAAATGGTGTAATGAACAGCACTGATTACAAAGTATGTCTGTCCCAAAGAGAAGAGGAAGACAATGTTTGGATGAAAGCATCAACATATACATTCCAAGAGTGGGAGCCAGAGATAGGAGTGAGTATTCCTGTCCTTTCCTACAGTAGGCTAACAGGTGAACTGTTTTAAAAATTTCACTTCTTAAAAATAGTTATTTATTTTTAACATTCTGTTTTTTTTAATTTGAGTTCCAAATTCTCTCCTTTCCTCTGGCCACTCCCTCACCCACAGAGAAGGCTAGTAATATGATATCAGATATACGTGTGAAATCATGTTTTTCAACTCAAATCAGTCTACATTTATTTAGCACCTACTAAGTATGTTACAAAAAGAAAGTGTAAAGGAGTTAGATAGAGTGTTAAGGTCAGACATCACGATGATGATGATGATGGTGGTGGTGATGGCGATGGTGACAACGATACTAATAACAACATATATAATGGCTACTACATGCCATACACTGTGCTGAGCACTTTACAAATATTATCTCATTTGAGCCTCATAACAAGCCGGAGAGAGAAGTGCTATTGTTATCCCTATTTTAACAGGTGAGGAAACTGAGGCAAACAGAGGTTTAAATGACTTGCCCAGAGTCAAGCAGCTAGGGAGTGTCTGAGGCTGCATTTGAATTGTGATCTTCCTGATAGCAGGCCCAGAGCTCTATCCACTGTACCACCTAGCTGCCATAGATTCAAGTGTAGCTTCTGATAAATACTGGCTCTATTATCCGCTCCTGGCTCCAGGTACTCTCAGACTATAAGATGCAGAACAAGTGTTGCCTTGCATTGGTACTGGGAGTTCTTCACACCAATGAAATCACTGGCATACCCTTCCCTCCCTCATAGATGCCAGGCACTGCTCCGAGTACAGGGGATAGGAAGTGAGAACTCAGATGAGGAAATCCCTCTACCTGCAGTTTATAGCCTTGGAAAGCTGCCCCGAGCACTGAGAAGTTGAGGGACCTGCTCAGAGCACCAGAGGCAAAACTCCTACTTAACTCTCCATGTACTTCACCCCCTTCCTTTGGTGCTGGAGATCCTAGGACACAAATGAGCCAGTGCCTGACCTCAAAGAGCTCATTCTATTAGAATGGGGTGACTTTTTCATAAGTTTTATAGAAGAAAAAGTGAGGAGATAAGAGAACTTTTAGGGCAAGGAAGGGTTAAGGGAAGGCTTCATGGAAGAAAGGTCAATGCAGGCAATCCTTGAGGGAAAACAACACAAGAATCCATTATGTGAATGTACATACTCCCTCCTCTAGGAAGCCTCAGGAAGACAGACTTGCAGTTTTAAAGGAATTCAGATATCATAGGCTGAAAGGTTCATCAATTCAGAGTTAGAAGGGACCTTAAAGGTCATCCAGTCCAAACACCTCATTTTATAGTTAAGAAAACTGAGGCCAGAAAGGCTAAGTGCCTAATCAACCTCACATGACTAGGTCATAAGACCATAAGTCTGGAGCTGGACGGGACCAGAGTAGCCATTTAGTTCCATCATCTCATTTTAAGGATCAGGAAACTGAGAACCAAAGAAGTGAAGTCATTTCCCCCAAACCACAAAGGCAGGAAGCTGGAGAGTCAGAATCTGAACCCAGACCTTCCTGACTCCAATTCCAGTATCCTACACATTACTTCATGCTGACTCACATCAAGATTTAACTAAAATATTAGTCCTATAGAGTGGTAATGTGGTGATGTGAAGACCCGCGTTCAAGCCCTGCTTCTGAAACATACTGACACTGCACGTCATTTTAACCCTTCAGGTTTCAGACAACAGATTGTATTTTGCAGAGGACCAACTGGCCTGCATTGGTAGGGGGGATTTCTTCACCAAAGTTCCCTATATCAATGAACTCATAAGTCTGCTCCAAAAAATGAAATAAAATTAAATCAATTCAACAGGTAAGTTGGCAGATGAGAGTGTGGCTTTTATACATTTCCCCTTTCCCATTCCCACCCCAAATTTCTTTGTAGTCAATTGTGAATTCTTCTATTTGACCTGGGAGGAGAAAACAGAAAGAGGAGTTTAAAGAACAGTGATATAAACACAGATTTCAGCAAACCAAAGTAGGCCATGAACTGGATGAGCTGTACCTTTCCACAGCCTGGTTTTTCCTTTTATGATTTTTAGGAACCCTTTCCACCCTTAACAAGAAGCCATCCAACTTTCCCCGAAGACTTTTATGAATTATTACTCTTGTATACCTGTCATATTTTAATAAACAAGAAGCTTACAGAACATTTTTAGATGAGAAGACCATTAGAGGAACCCCCAAAATGCACAAATCTGCATATCACCATTGGCCAAAAATACATTCATATATCCATCAAGAAGAATCACACGGCTCGTGTCATGCCTCAGAGCGCTCAAACATTCAACCCTGGAATGTTTGCTATAATAGTACACAAATTTATATTTTGCCAGTGCTCTATTTGAGGGTTGAACAAAGGCTATGAAAGTTAGCTCTGGCTAACTGCATTGAGAATTTTACCACAAACATCAAAATGGACTTTTCTTTCTCCTGGTATGGTACAGTAGAAAGAGTACAGAATTTGGAGTCAGAAGACATGGGTTCAAATTCTGGCTCTGTGTAATCTTGGGCAAATCCTTACCCCTCCTCTCTGGGCTCCAGTTTCCTCAAATGTAAACTGAAAGATATGGGTAAAACAGATGACCCTAAAATCCTTTCTATCTCTAAATCTATATCTATCTATTCTTCCTTCCTTCCTCTTATTACTTCCCATTACAAAAGGAAATAGGATCAAATAAGAAGCAATTGTTTTTAGTATAGCAGGCTCCCTCAATTACATTTTATTGTCTTATAGTTATAGCTAGCATTTCTAGAATTGGAACAATTAATGGTGCCAATGATAGACATCCTTGTTTTGCTCCTGATCTTTTTTGGGAGGATGTCTATTTTATCCCTATTACATCTAAAAAACACTGCCCATTGATTTAACATAGAAAGAAGTCTCAGAAGCGGTTTGGTCAAAAGAAGAGTAGGCTCAGGATCAACTAAATTATCTTTCACTCCCTCTACACTTCATCCCTCTCTTATCTGTCAGATGAGGATGTGGCACTAAATAACCTCGAGGCTCCTTCTAGTAGCAAAGTCATGGTCCTATGACCTACCTAGAGGCTAAACTATGCAAGAAAAGAGAATCTAGCTATTTTTATATCTCTAATGGGAACTCAACAAAAAGAAATGGACTGGGAATGGAATGGGAAGTTAATACACCATCAAGTCCAATGAGTCCATTTTGCAGATAAGGGAAATGAAGCTTGCCCAGGATCACACAGGTATTAGACATCTTCAAAAGTCTTTCAGATTGGAGTGCTTGCTCTATGAGAGATGGGATTTCTTTGGTATATGAACTGGACTCAATGCCCACTGAGAACCTTTCTGACACTGGAATTCTATAATTCTATGTCTGCCCAAGGCACACAGCTAGAGTTAGAATAATAACTCACATTTACTAGTACTTTAAGACATGTGAAGAACCTTCCTCACAACTACCCTGTGAGACAGGTGGTACCGATATTCATAGTACCCTATGTAGTACTAACCCTAACTTTGATCCATGTGTAAGGACAGAAATTATTTTCTTCAGGCTGGTGATGATTTTCCTTAGGTGGTGACTTCTTTTTATGGAAGCATAGAGAGGTCATCCTTGGGGATTGATCGGACTGAAGGTCTAGGGTTATCAAAGGCCCAGCCTCGGTGGAGGTTTAGCAGAATCTAAACTGTCCTACAAGGACACTTATCTCATGAAATGGTCCCACCTCTGTGGGGCATACAGAGTAGAAGAGAACAGCATTTTATCAAGAAGGAACTGAATCCTTTTTAATATTACACTTAATAAAGTTGTCTTTACTGCATTTTATGGTACATATCATATTGCATTCCAATCCTGAATCTGAATTACTGGACTGGCTGGAGTTCAGCCTGCCTGAAATAAAACATTGTATCTTACAGAGGAGATGTAAAGAGGCCTCACAGCCAATAAACAGCAGAGCTAGCACTCAAACCCAAAGTCTTCTGGGTCCATGTCCAACACTCTTTCAAAACACCAGTGAATTTGATGAGAGGAAAGTTACTTTTTAATGGTTAAAAAAGTAAAATGGAATTCTCATCTTTGAAAGATCTTGAAATACAAAAGAAAATTTCCATTTGACTTAAATAATGTCTGTACGGTTCTTCCCAGTGGAAAAAAGGAAAGACTAGATTTTTAATTTTTCATTCCTATCAACAACTCCCTGTTGACCTTACCAATCCAAATTCCTTTCCATTATTTTGGTCTTATGTAGACAATTTATGATCACAATGGGCACTATTTTATAAATGAAACTGTAAGTTACAGTTATTCACCAAGAGCCTTATGATGGCAGGACAAAGAATAAGCAATCAATACCTTGAGTGTTCCCTTGATATCCATCCAATTTCAAGAGCTCTAGAGGAAGATCCCCAGAATACTGGTTGGATTCTCCATGGAGGATTTATTAAAGAACACGGCAAAGAGATGCCCACAATGGGTAGGTATGAATGCATGACAATCTACACAATGGGAATACACATAATACTACAGGTATACATCCACTGAAGTATAAAACTTTGGATTGGACCTATCTTTTGGTTAATGTTTTGTTAGAGGCAGGAATACTCCAGGGTTTACATATTTGGGGTAGGATTTAAACATTTAAAGTAGATCCTTCTAGCAACTGATGAAGACCTCTTTTTATATAATTTACTTTTAAAATATCTAGTAATTACATCAAAATTGGTTGGGAACCTCAAAAAACATTCTGAAAGATCAATTTTTCTGAATACAGTTAATCAAAACCAAAGCTAACTGGACATGATAGATTAGCATTGAGGATGGTGTTAATAGAAAAACTGTAGATTAAGAATAGAGATAATATGGCATAGTGGAAAGATCACTTGACTTGGTGTGAGGAAAGACTTAAATTCTAAATCTACCTTTGATCCTTGGGATCTGATTGTGAATCCAGGCTCTGCCACTTGCTACCTGTAGTAAATTGGGCAAGTTACTTAGTCACTTGAGCTTCAGTTGACTCATTTGTAAAAATCACAGCCTGGGAGCATCCCAGGCCAAGTCCACAGAGTTGAGTCTGGGAACAGATCACCAAGACAATGACAGCCGACCTCTGATCTGTGTTCTAGCCTCTACAACCTTTCGCTGCATTCTTGTAATACCTGTGGATAACTGAAAGCAGCCTTCATCAAAGACATGTTGAGTCTGAATGGTCAGCTCCATGTTCTACAGCCCCTCATTACTAATTTACATACATTTTAATTCCAATTGTGCGTGACAAATACATTGAGGTAAGAAATGGAACAACAAATTGTGGGAGCTACTAAGTTAACTTATTTTGCTATTTTACAAAGTGCACTGAGTGGAGTAATATGAATTAAGGCTCACAAGAGGCAAGCAGCAACTAAATCTTATCTTAGAGGCCCATTTGTTATTGAACTAGAGTCAAGAAAGTGCCAACCCAGCACAAACCAAAGCACTAAATCCTCTTTTCTTTGACACTGAAATAGTGGTACAAGGTGCAGGGTGATTTTTTTACCTGCTTTGAGTCAATTACCTTCAACAAACATTTCTAGGGAGAACCTTCACTGAGCAAGACTCCTTGCTCATCCTCCCTTACATATTTCATTAGTCATCGAGGCTTGCTGATTCTACCTCCACAGTATTATCCATCTCTTCTCAACTCTCATGATCACGATCCTGATGCCTATTACCTTTCACCTCAGAGATTATAACAGCTTCCTAACTAGTCAACTAATGCTCATTCTCTTTCCTCGCTAACTAATACTCTGCAGTGACCAAAATGAGCATCCAGTGGCACAGCTGTGGCCACATCATTCTCCTGCGCAAATGTTTTTTAGTGGCTTTCTATTGCCTCAAGGAAAAAAAATGCAAACTCAGATGGACTTTTCAGGCCTTCAGTCATCTGAATTCAGACTCCATTCCTAGTTTTGTCTCAAGTTACCCGTGCAATCTATATTCTAGCCAAACCATTCCTACTAGCTATCCAAATCCATCATTCCAGCTCTAACTTCTGTGTATTTTCAAAGGTTTGTCAACTATGGCTGGAATATGGTCCTTCTTCAAATTCTCCCTGCAGAATCCTTATATTTCTTCAAGGATCCATTCAGGTGCTGCCTTTTCTGTAGAATCCCTTAAGTATTAAAATTAGCGTCTTCTTTCTCCTCACATTATTTTTTGTCTCCTTATCTTTATCCATGCTACAATACCACCACCACCCTGTCCAGTGAGATGTAAGCTTGTCAGGTATAGGGATACAAGCCTATAATCCCTGCTACCTAGGAAAATAAGGCGGGTAGATCACGAGCTCAGGAGTTCGCAGCTTCAGTGGGGCTAAGCTAAGCAGATGTCCAAACAAAGTCTGGCATGAATATGGGGAGCCCTCAGGAACTGCCTAAAGAAGTCAGGAACAGAACATGTCAGAGTTCCTGTGCTGATCAGTCACGCACTTCCAACCTGGGTGACATAGGGAGACCCTTCCTCAAAAACAGATAGATGGAAAGGCGACAGACAGACAGACAGTCAGGCAGGCAGCAGATAGACATAAAAGGATGGACTGATGGATGAATGGATGGAAAGAGAGAAATCAAAAAAGTGAGGGTGAAGCAAGTAAGCAAGAGAGAGACACAGAGAAAGAAATAGAGAAAGACAGTGAGCAGGAGAGAGAGGGGGACAAAAGGAGATTGAGAGACACAGAGAGAGAGACAGAGAGATAAAGAGACAGAGACAGAAAGAATGAGGGCAAGATGTCCAGGGTGGATAGCTCTCTGGGATGTAAATGGGCAGTCTTACACGTTGGGTCTAGTATTGCCTGGTCTACTCCGGAGAGCTGTCTTCAAGAATTTCAATATCCATCTTGTGGAAGAGAGGCTAGACTTGTTCTCATACATACATACACATATATACATATATGCAAGCATATATATGTACACATATGTTAAAATGAATAAAGTATATGTGCATACATACACATATGCACGTGTGTGTATATGTATATACATGTGTATATATAATTTTTTCTCTAGTAATCACAAACTCCCACTAAGAAATTTCTACTACTGCATCTCAGTGAACTTATAGAGAGCTGCCCAGGGTTCTAAAAGGTTACATGATTTGCTCAAGATAGCACAGGCAATATGTAGCAGAATCAGAACTTGTTCCCAAGCATTCAAGTCTCACAGAACAGCTCCATATCCATTAAAACCACTAAACCGTGTGTGTGTGGAAGGGCATATTTGATGAATTTTTTACTTTTTACTTGTGTGATTTTCCATCTCTTAAAGCAGCACACAGTCTTTTAATGCAAAATTTGAAAGTACAAAGCAGAGTTGTAACTAGGGCACTACAACTGGGGCTTTGTGTCAGGGCACCAGATTTAGAGGGTGCCAAATTTAGAAGGTGATAACAGCACTCTTAAGTCCTCTAGCCACAAAGAAGCAACCAAGTTTAACACCTAGTTTGTGAGAATAATTAAAACAGGAAGCTACCAGATGTCAAGTTGAGGTTAACTCCTCTCCTCATATTTCACTCCCATCCCGTGGTGTATCAGGGTCTCTGTTTCTCCTCATGGAATAATGTCCTACCTTCCCTTGACTGAGGGCTTGCTTCATGCCATCTCCCCCAGGTTCAATGTGCATTATTCACCCTAGGTGCAAAAAAATCCTACTGGTAGCTAAGAAAGCTCTAGAAAGGAGAATTTAAATAAAATTCCGAATATAACTTCAAAACCAGATTTTTTTTTAAGTAGAGGGTTTATGTACTCAATCTCTGGCACCGCCTAGGATGCCAGGATCTCATTTGACTACCTGACATTCTCTGCTTAACAGAAGTGCCACTCAGTTGTCTAGAATATTGTTTTATTTATTCTTATTGGTATGGGGTTATTTTTGGTTCAAACCTGTGGTCTCGCTGGTGAAGTGAATTCTCTGTAAGGAAACCCCTTTAACCAATGCAGATCAACAACTTTTCTGCAGCTTAACTAACCTGTTCCATGCACTATCAGGTTAAGTGATTTACCCAGGATCATACAAATACAAGATGCTCAATATTTATGTCTACCTGCCACCTGAGAGAGACAATTCTCCAAGTTATTTGTCATTTGTCTTCCAGGGCATTTTCTCATACACAGAATGCTTGGTTTTTAGCTTTAAGGTGACCACCCCCTTAAAAAAAATCCCTAAATTAAATTGTTTCTGTCTTGGGTCATAGTGGAAAAAGAAACTACAAAAATAGAGTCCCACTCTTTCTGGATTAAAAGAATAAAAAAAATGAACAACAGCAACTACATTTTTACCTCATTCTCGCCTACATGTCCCTCTGTATTTTCAAATACCTATTACAGGATAGCTTAGGCTATGTTTTCTAATTAGTTCAATGATGAAATCTTTAGTAAATTAGAAATTTAAAGATATCAAGGTTTTAGCTTATAGCCAGTAATGAATAACTAAACAGAGCTCCAATCATTTCAAGGACTATTGAATTCTCTAGCAACTTAATATGGAGGGGCTGATCTCTTCCTATATTCAATTAGTTGCACAGTATGACCTAAAAATTATTGGGTTACTCCAGTCTCTTGTTCAATAACCCCAGCTAATTAAAAGAAGGCACTGGATTAGCACTGGATTTCATTTGGAGCTATTAGCCAAAATTTCAGTGAAAAGCAGTCCTAGAATGTTTAATGCTTTGGGAGGCACTCGCCTAGTCTCATAATTTCTTTGAATAAAGATTTCTTGCTTTTAACCAGTCAATAAGCATGTTTTAGTTGACTGTTTGTCATGCACTTCTGCTGACAGACTGAAAATATTTCATACATTGCACTGGCCTATTTGTGATCAATTTTTTTTCTCCTCTTTCTAGCCACAGCAGAGTGGACCTTGTAAGGTCCACTCTTGATGTTAGATGACTTGATAAAATTTCACAGAATCAAAGAAGTCTCAGAGGTGGAAGAGACCTCAGAGACCATCTGGTCCAACCCACTTGTGAATAAGAATTCTTACTCTAATGTACTTGACATGTAGTCTTCCAGTCTTCTTTAAGTGAAGATTTCCAAAGCGTGAGAACCCATTCCAGTCAGAGACAACCCATTCTACTTCTGGATGGCTCCAATTGTTAGGGAGGTTTCTTTTATATTAAAACCTAAACATGCCTTTTTGTAACATCCATCCGTAACTCCTGATTCTACCTTCCATGTCCAAGCAGAACAAAATTAACCCTTTTCCATGACATGGGGATATTCTCTATTACTAGAATAGAGAACTCTTATGGGAGAAACTCCTTCCACCAATCCAGGTCAGCACTACCTCTGCAATTTATAGTCTCAGAGAGCTACTCAGAGCACTGGAAGGTTAAGTGGTTTACCCAGCATCATAGAGCCAATGTATGTCGGTATGACTTGAACCCAGGATCTGAGGCCGATTCTCTATCCATAACACTATGCTACAGCTTTTCATGGGGAAATCTTTCAAAGTCTTGAAGACAGATATGAGAATTAGTACAGAGAACCACACACAGGGTACAAGGTTCCTCTTTCATTGTCTTCCAGTTACCAGTTTCATTCATCACTAAGAAATCCTTGAACTGGGCACATTTTATCTCCCATTCACTCAAATTTGAGAGAGTGGCAGAAGGAAAGAAGGAAATACTCAGCATTCACAACACTTCAGTGCTGAGCACAGTGCTTGGCACATGGCAAGAACTTAGTAAATGCTTGTTGACTTGATTTGCCTCACAGATACAATCCTAAAGAAAATACAGTTCAGGTCTACAAAGTGAAATATGAATCCAGAGGAGGAACACACGCAGCAAGGAAGACAGTGCAGAGTTGAGATTCCACCTGGACTTTGAAGGATGGGTACATTTGGATAGATGGAGGATCAGTGTATTACAGGCTGGGAGAACAACATGAGCCAGAGGGTACAGTGGTGGGCATTGACAAAGCGTATGAGAGAGGAGCAGGAGATGAGGTTAAAGAGGTAGGATGGGGGGGAGAGCCAAGATGGTAGAGTAAAAACAGTAACTTGCTTGTGCTCTCCCCCTCAAACCCCTCCAAATATCTGTTAAAAAATGACTCTAAACAAATTCTAGAGCAGTAAAACCCAAAAAATTTCCAGCCCAAGACAACCTGGATGATTGATGAGAAAGGTCTATTGTGCCAGGCTGGGAGAGAAACACAGTTTAGTGTGGGCACACAGGCAAAGACCAGGCGCCTCAGCAAACCTGGAGCAGGCCTTAGGGGACAGAATCACGGGCAGCTGTGGTGGTTTCCACACTTCCCAAACCATAAACGCCAAACACAACTTAGAAGGTCAGTAGGAAAAGTCTATGACCATGGTGAGAGAAAAGCTAGGCCCCAGCCCCAGTCCCTGAGCTGCCCTGGAGTGGCGGCTGCTTCCAGAGCTTCTGGCCCACAGACTGAGAGGGAATCCAATGGCTGATCAGAGGGGGACTGCAGGGATCTCTTTGCTGGTACTGAGGCAGGATTCTCTTGCTTGGATCTGGGTCACAGTTCTGGGTGGTGATCCTGGGGCAAGGAGGAGCACTGGTGTGGTGGGGCTTGTGGTGGCGGTGCAGAGAGAATTCTCCTCACAATTCCAAGGCAGAAAAGAGTGCTCGTGGTCACTTGTAGACCAGAGCACAGGCCTTGATCATACCACCTTGGAAGAACTGAAAATTTACAGGTCCCTAGAAGTATGTCTGAAAATGGCTACATAAAATCCCCAAAGTTTGGGACAGTACATTCTCCACATTGGAAGCAGACCCCTGCTTTAACAAAGAGTTTAAAACTCAAGTAATGGGCTGGGATCATGAGTAAACCTCACAAAAAAAATCAGACCATAGAATCTTTCTTTGGTGACAAAGAAGATCAAAACATATAACCAGAAGAAGACAACAAAGTCAAAGCTCCTACATCCAAAGCCTCTAAGAAAAATATGAATTGGTCCCAGGCCAGGGAAGAGCTCAAAAAGGATCTTGAGAAGCAAGTAAAAGAAGTAGAGGAAAAATTGGGAAGAGAAATGGGAGTGATACAAGAAAATCATGAAAAACTGGTCAATGGCTTGCTAAAGGAGACCCAAAAAAATACTGAAGAAAATAACACCTTAAAAAATAGCCTAACCCAAATGGCAAAAGAGGTCCAAAAAGCCAATGAGGAGAAGAATGCCCTAAAAAGCAAAATTGGCCAAATGGAAAAGGAAGTCCAAAAGCTTACTGAAGGAAAAACTTTCTTAAAAATTAGAATAGAGCACTTGGAAGCTAGTGACTTTATGAAAAATCAAGACGCTGTAAAACAAATCCAAAAGAATGAAAAAATAATAGAAGAGAATGTGAAATATCTCATTGGAAAAACAACTGACCTGGAAATAGATCCAGGAGAGAGAATTTAAAAATTATTGGACTATCTGAAAGCCATGGTCAAAAAAAGAGCCTAGACATCATCTTTCAAGAAATTATCAAGGAAAACTGCAGAGGGCAAAATAGAAATGGAAAGAATCCACTGATCACCTCCTGAAAGAGATCCCCAAAGGAAAACTCTTAGGAACATTGTAGCCAAATTCCAGAGTTCCCAGGTCAAGGAGAAAATACTGCAAGTAGCCAGAAAAACACAATTCAAATATTGTGGAAATACAATTGGGATAACACAGGATTTAGCAGCTTTTACATTGAGGGACCAAAGGGCTTGGAATATGATATTGCAGAGGGCAAAGGAGAAAGGATTACAGCCAAAAATCACCTATCCAGCAAAACTGAGTATAATCCTTCAGGGGGAAAAATGGACATTCAGTGAAATAGAGGACTTTCAAGCATTCTTGATGAAAAGACCAGAGCTGAATAGAAAATTTGACTTTCAAATACAAGACTCAAGAGAAGCAAGAAAAGGTAAATAGGAAAGAGAAATGATAAGGGACTTATTAAGGTTGAACTGCTCATGTTCTTACATGGAAAGATGATATTTATAACTCATGAGACCTTTGTCAGTATTTTGGTAGTTGGAGGGGGAAAAAAATTGTATGTATAGATAGATTGATAGAGGACACAGGGTGAGTTGAAGATGAAGGGGTGATATCTGGAGAATAAAATTAAGGGGTGAGAGAGGATTATACTGGGAGAAGGAGAAAGGGAGAGGTAGAATGGGGTAAATTATCTCACATAAAACAGGCAAGACAAGGCTTTTACAATGGAGGGGAAGTGAGGAAAGGTGAGAGAGGAGTGAATCTTATTCTCATAGGATTTGGCTTAAGGAGGGAACAGCATACACACTCAATTGGGTATGGAAATCTATCTTACTGTACAGGAAAATAGGGCGGAAGGGTATAAGAGAGCAAGGGGATGATAGAGGGGAGGGCAGATGGGGGGAGGAGGTAATCAGAAGCAAATACTTCTGAGGAGGGACAGGGTCAAAAGAGAGAATAGAATAAATGAAGGGTGGGATAGGATGAAGGAAAATATAGTTAGTTTTCCATAGCAGAAAAAGAAAAAAGAAAACTGAGTCTATCATCTAATGCATTAGGTATTTATTTTATTTTTCATGCTTCTCATATCATCATACAGGATATTGATAAAAATATCAAACAGGACATATTCACCTAAGAACAAAGACAAATAGTTTAACATTGTTCTAATAATACTTAATAATAATAGCAATATTTATATAGTGCTTTAAGATTTACAAAATACTTTCCACATATTAGATCATTTGATATTCACAACAATGCTGTGAGGTGGGTGCTATTATTATCCTTATTTGATAGATGAGGAAATAGAGGCTGAAGGAGAGTAAGTGATTTTACCCAAAGTTATGCAACTAATTAGGAGTGGCAGTATTCAAACTGAAGTTTTCCTGACTCCAAGTTTAACATTCTATCCATTATATCACCCAATGCCTTTCTTTAGGGATAGTTTTCTAATCTTATTTTTGAGCACAGCGCCTAATGCTCCTAATTGTAGTATCATCTAGCCAAAACTGGTCCATCTGGTTTCTAAGAATATTGTGGGAAAACTTGATCAAATGCTTTACTAAAATTCAGAAACACCACCTCCCTCTCCAAAAAGAGATGAGATTAATTGAATATGACTAGTTTTTAGAGAACCCAAGCTGATGCCAAATGTTCTCAACTTTCCTTTCTATGTGGGAATAAAATTTTATGTGTGTGTGTGTATACATACATACATACAGACACACACACATACATATATACACATATACACATATATACATATATAGTATGTGTGTGCATGTATACACATATATGCATATATGTGTGTTGATATGTATATACATATATGTGTGTTTATATGTATACATGTATGTATACACACACACACATATATATTCATATATATATATATATATATGAATAAATGCAGAGTGGTATAAAAAAATAAAGAGGTAGGATGGTGCATACCCCATCCCTACCCCGCGTAATAACTATCCTTTATGGGTTGTCTTTTCCCAATTAGAATATAAGCTCTTTGAGGGCAGGGACTATCTAACTTGCTTATATCTATATCCTCATTGCTTAGTACAGTTCCTGACACATAGTAAATACTTAATAAATATCTTTTTCATTCATCCATCAATAACTGTAGAAGTTCTTCTAAATAAGTAGTTCTTAATCCAACTCCATGGATACCCAAGGGTTAGATGTACAGACTTTGGGAAGTTCATGATGGCTGATGGGGAAAAAATAAAATTTTATTTTCACTAATCTCTAACCAATATTTAATATCTCCTTCAATTATGATTTTTTTTCTTTAAAGGCATTATTCTAAGAAGTAATAGTCCACTAGCTTCATCAGACTGAAAAAAAGCAGCCAACGACATAAACAAGATGAAGACCACACGTTCTAAATCCAACGTATATGGCTTGGAGAAAGTCACTTGACAACCCTGGGCCTCGGTCTTTATGAAGAGTGGGCCCAGATGGCCCTTGACATTGTCTCTAGTTCTGGTCTTCCAGGAGTCTATCGACTCGTAGAGTTGTGAAAGACCAAGATTCGTGCTGGGTGGTTTTTCTTCATTGTGCACTAAAGATCATAAAGTCATACATCTAAGAGCTGGAAAGAGCCACTCACAGGTCACTTAGTCCAACTCCTTCATTTGAGAGATAAGGAAATGAAGTCCAGGGTGCTTAAAGGACATGCCCAAGGTTACACAAGTAGTAAGCACCAAAGGTAGGAATTGAACCCAGGTCTTCTGACTCCAAGGCTAGTGCTCTTTTCACATTGTGAGTCATAATGACATAGCTAGAAAGATCCCTAGAGATCATTCCATTCATCTCTTTATTTTACAGATGAGGAAACTGAGGCTTGGAAAAGGGAAGCAACTTGCCCAAGGTCACTCAGATACTAACAAATACCATGGCTGGGATTCAAAACATGGTGTTCTTAATCCAAGGTTAATGTTTTTTTTTTCTCCACTATAGCATATAGCCCACTGCCTTCCAGTCAAATAAAGCTTGCATTTCATTTGAAGGCTACCCCTACTCGACATCATCTTCCTGTATAATCAAATGACAAGACCCTTGCAAAATGCAGTGGAGACAGTTTATCTTTCAGAAAGGCATTGGGCAGGTCAGGTATTAAGAACTGGATTTTATGGAACCAAAAGCAACTGACGTGAAAACTGAGCAGTAAAAGCTTATAGTCCAGCTTTTTAGACAGAGATGGGCACAGCGAACACAAAATGAGCAATTCTATTTTTCAGCAAAGCTACGATTTCATCGCAACAAATAATGATGAAGGCCTGATACACAGCATTTGATATAGCTTCCAAAACTTCTAGTTTTAAAATGCTAAGAACACTCAGACGTAAAATCAAAGGACACCTGTTACTGTCTGTAGGAACACACAACAGAAATAATAAATTCTGGCAACAATCCTCTTAACACCCAAAACTCTGTTGTCGACTATGAGATAATAGGCAAAGTGTTTGCAAACACACATTACATGGTCTGTTTTCCCTAAAATACACTTCATTTTCATGTTCTTTCTTCCTAAATCTTGAATCCTTCCCTTAAGTAAAATCCAGCAAAATTCTACTTTTGAAGAATTTAAACTAGAAGGCCTAAATGTTTAATTTATTTTCCATTTTACAAATTAAAAATAAATACATGTAAATTAGGTCAGTATGGCATGACTTATGAGTAGTTGGTGCTAGTTGCCCAGAGGTAGTTAGCGCTAGCTGCTTTTAGGTCACTAGGTGGCATAGTGGGGAGTACAGGACTTAGAATCAAGAAGACCTGAGCTCAGATATTGCGTCAGACTCTTTCTAGCTTTCGTGATCCTGGGGAAGTCATTTAACCTCTGTCTGGA
Source organism: Phascolarctos cinereus (assembly GCF_003287225.1). Classification (NCBI taxonomy): domain Eukaryota; kingdom Metazoa; phylum Chordata; class Mammalia; order Diprotodontia; family Phascolarctidae; genus Phascolarctos; species Phascolarctos cinereus. Next base: position 270,091,581 of record NW_027555514.1, on the reverse strand, counting down.
AAAAGGTCATGAAAAAAGCACCAGCTTCACAGGGTTGCTGTGAGGATAAAATGAGATAATATTTGTAAAGCCCTTTCCAAACCTTAAAGCTCTATATATTCATCACATATTATATTAAATTATAATATTCATTATTGTATTTTTTGCATATGCTTTTTTGAATATAGTATATTTGCATAATATAGTATATTTGTGTGTACTATTTATTCTAATATATTAATATATTATATACATTATATTCTTACTATTAGTGAACTTTGGATGAATCCTGATGCTCACTGCCTTCCTAAGTGTTCATAAACCATGCACTATTAGTAATCCGTTCTAGTATTCCTCCAGACACATTCTTTCAAAGTCTATGGTAACCCATTCTTTGTTCATTTTCCAACATTGGGACATGTCTGTTTCTTATCTTCTAACACATCTTGTTCTCTGTGATTTCTTGGAGATTACCATTAGGAGTTCAGTGAATCATGAATAAATTCTTTTTGGACCCTGCAGTGTCCAGACCAGTATCTAGATCTAGATGTGCAAATCTATCTAGGGCCACCAGTGATCTGCCAACTAGTTCCTTGCCCTTCACAAGCTATAGTTTTCTCTTAATCAATTACAGTGCACCTTGCTCCTACTCAAATTTGTGATATGTATCAAGGAAGTATTATCCATACTCTCCATCTGATTACGAGGTTTCCACAATCTGACAGCATCTTCTTTCTAGCCTAACATCAGCCAATAAACATTTATTAAGTGCTTACTATGTGCCAAGCACTATGGTAACAACTGGAGATAAAAAGATGGAAGAGAGAGTCCCTGTCCTCAAAGAGATTACAATCTAATACAGGAGATAATAAATATATACAAAGCAGGCTCTATGCAAGATAAATAAGAAATAATAGATGGAAAGTACTGGGATTAAAAAGGGTTGGGAAAGACTTCCTGTGGGAGGTGGGATTTTAGTTGGGACTTAACAGAAGCCATGGAGGTCATATTAGTCAGAGGAGAAGGGTGAGAGCATTCCAGGTATGGAGGACGGCCAGCAAGAATGCCCTGAGCTGAGAAATGGAGTGTTTTGTTTGTGAAATGGCCAAGAGGCCAGTATCACTGGATTTAAGATTACTTGTCAGAGAATAAGGTATAAGAAGACTGGAAAGGTAGGAAAAGGCTAGATTATGAAGGGCTTTGAATGCCAAATAGAGCATTTTGTATTTAATGCTGAAAGCAATAGGGAATCAATGGAGCTCATTGAGTAGGAGGGTGACATGATCAGACTTGAACCTTAGGAAAGTCACTTTAGTGGCTGAATGGAGGATGGATTGGAATGGGGAGAGACTTGAGGAAGGCAGACCCATCAGCTGGCTATTTCAGTAGTCCAGGTGAGAGGTGATGGGAGCCTGCCCCAGAGTGGTGGCAGTGTCAAAGGAGATATGAAGGAGAGATTACGAAGGTGAAATTGATAGGCTTACATGGGGAGTGAGAGATGTAAGGAGTCAAAGATGACCTCTATTGTTAGCCTGAGGGACTGGAACATAGGTATCCAAAGTGGGCTATATTGCCCCTGGGAGGTGTTGGAACCATCCAGGGGGGAGATAGTAGCCTCAGGGGTTATTGTGGGGTGTTGAATAAAAATAAAGGGCAGTAGAAGCATAACAGAAGAGAAGAAAATGTTGAAAAAACATTTGTACATGTTTCAGCTATTGCATAACAGAGTTAAAGTTGTAGTGATTACATTATTTTCCAAATAAACACACAAAATACAAGTTATAACTGATTAGTGGACAAGTCTGCCGATAGGTCTGAACAAGCAAGTGTTGACAAATGAGCATGTCACGCATTGTTGGGAAGTCCAGCATGAATCAGCAGGAAGACGTGCATGTAATAACTTGTTTACAATGTGATACTGTATGCTTACATGACACAATATTGTGTCATCAAAATTTCAGTGCAGGAAAAATCTTCACAAATTTACGATAAAGCATTAAATTTAAGATGCATCATTTCATAAAAAAATTTATATTTTTGAAATGACACAAATTTCAATAAAACTGTTAAAGGATTAAACAAAGTAGATTTTCAGGGGGCGCTAAGTAATTTTTTAACAGGGGGCAGTAGGCCAGATAAGTTTGGGAATCTCTGGACTGGGGGGATGGTGTTGCCATTTACAGTAATATAAAGGGTAGAAAGGGAGAGAAGGTTTAGGGGAGGGATAATGAGTCACATTTCAGACATACTAAGTTTAAGATGTCTACTGGATATCCAGTCCCAGATAACTGAAAAGCAGTTGGAGATGCAAGACTGAAAGTCAGCAGACTGTAGAGCAGGATAGATCTGAGAATCATCAGCAAAGAGATAGTCATTACATCCACAGGAGCTGATGAGATCCCAAGTGAAGTGGTATAAAGGGAAAAGAGAAGAGTATCCAGGACAGAATCCTGAGAGACATCTATCGTTACAGGGCATGATCTGGAGGAGGATCTAGCAAAGGAGACAGAGAAGGAGCAGTCACATAGGTAGGAGGAGAAGCAAGAGAGACTGACATCTTGAAAACTTAGAAGAGAGCATCCAGGATTAAAAAGCAATCAACAGTGTCAGAGGCTGCAGAGAGGTCAAAGAAAACGACGACTGAGAGAGTCATTGGATTTCGCAAGTAAGAAATCATTAGTAACTATGGAGAGAGCAGTTTCAGTGGAATGAGAAGGTCAGAAGCTGGATAATAGAAGGTGAATGAGAGGAGAAAAAGTAGAGGCACCTATTGTATAGGGCCTTTTCAAGGAGTTTAGCTACAAAGGACAGAAGACACAAAGGGTGATAGCAGGAATGAAAGGATCAAGCGAATGGTTTTTTTTTTCATAATGGGGGAGACATAGGCATGTTTGTCACAGTAGAAAATGAGTCAATAGACAGTGAGAGATTAAAAATAATTGAAAGAAAGGGAATGCCAGGAGGGATAATCTGTTGGAGGAGGTAGAAAGGAGTGAGATCCCTTGAACAAGTAGAGAGGTTAGCTTTGATAAAGAGTAAGGCCTCTTCATCATGAGTTCATAGTGAATGGCTTTAATTTTTCTGCAAAATATGAGTCAGGATTTTCAGCTGAGAGAGTGGGGGAGGGAGAGCCACGGAAGGTTTGAGGAGGGATGAAAAGGTTTGGAAGAGTCACTGTGGCCTGTGGGATAGTAAGGTGATAAAGGACGTATAGTAGGATTGCTGAGCAGCAGTGAGGGCTCAGTAGAGGTTGTGTAACATAAATTTGTAGTGGACTCACTCAGGATGAATACATGATTTTCTCCACTTTCCTTCAGCAGTATGTATGTAGGAGAGAAGGTGACAAATGGTGGGAGTGATCCAAGGAAGTAACTTGGCTGGTTGTAATCAGCAATATGATAACGGGATTAGGGATTCAAGAAATGAGGAAAGTGGAGAGTTGAACTGATTTACCAAGGGGTCAAGATGGGAGAAGAGAAAAAAGTGACTACTGCAGGGGAGATGGCATGGGAGAGAATTGAGGGGTCTAGGGATCAGAAGTCAAGGTACAGATGAAGAGTAAGGCTTTGAAGGGAAAAGCAGAAAGAGAAGTGAAAAGCCAAAAGACAAGGGGATTTCAGAACTACTGAACATAGAGGTGGCACATTTGAGGGTGATGGCAAGAGCAAGGGTACAACCATCTTTGTATGTGGCTAATGGAGTGAAAGAGCAGCTCATCGGAGGTGAATAGGTTGAGCAACTGAGAGGTTACAGTATTTGAGGAAGAATCAATGTGTATTTCCATTTTCACTTTATTTTTGTAGAACGTTTTTGCAAACTGTAATTTTTTGCAAACCGTTTCTTCTTTCACGTGACTAATACGGAAATAGGTTTTATATGTTTAAACACATATAACTTATATCAAATGCTTACTGTCTTGGGAGGGGCAGGGGAAGGAAGGAGGGGGAAATTGGAACTCAATTTTATTTCAAAGAAGAATGTTAAAAATTGTCTTTACATGTAATTGGAAAAAATAAAATACTCTTAAAAATCTATCTATATGTTGAAGTCCCCTAGTTTGAAGGCAGGAGGTGGGGAGAAGAGAAAAATTGTTAGCTGATGTCAGTCAACGAACAAGGGTTTACTGGAGATACTTAGGCTGAGTCTTGAAGTAAATCAGGGATACCAAGATGTGAAATTGGGGAAGAAGTGCATTTTAGGCATGGGATATAGGCAGAGGAAAGGTACTGGGAGAGGAGATAGAATGGGACACGTGAGAGACAGCAAGCAGATCAATATGGCACATCCTAGAGTTTGTTGAGACTGTACGAGTAGGATGCCCTCAGGTTATAAAAAGCTTCAAGTGACGCTATACCTTTTAAGCTGTAGATGAACAGAACAACTCTCTTCTTCTCCGATATATCACTCTACTCTCCCACGTCTATGCCCTTGCCCAAGCTGCTTCTACTGCCTAGAACACCTTCTCACTCCCAGTCTTTCCCTGTGGAATGCCTTCAGATCTTTTAAAGACCAATTCAAATTCAGTCCCTACCATGGAGTCTTCTGTGAACTCCCCAGGGTGGTAACAATTATTCTTGGTGGATCTCAAATAGATATTTGTTTTTGTTTTGTTTTTGTTTTTTTAGTCAATTAGGGTTAAGTGACTTGCCCAGGGTCACACAGCTAGCAAGTATCAAGTGTTTGGTCTGAGGCCAGATTTGAACTCAGGTCCTCCTGACTTCAGGGCCAGTGCTCTATCCACTGCTCCACCTAGCTGCCCCTAGATATTTGTTTTTCAGTGCTGAGCAAGTAGCTGATCATGACATATTATATATAATAGTGGTCTCTATTGACCTTTTATCCCCTACTAAGCAATAAGCACTCTAAGGACAAGATGGAGTCTTACCCAAACTTTTTATCTCCCTCAGTGCTTAACATCATGCTCTGCATATATTTGGCACTTAATAAATGTCTGTGGCTTCATTTGGGGGTTATCCCAATAGTCATACGGAGCAGCTGTTTCTTTTGCATGGAGATATAAATGTCAATGATGGTAAATTGGTCATTCAACCAAGCATGCCCTATGAGGTTATATCTACACCCTTGTGTTAAGATCCCAAGATTACTTTTTAATCTGGACTCCAGATGTGACATCTTTTCCAAAGCACAGATATGATCACAACAACTCCAATGAGTCCTTGTTACCTCTAGGATCAAACACAAACCACTCTGGTTAGCATTTAACAACTTTCAAATAGACATATGTTATTACCAATGATCACAATCTATGGTGCAGATGTATTGACCCATTGGCTGTTCTTCATAGGGCATGCTGTCATCCATTTCCATGCCTTTACGCTGATTATCCCCAATCTCCTTATCTCAGAATCTTCAGCAAGTCTCTCCCCTTAGTTGCTAGTGCCTCTCCTCAAAGCCATCTTGTATTTATTTGTATCTACTTTGCATATATTTTGTAGTCCCTTGTTTTTGTACATATTACCTCCCAATATAGACTATAAGCTCTTTGGTGGCAGGGAGTCTCTGTATCTGGAATACTTCAGTGTTATAAATCAAGTCCTAATTTGTATCATTTGCTGATCTCCATGCTGACAATGCTCACACCAAAAATTTAACAAGCAGATCTTGACTGGAGCTGGCTCCAGCATATGGCTGGAGCAAAGTCAAAGAAAAGCATCATAGGAGGCACTTTGGTATCATGACTAGAGAGGAGAAAGGCCTTTTTATTTAAAAAAAAAAAGGGCAGGGAGCAAGATTTAACCAATCCTTACTGATCTATCCTGGACAAAGATAATTCAGAGTCTACCTCCTACAGCCCAAAGTCCCTCTTGATGATAGTTCCAGCTGAAAGGAGAATAAAATGTATGGGAAAGTGCAAGCTTGCACCCTACCTCAAGGAGGAGATAAGGAACAACAAATAAGACAAGATGAAGGCCAGTACCAAAAAGTGCCATCAGGAATGGGTAGAGAGAAGAACTGGAGGCAAAAGAGGGAAATAAATTCCATTTCTTATCTTTCACTTTTATCATCCGGCCCCACCAGTACCCCTAACCTCACCTCCTTAGAGACATGATCTGGAGGACCTATCATTGGAAGCCAGGGGCTACAGGAGCTAAGCAGCTGTTGCCTGTTCTCCTATTTCAGAGCATCAAAAGAGCTTCTCAGCTGGGTTTCTCATAGAATGGTTAGAGATGGATTTGCGTCTGAAGGAAGAATCACTGACGGGAAGCTCATATTTGGAGTAGGAAAAGCTTGAGGAGTTCAGGAAGGAAATGAGGTCAATGGGATAAGATTTAGAAAAAATAAATTAAAGCCAGTCATGGTTCCTGTTGTCTGGTACTGGGGAGGCTGAAGCTGCTGGATTACTTCCACTGAGGAGTTCTAAACTTTGGTTGGGCTGAGGCCCACCCATTGTTCACACTAAGTCTGGTGCCCCTCCTCTTGCTGCCACCCCGCCAGCGGACAGTGCCAACAGGCTTCCTAAGGAGAAGTGAACCACCCCACAGCAGGTCAAAGCTCTTCGGCTAAGAAGCAGTGGGACTCAGTCCTCGATGATTGCTATATTTCCTGCCTAGGCCAGGGAGGACAATGTCTCAACAAATAAACACAACCAAAAAAATTCAGTGAAGCTACTGGAGAGATCACTTTAGCAAATGAGAGAACAAAGGAAAGCACACCAACACACATGAAGTTTCTCAGGAGCGTGGCCTGAGAATGCTTCAGCAAGTACCAAGCTGGCAAACTGGCTACACTTTCAGCCTTGACCCAAGAAAGACTGAGAACATGGTGGTCTGACCTGAATTCTAGTGACTGCCTAAACACAACATGCACCAGGACTGCGAAAGCCATGGTAAAAGACTGTCAAACCAGATTGGCCATCAAGAGTTCCAATCCCAGCTTTGCCACTTAGCACCTGTATAAACTTGGACAAATCACTTTCTCTGTACCTCAGTTTCCTCACCTGTAAAATGAAGAAGTCAGACTAGATGACTTCTGAGGACCCTTAAAACTCTAAATCTATATATAGTTCTAAGACCTTACAATATACTACCATACTGTAAGGCACCCTTAATCCCACAGATTACCTAAACACCTGGGTCTCTCTTTCCTCATCTATAAAATGGCAGAGTTGGGCCAGAGGGCATAAAAGTTCCCTTCCAGCTCTAGTTTTTTGATGCTAAGACTTTATGACACAATAATCATTTGCAATGTTGCATATTTATCAAATCACCAGAAGCAAAAACAAATAAGCAAAACTCATAAGAGAACATGGTCTTATACTAGAAAACAACTCTATAACCTATGGCATTTAATTATGTCCCCAGATGTGGACAGAAGGAGTCACCAAGCATAATCAGCAATTTGATTAATTCACCCATAGATAACTGTGTTGACCACACTTTGAAGTTTGCTCTGTTAGCTCATAAAAGCCAACTCTGAGTTCTATTAAGTTTTTATTATCTTACTGAATATCTAAGCAGTCTTTCTGCATTATTTATTAAGAGGTCAGATCAATTTCAGTAGCAAGAGCCCAAGCATCTTCCCTTTCCTATTAAAACCACAAATGCACAGCTTTTCTCTTATCCTGATATCTTTGTTAAGCAAAGCATTTTGAGACGAGCAGACAAGGAGATACAATTTGGTGGATCAAAAGGTTGAAACCCAATCAAAATCAACTTTGAAGCCTTCCTTTTGCAAAGCACAGATAGGTTGAAGTTTAAAACAATAGCATTCGTGGTTTGTTTTGTTTTCCCCAGTTGACATAGGAACAGTAATCACTGAAATAGGCATCTAAATAGAGGCTTGCTCATACCCGAGACCTGATCATGGTAGGAGTAAATAATTCAGAGAATTACTCTTTTGAACAACTTTTGAATGTTTAGATTTACATAAGTTTATATATTTTTCAACTTTTAAAAAAAGCTGATGCGTGCTAGCAAAGGAAAAACTATTTAAGGAATTTGGTCATACACATGCTTCCATGAGATAGTTAATTGTGAAGGGAGGCAGGGAGAACGGACGCCATCACAGACTCACTCAAGACAATGAGTCCCAAAGAAGTTATGTCTTGTTTGTGGTGCCATTAGCAAGCAGCAAAGTAGAGACTAGAATAATGGAATTCAGATCTGGAGAAAAATCAATTCACGTATAACCCATGGCCCAGCACCCCAAATCCCAGGGGTAATCCAACCAGGCCCAAACTTCGGGTACGTTACAGAGAATCACAACTCTTTGGCTCATGTTGTTTCCACTTGTTTCTCTTACAGGCAGTGAATGTACAGTTAATATGTGCTCCATTCTTGTAGTTTGGCTTTTTTTATTTTTATTATTTCCTATAGACTTCTCTCAGTTTCTTTGTAAACCTAATATTTGTCTGTCTTAGTTGCACTGTAGTATTCCATTACATTAATATATTATAACTGATTCAACCATCTGCAATTGTTGGACATCAAAGTTGTAAGGTGATGATGTTTTGTTTTGGTTCTTTTTTTTGGCGATGACTTATGATACTGTTATGCTGTGGTAGTTTGGGTTTTTTTACCCTTTTGAGATGTATTAGGACATATTGATACAATGTTATTTTTACAACACTACCAATCAATAAACATTGGTTGAATATTACAAAATAGAAGATGGAATATTATTATCTTCATAATTAACTAATAACATAATTAACTAAAATGTCCATGTCCTTAGGCACATGCCCCATAGGCACTGGTAAAAACAAATAGCTCTGCAGACACCAAAATATTTACAACAGCACCTTCAGTGGTAGCAAAGAACTGCAAACAATGCACATTCTGTTCAACTAGGGAAATAACTAAAAAAAAAAAGTAGTGACATATGACAGTAAACGAACATTACTGTCCTCTAAGATATGATGATTATAGAGAAGAGAATCACTGGAAGACTTATATGAACTGATTCAAAGCAAGGTAAGCTGAAAAATATACACACAAATATACACATAATAAACACATTTATATCACATATAGAGTGATGTAAATTTAAACAACAAAAGAATCAAAACTGAATGTTGCAAAATTTTTTTAAAATGGCCCTGAAGAAGAAATACGAGAAGATACCTCTCCCCATTTTTTTCAGAAGTGAGGGGGCTTGGGGAGAGGATACAGTATATAACACCAGATTTTAGTGATATGACCTTTAGTTTTGCAGAGCTCTCCTTCCTTCCCTCCTTCTTTCCTTTCTTTCTCTCTCTTTCATTTATTCTTTCTTTCTCCACACATTACTGTAAGGGACGGTTCTCTAGGAAGAGGTGAGGATTGCAAAAATACAATGGGAAATACAGGTAAGGAAGAAACAAATATTATTAACAAAAATTTGATTAAAGAATGTCTTTTGCTGTGTGACCCTAGGCAAGTCACTTAACCCCAACTGCCTAAAAAAAAAAAGAAGAATATCTTTTATTGGATAGGCACTGGGCTAGGTGCTGCCTATACAAAGACAGAAATAAAACAATTCCTGCCCTCAAGGAACTTACATTGGAAACTTTGGAGAATGGTCATGGGAATGAGAATTTTTTTTAAACCTAATGAAAATGGCTTTTTAAAAAGTTATGAGCAGAAACACACCTCTAATGATTCACATATACTAAGTGATATTACTCATAAAAAAGTGTATCATTTTCATTTCAAATGTGAAATAAAAGTCAACTGTCATTTCCCTATTCTGATCTTTTCCTGTGAATGTGAAAAAAAGAATGTTTTAAATGAGTCTTACAGTGACTTCATTACCCTATCAACACCAGAGCAATTAACATACACACACACACACACACACACACACACACACACACACACACACACTTCATAACTGTTACTGAAAGAATATTCATTTTATGCCTCAACTCCACAAAGAGAGCATTGCTTCAGAGCAGAAGGGATTATTTGCGATCATGTGGGGTCATGGACCCTTTGCAAGTTTGATGAAGGCTGTGGTCCTTCTTTTCAGAACGTTTTTAAATGCATAAAATGAAATATATAGGATTACAAGAGAAGCCATTTACACTGAAATAGGGCTATCAAAAAAAAAAACAACAAACAGGATCACAGACCCCAGATTAAGAACCCCATGATCCAAGTCCAATCCTCTCATTTTACAGAGAATGAAACTGAGACAAACAACAAGAAAGTGACTTGCCCAAGGTCTCACAGATAGCTCACAAAATATAAAGAAAGCCAAAGCTGGCCTTGGAGTAAAGGCAGTGAAAGAGACAATCGCCATGACCTCACCTGCTCTGGTTACACACAACTGTTAGGTAGGAAGGGGAGAGGAACTGGAGCTATGAAAGGCTTAAGGCCTCCCTCCACCCCTCCCCTTCCCATTCCCCCTTCCCTGCCTCCCCACCCCCCAGGGTCGTATTCAACCCTTTAAGGAATAGGGAGCATTCTGGGCTTAACAGGATAGCAATGAGGTTCTACAGGGGCCACCAGCAGAAACGTCAATCACCACTGGTCACAGAACGGAGACAACATTCTGAGGACAGAAATGAATTGAAATCAAGCTATCATAAACTCTCCGGAGGCCTGCCTGCTGCTTCTCTAGGTTGTGAAATGGGGACGTGAGCTGAGGGTATCCTGAAACTCTTCCAATCTGACAACTGTTGCCGGCTTGTGATCACTCCTGCAGGGGCAATGGCAGGACAAATGAGCAGCCTATCTGAATATCATGCAGTCCTTGACCAGAGAGAAATGAAAGGTCTTGGGAATGTGGGATTGTTTTGATCACTGCCTCTACTGGAAGGAAGAAACTTCAGAAAAGAAAGAGAGAAACAAGGAAGGGAACAGGGTCATAGATGGGGGGTTTCTGGAACAGGCCTTAAAATCATCACCATAACAATAACAAAATAATAACAGTATTTACAGCATACTTTAAGTTTATAAAGCACTTTAGGTAAGTTATCCCAACTGATCCTTATAACATCCCTGGGTCGGGGGGGGGGAGAGAAAGGTGGGAGAGGCACTTTTATTATCCCCATTTGACAAATAAGGAAACTGAGGAAGAGGTTACGTGACTTGCCCAGGGTCACACAGTTAGTAACTCAGTTCTTCCTGATTCCAAGTTGAGTGCTCTACACCACACTTCCAGGCGGGGTGGCACAAGTGTAGGAGGCCAAGCATTACATTTGGACCTGGGTTTGAATGCCAACTCTGCTATCTGTTTCTTGTCAAGTCATTTCATCTCTCTGGGCCTCAGTTTCCTTATCTGTAAAATAAGGGGGTTTAACTAGATTACATCTGTGGTCCTTTCTAGCACTCATATTCTATGATCCTAGAGTATTTTGACCACATAATGGAGAGCCTTGAAAGCCAAGCTCATTTCATTGGAAAAGAGCCACTGAAAGGTTTTGGAAAAGAGCAGACCCATGGTTCCAATGAAATTAAATAATTGTTTATTATGTACTTGTATACAAAAAATTAGTAACTGGCTTCAAGAATCTTACATTCTACTGGGGGATTCACCATAGAGGAGAAAGCACGGACCCTGGATTCAGAGGTCCTGGGTTCCAATCCTGCCTCTAATACTTACAAGTCAATGTCATTTCTCTAACCCTTAGTTCCGTCTTTCCCAAAATGAGGGGTTCATATTAGATGGCCTCCGGCTCCAGATCTATAATCCTATATAAAGAAATAAGTCCAAACAAATTTTTTTTAGGCAATTGGGGTTAAGTGACTTGCCCAGGGTCACACAGCTAGTAAGTGTCAAGTGTTTGGTCTGAGGTCGGATCTGAACTCAGGTCCTCCTGACTTCAGGGCTGGTGATCTATCCACCACACCACCTAGCTGCCCCCTGGTCCAAACAATTTACCTGGCTGAGGGAGAGCACACCAAACCATCCATGATCAGTGCTACAGCAGAGGAGGAGGCTAGCTTGGCAGCAGGAAGACCCAAGTTCAAATCTAGCCTCAGATACTTGGATGCAGTTTGTTCCTGGGCAAGTCACCAATCCTGTCCGAGACTCACTCTGTTCTTGTGTAAAATGGGGGGATTATTAGTGCCCCCCCATAGCTGTTTTGTGGATTATATATGACAACATACCTACACAAAGCCCTTTGCAAACCTTACAGCTGACTGTAAATGGGAGCTAGGTCTGCTGCAGTCCACAGCCTCCTCCAATAGGAATGGGACCAGCAGGGAGGGCACTCCCTTTAGAAAATGAAAGGTTTTCATTTTCTATATAATCACTGTCATTTTCCCCCTAACACCTGGCTGAGAAGCCCTAGCCTCTGGGAAAGAGCCCCAGTAAAAGGGCCATTTGCTAATGAATCTGGCCATTTGCGAGGATGATGGCATTTTCCATGGCAGGAATGATGTTCTGCACCTAATCACACATATTTATGCACTGCCATGGTGGACTCTTAATTAGCTGCAGAGCAACTCTTAGTACTTTGGATCTAATTTTAGAATATGCTGCAAACAGATTTCAGATAAGGGATGAGATGGGCTGCAAAAGTTTGCTTGGAAAGAAGTTGTTTGAACTCAAGAATATTTTTTTTTCACCTTTTAGGGACAATGGGATAAATGGGATGAAGGGTAGTTAGGTTACCGGGCTAGCCCAGCAAAGAACTATAACGGACATGGCAGCTCTTGTTGCGATGGCAAAGAACTGGAAATTGCAGGGCTGCCCATCAACTGGGGAATGGCTGAACACCTTGAAGTGTTTGGTGGTGATGCCATTACACTGGGCTCAACGATCTTAGAAAAACACAGAGAGACTTGAACAAAATGGTGAGCAGAACCAAGAGAACGTAGTACACAGCAACAGCAATATTGTTTCAAGAACCACTTTGAACAAATAAGTTATTTGGACTATCATAAATACTCAAACAAGCTGTGAAGCACATAGCAAGAGAGAAGCTATCTACATCCAGAGAAAGAACTGATGAAGAGATGTATACATAGAATGTTTTTACACATACACACGCAATGGGTTGCTACAAATTCTGGGGAACAGAGACCACCCACGACAGAAAGGAAAAGCCAGAGGATCATAGATTCCTAACCAGAAGGGTCCTTAGGAGTCCCCTGGGCCAATCCCTTTATTTTACAGAGGAGGAAACAGAGGCCCAGACAGGTGAAGTCTCTTGCCCAAGACCACACAGGCACTGAATGGCACAGGTAGAATTCAAACCCATGTTCTCTGGCTCCAAATCAAAGCCCCATTCTTATGCTGTAGCATAAGGCCAGGGCACCATGAACCATTTGTTTAATCTACACATGGTTTCTGAGCCTCATACTTGGAAACAGTGATGAGTTCAGCTGTAAATAAGAAAGCTGTCCCTAAATTACTTTTGCACTATGGAATCTCCTTCCTAATTACACATCATTTTCCCAAGAGAAGTGATGGAGGTCAGCCTGGGCTTTCACAGGCTGTGACAGAGCAACAAGGGCTGTAATATATCTTAGGACGATGAGGGCTTTGTATTGGGGTCCAGTGAGGATTCACTGAGAACCAGCCTAGCTAAGCTGGATGAGACTCAGAGCCAATCCATTAACAATTCTAGCGGGTTCTGCCTCCGGGAGGTCATTTACAGCTGTACCAAGCTTTTCCCCCTTTGGTCTTAGCCCTACCCTTGCTCATCCTCATCATTTCTCATCTGGATTATGTTATAGCCTCCTAACTGCCTCCCTGCCTCTGCTCGTCCCCTCTCCAAGCCATCCTTCATCCATGGCCAAAGGGGCTTGGGAATGGACACATATATGTGTGTTTGCATACACACACACACACACACACACACACACATGACGTACATAATGATTGTAATCTTAACAGCAAATAACTGAAAAAGTAATAATGCATAAAGCAAAGCAATACTATACTAATCTTTTATAAAAAATAATAATAATAGCTTACATTTATACAGCTCTCTGGAAAAGGAGATGCCAAATCACTCCAGTATCTTTGCCAAGAAAAGCCCCAAATGGAGTGACAAAGAGTCATGTATGATTGAAAAGACCAAACAACACGTAGCTCTCTAAGGTTTGCAAAACATTTCACCTATGGTCTGTTATGGGATGATCACAATAATTCCATGTGGTGTTATTATCATGCCTGTTGTATAAACAAGAAGACTAAAGCTGAAAGAAGTTAAATCATACAGCTAATAAGTGTCTGAGGCAGGATTTGAACTTGGGACTTTGTCATCTAGCTGCTTGAAGTAAAATCAATAAATTGTTTTAAAAATCAACAATGTCCATTTGGCACTGGAGCCTCCAGTCCTAGTCCCTCCTCCGTTTCTAAATGCCTTCTGCCTTTGCTTTCTTTTCTGTATGAAACTTAGGTCTTAGAGCTACCTGAGGCTCAGCAGAGGTGATTAGCTGACTCTTCCTCAGTTTGTAGGTATTGGGGCAGGATGTGAGCCTGACTTCTCATAACTTGAATCCAGCCCATCTACTAAGCTAAGCTGCCTCATCTTACAATCATAGATTTAGAGCTAGAAGGAACCTTAGTGGTCATTTAATCCAATCTATTATTTAATGCAACATCTTCACCCAGTCTCTTCAGGGGTGCAGGTTCAAATCCCATTGCTGCCAAGTTGTGATAGAGAGGCAGTTAGCTGGTACAGTGGATAAAGCACCAGGCCTGGAGTCAGGAAAACTTGAGTTCAAATTCAGCCTCAGATGCTTACTAGCTGAGTGATCCTGGGCAAGTCACTTAACCTTGTTTGCCTCAGTTTCCTCATCTGTAAAATGAACTGGAGTTCATTTCAAGAAACCCCACATAGGTCACGAAGAATTAGACACAACTGAAAACAATAACAACATCATTTTATAGACAATGAACCTGAGGCCCAGAAAAGTTAAGTGAATTTCCCAAGGTCACACAGCAAAGTAATAGAAGCAACATTTGAACCCAGGTACTCTGACTCTTATCACATACATATAATCCCTTCCAAAACCATTCTTTTTTTTTTTTTGGCGGATCCTTCTTTGTGTCATTTTCATGGAACCCTTCATGAAACCTTTTTTGTTTTTAAATACGTGTCAGTCCTTGTCCTCTGCTGGGGAAGGCAAAATGGTCATAGATAAATACAAGACAATTACGGAAGGGAAAGATAGATACTAAAGCATGGGGCGGGTCAAGAATGGCTTTCCTAGAAAAGAAAAGCTCCAAATGAACACTGCAGGCCTCAGGGAATTCTGGGGAGGAGGGCAGAGGGGTGAGGGTACTCGAGGTACAAGCATGGGATAGGGCACTCCAGGTCCAGGGCTCAGCTAGCACATCTGTTTGGGAATACAGAGCACATTAATGAGGATGGTAGGAAATTAATCGAAAATGGTTAGGTTGAACCAGGTTGTGAGGAGCTTTAAATGACAGGCTGAGGCATTCTATTTTATCCAGAGGCAGTAGGAATTCATGGACCACTTTTGAGCAGGAGAGTGCCACTGTCCAAACCGTGCTTTCAGAAGACTGTTAGCAGCTGTGTGGAGGATGGATTGGTGAGTGGCCAGCATCTTTGCACATAGTGAAACTGCTTTCTAACAAAGCTATCTTGCTAAAGCCCATATCTAAGCACTTCTCTTTCTAACTCAAAAGCTTTCAATGGCTTCCCAATCCTTGCTAAATAACATACATTGCTTTAGCTTCCCATAGCCTGGCTCTCACCCATTTTTCCTTGCCTTATTTCATGTGTCCCCCTTCATGAACTCTACATTTCAGGTAAACTGCACTACTGTGATACAGAATAAAAAACCCTGATTCTGCAGTAAGAGGCCCTGAGTCCCAATCTCTCCTCCTCTGCTAACTACCTGGATGGCCTTGAACAAGTCAGCCTTTGGGAAACTCAGTTTCCTCTGCTTTAAAAGGTAAGAGTTGGACAGGATGAACAGTAAGTTCCCTTCCAGCTTTAGCCCTGTCATCTTATGATCCCCCTTCCCTGTTCCCAATTTCATCCTGCCCTTTGCCCCAAGTCTGGAAGAAGACTTCTCTTTTCCGTCCCCCAAACCCCATGTATTCATAAACACCATTCTCTTCCCTTCAAGACCCAACGACCTTCTCCTTAAAACCTAACATCGTCACCTGAGACAGAAGTTATCCGTCCTTCCCTGTATCTCTCTGGCCACTCTGTTGGACCACGACTTCTCCTACTAGGCACTTAGCTTAACAAAGTGATCCAAATGATGGGTATATTATGGTGCAGGGTAAAAAACGTGGGACGAGAGACGGCCTGGGCTCCCCTCCCTCCTCTGGCACTCACTACCTCTGTCATCTGGCAGTTCCAGCCTGTTTTCTGCAGCTCACCCAGCCACCATCTCTTCTTGGTGCCTCTTCACCTGCCTACTGCCTGTCACATGCTCCCTCCCTAACTCTGCTAGCTGGAATCTATGGATTCCATTAAGATTCAGTTCAAAGGCCACTTTCAGTGGGAGGTGTTTCCTGTTTCCCCCACTATGAGCATCTTTCCCTTGTCTCTAGGACAGCAATTCTTAACCTGGTATCCCTAAACTTGTTTTAAAAGAAAAATCTGATAATTGTATTTTCATATAATTGGCTTCCTCTGCAATCCTATGAATTTTATTTTATCTGGTAGAACCACAATTCCAAGCAGAGGTCCACAGCTCACTAGACTGACAAGGCAGTACACAATACAAAAAAAGATTAAGAACCGTATACTAGGGTTATCTCCCATCTACACTGAAGGTAGACAGATATATAGAGACATGTACTCACGCACATACACAAACACATGCATATTCACATGCATGTGATGTGTTTGCATTTATATATATGCGCATGTGAATGTCCCATGCACATGCTATGTGTGTATATGACACATCCATCATTAAGCAGTTATAAAGCACTTCGTAAGTATTTTTAAATGCTTGTTGATAGAAGGAGTGATAGATTGACTGTCAGACAACTTTAACAGGGATGGAAGTGTTCCTACCACCCAGCTTAAGTCTGCCTCTTTGCAGCTTCGACCCATTGCTCTGAGGCTAAGGAAAGTCAGTCTGACTTCCTTTCCCCAAGATGGCCCTTCAAATACTTAAAAGTAGCTAAAAGGTCTAATCTAAATCTCTTTGGCAGAGTAATCATTGCTAGTTCAGTCAATGAGTGCTCACAGAGCAAAAACCCAATGTTCTTCACCTTCCTGGGGTCACCCTCCTCTAGACACCCTCGCTAGCTTGTGAATGTCCTTCCAAAAACGTCCCTAGAATGGTGCACACTACTCCAGAGACAATCTGGCCAGAGCAGTGCATAGTGGGATTGTCATCTCCCTAGTCCTGGACCCTAGGTCTCTCTTCATGTCTCCTATATTTTTATCAGTTTGGGGGTTTTTTTGGCTGCCATATCCCACTGTTGACTCACATTGAGCTTGTAGTCCAGGAAGACTCTCAGATCTCTATTTAGATGAATTGCTGTCCCCCTCTCCCTTCTTCTACTTGCAAAATTATTTTTAACTTGATAGTAAGAATTTACATTCTTCAATTTCATGCTATTAGTTCTGACCTAATGGTTTAGGATCTTTGGGAACTCAGACTCTGCCATTCCTCCTCAATTTGTGTTATTGCAGAAACATGTGAACTAGCTCATATTGGCTTCCAAGGGGTGATTATATCTTCAGTGTGAGCCTTTACACCTCACAAGATGTAATGCTACAAATGGAAGCTACAGATTTATTAGTTTGTTGACTGTCTAGACACTAGACTTAAGAAAGTATGAATGATGCAAATTAAACACAAAAGTATATCCCACTGTGTATATGAATGTGTGTATGTATAGATAGATAGATATAGATATTGTATGTGTGTGTGCATGTGTGTGTGTGTGTGTGTGTGTGTGTGTGTGTGTGTTGTGTGTGTGTATTTCAGAGATGTGGTTGTTAAACATTTATCAGCATACCACTGATTATCTACAAACTTGCTAAGTATGTGCCTTTATCCATGGTACTGATAAATATTCCCAAATCAAAGCCCAGATCCCTAAGCACTCCACTAGAGACTTTCCCTGCATGCTTGGATCAGACAATATTTAACAAATAAACACATTTTGGCAACAGATATTCAAATATGACATTTAAATTCAGCTAGCAATTGAGTATACCTAGCAGTATGGCAGAGTGACTAGAGGGCCTTGAAATCAGAAAAAACATGGGTTCAAGTCTGGCCCCTGACACATCCTAGCTCTGAGACTGTAGTAAATTTATTAACCTTTCAGAGTCCCAGGTAACTCTCTATAGGTATGCCGGTGATTTGTAATGATGGTAAAAGTTTCCAAGTTTCCCACACTGATATAATCACAAGTCCAGACCAGAAAATTTAAAAAACAACAACATTCAATTCTAGGGCTGAGGGAGAGAAAGGAACAAATATAACCCATCTTTTGCCATCAAGAAGATTACAATTCAATAAAAGAAATTAAGTTCACTGACAGCCTTAATACAAAGTAGAATATAATACATATGAGCTGGTTATCATGAGAGTTCAAAAGAGGACAGGCTCTCTTAAGGGAAAATGGGGATCTGTCAATAAAGAAGCTTTTAGGATTCAATGGCAAAAATGGAAATCCCTGCCTTCAATGAGCTTAAGATATTTGGAGAGCTACACAGAAGAGAAGGTGTGGAAGGGTTGGGATCTGCCCCACTGGAAGAAATGCTCACATCAGAGAGAACAGAAATCCATTGAGTTATAAGATCACCTTAGCTCCTCTTGGGGGAGACAGCACCAAAGCTTGGTCTCAAAGGAGGGATTAAACACCAACAGGCAGAGATTGGGAGCCAGAAAAGGATGCAATGGCTTGCCTGACCTCTTCATGCCCAACTGATCAGGTGGGTCAGCATGGTTAGATTCTTTACACCTGGCCCAAAGATTCTGACCCCCTTTGCAGGAGGCCTTTCAGCCTTGAACTCTCTAACTTCCCAGATCAGCTTGCTCTACTTGGCCCTTTGCCTTGGAGGAAGACTTGAGCATCAGCTCATGTACAAGGCAGTCAGTGCCCATCTGCTTTGGTCACATGGAGCAGATAATACCTAAGGATCTCACCATCTGGACTAACTTCTTAGCTCCAAATGTAACTCTATATATAATATTGATCTGGCTCAGAAGTGATCTGGGATCAAGGGCAGGTCACTGCAGGAAACTGGTCCTTTCATGACTAGAGCTAATCAGAGGAACCAAAATATTTCAGAAAATAAGTCCCTGAATATTGAAGTAAGACGGCCATTAATATAGATGCCTTTATTTCTTTTTCCTGACCCAAAGAAGGTTCTCTCATTTATAACCCTTCAGGGCACAGATTATGTCAGAAGGCATTCTTCAGAAGAAGAAATCTACAGTCAAATGAAAAAATGCTCTAAATCATTATTGATTAAAGAAATTAAAACAACCCCAAGGTACCACTTCACACCTACCAAAAATGACAAATGCTGGAGGGGATGAAGGAAAAAATGAATTACTAAAGGATGAGTGAACTGGTTCAAACATTCTGGAGAACTAGGCCCAACAGGTTATAAAATTGTGTAGATGCTTTGACTCAGGAATACCACTATCAAGTCTGTACTCCAAAGAGATTAAAGGGAAAAGACCTGTATGTACAAACATATTTATATCAGCTCTTTTTGTGTTAGAAAAGAATTGGAAATTGAGGGGATACTTATTAATTGGGGAATGGCTGAACAAGTTGTGGCATATGATTGTGGAGTACTCTTTTGCTATAAAAAAAAAATCACAAGGTGGGGCAGGTAGGTGACACAGTGGATACAGCACTGGCCCTGGAGTCAGGAGGACCTGAATTCAAATCCAGCCTCAGACACATGATACTCACCAGCTATGTGACCCTGGGCAAGTCACTTAAACCCAATTGCCTCACCAAAAAAAAAAATCTCAAGGGGTGTGGTTTCAGAAAAACACATGGCAAGACCTAAATGAACTGATGCAAAGTGAAGTGAGAACCAGGAAAGCATTGTGCACAGTAAGAGCACTGTTATAATGATGATCAACTGTGAAAGATTGAGCTACTCTGAACAATACAATGATGCAAGACAATTCCATGACTCATGATGAAAAAATGCAATCCCCCTCCAGAGAGGAAATTGATGAACTTTGAACACAAATTGAAGTATAATTTTCTTACTTTATTTTTTTTTTGCTTTTTTTCCCTTTGCAATATGGCTAATATGGAAATAAGTTTTGCATGATTTAACATGTATGATTGATATCACATCGCTTGCCTTCTTAGTAGGTTGGAAGGGGTGTGGGTAGGGAAAGAATTTGGAACTCAAAATTTAAAAAGAAAGAATATTAAAAATAAATCATAATTTAAAAAAAGAAAATATATCAAGTCATTTCAAGTACACAGAATTAGGAACATCAGGAAACACTTCCAGCAGAAGGCATCTGAGCTGTGCTTTGAAGGAAACTAAGGATTCCAGTAAGCAGGGGTGAAAGTGAAAGCATTTCAGATTTGGAGTACAGTCTGGGTAAAGGTCTGGGAAGGCTATACATGTGGAACAGCTCACAGGCCCATTGGACTGGAACGGAGAATGTGTCAAGGGGAATAATATGGAATGTCTTGAAAGATATCTAGGTTCAAGATTAAGGAGGGCGTTAAATAGCAGGTAAAGAATTTTGTATTTTATCTTAGAGGCCAAAGGGATTCTCTTTATATTTTTGAATGGTAGAGGACTTGAAAATAATAAGAAATGGGAAAGGTATCACGTATAGGCCCAGTGACACACTGCTGTCTGTTGTTCAAGGAAGAGTGTAAAAGGCACTGGATTTGTAAGCAGAGACTGAGGATGGATCTGGTCTTTGCAACTCTACCTGAATGATCTTGGGCAAATTTTTCACTTCCCTAAGCCTCAGTTTCCTCATTTGTAAAAGAAGAAGGGGTCACTAAATGGCCTTGATGGTCCTTTCCAGCTCCAAATCTGTCATCTCATAAGACAAAATTCAGAAAAATTCATTATCAGAATGATGATTAATTTCCTCTTAGCCAGAGCAACTCTCAAAGATTTTCAAAGACAAACATAACTATCATTACCCTCAATAGCATTGCCAAAGGAGCACCCATAGAAATGAAATCTAATACTTAAAGCGTTGACATATCAATAGATATAAATCCAGATTCCTTAGGGATAGTGGAGGAAGAGACATATAAAAGGAAAAATATGTTTTAGGCCAGGAACAAAAGTAAAAGAAGTAGGAGGTTAGGTGTACAAGGAAAGAGGGCAGGAATTTATTCTATTTTTCCTCATACCTAGGACCTAGAAATATTTGTTTAATGAAGGAAACATATACAGCAGTGTGATATAAAGGAAGGAGCTCTGGAATTGGTGTCAAAAGACGTGGATTCAAATCCCACCTCTATTTGTGACCTGGCTGATTTCAGGCAAGTAACTTTATTACCATGAGCCTCCTTTTTCTTATCTTTAAAAGGATAGCATTAGATAGCATTATCTTCAAGGCCCTTTTAAGCTTTGAATACTATGATCTATTTTTTAAAAATAACTAAGAAATTGAAAGATAAGGTACAGTTGAAATATCACTGCCCTTGTAGTTATAGGACATGGGTTCAGAGCTCACCTCTAAAATTTACTACCTTGTGACCTTGGGTAAGGCACTTAATGTCCTCTCAGACTTCAGTTTCCTTACTTGTAAAACAAAGGAATTTTCTTGCATGGCCTCTGATGCCCCAGCCAGTACCATATCTATGAGCCTATGAATCTCTAAATAGAAAATGAGAGTTGTAAAAACTCTTTGATCAAGAAATTTATAATGTGATATCTTAAAGTTATGTCATTTATTATTTATTATTCCTATGAAAATTTAATCAATGGGCCAGATCAGATCCACTTAAAAGCAAATGGACACAGTGTTTGATAAACCTAAGGATACTATATAATCAGGTAAGAACTCACTCTTTGACAACAACTAATGGGAAAGTTGCAAAGTAGACTGGCAGAAAATAAGTTTAGACTGATATATCACACCAAATGTAATAACAAAATCAAATTCAATATATAAATAATATACAAAGGATCATAACTAAGGCTAGGGGAAGAATTCTTTATCTGACTAGAGATAGGATTAAAGGAAATAATTAGCAATATTACAGTACTTTGAAATTCAAAAAGTTATTTATATATATTATCTCTTGATTAAATGGACAGTTTATTTATTTATTTATTTGTTTTTGGGCTAGGCAATGGGGTTAAGTGACTTGCCCGGGGTCACACAGCTAGTAAATGTTATGTGTCTGAGGCTGGATTTGAACTCAGGTCCTCCTGAATCCAGGGCCAATGCTCTATCCACTATGCCACCTAGCTGCCCCAAATGGACAGTTTTGATGACAATGAATTTTAAAAGTTTCACATAAACAAAATCAATGTAGTTAGAATTTGAATGGAAACAGTTTCTTAAGAGGAAAACCTTGGCAGCAAGTTTCTATGATAAAAATCTGGTGTCCAAGATATAAAAGGAATTGATATAAACATATAAGAATGAGAATCATTCTCCAATAGATATATGATCAAAAGATTTGAACAGGATGTTCTCAAAAGGAAAACAAACTATTGACAATTGCATGGAAAAAGTGCTCCCAATAACTAGTAAGAGAAATGAAATAAAAACAACTCTCAAGTTCCACCCCTCATCTATCACGTTGACAAAGATGAATTTTAAAAAATGGAAAATGACAATTGGTAAAGGGACTATGTTGGAAAACAGGCACATTAATACACTGTTGGCTGTTCCAATCAATCTGGAAAAAAATTTGGAACTATATCCAAAAAGTCACCAAACTATGTATTCATTTTAATACCACTATTAGGTACATATCACCAAAGGAATCACAGAGAGAGGAAAAGAGCCCATATGCAAAAAAATATTTATAGCAGCAATTTTTGGTACAGCAAGTAACTGGAAACAAGGTGAATGTCCATCAATTAGGGAATGATTGAATAAATTGTGGTGTGTAATATGTAAATATGGTATATGGCATACGTAATAGGTTATTATTGAGCTGTAAGAAATGACAAAACGGAATGAGGAAGAAAAATCTGGGAGGACTTCTAGAATCAGGAGAACAATTATGCACCACAACTACATTGTAAAGACATGAGAACCGTAATGACTATAATGATTAACTATAACTCCACAAAAATAATGATGAGGCATGCTTTCCACCTCCTGGCATAAGAGTGATGAACTAGAGGAACAGATTGAGGCATATATTTTCAGACACAACTAATATATTAATTCATATTTCTCAACTACACTTACATTACAAAGAAAGACTTTAATGGTGGAAGGAGAAAGGAACAGACCAAAGTTTTGCACTTTACATATATTATTTCAGTTGATCCTCACAGCTTTGGTAAATAGGTGCTATTTTTACCACCATTTTACAGATGGAAAAGCTTAGGCAAGCAATGATTAAATGACCTGTCAAGTCAAAAAGCATTTAATAAGCACCTACTATGCACCAGGCACCGTACTAAGTGCTGGGGATACAAATAAAGTAAAAAAAAAAACCAACAGTCCCTGCTCCTAGGAAATTTATAGTTTAAAGATGGGTGATCAGGGATACACGTCTAAAAATGTCTTAAGTCATGTTGCATAATCATCTTCTAAGTCCAATGCTTTATTCTTCTGCTACATCATCACCTTAAAACACATAGAAGAGAGGAGAAGAAGGTCTGCAAAGGAACACATAATGGTGACACTACCATCTTAAACTAAAAAAAAAACCAAGTTGGATGTACTAGGTCCACATACACAATCTAATTTTTTCTGTTATTCATATGTGGAAATGTTCATGTTTTCTAATGTTTGTCAAATTCAAGATAAAATCAATTTATCTAAGTTATAAGGCTTATTTTCTTTATATGGATAGCCTTGTTTCCCAAAGAGAACCGTTAAAGAGATCTCAGTGTATTATTGTTTAAAATGTTCACATATATATATATATATATATATATATATATATATATATATATATTTAATCCTCATTTAACAAATAAGAAAACAAGTAAGAAATGCAGAAAAGAGCAAGATGTATAGCCTTGGGAGAGTCTCTATCCATCTCTGAGCCTCAATTTCTTCAACTGTAAAATGAGAGGGTTAGGTGAGGTAAGTTTAAAAGAATCTTCCAGCTCTAAATCTTATAAAAACGACTTCACCTTCATGCAAAGGTCAGCGTTTCATTCTAATAATTCTTACAGCTGAATTCATACAGTTGCTTCCTTCCCTAGGCTGTATGCCAATGACTCTCAGTTTTCTATCTCCAGCATCAGTAGCCCTCTTGAATCTCAGTCCCACATTATCCACTGCCTAATGAATATTTCAAACTAGACATCTCCAATTCAACACATCCAAAATAGAACTCACCATCTTTTCCCCAAAACCTCTCTTCAAAACTTCACTAACTCTTCCAAAGGCACCACCACCTTTCCTTTCAGTCTCCTAGGTTCATATCCTCAGCTTTAACCTCATTCCTCACTCTTCCTCACTCCACATATCCAATCAGTCACCAAATTTTGACATTTCTACCTCTGTATTGTTTCTTATACCCGAGCCCTTCTCTCTACTCCTATAACTATAACCTTAGTTCAGACCCTCATCACCCCAGCCCAGATTATTCCCCGATGCTCTCACCAGTCCCATCCATCCTCCACATTTCTGCCAAAGAGATTTTCCTGAAATACTTATCTGATCATGTCATTCCCCAACTCCAATGGTTCCCATTTACTGGATGACAATCCAAAGGGTTCTCACATTAAGTAAATGGAACCTTAAGTGGTAAATAATTAGTTTTCCTCATTGACAACTATCAGGTAAATTCTTGAAGCATTCTATGTTTATTCTTTTAATTCTTAACAAAATCACCCACAAAATTAATATATTGTATAATTAGTTTTATAATTTATATATGGTTTTCATAATTATAGGTAGAATAAAATTTCATATTTTAGAATATAAATGATAACTTAGAGCTGGGGGGCAAAAATTTTCATGTAATTATTTTTAGTTAATCTAAAAAAATATTATGAGCATTATATTAAACTATCCTGGAAGTTCACAGCATAGATGGTTTGTTGTTTTTTTATTGTTGAAAGAGTTTTGAAGAACCAAAAATGTTGGAAATCACTGCTCTATTGAATCTACAAGAGTGGTTCCCTTTTTTCTCTAGGATAAAATCTAAACTCTTCCCTGTAGCTCTTAAAGCCTTCTACAATCTGGCTTCAACCCATCTTTCTAGTCTCACTGGACATGACTCCACCCATCACCCTCTGGGCTTCAGCCAAATTGGCCTTCCCTGTGTTTCTCACCATGGTCACATCATCCTCCATCTCTTTGCCTTTACACCAGACATTCTCCATGTCCAGAACACCTAGTGCTCCTCAACTTTGCCTCCCAGAATCCTTCTCTTCCTTCACAATGCGGCTCAGACACCGCCTTCTACATGAAATCTTTCCTGATCCTCCCAAGAGCTGGTGCTGCTTCCTCCCAAAGTACCCCGAAGTTGACTATTTTAAAATATTTGTATTTAACCTTTAATTGTCCTAAATACACAAATATGCACTTATTCTCTCCCCTGTGAGAATTTAAGCTACTTGAGAGTAGGGATTGTTTCATTCTCTGTCTTTGTATTCCTAACACCAAGCATAATGTTCAGCATAAAGTGGGTGTTTAATAAATATTTACTAATTGGTTAATTGACTCTATTCTTTACAGGTATATATTTCAATAGAAGGGGTCTGTCCCCACTAAAGCCTTCTTCCAATGAGGTCTCTATCAGCAATAAGCATATGATCCTAGACCCTGGGCTTTAAGGTTGTAGCAGCAGAGCAAAAACTTTGGCAGATTCTACAAAGCTGAAAGGGCTTCCCATTTGGGCCCAGTGAAGGATTTTGTGTCTGCTGTTTAAGGACCAACTTAACTAACTCTAGAGGGTTTAACTATCACCTTGGCTACAAGGGATGGACTTTTTAGCCATGGCAATACTGACTCTCTATTGAAAAGGAGAGAGGTTGCTATCTCCATGGGTAGAATGGGTAGCCAAACTGACATGATTATGGTGTATTAAAGTATGAAGTAGCCTCTCTGGGAATTCACTTCAAATAAAATGACAATCCAACAGAAACCAGTTATTAAGGACCTATGTGCCAGGCACTGTGCTGGCAATATAGCCATAAAAAAAAAGAAATAGTCCCTTACTTTCTATCACGGGAGACTACATAGTGGAAACACATACTGAGTCACACAAAGTAATCTGGGGAAGAGGAGGCAGGGTCACCACTAGGGATTGTGCAAGAGGTAGCTTTTGAGTTGAAATCTGTAACAAACTAAGGATTTCAAAAGGCAGACGTGAACGCAGAGGGCATGCCAGGCATCAACCAATTAGTAGTTTTGAACTTTTATTTTATTAATTATTATTATTAATGTAATGACTTATTTCTGGAGTATTTATTAAGTGCTTACTGTGTCACTGATACTGCAATACCAGATAAAAGTTAAATAGCTTGCCCACAATGAGCTTACATTCTAATTACGGGAAATATAGAAATATGCAGTTATCCCAAAAGTCTAAGTGCTATTTTTAAGCTATTTTGGATACCTAGTACACAATATATACACAAGGTAATTCTGAGGATAGGAGTAGCTAGATGGCTCAGTAGACGGATCACTGGGCCTGGAGTCTGGAAATGTGTTGCTCATTTTTCAGTCGTGCCCAACTCTTCATAACCACATTTGAAGGTGTTTTTTTTTTGGCAAGGATATTGGAGTGGTTTGCCATTTCCTTCTCTAGCTCATTTTACAGATGAGGAAACTGAGGCATACAGGGTCACACAGCTAGTGTCTGAGGCTGGATTTTAATGCAAGTTTTCTTGGGCAAATCATTTAACCCTTATTTGCCCAAGAAGCAGCTAGGTGACCCAGCAAATAGAGCACTGGACCTGGAGCCAGAAAGACCTAAGTTCAAATCCAGCCTCAGACACTTACTAGCTGTGTAACCCTGGGCAAGTCACTCAACCTCTGTTCATCTTAATTCACTGGAGAAGGATATGGCAACCACTCCAGTTTCTTTGCCAAGAAAGTCCCACGCACAGCAGGGTCCACAGGATCCCAAGATTTGGGCATGACCGAATGACTGAAGGAAGGAAGCGCTAACAGCAGAGAACACTTCATGCTGAAAGTAGTGCCTGAGCTGAGCATTTCTAGTGGTAGCACAGAGGAGAGAAGGCATTCCAGGCAGGGGGGATAGCCTGGGTAAAGGCGTAGAAATGGGAGATGAAATGCTTTCTGAGGAAGCACAAGAGAGCCAATCTGCCTAAACTGCGGGGGAATGAAGATGTCTCCAAGTGAAAGACACAGTCTCTAAGCTGATGGGGCAGTGAGGTGGTACAGGGGATAGAGCACCGGCCCTGGAGTCAGGAGGACCTGAGTTCAAATCTGGCCTCTGACACTTACTAGCTGTGTGACCCTGGGCAAGTCACTTAACCTCCATTGCTTCCAAATGAAAAAACAAACAATCTCTGAGCTGTCAAAAGAAAAGTTTTCAAAACACAGACACCCAGTTGAAGACCTGAAAACCACAAGGAGACAAGATGAGGTGTGTATCATCCCCATCCTTTGGTCTCCTATTGGACTTATCCCAAAGACACTCTCAGTGAGTCTAGAGATGATGAACTTAAGGCCTAATACTTTTATTCAGTCACAAAAAGCAGTCATTTTCAAACCATAAATAAAGAAGACTGATCATGAAGCATGCTACCCACCTCCTGACAGAGAGGAAAAGGATTCAGGATGTGGTGTGACAAGTATACATATACATATGAGTGTATGTGTGTGTATTTCACAAGGCCAGTGTGGGATTTCATTGTTTTACTTTTCCATTGGTATTTGTTTTAAGGGTTTGGTTTTTCCAGTGGGGTTGGGAAGGGACAGAATGAGAAAACAGATTTTTAATTAAAAAAAATTTTTTAAAAGAAGTCACTTTATCCACCTACACAATAATTCACAGGGCATTCAATTAAAAAATAATAATAATAGCAGCACAGCAACTTGTCCCAAGATCATTTTTGTCTGAATTCCATTGAAAAAGATAAGAAGAATGAAATAACAACAGTAGCAACAGATGTATATTATGCTCTAAATTTTGTGATGTACTCTACATTTGATCCTCGCAACCACCTTTTAAAGTAAATATTATTTTACAGATGAGAAAACTGAGACTGAGAAATTAATTGATTTGTTGAGGGTCACATAACTAGAAAGTGTCTAAGGTTGAACTCAAACTCTTAACGCAAGACTCTTCACCACACCATGCTACACTAAGATCAGAGAATCATAAATTGAAAGTTAGAAGAGACCTCAGAGGACATCTAGTACAACCTCCTTATTTTTCAGAAAAAGAAACTGAGGCTCATAGAGATAAGGCACCATGTATAATGGTTTAATCTATTCCAGTTTACATAGGACCATAAGATTTCACGCTGGAAGAGACTTTAGGGATCATCTGTTTTTATAGATGAGGAAAGTGAGACCCAAGGAAGTTAAAGAGATTTACCCAAGGTCATACAGAAGGTAAGTGTCAAAGGCAAGACGTGAACCCAGTTCCTCTGACTCCAAAGTCAGAGGCAATTCAGAAGCAGCCAAAACCTAAAGAACTCTAATCTTGGTTTTTAACAAGCAAAAGACTGCAGTAGTTTGTTGAGAAAATAATAGTAATGCACATCTATGGGAAAACTCTATATACCCTGTATCCTGCTTAAACTGATGTTTCCTTCTGAAGTTAATTGTTAGCACCATGCATCACCTATATGTTACTTTTAATTGTCTCAAGCATATATCAGCTATAACTTTTTAAAGCAGCTGTTTCCTAAGGCTGCCCTTAGGTCTGATCTCTGGATTATAATTGGTGGAGATTGACATTTGTTGAGGGGACCCCAGCCATGCTCCACTTTATTCCCTGCTAAACTTACTCTTCACCAGCTCTCCTTCCTCCTAATGGGTATTTCTTTCTCCCCTCTCCCTTTCATCTCCCTTTTGTTCTGCCTTCCTCTGTGAGAATATGGGTTCCTTAAGAGTAGTGAGAGAAATGATTATTTCTTTCTCATATTAATAGCAATTATTAAAATTGGGGAGACCCCAGCTTTTTTCCCTCTGTCCCCTTTCCTTCTCCAATCTCTCAAGGACAGGGCTGAAAGGATTAACATTCTTCTCATTCCGGGTATTGCTACTCTACCCAACTAACTCAAAGTTGGGGGGCAGGGAAGAAGGGGGGAAGGGGGATATAGATTCTTTGTCTAGATTGCCCAAGCCTGGGGGTGGTCTGGGTATAAGGATAGTCTCTCTGTCCTAGAGTGACATGATGTGGAGTGAGCTCACTTCTCTTTGTGAAGTCCACTTCTTATTAATTGTTAACCAAACAGAGCTGACTGCTAACCTCAGGAACACTCTTCTTCCAAAGGCATATAGGCCATGAGCCAGCCTCCATGATCTTTGGAATTTAAGAGGTTCACTGACCTTTTATTTAAAATGCTGGCATGATTAATAAGATGATTAAATTACCCAGAAATTATGTTTCTCGAACTTTTTAAATGTGACAGTAGGGACTATATTTTTTCCTATTTTTTTTTTATCTCCCACACTTAGTACAGCACCTGGCACACAATAAATGTTCGTGTTCTCTGTCTCTCTCTGTCTCTGTCTCTCTCTGTCTCTGTCTCTCTGTCTCTCTGTCTCTCTGTCTCTCTCTCTCTCTCTCTCTCTCTCTCTCCCACTCTCTCTCTCTCCCACTCTCTGTCTCTCTCTCTCTCTCTCTCTCTCTCTCTCTCTCTCTCTCTCTCTCTCTCTCTCTCTCTCTCCCTCCCTCCCTCTCTCTCCCTCCCTCCCTCCCCTTCCCTTCCTCTATGAACCTGTTTGTCTGTACTCTCATGTATTCCTAATACCTTGTTAATGTAGCCAATCAAAACAGAGGAAGCATTTTCTTTGTGTTCTTCTGTATAAAATAAGCCCTATCTGAAAATCAGGCTGTATTTGTGCTTAGAAACTATCTTTCTCTGTCCATCTCTGTCAATTTGCAAGTAACAAAAATGCGCTTACTGGTAATTATGTCTTAGAGTTTTTCTTTCAGCTACCAACACAAACTAGATTCTCCCATACCAATCTCTTATTAGTTTCTTTCCACCAATCCACAGTGTGACAGGAGACAAGGCGCTATACCTGAAGTCAAGGATACGTGGGTTCAAATCTCATCTCAGATGCTTACTAGCCACGTAAACCTGAGTAAATCACTTCAACTATCTGAGCCTCGGTTTCTTTATCTGTAAAATGAGGAGGTTGATTACTTCTTAGGCCTCTTTCAGCAATAAATTTATGATCTTCCAGGTAATCTCTTTGTGCCTCAGTTTCCTCTTCTCTAAAATAAAGGAGCTGGACTCAAAAACTTGATCAAACATATGCGAAATGTGTCCTTTCTTGACTCTTCCCTGGAGCCCAGAGGAGCATGAGAGTTGGGGCTTCAAGAGACTCTTCAGTCAGAAACGGAGAGGGAGAATTGGGAGGAAACTAAGAAGTCAATAGGACTGATTTGTTTGTACTGTCAAATGGGAATGCCTAAGAAACTCCAAAAAAATAAATACTTAAGAATACAGTGGGTACAAGACAGTCACACTTTAAAGAGATTCACCAAGGAAAAGACAATTACTGATAATCAGACCAATCATCAAGAGAGGATTGTAATGATTACAATTAGACAACAGGAAGTTAGGGATTAAGGAACAGGCACTTAGTTTAAGGATGATCCCTAGAACCTCTTGTTCTAGAAAAGGGACTTAATAACCTGAACAAATACTGCAGTAGTCTATGAATACTGAAGTAACAATAAGCGTAATGTGTGAAAGAAGCCTCCATTTCAGGAACAAGAAGCATGGGTAAGAAGAAGGGAGATGATGAAGATGATGCCAGCTAACACTGACACAGGGGGACCCAACAGTCTCAGTGTAGTTTTACGTTTTAGAGGCTTTCTGGTCAACACTATGAGTTCCTGAAAGGTCACATGGTACATCCTGTTCCCATCCACCCTGTATTTTTCCATTACCCTTTGGGTGACGTTTGACTTGAATTCTTTCTTACTGTGGTACTCTATGATTTCCAGCTGATGAGCACTGCTGGACAAAAAAGAGCTGGTGAGCTTTAACACCTTAAAACTGGCCTGGGACTGTGGGGGACGCCTGTATAACACTTAAAGTTTGCAAAAACATTTTTCATATTATTTTTTAGAGGAAGAAGGAGGCAGACAATGAGGAAAGGAACAGAGAAATGGGAGAGCTTTAGAGAGTGGAGGGGAGAGGATAGAAGGAAAAGTAGAGATAGAGGGAGCAAAAGGAGAGAAGGAAGACAGACAGGGTATGGAAAGAGAAAAGGAAGAGGGGAAGAATAGGGGCAGAGGAGGGAAAGTGGAGGGAAGCATCCATTTTTTACCAATATGACTACTTTACCTTCTAACAATAAGTAGGCATCATCTACAGATCCTAGCTCTGGAGTCAGAGGGCCTGGGTTCAAATCTTCCTTCTGTTACACTTATTACTGTGTGACCTTGGGCAAGTCACTTCCCTCCTGCAAGTCTCAGGTTCCTCATCTATAAAACAAGGCAGTTAGAGTAGATGATCCCTGTGGTCCTTTCTAACTCTACATCTATGATCCTATGACTTCATGAATGCTATTATGTTACATCTTGCTCACACCTACCTTGCATCTTTTTATTGTCCTTTGAATGACCTTCAACTTTAATTCTAATTCTATTTAAGTTTATGGTATTCCATAATTTCCAGCTGGAGATCATTACTGGACAAACTATAGCAGTTTAAAATAAAACATGGTTCTGGACAAAGGTTTCCATTTCAAGGCTTGTTCTCTCCAACAATTTAAAATTATGGGTTGAAATTCTCAAATCACCATGATTAAATTTAGAAACTGCAAACTCTGTCTCAGCCATCATCCTTCGCTTTTCTCCTAGTGGGCAAAGGATCCGTCGAGATCAGAATTCACTGGCCAGCAGCAGCAGCTCCCCAGAAACAGCAGGGGACTGCAGCTGTTCCTCTCCCACTGATGGCTCGGCTCACAAGGATGGACTTTGGACTGAGACCACAGATCCATTTTCAGCATCCTCAGCTTCTGACACACACACACTTATACAACTGATAGCAACCTCAAGGGACTTGGCAAATGTGTCCATCAAACTCCAGGGAATAATTAGGAAAAGATGGAAGAGCAATAGGCTAGAACAACTTTGGTCCTTACTATAGGTCTTGAAGCCCTGCTGATTTTCCTTCCAAGGAACCTTATCTCTGTCATTCTCCAAATAATAAAGACTGAGAACCAGGCGGCAGATAATGAAGGGGAATGGAGGACTTTTTGTTTCAAGTCTCTCTCTCCACCCCATTCCCCTTTCAGGGACTCCCAGCACAGATAAAGATCAGCAAATGGACAGCTCCTAGGTAACAGGGACTTGGAGAGTTTCCTAGGGCACTGAGAAATGACATGATTTCTCTACTGACACACAGCTAGGATGCAGGAGAGAAGAGGGGAATCGAATCCAAGTTTTTCTGATGCAAAGGTCACTCTCTATACATTACGTTATATGGCCTCTAAATATTCTCAAAAATTTCAAGTCATCTATTATCTCACTGATTTGAATATCCTCTCCAATAATACAAATCACACCCCATCCATGCTTGTTTTCATGTGGCTCTCTCAATAATAGCACTAATTCTAATAACAATGCTCTATAATGCCAGATTTTTTCAATCAATGTCTTGATTGGTTTTGTCCAACTTTTCCCCTCTTTTTTTATTCATTGTTCTGAGGCAGGCCTGCACAACATGTGGCCCATGGTCCACTTGCCATCCACCAAAAGATTTTGGGTGGCTTGTAAAAAGTGTAGAGGACGTAAAAGAAAGTAAAGATGTAATGACCACTTTGTCCATACCCACTTAACCCACCTTCCACTAGTCACTATTGTGCCTATCACGTAACTTGGCAGGTGGGTTGCCACTGAGCACTCTCTGCTGCTTGTCACATGACATGTGGCAACCAACCATCATCAGTCCATCTCTAGACTGAGACAAGAGATTTCACGATGAATAAAAATCTTAAGTATTAAGTGTAATTAAGTGACATTAATTGAAATTTCCCTTTTTAGATATGGTTTATTTGCAAAATAGTTCAATTATTAATTATACCTTTACTTGGAAAATGAGCTACTAAAAACCTATCTAGGGCCCAAAGAAGTTTAGCCTGTTTTAATTTTGGTTCCCACCTACTGCCAGGTCTGTTCTAAGGGATAAACCTCTGGGATACATCAGGAAATGTATGTTTTGTAAAAATAAAAATATCAATATAAATTCAGCCAAAAATAATAATAGTCTCATTGAGCAGGCTGAAGATGAGACTTAATCCTAATAATAATATTAATAACTAACACTTATGTAGTGCTTTAAGGTTTTCAAAACTCTTTATATGTGTTATGTCATTTAATCATTTTGTTCAATTTCTAAAAGCAACCATTTTATCTACCAATGCAATAGTTCACTCAACCTTATAGAGCACGGGGTCTAGGGTCAGGAAGAAAGACCCGAGTTCAAATGAAGCCTCAGACTAACTGTAACCCTAGGCCAGTCAATTAACCTCTGTCTGAAGAAGGTTGAGGAGCAAATGAGATAGGATTTTAATGAGCTCATCACACACACACACACACACACACATACACACACACACAACTAGCAAAGTCCAGCACCAACTCCACTCCACATTCAGCAGGATTAAAGATACAAGTGCCTCGTATGTAGTGGGTGTTTAATAAATGTATGCTGAATGGGAAGACACCTTACTCCTTCCTTGCCCACAGCAATTCAACAGCATTTTCTACAGCTAGCTATGTATCAAGGTCAGGATCCAGGGATATCTCAGAAGAGGCAAGAAAATGATGGGGAAAGGTGGGAGGGAGAGAGAGAATCAATCAGGCCAAGGAAAAAGAGTAAGCACCAAATCACTCTCCCATCTGACTGCCATAGCTAATAATAAGCAGTCACTTGCTGCTTGTTAATTTATGGACAAACTTCATACGAAATCATATATCTAGAGCTAGACAGGACCTCAGGGCCAGCGAGTACAAAATCCTCTCACTTAACAAATGAAGAAACGAAGACCTAGGGACAGTGAATACTTTGTCCAAAGTCACACAGGTAGTAAGCATCCGAAACAGAAATTGAAACCAGATTCTTCTGCCTACAAAGTCAGCGGTTTGTTCAAAGTAAAATTCTTTACTGCCCCACCTTCCCCACCCATTTATATTTTAGGTATCCAAGATCCAACTGATGGTAGGGGGTTTCATAGTGACATAGAATTGCAAGCCTGAAGGAGCTGTAGGGACCATCTAGTCTAAGCCCTGCATTTTACGAGTGAGGAAACTGAGGTTAGAAGACTAAGCAACTTGTCCCCAGGTCACAAAGTAGTTGGAAGCAGAGCCAGTGTTTGAACTTAGGCCCTCAGGCTTCAAATAACAGGATTCTCTGCATTATGTCATGGGGCCACAGTTGCAGTGACTGCCTGGAATGTCCTTTGATGTGGAGGCCTAGCCTTGGGTCTATGCTGGCACCACCGTTTTTTGACCTTCTGCTGAGGACCTAT
This sequence comes from Phascolarctos cinereus, assembly GCF_003287225.1. Taxonomy (NCBI): domain Eukaryota; kingdom Metazoa; phylum Chordata; class Mammalia; order Diprotodontia; family Phascolarctidae; genus Phascolarctos; species Phascolarctos cinereus. Next base: position 270,056,947 of record NW_027555514.1, on the reverse strand, counting down.
GACTTTGCATTCTAACCTGCCCTTCTCCCACGCCCATCCTTCCATCCCCATTCTCCATCCCCATGATTTTGTTCTGCCTCAGGTTTTTCCTATGAAGATGGTTTGGATGAGAGCTGGTACCCATGATGTTAAAACGTTTTGAAAATTATAAAGTACTAGAGGAGCGCAGTGTTTATGACAGAAGTCTTGGAATGTCTCATTGAGTTTTTAGAGACAAAGTATCCCAAGGTCTTTAATTACTATTTACCTGCAAGTTAAGAAATAGCTCCCCCTTCTGGCAAAAAGATGAAGTAAATATCCTGCCTTTGTTGTAGGTCTAACTTCGCATTCCAATTTTTCCTCCACTCCTAAATTTTTTTTTCTATGTAAGCCTACTAAAGTCCTCTTTTTGGTTAGAGGAATTATTTCTCTCTGAGCAGCAGTAATTTAAGAAAAATAATATGTACAGATCAGCATCAAAGGATTTTGAGTCAGAAGGGACAGTACTGAACGGTCTCAGAGTTAGAAGTTATCTCCTAATGGCATCCAGTCTAAGCCAGTCCTAGACAGGAATCTGGATTGTATCATCCCAAACGAGTGGGCTTTCCAGAAAGGGTCAGAATGGGAGCTAGCAACCTCTCAAGACAACCTGTTCCCCAGTTTGGAGGCAGAGTGATACGATGAAAAAAGTCACTGTGTTCAGAATAAGAAGACAACTCCTGGCTCTGCTACTTCTACCTGTGTGACAACCTCTCTGAACCTCAGTGTATTTGCCTGTAAAAGAAATGGGTTGGTCTAGATATCCTCTATGGTTCCTTGTAGCCATAAAGTAGATCACACTAATTGTTAGGAAGATTTTTCCTTGCAAGAGGCAAAACAAGTCTCAGCAACTGCTATTCATTGCTGCTAAACCTGCCCTTCTGCGGCCCAGGAAAACAAGTCTACTCCATCTTCCACATTCCAACCCTTCAACTTGAAGACAGCTAACATGTCCCCATCACCCAGTCAGCTGTTTTCCAGGTCACCATTCCCAGGTGATTGAACTGGCCCTCCAGGGGATGGGCTATTGCCCCATCACCATGCTGATCATCATACTCTAGTCTCTGGAAGTCATCTAGTCTAGACTCCCCTTTTACAGATGAGAAAACTGAGACAAGGCAAAGTGACTTGGCCAAGGCTGCATAGCTAGTAAATGGCAATGCCCAGATTAGAGCCCAGGTCCTTGACTCTTTCCACCGTAGCACTTCCTTCTCTACCCATCAGCAAGAGAGAACATCTTATACACCATCACTCAGTCATAGAAGAAAGTACATATGGAATTATCAAAAAACTCCAATGCTGCTAAATACCAGAAGTGAATGATTTCCCTGTGGTGCCCAGTACAAGAAGGCTGGCCAGGGCTGGGGTCCTTGTCATTGAGGATTTTTTGGTTTGTTTTTTTTTTGGTGGTAGGAAGGATGCATTACTATCCTGCTCAAACTCAAAATGCATTTTTTTTTGGTGAGGCAATTGGGGTTAAGTGACTTGCCCAGGGTCACACAGCTAGTACATGTCAAGGGTTTGGTCTGAGACCGGATTTGAACCCAGGTCCTCCTGACTTCAGGACCGTTCTCTATCCACAGCGCCACCTAGCTGCCCCAAAATGCATTTTTAATGTAAATGATGTGACAAAGGCTGATTCGGTTCTACAGTTACCTAGTTATGTGTATCACGTATTCTTTTGTGAACCTGGGTCCTGGGTTCCTAGCACTGTTTTTGCTTTTTTGTTGTCTCTCTAGGACACAGCACAGTAACTGGCACACAATAAATATTTGCTGGCTGACGGCAGTTATCTTCTATGGGGGAAATACTTTCTGAGTTTCAAACAAAGTAACTTTTAAATTTTGTCAGACCATTCCTTTCGGACAGGGAGAAGGCTCTGACATACTGCAAAGGACTGAGGTGGTGAAGAGGAAGCATTGGATAGAGATGCTTTTTAAAGCAAATTTAGCAGTGGAAGAGAAGGGGAAAGAGAGGATATCACTGGTCAGAAGAAGAGTCAAGAAAAATGGGGAGTTTTGTTGTTTAGGATTCGGAGATTTGAGCCTTTACGATTCTTTGTGTCTGACTTGTTGAGCGCACTGCATTGCGCACACTGTACACTGGAAATGATTAAAAATGTTTATTGAATGAGTCTATGTACAAATCAATGAACACACTGTGAGACTCGCAGGAGCACAGATTTAGAAGTGAAAGAGACCTAAGGCATCATCAAAGGAAAACGGATTGAACCTGAGGTTTCATCAGTGAAGGAAACTTTCAGATGAGAAAGTCTCCTCTTGTCAAGACAGGCTAGACCTCTCCTTACAATTTACAGTCTGAGAACATTGCCCAGGGATCATCAATAAATGCATCCATCCCCATATGTGATGGTGTCTTCTCAGTGCCCATCAGCCTTCACCTCTCTACTGCTCTGAACACAGTTGACAGGCAATATCGATTACTCCCTTTGTTTTTAGACACATTAGATATTGCTGAGTAGATCTGAATGACAGTACATTGATCTTGGCTCTCCTCTTACCTCTAGTCAATCCTCTGCCTCTTCATCTGGAACAATTCAAGTGAGGATTTGTTAAAGGTCTATTCTTGGCCATCTTTTCTTCTCTCTCTCCCCCTTGGAAATCTCATCCCCCCCCATCTTTAGTTATTAGCCCTAGGCATATGACTTTCATATTTTTCTCTCCAGCTCTGGCCTCTCATTTCATTTCCAGCCCCTCTCCCTCACTTTTAGGACATTTTCATCAGAACGCCCCACCACCATTTCACATTCAAAGCGTTCAAAACCTCCTTTATTGTCCTCAGTCAATTAATCCATCAACAGACATTTATTAAGAGTATATTATGTACTCTTATGCTTTGTTGGTGGAGTTGTGAACTGATCCAACCATTCTGAAGAGCAATTTGGAACTATGCTCAAAGGGCTATAAAACTATGCATACCCTTGGATCCAGCAATACAACTTCTAAGTCTGTATTCCAAAGAGATCAGAAAATGGGGAAAGGACCCATACGTACAAAATATTTATGGCAGCTCTTTTTGTGGTGGCAAAGAATTGGAAATTGAGGGGATGCCCATCAATTTGGGGAATGGTTGAAAAATTGTGGTATATGAATGTAATGGAATACTATTGTTGCATAAGAAATGGTGAGCAGGCAGGTTTCAGAAAAACCTAGAAAGAATTACATGAATTGATGCCGAGTGAAGTAAGAAGCAGAACCAAGAGAACATTGTGCACAGTAACAGTAACATGTGCAATGACTAACTTTGATAGACTTGGCTCTTCTCAGCAATGCAATGATCTAAGGCAATTCTAAGACTAAAGATGGAAAATGCTATCCACATTCAGAAAAAGAACTATGGAGTCTGAAAGCAGATCAAAGCATGCTATTTTCCTCTTTTTTGTTTTTTTTTTCTTTTTCTGGTTTTTCCCTCTGATTCTTCTTTCATAACACAACTAATATGGAAATACGTTTAATATGATTGTACATGTCAAGCCTATATCAAATTACATGCCATCTTGGGGAGAGGAGAAGGGAAGGAGGGGGAAAATTTAGAACTAAAAATCTTATAAAAGTGAATGTTCAAAATTAAAAATAAGTAAATAAATAAAATATTTAAAGAGGAGAGACAGAAAGAGGGAGAGTGTACTATGTGCCAGTTACCGTGCTCCATCTTAGCGACACAAAGACAAAAGTAGACCATTTCTTTGAGGAGCTTATATGCTATAACATGTTCACAAAAAACAGCAGGATATATACAAAACATATAAGGAATAAATCAAAAAGACTACTAGAGGGGAGACTACCATCACAAATGAGGTAGTGCCTCAGCTTAGCCTTGAAGGCAGCTAGGATACTCTCAGAGGCAGAGGGGAGAAGGGAAAGAAGTACAAGACATGGGGGAATGGCAAGGAGGCAAGAACTTGGAAGCGTGTTCTTCACACTCCACTTCTTATAATCATAATTCTTACCATTACATGTTAAATAGAAGAATTGTATCATGTGACCAGACCTATCATTTATTCAGCAGAGGGAACTCCAAGAGAGGAACTTCCTCTGCCAGTACATACTGGCACCCTCTCTGCTACTGAGAGTCTTAGAGAACCCTTCAGGATAGAAGGCAGGGTTTTCAATAGTCCTCAGTGAGAGCTGGACTAGATGAAAATGCAATTCCTATTGGATTTTAATGTGCTGATGTATCAGCAAAAAAAAAAGAGTATATAATGTATTTCTAAGTCAATAGGTAGCTGACAGGAATCCTTATGTACAATTTAGTGGCCTCCATTTCTCTTCAAGTTTGACATAGCTGTTCTAGGCCACTGAAAGGTTACATGATTTGCCCAGGGTCACACAGTCAACATGTGGTAGAGATAGGACTTAAGCCCAGGTCTTCTTGACTTTTGACTTGGCCCTCTGTCTACTATGGCATGCTGTCACACATGCACCAATTAGATGACCACTAGTCAGGCATGAGGCAGGGATGGGAGGAATCTCAGTCTGGTATAGGTCATGAGTTAGACAAGATGGCCTGAGAGATGTCACCTCAACTTAGCCATCCTGTGATTATTTGTATGCAGCCCCTGCTTGGGTGCAAGGGCCCCGAGATCATTCCACAGAAGAACTGGTTGAAGGAAATAGGCATGGTTAGGCCAGAGAAAATTTAGGAGGACATGACATATCATGTATTTCAAGGTCTGTCACATGGAAGAGGGAGTAGAGTTGTTCTCCTTGGCCCCAGGAGCAATGGTAGAAGTTACAGACAGGCAGGAAAGAAGGAAAGGAGGGGGGAAAGGAGGAAGGAAGGGAAGGAGAAAGGGAGGGAAGAGATAGAAAGCCAAGGAGAAAAACAAAAAAGACAGATTCAGAGACAGAGAGGATCCCCAAAGTCTGTGTTTCTTTTCCCCCTCTAATTCTCCATCTTCCCTTGTATTCCCTTCCATTAATGACATCTCAAGGAGCCCCAACACCCTCCCACAGAAAGCTTTTTAGGACAGCTGCTTGATGCCAGGATAGACAGCAGATGAAGAATGAGGATGAGAGGCACAGCCACAAAGGAGTCCTGCAGTCTTTCTGGCAGAATAAGCCACCACTCTATTGGTGGTCAGATTGCACAGCACCCAATTGTTCCCTCAGGGGCTCAGGTTGCAATGCCCATATTCAGCATGCCCTGACCCTGACCTGTAAAACTCATGGCTTTTCTTTAGCATTGGCCCTAGGGGTATCTAGTCACATTCTACTAGGAAAAGGTGAGGTCTGCATGGCAGACAGAAGATTGGGGTGGGGGAGAAATAGATCCGAGGTACCTTATTTCATCCAAGGCAAATTAATAATAGCCAAGAGCTCATTTTCAGGTTGCAGCATATTGTTTCTGAATGTCAGCAAGGCCAGGGATCTTATTTAATAAGGTCAAGGAATACCTTCATGAATTACTCTGAATTACATGGCAACATACATGTGAACACTCAAACTCTGTCTTAGAGACAGAAGCTAGAACCCTGGGATATTGTTATTTGTACTGAATGGTGGGCAGCAATGTATACTGGTCATACTACTCTTTTCGATTGAATAAAGTATTCATCCTTTACTGGGGAAAAGGGGTCTAGGTAGTACAGAGGATGGATGACTAGACCCAGAGTCAGGAAGATCTGAATTCAAATCTTTCCTCAGGTACTTAATAGCTGCATGACCTTAGGTAAGTCACTTATGCACACTCAGCCTCAGTTTTCTTATCTCTGAAATGAGGACAATAGCAGCACCTATATCCACTGGTTGGTCTAAGGCTCAAATGAGATAAATCTATAAAGTACTTTGCAAGCCTTAAGGGACTATATAAACACTTGCTATTATTATCAGGATTACCATAATTATTGCTAACTCATTTTCTAATCTCCAGATCCATAATGCAGTCCAGGAACTAAAAAATTCATGTAATCCTGCTAACAACAATAATCATGTCATTATTATTCTACGATGTGTGGTCCCTGGGATGACTACTATTTCTATTGTCTCATTCTAATCTTGTTTGATAGAGTTCAGATAGAAATGATCCTGAGACAAGTTGTTATTCTACTACCCTTTCATGCTTAATGCTCTGTAGACTATTGCAAAGGTGCATAAATTACTCATTTTTATAAATGAATAAAAATTTGAAGACAGTCTCTGTAGGCTCCCTCTAACTTCTGGTTGTATGATCAGGGGTAAGTTACTTAACCTTTACCTGCCTCAGTTTCCTTATTTGTAAAATGAGGATGTTGAAGTAGATCAGGGGCTCTTCCTGATTTTTGTGTCATGGATCCCCTGTGGTAAAGCCTATGAATCTCTTCTCAGAATAATGATTTTAATGCATAAAATAAGAAAGATTACAAAGGAAACCTAATTTTTAAAGTTCACAGACCCCAGGTTTAGAAGCAGCCCTGGACTAGATGGTCCCCAAAGTCCCTTCCAGTTCTCCCTTCATAATCTTGTTCATGTATCATTCTGATTTCTTTCCCTAGGTAGCTATAGTTCAAAAGCTGTGTGATCATGGGCAAGTCACCCAATTTCTCAATGCCGAGGGCAACTGTCTAAGATTATAAGCTCTAAGTGAGTGGCCAATCTGTAGTAATGTTAAGAATTTGCCCACCATTTTTGTCTGGAGAAGAAATAAGGTACACAAGGGAAAGGAGGAGGAAGAGGGAAAAGATGCAATAAATGATATAATTTTATTAATATAACACATTTATCATATAACATTGTGAAGCATGAAGGAAATGATGCTCTAATCTTGTGCTCAGTTCTGGGTACCACATTCCAAGAAGCTTAACTTCTCCAGCCTCAGAAAGCCTTTCCCAATTTCCTTTACCCCTTCCCTCTGTTGATTATTTACAACTTATCTTGTATATAGCTTGTTTGCGGAAAGTTGTTTACATGCTATTTTCCCCATTAGCCTCCATGATGGTGGGGATTGACTTGTGCCTTTCTTCATATCCTCAGCATTTAGCACAGCACTTAATAAATGTTTATTGACTGACTCACCTCAGTTTCCTCATTTGTAAAATGAGACTGGACTAGATTTGTAAACCTGTAAGTTCCCATTCAGCTCTTAGATCCATTATCCCATGATTCTTTAAGCTACTGTGTTTCAGGAGAAGGGAAGACAGGATCTTGAGAGAAGACCAGTCTATATGACAAGTGGGTGGAAGACTTGAGGATATTTAGGCTCAATAAAGTTTAGTGGGTTAAACCAAGAGTGTTGTACAAGTATATAAAGGTCCCTTACACATAAAAGAGATTCAACTTGTTCTGGTTAGCCCCACAGAACAGAATGGGGGCAAAGAGTAGAAGCTGCAGATTTAGATAGCATTAAGGAAAAACATCCTAACAATGAGAGCTCCCCAAAATGGAATGGCCAGCCTAAAAGAGTCATGAACTGCCTATTACAGAAGGTAATTTCATGAGAGGTCTGGACAGCCATTTACTGGGTGTTAATAGAGATGATGTTTTTGGTTTTCCAGCTGGACAGCTCCCACATTCTCTGATACTGCAGTGAAATATCTGAGCTGATTGACAATTTCCAGCATGCTTTCTCCTAACTCAAGCAAAAGAAAGAAACAGAAAAGAAGTGAGGCCAATTCCCCTGAAAACTGATACCCCTGGAAAAAAACAGTACATCAACAATCACTTACATGTTCATCTGCGTGAGAACTCTGTCTAGAGAGGCTGAGCAAAACAATCCATAAGTCTCAGAGACTTGCCTGAGACTCTAAAGGGTCAATCATTTCATAATCATTGATTAAGTACTTATTACATGCCAGGAACTATGCTAAGCACTAGGGATACAAAGAAAGGCGAAGACATGGCCCTTGCCCTCAAAGGGTTCACAGTCCAATGGAAGAGACAACATACAAATAACTCCATAGATCTGAGATCTCTACACTGTAAAAGGATGATCATCTCAAAGGAAAGGTGCTAGTTGTAGGGATGAGAGAGAGGGGACTGGGGAACTTGGAAAGGCCTCCTACAGCCAAGACTAGAAAGAAGCCAGGGGAGCCAAGAGGCAGGAGTGAGGAGGCAGTGCATTTCAGCCACTGGGGACAGCCAGTGTAAAGACATGGCATCATGTATGAGAAACAACAATTAGGCCAGTTTAGGAGGTGTGAAAGGACTTACCTAAAATCACACAGCTAATAAGTGACAAAGGCAGGATTAATGCATGGTACTATACATACTATTAGTATTTAGTACTATATTAGTACGTGGTATTACAATGTATTTCCAACTAACATGTATATAGTGCTTACTATGTGCCAGGCAGTGTGCTGAGTGCATTACGATGATTATATCATTTGATCCTCACAACTGAGGCAAACAGAGTTAAGTGACTTGCCCAGGGTTATACATCTAGTAAAAGTGTCTCAGGCTGCATTTGAATTCAGGTTTTCCTGACTCCAGACCCAGAGCTCTATCCACTGTGATGTCTAAGTGCCTATGGAAGGACCCTACCTGTGATTTAACCAGTACAGGAACTTCCTAGAGGGGACTCCCTACATCAGTGCAGATGCACACCTTCTCTGTAATTTACAGACTTGGAGAATTCCCTAGAACACTGATATTTTAAGTCTTTTACCCAGGGTCCCATCGCCCATATCAGAGGGGGAACTTGAACCCAGGTCTTTCAGTTCTCTATCTTCTAAGATACGTTGTTCAGTCATTTTTCAGCCACATCTAATTCTCTGTGACCCCATTTGGAGTTTTCTTAGCAGAGATACTGGAGTGGTTTGCCATTTCCTTCTCCAGCTCATTTTACAGATGAGGAAACTGAGGCAAATAGGGTTAAGTGACTTGTCCAGGGTCACACAGCTAGGAAGTACCCGAGACTGGATTTGAACTTGGGAAGATGAGTCATCTTGACTCCAGGCCCAGCACTATGCTAAAAATCAAGTAATCACTATAAGACATGTATGAATGTAATTGTGAGCCTGTTTTAAACATAGACAAACCACACAGTCTCCAATTTTAAAAAGAAAATTAGCTGCTTCATAGTAGTATATTTAAAAGTCCTTTCCATCTCTGTGAATCTAACAAAAAACAGCAACGTGATTGCCTTAGAGGGGAATTCAATATCTCATTGCTAACAGTAAGACTCCCAGGAATCAAATAGCATTTTGTATTTTTAAAACTGCCAGTTAAAAATAGACACTGCATACTGAAATCAGACTGCTTCTGATTATGGTGATCTACAGGAGAAAAAAATACTCCATTGTAACAGAGATATGATGAAATGGTAATGTGGCAGTTGTTACCTCCCAGGAAGCTTCACTTCAGGTGGTTCTGCAGCCTCTCATTTTCCCTGTCCAGAAAGAGCACACCACCTCTTAGTTTCATACCATCTTGAAGCCATTGTGTACAGAAACCAGCTTTCTCTAGAAATCGGAACAGACTTACATAGAAGTGATGGACTAAATATTCACAATGAAACATATTTATTGAATGGAGTCCGAGTGGGAATTTGTTTTGCTTAATGATGCATCTGTGTTACAAAGGTTTTGTTTTTCTTTTTATAATTGGGGCATGGAAAAAATAAATTTTTATTCATTGAAAATAAACAATTTTATTTTAAAAAATGAAATGAGAGAAACTAGAAAATTCTTTAAGTCACTACTTTTACATTGGCAAGCCCAGATGATTTCAGGGCTTGGATTACTGATTTCCAATCAGCACGTCAAACTATACACATTATGGAAAAAACAATTATCTTTAAAAATGGAAGGGGAACATGTTCCTGTCTGTGATGCTGATGAAGCACCAATTTTGACTGAAAGATTCTCAGAGGACATTTCAAAAATTTAGTATATGAGACCTGATCAAACCCAACCTCAAATTATGCCATAACCATTTGATATGCAATGGAGAGATCTTACCTCTAGGTGGCAGCATTTGTGAACTCATGACTAAGTGACTAATGGAATCCAGGTGTGGAAGATTTCTAGATTAGAAGAGTTAGTTTCTTGGTCATATCACTGCTTCCAAAGAACCATTATCCACACGGGGAAGAAATGGCAGAGGAAAGTCTAAATAATTTACACTTTTAACGTACATTCTTAAAAAAAAATCCAAACCTGTGATTTCATCCCTGTGGGAGACTCTCAGTATGGAAATTCCCTCCATTGCCACTAGTTATCAGCTCCTTCATAATTAATCAGAGGCTCACAGATTTAGAATGAAAAGGAACCTCAGTGGCCAAGCAGTTCAACTCCTTCATTTTACAGATAAGGAAACTGAGGCCCAGGGAGACTAAATGACTTGCCCAAGGTCACACATATAATACATATCAAAATGGGGATTTGAACCCAGGTCTTTTGATTTAAGAGTCAGAGTTCTTTCCAGGGTACCATGACCAATAACTATTTATTAAATGCTTATTGTTTGCCAGACACCATGGTAAGTCCTGGTGACACAATGAAAAAGCAAAGAGTCCCTGCCCTCATTGAGCTTACATTCTAATGGAGGAGACTACAAATACATAAGAAGTAAATGCAAGAGAGAGTAGATGAAAGACAACCATGTTTATGATCACAGAGCCAGGATACATGTGAGGCAGGAACGATATATAGCTCCTCCACACTCTGAAGCCAGCTCTCTAGACATGATCCCCCACTGTTTCTCTTTGTAATTTAAATGCAGTGACAAAATGGACTCAACCACTTTGGCGTTTCTACATTTCTTTAATTGGCTGAAGATGATCTCCAAGGAATCAGTGAAAAATCACTCTCATAAGCACTTCTGCTCTCATTGCTCAGAGCACTAGACCTAAACTCTTGTGAGCAAGGTGCACCACACATGGAGAAAATGAATAGTCGTTTGAGAACAAGGAGACTCAATGAATGGTCAATCAGTTCTAGATCTTTAAATATCTAATGAGAGACTTGAATGAAGGTTGAAGAGTTGGGCCTTTTTTTGCCTTCACAGCTGTTAAATCTTTTATAATGAATTCAGTACTTCTAGTTTTTTTTTCATTTTTATCAATTTCTTTCCTTTCTAAACATTTTCATTTGCAACTTATTTTTCCCCTTCTTCCCATATTCAGTGAGCCATCCCTTATATTAAAAAGGAAGTGAGAGAAAGGTGGGGAGGGAGGGAAGAAAAGTAGGAAGACTAATCAACATACTACCAAAATCTGACAGTATATGTAATATTCCACATCCATGCTCCTCAACCTCCGCTAAGAGAGGAGGATGTTTTGCCACCATCTTTTACTCGAGATTAAAGGCATTTGAATCAATAACCAACTACTTCCAAATTTACCCTGGTGGGAACCCATGGAAACCAATTCCATGAGAATCCAGCTGGCTCTTTGGTACTCTGGCTGTCACACAATCAGAATTTTAAGTACCACTTATGTTTCAGTGTGATGTGGAAAGGGACTAAAGCAAGCGGAGCCCTGAGCCACACCCTCTCTCAAAGAAGCTAAAAGCTCTTACCTGTCGTATCTTGACTAAGAGTCTCTTGGCTGCTGCTGCTGTAAGAAGGCACTGGAGTGATGGACAGTGAAGCTGGGCAAGACAAAGGGGTCCCTACATCAGTCTTTCGAGTAAAAGAACGGTGATACACAGGAATGCCTGCATCTTTGGAGATGAAGAGAGGCAGATCAGATGACAGTGGAGGTCCACCTTGAGCATATGGGTTCTTCCAGTGGGACAACCCAATAGCCACTGGCCCAGCAACATCATAACCTGGCAACATAAATATCTTAAGTCAGTACAAGCAAGTCAGGCAACATTACATGCTCTTCCATTATATATTTTTCATAGCCTTTGCCAGTGACATCACCCCAAGAAAGTCCTCCTTGAGGCAGTCCCACTGCCTAGAAGAACAATAAGGATAATTTTTGGTCCAGACCCATGATTTCATGGGTGTAAGGAAATCTCCAGTGAAGAGACTGCCACTACCAATGCAGACCAGCACCTGGACAGCAATTTTAATTCAACGGCTCATCTGTAAATTAAAATCTTAAATACGAAGGCACTGACAACAGCAATATCATCATCCAGAAGCACCATAGTTGGCCTTGGAGGAAGACCTGGGGTCAAGTCCCACTTCAGACACATGCATGATGGGTCATTTTGGATTTAACTTCTCATTGCTTCAGCTACTCTCCTAGATAAAAGGGTTCAGAGAATATGCTGACCTACACTGGTAGAGGAAGGGTTTTTTCTTTTAAATTGGGAGTTCCCTACATCTATAAAGTTACAGATTACTCTTCCCTCTCAAATGATTATATTGATAAACAGACTTTTGTATAACATTTTAATATTTGCACAGTATCTTACATAAGCTTCTCAACAGTCCTGTAAGGCAGGCACTAAAGGTGTAATTATCCCCATTTTGCAGATTAGAAAACTGAAATTCAGAGATACAATGTTACTCCAAGGTTCAAGGTCACACAGAAGGGCTAGCATTCAAATTCAGGTCATAAATCTACAACGGGTATAGTAGTTACCTGAGAGACCATGTAGCCCAATCTAGTCATTTTGCAAAAGGGAAAACCAAGGCCCAGAGAGGTTGTGACTTGCCCAAGGTCATACAAGTAATAAGAGCCAGGATTTGACATCATGACCTTTGACTCCAAATTCAGTGCATCTTCCACTGTATCGTTTTGCCAAAACCTTATGAGCTTTGAACATAAGATTAAGGAGTTTGGACTTCACTCTTCAGATAGTTGGAACCATTGAAGTTTTTGATCAAGGCATGTTATGAAAGGATAAGACTAAGGGTAGAGACAGCAATTAAGAGACTACCACAATAGCCTAGACAACTGGCAAAGAAGATCAGAATTAGATTGGTAGAAACTGCAACAGAAAAGAAAGGAAAGAGTTATGAAACTTTATAAAGAAGAAGTCAATAGAACCCAAAAGCAAGGATGAGTTGAGAATGCTTCCAACATTTATCTTCTGGCCAATGAGGAAGATGGCACAATTCATAAGAATGGTGAAGTCAGAACAGAAAGGCTATGTGGGGAAGACCATGGGTTCTGTTTTAGATATGCTTAGTGGTGTATGTATGGGGTCCTTTCCAACTGGAGCTTAGGAAAAAGATTACTTCAAAGTCACCTACACAGTTGGATTTATGTGACTGGATGTCCCTAATCTCAGTAAAGGAGGAGGAGAGGTCATATGTGGAGAATCAGGCATTCAGAGTTAGGATTATGGACTTAAGGCATATGGAAATAGGACTTGTTCTCCAATCAATGACATTCTGGACATCCTTCTGGCTCACAGACCAAGAGCTGGAATGAACCTCTGGAGCCATCTAATCTAGCCATCCCCTCCCCCCTCCTTGTTTCATAATTAAAGAACCTGAGGCCAAGAATGCGGAAGTCATTTACCTAAGGTCACATAGGGAACTGTATTGTACAACAAAGCCCATCTACCTCAAATGTGATAATAGCATTTATTTAATGCTTTAATAAAAAGTGCTTTCCAAATCTTAACTCATTTGATCCTCACACCAATCTTGTGATATTGGTGTTATTATTATCCCCATTTTACAGATGGAGAATCTAAATGCTAACATAAACTGGGTTTTCTGCCTCATCAGCTGATCTTTTGGGCCTAATCTCTTACTCTCCATCTCCTTATACTCAGCTCTAGAACCAAATTCAACTACTGACTGACTCTCTTGACTCCTGTCACTTTACCACCACCAATGTGCCATTGTTCATGCTGTTTTTGCTTCTGGAATGCTCTTTCTATCCCCAGCCCATTTCCAATTGTCAAAGGTCATCTCCTCCAGGATGTTTTTCTCTGTCATCTCTTCCCATTCTCAGACTTCCCAATGCATGTTTTCTCATCAATGTACCTGCCAGACATTATTTCAAATGTTGGTTATTTGTGTATATGCAACATTATTCTACTAGACTGTAAGTTCCATCAGGGGCAGGAACTGTGTTGTCTCTAAATTTAGTAAGTCATCCAGTGCTCTGTACCCAGTAGATGCTAAATAGCCATTTGCTAATTTGAACAGATGCAGAAATACACTTTCATTTCAACCCATTCAAAATTATGCCTAAGAAGAATATGGTGGATATGATGGATAGAGTGAAGTACAATAAGAAGAACATTCTGGATTTCAAGTTGAACCAAGAAGACTGTGGTTAAAATCCTGGCTCTGGAACTTATCACTTGTGTGATTTTCTTTCCAAGCCTCAATTTCCTTATTGGTAAAAATAAGGGGGTTGAACTAGTTATCCTGTGAAGTCCCTCCCAGTTCTAAAATTCTAAGATCCTATGAAACAGGGATAGGGACTACACCTATAATTTCATTTATATAAGGAACTCCTGGGTGCTGAATCTACCTCTATTAACACAGGTTGACATCTTCTCTGCTAAGTCTACTCTTGGGGAGGGCAGCTAGGTGGCACAATGGATAGAGTGCCAAGCCTTGAGTCAGGGAGACTGATTTTCCTGAATTCAAATCACTTACTAGCTGTGTGACCCTCGGCAAGTCACTCCACCCTGTTAGCCTCAGTTTCCTCATCTGTAAAATGAGCTGGAGAAGGAAATGGCAAACAACTCCAGTATCTCTGCCATGAAAACCCCAAATAAGGCCACGAAGAGTTGGACACAACCGAAAAACAACTGAACAACAACAATAACATTATCTTAAAGGGTCACCTGGAGCACAGAAAGGTTCAGTGACTTGGTTAGGGTCACAAAGCCAGAACATGTCAGAAGCAGGACTAGACCTCAGGTCTTCCTGCCTTTTGAGGGCACTACAATCCACTACACCGTACTCAATAATCTGATGGACGAAATTATTTCTGATGATCCAAATAATACTTCTCCAGTACCATTATTCTGAACACAAATTCTCATTAAACAATAATGGGAATATACTTATCTACACATTGATCCACGTACCTGAAGGTCTCTGTGTTTTAGGAGGTGGCAGTCACTAAACATTTATTAAGTGCCCATTATGTCCCAGGCTCTGCACTAAGCACTGGGGATAGAAAGAAAGGTAAGAGTCTCTGCTTGCAAGTACCTCACAATCTAATGAGGACATAACTAGGCCAAAAAAAAAAAGCTCTATACAGGATAACAAAGCAATAATTAACAGAGGGAAGGTCCTAGAATTAAGACAGGCTGGGAAAGGCTTTCTGTAGAAAATAGGAGGTTAGTTGGGACTTAAAGAAAGCTGAGAGCTGGCAAAGAGAAGGGAGAGCATTCCAGACACGGGAAACAGGGAACTGGAAAAACAGGGGAGGGGCATCCAGGTGGTGAAAGGTTATAAATGCCCAATAGATAATTTTATGTTTGATTCCTGTTGAATGAAATGTTTACTGATAACATGGACATTTTTAAAAACTAATTTTCTGACATATACCACTAGTACTAAGATTAGTCATCTTGTATCTCTACTACATACATAGTACAAATTTGGACACATAAATCCAGTTACATGAAGGTCCTAATTATTTGAGATATTATTCATCTTTTAGTAAACATTTCCAAATTCAGAATCCAAAATTATTACTAAAGATAATCATTTGCTTGCATTTTTAAAATCTTCTAGGAGAAGGATTAAAGAGGCGGCTTAATTAGGCAGCTGGATGGCTTAGTGGATAGACTGCTGGACCTGAAGCAAGAAGACTTTAGTTGAAATCCAGCCTCAGACACTTACCAGCTGTGTGACCTCGGACCAGTCACTTAACCTCTGTTTGCCCAATCTTCGACTGCAAAATGAGGATGATAAAAGCACCTTGGAATTAGGGTTAACCCTCAAAGGTTTTTGTGAGGATCAAATGAGATAATTTTTATAAAGGGCTTAGCACAGTACCCAGCACACTCCAGGCATCATATAAACACTTAGTCCCTCCCCTTTCCCCACCTCTCCAAAGACAGTAAAGAGCACTGGATTTAGAGGCAGCTGTCCAAGGTTCCAAACTCACTGCCAAAGCTTACTACTTACATGACTCTGGGCGAGTCACTTACCTTCTCAATGCTTTAGGTTTCTTTAAAACTGTACGTTGAAGAGCAGGGGCCAATCTGCACTCTTAGAAAGGATTTTTTGGCTTGGGAGTTCCTCATATCAATAAGGAAGGTCTGGTCTTTATCCTTACCCTATCTACTTCACAGAGTTTCTGTGGAGAAACTGCTTTTTGCAACCTTAAAGTGTCGTGTCGATGATGGCAGCAAATCTTTCTCTGTTCTCTTTTCGCGTCCTTTACAAATGTCAGTTTCCTTTCCCATCCCCTTCATATTTCCAACACCAGCTGGAGACATTGTACTACACAAGAAAATAGCCTGAAGACATTAGGTTTAATAGTCTCTGAGGAAGCCTGCAGCTTGCCAGGAATTTAAGGTTGTTTTGTTTTGTTTCCTTTTAGAGGTAAATTTTTAGCTGATTTATGAGTCCTGTTGGATTGGCGTAGATGCATGGTCTAGAAAACTAAGGAGGCTTTTTGTTATTTTCTGAAATTCACCACCTAGTTTGCCACCGGAATTGAGGATATTGACAAATATTTTCAAATCACATAATATTCAAACAAACTATTCAGAAGAATGTCTATTTATTGCTCTCCACGGAATTCATTTTACCCATGGTGCTTAAAAGAAATGAATTGGTCTCGGTCGATCAGAATCTCTACAGATAAATTACATTGGAGACAGGGCCAGGAACACAAAGAAATTGGAAGCTGCTCCCTGGAAGGAAGGACAGGAGGTGCCCAGAGTGACCTGAGCTCAATCAGGGGGTTTTATCACTGACCCCTGGACATACTGGCTACCCTGCCTCTACAAGTTGGCAGCCTCATAGTGGCAAGAGCACTGATCTTAGTGTAGGGAGACCTGGGTTCAAATCCCATTTCTGACACTGGGTAGTTGTGTGAACCTACTGGGTGACTCATTTTTCTTCTAAGAAACTCAGTTTGTTCACTTGTAAAAGGAGAGTTGGACGTGATGGCTTCTCATTTTCCTTCTGGTTCCAGGTCTATCAGCCTCAGATGCTAAGTAAGAGAGGGAAGATTAGGACCCAGGTTCTCTGACTGCAAATGCAGGGCAAGCTTTTCTCAACAACTACTTATTTAGGAGCAAGCTTCAACCAGTTGCCAGAGCAACCTTCCTAAGGCTCATCTGATTCACACACACACACACACACACACACACACACACACACACACACACACACTCTCTGTCTCTCTCTCTCTCTGTCTCTCTCTCTCTCTCTCTCTCTCTCTCTCTCTCTCTCACACACACACACACACACACACACACACACACACACACACACTCAAAAACTTTCATGGCCTCCCTAATACTTATAAAATAAAATGTCGCGATCAAGGGCCTCTATTTTTTTGGTTCTGACCTCTCCCACCTCCAGACATTTGTGTACGTAGAATAAACCTGTGTCCACATCTCTACCTGTTCAAACCCTTCTATTTCCTTCAAAGCCCAGTTCATGTGCAGCCTCCTCTTCCATGAAGCCTTCCCTGATTTTCCCCAAAGGAAGGAATTGTTCCATCCTGGAATCTCTCAGGCTGCTTGATTTGACTTCTCCTATGCACTTGGTGATTTTCTCATTTGTTTGACAGTATCTATAGCTCATCCCCAGAGTGAGTCTATAAGCTCTCCTAGAAAGCAGTGACTGTCATTACAGCAATAACCAATTTCATAATTTAATTTTTAAAATTAATTATTTTATTCATTTATTATCTAATTTATTAAGCAATTTAGAAAATCTTTGATTTGAGGGCAAATACACTACAACACTCAATAGAATCAGAGTTTCATAGAATTATAAGTTTAGAGCAGAAAGTGACCTTAGAAGCTGTCTAGTCCAACTCTTCATTTTACCATTGAGGAAAGGATATCCAAACATTAAATGACTTCCCCAAGGTAACACAGGCAGTACATAGCAGAGCTGGGAATCAATCTCAAGTTCTCTGACTCCAAAATCAGCATTCTTTTTTAAGGTGCTGGCCTGCCTCTGTGGGAGTACTTCCTCCCTTCCTCCATCCATTCATTCAACAAGCATTCATTTAGCACCTACTATGTGCTAGGTGCTGGGGATACAGACAGAAAAAGGAAATGGTCCCTTTATTGCCCTCTGGAGCCTTACATTCTACTAAGACTATGGAAACAACATGGACATTGACATGTAAATATGAGATATGTATAGAATAAATGAACACTGACTCTGGAGTCAAAAGGTTTTTTTGCTATTTAGTTGTTTCAGTCATGTGTGATTCTTTGTTACCCCATTTGGAGTTTTCTGGGCAAAGATACTGGAGTGGTTTGCCATTTCCTTCTGTAGCTCATTTTATAGAAGAGGAAACTGAGGCAAAGAGGGTAAAGTGACTTGCCCAGGGACACAGAGCTAGGAAATGTCTGAGGTCATATTTGAACTCAGAAGATGAGTCTTCCTGACTCCAGGCATCACTCTCTATCCACTGTACCACCCAGCTGCCCCAGTGATGACAATGATGGTGAAGATGATGATGATAACAATAATAATAATAATAATAATAATAGTAATAATAATTAGCATTTATATAACACTTTAAGGTTTGCAAAGAGCTTTATAAATATTATTGCATTTGATCATCACCACAACCCTGGGAGGTAGATGCTAGTATTACTCTCATTTTATAAATAATAATGATAAGAGCTAACATGTATACAGCACCTACTATGTTCAGGCACTGTGCTAAGTGCTTTACAAATATTATCTCATTTGATCCTCACAACAACCTTGGGTGGTAGGTGCTATCATCATCACCTTTTCATATATGAGGAAACAGAGGTTAAGTGACTTGCCTAGGGTCACATAGTTAGTAAATATCTGAGGTCACATTTCAACTCAGGTTTTCCTGACTCCCTGTCCAGCACTATACCCTAGCTGCCCCTATCGAGATAGATAGTTTCCTCATTGGGCATAAGCTACTGCACCAACAAAATCACAGGTCAGGCACAAAAAAAGAAATGATTTAAAATAGTTCAAGTTGGACATTCCCTAACAATTGAAAAAGTTGTGAAGCCCATAACTCCAAGGCACAGAGGATCATTACAAGCTCCTTAAGCAGCTCGCACCTCTTTTCCACACCGTAAACTCTTGGCCTCCTAAGTCAGAGAGAGTGTCAAGACTCAGAAGGATCATGAAAGTTTTCAGTTCATTTGTTCACTCAAGAAATAGTCCTCGAAAGTTGCAATGTATAATCATTGCACTGCTGAAACTCTGAAAGAAATATTTAAAGTAATAATTTATTCTGTTCTGAAATCTTATGAAGTTCTAAAGAAGCCTTTTTTTCCAGTTTAAGTAATCTGAAAAAGCAGTGAAATTCGCTTGAGTTTCTAAGCCTTGTGGATCCTCAGGCATAGAGGAAAGGTATAATCATATGTCAGTCTATATTAAGACCTTCTTCACCAAAAGAATCAGAAGCAGCAGTGCTAGGCATCCTCGGTGGTGGCAAGCTCCCAAGAAGCCATGAAGAAATAGGATTCTAAGCATGGGACTTAGAAAACCTGGAATACAAATTGTGAAGACCCCAGGGAAAAGAAATGTTAGGGGGCATATCTAGCTCGGGGTTCCAATTTAGCTGCTAGGTATCATGTACCATATATCTGGGACCCTTGTTATTGTTAATAATTTTATAATTATGATAATATTGTGGGGTAATAGAAAGAACACTGGGTTTAGTTTGGGAGTCAAAGAATATGAGTTCAAATGCTGACTTTGGCAAGACTTTAAGCAAATCAATGTAGCTCTCTGGGACTCCCTGCCCTGAACCAGATTTTCCTTCTCTAATGCTATAGAAAAGCCCTGCAGCTCCTTAAAGAGGCTCCCAACTACCTCCTTCTCCAAAGCAGAGGACTTTTAGCCCAATGTGACCCCAATACCCAATGTTCCAGAGCTCAGGTGTCTCCAATCTCCATATTCAGACACATACATAGTTCTATTTTCTAAAACAAAATGGCGCCTTCTTACTTACCTATGGTGATCTGGCTGACACAGCTGTAGTAACTTCCTGTCGTTGCACTGGACAGGTTATAGCTCCCACTGCTAACCTCTTTGTCTGTTCAAAATAAAGAGAGAGGGTGAGTCAGCATAGGTTACATGGCTTGGCTGAGAAACTAAAGGCTAGGGCCTGAAGCTTGATACAGGGAACTCCCAGGAGAGGAAATTCTCTCTACCAGTGCAAGTTGCCACCTTCTATGTAATTTAAAGTCTCAGAGAGTTGCCTAGAGATCTGAGAAGTTCAATGACTCACACAGCCAGGGTCTAAAACCAGATTTGAACTCAGAAAGATTAGTCTTCCTGACTCCAGGCCCTGCACTCTATGTACTATGGTGCCACCTAGCTGCCCTGATTGTTACATTACAAATAAGGGAAATGATGCACACAAAACCATAGACATGACTAAGTAAAACATACCCAAGACATGCCAGGCATAAGAGCTGACATGAAGAATTCTTACCCTGGGGCAAAAAGCAATATAAGGGTGGAGGTAATGTCAACACAGAACAGAGGGGGTGATCCAACCAATAAGTCAGGGAAGGCTGCCCCACAAAAAGTCAGGCTTGTGCCCCCATGCAGCAATCGAGAAGGAAAGCAAAACGGCAGAATAGAGATGACATCCTGGGCCATGGGAATAACAAACTTTAGAACCTCTGTGGGATGAAAATATGACCTTGGAAGAAAGTGCATCACCATGCTCACATGACAAAGCCCCTGTTTTCCTGTGCTGTTTACACATTTGAAATGTATTTTTGTAGAAGGAACATGGGGGTAGATGACTTGCTTCACTCATAATCAAGAGGACCCAGGTTCAAATTCTGCCTCTGCTAATTATTGGCCAAGTGACCCATGGCCAAGTCACTTCACTTCTCTGAAATTCAATTTCCTCACTTGAAATATGGGAATAAAATAACTCTGGGATCTATTTCACAAGGCTGCTGTGAGGCTTAATTGAGAAAAAACTATATGAAGTGCCTTGCAAACTTTACAGCCTTATATAAATATTGATTTTTATTATTTGCTTATATAATATCTATCAGGCAACCATAAGCATCAGTTTACTAAATTAGAGGGAAGAGAGTTGGTAGAGGGCCCTGAAGGTCAGATAGAAGAGTTTGCATTTGATACCATAGCCGAACAGAGTAGCCTTTTGCATAGGGGAGGAAAAGAAAACGGAAAATTGGGAAAATTACTCTAGCAGCTGTATGCAACACAGGTCACCTTTCATTTATACAGTTCTACTAACCAATGAAGTTCAGGCCAAAAACATCTCTGCTGAATAACTAATCTTAAAGCTGTCAGACTCTTGACTTCTTAGCTAATCCTTCACTGGTAAATTGGGTTTGAAGTCCTTGCCACATGAATGGTTTTTCCCTCCCAAGAGAAAAGGTTGATTGGTAGAGGTTACAAGGAGAAAGACAAGTCCTGCACAGAGCTCATCATCTAAGGGCCCCCACCCCCCCTCCTCCAAAACTTGCCTTTTTCTATAGCCACCATCCTCTAGAGCCAAAATTCCATCTTTGCATCCTCCATCTCACTCCCCCTCCAAACTCAGTTTTCAAGTCCAGCTGATTCTGCCTCACAAAACCAAGCAATAAAAAGTAAGCCCTTGTTGTAATAGGGATTCCTGTCTTATATAGGTTAGACTAGGTGGTCACTGAGGTCTCTTCCAATTCTCAAATTCTATGATTCTGTAAGCCTCTTGAGGGCAGGCACTTTTAAAAAAAATTGTTGTCTTTGTGTCCCTAGCCCTAGTATAGTGTCTGCTATAAAGAGTTCTGAGTACTGTGCTAGAGGCTGAGGACACAGAGACAATTGGTCCTCCTCTCAAGAAGCTTACATTGTACTGAGACAATGCATACATGTTTTGGGGGCTGCCTTCTCTCTCTCCCCACTCCCACCCCATATACACATACTACATACACAGAGATTACTAGTTACATCCATGTGGTCATGACAGAGGGAAGCACCTTCATCACAGAGTTCAACCACGACTAGAGTACCTTAGCCAAGAAAGGAACCAGGTTTGGAGAGAAAAAACTATAACAATCAAACTCAGTTGACTGACTGAACAATTCCAACTGAGGTGAAATACAACATGGTAATGAGCAGTCTTGCAAAAACTGTGTATGTCTCAACAAGACTTGAATATTGACCTCCCAGGTGACTAAGCTAGGAGCAAAAAGTGAGTTACTGAATTCTGTTTTGATCATTCTGTGACACACTTTCTTTGAGTAGAAACAAATCTTGTATCCATTCTTAATTCATATATATGCATTAAGTGTCTTTTATTTTCTCTCTCTTGGGAGAAACCCCAGATTAGACCCAAAAGCAATACTACCCCCCTCCCCAGTAGCCTAAGTAGGGGTGATGAGCTAACCTATGTGAGAATAGAAAACCTATTCCCTTAACTGGAGGTCACTTTCCTTTGGAGCTGACAAACCATGAGGACAGATAAAAGACAGCAAGTGGCCTAGGTCTCCAATCTCCAATCCCTGTGGTCTCAGTTACACAGTCCCTCTACCTCCTGTGTAATAATTACATATGTAATTATATTTAGGATATATACAAAATAAATACAAATAGTTTTGGAAAGGAGGGAACTAGCTGCTGGGAGGAATCAGAAAAGTTTTCATGTAGAAGGTGGTCCTTATGCTAGGTCTTGAAGGGATTCTAAGATACGGAACTGAGGAAGAAATACATGCCAGGCATGAAGGGCAGCCAATGCAAAGGCATGCAAGTGGGAAATGAAATACCCAATAGAGGGAAGTATGCCAATATGGCGAGAACTTGGAGTCAAGAAGACCTGGATTTAAATCCCACCTCTGATACTGACTAGCTGTGTTATACTAGGTAAATCACTTTGCCTTTCTGGGTCTCAGTTTCCTCATTGGCAAAACAAAGGGGTTTGACTTGGTGGTCTATAAGGTGGTTCCTTCTGGTTCCAGAACTATGGTCTTATGGTTCAGTGAACAAGCCTCATAATAGAGAAGAAAAATAATAGACAGTTGTGGGGGGAAAAGAAAGTAAATAAATTTAGAAGCAGCAGAGAAGATGGCGGGGGTATAGGGAGCAGATATTGGAAACCTGAGCAATGTAGGGGATACAAAGCATGAATGAAAATTGAAAAGTCTAGATGTTTATGAAGAGACCTAAATGAAGGTTCATTTGGTTGCAAGGGTAAGTTCCATCTACCATTTTGGCAACCATGGGGTAAAAAAACAGAGAGTGTGGGCAATGTTGAGTGAGACATAGGGAGAAGAGGGAGGATTCTATTTATTGGAATTAAATGGAATTGATAGGTTTCATGGCAGCAAAGGGCCGTCTATTCTGTGAAACACTCCCAAACCTTCTGAGGATAAGCTCCTGCTAAAGAGAAACCAGCCATAAGTTGGATTTGGAACAATTCATAGACTGTAAGAGTTTTAATGGACCTCCAATGCCATCTACTCCAATGCTTCTCATTTTACAGATGAGAAACTGAGATCTTAGATGTTAGGTGACCTGAGTAATGTCACACAGGTATGTCAGAAATAGAGTTAAAAGGGACGCTAGAGGCTATCTACTCCAACCCTTTCCCCACTTCCATTTAACAGATGAGAAAATAGAGCCCAGAGCCCCAAGATGTTGGTGGTAATGATGACTATGGTAGTAGTGGTAGTAGTGGTGGTGGTAGTAGTAGCAGTAGTAGTAGCAGTAGCAGTAGTAGTAGTAGTAGAAAGAGGAGGAGTGGAATTAGGAGTAGTGGTGATAGTGGTAGTGGTGGTAATAATAATAATAATAATAAATTATATGTATAACCACCCTGAATTTTTATACATTATCTTACTAGCATCTAATGCTTTGTACATGATAGATATTTTCCAAGTTTCTTTCCTACGTAAGCCAAAAATATTTTTTCAAAACTGTGATTAAAAACTACTTCCTATCTATTTTAAGATTTTTGTTCTGTTTTAAAGAGTTTTTAAATATTCTATCCTACAGAAAGGAGCATGAGCTGCATTCAACTACGCTGGCCTTCAGACGGCAGACAGAAAATCCATCAACCGACCTGTACTCAAAGCCTTTCCCTCTTGGGAGCCCTTGTTAGAGGCTGCCCAAAGCTGGCATAGCCTCTGATAATGCAGGGTCACCTACACACTGGGATAAAGGCTTGGAGGGAGACCTTAACGGAGAGGCAGTGAAGGTTTATTTGATATTCATCAAGCTTATCTCTGGGTGGGATTCTACTCTGTCCAGTTTTATATCAAAGGGCCTTGCAGTTGGCTTCCATTTACTATGGTTTAAAGATGCTGTTGTTTTTCCTCTGGCTCCTCTGCTCCCTGATTCAGCATTAAAATCCCCAGTTGCCTGGTTCTGCCTTTGCCTGGGGTGAAAGAACCCAGCCTGTCACTTCTTTTTTACTGCTGTAGGTTAAGTTTTAGCTATCATTACTTTCTCCCAATCTCAGAGAAGGCCTGACGTGGCCTTCCAAGTACCCATGACCATCTTTCTGACCACACAGCATTCCTCCACCTTTTCTCCTAAAACAGACTCAAGCAAGAAAAAGACAGATTCCAGCCATCTTTTGTTTGGCAGTGTGACTTTCCCATGACCAGTCTTTCCCCAATCATGAGATGGTTGTTCTTTCCTTCCCAATCCACCTCTCTCAGATCTTCTCTTTGAAATAATCTTTTCTGTTGATTCTAATTTTACAACATCATCTACACATTAGACTAAAGTCTGGTTCTCCTAGATTGTTTTTGAGCCTGGTCTTTAACACAAACTGCCAAGTTTTAAATGGATCAGGGTCCTTTCTATAGAATATGACAGTTTAAAACCTTTCAAAGTAGATTTCAAAAGAGAAATAAAATGTTATCTTCACAGTAATGAATATACTCATTTGATATATGTTCATATTGATATATATTTACTTGATACATATTCAGCTGATATATATTCATATTTAATATATTATTTAAATTCAATATGTTAAATTGAATGCTTATTTGAACTGTGAAGAAAACATTTCATGTCTGCTTTAAAATCTGATGTTTTCTTTTAAAATGCTATTTTCTATAAAAAGCATGAGTCGTTTAAAAGAGTTAGAAACCAAGCTTGAAAACAATCTAGGGGAATATAGATAGGTAGATAGACAGACAGATACACAGATGAGATAAATAGGTATATTGTATTTATATATTTTGTGTGTCTACACACACATATATGTGCATATATACCAACATATGTATATATTTGTAAAATCAGGATTAAGTTAAGCAGCATTTAATAGCTGATAGAAAAAAATCTGACTACACCTAAGTATTTATAAGCTTTTAAATCCCATTCCAAACTCTGAAATAATCACAACTCACATTCATATAGTTTTATAAAGTTCGTATGTATATTAAGCTATAAAAGCTTAAAATTGCATGAAGACTTTTGGGTGACCTTGAATAATAAAAGTGATGATGATAGTAACTAACTACAAATATAATTAAAAATAAAATATAATTACTTACCATCTTAAGAAGGATGAGAGTAACTGAGAGATCACTTTAAAGTTTGCAAAGCACTTTAAATTTATTATCAATTTTACAATCCATATAATTTATATATGCATATATACTGTATGGATTTATACGTGTATATATATGTGTGTGTACTGTGTTATGTTTGTGTATATGCATATATGCATGTGGTGGGAAAGGGAGGGAGAGGTAGAAGAGGATGAGAAAGACAGGGAGGGATAGGCAGAGCGTTATGGAGAGGTCTCTAAGGCAGGAGAACTTGGGTTCGGGTCCTACTTCTAATACATACTAGCTGAGGGTCCCTGGGCAGCTCACACACCAACTCAGCGCTGGAGACAAGAGTATAAGGTACAGAAAAGGTGCCAAAGCACATTGGCAAAAGGAGTTCCCTGTGCCAGTGTCATCACAGGTCCCAGTCCTTGCCATCTCCTCCATCACTGGCTGTCAAGCCCTGTCAATTCAATCCTCCACAACACCTCTCACAGCTGTTGCCTTCTCGCCACTCACCTAGAAACCAGCCTTGTTCAGGCCCTCCCTTGGACTCTTACAGTAGCTACTAACTGATCTTTCTGCTTCCACTCTGCCTTCTTGGATCCACCTTTCACGCAGCCATTAAAATCACCCCCTGAAGTTCAGGGATGACTGTATCATATCATTCTTCTGCTGAAATCCTTGAGCAACCCCCTATCAAGTTATTGGAGAAAACCCAAGTGAGCAAGGCATTTAAAGCTCTATAAAATGGGGCTCCCACCTATCTCTACAATTCTGTTTTGTTTGCCCCCATATTACGGCCCTTTCTGAGCTGTTTTCCCAGCAATCCAGGCCCCTTCCCACACTGTCCCGCCAAGTCAATATTCCCTCTTTTGCTTCCTTGTCTTCCTGTAAACCCTCCTCCAAGCCTGAAAGGCCTCCCTTCCTCACCTCTGACTCCCTGAATCCTCATCTTCCTTGTAGACTCAGCTCAGGGGCCAGCTCCTCACTGAAGGCTCTCCTGATTCCCTTCTCAATGTTTCCTCCTCCTCAAATTACCTCCGAATTACCTGGGTACATTTGTAACCCTGACCCTCTCACCCCACCACCATCACCACCAAATAGAATGGAGGCCCCTCACAGGCTGGCTCCAACCTATCCCTCTAGATCAATTTCCTCTCTCTCCCCTCATCCCCCCTTCTCTCCCTCCCCCCCTCCCCTCTTCCCCCTCTCTCCCTCATAATTTCCAGCCAAACATTCATTTGTTTTCCCATCCCCCACTGCTTTTGAACAGGCCAAGCTGCCTATGATGCTCTCCCAGCTCAGCTCCCCCTCTGGAAACCCTCTCTTCAGGAGCCATCTATTACCAAAAGCCTTTCCTTTTGGCCCCAGGTGCTAGAACTCCCTTCTCCTACATAAATACTTGAATTCACTTTGTGTATATTATGCATGCAAGTATCTTATCCACATATACAGTATTATAACATCTACCAAATACATATTCAAATATATACTTCTCTGGATCCATGTTGTTTTCACCACAATAGATGAAAATTCCTTGAAGGTAGGGTGTTTTTGCCTTTATTTCCACGACACACAGGCACTTAATTCTTTTTAAACTTAACTTTTAAAATTTCAAAGCTTTTCAATTCAAAAAGCAGATTTGTACTTGCTTTGCCATGTGTTAATTAAAAGAACTCTCATTAATGCTTAGTGAAAGCACTATTGATTGTGTAACAAGGACCCAATTGGGAGAAAAAATAAGAGGGAAGCTCACCCCAAATCACCCAGGATTTGGGAGCTGAGGGAAAGGCCAAGTCAGAAACACATCACAGTTTCTACCCAACTGATTTCTATGAAGATGGAATCCACGCATTCACATTGGGCCTTCTCTTTTCATAGGGTAAAAAGATGTCTTCTCTTTTCAGTGAGAAAAGGGACTTTTCAAAAGAGATAGAGCTAAAAGTCTTGCTTAATTGCTACTGCCTAGGGAGCAAAATTCAGTACAAAGTCCCCAGAGGGATTTAGAAACAGGCCCACAGACCTGGAAGGAGTGGTGCAGGCTGGTTAGACCAGGTCTCTTCCCCACAGGAGAAGGGTGCATTTGTAGGCAGAGACAGGGAGTGACTGATGATTACCCCAGAGAAAACTCACATACTCTTAAGGAATTCGACCAACTCAGTTTAGCCTGATTTGACCTACTCAAGATGGCCTTGTTTATAAGAAGGTATCAGCTCTCTTGGTCTAATCAGCCCCTAACATCACTGAGCCATCTCATGGCTGTTCTATTATCTGGAGAAAGCTTACTTTCTGGAGCAGTTCTGAACATAACATCATTTCCCAAAGCCAGACAAAGCCCAGGAAGCCAGCAGGTGGCAGCAACAAGAAATTCACGTCCTTCATCTTACCCTTTTGGTATGAGTAAGTTCATTGTATGTTCCCAGCAAGCCCTGTGGTTTGATCAAGGGAGTTGAAGTCTTTGTCTCTGTTTCTCAAAATCTGAGACCTGACTAGTGCAAAGGAGCTTAATCCTCCCAACCTATGATTGAGGAAACTGGGGCCCAGACTAGTTAAGTAGGTTAGGATAGAAACCAGACCCCCCTCTCCAGCATCCCCACCTATAATGCAATATTGAGATTTAAATCCATAGCCTAAGGTTGAAGAGAAATAATAAAGGAAAATGGCAAGAAATGAATCATAACCTCTTCAAAAAGGGCTCCAAGAGAGTAGAGAGAGCAACCTTAAATACAGTGGATAAGGCATTTGTATGTATGCCTTACAACTCACTACTTGGCCCCACCTTTGAAAATGGCATCCCTAGTAGGCCACAAGGCTTTGAGCCTTCCCTGTAACTTTTTAAAAAATAGCTTTAATTGATATAGCAAACCCCCCACTGGAAACACACTCTACCAATGCGGATGAGGATGGGCTCTGTCATGAGCAATCCTACAGAGTTGCCTAAAGCACCGAGAGGTTACATGATTTGCCCAAGGTCACACAGCTAGTATGTACCAGAGGCCAGATTGTAACCCAGGTCTTCTCGGTTCTCAGGTCAGCTGTCTAGCTACTATAGCATATAGCCTCTCACTCTGTAATATATGTGATGACATCATAAAACATTCAAAAGCCATGGAAATCTGAATTTACTGATTAAAACAGGAACGTATTTTTAAAATACAATAGGAATTTACAGATGTTGTTGTCATCGTTCCGGTGTTTCAGTCATGTCTGACTCTGTGATCCCTTCTTTCCGTTTGTTTGTTCTTTTGGCAAAGCAATCAGAGTTAAGTGGCTTGTCCAAGGTCATGCAACTAGTAAGTGGCTGAGACTGGATTTGAGCAGAGGAAGATGAATCTTCCTGACTCCAGGCTTGGCGCTCTATCCACTGGACCAACTGGATGCCCTTATTTAAATACATACAAATTTAAACATATTCAAAAGCATTCCTTGTTGTGCCCCCTGGATGGTGTGTCCCAGATGTATATCTACTCCTCCGACCCCATGGGCCTAAATCTGCAGTGTGGCAAAAAGGATAAAGTTCTAGACTTGGAGTCAGAAGACCTGGGTTCGAATCTCAAGTCACTTAATCTCTCTGAACCTCTGTTACCCCATTTTACAGATGGGAAGGTCAAATAGCTAATGTAAATAAAGCCCTTTGACAAAAAAGTGCCAGCTTTTTCATCATCTCTGCTTTCCTTGAGATTCTAGTGCCATTCCCTGCTCATAGCAGGTGCTTAATAAATGGTTCCTAAAATAATTTAAGCCAGAGGTACCAGAGCCATATGATTATTGATCTAGAGCTGAAAGGGACTGCAAAGGACGTTAAGTTCAACTGCTTCATTTTACAGATGAGGAAAATAAAGCTCAGGGTGGTCAAGTGAATTGCACAGGGTCCCACGGGCAGTAGCATAGGTGGAATGTGAACCCAGGTCCTCTGACTTCAGAGCTGGTGCTCTTTCTAGTTACCGAGCTGGTATAAATAGAACTTGGGGTCAACACCTCGAGGTTGGTGCTGATGGTTCTGGCCATCAGAACATGTTTGTGCAACCACAGGATCCAGAATCAAGTCCCTTCTCCAAGCCAGATTTTCTGATGAAAGGACTGGTCAGTCTCTGGCCGGTTACCAATGGCATTCATTCCTTATTTCTCTTGAGGGTACCAACACCCTCCCAGTCACCCGCATTCAGAACCTTGGAGTCATTCTGACCCTTCCCTCTAGGTCACTGACACCTCTACTCACATGTACAAACACACACACGCAGAGTTGCCGAGTCCTCTGAATTCTACCTGAAAATCAACTCTTTCACATACCCCCTTCTCTATAGACGTGTGGCCACCACTCTTCTTCCATCCTTATCGCCTCTTGCATAGAACATGGTTAGCATTCTTCCCCCCTCAGATTTCCTTATCTGGGTATATTATATGTTAAATCTCCTCGGGAGAAAAGAAGCTTCTCAAGGGCAGGGACCATTTCATTTCTCTCTTTGTGCCCCCTAGCCATCAGTAGTTGATGAACTCATGCTGTTGAATTGCTTCACCAGCCCCATGGTGCCTGACAAGCACACAAGAAATATGAGTAAGGATTCGGTAAGCTACCAGACAACCATTTCCCCACTGTGGAGGACTAAGTTCCCTGATCCTTCTTTTACATGGCTTGAGAATGACAATCTCTTCTCTACAAAAGAGTCCCAGCCAACCAGCTGTGAACCTATAATACAGTATAATATAAGTATAGTATAATTGTCATCAGTTAAACAAAATTAAAATTACACAAAGGTACATATATAATAAGCATAAGGTCAAAATAAAAAAAATGCAAACTATTAACAATGAACAAAAAAATTCTAGGTTACTAATAAAAGAAATGAAAATTAAAAACAACTGAGATTTCAGCTTATATCCAGCAAGTTAACAAACATAATAAAAGAAGCAATTGTTGCTGCTGGGTGGGCTATGGGAACATAGGCCCACTAACATACAATTTATAGAGCTTGGTTCAAACATTTGGGAAAACAATTCAGGCATTCTAGAAAAGCCATGCAGCTGTTCCTACCTTTTAATTCAGCAACCCTATTACTGGGTATAGTGCTCAAAGAGGTTGAAAACAACAAAAAAGTTCTCATATATAACAAAATAATCACAGCAACACTTTTACAGCAGCAGAACACCTGGAAACAAAGTTGGCATCCATCGAACTCAATGGACACATTTTGGTTCATCAGTGTTGTCACTGTTCAGTCGCTTCAGCTGTATCTGACTCTTCATGACCCCATTTGGGATTTTCTTGGCAGAGACACTGGAGTAGTTTGTCATTTCCTTCTCCAGCTCATTTTACAGAGAAGTAAACTGAGGCAAATGGGGTTAAGTGAATTGCCCATGGTCACACAGCGAGTAAGTGTCTGAGGCCACATTTAAATTCAGGTCTTCCTGACTCCAGGCCCAGAGTTCTATCCACTGCACCACCTAGCTGCCCCAAATGTATCAGTGTAACAGAAGACAATCACATGACATGAAATGATGAATGAAAATAAATTTTTTTAAAAAAGCTTAGAAAGCCTTGACCAAGCTAATGCTGAGAAAAAAAAAAAAAGAATGGAACCAGGATAACAATATACACAACTCAAAGTGATCTGTGACGTCAATGATATGAATGTTCCCTCCAGTGACAAAAATCATAACCCATCCATGCCTGCATGTTAGTGTGTTTCCCATCTATGTCCTCTCGAAAGTTTACCACAGTGAGTCTACCAGAGTTTCAGAGGTCTTCCTCACCTTTGAATGACAGTTCTAGAGAAAATCAGAAAAGCACAAATACTGTAGAGAATACTGTAGAACTTCAAAACGAGCAGTTAAAATGCAGGCTAAATACAAGAACCAGCCTTGACTCCAACCAATAGATGATGAAAGCACAAAGGGGCACGGGAAGGGGGGACTACAGGTGCAGAATGCTACCTATGCAGTTAGTACAATTGCTGCAGGAAAGCTGGTTGTGTTTAACTTTTTCTTTAGTACAGAGAATGGTCAAAGGAAGGATTTTCTATAGGGTTGGCAGAGGAAAATTATTAGGAAATGATTAGCATTTTTAAAGGAGTTTATTAACCTAAAATTTTTTAAATACAAGAATCCTTTTTTAAAAATGACACAAAGCATCAGAAGTATACATTTATGAAATCTAGGGGCTCATCAATGCATCTTTGAATTATATTTGAGTGCCTACTATGTGCAAGACTAGGACAGCCAAGTGGTGTAGTGGATAGAGTGATGAGCATGGAGCCAGGAAGGCTCATCTTTCCAAGTTAAAATCTGTCCTTAGACACTTACTAGCTTTGCGACCTTGGGCAAGTCACTTAACCTTGTTTGCCTCAGTTTCCTCATCTGTCAAATGAGCTGGAGAAGGAAATAGTAAACTACTCCAGTATCTGTGCCAAAAACAAAACAAAAGAAAAACCCAAATCGTGTCAGGAAGAATTGGACATGACTTAAACCACTCAACAACAAATGTGCAAAAACTATTAAGTATTGTTTAGTCCATAGTCTTTGTTTCTGTTTCAGTGTCAACTAGGAGAAAACCAAGTGCATCCAGGGAGCTTTCTCTAGTCTCCCAAAGGGCAAGGTTTTTATATGGGATTAAGTATGGATATTTGGAAGGAAAGCAAATGACTTTTCTGATCATAAAGGGAGCTCCTGACAGCGAGAAGAGCACTGCCCCTGGATTCAGAATCTGCCTCCTTTTATGACTTTGGGCAAATCACTTCATATCCCCAGGCCTCAGTTTCCTCATCTGTAAAAGGAGGCGATCGAGACAGATGACTTCGGAAGGTAACTTCCAGCTCTAGAACTTTTATGACTTCTCTGAGCCTCAGTTTCCTCATCTCTAAAAGGAGAAAGTTGAGCTAGATGGCCTCTAAGTTCCCTTGTAGTTTTAAATACTATGATCTTATGATTCCAGCTCTGTGACCTTGGATAAGTCACCTCACTTCTCTTCACCTCAGATTCTTCATCTACAAAATGAGTTAGGCAAGATGGTTTCTGAGGTCCCTCCCAGCTCTACACCTATTATTCTGATTTATGAACCACATTTAATTATCCTATGGGTGGAATACTTGAAAATGCCCCCCACACTCCCAAATCAAAATCCTTTCCACCCCTCATGCCTCCACTCAAATGGCATCTCCTTCCTGAACCCTTCACCGATTCCTCACAAAGGGATCTGTTTCCCACTTTTAAATTTTACTCAACTCTCCAATGGAAAAAATGTTGGGTTTTTTTTTTATATCATGGCAGCTTAAGTGAAGCCTATGGACCTTTTCTCAGAATTTTTTTTTAATTTGAAATTTCTCAGAATTTTTTTTTAATTAAAGGAAATGTTAACTTTCAGTTAGAGGTTAATGAAAATAAAGGAAGCATTTTTCCCGTCCAGGTTCAGACTCCCTAAAAATCTATAAACTGGACCATTGGGGGAGCTGTGGAGCCCAGGTTGAAAACCCTATATTATAGTATGTAATTGCCCCTTGCTAGAATGTAAACTGCTTGAGAGTTTATAAAAACAAAACAAAACGTGTGTCTACCATTTTTGTCCTCTCCTCTTGCTTGTCCTCAAACACTCCATAAAATGTATGTTGCATTAAAATTCTGGCCTTCATCAGAGCCTAAAATTTCCTGCTAACATGAAAACTGGTCATCCTTCAAGCTTTGCCTTGTACCAAGACAAACACATTTACTGAGACAAGAAAAGCAAAGTTAGATCCTCTAAGACCAGGATAGGGAGACACTATTCAGTCACCTCATGTCTAATCATCTAAACCTGAGCTCAATTTTATAGTCACTCAACATTCTTTTAAGCCTGACTCTGCTTTCAACAAGCAGATGAGTTAAAACATGGCAGGTATGATGCTATCTTCAGATAAGGAACTGTGTATCCCCCAGGAACTAGGCGGAATACTGAAGGGGGTGAAATGAGATTCTCACTAACTTGTTTGCTTGATTGGAAAAAGCTTGAGGGGATAACATCTTCTATCTCAATTTTATTACTATAGATGTTTGGATTAATAACAACTCTGCAGATAATCCTCAGCCATTACTCAGAGACCACAGGGGAGGAGGGGAAATTCTGGGAAAGGTACAAACCAAACATTCGAAAAATCATAGACTCATAGGATAGGATTATACACTTAGATCTAGAATGGATCTCAGAAGCCAACAAGTCCAATCCTTTTATTTTACTCATATAGAAACTGAGGCAGAGATGTGAAGTGATTAGTCCATGGTCACACAGCCAGTCAGAGGCAGAATTTGAATTCGGGTTTATTTTATTGAGTTTCAAATCCCTTTAGCATTAAAAAAAAAAACTCCTGCCTAATTTTTAGTTCTGAAGAAATAACTTGCTTCCCCTTTAATTAGGGAAGTATCTTGCTTTTCAAAGTGATTTAAGTTATTCTGGATTCATTTTCCCCACTTGGGTGCCCAATTAAGCCTTGAAAGCTTCTAGACGTTTATAGCACCCATTATTATTATTGAAGCCTGGCATTGAGAGCATCCCCAGGCAGCCTGGGAAATCTAAAATGCAGTCAAGTACAAAAGTTGGATTCCTCTGATAGCGGAAAGGATTAAAAATAGATGTCTGTCAATGAACGGATATATTCCGAAATCCTCATCAATGTGCTCACCCATCCCTGTAAGAATCTGTTAAGATTCTTCAGATGCAAAAAGAAAACTGTTAGGCAGCTGAAAAGTGACTGCCAGGAGAACCAGCCCTGGTCCCAGCAAAGGCTTAGGGAGGAGGAAATAGTCTCCCCAATGCACTTTGTTAGCAACTCACCCGCACATCCATCCCCAGCCTCCAGTACCTGAGTAATCATTTTAAGTGGGTTATGCCTTGTAAGGCAGGGCCCTTTAAGCTTGCCAGAGGCAACAAGAAACAGTGGCAGCCTCCTGCATTGGCTGGCCTTTGCCTTTCTCACCTTGCCTAGAACTCCTAGGTTCTCCCACAATAGAAGTTCTTATGGCAGTGGCTAATTTTCCCAGCAATTCCTTACCAGCCTTCACTTTTTTAAAAACACCTTTCACAACTGATC
Organism: Phascolarctos cinereus; assembly: GCF_003287225.1. Taxonomy (NCBI): domain Eukaryota; kingdom Metazoa; phylum Chordata; class Mammalia; order Diprotodontia; family Phascolarctidae; genus Phascolarctos; species Phascolarctos cinereus. The sequence goes on along the minus strand of NW_027555514.1, from coordinate 270,022,381 downwards.
TAATACAAGGGAAAGGGAAAAATCATTGAGTCTCTCACCAGCATCTCTGATAAAGGACGAACTAAATTACTTTTCTCACAAACAGAAACATTGATAAGAACTCCCTAACTGGTATCTTTAAGACAGCTTGTGGTGTGAGTCTGAAATCTTGGGGACTGTGATTTATTCTGAAATTGGAAATATTTGCAAAGAGCAGTGGTAATTGCTTTCTGTCTACCCAGCACCTTTATTTCCAAACTGACTTATTTTTAGGGTCTCCGGTTTTAAATTAATTTAAACTCACCCCAGCCTGATGAGGTAGATGTTAGCATTACCTTCCTTGGCCAAACTGAGGCCTGAAGAACTTGGGTGACTGGCCCAAGGTCACCCCGGCAGCAGGAGCCTCATGAGTAGTTGAGCCGTCACCCTCCTCCTAACCCCTCCTCGGATCCCTGCAATACAAATCTCTCTCCGGTGGCTTCGGAGTAAGAGAATTTTCCTGGAAGCCAAGTCCCCACTTCCAAGCCTTAAGTTTGGCAAGCTTGCTAATCCTTGCTAGTATCTTTCTACAACTCTGCCCTCAGCCTTGATTTCACAGCTCGGCACCCCAAGACGATGACTCTGCCTCCCTTGAACGTCAAGCTGCGGCAGCCCCCACCCCACCCCTTTACTCGTACCCAGAAGTTTCCACTCTATGATCAGAGGGTATCCCAAACAAGGACAGCTGGGGGATTGCCCCCACACCAGACCAGTACGGGAAAAAAAAAATGAGCAAGTAAACCCATTTACCGTATGCAGCCAAGGAGGACATCCTGGCTCGGGGTCTGCCCAGGCTGGCACCGGAGCTGGGCAGCGCAGCGGCGTCGGGCCCTGGCGCTGGCCGCTCGCTCCCATGGACGGACTCCACCTGGCCGCGGTAAGGCATAAGCTTCCCACTTGCAAGCCCAAAGCCTCCTGCCTCCTGAGCATGCCCAGTTCTCCGGCGAAAGCCACGAAGAAGTTTCAGTGCTGAGCTCGCCTCCCCGGGTTTCAGCACACGCCAGAAAGGGGAGGAAGGAAAAGAGAGGGGGCGGGGGCGGGAAAGAGGGAGACAGAACAGGAACTGAGCTTAGAGTAATTGGCCAGGGCAGAACTGGCAAGGGAAGCAAGGGGACGCTCCGCGGGGCAAGGGGTAGGAGGGGCAAGGAGGGAAGGTGGGCGGGGCACGGGGAAAAACTGATCCCCTCCCCCTGAGACTTCAGCCCAAGTCCGCTATGGGACCACTCATCGGCACCCACCGGAGGGACTTAGAGGTGGGGGAGGGGAGGAGTGTTCATTCACAGGGATGCTGAAGGATTTATGGTGTCTTCCGTTTCCTCGCCTTAAGCCAGCTATGCATCCTTCTAGTGATACAAAGAGGGGCTGGGAAGTGGGACTCTGCGGATCACAGGTGTCAGACACCTCTAAAACCTGTTAATCATCTACCATCTGTCTCTTCCTGTTTGTCTCTAATAACAGTAATAGATAACATTTACAGAGCACCTACTATGTGCCGGACACTCTACTAAGGCTTTAAAATGTCTTACCTGATCCTCATAACCTTGGGAGAGTGGTGCTTTTATCATCCTCACTTAACAGTTAGGGAAACTGAGGCAAACACAAGAAGTGACTGTCCAGAGTCACACACTTAGTAGGTGTCTGAGGCTGGATTTGAACTCAGTTCTCTCTGACTCCAGGCCCAGAATTCTATATACTGTGCCACCTACCTAGCTGCCTCTCTATGTCTGTCTTACACAGGAGCAAATTGAGGAACTGAGGGGGCAGTGAAATGACAAGCCCACAATCACAAAGGTAATGAAAGGGCTGAGATTTGAAGACAAATCCTCTGAATGCAGAGCCAGGCACCAAGTTTGCCTCCTACAGGCATGGGGGAGGGGGTGGATAGGGACTACACCTGTGATTTTATTGGTATGAGCAGTTCCTAGATGAGGACCTCTACCAGTGCTTGTGGGCACCTCCTCTTCCACTTATACTCCCAGAGTACTTTGAGAGGTTGGGATGAGCCCGAGTCACAAAGACAATGTGTCAGAGGTGGGAGAAGGGATTGTCTGGAAGACTTGGCAGCAGGGAGGGAGGAAAGGGAGATGGGAATCAGACGAATCCTTCTTGAACCCCCAGCTATGATACATTTCAGAAAATACACTAGTAAACCAAGAAATGTTCATTTCCTGGATCATCTTTCACCAAGGGTGAATTGAGGCTCTCTTCTGGAGTGCTTTTAATAGGGGTGTTAGCAGCTGGGGAAAACGACCATATTTGGAATTCCCACAGCATCCTTTTCAGACAGCTCCCTTGGGGCCACAGTAAAGGAAACACAGAACAGGACCTGTCCTCCTACTGGCTGCTGGCAGCCACCCCACCGCACCCCACCTTCTGCCTCTCTGTCCTTGAGAAGTCCCTCCGGCTTTGGAATTCACATGGAGCAGGTTCAATCTGGTCCAAAAAGACAGGGAAAGTTGGAGGTCCTGATAGACTCAGGCACAGGGTATCCAGGGCAAGAGATGGGAGCTGACCAGCTCTTAGATCACACAGCATCATTTATAGCATGGGCACGAAGCCAGCTACCTAGGTGAAGCTTTCCGAATGGGATTGGTAGAATGCAAAGCACACACATCAATAAAGCTGGGCTTCAGGGGCCTTTATGATCAAATGGATTGCAGCTGTAAAATGGCTTGCCTTTTTTTTTTTTTAATGAGATACAGGTGACTAGAAGAACGTCTTCCTCCTCCTCCCTCCCCTCAACATGAGTAGGTTAGGGCTGTTTTGACTTCAAAGTTTGATGCAAAAATTCTCTCTTCTGCTCATAGAAATTCTTATAAACAGCCAGTGAGGCAAAGACATAATCTCTCAATTGGGCTTCTGCATAGAATACTAGATTTTGAGCTAGAAAGGACTAAAAGTCATTTCATCCAACCTCCCTCATTTTTCAGATGGGGAAACTGAGACCCAAGAGATAAAGTAACTTATCCAAGGTCACACAAGTGATGAGTGGCATTTGGGATTCTAACTCAAATCCTTGGACTCTAAATGTGTCACTCTCTCCATTGTCCTCTATTCTAAAAACTGTCCCTGATCCTTTTGGGGTAGTGGGCGTGATAGTGAAAGCTCTGGGCCTAGATGTGAATCCCTCTACTATTTACTGTGTGTGTGCCCTTGAGCGAGTCATTTCCCCTCTCAGATTCTCAGTTGGCTCTCCTGTGAAAGGAGGGGGCTGGATTCTATCATCTCTGAGGCTCCCTTCAGGCTCTAGCTTTCTTCCGTGTTTCTGTGCACAGCTGTCCTCTACCTTCTCCTTTCCTATTTCCTTCTTCTACCCTCCCACATCACTTAGAAAGTTGTCCCCTTTCCTTCAAACTCCTAGAGGCCTACCCCTCCCCATCCCATACTCTCCACATCTGCCTGCCTAGATGTCCCAGGAGAGCACAGCGGTCCCAGTCATTGCTCTGAAGTGCCCCAGTAAGCCACATTGCAAGCCCAACATTACATTTCGCTCTTGAAAGAGCCTGTGGTGACTGCTGGAAAATGCAAATCCAGAGGAGGTGGGAGCTTCCTTGGGTCTTCAAGGAAGTCTCTTCTCCTCCACTTCAGCACTCATACCTCTCCTCCTCCATGAGGACCCATAGCTTTCTTTTCTAAATTTTTTTTTACATATGAAGTCATGCAAACATTTTCATATTACTATGTTGCCCAAAAATTTTTTTAAAAAAAGAAAAATTTAAAAATAAAAAAATATGCTTCAATCTGCACTGAGTCCATCACTTTTCTCTCTGGAGCAGGATAGCATTCTTCATCATGAGGCCTTTGGAACTGTCATGTAATGATAAGAATAGTAAAGTCTTTTACAATGGATTACCTTTACAAGATTGCTGTTACTGTGTACAATGTCCTCCTGGTTCTGCTCACTTCACTTTGTATCAGTTCATATACATCTTTCCAGGTTTTTCTGAAACCATCCCCTTTATCATTTCTTATAGCACAATAATATTTCATCACATTCATATACCACAACTTGCTCAGCCATTCCCCAGTTGATGGGCATCCCCTCAATGTCCAATTCTTGGCCACCACAGAAAGAGCTGCAATCACTATTTTTGTACATATGGGACTCGTAGCTTTCAAGCTGGAAGAGACCCTGCAGGTCATAGGATCATAGATGTAAAGCTGAAGATGTCCTCACAGGCCTTGGAGTACAAACTTCTTCTTTTACAAATGAGGAAACTGAGGCCCAGGGAAGTCAAGTGACTTGTCCAAGGTCAAACAAGGAGTAAATGACAGACTGTATTTGAATCCAGGTCCCACGACCTCATTTTATAGATAAGGAAACTGAAGGTGTAGCAACCTGTCCACTGCTAGGTGGAGGAATTCGAACCCAGGTAGTTGGATTCCAAATCCAGTCCTCTTTGCCCTGCCCTCCCTCTCTGCAAGTGCTGCCTCGGGTGAGTTTGTTCCCCAGCTTCTCAGACTACAACTGCCTATTGACAGAGGAAAACTCTGCTCCTTCCCTGGCCTCCAAGCACTTGCTTTCTCCTTTGTCTCATTAATTTTCCCCCTTTCCTTTTTCTTAGACTCTTCCACTCCCAGGTACCAGCAGCTTGTCTAGTTCCTGCCCCTGCCCCTGCCCCTGCCCCTGCCCCAAGAGCCTTGGTAAGGAGAGAAGCTGTGGGGAGGAGGAAGGGAAAGGGAAGAAGAGTGCTCAGCTGCTGCTGCACAGTATCTTATATGCAGCAGTGGAAGGAACTTCTGAGACTGGCTAGCCCCACCCCTCATTTGACTCGAGGAAACTGAGGCCCTCCGAAGGGAAGTGACTTAACCAGAGAGGTTTAGTAGCTTATCCAAGGCCACCCAGGTAGTAAAGACCAGAGGCAGAATTCTACTGCAGCAGGCGGTTTCTGCCTCCCTTCTATGTCAATCTCTGCCCACAACTCCTAAACAAAAGCCTCTTGCCCTAACTTCACTTCACTCTTGATAAAAATAATAATAACAATATCTTAAAATGTCTATAGCCTTATGTTTTACAAAGCACTTCTTTCACGACAAGCAACGAGAAATCACTGCCCCCATTTTACAGCTCAGATAACAGAGGCTCACTGAAGTTAATGGCCAAATGGCTACGAAGGTCTTGTGCACTTTTATAAAGTGATAGGAAGTCCCAGATAGAATCCAGTTTAGAAACCTTCTATTTCAATGCTTTTGTTTGACAGATGAGGAGACTGCAGCCTCCAGAAATCCAAAACATCGATGTTTCAGCCCCTCAGTTGGGCTGCCCACTTCTGTCCTGCATGTTCCAAGACTTTACTGAAATAGCAGGCTTTGGCTCATGCCAACCTTTTTTGTCTGATGCTCGTCTCCACATCAGGGGATGTGGGTGAACCACATGCATTTGATTACAATCTAATTTTCTTGGGAGCATATCCTGTGGGTGGCAGTTATGCATCCTGCTATATGACCACAGTGAATATGCAAATATCTCACTGCCCACCACCTTGTGCTCTCAAGGTTATTGCTAAATTGTCTTTGAATATTCTTCCCATTTTTAATCTCTCTAATTAATCTCTAATTAATCTTTTCATACTTCATACTCCGAGACAACAAAGAACACTGGACTTCAGGTCAAGAGACACCCAGGTGGAAATCTCAATTTTGACACTAATCGTGTGACTGGGAGGTTGGGAGTCGGAGGGGACAGCTAGGTGGTGAAGTAGATAGAGTGCTACACCTCAAGTCAGGAAGACTCATTCTTTGTAAGATGGATATAATAATACTTGGAGTACCTCCCTCATGGGGCTGTTTTGAAGATCAGTCAGTCAATAAGAGGGCAGCTGAATGGTGCAGGGAATAGAGCACCAAGTCTAGAGTTGGGGAAACCCGAGTTCAGATCCAGACTCAGACACTTACTAGCTGTGTGACCCTGAGCAAATAACTTAATCTTGTTTGCCTCAGTTTCCTCATCTATAAAATGAGTTGGAGAAGGAAATGGCAAGTCACTCTAGTATCTTCGCCAAGAAAACCCCAAATGGGGTCACAGAGAGTCAGACAGGACTGAAAAGATTGAGCAACACTAGTCAGCAAGCATTTATTAAGCACCTACTCTGTTCCAGGCACTCTGCTAAGCACTGCAGATGCAAAGAAAGGGGGCAGGGAGGAAGTCCCTGCCATCAAGGAATGTATATGCTAATAATGTGTGACATTCATACAGCACTTTGAAGCTTGCAAAGAATTAACATAGGTAATCCCATTTGATTCCCACAGTAATACTGTGGGATAGGTGCTTTTGTGAGTCCAGTTTCACAGATGAAGAAACTGAGACAGATTCAGTGAGTGAGAAACAGCTGGACTCAAGGCTTTCTGACTTCGCTTAACACTCTATCCAGCTGCTTTCTAGTGGGATCTGACATAATGCCTGTAATGGGTTATGAAAACCTGAAAAGGCTAGAGAAACGTCAGCTCTTCTTAGAGCTTCCTAAGGGGCAGCACACTGTGCTTTTTTAGTGTCCTTGTGTACTTCTCTCTTATTGCCGTGACCTTTCTAATTATCACTAGAAAAAAGACAGGCTCGGTGATTGATTGACCCTGTCTTAAATTGACTCATTTCTACCCGCATTAATGCCAGTTTAACTACTGGAGAAATGCATGGTTGGAACACTGATTCTATCCACATGCACCTGCCAGGATTTGGGTTTTCCAGTGAAGAAAGCAAAGGACTTTGCTTTCTTTAACTGCAAAATGAGAAATTGTCCTTCATGACCCCTGCAAGTACCAAAAACCTATGAAACATTCACAGTTCTTGCTTTTTGAATTCATTTGCAATTTATCAGCTGCTGTATTTTCAGGAAATTGTAAGTTCCTCTAGGGCAGGAACTGTCTTTTGCCTTTCCTTGCATCTTTGCTGCAGCTGGTATCAGAAAAACCCATTTTCAATTCCTACCTACTGACTAGCAATATGACGCCTCCGGCCAAGTTACTTAACCATTTGGGACTTCATTTTCTTCATCTGTAAAATGGGAATAACAGTAACACCTACCACACCAGGCTGTTGTAAGGATCAAAGGAAAAGCACTTTGTGATCCCTTAAAGCACCATGCAAACACTAGCTGTTATCCTTACTGTTCCTTCCTCTTTGAATAACTAGCTGTCTCCAAGGATCAACTTTAATGCCACCTCCAATGCCATGGAGAAGAGGAGGAGATTGGCGCCAATCCTGCCGTTGCCTTCTTGGGCACCTGTATGATCTTGGGCTGGTCACTGGATCAGAATCCATCCTCATCTGTAAAATGAGACTGGGACTGGGCAACCCAAGTCCCTTCCAGCTCAGAATCATGATCTCAGCCTTTCCAGACCTTTCCTATCACCAGCTCTCACTGCTCTCCCTCTCTCCCAGGATCTTTGGATCTGTTTTGTACTATACTTATCTGTGAATGTGTTGTCCCACCCCCCATCCCACCCCATACCCTGCGGTGTAAATGTCTTATTGGTATATCACATAGTACAGACTAATAAATGGTTTTTAATCAACTAACTAACTAAATAAACTTAATTAAATGTTTTTTATTAGATCAAAGAATCACCAAGAGCGGAACAGGACCTCAGAGGCCATCACAGCACATCTTAAACTGTGGGTACAAAAAATTTGGCAACAGTAAAAGATTTCTGAATGTGAAACAACCAAAAGTTAATTAAAAATTAAATGGATAAAATGGATCTGAGGTGTTTCTGGCAGAGCCTGCCCACATTGCAGTCTGGAACTTCACTGCAGCCTTGGTTCTGAACACAAAGCATGTGCACTTTGCACTGAGAGTTCCCTCAGGCCATGCAATGCCAATGAATGCAGCCAAATGCAAAAAGGGGTTTCAAGTGGAAAAAGTTTAAGAAGCCCTGATCTACAGCAGTCCCCTTCAGTTTACAGATGAGGAACTGAGGTCCAGAGAGGTCCAGTCACTTGCCCAAGGTCATGTGATAGTAAGAGAGCCAGAATTTGAACCTAGGTCCTCTAATTGTAGTGATTAATTTTTATTGCCTTCTATGTAGTACATAGAAGACTGGAGAACTTGAGAAACAGATTTAAATCATATATTTGTTTTATCTTCCTAAGTCTGTTTTCTAGTAATGTTCCCATTCTACTTATCTGTATTTTTTTTTAAATAAGCTTATAGGATTGGGAGGGGGAGATAAAATACTATTTAAAAAACCCATAGAATTGAATAAAAAATAAGTTCTGAACAACAAAGAAAAAATAAGCTTATAGGTTATCTTCATTGGTTTGATAAACAAGAGAATAAAGCCACCTTTCAAAAAATATATTTTTTTTGTTATTTCTGTTCTTGACAAATATCGTCAAATACAAGCATTTCCAATGCGCAGAAGTACAAAAAAAGAGGACTGTCAATGAAACATAATTTCTCTATCATGCAAAGCTTGCAACTATTTTTAAAAAGAACATAATAAATGTGATAGTTTCTACATTGTCATTCTTGTCTGGGTCCCCTAAACTTCCTTCTGTTCTGTTTTGTGTATTTAAAGGAAAAAAAAGGTTTCTCATTGTATTAATGACACCAGAGGTTAATAAGGGCGAGGATGAGTTCCAGTTAGTTGCATGAACAGAGAATTTGTTCCTGGGTCATAAGCAAAGTTGTGGATAGTTAAGGACAAGCAGAAGACAAAGGCATTGTGTATTTTGGGGGAATTGTGTTCGTTATCTTAAAGACGGCCCTTGAGATTATTTGATATCCAAAATATTCTGTTAAATGAGGAAATTAATAGCGCATACCAATGAAGGTAGGGAGGAGATAGAAGGCGTTTACAGATGTTGGAGTAGCATTCAGGAGATTAAGATTGAATATACAGATGTTGAAGTCATCTGCTTCAAGATAACAGTCAAAAATGATGGGATCACCAAAAGAGAGTGGATAAAGAGAAGGAAGGGGCAGTTAGGTGGCTCAGTGGATAGAGTACCACGCCTGGAGGCAGGAAGACCTGAGTTCAAATCCAGCTTCTTACTAGCTTTGTGACTCTGGGCAAGTCACTTAACCCTGTTTGCCTCAGTTTCCTTATCTGTAAGATGAACTGGAGAAGGAAATCCCAAACCACCTCAGTATCTTTGCCAAGAAAACCCCAGATGGGATCATGAAGAGTCAGACATGACTGAAATGAATGAATGACAACAACAAAGAGAAGAGAGCCCGAACTGAGCTTGGAGGGACACTCCCCCATTTATGTCATGCTCATGGTAGGTGTGACATAGATGTTGATTCCACGAAAAAGGCAGGAGATCTAAGAACAGACATTCTAACAGAAACCCAGGAGGGTAAAGGCCCAACGCAGGCCTCAGGCCATCCGTGATGCTCCACTCTCGCCACATCACTAGCCCACCGATACGTGATTTCACCATCCTGTATTTGCATACCCCTTCTTATAGACTACTCACTACTAAAGTTACACTGCAACACAGCACACAGGAGTAGAGAAAGGCCTGCATTTGGGGTCAAGGGCCCTAGGCTTGATTATAGATCTTCTATGGGGTGATCTTGGCTGGGCGAGGCCCTTTGGGCCTCGGTTTTCCCATCTATAAAGTGAAAATGTTGGACTAGACTCTGAGATACCTTCCAGTTCTAGATACAGGATCCTGTGATCCATGGCATGTGGGCAAGCCACAACTTCTCTGGGCCTCAGTTTCCTCATCTGTAAAATGAGGGGCTACATGTGATGATCTTGAACACTTCTCCCAATTCTAAACTGGGATGCCACTGATACCTACCACACATTGTTCTTTGGATCATCTAAAATTTTGATTCTTTGAAGATAGACTTTATTTTTTTAAAATCAAGGCCCAGGTATCAAATTAAAAATAACTCAGAGTATATGAAACATATTCTCATCTAACGAGACTATTTTAAGGGGAAATACTGTCAAATGATTAAATAAATTTCTCTGATGGCTCCCCAGGACTTGTCACCAAAATAAACGTACCAAATCTAACCTCAATTCATATTACAGAAATTTAAATGGATATTTGCAATACATTTCTATATGACCCAAGATAATGCAAGATATAGACTCAAACCACCTCCTTGTTTTGCTTTCCTGTTTTCTAGTGAAAATGGTCCTTTCTGTGGACCTGTATTTTTTCTAAAAATAAGCTTATAGGTTAGTCTCATTGCTTTGATATGTCAGGGGGAAAAGCCTTTGAATTAGTCCTTTTTGTGTTTTCCTTAAAGAACAATAAAGCAATTAGCTGGTTGGAAATAAGAGTGGCTTCAGATTACTTGACAGGCATGGCCAATGTGGGAATTTCTTTCGCCTGACAATGCACATTTGTCACAAAGGATCTGTTTTTCTTTCTTTCTCACTTGGTGGGGAAAGGAAAAGGGAGGAAAATAAGTGCTTATTAATTGAAATTTAAAATATATACATATACTACCAATAGAGCCAGCTGGCTAGCCTTGGGTTCAAATCCTTCTTCTGTCACTTACTGGCTGTGTACCCATAAACAAGTCACTCCACTTCTCTGAATATTAAGTGGTCATACCTACCTCATTGGATTGTTGTAAGGATCAAATGAGACAGAAGGCAGAGTCAATGATGGCACGACAGGAAGCTGGACAGAGAATTCCTACCCCTGAACCCCCAAATAGATCTAGAAAATGCATCAGACTGAAAGCTGGTGGGGAACTCCAGAAAAAGTAACCACAAATTATTTGTCCAGTCCAGATTGGCACAAGGAGACAGATAGAGATCTATGGACAGTGGAGATGGGGGAGTACACTCCACATGGAGCACTCCAGCCCAGGGAAGGCCTAGGCACCTGGGCAAGAGGAGGTCCCAGGTCCACACCAGGACACTGCAATAGGGACAGGGGGAAAATGGACTTGTAATAAAATAGAGGACTTCCAACCATTCCTGATGAAAAGACCAGAGCAATAGAGAAACTTCAAAATTCAAACACAGGAATGAAGAGAAATATAAAAAAGTAAACAGAATGAGCAATAATGGGGAACTAAACTGGGATACATTGCTTATATTCAAATATGGAGAGATACGTGTCCTTTCTGTACTGAATCATCATCAGGGTCACTGAGAAAATTTAATTAGGGAGAAGGTCTAGAAATGGTTCTTAATGATCTCAAGAGAAGAAGGAAAAGAGAGGGGAATAGGAATATACTGGGCAGGGGGAGATAAAGGAAGGTTAAGAAAATTAACTCACAAAATCAGGTTTTAGAAGTAGACATCTCTACAACCAAGAAGGAGGTGGAGGAACAGCTGACACTTTGACCTCATTCTTATCTGAACTGGTCAGAGGAGGGAAGAACACACACACACACACACACACACACAAACACATTATTAAGTACAGAAACACACTTTACCTAACAGGGAAACAGGAGGGAAAAGGGAGAAAGGAGAAGGAGGTGTTAAAGGGGTAGATAAAGGGAAGGATTCATTCTAAGCAAAACAAACTAAATGAGAATGTACAAGTTCTAACTGTGCTGGCAAAGAATGGGAATCTAGGGGATGCTCATCAGCTGGTGAATGGCTGAACAAGTTATGGTATACATATATGAAGGAATACTATTGTTCTGTAAGAAATGATGGAGGGGATGGTTTCAGAGAAACGTGGAAAAACTTACACGAACTGATGCAGGAGAACACTTTATGCAAAGATACAAATATGGTAACCAACTTCAAAAGAACAACGCTGATCAGTGTTATCCCTCCTCACGATTCCAGAGGATTAATGATGAGACCTCTTTATAGAGTGAGACAGGAGACAGGGGAGGAGGGAGGGAAAGGGAGAAGGAAAGAGAGATAAAGAAGGAGAAAGAAGAAGAAGAAGAAGAAGAAAGAAGAAGAAGAAGAAGAAGAAGAAGAAGAAGAAGAAGAAGAAGAAGAAAAAGAAGAAGAAGAAGAAGGAGGAGGAGGAGGAGGAGGAGAAAGAGACAGAAAGAAAGAAAGAAAGAAAGAAAGAAAGAAAGAAAGAAAGAAAGAAAGAAAGAAAGAAAGAAAGAAAGAAAGAAAGAAAGAAAAAGAAAGAAAGAAAGAAGGAGCAGGAGGAGCAGGAGGAAGGGGGGAGAAAAGGAGAGGAGAGAGGATAGAACATGGAGTCAGAGTTCCCAGTGATTCCCCCTTTCATGACTGCCCTACAAAATATCTTTTGGTTTTTATAAAGGAAGGCCCCACAGCATGGCATCAGGACCATTGCCTGAGGTCCGCTTCTCAGAAAACATCACATTTATTTTTCTATTGACAAATAAGCTGAATTTAGGATGCAGGAGTTCACTTTTTTCCTGTGACACTTTCTTAGCTATGGAGCCCTATGCATCAATTTAGAACAAATTTATTCTGGAACCTACTTATATTTAGCTTAAATATGTCTCCTTTTTGGTATAGTATATCAGAATATTTTTTGGAGAGCAGAAGCATGGGAACTTTGCTGGAATGGGGTCCTCTAATTCCATGATTTGTCAGTGGAAGAGCTTGAGAATGGAGCCCAAAACAACTGTGAAAGAATTGAACTCTGATCAACATAGTGATCAACCATTATTCCAGAACACCAAGGATGAAGCCTGCTACTCAACTCCTGACAGAGAGGGGATGGACTCAAGACGCAGGAGACATTCGTTTTTGGACACGACTAATGTGGGAATTTATTTTTATTGTCTGTGAATATTTTCAAAAGGGTTTTGTTTTTGTTTTTTCTTTTCCCAATGGTAGAGGCAAGGGGGAAAGGAAAGAAAGAAAATAGATTTGTAATTGGGGGGAAAAAACTTAATTTTTAAATTTTCATTTAAATTGTAAAAGAAGAGTGGGGTCTAATTCGTAGTAAATTCCACTCTATGAAAGAGGGCTTGATTTAGACACAGAGGATCTGCGTTCAAATCTGAGCTCTGTAACTTACTACCTACAAGATTCTGGTCAAGTCACTTAAACTCTTTGGGCCTCAGTTTCCTCATATGTAAAATGAAGAGGCTGTTCTTCTAGATGACCTCTGAGATCCCTTCCAGCTCTCGATCTCTGAACTGTAATTAATTAAGCCCTTTGCACATTTTTGTTCCCCTATGAAGCAGCAACTAACTTTTCAATTTACCTCTTTCCAAGGCCTCTACCTCAATCATTGAACATTCACCAACCACCCGACTAAATTTACAAAACAACACGAAAAACAAAATACAACAAAACCAAAAACAAAACCCCAAGCCTAGGAGCCTGAAAAGAGGAAGAGTCAGCATCGTACATCCTTAACACTAGCACTAGGTTCAAAAACAGGCCTTGTACATATTCGCTCCTTACAATAGGCAGATTAACAAGGCAAATATCACAATCAGCATGCTCTCTGGGGAGAGGCTTTAAGTCCTTTGTGAAAGCCTCTCTGGTGACTATTTAAATACCTATTTATAATAGAACTAAAAAATGTACTTCACCACAAAAGGAAGGAAGAATAAAGCATATGGAAATGTCGATTTGGAAAAAAAATCTAACCAAGTGGCTTTAAAATTACATCAACCAAGTCATTCCAAAGCAGAGAATCTAGTAGTAAATGAAAACGCTGATGGGACCTTACCACCTGCCTTCTGGGAATAAAATTTCATGTGAGAGGGATACCATCATTAGGGAACACAGTATTTGCCTCCCCAACAGAAATTTAGCTTGAGAACTAATACAATAGTAAATAAAACCCTGAAAAGCTTACAAAAAACATATGTACACAAAACACCCCAAAAAAAACATAACAGGGGGACAGCTAAGTGGTACAGTAGGTACAGCACCGCCCCTGAAGTCAGGAGGACCTGAGTTCAAATCTGGTCTCAGACCAAACATGTGACATTTACTAGCTGTGTGACCCTGGGCAAGTCACTTAATCCCAACTGCCTAAAAAAAAAAAGAAAGAAAGAAAAGAAAAAAAAAAAACAGTAACAGGGTCCCCAGTTAAAGACAATCTCTGGGACATGCCCAAAACAGGTCTAGAGCTGTTTAGGAATCCATTTGTACAAAACAGATCTTGGTTCAAACAAACTAAACAGGTTTAACAAGGCAGAATTTTAACCAGGGTGGGTCCATGAGGACTTTGTCTCAGGATGCTCAATTTAGAGTGGTATAAAGACACAAGGTACAGTGATAGGATCATAGATGTTAGTCTAGAAAGGAACCCCAGTACTCATCTACTCCCAAACCCTCACTTTATGGGTGAGAAACAAAGCCCAGAGAATTGAAATGGTCATGTGAGTAATCAGTGGCAATGACAGGATTTGAACCCAGATCCTTTCAGTCCAAAGACAATGCTCTTTCTATTTTACTATGTTATATTTCCTGTCTGTTAGCAGCATAGAAACAATAAGGCATAGGACCATTTAGGCAAGAATAACTAGACAAAATATAAAACTTCCCGATGGTGATTACATCCCAATCCTCAGCTCAATGTCCAATCCTCTCTGCTAAGGGCCTATGACAAATTGCTTGCTCCAGGTGAGGTTTTTTGTCCTTGTTCTAGGCAGAAAAACTCTTAGTTATGACCAACAATGGAACCCTGTTGTTTAAGACATCCTCGTGTACCAGTGGCTTCCTTTTTGCTTCCTTTCCAGATTCTTTTCTTCCTCCTCCATTTTCATTTTGGGATAGAACCTGTTGACTGGAGTGTAATTTCATGGTTCCCCAGTTTCTAGTTCCTCCTCTCCACTCCCCCACCAATTATCTCGTATTATTTTGTATGTATTTTATACCTATTTTTCTGATAGAATGTAAGCTCCCTGAGGACAGGGAAAAGTTCGTTTTTGTCTCAGTATTCACTAGCAGAGTCCCTAGCATACAGTAGGTATTTAATAAATGCTTGTCGATTGACTGGTTGCTGGTTACAGAGCATTATGATAGGTACGGGGAGAGACTGAAGTTTATATAAAGCAGAGGTCCTGCTCTCATGGATCATATAGTCTAGTAGGGAGAGAAGAAGAAATAAATATATGAAAACTTCATTTCTGCTCCTATCTTTTCCTTGTTAGGGAGAAATGGAAACAGGGAAAAGATAGAATAGGAAGGGTTTCTTGAGATGGAAAAGTACAAAGCTTTCCCACACAAATGCCTTTATCAAGCAAAGGTAGCAAAGTTGAACAAACAATATAGACAGCCATCCATCCATTCATTCAAATAAGCATTTGCGTTTCAGTTGGCCTCTATTCATGTGTTTCCAAGTGGTAGAAGATATTAAAGAACTGAAAGATATTAAGATATTTTATACTAAGATACAGAAGATATTTAGGAACTCTACAGGAGAAAGTGTTGAATTGCATAGGTTTCCATTTCTTTTTTTTTTTAATGAGGGTTTAGCCCTTTGAATGCTTTGAAATACCTCTCAAGAATATGAAAATGATATGCTACGTTGGAGGTAAAACAAGTACGGCTAATAATATATGAAATCTACTTTCCTTTGTGATGGTGGGTGTTTTCCTTTTCAGCTCTGATGAAAAAATAGCTCCAGATATTGCCCTATGGTTCTCATACACAAAAAGGTGGTGAAGCCTTGTGTGTGTGTGTGTGTGTGTGTGTGTGTGTGTGTGCAGACCACAGCTGAGATTTCCTTTTTAGGATTCAATCTGAGACTTTCAAAAGGAGATTCTAGTCACAGCATCTATTCTATCAAATGCTGGCATTCTAAATGAGTCCCTTCCCTGGTCACAGAGAAGAAGGATATTTGGCTGCTACTGAGAACAATTCAGAGTGGCCCAGTGGAGAGAGGTCCCAGAAGCACCTAGATAGCCAAGTGTGTGCCATTTGGGCACAGCCTTGGCACACCATGAAGTCCTCACCATTGAGCTCGGTATTCAAGCAGCCAGAAGCCATGGCAGATAGAGTACAGGACTTAGAATCTGGAAGAAAGAGCTGAGTTCAAATTCCACCTCACATTTATCAACTGTGTGACCCTGGGCAAGTCACTCAACCTCTGTAAAATCTAGAAAATCATGGAGTTGGACTTGATGGACTCTAAGATATCTTCCAGCTCTAAATCTATAATCCTATGAACTCAGGCTTGTTTCTCAAAGAAGAAAAGCCATAGGGTGGTCTGAATGGGACAATAGCCTCCATAAACATAAGAGGCAAAGATCAGCTGTAATGAGCTATTTTGGCACCTGGTTTAAATGCCACAAAATTTTCCTAAAGGAAGCTTCATGAAAGCACCCTCATTTTGATTGCCAGGGGTGGGAGAGGCAACAGTTGCGGGGCACCTTGAGGAAATTTCTCCACACGTAGGGCATGAGGAGAAATGGAAGGATGGCTAAGGCTGAAGAAGACCTGGGTTCAAATCCCACCTCAGACACTTACTACCTGTGTGTCTCTGGGTAAGTCATTTCTCCTCTTGGGGCTTAATTTTCTTCAACTGTAAAATTAGGGACTGTACTCAGGGGCCTCTAAGGTCCCTTCCGACTCAACTCTGAATGATTCTATTGAGAGCTTACCTGGGTGAGAAGCACCCTGTGTAGCTTCCTTTGAATATATTTGTCTATATTTTTCTGTTTTTGTATATCACCAATATTTCCTACTATATTTTTAACAAAGAATAGAATAAGGAGGGAAAAACAATTTAGCAAAGTTGATACTCCATTTCTAATCTTACACACGTTTTTCCATACCCATGGTCCCCAACCTCTGCAGAGAAGGCAGCATGGTGTCTCCTGAACACTCTTATTTCGTGACAGCTTGGGCATTACACTTTCACAGCATTCATTTCCAATCGTGCTGTTGTTGCTGTCGCTGTTTCCATGTATATTCTTGCAGTTGTTGTGTAGATAGTTTTTCCTGGTCCTGTTTACTTCACTCTGCATCAGTCTGAGTGAGTCTCCTCATGCTTCTCTGTAGTCTTCCCACGTATCAGTGCTTATACTGCAATAATAGTCCATTACATTCATGTAGAACAAATTACTGAGGCAACTTCCTCTTTAAACCAACTATTCTTGCTAAGGAGGCATGAAAAACCATTGTTGCTGAAGGACTGGCAGCCCCCTCTAAATTTCTCTTCTCTAGGACAAAGCTCTGGACATTCCACTCTAGTTAAAGCAGTTGGGGGCTGGAGGAAGGAAGAAGAAAATTGTTCTAAAACCATTTGCATGGGCTTCCAAGTGGAAATTGGAAGATTTCCATGGAGGAAATTTGGCACTGACTTGACAAGTTCACAATGATCTCATTACCATTTTCACGTTTAGTTCTTTATGTACTTATCACATGAATTGTTCAGTTTTTACAAAGAAGAAAATGTAGGCTGTATTAAGAAGTTGGGAGAATAACTTCCATCAAATAAACTCAGACCTGATCTTATAGAAGGAAAAAAAAAAGAACCTTGAATATTTTGTTATAGTCTATGACTTGTGAGTGAAATACTAATTTTCAAATGAATAAATAGAATACTATTATTTTTCATTGTAGAATTTCAGTTCAATCCAATGAACATTTAACACAGGTAACAGATCAAGTGGATGCTTAATTAATGCTTAATGACTTGACTCATTAAGTGCCTACTGCTGGTTGACAGAATATAAGCCCAATGAAAGTGGGGGACTCATATTTTTGTCTCTCTCCTCAGTGCCTAGTATGGTGCCTGCAATATAGTGGGTCCTTAATAAGGATTTGTTGATTGGCTGGGTGATTTCAGAGCACTGTTTTGGGTACCAGGAGGGAGACAAAGTTGAGATAAGAAAAGGAGCTTCTGGTCTAATAGAGAGATAGGAAAACTCAAACAATGCTAATATGTGATCAGCACATTAGAAAAGTTCAAAGCAAAGCACTATGGGAGATCCAAGGATGGGGAGGGAGGCATCCAGGAAGGCTCCCTGAGGAGGAAACGTCTGCACTTGGCCTTAGAGAATTCAACAGGCAAAGAGGGCAAGAGGACATTCCAGACCCACAGAGCTTCTTTCCTTCAAGGAAACACCACATTCATTTTACCTCTGACAAGCCTGTAAATGATTCAGCAGAGAAAAATGTGATTTAAAAATACAGCATTGAAATGAAAAACGAGCATCTTTATCATCTCTGACACAAGTAGTCAGGCTCCCTTTAAAGAAGACAAGGGCCAAGAAAGATATTTGCCAGACCCCCAGGGCTTTAGGGACTCCTGAACTTGGGTCATTTCTGTCGAATCCGGGCCCAGTAGCCCCCATGGTGCACACCTTCATTCGAAGCTCCTGAGACGTGGCCTATTTTATATTGCACACCTCAGGATTATAAGATCTATTTATATCCCAGCCAGGCCACCTGATGTAGTTCAAAACTCTTTCTTAAAACTTGAAATAAAATAAAATTGAGAATTTGGGGAGCAGTGAGCTCTGTGAATTAGCAGCATCTCTTAGAATGTTGTATTATCCCTTCCTACAAACAACTTGTTTATCATTTGTTCAGTCAAAAGGCATTATTAAGTACCTATTATGTGCTTAGCCCTGTTCTAGATGCCAGGAACATAAAAATTAAATGGAAAACAACCCCTGCCCTGTGCACACACGTGCATACACATATGTGCACACACACACACAAACACACAAACACATACATACAGAATACCACTTTTTCAAGAAAAATCAAAACATCTTCCTCTTCAATGTTCCTGACTACAAGTGGCACCTCATCATGATAATACCATTAGAACAAAAAAATAAAGTCTATCCATGCACAAGAATAATTTGCAGCAATAGTTTCTGTAGTAGCAAAGAACTGGAAACAAAACAGATGCCCATCAGTTGTTTGTTCTGTAATTTCAATTGCGTCCAACTCTTTGTGACTTCTATTTGGGGTTTTCTTGGCAAAGACGCTGGAGTGGTTTGCCTTTTCCTTCTCCAGCTTATTTTATAGATGAGGAAAATGAGGCAGACAGGGTTAAATGACCTGCCCAGGGTCACATAGCCAGTAAGTGTCTGAGGCCAGATTTGAATTCAAGAAGATGAGGCTTCCATCAGTTAAGGAATGGCTAAACAAACTGTAGTCATGAATGCAATGGAATCTTACTGTGTTGTAAGAAAGGTCAAACATAATGAATACGGAGAAGCCTGGGAAGACTTATAGGAACTGATGCAAAGCAAACCAAGTGGGACCAAGAAAACAATGCACACAATGAATGCGACAGCGTGACTGGAAAGAACAAAAACAAACATCAACACCAAATGTTGCCGAATTGTTACGACCAAGCATGGCACCGAAGAAGAGCTGCAAGAAGGCACTCCAAATCTGGGGTTCAAATCTCACCTCTGGCACTTTGAAATCTGTAAGACCTTGGAAGATCACTTCATTGCCCTGGGTCCCAGCTTCCTCGTCTACACAATGAGAGGTGGGACAAGATGGCCTCTGAGCTCCTAACTCTACATATGGGATCCTGTGATTCTTACCGAGGAGGGGGACTTTGAGAGGGAAACGCTAACACTAATATTAGACTTTTTTGATGTGAATTGTACTGAGCTGATCTTTTCTTTTCCTCTTCTAAAATTCTTTCTCATAGAAAGAATGTTCTCTGGAAGAAGGAAGAGGAGGGATATGCCATAAATGTAAGTGATACAAAAGTCAAAGACATAAAAAAAAATTTTAATCTGAGTTTGGTAGAAATATGCTCTGAGTCCTCTTAAGCACTAGGCCTACTTATTTTGAGCGCCAATAGATGAAATTTTAACTCAGGAAAAGACAGCCTTAGTTCCCTTGAAGTCGCTTGCAACAAGTTTTCACTTTGCTAGATATCTTCCCCTCCCAAAGAAAAGTGATAGCGGCAGGGTGGCTTAGTGGATAAAAGGATTGGGTCTTGGAGTCAAGAAGTCATGAGTTCAGGTCCTGCTCTTGACACACCTGGCCCCCTCTGATATTTCCAGTCTTCTTAAACTGGACTCCCTTTGAGGCACGCTACCATCCAGAGACACAGACATTCTTGCTTGCTGATTCTTATACACGATATTGTTATCTCCGGACTCGGTGCCTTTTCACTGGTTGTCCCTCCTGGCTTCTCTGGCCTCCTTCAAGACTCAGCTTAAATCCCACGTGATTCAGGAGACCCTTCCCACCTCCTCTCTAGGTCCTGTTCCTTCTGGGATTGCTTTCCATCTATATTGGAAGACGTGTATCTTGCATGAACATTTTTTTGCATATTGTATCCCCTGAAACAATGTAAATTCCTTGAGGATGGGGACTGTGTTTTTAATCTTGCTTTATATCTCTAGCACCTGAAACATAGTAAGTCCTTCCTAAAGGCTTGTTGGCTGACTGAAGTTGTGATCACAGGCCATAAGTCAGTGCCCCTTGGGAATAACTCTCCAAAACTCTAAGTTGCTAACCTGCATTGGTGGAGGGACTTTCCACTCCCACAAAATCACAGATCCAGACCAAAAAGGACTCTTTCTGGTGGAACTGCTTCATTAGGACTGACTTTCCATTACAGATGGTGACCTGAGGCTAGCACCTCTCCCTCTCAGGAATCAGAGCTGGGGCTTCCTAATACACTGCCTGAGAATGTCTGTCTAGAAGGCTTTCTCTGTCAACTCATATCAGCCATTCCCCATGGGCAGAACATCTTTGTTAGTGCTCTAGGAAAGGAGCCTACCTTGACCAAATGAAATGGAAAAAAAAGGGATTCATTTGAACCAATATGTATTATGATACATGTTAGGCACTATGCTGGGAACACAAGGATGAAGAATAAAACAGTTATTGACCTCAAGAAGGTCACAATATATTGTCAAATAATTGTCTAATAATCAAGAAACAATTATTACGTGCCTACTAAGGGCAAGGCACTTGGGACACAAATACAAAAAAATGATACAGTTCCTACCCTCAAGAAGCTCACAGTCTAACAAAGAAAAATAAGAAGGTGTCCACTGTGTTGAGTAGAACCTTCATAGAAAACCCTCAGGTTGAGAAGGCATTGGCAATGTGCAACATACACTGGGCAGATGGAAGAGCCACATTGATTCCCTGATTCCTTCAATGCATTCAATAAGCATTTATTAAGTGCCTACTATGTGCTGGGCACTAGGCTAGGTGCTGATTAAATGTAAGCTCCTTGAAGGACAGTTTTTGTCTTGATATTCCCATCACCCAGTAGGTACTTGTTCACTGATTGCACACAATGTCCATAACCCCATAGCCTGCTATTGATAAAACACTTGTGAATATGTGATCTTGAGTAAGGATGGGTTCTTCTTTGTATGTGTTTCCCCAGCTCCTAGCACAGTGCCTGACATACAACAGGAGCTTAACTGATGCGTGTTGATTGATTGAATGATTGATTGATCTTCAGTCCATTGAAGAAGTCTCCAGATATGGTAGGATTCGAACCAGTCAAAGCCAGATCTCTACCAGACATGGTGACCCTTTGGGAGAAGGGTAAGCCATCAGAGACTAGTAAATGTTCATGAAGAGATCACTACTGTCAGCACCAGGCCAGGAGATACAGGAGCCTGTTTGCAGGCAGATAGAAGGCAGCCAGTGGAAAGAGAATATTGAATAGCTAAGAAAGATAGAATGACTGATGATAAAGGTCTTAGAGGAGATAAGAGCAAGGGAGTTTGAGTGGTGGGGTTAACCTTAGCAAGGAAAGGGGGTCTTCTTGCTCAGAGAAAGGATCTAGGAAAGAGAAGGCAAATCAAGCTAAGAAATAACCTTCAGGTGAAGAGGGGGTCCTAGTCCTAGGGCTAAAAATTGGTAACACCTCAGAGGCTCCTCATTTTACAAATGGGGAAACTGAGGCCTAAAGCTGTTAAGTGACTTGCCCAAGGTCACATAGGCAGTAAGTGGCCCTTTGGTTTTGATCCCATCTTAGACATGGGTGGTATTTTTGTTATGCCTGCTTGGCTAATAAATTGTTTCCTTGGTTATTATTAATTAACCATCAAACTATGTTCTTAATAACTTTGATTGTTCCAATCTTTTATCCTAGCTAATTGAATAATTAGCCAATCCCCCAGGACTTATTGTAAAAGTTAATATAAAGTTATTGTAAAAGCTAATGCCAATTTTATAAAAATCTCTGGAATCCTAGTATCATGTACACACGTTTGTATATACATGCGTGTACACATATACACACGTATATCCATGTTTTAATTTAAAAGCTGTAAGAGGAATGATGTCAGCCAATGACTGGTGCTGAAACATTTTGTTTTCTCTTTATTAATTCAGGAAGATGTGTTCCGGCATAGTCACCCTCCACTGTTGGAAATCTTACGTCCCTCTTTAAAACAGTTACTAAAGTAGAAAGAAACAAAATCAATGGTCTCTGTAAAAGGTCACATTCTTGGACAGTCACGGCTTCCTGAAACACAAACATTAATGAATGGCTCTTGGGTCACGCTGACTTTCTGGGTTTAAATCCTAATGGGGAGAGAAGTAATGATCTTGTTAAAGGTGATGAGATATGAGGTTCGGACAAAGAACTCATGGTTCACTTTCCAAGGAGAGTCCCTGCTTTGATTTGCCTTTCTCTCCTTTAATTATCAATAAACAAGGAAATGAACAAACAAATGAATACAACCAAATCTTGTTCCGTAGTATCTAGTTTTGTGTTGCCACCTCCCCCCAATGAACATGACTTTATGTACTGTGCCGTAAACAAAAATGAAGGGGTTTTTTTTTACATTAAATATTAGAGACTACATAGCATAATGGCTAGAGTCCCACCTCTGATATACACTGGCTGTGTGATCCTGGGTAAGTCACATAACCACCCAAGCTCATAAGGCACAGAGCAGGTGCCAGCCTGCATTGGTAGAGGGAGTTTGCTCAGCTAAAAGTTCATTCCCTATACACATGAAACCGTAAGTCTAGTCCCTAATCATATCCTAGAAAAATAGTGACATACAATCAGGAATCAGGATATTATAATTTGTGCACAATTAATAAAAAGAAAAAGAAAAAGAAAGAAAAAGTCAATTCAAAACTGTTCCTAAATGATGATCCAATTTTTGTCTGGGGATTCACATCACACTCCCTCCACCGCGCTCTCTACCCTACAACTGGACTTTCCCCCATTTTCCATATATGCCTCATGTTTTCTCAGTTTTTCATTTTGGCTAATATTGATTATCATGAGTGAAGTGAGCAACTCTCTCCTCTCCACTAGTTTATACCCTACCCATTTTTCCAGATCCAGTTCAAACGCTGCCTTCCCCATGAAGCCTCCCTTGAAACCAATTTTTTTCCCCCTATAGGGACCTTGAACAATATCATATATACACATACATACATACATATATATATATACACACATATATACATATATATACACTCATATATACATATATACATACATATATATGTATGTATACATACACATACAAACACATATATACATATATATGTATGTAGGTATATAAATTATATATATCTATATATATCTTTTATAAGCTTTAGTTCCATTTTGCATGCATTATTGTTATTCAGTTGTGTCTGACTCTTCATGACCCCATTTGGGGTTTTCTTGGCAAAGATGCTGGAGGGGTTTGCCATTTCCTTCTCCAGCTCATTTTACAGATGAGGAAACTGAGGCAAACAGGGTGAAGTGACTTGCCCAGGGTCACAGAGCTAGCAAAGATCTGAAGCCAGATTTGAACTCATGAAGATGAGTCTTCCTGACTCCAGGCCCAGTGCTCTATCTACTGTACCACCTAGCTGACATTTTGCGTGCATTACTAGATTGTAAACTTCATAAAGTCAGATATTAGGTTATAACCATCCTTGGCTGTCTCCAAGTCCTGCATGGCATTCTGTATAATTTTATTATATTTTGTCCTGGGCCTCAGATTTTATGAGTGTAGAGAACTCCTGGTGTGCATATTCCTTCCACTGTTGCAGGATAGCAGCTCCCTGGATTCCTACAGTTTTAGAGCATTACCTGAAACACTGCAAAGTTAGGAGATTTGCTCAAGGTCACATAGGAAATATGTGCCAGAGGCAGGACCTGACGACTGGTCTTTATGACTCAACTTTTTTCATTTCTCCTCTGTCCACTACAACAGACTACTTCTTAAATATTAAGGATCAGGGGAACATTGGATCATAGATATACTCCTGGAAGAGATTCTAGAGACCAGGTAGTTCAACCCCTTCATTTTACAGATGAAGAAACCGAGACCCGGAGAAACTATTACATCCCAGACCTAGAGTTGGAAGGCACTTCAGAGGAGTAAAACCTCCTCATTTTGCAGATGAGGAAACTGAGACTCAGAAAATGTAATGATTTTCCCCAAGCCGCATAGCTAGTGATTGTCTGAGCCCAGCCTTGTGTCCAGGCTTCCTGACTCTGGATCCATCCTCTTTCAGAAGAGACAGAGTTTGGTGAAGCTTCCCCCAGGTGCCTTCACTCCCCCATCTGCAAGCCAGATGATTAACCAGGTGATTAAGACTAGAAGGGGTCTTAGAGATCATCTAGACCAAGCTGCTCATTTTACATATGAGGAAGCTGAGCCCTGGGAAAGTCAAGTTATTTGCCCAAGGTCACACAAATAGGAAGTGACAAAGAAAATATTCAGGCTCCAGTCTTTGATCTCTTACATGAATGAATGAATGAATGAATGAATGAATGAATGAATGAATGAAATGAATGAAAAAGCTCTGTGCCAAATACTGTGCATGAATGATACAAAAAAAAAAAGCAACACTGTCCCTGCCCTCAAGGACCTTACATTAAAATAATGATTATATATATAATTATATGATACATCAATTAATATAATAATTAAAATATAAATATATAATGTATATATAATATATTATAATAATATATTAAATATATAATGTATATATAATATATTATAATAATATATTAAATATATAATGTATATATAATATATTATAATAATATATTAAATATATAATGTATATATAATATATTATAATAATATATTAAATATATAATGTATATATAATATAATAATATATTAAATATATAATGTATTATAATATATTATAATAATATATAAAAATATAAAATAATGATAGCACATAAAGTGGAATGGTGGCCAGGAAGGATGTTTCAGTTTGGGAAGTCATAGGAATTCCAGCAACAATGGTCCCAATCATTAGATGATCATTCCAGACCTGGAACATAGGGTAGAAAGGACAGCGGAAGATACAGGCTGTGAACTGTATGGCAAGAGAAAGACCAGGGTGGATTGTAAAGCACTGCTAGATAAAATGGGTCCTGTTGCATGTGTACCAACAAGGACAACATGGTCCCTGGGAGGAAATCCCAAAGCAGAAAGGGTTCGAGGAAGTTCAAGAGTCTGAAGGGCCCAGCAATAGGACTGGATGGTAGCAAGAAGCTCCCGGTGTTCACAACAGTTCTGTGCAGTAGAAGCTATTATGCCCCATTTTACAGTTGAAGAAACTGAGGCAGATTGAAGTTAAGTAACTTGCTCAGGGTCACACAGCTAGTAAGTATCTGAGGCAGAATTTGAAATGGAGTCTTCCTAACTCCAGGCCCAGGGAAGCTGCCCACCTACACATACACACTGTCTCTTTGCCTTTGCACTGACTGTGCCCCATCCCTGGCAGGCTCTACCTCCTCCTCTCCATCTCTCAGCCTCCCTGGCCTCTCCAACTCCACTTTCTGCGGAAGGACTTCCTGAGTGCCCCTCCTGTGGTTCCTTCTGGTCTGAGATGCCATTGCCTTCCATCCACTCTGATTGTTTTTTGTATGTCGTCTCCCAAATTAGAACACAAGCCCTTTTTTTTTTTTAAGGCAATTGGGGTTAAGTGATTTGCCCAGGGTCACACAGCTAGTAAGTGTCAAGTGTTTGGTCTGAGGCCAGATTTGAACTCGGGTCCTCCTGACTTCAGGGCCGGTGCTCTATCTGCTGCGCCACCTAGCTGCCCCTGAACACAAGCTCTTTCAGGGCAGGGGCTGTTTTTATCTCCCTTTGTATCCTCAGCATTTAGTGGTGCCACATGGATTGACAGGTCAATTTACCCTATAAGAGCCTCAGTTTCCTCATCTATAAAACAAGAACAATAATGCCACCTTCCTCTCAGGGTTGTAAGGACCCAATGGGAGCACACATATGTAAAGCACTCTGCATAATTTAAAATGCAATTAAAAATGTTAGTTACTATAATATGGCACAGGGAAAAGGGCTTGGAGTCTGAGGACCTGGAGTCACAGCCTGGCTCTGTACCTCATTAGCTGTGGGACCCTGGGCAAGTTATTCCATCTCTGGATCCAGCCACCTCACCTAACACGAGGGAGTTGGACTCCATAACCTCTAAGGTCCCTTTCAAATGGAAGTCCAGGACACTATTATCAATGCCTCATCATCATCACTAGCAGAGCTGTAACAAGACCTGTGCTCAAGACAAGCAGTAGGTATTGTCTCTCCCTCAAATGAAGCACACAAGTGTGCCACTGAGACAGGGATGACAGCACAAATCTGCTTCTGGAAAGGTGGCTCCTCCTCCTCCTATTATTACTGTTGCTTCTGCTGCTACTACCATTACTACTACCATCACTACCACCACCACCACCACCACCACCACCACTACTACTACTACTACTAGCCAACATTATAGAGTGCCTACTCTGGGCCAAGTACGGTGCTTTACAATTATTATCTCATTTGATCCTCAGAACAACCCTGGGAGGTAGGTGTTATGATTATTTGTATTTTACAGATGAGGCAAACAGGAGTCAAGTGACCTGCACAGGGTCACATGTAATCAAAGAGGGGGAAAGGCCTTACTCTAGCTTCCCATCTCATCACTTCCTATTTTAACTCATTTTTCTTACCAACTTGATGCTAAAATCTCTGTTTCTAAGCTGCTGAAGGACCATACTTGTGAGCAGCACCTTTTAAAGTTTACTCCCTCTAAATTCAACAACCTGTCTTCCCACCTTAGTTATAATTCTGATCAGTTGGTTAGGCAAACAAAAGCAGTTGCCATAGGACCAAATAAAGAGAAGGTCCCTTCCCCTTCACTCCATCTCCATAATAAACCTCATGTATACATGGGGCAGCTAGGTGGCGCCATAGTGGATAGAATGCCAAGCCTAAAGTCAGGAAGACTCATCTTCCTGAGTTCAAATCCAGCCTCTGCATATGTGACCTGGGGCAAGTCACTTCACCCTATTTACCTCAGTTTCCTCATCTGTAAAATGTGCCAGAGAAGGAAATGAGAAACTACTCCAGTATCTCTGTCAAGAAAATCCCAAATTGGGTCACAAAGAGTTGGAAGTGACTGAAACGATCGAACAACAACAAAATACATGGTCAGAAAACAGAAGAGAGAGTTATGTTCCAGCGAATTTCCCTCAGGTTCACTGTTTACTTTCACTGAGACCTAATCTGTTTTTCTTCTTGGTGCTTTGCTCATGAGTTTATGGCTCATTCAAGTGCCTTCCACAACAGGCATAGTGGATGTCCTTGTTTGGTTTGTTTTTTCTTCCCTAGATTAAGAAAAAATATTCTTAGGCAGATGTAGATTCAGACCTTATCAGGGGTGCCCCCAGGGAGTACCTCTGTCATCCAGTTTGCCAGCTGTTGAAGGAACAAGGACTTTCCCTTGGCCCAACACCCATCGGGCAAGGGTCAGCTAGTGGCTACCTCCTCTAGAAGAGTCCCCTGAGAAGCAGGCACAGAGCACATTTAAAACCTTCATGTTGTGGGCCTCCCTCCATCCCTTTCCCCTTTACATCAGGCCAAATCTGTTTCATCTCAACAGGATTTATGTGAGATTGTAAAGAGTAATAGCTGGGCTGCTTTGAAAAAAAAGATTGAAATCTTCAAACCAAGACAAGGTGGAGTCCTCTGCCAACTTGCCTTTTTTTCCCCCCAAGTCAGCAGGATCCATTTCAATTTTCAGCTGACTCCAGTGGCACCCAGGTCCTAAGCATGGAGAGCAAAGTTAGAAAGTACCAGGCATCTGAACATCAAAAAAAAGCAAGTTCACCTGGGATTTCTAGTAGCTCAGAAGAGGTAGGGGTGGAGGAGAGGAAGAGGAAGAGGAGAGGGAAGAAGACTAGATTGGGGGTCAGATCAGAGGATCGTACACTTCCCTTGAGCTGGAAGGGATGTTAGAGGCCATCCAGGACAACCCTCATTTTACAGAGGAGAAAACTGAGACCAAGGAGGTAATGTGGTTGTCCACAGGCCATACTGGTAATGGATCATAATTTAGAAATAGGAGGAACCTTATAGGCTATCTGATCTAAACCCCTCATTTTACAGTGGAAGAAACTGAGGCACAAAGAAGTTAAATGACCATACCTTAAACCCAAATCACTCTGGTTCTCACTGATTGGCTAACAATAGGTCCCAGGCCAAGTCCCATTTGATCATTGTTTGAGCCTTGATTGGCTCAGAATGAATGTAAATAGCAATTGTTTCTGTTTTGGGCAGAAACCCTGAGGGTCTTCCCTTCCTAGATTGATTTTTTTTTACTAGGTAAAAGAGGCCATTCTTCTCTGCCTCACTTCTTACCTAACCTTAATCACTGTTTGGGCTTTGCCTCAGTCAAACTGAGACCTATCAAAGACTTTAGCTTAAAAAGGCTAAGATGTCCCACTGCATCCTGGGCCATCTCCAGTCATCCTGATGTATATCTGGCCACTGGACCCAGATGGCTCTGGAGGAGAAAGTGAGGTTGGTGACCTTGCACAGCCTCCCTCATTAAATCCAGTTCACTTTCATGTCATGGCATCACCTCCCTGATGTCACGGTCCTCTTTGAGAACAAGGTCAAACAACAACCACAGTTAGAAGTACTCATTACTACAATTAACTAGATTGAAAGCTCCTTGAGGGCAGTGCCTATTTTATATTTTGTCTTTGTGTCTTCAGTGCCTGGCACAGTGCCTGGCATGTGGCATGTGTCTGAGGAGTACTTGTTGACTGACTGATTGATTGATTGACTGAGGGACGTCCCAGGGTCTCTTCTAGATGGTTTCTTCTGTATGGAGCTCCAAACCCTCTCCCCATGGTATCCTTGGCCTTGATTGAATTTATCTTCAAAAGATGCTTGCCCTGGGCATGAGTTTTTACTAATTATTACTTCAGTTAGTTCTGGCACTTTTATAACTGGCTCAAAAACAGCTGGAGAAAAAAAACTGAAAAATCATTGAGAATAAAGCTATTTTAAATTGCATGCTGGAAACTTCCGTTCTCAAATGGATTTATGATCTCATGAACAAGGTTATGGCTATAGATACTAACTCTATGAAATCCTCCTCCTTGTTCCTCTGAGCCCACGTTGGGTCCCTTCCTGTCCCCCTTCTCACCCATCCCTTTGCAAGAAGACAATTCTCCCTTTATAGAGCTGCTTTGCTCATGATGCCCCAATACGGTGCACAGGAGAGAGTGGCAGGTTTGAAGTTAGGAAACTTGGTTCGAATTATGGCATCACAGATCAAGAGCTGGAAAGGTGGATGCGGAATACAGTCCCCTCATTTGACATGTAAAGGAATGGACCTTGAAAGGTCAGCACCTCGTCCTGGGAAAGTGGCCAAATTGTTAAGAATTTGCAGAAGTTCAGCCCAGCCAGGTTTCCTCATGATGAAACTCCTGATCTTTTTGTGAGTGGGTTGGGAAGTCCAAACTAACACCTTGAGTGACTTAGAAAGGGAAAAAGCCCATAGGATAAACACCAATTGATCTTATAAAGTTCTGACATTGTGGGTGGAAGCTAGACTCAAAGGGGGAATGCAGCTACTGAGGAACTGGGGAGAAAATGAATTGGGCAGGGAGGTAGAAAACAAATAGAATAAGGGGAGGGAGGTCTTAGGAGGCCACAAGGAGTCCTGTGGAGCTTGGGAGAGGGAAAGCAAGGTGTAATCCAACAGCCACAAAGAAAGGGAGCCAGGACCCCAGCAATGAAGCGGTTTGGGACAAATGGACACAAGGAATGTGGGACAGGGCTGTGTTACTGAACTTTCCCACCCTCAGTCAGAGACCCAAAGATGGTACTTCCTTTGTGCCCTTGGGCTCTCTTAGAGAATGCCAAAATCTTTCCTCTAGGCACAAGGAAAAAAAAGTCTGTTTACTATTTTTGTTTGGTTTAGACCTTTATTTTGTATGTACAAAGTATACTAACCAAAGGCTTTTGCTGGTATGGCTATACTTATTAGAAATACAGATGGAAGGCAGTAGAGGGAAGAGAAGTGAGATGGGGGGATGGAGGGGAGGGAAAGAGAAGAGAGGGAGAAAAGGGAGAGGAGGGAGAGAGGGAGAGGTGAAAGAAGGGGAAGGAGAGGGAGGGGGAGGGAGGGAGGAAGTAGAGAGAGGGGAGAGAGAATTATAAATCCTTTGATACAAATTCCCAAGAGTAGAAAAGAAGCATTTATGTTGGGAAAACTTATCTCATCAATGAGTTAACAAAAGGTTAATGGAACAAATTGGAATTGTTGAACAAATCTGCTCACTACCCCCACCCCAGCTAAGTACAGATGAGGAAACTGAGGCCCACAGCATAAGTGACTGGCCCATGGTCCCATAGATACTAAGCATCAGAGATGGGGCTGATGAAGGTCCTTTGCTCCAGGCCCAGGGCTCCGCCCACCATGGCACGCTGCTGTCCAGTTGTGTGCCACTTACTAGGATTATGGATTTCAAGCTATGAAAAGGCCTTATGAGTCACCCAGTCTATCCTATCATTTCCCAGATGATGAACTGAGGCTCAGAGAGTTTAAGTGACTCCCCCAGGGTCACAGAGATAGCCAGTGGAAAAGCCAGGATTAGAATTCAGGTCCTCTAAGGCTAAACTTCCAGCTCTTTCCACTAGCCCAGGATACCTCCCTCCCTGTATAACCTTGGGAGAGTCACTGAAACTCTCTGGGCCTCAGTTTCCTCTATGGTAAAATAAAAGACTTGGACCAGTTGACCTCTAAGGCTCCCTCCAGGTGTAAATGAGAACATACTGAGGTCTCACCATGATGCCATACCCAGGGCCAGTGCCAGGAGTAGAACTGTCCTCAGACAAAACTACAAAGGAGTTGAAGTGTGTTTTTATCAGCTCTTTGTCTCCTTTTCGGCATCTGCCCTCACCAGTGTCCAGCTGTCTCAAGCTGTCCCTAATTGACCCCGTGGCTCCAGGGCCAGACCTGCCTGCCTAGGTGGGCCTACCTCACACCCTGAACCTTTCCTATAGCTCCCAGGCCCCAACTCATTAACCCATCCCATTCTTTCTGAGGATCTGCTAGGTGGCCAGAGCACATAGGATGACCGATAATAAATTAAGACCTGGAAGGGTCCTCAGAGGCCATATACTCCAATCCCCTCATTTGACAGATTTGAGAGACAAGAGGTTGAATATCTTGGCCAAGGTTCTAGAGGTAGGATCATATATCAAGAGGTATAAGGAGCCTTAGACACCATCTAGTCTAACTCTCTCTTTTGAAAAATGAGGAAACTGGGAGCCAAGATGGCAGCGTGAAAGCAGTGACTTGCTTGAGCTCTTCCCCAAACCCCTCCAAATACCATAAAAAATGGCTCTAAACAAATTCTAAAGCAGCAGAACCCACAAAAAGACAGAGCAAAACAAATTTCCAGCCCAAGACAGCCTGGATGGTTGATCAGAAAGGCATATCACACAGGGCAATGAGAGGATCACAGTTCGGCATGGGCACAGGCCGCAGTGAACCTGGAGCAGGCCTCAGAGGAATGAATCACAGGCAGCTGTGGCGGTTTCCAGACTCCTCAATCCATGAACACCGAAGACAACTTAGAAGTTCAGTGGGAAAAGTCTGTTTCTGCCGTGCTGAGAGAGGAGCTAGGTCAGAGCCAGCTCCAGAGTGTAGAGTGCGGGCATCGGGGCAGTGGCTGCGTCCTGAGCTTCCGGCCCACAGACTGAGGGGGAATCAAGTGGCTGATCAGAGGGGGACTGCAGGGATCTCTTTGCTGGTGCTGAGGCAGGAATCTCTTGCTTTGCCCATGCTTGGATCTGGATCACAGTTCTGGTGGTGGTCCTGGAGTGAGGAGGAGCACTGGCGCTGTAGAGCTTGTAGTGGCCGGTGGAAAAGAAACCCTCCTCGCAATTCCAAGAGAGAAAAGACTGCTTGTGGCTGGTCACTCAAAGACCAGAGCACAGGCCAGGAAAAGAGTAAACACCTCGCCCCTTATCATACCACCTTGGAAGAACTGAAAATGTACAGGTCCCTAGAAGTATCTCTGAAAACAGCTGTACAAACCCCCGAAGCTTGGGACAGTACATTCTTCACACTGGAAGCAGACTCTTACCTTAACAAAGAGTTTAAAACTCAAGTAGTTGGCTGGGATCATGAGCAAACCTCACAAAAAGAGTCAGACTATATTATCTTACTTTGGTGACAAAGAAGATCAAAACATACAACCAGAAGAAGACAACAAAGTCAAAGCTCCCACATCCAAAGCCTCCAAGAAAAATATGAATCTGTCCAGGCCTTGGAAGAGCTCAAAAGGGATTTTGAGAAGCAAGTAAGAGAAGTAGAAAAAACTGGGAAGAGAAATGAAAGTGATGCAAGAAAATCATGAAAAACAAGTCAACAGCTTGCTAAAGGAGACCCAAAAAAATACTGAAGAAAATAACACCTTAAAAAATAGCCTAACCCAAATGGCAAAAGAGGTCCAAAAAGCCAATGAGGAGAAGAATGCCCTAAAAAGCAAAATTGGCCAAATGGAAAAGGAAGTCCAAAAGCTTACTGAAGAAAATACTTCCTTAAAAATTAGAATAGAGCAATTGGAAGATAGTGACTTTATGAGAAATCAAGACACAGTAGAACAAATCCAAAAGAATGAAAAATTAGAAAACAATGTGAAATATCTCATTGGAAAAACAACTGACCTGGAAAATAGATCCAGGAGAGAGAATTTAAAAATTATTGGACTATCTGAAAGCCATGATCAAAAAAAGAGCCTAGACATCATCTTTCAAGAAATTATCAAGGAAAACTGCCCTGATATTTTAGAACCAGAGGGCAAAATAGAAATTGAAAGAATCCACCAATCCCCCTGAAAGAGATCCCCAAAGGAAAACTCCTAGGAATATTGTAGCCAAATTCCAGAGTTCCCAGGTCAAGGAGAAAATATTACAAGCAGCCAGAAAGAAACAATTCAAGTATGGTGGAAACACAATCAGGATAACACAAGATTTAGCAGCTTCTACATTAAGGACCGCAGGGCATGGAATATAATATTCCAGAGGGCAAAGGAGATAGGATTACAACCAAGAATCACCTACCCAGCAAAACTGAGTATAATCCTTCAGGGGAAAAAATGGTCATTCAGTGAAATAGAGGACTTTCAAGCATTCTTGATGAAAAGACCAGAGCTGAATAGAAAATTTGACTTTCAAATACAAGACTCAAGTGGAACATGAAGAGGTAAACAGGAAAGAGAAATCATAAGAGACTTATTAAGGCTGAACTGTTTACATTCCTGCATGGAAAGATGATATTTATAACTCATGAGACCTTTGTCAGTATTAGGGTAGTGGGAGGGGAAAAAATTATATGTATGTATAGATAGATAGATAGATAGATAGATAGATAGATAGATAGATAGATAGATGGCACAGGGTGAGTTGAAGATGAAGGGGTGATATCTGGAGAATAAAATTAAGGGATGAGAGAGGATTATATTAGGAGAAGGAGAAAGAGAGAGGTAGAATGGGGTACATTATCTCACACAAAACAGACAAGAAAAGGTTGGGGAAACAGGGGAAGGTGAGAGGAAATGAGGGAATCTTATTCTCATAGGATTTGGCTTAAGGAGGGAATAACATACACACTCAATTGGGTATGGAAATCTGTCTTACCCTACAGGAAAATAGGGGAGGAAGGGGACAAGAGAGCAGGGGGATGATAGAGAGAAGGGCAGATTGGGAAAGGGGTAATCAGAAGGAAGTACTTCTGAGGAGGGACAGGGTCAAAAGAAAGAATAGAATAGATGGGGGGCAGGATAGGATTAAGGGAAATAGAGTTAGTTTGTCACAACATGTCTACTATGGAAGTGTTTTGCATAACTGCACATGTATGGCATGTATTGAGTTGCTTGCCTTTTCAATGAGGGTGGGTGGGGTGGGAGGAGGGGAGAAAGTTTGGAACCCGGACTTTTAGAAACACATGTTTAAAAAAAATGTGTCCACACGAAGATGGAAAAATAAGAAATACAGGAAATGAAGTACAGAAATCTATCCTGACCTGCAGGAAAGTAGAAGGGGAAGGGGACAAGAGGAGGTGGGTGGAGAGATAGGAGGGAGGGCAGACTGGGGGAAGGGGTATTCAGAATGCATGACATCTTGGGCAAGATGGGGTGAAAATTTGGAATTCAAAATCTTGTGGAAGTAAATGTTGAAAACTAAAAATAAATAAATTTATATGGAATATAAAAAAAAAAAGAAAAATGAGGAAACTGTAGCTAAGAGAACTTAGGCGACTTTCCCAAGATCACACAATTTTAAAGATAGCATCTGATCCCAGGTCCTTCAGTTTCAAGTGAAGCCCTATTTTCACTGTACCTCACTGTGTCCTCTGACCGATTCATACCTCAATGACCCCAAAGGCTTCCCTTCCACCCATATATAACATAGCCTCCATTTGCCTTGGTAGACAGTCTTCATAGCTTTACCTACCAGCTGCATGACCTTAGTCAAGGCAATGATTTTCTCCTAACCTCAGTTTCCTCACTGATGCAGCTCCTGATCTTTTTGTGAGTGGGTTCTCCATTTTTTTGATTGGCGCTATTAATTTTTTAAATAAGTTTTTATGGATGTCTTCGATTCTTTATATCATCATAGTTATTTCCTGCATCCCTTCCTCTTCCCCTCCCAAAGAGCCATCCCCTATAACAAATGGAAAAAGACAAAAGAGAAAGAGCAAATCAGAACAACTGAGCAGCCATTAGTTTTTAATTCTCCATGACTCTACTTCCCCTGCTGCCAAGTTTGGTTTGCCCCTGCTCTGAGCTGTGTGGACTCAATTTAGCTTTACTATTGGTTAAATAGAATATAATCCCCTCCTTGCAGGAGGAATTGTTTCATTCTCTGTCTTTGAATCCCCATTGCCTACCATGGTACCTGACACATAGTAGGCACCTAAATGCCAGTTGATTGACTAGGAAGGAAATGATAAATGTTCCCAACCGGATCCTTCCCACACTCATAGTCAAGCAGACCTGGTTTTTTGAAGTTATCTTCAAATACGGAGCATGTTAAGACAGACTCAATTTACTCAATTCAATAAACATTTTTAAGTGCTTATGTGCCAGACACTGTCCTGGGCATTAGGAGAAGATGAAAGAGAAAAATTGGCCCTTGCCCCCAAGGAATGTACATTAGCCTGCCTGGGGCAGCATGACAAGTACATAGACTGATAAATGCACTGTGATTTAGGGTTAGGGTTAGGCAGCAAAGGAGAGCAGGCACAACTGGGGGAGTGGGTAGGGAGGAGGATCAGGAAGGACTTCCTATGGGACTGAACTGAACATGGAGAGAGCTGGGGATGCCAAGAAGCAATGGTGGGGAGGAGAGAGGGCATTCAGGGCACACGGCTTGGCCTGTGGACAAGGAATGTCTTACAGCAATAGCAGCCAGGCTAGTTTGGCTCAAATGTAGAACATATGAGGGGAGTGATGTGTAACCAGGCTGTAAGAGGATGGGACCAGATTATGAAAGACTTTGAATGCCAAAAGGCTGACTGAATTTGAAAGGCACACTTTTACTCTGTAGTATTCATTTGCTTGAAGGCAGCTAGGTGGGGCAGGGGACAGAGTCCCAGGCCTCGAGTTAGGAAGACCTGAATTAAATCTGGCCTCAGACACATACTAGCTAGTGTGACCCTTGGCAAGAAGTCACTTAACCCTGTTTGCCTCAGTTTCCTCATCTGCAAAATGAACTGGGAAAGGAAAAGGCAAACTACACCAGTATTTCTGCCAAGAAAACCCCAAATTAAGTCACAGGGAGTCAGAATCAATTGAAGCAATTGAACAAAAACAGCAATAAGAAATTTACTTGCTTCTTTCAAATACCTTTGGACAACATTACCATCAGCAGCAACTAGCATTTATTAAGCACCTTCTGTGTACCAGGCTCTGTGCTAAGAAGTAGGGATAGAGAGACAGAGAAAACAGCCATTGTCCCAAGGAGTTCACAGAATAACGAGGGGCTTGGGGAAAGACAATATGCAAACAACTTCGTAGAAACAAGATGTGGGAGGTACTCTCTGAGGTAAAATGCCTTTTAGAGAGAAGCTGTTTGGTGAATAGGTGATTTTTCAATGCAGTTGGTAAAAGAGAAAGGAAAGGAATAGAACAAAGTCTTTATTAAATGTCTACTATGTGTCAGGCACTAAGCTAAGTGCTTCACAAATATTATGCCATTTTATAAAAGAATTCCTACTTCAGAATTAACTTTTTCCTAATGATGGCTGTGTCCACAAGACTGAGATTGGAAAATGGGTGGATCTGCTATTCCTGGTCTAAGAGATTTGTCTGGGGCACTGAGAGGTTAAGTGACTTTAGCAGTATCACACAGCCTGTCTATATGAGAGGTGAGGCTTGAATATAGGTCTTCCTGACACGAGGCTGGCTATACACTGTCATTCTGTTTCTCTAGTAAAATGCTGTGATCAAATGAGAAGGAAAAAAATAAAAACCAGTGGATAGATTTCCTTGTCAGAACCACTATCACTTAGCAGGCAAAGTCAGAGGCCTATAATTACCATTTTGGCCACGTTATAATTTTAGATTGTGACCTTTAGGAAGTCAATATCTGGATCTCTGTTCCTCCATTTGCAAAACTCGGGATAAAACTCTTTTGTGAGCAGCATCATAGTGGAATCATGGAGATGAATGGATTCATGTTTATTAAAAAAAAACCCTCTGTGTAAGTATAAATTTATTAAACTATAATAAAATAATTTTTCTTCTTTTCCCATTCTCTGACAGGTTCTTACCCTGCCCTTGACTAACTACATAACTTTAACCAATAGCCATTTACTGATATGAAAAGCGTATTTTAAGTTACAGGGGTTACTACATCCTTTTTTATCATAAGATCATCGATTCAGAGTTGGAAGAAAACTTAGGGGCCATTTTGTCCAACACCCTCAATTTACAGTTTGATGAATGAGGAAACTGGGTCCCTAAGAGGTCATAGGATCATAGATGAAGAAACTAAATCCCAAAGGGGGCATTTGAAATGGATGAGGAAATCAGGGTCCAGAGAGTCCATAAGATCACAGATGGGGAAATTGAGTTTCAGAGAAGTTAAATGATTCACCCAAGGTCACACAGGTCATAGTGATACAGATAAGATTTAAATCCAAATCCTCTATCATGCTGGGTCGTGTTCTCTGACATTTCACAGTCAGAAATAAGTAAATGC
Organism: Phascolarctos cinereus; assembly: GCF_003287225.1. Lineage (NCBI taxonomy): Eukaryota > Metazoa > Chordata > Mammalia > Diprotodontia > Phascolarctidae > Phascolarctos > Phascolarctos cinereus. Next base: position 269,985,077 of record NW_027555514.1, on the reverse strand, counting down.
ACAGGCACTGCATTATCTCCCTAAGCTTTTTAAAATTTATCTAGAAGTTTCCCCAGTGAACCTGCCTGCCTCATTCTTTTTATTCATTTTCATATCATGACCTTGTCCAGCGCCACAAAGGTAACAAGTGTCAGATCCAGGAACTGAACCTCAAGATTCTTTTCCTTGTACTACCTGACCATGTCACTTTCCTTCTCTGAGCCTCAGTTTCTTCATCTGTAAATTAGAGGGTTTGGGCTGGATGGCTTCTCCCCTCTCCTCCAGCCCTAGCTCTCAAACCCACCTTTCTCACTCACTACCTGCATTGCTTTGGGCTACAGAATCCTTCACTATGAAAACAAGAGGTTCAGACTGAATGGCCTCCGTGGTCCCTGCCAGATCTGGATCCATAATTCCAGGTGAAAGGCTTCTCTCCTGTGGGCTAGTTCTCAAGTTCCCCTAATTAAGAATACACTGGAGTCCTACTTCAATGCTGATGCCCAGGCCTCTGCCAGCAATAGAGCTGGCTTCGCACAAAACTGCAAAGGAACCAGAGGTTTTTTCATCATCCTTTTGTCTCCTTTTTTGGGGCGTCCACCCCAATAGGAGCCCAATTCCCTTACACAGCCCCTGAGATGTTCAGGCCACACTCGGTGGCACCCCATACAGATCTGCCCTCCCAGGTATCACCATCTTATACTCAGACCTTTCTTCCCTCTCAACAGCATCATCATCCCTCCTAAGGACCTGGCAGAAGCACAAAGGATAAGGCAGGCCAGGATGTCGTGGAAGGAGTACTGGTGTCTGTATACTAAAATAAAATCAAAATGGGTACATGATTCAGATATAAAGGCTGATACTATAAACAAACTGGGAAAGCAAGGAATAGTTTACCTGTCAGATTTATGGACAATGGGAGAATTTGTGACCAAACAAGAGATAGAGAACATTATAAAATACAAAATGGATAATTTTTATTATGTTAAATTGAAAACTTTTCGCACAAACAAAGCCAATGCAACCAGGACTAGGAGGGAAGCAGAAAACTGGGAAAGAATTTTACAGTGTCTCTGATAAAGGCTTCATTTCTAAAATATATAGAGAACTGAGTCAAATTTATAAGAATACCAATCATTACCCAAATGATAAATGGTCAAAGGATATGAATAGGCAGTTTTCAGAGGAATAAATTAAAGCTGTCTATAATCATATGAAAAAATGCCCTAAATCACTATTGATTAGAGAAATGCAAATCAAAACAACTCTGAGGTACCACATCACACCTATAAGACTGACTAACATGACAAAACAGGAAAATTATAAATGCTGGAGAAGATGTGGGAAAATTGAAACATTAATGCATTGCTGGTGAAGTTGTGAACTGATCCAACCATTCTGGAGAGCAATTTGGAACTATGCCCAAAATGCTACAAAAATGTACATACCTTTTGACCCAGCAATAGCACTTCTAGGTATGTACAAGTGGGGAAAGGACCCACATGTACAAAAATATTTATAGCAGCTCTTTTTGTGGTGGCAAAGAATTGGAAATTGAGGGGATGCCCATCAGTTGGGGAATGGCTGAACAAGTTGTGCTATATGAATGTAATGGAATACTATTGTGCTATAAGAAATGACGAGCAGGAAAAACTTCAGAAAAACCTGGAAAGACTCGAATGAACTGATGCTGAGTGATGTGAGATGAACTAAGAAAACATACACAGCGAAAGCCATGTTGCGTGATGACTGACTCTGATAGACTTATCTCTTCTTAACAATGAGGTCTCATGATGAAAAATGCTGTCCACATCCAGAAAAAGAACTATGGAGTCTGAATACAGATCGAAGCATATTATTTGGTCTCTCTCTCTTTTTTCTTTTTTTATTTGTTTTTTCTTTCTCATGGTTTCTCCTATTGGTTCTAATTCTTCTTTACAACACGACTAATGTGAAAATAGGCTCAATATGAATGTATATGTAGAATGTATATCAAATTGCATGCTCTCTTGGGGTGGGGGGAGGGGAGAGATGGGGAGAAAATTTGGAACTCAAAATCTTCTGGAAGTGAATGTTGAAAACTAAAAATAAATAAATAAATTTATATTTTAAAAAAAGGAGAATAAAAAAAAGAGTATTGGTGTCAAGGGCCTAGGACTGTGCAACTAGCTTGATATAGGATTATAGCGTCTGGAGGTGGAAAGGACCTGAGGGCCATTGACTCGACTCCCTCCTTTTAGAGATGAGAGAACTTTGGCCCAGGGAAGGGGAATGACTTGTCCTAGGTCCCACAGGCAGTAAATAGGAGAGGCAGGATAGAAAACAGGAATCAAATTAATATTACCAATGTTACTACAAAGGATGTGACAATCCATTTCCCCATGGCTCTGCTCCTTTTCTCTTCGATTTCCCAGACCAAAACTCCTTCCGTTGGCCTCCTCCTCTCTATCTTCTCTATTCACCTATTAAGGTGTAAGCTCCTTGAAGCCAGGGGGGTCTCTCATTTTTTTATTTGTGCCCCTGAGTGCTCAGCACATACTATGTACCAGGCACACAGTAGGCACTGAAAGGATTTTTTCATTCATTTCATTCATTCTTCATTGTTCCTTGTGTGACCCCCAACTTTGAATCCTTGGGTTGAGTGACCTCATTCCATGATTTGCAGCCATTGGGCAGAGACCATGCTGGCTGGCTAATTGGCAGATTTGGTCCACTAATACGTTTCTCTTGGATAGATACTTCAGATAGACAATGAACTGGGCCCAGTCAGTCAATAAGCAATTATTAAACACTTACTGTGTGCCAGGTACAATGCTAAGTGCAGGGACTAACCAAAAAAGACCTAAAAACAGTTCTGCCTTCAAGAAGCTTACACTCTAATGGTGACAACAACACAGAAATAATTTTGTACATACAAGATAAATGAGCAAATAGCAGGAACATATTGGGCTAGATTGTATTCAGAGAAATGTGTGGTATTTTCAATAATCCCAGATTTCTCCCTGAAGCACATTGAATTCAATTCAATTCAACAAACATTTATTAAGTATCTACTATGTGCCAGGCACTATGCTAAGCACTGGGGATACAAAAACAGGCAAAAGATAGTCCCTGCCCTCAAGATGCCTATAATCCAATGGGGGATACGGCATACAAATGAATACACACAGAGCAAGCTCTATACGGGATAAACAGGAAATAATTAAAAGAGAGAAAGAACTGGTATTAAGAAGGGTTAGGAAAGGATGCCTGTAGAAGCTAGGCTTTTAGTTAGGATTTGAAGGAAGCAAGGGAATTGAGGAGCTGGAGCAGAAAAAGGAGAATATTCCAGGCATGGAGAAGTGCTCACAGCCATCACTTTTTTTTTTTTAAATACCAATTCCCTTCTGGGATATAGGAGAGCATTTTTTTATATATACAATTGCAAGATTTCCTCTGAAACCAGTACAGGGGATCAGATTTTCAACATGCTTCACTTTGCTATTCAGTGGACAGGACTGTGGTTATCAATGGCAGATCTTTAAACTGGGAGCACAGCTGATTAAAGCTAAAATCCGATGTGTATAACACAGAGAAAAGTTCTGTTAATTCTCTGTCTCTCTGTTCACTTGCCTGTGAGTAATCTATTCCTGTAGGTAAACCCAGGGATGGATGGTCTGTATGGTACAGCCAATTTGTTTTCCCAACTTGGTCCAATTATCAAGTATTTTTATTGCCTTTGACTCCAAAACCCATCTTCAAGAAAACAAAGCAAAGGAAAAATACAGTAAATTCTGCACCAAAGACATTTTCCTCCTTTCTGAGCTTCAAAAACTGCTGAGGAAATTAGTTCTTTTATCTGGAACAGATGGTGGCTCAAACCTGGATGTGACTGTAATTCAGTAAGATACAATTCAACAAATAATTAGTAAGGGCCTAGGATATGGAGGGCAATGCGGCAAGGTAGAGAGGGTGATAGATATGGAGTTAGAGACCATGGGTTCAAACGCTGGCTCTGTCCCTGTGCAATCTTGGAGAAGTCACATGATGTCCCTAGGCCTCGATTTCCACATGTGTAAAGTGGGGATAATAATAGCACCTACTGATAGAGTTGTCATGAGGATTGAATAAGAAAAATGTATGCAAAGCACTTTGTAAATCTTAAAGCACAGCATAAATGCTATTGATTTTTTTTCTTAATAAAAGGGCAAAACCAGACAACTTCAAGAGTCACCTTCTTCCAGGTCTGCTGCTGTGATCTCCGGGGCTTCTTTCAGCACTGACATCTTGTGATTCCATGTCGATGCATTTCTAACCTCTGATCTCCTCAGTCACTTTAAAGTTGAGTCTGCAAGTAACCTCAGGGAGCATCTAGTTCAGGACCCTCATTTATCAGTGAGGAAACTGAGGCCCAGAGATGTCATGGTTTTTCCAAGTCTACAGCTGGTAAGTGGCACAAATCGGCTTCAAGCCCAGGTCATCTGATGCCCTATCTAGCTTTCTTTCCATATCACTACTTCATTTTTGTTCATTAACCAAGTGCTGACTTACCCATTTCCCAATATTTCAGGCACTGTTTGTATTTTTGCGTGATTTTTTTTTTTGGCTTGGATCTAAGTTTAATGGAGATACCACATTGCCTCACTCTCCTTTCTGTGAACAAGGGTGGTTTGTGGGCTCTGAGTGTACTCTCAGCACTCTTGGTGTTTCTGGAAGGTTATTTCAGATCAATGGGGAAGCTAGGGATGGGTTTTTTTAGACTCCATTTCAGTCCGATGGAGGCAGCTTCACTTCAGGAAGACACCTGCCCACCTTCCTTTTGCTTCAACAAATGACCCTGATGATTTACTCGAGGAGCTGTTCATAATCGCTATGGCCCAATATCTCCAGGTCACCATCTTGCAGGGCTGGCTCTGGGACTCAGGCCAAGGAAATGTTTGCTTTTAAAAGGTATCACATAATCCACATGTGAAGGGTCCTTATAAGGGAGTTCTTCACAAAAAAACAAAAGTCTAACTTGTTTAAACTTTATGGGAATTGAGGAGAGTCCACAATACTTTGGTGATGGCTGGGAATTGTCAGTGGTTTTGTTCAAAATGTCAACCAAATCTTGTGAAATTAGTCATGCATGCAGCTGTTTCTCTGTCCACCCTTGACAGTACTCCATTTTATGGATTCTGTATCTGGAATGATCATAATTAATATGATTCCTTTGGCATTTCTCAGCCCAACTAGATAGCCATAGAGCTGCTGAGGAGGTGTCCTTAGACTACGCTTACATTCTTACACATGAAACAACATGCAATTCTCACTTGTGATCAGGTTAGAGAGTTTTCAAATTTTAATAGTTTTTTTTAAAAAGTCTAATCCTGTGATTTCATCTATGAATGGAATTCCTAGTGTGGAAACTTCCTCTACCAATGCAGATCTGCAACTCATTGGCAACCTAGAGTCCCAGAGCTAAGTTCCATAGGAAGGTTGTGGTTGCATTTGAACCCAAAGCTCTCCAAATTTCTCTCTCCCTCTACAATCACTCAGCCTCTCACATTCTCATACTGAAAAAGCTCTGTTTTTTCACTGATTCTGATGCTCACTCTATCACAAGCATAGATCAGAATCTTTTAATAATAATAAATTAGTTCCTCTTTTTTCTTAAAAATATTCTTTATTATGTGGGGAAGGAAGATAGAAGGGGATTTAGGAAATGTCAAAACAAAAGACAGCAATAAAAATCATTTTTTAAAATGATAATAAATTTAGAGTTCAGTAGTAGGATCATAGACTTCAAACTGTAAGAGACTTTAGAGTCCAGTAAGTCCAAGTTCCTCACTTTTTACAGATGCAGAAACTGAGCTGAGGCTAGGTAAAGAGACTTGCTTAGAGTTACACAGCCAGTATGTGTCAGAGGCAGGTCTTCCTGACTCCAGGACAGCTCTCTATCCAATAGGCCACACAGCCTACCCAGAATCACATAATGAAGTAAAGCTGTGTCTCTTATCTTAGAAGCAGAATAGAGGCTAACCTAATACCTTGGATGCATAAAATGAGCTCTGAGGGTTCTTTGTCCTAGGATTCATTTCTAGGCAAATGACACCTAAAATTCAGGCTGCTGAATTTTGTTTTCTCACCCATCTGCTTCCCATCGTGCATTAATTTTCAGCCTTAGCATTTTGAGATGCCATTCTTAATAATCACTTTCACACCTTTTCATCAGTATCTCAACATTTTTTATATTCAGTCTCCTTTTGTCCACATTGCAAATACCGACTTTCCTTAAACCTTTTCTGGGAAAAATAATCTATTAATCTTCTCATCTATTTTCCTCTAAAGTTTTGTCCCAGAGGGCACCACATGTAATGTTGGCTTTAAAAAATAAAAACAAAAGTTTAAGTGTTGGGAAGATGACATAAAGAGAATGTGGGAAGAAGTAAAGTTAGATATTGATCTGTAATCTGATTTACATTGGGTGATCTGGGATGCACCAAAGAGAGCCCAATTGAGATTTTGAGGCTAGTACAGCCAGTGTTCTGCATAATAAAGTAAGACAATGATCATCAGATAAGAATGATAACTTGGTGAGTTGGGTTAGTCTCGGAAGCATGCAGGGTAAATAGTTCAGAGTATTACAAAAAGTCAGTTGGAAGGCCCCTCAGTGGCCAGCCATTCAGCCCAACCCAACCTGAAAGGAATCCCCACCATAGCAAGCAGTCATACAGCCTCTGCCTCAAGACCTCCAAGCAGACAAAATCCATGGTCCTGAAGGTGGCCTCTCCCATTCTTGGACAGCTTTAATGGGTACTGTTTTTCCTGACATCAAGACAGAACTTGCCTCTCTGCTACTTCCAATCACTGTTTCTGGTTCTGTCTACAGGAGGGCAAATAGAACAAGTATAATCACTTTTTCCTATCATTTCCCTAGGCAAAACATGTCCAGTTCATTCAAACAATCATCATACAATATGGATTCAAGGTCCTTCATCATCCTAGTTGTCCTTTGCAACATTTGCAATTTTGTTAATGCTCTCAAACTATGGTGCAAAGACTTGAATCCAATACTCCAGATATCCTGGAAGCTCTCTTAATGTAAGCTGGGTTGTTTTCATCACTAAATTTACATAACATGAAAAGTGTCCCTTGCCCCAAATTATCTCCTCTGGAGGTCAATTTTATCCCAACATCTAATATTAGAGAGTCATTCCTTTGTCTAAAAAAATCCACTGCCTCAGTTTGAAAAGGACCTTAAAGGTCTCTAAAATTCCCTTGCTAAAATGCAAATAACATTCATAGTTTTCCAGTTTTTTTTTAAATTATTTTTTATTAATTTATTTTTAGTTTTCAACAATCCCACACGCTTTTGAGTTTTCAATTTTTCTCCCCTTCCCTCTTCTCCTCCCTCCCCAAGACAGTGTGCAATCTGATATAGGCTCTACATATACGTTCCTATTAAACATATTTTCACATTAGTCATGTTGTAAGGAAGAATTAGAACCAATAGGAAGAACCACAAGAAAGAGGAAACAAAACAGAAGAAAAAAGAGCAAATAGTATGCTTTGATCTACATTCAAGTGCCATAGTTCTTTCTTTTTTCCAGTTCTGTATAACCTATTTTTTGAAGCTTAATATTCATTGTTTCATCAGATTTTAGAGCACATGACTTTACAGGACAGGGCAAATGTATGAGTAAGTTCTGCTAGGGTCACCATGTAAGAAATAGGTTCATAGTACCAGGCAAAGTCCAGAAAAACTAAGCATGAGTGGAGGCACCATTGGAACAACCAAGAACACCAACTTGCGTATGCCAGAAAGTTGGGTGTAGCATAAGTGTGCCAAAAGCATATTTCTCAGACCAGTTCACAATCTTTCCTTAGGGTTATCTCTGCATATAATTATGGGCTGAGAAACTCACCATCTTTATGGCTATTGTGAAATATTTTTGGAGATTGGTTTTACAATCCATACTGGTCAAATGAAATGGATGAAAAGTTTCTGTTGTTCAGACCATGATCAGTTTATTGAGTACAAATATTTATTGCAGGCACAGCTAACAAACACAGGCTGTCACAGGAAGAAAGAGGACCACAGATGACAAAATGGAGATTGCATGGTGCTTTCAATAATACTAAATTGCTTCTTGACTTGAAACTCCATCTTTTTTAAAGCTCATGTTCTCCCATCTATGTTGTTTCTATGAAAAACTTGAAGCATCATAACCTCCAAGGAAATGAAGTTATGCATGACCCAAAAGGCCATCCATGGTGGACCAGATACTTCTAACGAAGATCTACCCAGAAAAAGAGTAATACAGGTGATGTAATCACAGAAAGGTAGGACAATGAAGGTAGATCAGTCACAGAGAGTATTTCACTGTTTCCCATAAGATGTAAAAAAAGTCTAGAATAAAGATTCTTGACTTTGTGCCATAGACCCCTTTGGCAATCTAATGAAATAAAGGAACCTCATCTCAGTATAATGTTTTTAAATGCTTAAAATAAAATATATAAGATTACAAAGGAAACCAATTTTATTCAAATGTAAATTTTTTTAAAGACAAGTTCACAAACCCTGGTTTAAGGTGAAGAACATCTAACTACAAGAAGACTCCAGAAAGAGCTGGGTTTGGAGTCAGCGGCTCTAGGTTTGAATCCCAGCTCTGTTATTTGCCTTCTGTGACCTTGGACAAATCACTTAATTTCTCCTGGTCTCAGATTCTTCACCTATAAAGTGAGGGGGTTGGACCCAGTGGTTTCTCAAGAACCCTTCAGATTTAAGTATATGATCCAATATAGGATAGCTCCTTTGCACCAGGTCAGTGGGAGAAGAGAGAAAGAATCTCTTCAAATGAGAAAACACGAGCAGGTCACCATGTTTGCTGAACAATGGAATGTCCGTATCAGGAAGACTTCGAGCCACTGATGTGAAAGTCCCCTAGAGCCACATAAAATCTTTCCCATCATGTCAGGCACTTAGAGGAACTTGGAATAACCTTTCACACAGAGCACAAAACAATCATAAAATATCTAAGCATGAACTTAGTCATGCCTGACTTAAGCACAATGCACAACACAAACACTGTCATTTATATAGCTGAAGTTCACTCAGTACTTTGTACATATTATTTCAACACTGTCAAACAACTAAATACAGGGAATTGTTATGTCCTTACTCAGGACTTAGAGCTGGAAGAGACCTGAGAATACAACTATTTTTACAGATTAGGAAACTGAGGCCCAGAGAAGAGGAGTGACTAACCCAGGGGAATGTAGCTAGTAAGGGTCATGGGTAGGATTTAAACTCTGGCCTTGGAGAGTCCGAGTCAAGCCCTGTACTCACTACAATCCATAGCTACATCCTGTAGGAGGCTTGTCCTGAGCCCCTCCAGTTGTTAATGAGCTCTCCTTTCAAATGAGCAGAAAGCCAGTCTCAGAACCAGGAAGACCTGGGTTCAAGGCCTGCCTCTGACACTTCCTGGTTGTGTGACCCTGGTCAAATCACTTAACTTCTCAGGCCTCCAGGCAAATGTCTAAGACTAGAAGGTGCAGAAAAGATTCTGATGGGTGCACTAGGAGAAGAGAATTCCCTGCTGAGGAAGGGAGCTAACCTAACCCAAACTTCAACCCTCCTTTAACAGGGAATTCCCTCAAAGAATCAATCAATGAATCAGTGAACATCTACCAAGCTTCTCCTCCGGCCCAAACTCGGAGCTGCGTGCCAGAGACATGAATATGAAAACAAGGCTGTCCTCACCCTCAAGGAGCTGATGTTCAACTGGAATGGAAGAAACACAGAAATCTGAGATGAAGTAGCATGAGAGAAATTAGAAAGTAATAAGAAAAGAGAAGAAAACAAGTCTCTAAAATGCTCTTTTCCTCCCAAAGAAATACAAGAAGGATTTACCCCTTTTTGCAGAGGTCGGGGCTAATGAAGGACTGATTATAGTGTCAGTCCTGGGGAGGATAGGAAGAGATATGTTGGTTACTTTCAATGAATGGTTCTCCACTCTTTTTAATGCTTTAGAATAAATGATGATGGCTCTTTGGGAGGAGAAGGAAAAGGGACACATTGGGAAATGTCAATTATGTAAAAATAAGAGATATCAATACAGCTTTATTTTTTTAAGTTTCTTTTTCTTTTTCAAATATACCAGGCCTTCTGAAAGCCACAAAGCCAGACAACACATTCCTTCCAGTGGAGAGGTGTCTTCCCACAGAGAAGAGTTTTTCATTTCAGAGGGTGGGAAAGAGTTTGAACAACAAAATACATTCTCTCTCTCTCTCTCTCTCTCTCTCTCTCTCTCTCTCTCTCTCTCTCTCTCTCTCTCTCTCTCTCTCTCTCTCCCTCTCCCTCCCTCCCTCCCTCCCTCCTTTCCTCCCTCTCTTCCTCTCTCCTCTCTCCCTTTTTCTCCCACTTTGGTAAACAGACAGGAAGGGACAGAGAGAATAGTGGAGAATGGATAACCTGAAGAAACTGGGTCTTCCCTACATGTCCACCTCAACTCCAAGCATCCTCTAAACCACAGGATCATAGATTTGGAATGAAAAGGGGCCTTAGTACCCATCCAGTTCAATCCCCTCATTTTACAGATGAGGAAACTGAGACCTAGAGAGATGAAGTGATTTATTCATGGTCATTCAAGCACAAAGTATCAGAGAAAGGATTCAAACCCACATCCAAAAGCACACATGCTGGTGATCACAGGTCTTTAACAGACCACTTTCCACTATGAAAAGTGTCAGAGGAGTATCGGTGGATAGATCGCCAGGGCTGGAGTCAGGAAGACCTGAGTTCAGATCTGGCCTCAGACACGCACTGGCTGTGTGATCCTGGGCAAGTCACTTAACCTTGTTTGCCTCAGTTTCCTCATCTGTAAAATGAGCTGGAGAAGGAAATGGCAAACCACTGCAGTATCTCTGCCAAGAAAATTCCAAATGGGGTCACACAGAGTGGGACATAGCTAAAAATGACTGAACAACAGAATTAGTTATATATTCCCTCTTATGTATTACATATTAGTTATGTATTCACCTCTCTTGACCTCAGTTTCCTAATGTGTAAAAGGAAAGGGTTGAGTTAGAACAGAAGTTCCTAACTTTTTTTTTGGAAGCCTGGTAAAATCTATGCACAAACCCCTTCTTAAAATAGCATATAAAATAAAATACATCATATTACAAAGGATTATATTGAGATAGCTATCAAATAAATGTTCCAAGTTCATGAATGCCTTGGGGATCCGGGGATCCCAGGTGAAGAAGCTCTAGACCAGAAAATCTCTAAAATCCCTTCCCTTTATAAGTCTATCATTCATGTGTTGAAATTCGTCCCTTCATTCTCAGGATGTGCAGTGGGAGTCATCAGCAAGAAGAGAAAAAAGCACATGTAACTCTAAAGCATCAAATCCCCCCCCCAAAAAAAAAAATAAAATCACTCTCTAATATCTTGATATACTAGAAACAATACTGGCTAGAAAGTGAGAACCCCTAGGTTAGAATTCCTAGTAACTCTGTGAATTGTTTCTTGTGTGCTCTTTGGCAAGTTCCAGCATTCCCCGGATCTCCATTTTTTCATGCAAAATGGTGGATCTGGACCCTGCTTCCATCTCTGTCTTAAATGGATTTAAATTCTCTGTTGTTTTCCTAGTTCATCCTTAGACACCATCAGCCTTGGAGGCAGCTAACTGAAAGGGCATTCCTTATTGCAGAAGAACTTCAGACTTTTATTCAAGGCCAGCGGCCTGTTTTTTAAAACCAAAATCGATACTTTAACTGAAATTTTTTTTTTCTGCCACAAGCCAGCAAAATTACTTAATTGATCTTTGTTACCCCTGTATTTGTCTTCGAGCCAGAGAGTACACATAATGTACTGTCATGCATTTGAACAGAATCCAGGGTCTGGAAATAAGGGTGAAAAACTGCTGGTGCCATTATTTGGGTCCAATTTCCTTGCTTATCATTTTGCTGAAGTGAAGAATAAATAATGCATTTTACCTTGGGGGGAAAAAATCAAAGCATTTATTACAGGTAGGTAGCACTCTATGAAGGGAATGGAGAAAAACAGAGCATTGATTGAAGTTAATTTTGCATCCTTGGGTAAAGCCATGTCCTCCTATTGTCATTGTTTGGATTATATAATGATATAATGACATCTCCCTCCTCAAATTACCTTGATGGTACTTATCTGTGTATGAGAAAAGAGGTGCTCTAGTCCTTGCCATCACCTCCAATCTTCTCTGGAGAGTGTAAGCACCTTGAGGGCAGGGAATGGTTTCCATTTTTGCTTTTGCAGCATCAGGGTAGTTTGCACCTATGAATTTTACCAGGTATCCCAAGACGTACTAGCTTCAAACTGCACTATGATTTTGGGGAACCTGAATATACTCATTATATAACAACCAATTTCTAAGCATTTATTAAGGTCTCCTTTGCCCACAGCACTGTAATACAAACACAAAATTAGAAAACAGTTATAATTTCATGGAGCTAACATTCTTTTTACTTCCTTTTTTTTTTAAATCACTTGTTCACTCAACCTTTCGAAATGTTGAACTCTCCGTCCTCTGCAGCCATAAGAGGAGAGGCCACTGTCTGGTCACGAAGCTGCCAAATTCGGCAGGGGCGCCCATTTCGTTCTCTGGTGGTGGTCTGGATCCCCAGTCTGCTGACGTCATCCCGAGACAGGCTCCCAGACTGTTGGAAATAACCTCTGGTGCTCAAATAGGCACAGTAAGTTAGACAGACTCAGGATGAATGAAGCAGTGAAACCTCTTTCTGCAGGCAGCAGGTATGGAACTCAAGATGACTACACACTCACCAACAACATTCTTTCAAGGGAGAGAATAGCACCCCACAAGATCACAGATTCAGACTGAAAAGTCATTTAGTTTAACCCCCTCATTTTACAGATGAGGAAACTGAGGCCCAGAACTAGGAAGTGACTTTTCCAAGGTCATAAGGCCATGTCACAAGCAAGATCTGAATTCAGCTCCTCAATGCACCGGTGTGCCCACACACTCAATCCATCCTAACTGCTTGCCATGACGCATACATAGAAATACAAGGCAAGTTAATATGCCTTCCAGCACAAGCAGTTTCACTGATGTACAAACCTAATGGCATTTGAATGCACAAAAGATTGGTGCTATCATCAGTACAGGAGTGGAAATCTGTTCTACCAACATCACACATTCTCTGTCTCTCAGTAAGTGAAATCCTAAGAAACTGCTCAAGGCTCAGAGACTTTAAATGACTTGCTCAGGGTCACACAACTGCCAGAGGTCAAATGGGAACCCATGGCTTTTCTGATTCATCACCATGTCAACACTGTCCTTAATATTCCCGTGACATTTTTTTTCCTTTTCCTCAGTATCGTTAAGTCTTCTGGTACCAGATGTAGCTAGCAACATAAATTGACAGGGTCTTTGAGGCAGAATGATGAATTAGTGAAGCAACCAAGAAGCATTTATTTTAGTACCTATTGTATACTGCACAATGTAGAAGATGGGGGAGGGTAGGTAAAAAAGACAAAAGGAAATAATCCCTGTCCTCAGAGAGTTCCATTCTATTAGGGGAGGGAACAAATGCATAAATAATAATTTATTACATATACACAATGAAATGTTGATGGGGAAGTAGAAGTTGGTTGGGGAAGCTATAATATAAACAATATTAGACTTGGGGTCAGAAGATCAAATTAGGATTGTGTACTAGCCACATGCCTCTGGGAAAGTCTCCTTCACCAGGAAAAACCTCAGTTTCTTCATCTGTAAAATTGGGACAATAATTCTCATACCAGTCATCTTCACCTTGTGGAGAAAGAATTTAAAATACTGTGTAACTGTGAGCTATTATAGGAATGCAAGCAATTAACATTATGATGATGATGATGATGATGATGATGATGATGATGATGATGATGAAACAGGAGCCATTCCATTTCAGAACAATGTGGTTTTCCCTGAATCAATTCAGAATACATGGAGGTTAATTAGTTCCCAGAGGCCCTTACTTTTGAAAGAGCAGGGATTATGTAACTCAGTAGCCAAGCAGCTATTAATGTTAGATACTGCATTTCTGGGCTTGATAAAGCAGTGGTCTGCAAACTTTTTGGTCTCACAACTCTTTTATAATTTTAATTCAAGAACTTTCTTCCCTCCCCAAAAAAACCCCTGTGCTTTTGTTTATGTAAATTACATATTTAACATATTAGAAATTATAATGCCTTGGCATTATTATGAAAGTAGTTTTGACCTCATAGACTCCATGTAAGGGTCTCAGAGACTCCCATGAGTCCCCAGAACACACTTTGAGAATTGCTGACCTAGAACACTGAAAGTAGACAGGAACCTTTTAGTTGCTATACACCCAGACCACATTCAGTTCAATAGAACAAACATTTATTGTGTATATTCAATTGTGACTGACCCTTTGTGACCACATTTGGCATTTTCTTGGCAAAAATACTGGAATGGTTTGCCATATCCTTCTCCAGCTCATTTTACAGATGAGGAACTGAGGCAAACAAGGTTAAGTGATTTGCCCAGGGTCACACAGCCAGTAAGTGTCTGAGGTGACATTTGAACTCAAGTCTTGAGGACTCCAGGCCCCACCTGGGGCTCTATCTCTATCCATTGCACCACCTAGCAAGTACAAGGCCTTGTGCTAGATGTGAGGAGGGACACGATGATAAATAAGACATGTTCCCTGCCCTCAATGGGCTTATAATCTGGTAGGGATCTGTATAAAAGCCAACCAGTATTTTTTTTTTTGTATCCAGAATCCCAGATGTGAGAACTGGAAAGGGCACTGGTGGCCATGTAGTTCGATTCATGCACAAAAGTAATTTCCACTCTAGCATACCCAGCCAGTGGTCCTCTAACCTCTGCCTGAAGCCCTCCAAGGACCAGGCTAGATGCTAAAGATATAAAGACAAAGTTAAATCATCACCATCCTTGAAGAGACTGCAGTGTAGCTGAGTGAGACAATCTGTACAGAAACATTGAGAGGCAGCCAGATGGCAGAGTGGACAGAGTGATAATTTGACCTCAAATATTTACTAGTTGTATGACCCTGTGCAAGTCATGTCATCTCTGTTTGCCTCAGTTTCCTCACCTGTAAAATGAAGACAATAACACTTGCCTCCCAGGATTGTTGTGAGGGTTAATTTAAATAATATCTGTAAAACTCTTCAAAAACCTTAAAGCAAATACCTGCAAAATAAATTCTAGGTAATTTTGTGAAAGGGCTGCTAGGTGGCGCCATAATGCATAGAGTGCCAGGCCTGGAGTCAGAAAGACTCATTTCCTGAGTTCAAATCCAGTCTCAGACATTTACTAGCTTTGTGACCCTGGTCAAGTCACTTCACCCTGTTTGCCTCAGTTTCGTCTTCTGTAAAATGAGCTGGAGAAGGAAAGGGCAAACCACTTCAGCATCTTTGCCAATAAAATCCCAAGAGGAGTCACAAAGAGTCAGACATGACTGAACAGCAACAGATGTTTATGAGGGAGAATTCTAGGAAGTTGGAAGGAGTGAGGAATATAGAAAGGCTTCATGTAGAAAGAAAGTGCTGCTTGGGATCTGATGGAAACAGAAGTGAGGAGGGAGTGTGTTCTAAGTGGGAGACAAGGCAAAGAGAGGGGATACAGAACAGCACGTGTGAGAAATAGCAAGGTCAGTTTGCTGGGGGAAAAAATGTGGAAAGGAAGATAATATCTAATGAAGCTGGAAAAGCACATTGGCCCAGGTTGTAAAGATCCTTAAATGACAAATAACAAACAACATAGCAGAAGGTAAAATATAAGAGAGTGTAAGAGACAGAAAACTGGATCAGTTTTCATTTCTTGCTGGGGTATGAGAAAAAGCTGGATGGAGATCATGGAAGGCTTCATGAAACTTGTAGCATCTGAGCTGACTTTGCGGAAAAAATATAACTAAGGGCAGCGAGGTGGCACAGTGGATAGAGCACCAGCCCTGAAGTCAGGAGGAACTGATTTCAAATGCGGCCTCAGACCAAACACTTGACACTTAACAGCTGAGTGACCCTGGGCAAGTCACTTAACACCAATTGCCAAAAAAAAAAAAGGAAAGGAAAAAAAAGAAAAATTATAACTTGCAGAGAGCAACAGTGTTCCTGGTGGGGGTTTTATCATGAACAAAGACATAAAGGTAGGAATGTGCAGAATATTATGAAATAATAATCAAGAGAATGATTTGGCTCCAGTTCAGGGATCACGAAGGAAATTAGTGTAAGAAAAAAGACTTAAAAATGACATTGTTGTCTCCCTTTGAAGGAGAGCTAATTTTGTGACTGGGAACAACAGAGGATGATTAGAACACAAGCAAGATATCAAGCTGCTTTTAGACAAAGGGAGACATTTTTCACTCACAGAAGTTCACTCATAAGAGTGATTAATTCAATCCAACAAATGTTTATTCATCGCACTTACCATTAAATTGTGAGCTCTTTCAGAGCAGAGAGTATTTGTTTTTTGTCTCTTTTTGTATCCCCAGCATTTAGCACAATGCCTCACATATAAACATCTATTCACTAATTGCTGTATTAAGATGCTATGCCTAATTCTGGGGATACTAAGATAGGAATAAAGCAAGCCCTGCCCCCAAGGAGCTTAAAGTCTTCCAAAACAAGTAATTAGGAATAGAACCAGGCTTAAGGGATGATTAATCTTTAACTTTTCCTTCTCTACTGATTTGATTTGATTTTTTTTAAAATGTGCTGGTTTTTAAACACATTTTCCTTGAGTAAAGAATTGGTAGCCATTGGGTTTGATGAGCATCAAATAACACAAAATGAAATAGTATGCATTTTTCAGAAAGAAAGAGACTTGTTATTGATGTGGAAGTTGTTGCTATAATAACTATCTCTATACAGCTAGACTAGAGTTATATGCAAATAAGTTTTTTTAAAGGAGGAGAAAAATATGTGGCATACAACTGAAATAACTTAATCCTGAACTATTCAAACTGATGATCAGAAATAGGAAATGGACAACAGAAAAGATATTGACTCTGACTATAACATTTTCATCCTGAAGTGTAACCAGTATATACCAAGGACGTGAAAAGAGTTCAGAAAGTGCCTTAATCAGCAGATATCTGACTTACTTGCTAAACAGTGACTGATAGCTGCCAAAGGCAATGCTGGGTTACAATATAAACTCATACAAAATTTTATGGATAAGGATGATGGATGATTATGAGCGGTATTGTTACAATGAGCTTAGGGTCCACTGAAACCCTCAAATATTTTCCAGTCACTAGATATTACACATTAGACATGAACTTTCAGTCTTTGGCAAGAGTCATTATTCTACTGTTTTATGATACTATATAAAAGGGATGTCACATTGAGAGTAGAATAGTTAGTTTCCTCTCACTGTAGGATTTCAAGCAAAGAACGAGTAATCATTTGAGTAGGTTAGAGAGGGTACATTTAGACTCTATGGCCTGTTGTAATGCTCTGAGTCTGTGGCACACTTCATATAGACACACCTTTAATAACTTGGGTCACCACCAAGTCAAAGAGTGTTTCTTCCAGACAAGTCTAGCCCAGATTTGAAGTACTCAGAGCCAGAGCTCAAGAACTCCCATCAATGTATTTAACTTTATCAGTCTACCAAAGGCCAGTCAGTGATAGCATTTATTGGAACAGCATATTGAAATAAGTAGCAATGAAACATTACTCCTACAGACCTGGGACACAGTAGCCCTCAAATATGCATATCATCAGCAAGAAGAATGGAAACATGGAAGAAACACGTGCAGTTAGGTTACAAGCAACATCATTATATTGGATACATAGTCTCTGCCACATGCTGCTATGCTATATGTTTTGTCCCTGCTGGTGACTGCCAGGCATGGCTGCTCCATTGGATACCTGGTTGTGGAGTTTCTGCTTCTAGCTTCTGGCTTCACCTGAAATCTTTGACTACAGTGCAAGCTCTTCCTCATTAGAAGAAAGGGCTCTGCTATGCTCTTTTACTTTAAAGCCCAAAGCTTTTTAATGGTTCTTTCAGAGCAGCAGCTCAGCCATGGAATGGCAAAAGTCTTCTCTAGGAAAAACGCCACACTAAGTTACTGTTGTTGTTGTTGTCGTCACTGATACAACTATTGTTCCCGGTAAGAAGTAGTCTTTCTATTCCTCTCAGCTTCTTACCTATAATAGATTTGGTCTCTAGTGAATGATGTGAGTGTGAATGAGACAGAAAGAGAGAAAGAGAGAGAGAGAGAGAGAGACAGAGAGAGAGACAGAGAGACAGAGAGAGAGACAGACAGACAGAGAGAGAGAGAGAGAGAGAGAGACAGACAGACAGACAGACAGAGAGAGAGAGAGAGAGAGAGACAGACAGACAGAGAGAGAGAGAGAGAGAGAGAGAGAGAGAGAGAGAGAGAGAGCAAGAGAGAGAGAGAGAGAGAGAGTGTGTGTGTGTGTGCCTTGCCCACCAGCTTGCACCTGGTGCTGCCAATCTCCTTAGAGTAAGCAGCAGAGAAATTCCTAACTAACCAGTGATTGCCTTCAGGCTTAAGGTTTTAGTTTCTATCTTGATACTTTGCCTTTGGGTCTGGGACCTGGGCTCTCTGTCCCTCTGAGAAGGACCTCACACTAGATTAGTGTTTCCTTTACTTTTGCCTCTCTATTTGTCTCCCACAGCTGGACTATAGAGATTATGCCTAATTAGCCTTTGCTTTTACAGCTACCCACCCAACAAAATTGTCAGAGCTTTCCAGGGGTGTGCTGGAGGCAGCTCTAACTGGTTTATGAGTGCCTATTTTAAAATCATCATCTTGAGTATTTATACCTTAGATACCAGCAATTAGGGGAAGCTAGGTGGCAAAGTGGATAGAGAACGACCTCTGGAGTCAGGAAGACCTAAATTCAAATTTGACTTACTAGCTGTGTGACCCTGGGCAAGTCACTTAACCCTACTGCCTACAAAAAAAGAGAAAGAAATAGGCAATTGCTACAAATCGGAGCCTGAGATTCATTGTTTTGTAGATTGTCTAGACTTAAGAAATTGTTCATGATGTAAATTAAACCTCTAAGTATGTGTGCATACACACCCTTCCCCAGTTATTAAACATTTACCAGCATACCCCTTTACTGTTCCATGAACATTGCTTAAATTGAGTAGGAGTGCAGTAGAAGGCTTAGGAAGCACACATAACAAGACTGGAGACCAGGTGCCTGGAGGCTAATAATAATAATAATCATGCCTGGTATTTATGTAGAATTCTAAGGTTTGCAAAGTGTTTTACATCCATTATCTCATTTGAGTCTCACCACAGCTCTAGGGCTTTCTGGGCCTGGGATCTCTCTGAGCTCTCCCACACAGATTAGTGGATGGAGACCAAGCTACACACAGGGGGAAAGGTCTTTATCTTCTCCTTTGTAGCCATATTCTTGCCTTTGTCATGACTAGGTAGGCAGCAAAGCCCTTTGAAATTCCATCCCCCACTTGTATGCCATTATATACTTAAAACTTGACAAATAAAAGCCTGATATGCCTGGATGTGTCTAGTCATGGCTATCTCCTCTATAGACATCATGAAAACCACATGATAGTGAATGTCATTCCCTACATGCTCTAGTGAGAGGGACAGAGAGAAAGAGAGACTAACAGACCAGAAGAGAGGGGGCAAGGTGCAGAAGGAGAAGACAAAATATAAGGGAGAGCTTGGGGGAGGGAGGTGGAAGTGGGGAGGAAGGGCAGCATGACTGGGTCTTTTCACCCTCATCACCCATCACTGAGCTGGCCTCAGTCCCCCGGAGCCAGGGCAGCCAGTGAAAGTGAAGTGAGTCAGAAAGCCAAGTCATAACCAGAAAGAGGAGTTCAGTCCATCCAGTTTTAGAAGCTACAGATTCATAGATGGAAGGGACCTTCAAGCTCACCAAACGGCACGCTGGATAGAGTGCCAGGATTGGAGTCAGGAAGACCTGAGTTAAAATCTGACCTTAGGTTCTTAACAGCTGCACAATGCCAGGGCAAGTCACCTAACACCTCTGTGCCTCAGTTTCTTCATCTGTGAAATAGGAATAACAATAACGCCTACCTCCTAAGGTTGTCGTGAGGACCACACAAAATAACAATTGTAAAGTGCTTAGCCCAGTGCCTGGCACATAGTAAGTGCTCCATAAACATAAGCAATAGATTTTACTACTAAGGAAACAAAGGCAATTTAACCAGAAAGGTTAAATGATAAGGCCAAGGTCATACAGAAAAGAGCCAGCATTGGGATTTGCATTCAAGTCTTCTGACTCCAAATCCTGCATTTTGCTTATGGAATCGTGTTGCTATTCAGTTGCTTCTGACTCTTGATGACTCCATTTGGGGTTTTCTTGGCAAATATCCTGGAGTGGTTTGCCATTTCCTTCTCCAGCTCATTTCACAGATGAGGAAACAGAGGGAAACAGGGTGAAGTGACTTGCCCAGGGTCACACAGGTAGTAAGTTTCTGAGGCAGGATTTTAATTCAGGTCTTCCTGAATCCAGGCCTGGCACTCTATCCACTGTGCCACCTAGCTGCCTGCCCGTGGCATCACAAACTACTATATTCAAAGTTATGATGGAGGTCAGATGAAGCCCAACCAAAGAATGACAGTTTCTGGCTCCTTACATCATCCTTTGGATTTATGTTTCCATGGATAAACTGGGTTCACTAGACTATAATAGATTCTACATGGATAATCCCATTTAGTCAACAAGGCGTCCTCATCTTTCTCAGCCACAGGGAGCTATGACTTTTGTTTAAAAAAGTGTTGCTAGATGGTCTGCCAATATGGGATTGTCCCCTTTTTACGCCAAAATTGTCCTATATTAAGCTTAGCACTGACCAAGCTAAAATCAGGGGCAAGGTCATTGTTTTCCCCCTTTGTCATAGCCTTGCCTTTATTACAACCATGGAGGCAACATTAGGACTGACTAGGAAGTAAAATGCTGAAATTTAATCCTTGATAAGCCATGCCTCCAGTTACTGAATAATAAATCTTTTCTGGAATGTTGTTTTAAAAATTTCTAGCCACTTCCCTTAATCTTCAACCCACCCTACTCCCCTTTAAAAGCAAGTATTTCCCCTCCCTTCCACTACCTGCCATTTCTCTGGTACAAGTTTTTTATACAGCCACATGAGTGTATATGCACATATTGTCTCACTTGACAAAATGTAAGCTCCTTAGGGACAGGGACTGCTTCACTAGAGCCAAGTCCAGTAGCACTAGCACATAGTAGGTCTTTAAAAAAATGAGTGATTGATTTGATTGTTGATTTACTTGAAAGAATTAATCTAGTTCTTTGATCTTAGAATTAAAAAAGATGGGATTAGGTGACTCAGATAACATGGATTCATTCATTAATTCATTCAACATGTATAGCTTGATGAACCTGTGATTCTTGGGACACAGCAGCCACCTCAAAATTCCCCTCCTTCTCATATGAAACCACAAATGGACCACTCATCACTTCCCCTCTCTGTGGTCAAAAATGATGTCTGGAAAGAGAATGTCACTGAACTTGAAGATGCAAGGTATTTATAATTTCTGTCTTGGACAAGACAAATCACTTGTATCATTCACCCTAATGCTGGTGGTAATGAGAAAAAGAATCATTGACTTCTACAAAATAAGTCTAGAAAATTAATGCCAAGCAGATTTTTTTGGTGTGGGGAGGGAGGGTGCCAACCTACCGCTGAGCCTCCTCAAGGTATAGTTCATTGTAAAGAAAGCTGGGCTTGGAGTCAAAAAGACCTGAGTATGGGTCCTGCCTCAGACATGTACTAGATGTGTGACCCTGGGCAAGTCATTTAACTTCAATAAGGGACTCAATGACCGCTAAGGTCCTTTTCAGCTTTAAATCTATTAGCCTATGAACTTAGCACTGGCTTTGCCACTTGTTTCCTATATGATGCTGGCCAAGTAACAGCACCACTCTGAACCCCAGCTTCCTAAACTGTTAAAAGGGCCTGAGGCACAATAATCTCAGCTCTAACTACAGCACAGGTCTGTTATGGGGATCAAAGGAGAAGGTCTATGAAGTTGTTTGTAAGTTCTAAAATGCTCTCATTTCATAGCTCATCCTATCCCACCTCTCCCAAAATACAGCCTGTCAGTTAGTCAGTCTGTTAATAAGCATTTATTAAGTGCTTACTGGTATTGGGCACTGTGCTAAGCCCCTGATCTTATGAACAAATTCAAAAATATAGCTTCTGCCCTCAAGGAGCATCCATTCTAGTGGGGGGAGGGAGCAACATGCAAATAACTGTGCACATCCAAGACATTTACGGGGGCAGGTACTACCAGGGGGACAGAAAAGAGGGAAGACTGGGAATTTGAGCTGAATCATGAAGTAATCCTGGGAAACCAGGAGGCAGAGGGGAGGAGGGACAGAGAGTGAAAAGACAGAGAAGCAAGATGGAATGTTATGGTGAGGGATAAACAGTAAGAAGACTAGTGTCAATGGATCATAAAGTGTAAGAAGACTAAAAAAATGGGAAATCACCAAGTTATGAAGAGTTTTAAAAGCCAAAAAAAGTAAAAACAAATAGTCCCTGCCTTCAAGGAGCTCACAATTTAATGGGAGAGAAAACATACAAACAACTACGTACAAACAAAATATATATAGAATAAAACTGGAGAATATTTACTAGGAGATGGTGATCATCAGTGTCAAAGAATACAAAGAAATCAAGAAGGATGAGGGTCGAGAAGTCATTAGACTTAGCAGTGAAGATATTAGTAACTTTGGATAGAGTGATTTTAGTTGAATGATGAAGTTGGAAGCCAGATTACAAAGAGTTGAGAATTAAGGGAAGGGTGCGGAAGCAGAGGTACCAGCTCTCACAGAGTTTAGCCACAAAGGGTAGGAGAAATACAGGATGAAAGATAGCAGGCATGGTCAGATTAAAGGATAATTTATTTTTCTTTTTGGAAGGAGGAGGCATAGACATATTTGTAGGCTACAGAGAAGTCAGTAAATAGGGAGAGATTAGATACTAGTGAGAGAGTGAGGATAATAAGAGAGACACTCTGCTGAAGAAGACAGGATAGAATGGGGTACGTATCAGGGAGAAGGGTCACCTCTTCATATGACACATGATAAAGGAGGAAATAGTGGGGGAAGCAACCTGAGTGTCTGTTATTTTTTCACAAAGCATCTAATAGCTATAAATGTGTTTATTACTTAGAGCTGAGAATTTTGCAAGTATGATAATATACTCAGCCTGCAGATGAGCAAACCAAGGCTCAGGGAAGGGAAATAACTTGCCCCAAGTGACCACCAATATTTAAGGCTAAGTCTTCTGAATCTAAATTCATTGACTTTCACACTGTCTTACTACCAGCTGCCTATGATTTCAGGGCATGCTTTTTATTTTAAACTTTTTTTAAATTTTAATTAATCAATTTATTTTTAGTTTTCAAAATTCACTTCCATGAGCTTTTGTGTTAAATTCCCCCCCCCAAGATGGTGCACAATCTAATATAGGCTCTACATACACATTCTTATTAAACATGTTTTCACATTAGTCATATTATAAGGAAGAATTAGAACCAATAGAAGGAACCACAAGAAAGAAGAAACAAAACAGAACAGAAAAAAGAAAGTAAATAGTATGCTTTGATCTGTATTCAAACTCCATAGTTCGTTCTCTGGATGTGGATAGCATTTTTCATCATAAGACTCTTTCAGATGTCTTAGATCCTTGCATTGTTAAGAAGAGCTAAGTCTATCAAAGCTAGTCATAGCACAACATGGCTGTTTCTATGTACGACGTTCTCCTGGTTCTGCTCACTTCACTCAGCATCAGTCCATATTAGTCTTTCCAGGTTTTTCTGAAGTCAGCCTGCTCATCATTTCTTATAGCACAATAGTATTCCATTACATTCACATACTACAACTCGTTCAGCCATTTCCCAGTTGATGGGCATCCAGGGAATGCTTTTTAGAGAACTTAGGGCTAATCAATAAGCAGGACACCTAGGTCCTAGGTCCTAGCCAAGACTAGCCTCCACTTTGCTGTGTGATCTTGGACAAGTCACATAACCTTCCTGTGCCTCAATCTCCCAGTTCATTAAATGGAGTGATAGAAATGGTTACAATATACCAGATACAAAGGCATGAAAAATTAAAAGTATTATATAAATTCAATGACACTTTTGTTGTTATTTTTAAAAGAAGTCTTAAAAAACATCATCTTCCAAAAACATTTATTTTACACCTGCCCACACACAACACTGAGCTAAAATACTGTGTAGAGCAAGTTAAATGGAATACAGTGCCTGGCAGAGAGGAAGCATGTGTTTCCATTCATTCCTTTCTCCATTCGTTTATTCATTCATTCTGTCATATCTATATACAGTACAGACATGAATACAGTCCTTTAGGCATTTACAGCCTGAGACAGACAAATCTGCCCAAGAAGACAGAGCATATAACTGTGTGGCCCTGGGCAAGTCACTTCAATAAACATTTATTTAATGCCTACTGTGTTTAAGGAATATGTGGAGACAGCCTGGCATAATGGACAGAGAACTGCCTTGCAGCCAGGAAGACCAAAAGTCAAGTTCTACTCTGCCACATACTGGCAGTGTGACCCTGGGTGAGTCACTTTACATTATGGTGTCTGCAAGACTAAAAATTTTAGAGACAATGCCAAACTGGACTGGCAGAAGTTTTTCTTCTAGGAGCTCCCTATACCAATGAGAGGGGGAGAGGAAGACAAGGAAAGCCGGTGTTCTGTTAGGTACTGGAATACTAAGACAAAAGTCCCTGTCCTCAAGATTTCATTCTATGAAGGAAAGGGAGGGAGAACATACAATATGTATACCAATAAATCATCTGAAGAGGAGTCAAGGACTAGGAATTGAGAGGGGACCACAGGAAGGATCCTTAGAGGAAGTGGTACCTGGGCTCAGCCTTGAAGGAAGATAAGGATTCTCAGAGGTGGGGATGTGAAGGGAGTGTCTGCTAGGCATAGGGTGAACTGGATAAGTGCATGGAGGCAGGAGATTGTTTGAGAACAGCTAGTAGTACAGTTTGACTGGAACAAAGGATATGTGAAGAGGAGTAATGTGAAATCATTACACAATCACAGAATCTGAGAGTTAAAAGGGACCTCAGTGTCCCTCTAGTCCAATCCACATGCAAAAGGAATCTTCACTTTAATGTCCCCAAAGAGAGGCCTTCCAGCCTTTGCTGGATGATTTCCAAGGAAGGGGAGCCCCCACTTCCCACCTTGCTAGGCAGGTAGGCATCCAATTTCTGAACATTTTTAGTCCTTAAGAGATTTTTCCTGGCATCAGGCTGAAATTTTTCTCTTTGCAACTTTCCCCTATTGCTCCTGCCTCACCCCCGGGGCCAAAAGCAAGCATAATCTTTCCTTGACGTGACAGATGGCAAATACTTAAAGACAGCTCTCCTGTCCCCACCTCCTTCTCTCCCATTTCTCTTCTCCAGGCTAAACATGCCCAGTTTACAGTACAAGCATCTATGATGTGTAAGGTACTAGGGTATGTGGTGCTTAAACACAATTTGCATGTCAGAAAATCCTGTTGTATACTCTACCTTACAGGACAAACCCTCCAGAAAGAATTTTCACTAATTTCATATTATTCTAATTCATTGGGAATTAATGTGATGTAAGTGGATAGATTTTAAGGGGTCCATAAACTTGGACCTTTCATATATTTTGATAACTGTATTTCAATATAGAAGTTTTTTAATCTGAGGAGTCCATAGAGTTTAAGAGATTACCGAAAGGGTCCATCACACACACACACACACACACACACACACACACACACACACACACACACACACACACGATCAAGAAACCTTGCTCTAAGCTAGACATTTCTGCTTAGAGAGAGAACTATCCTATAACTATGAAAATCTCTAACCCAAGCCATTGTTGAGCGAGAGTTACCACATTTACTACCAATAGCCAATATTTCATAATATGACAAAACATGGTTACAGATCTCAATTACAATTTTGCTTCATAAAACAAAATAATCCCAACTTTCAGCATACCCTTGGAGGATCACTTTCCCCACATCATTCCATTACACCATGACCACTCCCTTCAAGGATTCTTCTTTCCAGTCGGTCCCTGCCACTCTAACTTCCAATAAGTGAAGTCATCAAAGAGTCTTCTTTGTTCTCTTATCTCAACCATTACTTTAATAACTCTAGGACATTGGGAAAGAAGCTACTACTCTTAGGTGGTCAACCAAAGGCCTGTTGCCCTTATCAGAACAGGCCTTAATGATTTGAAGGAGGAACTACTGACAGACAGAGAGACAGAGAAAAAGACAGAGACAGAGAAAGACAGAGAGAAAGGAGGGGGAGGAAGAGAGGGAGAAGGAAGGAGAGAGAAAGAGAGAGAGAGAGAGAGAGAGAGAGAGAGAGAGAGAGAGAGAGAGAGAGAGAGAGAGAGAAGAAGGAGAGAGACACTGTTTAGAGATTGATAGAGACTAATAAGGTACCTCTTTCATATTAGCCCAAAGGCTCAGACTAGGATAATTTTAAATTCTTAATATTTCTGAAAAGGGGAGGGGAGGTGTCTGTTTCCATGACTGGTATTTAACTAGCACTTCAAATTTGAAAATCACTTTATATACATTGTCTCATCAAGCTGCACAACAACACTATATGTACTACTGATATTATCAACTGCATTCTGAGGATGAAAACTTGAAAATCAGAGAACTCAAGTGTCTTGCCCATAGCAACACAGCAGTTATTATCAGAGGCATGAACCCAGGTCTTCCTGACCCCAAGTCCTGCCCTTCACCTCCTGTAGCACATTTCCTCAAAGTTGGAACCAGATCATGGAGATGTGGAATTCCAGGCTAAGCAGTCAAAGTATTTTATCCTTGGATGAGTCAGTTGGCCTCTTTGGGCCTCAGTTTCCTCATCTGTAAAATGAAGGAGTTGGATTGAATTAGGGGTTCTTAATCTGGTGTCTGTGAACTTTTTCATATTTTGATAGCTGTATTTTGACATAATTGGTCTCCTTTGCATTTTTATTTTATGAATCGAAAAATGTCATCCTGAGAAGGGCTTCCTGGGCTTCACCAGCCTGCCAAAGGGAGCCACGACACAAACAAGTGAAGAGTCCCCCAGTTCAATGATTCCGAAGGTCCCTTGTAGCTGTGAGTCTCTGCTTCAAAGCAAGCTCACCAAGGTCTGCTGTAAATCATCAGAAGACTCATTCTGGAATTCTTCCAGGTCGGCCTGATGCATGTAAAAAGGTTACACAAACCTCATGATTTCTTTTCAGCTAACTGTGCCTTTCTGAAAAATCCCTTATTCCCAGACTCAATCAATGATTACCACAAACACAAAGATGATTTTGTCCTTCCCTGACTGATTTTTCTCCTGGCTACTGTTGCAGAAATAGGGCATATGAGAAAAAAACAAATACAAAAGGATGAATAGCAAATCAATCCCCCAATCTGAAGGTTTGTTTTTTCTGGCATTTCAGGCTCTGACTTCAGCCCTGCTCAACTTTTACTTGCTCCCAAAAAATGCTGGTCCAATCGAATCCTGCTTAGCAGAGCCCTTGACTGCTCCATCACCTGGGAACAGTTTTAAAAAATAAACTGACAAAGTCTGAATAGCCTCGAGATACTTTTAAGGTCCCCATTCATGTTGCTGGGCTTATAGGACAAATGGAAAGATTCTTACCAAGTGTCTGACAGTGAGCAATTAGAACCACCTGACCAGGCACTGTTCTCAGCAAAATTTGACTTTGTTCAGGAGGAATGAGAAAAAAATCCAAGGGCAAAGAGTAAAATGCAGCAACTGGGTGGTTACCCATACACCAGTCCAGTACAAAATCTTTCCAGGTAAATCACCAAAATGCTTAGTGGATAGAGTGCCAGGCTTGAGTCAGGATGACCCGGGTTCAAATCCTACCAATTCTACTTCGTAAAGGTGTGACTATATCACATCAATTCAATTCATTTTAATTAAATCCATCAAATGTATTAAATTCATCAATGTATTAAGTAATTAATATTTGCTAGGTGCCAAACTAGCCACTGGAGGTACAAACAGAAGGAACTTGTACTCAATTCAGAGGAAACGATATGCATGTAGATAATTGCAAATCCATACAAAGCAAAAAAAAATCACTCAGAGGGGAGAAGAGAGGAACATTAAAAATAAGGGGATTGAAAAAGACCACATGTAATAAGCGGCACTTGAGCTGAGGCTTGAAGTGAGCTAGGGATACCAAAAGGTGGGGATGAGGAGGACATGCATACCAGGGTTGGGGGACAGCCTATGCCATGTCTTGGAGGCTGGAGACAGAATGTCAGATATGGGAAATAGCAAGTAGACCAGTTTGGCTGGAGCATGGAGTGCTGAAGAGGGAGTAAGGTAAAATCCACCTTGAAAAGCAAGATGCGATCAGAATGTAAAGAGCTTTAAATGCCAAAAAGAAGAATTTACTCTGGCACTTAAATGCTTTTCATTCATTCATTCAATCATTCATTCATTCATTCATTCATTCAATGTTGCTGACTTTAAAGAAAGTTGTTATACTTTTCCAGTGCAAAAGGAAAAACATATTTGTTCTTGTTTAACCCTAGGAAAGCAACAATTAGAAGCAGCAAAGAAGCAACTAAATTTCCTAACATTAGACTTATTCCAATGGGCTACCTTAGGAAATAATTGATTCCTCCTTGGTGAAGATTAGAGGGTCACATATTTAGACCTGGAATGGACCTTAGAAGACATTATGTCCAGCCCTTTAATTTTTCAGTTTGGGGAACCGAGTCTAGGACGGTAAATGACTTGTCCAAGGTCGAAAAGTTATCAGAGTGGGATTTGAAACCAGATTTTCCTGTGTGTCCAGCCCTCTACCCATGAAGCCTTTTGACTGTCTATGTGAGAGTACGTTGTTCTGGATTCCACGCCGCTGAGGTACCCACCAGGCTGCTGCATTTTATTCTGTGCCCTTGAATTTTCTCTATTTACATGCCAGGCTGCTTTCTGAAGAAAAGATTAGGGAAACTCTGGTCAGGAGATTGTTGGTTGACCATGGACTGGTTTAAATAGCTTTGGAGATTTCTTCCAACTCTGTGATTCAGTCATTCTGTCCTAAATTGTCATAGACACACCATTTAAACTCTTTGGACCTCAGTTTCTGCATCTATAAAATGTAATGATACCTATCACATGGGATCTTGTGAGGCTCAAATGAATTAGTGTATATAAAGTGCTTTGCACTCTAAGTGCTATATCAATACAATAATGATGATGATGATGGTAGCCATTCTTTCTTTCATAACCAGAAAATGAAATGCCTTCTTAGTAGCTCCATCCACAAAAGATGCTCGGACCAAGTATTTTTATTAAATCTTGATGCCTTATTCTACTGTACTCTAAAATCATAACAACTGATCATTTTTTTTACTTCCTCTTATGAAAATATCATTTTTCAAAAGATGGAGGAAACAAAAAGTAGAATTGCTATTCTGGACATGAAGATGAACCAGGAAGTAGAAACCAATAGTTGCTGATGAAGAAAGAATAGGAATCTTGGGAAGAAGTGAAACTGACCATAGTCTGACATGCACCCTAGGTTTTGTGAGTATATCTCAAAGTGTTCAGAAGAATGCTATATGAGGTCTTCCTTGCCTAAAACTCCTTTTAAGAAGATGGCAGCTCTGAGTTCAAATCTTTCCTTTGTCATGTCTTGTCAGTGTGATTCCAAACAAGTCATTTCATTCCCTCTAGGCCTCCGCCTCCTCATCTGTAAAATGAGGGGATAAGAATAAACCTACTCCCTCCTCCACTCCATCTCTTGGCTCTAGTTTCCTCCTCAAGTACCAGCTTCTACAGGACACCTTTCTTGGTTCCTCCTGCTGCTAACACCTTTCCTGTTCCAATGTCCACCAATTACCTTGTATTGATTTTGTAGCTATGTATACACTTACCTGTCTCCCCAGATAGACGATAACCTGTTATGGGTAGGAAATATTCCACTGTTTCTTTGTATTCCCACTAGTTAGCACAGAACCTGGCATATAGTTGGTACTTAATTGCACCAACCAATTCGTTGAATGATTGATGGGCTATCGGCGTAACTTTGGGCAAGTCAGCCGACAACTCGGTACCACACACTCCTCATCTGAAAAATGGGGATGCTGAATTGGGTAACCTTCAGGATCCCTCCTAGTTCTGAATCTGTGACGCTCTGAACAAAATATCCTCTCAAGAACAGAATCCTGGTGACACAAATATGGACTACTGCAAAGGGGAAGATAAAAGAGGCTATATAAAAACGCTAATGGGTCTGCACAGGGAAGTGATCAGCCAACGTAGACTGTTTTAAAGACAGGTTTAGAAGGTGGAATCAGGGGAAGGTGCCTCGAGGATGGGTGTGAAAGAGGGGACAGTCTTGCAAGAATAATGTGAGCAAAGCTAAAGGCTAGAATGAGTTGAGGCTTGCGATGGTTTCTCAGGGCAAGAGAAAGGGTTGTGCTGGTGGTTAAAGAAGCTCAAGGATATTGTAAGACTGTGCTTGGGATGCCGTGAGAAAGCTGAACTCAACTCCTGTTTTGTTTGTTTCCTCAACTAAGGAGAACAATCTTCAAATCTGTGCACATAGAACAGAAATAGTTATCAGGAAATTCAAACACCATGTAAGTGAGAAGATGGTAATCAAGCTGTCCTCCATGACTGAAGCCAACAAGATGCCTAGGAATTTGATCCTAGGGTCCTAAAAGAACTGGCAAATGTGATTGTTGTGAGGATCTTTGAAACCTCATGTCTAACAGGAGAAATATAGGCTTGGAGATGGCCAAGTGCTGTCCTGATTTTTTAAAAAGTGGGAGAAGATGGGTTCTTCAAACTACAGGTGAATGAACTGCAATCTTTGTTAAATTCTAGAATGTATTATTAATGGAAAGATTGGAGGCCTCTGTAAAGGGAAATAGTGATCATAAAGACCCAGTGTGGCTTCAGCAAGAACACCTTAAACCAGACTAACCTCATTTCTTTTCTCGGCAGGGCTGTGGAGCGAGAGATTACTATTCACACAGTATATCTGGGTTTTATTAAGGTACTTGACAATGTCTTTCATTATATCCTTCTGGGCAATTCTGTGAATTTAGAATTGGTTGAATATGTAAAAACAAATTGTGTCAATAACAATTTATTAAAAAAAACAATAACTGATTTAATGACTCAGTGAAAAGTTAGTGATTAATGGATTAATTTCATTCTAGATGGAGGTTATTTAGTGGAGCACCACAGGGCTGTCTTCTCAATGTTTTTCTGTTCAACCTTTTTACTAGTCATATTGATGAAGGCATAGATGGTATGTGTATTGGTGGTATAGTAAGATAATGGGTTATACTCCTGGGCAATTAGATTCTTAGATGAACTCATTCCAATGTCACTATGACCTCCACTGGTATAGATTGAAACCTTCTGTGCCTTTTCACCTTGTATTCATAACCGAGTCTTTCTGAAAACCTTTTGTAGAAGATACTAATACCTGGTATGTTGGAAGCCTTTCTCTGTGTGTCTGCACGTAGAAGGCTGAATTACTCCACTCTTATTTAGCATCTTTTCTCTACTACGGATAATCAAATATACACAATATATATGTATATAAAT
Organism: Phascolarctos cinereus; assembly: GCF_003287225.1. NCBI lineage: Eukaryota > Metazoa > Chordata > Mammalia > Diprotodontia > Phascolarctidae > Phascolarctos > Phascolarctos cinereus. The sequence continues at coordinate 269,953,489 of NW_027555514.1, read as the reverse complement.
ATAGATTTACAATGAAGTCACCACTGGTATGCTACAACTTAGTTATTCAAACACATTCATTCAATAAGAATTTATTAAGTGATTATTACTATATGCCAGGTACTGGGGATTCAGAGACAAAAATGAAGCAGTCTGTCTCTGATCTCAAGAGCTTTATATTTTGTAAGGGGAAAACATTTATACATATAAGTAGATAGATAGATAGATAGATAGATAGATAGATAGATAGATAGATATAGATGATAGATAGATGGATGGATGGATAGATAGACAGATGCAAAATCTAGACAAAGTAAATACAAAGTAATTACAGAAAGATGCTACATAAAGATGGTGCTAGAAGCTGGAGCCAAAAAGAAAGCACTCATGTAAGACACGATAAGAATAGAACTTTGAAAGAAGATAGGAATACTAAGAGCCAGAAGTAGAAAAGGAGTATATACAGGCATGGGCAACAGCCTGGGCAAAGGCACAGTGATGAAAGATAAAACATTATGTGTAAGAAACAGCAAGTTTGGTTGGAACATAGACAGTATGTAGGGGAGTCCTATCTGATAAACCTGGAAAGGTAGGTTGGAGCCAGGATGGGAAAGGCTTGCATCTTATCCACATGTTAAAATACATCTTATACAATCTATCTTCAAATCAGATATTTTCTATGCCTGTGTGAAGACCACAAAATATGTTGTAAAAGATGTCACCTCAGAAATAACTTTATTTACCAAAATACTAAATATCAATATTAAGAGAGGCAAAAAACATATACTCGCCTAAAATGTGCAGCAACATCATGGAAGATGTACCACATACGTGTAAATAGAAGAATTATTTACTTGTGACAAAAATTTCTAAAGGCTCCTTATCACAGATGATGTTTTACTTACTAGCCACAGGAAACTACAATGGTTCTTCATTGAAAGATAGTCATTGAAAGATATAAGACTAACCATTCACCATGGAAAAACAAAGTGGATAAAAAATTTCACATTACCAGATTCCAGTTGGAAGGGGAATTCACTTCATGAAGTCTATTATTATCCATCTATGTTTTGGACAACAGCTGTAGATGGTAAAAAGCTGCTTCAAGATTTGAATTAGAGAGAAGAGAAAGGACTGGATTACTTTTTTAGGAAACTGCAGAGCTGCCCATGGTTCCAAGATGCTTGTTGCTAGAAAAGCTAATTTTTAAAAATTTCAATTGTCTCCCAGAGATACCTTTATGACTGTGAATCATGGAAATGCCATTACCTCAGAGAAAATGAAAGCGGAATTATATAAACCTTTGATCCACTCTTCCTTTCAAGTTTTTCATCCTTATCAAGAGGAAAAACTCATGTTCATGTCAGTTTTCTGTTACTCATCCGGACTGTGACCATTTGAAAGGGGCTTATTTCTACAAAGTAGCTCCCAGATACACCTTGATGTGTTTCTCTGTTGTTTTTTTTTTTCCAAGCTGGAATTATAAGCCCCCTTTTCTAATTTGAAATAGAAGCGTTCTAGCTTCCTCATCTAGCCTGTCTTTAGAATTCCTGGCTTCTTCAACACACAGCTCAAATATCACTTTCTATGGGAGACCTCTTCCCCAACCCCCTTACTGCTAGTGCTTTCTCCACAGAGGTGATTTTCCATCTACTCTGTATGTATCTTGTACATTAATTATTTAATTGTACTTGTACAATAATTACTTTTTTTTTACAATAATTACTTAATAGCATGTTTTCTCCCCCACTAAAATGTAATTTACTTAAAGGCAGGATTAATTTTGCCCTTCTTTGCATCCCCAGTACTTAGCACCGTGCCTAGCAAAAAGCAAGTGCTTAACAAATGCTATGTGATTGGTTGTTTAGTTTTTTTTAAAGATAGTATTCATTATAATTCACTTTAAATTATCCCCATGTGGATTAAACATACAAATGCTTTAATACTCAGAGGCTTCCCCAAACTCCTTCCCAGTTAGCAATCAGTGTACATTACAGGAATTTAAATTAATTTTGATATTCAACTAAAAAAAAGCATGAGTAGGAAGCTAAAATATGGTGCATCCCAAGTGCACCATCTGAACAGATATCAATTATTTTCTTTGGAAGAACTAAGGACTCTGATCAATTCAATGACCAATTATGATTCCAGAGGACTGATTAGCATATGTGTTACCCACCTGCTTACAGAGAGATGATGGACTCAAGACACAGAAAGAAATATATAATTTTGGACATGGCAGATGTGGGGCTTTATTTTGCTTGACTGTGCATATTTGTTACAAGTGTTTTGTTTTTCTTTTCTTTTCCCAATAGAGGGCAGCGGGAGGGAGAGAAAAGAAATGCCTATTAATTGAAAAAAAATAAAACTAGAAAAATCAATTATTTTTAGATTTCCTGTTGTTTAGGATTTTTCCAATTTCCCTTACCAGTGTGAGGATAATTACTTTACTACTGCACAGATCACTAAAGTTGAAGTGAAAGTTTTCTGAATATCTAGAAAAGATTCCAATTTTTAAATTGAGACTCATAATTTATGATAGAATTTTCTTCTTTTGAGGAAATACTTTTCTCATTTTTATTGATGGCATTGTTTTATTTTTTACACCAAAGTAATTTCCTGATCTAACCCATTCCTGACCCGATCCTTATACTCACTTTTAATCCTTGCTTGTAACAGAGAAACACAATTATGAAAAAACAACAAAGAAAACTACTGCATCCGGTAGAATATTCCATGTTCCCTCCCACCTACCTAGCTACTGAAAGGAAGTGTATGTTTCCTTGCCTGTACTCCAGGACAAAGACTGGATATTGCACTGATATGAATTTTGTGGCCATGTAGTCTTATTTTCATTTACATTGTTGTATTCATCATGCATATTCTTGTCCTGCTTCTGTTCCCTTCTTTTTGCATTAGATCTTATGAGTTCCCATGTTTCTCTGAATTCCTCATAGTCATCACTTCTTATAGCCCATTAATATTTCAATAAGAAATACATTAGGTGGCTGTTGTAAGCACATTAGTACATATAAATGTTGTGGAAATTGTAAAAGGAAAGTCCTTTTAGATATGGATTGGACTCAGTGGCCGCTGGATCCTGTCCAACAATGAGACTCTGTAAATCTGTGATTCTGTGTAAAGCCTTACAGCTTTAGGAAAGAGAGAGGAGGATCATAGCATCAAAGCTTTAGACCTGGAAGGGACCTTAGCAGTTAAATCCAATTCTCAATTTATAGATGAGAAAACTGAGCCTCACAAAGATTAATTGACTTGCCCAAGGGTGCTTTTTTCTATCAAACCAAAGACTACTGACAATTATTTCCGATAGTATCCACTTCAAGTTTATAAAGCAAACAAGCATACATTTACTAAGCACCTGCTATATACCAGTCACTGAGGATATAAAGGCAAAAATTAAGAGTCCCTGCATTCAAGCATCTTACATTCTGTCTTAGGAAATAACATGTACACATAAAGTCTATGCAAGATATATACAAAATAAATACAAGATCACTTTTTGGGGGAGGTTTTGTTCACTGAATGCTGGGGGTGAGGATCAGGAAAAGTATCCTTGATACTTTTCTGGGGCTGAGCTTTGGAGGAAACAAGGGAGTCTAAGGAAGGAATAAACTCCTATGGGGACAATCTGTGTGAAAAAATTATTTATGTACAATATGTACATATACACTTATGTGTATATATTTGCATATAACAAAACTATTTGTATCAATATATGTATATATATACATATATGTGTGTATGCACCTTATGCTTTGTAATATTAATATTTCGATGTATTTACTGTATGTCTGTGTCAGGCTCGGAAATACCAACTCCTAGGGCAGCTAGGTGGAACAGTGGATAGAATGCCTAGCCTGAAGTCAGGAAGACTCATCTTTCTGAGTTCAAACCTAGCCTCAGACACTTACTAGTTGTGACCCTGTGCAAGTCACTTAACTCTGTTTGCCTGAGTTTCTTCATCTGTACAGTGAGCTGGAGAAGGAAATGGCAAACCACAGCAGTATCTTTGCCAAGAAAACCCCATGCAGTATCACAAAGAGTAAGACACGAATGAAAACAACTGAACAACCAACACCACAGAGGCACATCACTGAAGGGAAGCTCCACTCCTCACCCCCACCCTCACACCCCACCGGTGATTTTTGTGTAAGAGAGTGTTGGGAACTCCAGCCCACAATAGAATATAAGGTCCTTGAGAGTAGGGATTGTTTCAGTTTTTATCTTTGTATCTCCATCATTCAGCACAGTGCCTGGCAAATAGTAAGCATCTGACATACGCTTGTTGATTGAGCTGTATGGTTATAGAAATAAGCTCCTTGAGAGCAGGGACCATTTTATTTTTTGCCTCTGTATTTCTAGCTGTTAGCACAGTATCAGACACATAGTAGAGGCTGATAAATGCTTATCAGTTGATTGGTCATGATATACAATCATTCAAGTCTTAGAAGAGTCAGAGTAATTCAGTACCTTTATGGGCCTGTTCAGGCCTTTTGGAAAAATGTCAGACTTCAGGGTAATGTCTATGGCATCTTTTTCATCATACCTAGGTTGTAGCACAGGTGTTAACCTCACATGCTAACATTTGCTTCGTAGCAGCAGACTTCCTCAATATTGCTTTTCTGTGTACATTAGGGATTTGCCATCCAATCACAAGGCTTTGTGCTATGCCTCGGTGGTGGTGGTTGTTCAGTTATTTCCATTCGTGTCTTACTCTTTGTGATGCCACATAGGGTTTTCACTCCCCATTCTCATCACCATGGAACTGCTGTCACCAAAACTCTCCAGAACAACAACCCCAAACCAGGGGAGTCCTTGCTACTGTTACTACAGCTGATTTGGAAAGACTGCCCACTCCTACTCAGGACATATATTTAAGAGAAGGATAGAAGTAATGGGACCATAGGTCTATTCAAAGTATACTCACGACAATTCAAAAGGCATTCTCCCATAGAAAGCATTTGCATCCACCACTCCCCCATGGCTAACAATCTAGCACCTGTTGCTGCCCTGATGCCTGTATTACTCAATCACAGACCATTAGGGAGGTGGCCTAGAAATTCATTAAGTGATGGGGAAGTGTGGTCTAGTGGAAGGAGCACCATCTTTGGCATCAGGTGCCACACCTTAGGAAGAACATTGATAAGGTGAAGCCCATCCAAAGGAGAATGGTCAGGATGGTGAAGGGGTTACATATGTGTGTGTGTGTAATATGTGCATGTACATATGTGTATATACTGTGTATGTGTACACATGTGGATATACATATGCATATGTATATGTGCATGTGTTCCAAATGATTAGAGTTGTCCCACAGTGGAATGGGCTGCCTTGAGGAGGTAGCGGTTTCTCCCTCCTTAGAGGTCTTCAAACAACGGTTGGAAAACTGCTTGTCAGGCATGTTGTGGTGTGGGCATGATTGCTGAGATCCCTTCTGTGATTCTACAAAGTCACTGAGCCTCAGTTTCTCCATATGTAAAACAAGGGTGTGAGATCTAAGTCTCTTCTGGCTCTACATTCCACAATTTCCCATTCTCACCCACTCCAAATGCTTGAGCTATGTCTAAAGGTTAATTCTGTTTTCTACTCCATTGATTTTCCTCCAAAGTGAATGCTTTTGATTTTAAAAAATTCCTATTAGTGACCATATGCAACCTCAGTGAAATAGTAAAGTTAACTTTAATGCCAATACACTTTCCAAACTCGGTGAACTAAAATGATCCTATCTCTCAGCACTGCTTCTGAAGTCACTTCCATTAATTCTTATTTCCAGATCCTCATAAAAAACAGACAGTTACTATATTTATAGATTCCCCACCCAAAAATCCCAAATATTTCCAGTTGGATTAGAAAGTGCATTCAAGTGACATGTCTTGGCCTTTTAGCCTTGAGGAGCTGTTTTTACACTTGCTCCCAAAATCATTTCATAGTTCTATCTTCTGTTGGCTCATCAAATCTCTCGGGGACCTGGAGGCTCTCTGGAGATTTTCTGTCCTCTCTGTCCCAGACCTATAAAGCTGACTTCTCACAGATTGAGTCACTGCTTTTGTTTTCAGAATCTACCAGACCAAAGTAGAATTCTGAGATGCTTTTCACCATGGAACCTAGAATGCCTTGAATAACTTAATTCTTCATCCTAATTAGTCATCTTCCTAATAAACAGATATGCAAACTGAAGCCCAATGTGGTCAGCAGACTGCCCCAAGGGACTCAGGAAGTCATTGGGAATGACAGGTTTAGAAACCAGAGCTTTGGGGCATCAAGATATGACTTGTACAGAATCACATGGCCTCCCAAGTCCTTGGACCTTCTTTGTTTCTCATATTTCATATGAAAAGTAATACCCAACCTAGTTCAATGTGTTTTCTATATCTTCATCTATCCCTACCTGCTTTGTGTCGTCCACAAATTAGTTAAGCATGTCATCTATGTCTTCACAGGAGAATGTAAGCTATATGAGGGCAGGGACTATTTTTTTTCATCTTTGCATCCCCAGAGAATATCACCAAGCCTATCACAAGGTGCTTCATAAAGCTTGTTGATTGAGCTCATCTATGTTGTGGTAAAAAGAAGAAGAAGCAGCACTGGCTGGAACCTAAGGATTTAAATTCAAATTACCCCTTCAATACTTAACTGTGTGACCTTAGGCAAATCACTTAACCTCCCCAGTCTCCAGGTTTTTTAGCTGTAAAACAAGAGGACTGAAGTAGATGGTCTCCAACATCTCTTCCAGGTCTAGACCTATAATCCTATGATACTGTTTTAATGTAGCACAGTTCAGGACCAAGGCCAGTGCTCTACAGCACAACTCTGGAAACTTCTTCCCATTAACAACACCAGGGTCATCCAACATCTAAGACAGAACACATACACTCTCTAAAGGAGATTTGATGCTCAGAGGATGTTGCCAAGGATGACCTTGAGATATAGATTTATTACAGAAAAATCTCTTTGGCTTTCACTGTAGCCAGAACTTAGAGTCACTCAACAGCACAGCCTACACCAAAGACTCCGTGTCTCAGACATAAAGGGCAATGGGTTAGTAGCTGGATGTTCCTACCTAAGGATGACCCTTGCTGAGGTTCCTTTAAATTCTAAGGTTCTGTGATTCTTTGGAACTTCAGCCAATCTTTTATGTTCTTTTCATTGTCCTTCATTCACTCAGTGATCAAGCCAAATGGAGCAACTCTGTCCCTTCATTTTGTATGCTTCCAAGTTTTTGCTTCAGGCTGTTCCCTATACCTAGAATGCCATCCCTTCCTACCTTCCCCTGTTGAATTGAAGGCCATCTTTTAAAGCCTTACTCCAGTGCTATCTCTCCCAGAAGACTCCCTGAGTTCCCATTCACAAATAATCTTCCCTTTCAGATGCTACATAGCACTCTATTTTGTACTTCTCTCATGCACTTAAGCGGATGATACTGTGTATTACAGCTATCTATGTTGGTTTCTCATTCAATTACTACACTGTAAGTAGAGATATTTTTTCATGTCTAAATTTTGTATCTTCCCTCAGACCCTAGTTCTGCACACAATAGGACAGAGATATGGATTGGACCTGTGATTTCATTAGGATAGGGAACTTCCAGGTGAAGAAATTCCCATTGTCAACACAGATCAGAACCTTTATAGTCTTAGTTGTCTAGGACCTTTCGATATTAAGTGACTTGCCCAAGATCACACAATGAGTAAGATGTATCAAAGGAAGGACTTGAGCTCAGGTCTTCCTGGCTCTGAAGTCAACTCCACATTTATCCTGTACTATGCTGCCTCAGTGGGAACATTATTATAGCCAATGTAAAGATGAGAAAATTAAGACTTTGAGAGGTTGAATGAAAATTATTAAGCAGAGCAAGTGCTTAATTAATGTAATGTATGGATTGATTAGCAATAAGTGATTAATTTAATTCATGAATTGTACTGCTGGTTAGCTACTCTCAAGTCTGAACTGTAAGTACTTAATAGGCCCTCTGAGTAAAAGCAGGGACCATCTTTAATGGCTACATTCAGAATAAAACTGCACTGTCCTTCTTCTGTGCACAGCATATGAAGAGGACTACCTGCTGCCCACATCTGGAAGAATTTCACACATAGACACACAGACAGCCATTAATCCCAGTGTAACTTCCCTTTCCTTATAAGAAATCATTTTTACTGGTGTTAGAAGAAGCCTGTGCCTAATCTCCACTTTCTTCTAGCATGGCAGAAAGATCACTAAATTTGGGAATGGTAAGAGGATCTGGACATGGATCCTGACTCTCTGACTTACTCTCTTTTGTGGGTCATGTAAGCTCTCTGGGCCTCAGTTTCCTCTTCTGTAAACTGGATAGAATAATGTTTGCACTGAGACAGAGCTTCATAGATGACAGAAAGCTTGTCTTGATGGGGTGGGAGGAAAAGAAGGTCTGGGTTCAAGTCTTGCTTCTGGCACTTACTGGCTGTGTGCCCTTGATCATGTCACACCTTCTCAATGCATCAGGCAACTCAATGAGTCTCATAAGTTGCAGAGTAATTGTATATATACACACGAGCAAAGGAAATTCCTTTTTTGGGAGTTCTCCACCCTGATAAAATCACAGGTCCAAAGTGAGACGGGAACACATTCTTACTAACTACTCCACCAGGTTGTTGTAAGGATGTGTTCCATGAATATTATATACATATATATGTATATGTATATGTATATGTATATGTATATGTATATGTATATGCATGTATATATGTATGTACATGTATACATATATACATATATTTATATGTGTGTGTATGCATGTATATATGAATGTACGTACATATATCATCAAGAGATATTGCATGGTGTTATACATGGAAGCTGAAGACCTGCGTTCAAATTCTATCTCTGACTTATACTAGCTGTGTGACCTTGGGCAAGTTCCTTGTCCTCTCTGACTTTCAGGCAACTGTCTGAAGCAAGGTGTGACCATCTGGGGTGTCATGGACCCTACCGGCAGTCACTCTGGTGAAGCCTATGGACTCCTTCTCAGAATCACATTTTTATATGCATACAATAAAATGTGCATAGGACAAAGAAAACCAATTACATAAAAGTTATCAAAATACTAGAAAAAAAACTAAATCAATGGACTCCAGCTTAAGAATCCCTGCCTAAGACATATTTGTTTAGTTACACATTGCTTGCTACCTGTTTTCATATCTGCCAATGAAATCACAGATGCTTGGTGTATTACTGTCAATAATTTTTTTGGATTCTGTTTTAATTGGTGTAGGAAGTTCCTAGTGAGGAAACTTCCTCTGGCAGAGCAGATTGGCATCTACTTTGTACCTGGCAGTTTTAAAGGGTTTGTGGAAGTAATGTAACATAAAGAGCTAAGCTTAGATTCAGGAACACCTGGGTTCTGATCTTGCCTCTCACACATAGAGTCTGTGATCCGAGACAAGTCCCTTCACCCCTCAGTGTCTCAGAAAACTGGATCGATAATGATTAACATGATAAGGTATTTATTAAGAACTCTACTGAGGATAAAAATAGAAGCAAGTCAGTACCTGCCCTCAAAGAGCTTACATTCTAATGAGGGAAGACAGTACATAAGAGATGGCAGAGGTGGAGGTGGGGGCATGATGTGGGAATGGTAGCTGGGAAGTGAACTAGAGGCCTGATTTTAGGAAAGATAAGATAAAAACCCACCTATTGGAGATCAAGGTAGTTTCAAGGGCAGAGCCCAAGTTTCAAGTGGAGGAGATAAGGATGATTCCTGATGACAGCACAGATAATGGAGAGCATATCTTGGAATCAGAAAGACCTTGCGGCTTCTGATACATACTTGGCTGTGTGACCCAAGGCAAGTCACTTACCCTCTCAATGCTCCTGATAACTTCTAAGTTACAGGCAAACTGGCTTCTGCATCAGTAGAGGCTATGCCACATGGATGGAATCTCAGGTCTACACTTTGCCATTCTCCCAAATAACTGCAATAATCAAATGTTTGTAGACAAAGTAGGATTATTTACATATTAGATAAACACTTTTGCAGTACATAATTTAATTATATAATTAAGATTCTTCTTTCCTAAAATCTTTTTACTTAAAATCTCTTTGCTAAAAAATTCCTCTAGGTGAAATTATAAAGGACTTTGCAAACAAACCATATTATAACTAATTTTAGGGAAGGTGGAACATAAGCAGATCGATCAAAAATCTCACATTATGAGAAATAGGTCCACATTACTCTGGTGCCCTCAATGCAGCCATAAAATCTCTAGGTGGCAACTTTTCCCATCCTAAATTCACCACTGTCCATCTTAACCCAGGAAACTGATCTCTTCCCTAGGCCTCTAGAAATCAACTGGAAGTAAATAATTGCCATTCCAGTGCCTGCAAGCCCAGGGCAGATTTATGTTCAGTTTGGTAAGATATCCCAAAACTTCCCTTCTCTCCAGAAACTGAAAAAAAATTGAAAGTGGATCAGAGGGACGGCCACTGCTTTGTTTCCTGAATGGAGCTAATTCTGGGGCCCTTCAGAGGGTTAGGAAGTCGTGCTGACAGCGGGCGGGAACAATCAGTACTCCTTTTGAAGCGGGAGTCATTTCTATAAAAAGGATGGAGCTTCAAATTTTAATTGCCATCAAAGGAAACGTTCTGTTAAGCAGGCCCTGAACAATTTTTTCTTCTATTTCAGTTAAACGAACACTGCACATCTCTGTTGTGAGGATTTTCTAAATTTAACCTGTATGCAGATGGTTAGATTTTTTTCCCCCTTCTCTCTCACTAAGATTATTTTAATCCTACACAGCAGTCAGCTTCAAAGAATTTGCATAAAATTAAAATACGCTAATATTTTAATGTGCCCTGCTTAAATAGCGCAGGATTTTAAAAGTTTAGTTGATCCACAAGCATCAGTTGAGCACTGTTAGGTAAACTGAAGAGACTGATTTGCTCCAAGTCATCAAAGTCATGATAGAGGCACAGTTTGAAGCCAGGACCTCTGACCCCAAATCCAGTGTTCTTTTCCCTGCAAAGAGCTATTGACCACTACTCTGGGTTGGCCACATGGCTAACAACTTACTTATGGAGCTAAAAATGATACATACCAAAAATAAATGTTCAAGAAGCAATACAAGACCATGTGGGAAGTCTTATGTTTTGACCAGAAAGGTGACTTGATTAAGTTAAAGAAAATAACTTTGGAGTCAGGGGATCTGGGTTTGACTACAGTCTCTGATAAATATTAACTAGGTGACCCTGAGCCAATCATTTCAATTTTCTGACCTGCAGCTTCCTCATCTGTAAAACAGAGGTATTACTACTTGTACCAGACATTTTCTAGGATTGTTGTGAAGAAAGTACTTTGTCAGCCTGCAAGCACCATGTAAACATGACTGATGGGGAAAGGGATGGGGATGTTGGTGAGGGTAGCCATGGTTTGCAGCATTCTGTAAATGTAAGTGGTGATGATAATAATGGTGATGAGGAGGAGGAGGTATACAGGATGGGTTGGAGAAGGGGAGGCCTGGAGCTATGAAGACTACCTAGAAAGCTCTGCCTTAACTCAAAGACATTGGATGACATATGACATGGTGGAAAGAGCAGCATGATTTAAAGCCAGAGAACTTGAGTTTGAATCTCTGTCCTGCTATTTAAAAGCTGTGAAACCTTGGACCTTCACTTCCCCATTTCAGGTCTCTGCCTCATCTGTAAAAACAAGGCGATCAGACTAGACCAGAGGTTCTTAATCTGAAGTCCACCAACTTTTAAAGAACTTTTTATTCATTTTGAATTTAAATACAAAAAGACAAAAAAAGGAACATTTCCACATCCACAACACAACGTAAAAAAGTATTCAATATAAAACCATGAATTTCCACTTCACACTGTTTACTTAAAAAAAAAACCTATGTAATAAATACTACACGTCATTTTCAAAGCTACCCTGCTTTTCTGTGCTCCCTTCTAAGTATTCTTTTGTTCTCTGCTGTGAACTTGTAATTGTTTTTCTCCTTCTCTCTCCTCTGACTCCCTGGAGAAGGCTACCATTAGACACAAATATGAATGTGTATATAAATATGTATATGTGCGTGTGCATGTGTACACACACATATATATACATATGCGTATGTGTGCATTTGTGTAAAACCATACTATACATACTTCTATTTATCATTTCTTCCTCTGAAAGAGGATAGCATCTTACTTCACAGGGCCTTTGTAGTTGATTTGAGTATTTATAATACTCAAAATGACTTAGTCATTCAAAGTTGTTCTTAGAACAATGCTGCTGTTATTGTGTACAATGTTCTCTTGGTTTTTCTAATTTCATTTTATGTTGTTTCGTGCACGTCTTTCCATGTTTTTCTAAAGTCAACCAGCTCATCATTTCTTAAAGCACAGTAGTATTCCATCACAATCTTATACTATGACTTCTTCAGCCATTCCCCAATTGATGAGCATCCCCTCAAGTTCCAGTTCTTTGCCACCACAAAGATGGATGCTATAAATACTTTAGAACATATAAGTTCTTTTCCTTTTTCCCTAACTACCTTGGGAAACAAACCTAAAAGTGGTATTGCTAAGTCAAAGGGTATACACAGTTTTAGTCCATGGACTTTTTAAAAAATACTTTTGTACCTCTATTTCAATAGAATGGGGTTCCTTCATCATCCTGTGTATTTTATTTTATGGATTTAAAAACATCATTCAGAGAAAGGGTTATTCCAGGACACAAAAGGTTAAGGACCCCTGAACTAGATGACTGCTAAAGTCTTTGCCAGCTTGAGACATCATGATCTTATACAGTAAGGCTGAGATAAGCTCATCAGATTGCAGAGAGAAGAGTAAAAAGGACAAATACAAGAGATCTCTGGAAGAAGGCAGATTTTCTCTCTGGAAGTTTTTAGAAGATGGTGTTCTATCAGGAATCTGTCCTCTGCAGAGAGAGTGACAAGTGCAATCCCAGAAAACCACTCCTGGGAATGAATAATCCTGTGCCAGCTCACAGACAGAAATGCTTTGTCTTGGTCTAAATTTTGGTGATTTTTTTTCTCCCAATTTCTGCTCACCTTTCAGGCAACCAGTCAATCATCAAATCAAGCTTAAAGAGGGAGCTTTTCTTGATGCAGCATCCATTCTGCCAGAGAAGCAATGAGGTGGGCACAGTGAATACGGAATCAGGAAAGACCTGAGTTCAAATCCTGCCTCAGAAACTCACTAGCTATTTGACCCTGGACAAGTAAAGTCCACTTCCCTCAGGTTCAATTTCCTCATTTATAAAATTAGGATAGTAACAGCACCTGCATTCCAGGGTGGTTGTGAGGACTTTACGATAGCACTTTACAAATCTAAAAGCACTGTATACATGTCAGCTATTATAATTATCTGCCTGCTCCAACTTACGAAATTACTAAATTCCAGATTTAGAAGGGACTTTAGAGGCTATCCCTAGTACAATCTGAACTTAAAGCATAAACCCTAGGGCAGGTAGGTGGCGCAGAGAAGAGAGCAGCAACTCAGGAGTCAGGAAGACGGGAGTTCAAATGAAGCCTCAGACACTTCATACTTAATAGCTGTGTGACCCTGGGCAAGACACTTAACCTCAATTGCCTAACCAAAAAAAAAAAGCATAAATGCTTCCTTTAGTCATCCAGTCAATCAATAAGCATTCATTAAGTGTTTTCTATGAGCCAGGCCCTATGTTAAGCAATGAGAATACAAAGAAAAGCAAAAACAGAGCTTGCTCTTGAGGAATTTACATTCAAATGGGGTAGACAACATAGACTGTTTACACACAAAATAAATACAGTGTAAATGGAAGGTGATCTCAGGTAGAAGGCACTATCCTCCCAGCTGAGGGGGAAAGGAGAGGGGGCGGACCTTTCACAGGTGAGATTTGAGCTGCGGCTTGAAGGAAGTTGGGGGAGTCAAGAGACAGAGATCAGGAGGAAGGCTATGACAGGAGGAAGAGACAGCCAGTGAAAAGGTACAGCATCAGGAGACTGTCATGTGTGAAGAAGAGTAAGAAAGCCAGAATCATTAGATCATAGAGGCACGTATTGTTGTTGTTTGTCCTTCCTTTTTGAAGAGGATGACTGATATCAGGGGATCATGTCTCAACTCTCGTGTGAACTGGATGTAAGCACGGCAGAGTTGTGCACAGTCATCAGCCTCACTCTCTCTTCCAGAGTCATCGAAGTCCAGTGGCAGGACAAAAATCAAGATGACTGGTGATGGCCCACATGCAGTGGAGGACCTTGGCATCTTTGATGTCTGACCAACCTCTAAGTGCTCCATGGCACCTGCTTCAGCCACCTTCATGGCCATTGGAACAAACTGTTCTCATCCACCCATTCTTCCAAGAGAAGTCTTCACACACTTGGGGCAGACATCTCTCTAACTCACCAGCAGGTTTAAAGCCTGTCAGCTCCCCTCAACCTGGTTTAGCCTGTCTGTGGATATGGTTTTACTGGGGTGTGGCCACTGTGCATGCTTCTTGGAGCCACAGGTGACAGTTGAGTGCCAGGTGGACACCAAAGGTGGATGAGCAGCCCTAAAAACGCCTCAGTAAACCCTCACAGTAGAGGGGCTAGTCCTTCCTGAACACCCCATATACCTCCTATGCCAAGTGTGAAGAGATGGGAAAGGCAGGAAGGGAACAGGTTGTAAAGGGCTTTAAATGCCTATGGATCCTACATATGACAGTGTTTCAGAAACTTCCCCTTTCTAATTTCTTATTTCATAGACATACTTTTTGTACTTGGCTCATTTTCAGTGGCTCATTACAAACCACTCTATTACTCTATTTAAAGGCATTTCTTGTTATGATACTATATTTAAGAGAAACAGAGAGCTGGAAAGGATCTGAGAATTCATTTCATCCACACTCTGATATTTACAGTTGAGGAAACTAAGGCCCAAAGAGTTTGAGTGACTTGCCCAAGGTCTGGTTGGTATATTATAGAATCATAGGACTTTTGAAATAATCTAGTTCAATTCCCTCACTTTGTAGAGGCAGAAATTGATGTTCAGAGAGGCTGAATTACTTGCCAAAGCTCATAGTCAGAGGCAGGAATTGACCCTGTGTTGATAGCAAATCCAGCATTCTCTCCAATACAACACCCAAGTCTTTCCACCCTGATCAGGTTAGTCATACTTTGTACTGCTCTGGTACTTGGGTTCAAGGTCACTTCCATCAAGAGGAAGACTTTATTGGAATATTCAGATGTTTTTAAGCTAGGTAGAAAATGTGAGAAAATGCAGAGCGTGCTTTATACAGAACTCAGTGGCACAACCTGGCAGTCAATAAGCCTATTTATTGTCTCTGCCTGCATCATAGTGGTTATTGATGGTGAAAAAATCCATCTCAATCTGTAATGAGGTAATTTTCTTTCAACTATCAGGAGTTTCTTAAGGAAAATAAACTTCAATAGCAGCACAGAAAGCCACTGAATGGAGAACTTTTAGGCATACATAAAAGTCTTCACATCATTCAGGAAGTAAAAGTTACTATGTCAATTCACTCGATTGAAGAATAGAATTTAAAATCTTTATAACTTTGAAATTCACACTAAACTGTTTTTTGGAGTTAACTAGCTTTGGTTCTGCAACTAATAATGTTTTCATCATCTACTGACTGCCTTTGGCAAATGCACTGAGATGATAGATCTATCATCTATCTAGAGAGGGGATGTTCTCTGTTCACTCCATGCTTCTCTGAAATCCTCCTATGTCATTAGATGGCTGGGAATGTGGGAGAGGGGCCAAAGGAAATATCTATTTTTGGTAAAAGCTTTAGGGACCCAGTGACTCATTTGGCAGTATAATCAATTCCTTCATCCTGAGAGGCAAAGTGATGGAGCAACTGACATGCTGGTCCTGGAGTAAGAAAGACCTGGTTTCATATTCTACCGCTGGCATTTATTTGCTGTGTAGCCACAGGCAAATTCCTTAACTTCTCCCCAAACTTCTAAGGCAGGGTAATCTGTGTGGCATCTACATGTATTCTCAGAGAGGAATATTATGGTACACCAGAGATCTCAGAGTCAGCTGCATTTGAATATTGTAAATCAGGCACAATGGAAGCTTAGAACCTTTTTTTGTTTCATTGCATCTAGATTACATCTTTATGTTATTTATTCCTATTTAAATTCTAAACTGAGGATCGAAGTGCCATTTCTAGGGTACTTTAAGATTTTTCTCTGTAATACTAGAATGTAAAGCTCCTTGAGGGCAGGGACAATTTTTGCTCTTTATTTGTATCCTGAACACTTAGCACAGTACCTGGGACATGGTAACCACTTAATTACTTATTGTAGATTTATTGACTGACTGATAAAACCCATATAGTCCTATGCAAATGTTAGCTGTTATTGTTATCAATGCCTTACTAACATTCGGGAGTCAGAAACATGTGCAGAGAACCTCTGATGGCATCCCTTCCTTTGTAGCCAACTGGAGACAGTTACAGAATCTCTGTTTGCGCCCAAGTATCTCTCTCAGCTTTTCCAATGCTCATCCTCACAACTCTCCAAAAAGCAGGCCCCTCAGCCTCACCATGTGGTAAGATGTTATGAAAAGCTCTCTGTTCACATGCCAGATCCCTGGAACTCTGGTTTAGGGTTTTTAAATTGCTTTCCTCACAATAGTCCCATGAGGGAGATAAGATAGTGCATGAGCTCAGTAGTGCAAGTATTATTATCTCTGCTTGAGGAATATAGGAACTGTCTCTGATAAGGCATAGAGACTCAGAGAGGTTCAAGGATTAAGTCAAGGTCGTAGTGTGGGGATAATAATAACACCAACCTCCCAGTGTTGTTTTGAAGATCAAATAATATATGTAAAGTGCTTTGCAAAACTTAAAGCACTTTATATATGCTATTATTATCATTACTGAGACTGATATTATTAATTACCTGTGCATTAGGAAAATTTATTTGACAGAAGCAGGAAGTAGGAACACTAATAGACTCTAACAAAAATCCCGAGGAGAGAGAATAAGGGTCTGAAATAATCAATGTAACTGGAACACAGAATGGATTTGACAGGTATATCATTGGAATTCAGTGATTGAACCAGATGGTGGCAGATGAGAGTGGGGACAAAGAATTCAAAGATAACTGAGGATTCTTGACTTAGAGAACAATGGTGCTGTAAACATCAGGCGATTTGAAACATAGGCTCATGAGATCACAGATTTAGGGCTGAAGGGGACCTGAGATACCATAAGGATTTGGAGCTCTGCAGGAAAATCAGAACTGCAGCTTTGGATTTGGGAGTCACTCAAAAAGAGAGGACATTTGAAGGGACAGTCTGGTTAAGATCACCAGGAGAAAGTAGAAGGGAGGGAAGGAGGCCACTAACAGAATTTTGGAAGAATGCCTATATCTAGGGGACTGAAGGGAAAAAGAGGAATCAGAGAAGGAGAGCTGCAGAATCAGGACAATGTCAGAGAACCAAGACTTTAAAGGATGGGTTGGTTTTATCAACATCAATGTTATACAGAGATCAAGGAAGATGAAGGTGAGAAAATAACCACTGACTTAGCAAACGAGGTTATATCTTGGACAGGACAGGAATCTGCAAAAGAGAGGAATGGAAAAGAAACAGAGAGAAGTCAAAGAGGCAAGTATTGATTCATCTCTTGAAAAAACTGGGGAGAAGTCATAGTAATTATTTTCTTGGGAGACAGAGGGCCAGACCTATGATGCTTGTTGATTAATATTATTGGGTCAAGTAACTCTATTGTTATAGATCAGCATGATATAAATATAGATCAGCACCTGTTCAACAGAAGCCTGGAGCACTGAGAAGCATGGAAAGCTGTTAAAGACTTTTCAAAGTACGAGGGTCACAGATAGGATTTACTCCAGATATACCCATCTCCAAGTCCAACACTGTCCACTCTACCACCTGCTCTCTCACTTAATCTCTCTAGGCCATATTCCTCATTTGTAAAGTGAGAGGGCTGTGTTAGATGATCACAAGTCCCTTTAAGCTCATAATAGTCTATGGTTCTATGTCTAACATACCCTTTTTAAAAAATTCTAGTCTGGACCTGTGTTTTCCCTGATGAGTGGATTCCCATATGGAAACTCCCTCCACTGATGCAGGATGGTAACTTTTGTAATTTATAGTGTTAGAGGGGTGCGTGGAGACACTGAGAGGCTATGCAATGTATCCAAGGTCACAGTATATGGCCAGTACAAACACAAACCCAGGTTTTCCTGACTTCTAGGACTATCCCACACTGTCTTGATAGCTGTAGGTGTAGAAGCAAAACTGGCAATTCAATACCAGATTCTGACCACTAGAGGTCTCTATAGTACACGGTCCTATCAGCCTTTGATTTCTAGGAATTGTCATTTTCATTCATAGGATTTAGAGCTTGACAGGACAGTAGAGGCTATTTATATTTAGTCCAGTGCTTTCCTTGTGCAGATGAGGAAACTGAGGCCCAAGTGGAATTAAGAACTGTCTCAGTCTACCTGCCCCACACCCAGTTAAAACAATGTAGTTTTCAAATAAATAAAATTAATTTTAAATAAAGCAAGTCAAGGAGTAAAACTTTTTCCTAAGATAGGAAAAATAAATTTTGAGGCAGGGAATGTAGAGCTAGATGAGCTCCCAGAAGCCTGGAATACCCAAATTAGAAGGAATTGCAGAGGTCATTTAATCTGACCCAAACATGAACATTAATCACCTGTTACAGCATAGCTGTCCTTAAGGTTCCTGTTAAGGTCTAGGGTTCTGTGAAATGATAAAACCTCAGTTGTTCATTTCGAGCCCCAAGAAAACACAGCAAAACAAGCCAAACCAGTCTCTAAAGATACACTTGGTTTAAGCATGCTATGGTATTCGTTCACACCAAATGACTTAATTCCCAAGGGCATTCATCGAAGATAAACTGAGATGATGCTTCAGTGTAGTGGCCAAGTTCCAATATTTTTCTGGCCTAGAGAACTGGACTATGGGCTCTCTGCACAACATCATTTCCCCTACATCGATGATCAGTGTGGCTCACCACCATTGACTGGACCACAATAATCAGTCTTGTTCATAACACTGGCTGGTACAGTGACCATTCCAGACACCATCTATAGCCTCAGTTACTGAATCCAGGACATAAGGTAAACACAGAAAGTATTTTAAGTAGCTCATTGGGAAACATCTGATTGCTGACCATTGCTAAAGTTGACTTAGCCAGCCTGTTGGGAATACTTGGGCTACTGGTTACTCTAACACAGAATAAGAGACCTCACAGATCATATAGTCCAGGCCCTATGGTGGTCACCTAATCTCTTCAGGAAGACTTAGAGTAAAATGGAAGGCAACTGAATGAAGAAATTATGGAATAAATTTCAAATGTAGTAGGGTTAGAAGCAAGGGCACATATGAAATAGCATTCAATCTAAAAATATCTATTGCCTTCTAAGGCAGCTCATCTTTTTTTCTTCAGATAGCTCTACTAATAGGAATTTTTCCTAATAAGCCTAAATTAGCTTTTTTGCACTTCAAATAATCACCGAATTTAGATTTGGAAGGGATCTCAACTTCCTAGCCTGACTCATACATAAAAGAATCCCAATTATAACATATTCAATGAGTGGTTGTTCAGCCTCTACTTTGAAGACTTCCAAAGATGGGGAACTCACCACCTCTCAAGGCAGCTGATTCCTCTTTAATTGTTGACAGCCTTCATGGTCATCTCAACCCCATGTTTGCCTCTTTAGAACTTCCAATCATTTCTCCTGGTTCAGCCCTGTGAGGCCAAATAGAATGACAGCTCTTCAGATAATACTAGAAGATGGCTTCTTGCTGTCCTGTCTTCCACTCCCCACCCCCATCTTCCCTGACAAACCCCTTAAATCAGTCATCATAGGGAATAAACTTAAGGTTCATTGACCTAAATGATCATCGAACAATTCACTACACTAAGCTCAGGAAAGATGTCTGGAGGCTGCCATGGAAGTCAAGAGAAGAGTTTTGCTATCTAGCTGACATGTTATCCAGAGGTTTTCCATTGCGACTGTCATGTTGAACTCGAATCATTGTCATAGGGACAGACAGTGTTGTTTCTTGGTTCTTTTATGTTCACAAAGAAATACAATGATGAGATCCTAAATAATTTCCTCTTACCCTTCATGTCACCAGGCTAAGGGATATGTTTTATTCTACACATGAAGAAAGCCTGGACTTTAGGGTTAGGTATGTGGCTAATGATCTCTGTGGCGGGAATCCCAAGCAATCACCATAAACTTAAGTTCATACTAAGTCACCAGAGGGAATATAAGAATGGGACCACTGCTTGTGCCAGTTACATGATGCTGATCATGACAGGTATCCCTAGCTGTATCTGGGTGATAAGCATGCTACCCAGCTTTGTGACGTACTCTGTGCTGACAATGGAGCTGACTGGGACACAACGGTGTTGGGCCAACTTCAGTTAGGGTCACAACTGGCTTCCACTTACTGAGACCCTAGGCAAGTGTTTTTCCACCCCTGAGCCTCAGTCTCCTCTGAGATCTCAGGATCTCTCAAGGTCTCTTTCAGCTCTAACATTTTACAATTTAAATTCCAATTACCAAAATGAAGATGTGTTGTAGGAGTAGCTGAAATGTGAGTTTACAGAACTTTCTGGTAATTAAGATTTCTTCACTTGCTCCTATGGCATAGTCTAAGGAATCTTGACTGTCCCAACCCCTCTCCTCTTGGATGGGCTTCAGTGAGTCAGCATCTCTCCTAAAAGGTGGCATCCAGACTGAACACAACACTCCAGATGTTCTCTGCACAAGGTTGGGAACAGTGAGACATATCACGATGTTCTTCTTAATGCTAAGATCAAAGTTATGTTTTTGGCTACTGAAATGGTGGCAAATAGAGCTCGTAGTCACTCCATTAAAGCCCCGTAGTCTTTCCCACACAGACTCTTATCTAACCATACCGCCCCCACTGTGTCTTTGTGGAGCTTTGCTGAACCCAATGAATGATTGCATATCCCTAATTCATTTCTTTCTGGATTTGGCCCATCAGTTGAAGAGGGAAGAGAAGAGAGCGCCCAGTATGAACTGAAGTAATTGGGAAAGGCTTTGAAAGACATGGATCCTGAGATGGATGTTGACGGGCAGATTTTGGAAAGGTGGAGAGGAGGCTGAGAGGATGTATGTGCTAGGGCAGCAGGAACAGTATGACTAAAACATGGACATATGGCTTGGCATTCTCAAAGGTTTGTAAAGAAACCAGCCTAGCCAGGTAGAATTTAAATTTTTTTTAAAGTAATGCAAGGTTAAGATTGAGGGATGTCTGCTGGCAACCCTTACTATGGACAGTCCTCCACCTTAAACTCCTGACTAACAAGCTAGGTCATCAACACAGACAACATCCAGTCTGTGGCTTACTTGAAAGGAGTAGTCACATAGCGAATGCAGCCTCTGGAGTGATCCATGATAGATAGGCACTGTAACAAAATGGAGCACAGGGCTTGTGACATAAATATCAGATGAAAGGAAGACTCACCCCGCAAAATCACTCAGTCTGAAATTATCCTCATGTTGTCAGGACTTTGGCAATATATGTTAAAGGGGAAAAGTGTTTCTGCAACCTAAAAGTGGCCCATTTACCTAAACACACATTTAAAAAAAAAAACATTAAAACTTGGCATAGGTTTTTATATTTTAATACTTGAATGTTTAATACTTAAAGTAAGTTGTGCTAGTAAAACAAAACCAATATAAATAAGTGATTCCAGAGTCAAGTATTGAATCCTCATAAAATTAGACATAAGAACGTCGGATCTTTTTGGTAATGCAGGATTTTTCTTTTAGTCAGCAACAAACACCACATACATGATTGTATTGTAGACAGTTAACACTGTCCTTTCGGATCAATGCTCGTATTAACTTCAGCAGCTTATTCAAGACCGAACAATTTTTAAAAAGAAGCAGTGTCATGATTTCTTCAGAAGTTCTCCCTAACACATTCATTACATTACTAATATGCAGCAAGTAATTAAAAACTTATTGCACTGTTTTTCAAAATCAAATCAGACATGATTGCTTCTTCCAAGAACTTTGGTAATTTGAATTGTACACTCAAACTTTATCAAATAGCCAAATGCAACTCTGAAAATAATATTCTTTCACCCTCCTCACCTCTGGGCCATCTGGGTCTAATAAAAATATTACACTTTCAGATACTGAAAAATATAACAAAAAGGTAGCTCTCTGGGACACATTTTGATGGCATTTAGGGAAACTAACTGGTTTAGGTGGTTAAAATCTTGGGGCAGGATAAAACAATGCCTAATTTAATAGATGTGTGCCATGAGAATAGCTGAAGAGGGAGGTCTCCAGATCTAATAAGCCACACTACTACACTCAGCCAATGGTTAAGAAACATTGCTTTTGTTTGGAGCCACGGTTTGGTTGGCGTGGGTTTTCACCAATGATACATATCACAGCTCATCTACATCATACAGCAGACTGTCTCCAAGAGCTTGGCACAAGCCAAGTAATTAACAGTTCCCAATGGCTGGTCTGGTAAACTTTGCTAGACTGGTCCTCAGATGATAAGCACAGAGTCTGTTGCCAGGCCCATAGTGGAGGCCTGGCAGCACCTGACTACGTTTGTGCTCTGCTGATCCAGCTTTTAGGAGCTACAGGGGATCTCTACATGCTGATGAGGCAGCTGTGGACTCCAGGGCAGTCCTGTTCCAGATCAGAGAATCACAAATCCAGAGCAGAAAGGAGACCAGAGGCCATCCAGCCCAACTCTTTTAATGTATTGATGTTAGATGCCAAGAGAACTTTCTGATTCTCTAGTTTAGTATGCAGAATTGTGTATATATTATATATCCTAGCTTCCTGAAATATCAAAAATGAAAAAATATAAAAATATGAAAGTTCTAGAAGACCACTAGTAAAGATATGTCGTCCTGGGTCTCAGTGTGGACTTAAAAGTCCTTCTTAAATGCAAGTTGTTCATCTCTTAAAAGTGCGTTAACTTTTAATTCACTAATGGGGACGGAGACTAGACCAGTGATCTCAGTGGTACTGGGAGCTCCCAGGTAAGGAAATTCCCTCTCCCATTGCAGGTCGACACCTTCATGGTTAAATGGATTGCTCAGGGTCACACTGCTAGCATGGGTCAACAGTGAACCAATTCTCCATCCACTGGTAGCTCTTAATTTATTAATAAGAGCAATAATTTATGAACTTCTTGTTGAGAAAGTTAACTGTCTTTGAAAAGATGAGCAGGCTCTTCCCAAATTGCCTGAATACCAGTAGGCTTTGGCCAACTGTTTTGTGAATATTCCTTTTAAACCAACAATTTTTTTTTGTCTTTATAGTTTCCAACACTTCACACAGTGTCTTGTACATAGGAGACATTTAATAAATGTTATTGGAATTGAATTATTTGAAACCACACATGTAACATTACAGTCATTCCAAAAACTGACCTATTATATAGCCCCCTATATTAAAAGCATCTGAGAGACGAAGCACTTATTTATTATAGAAGGTTTCCTGGCTTTCTAGACTGCGGAATATTGACAATCAATTTAAGCCACTGAAAATAAGTTTCTGAAAATGTATACTCTGCTTTTTTTAAGGAAACTGTGACTTTAGTTAAACATACATCCCAAGCACAAAAGTCATGATTCACTATAAGAACCTGCAGGAAAGATACAATGTAACACCACAAAGACAAAATATCCTAAAAGCATGGTGCCTTAAATATGCTAGAACTGAGAAATTGAACACTTTCAAGTATTTACAAGCTCCACAACCTTCTAGTCTATTATCATGACATGATTTAGCTCTATCTCCTTCCTATGGGGCTGGGGCTACAGAAACAAACGTGTCACACTGATTGATTACCTGAATACTGAAGGGAGCCTTGCTCCAGGTCGAGGAAAAATGCATAACTTTGAGAATGTAGTTAAAATTGGCAAAGCTAAGTTCTCTAAAGAATGAAAAACATATTTTCTGAAAGACAATTTTTGGAGCACCACTCAAAATACATTTCTTGTCTTTCACTTTAAAGATTTTAATCCAACAGGATTCTGACATTCACCTTTTTAAATGTCAACCCGTCTTGTGAAGTTCAACAAAAACAGTGTTAAAACAATTGTTAGGATTTTTCTAAGAGCTACTGAGTCCACTTTCTCAATATACTTTGCACACCAATCCACCTTCTAAAGTACAAAACATCTGCACATGTGCAGATAGCAGACTGAACCAGGTTTAGTTCCTATCTACAGTACAGTATTCACAAGCCAATAAATTAGGCGCAAGTAGTAAAATGTTATTCGTGGTAACATCACGCATTTGCTGAGTTCAATCCAGAGTTTGTCTGGGGGCATTCATCAAGAAAATTAAAATAGTTTTTAAAAATCTACAGTAATTCAGAGTAATCCAAGCCTAATCATTAACAAACAGTGATCATCTGCTTGATGCCTTCTTGGCAATGCTGAACAGGAAAGGTAGGGGTGACTTTGTTGTATACAAGTATTAAGCTACAGACAAGGGCTTAGTGTTGCTTATGGGACACGTTACAACCTTATAGCTGACATTTTCATAGATTGACACTGAGCGCAGCCATAATTTCAGTAGTGTTATTGAATTTTTCAGGCTTTCCTGCATATATAGACATTAGCAGAAACGCTTGAACAGGATACCACTCCCATTAGTGGCACTGTCACAGTAAGCCAGGAGCTTGAAGCTCCTGGGTGCCATCTTTTGCTGAAAATGCCCACTTATTCTGAGCCAGATGTGACCTTCAAGATCCAACCAAATTCCCTCATTCTAGAGATGAGGAAACTGAGGCTTGCCCAAGGGCACACCTGCAAATAACAGACAGAATTCAAACCCAGGTCTTCTTACTCAAAGCCAATGTTCTTTGCAGTGCTCAGTATTTTGTGTTCTTCCTCAGTGCAGCTAACCACTGCAAACTCAGACACAACAAAGCAAAAAGACCTTACTAAAGACCTTGAACATTTAAATTAGATTCTTTTCTTATTTCCTGTGCTTGCTGCAACATGACTCATTTTTATTTACTTTCTAGCTTTCTTATTTCCAGTCATAACAAAATAATGGTCATCTTCCTTTTTCTTCAGAGTGGGCTTCTCCCCATCACTAGCTGCTTGCTGCCCAGACAAGAGGGGCTTCTTGGTTGGCAGAGCCATGGTCCTGCCACTCTTGGGTGGGGTTTTCATCAAAGACTGACCCTTTGTGGTGGGCTGGGGGGCCTTTACTGAAGTCTGTGTTCTAATGGAAGACTGGGAAAGCTTTACAACTGACAATGGGGTACGTCCAGAAGATTTTGACAGGTTAGCCCCTGTCAGAAGACCTTTGTTCTTATTCTGGGAAGGTTTTTTAGTTTCAGAAGCCACATTCTTACCAGTTGGTCCCAGCAAGGTGGTCACATGGGCTGTTTTCACAGGCAAAATGCAGGCTGCAGAAATTGGTTGGTTTAAATGAGGGGCTGATTTGAGCTTCTGTGACTGGACTCTACTTGCCGGCGGCCTTCTGCTGGGTGGCTGAGATTGTGCCATTGCTGGTCTTTCCACTGTGCTTTTAGTGCTAGATTTTGTCATTTTTGCAGGGGACTGAAGAGATGGGGAAGGCTTAGATCCTAGCCTGCTGTTTGCTGCAGGAAGCTTGGGAGGCTTTGGTGATGCTGAGTGAGACACTGTACTGTGCTTAGAAGAAACAGAATTGTGTTTTAACTGCACAGAAGACTTCTGTGAAAGATGAGCAGGGGGTGGCCTGCTCTCTGAATTCTGTGCTGGTGGGTGCTTGACTTTGGGGTGATCAGGGGACAAGACACGTTTCCGTAGAGACTCAGAGACACTCGATGCAGGCTTCAAAGAAGCAGAGGAAGAGGTGCTTTTACTGACTGGATGGGCAAGAGACAATGGTTTTTTTGGTGCTCCTTTTGAACTTGTAAGATGTTGAGGAGAAGCTGTTGTTGATGAATTTGGTACTTTAGAACGTCCAGAGTTTGAGTGACCAGATTTTAGTGAGCTGGGCAGATGCGGTGTAGGGGTGGCACATGCCTGAGCAGGAGACTGAGGGCGTTTGCTAATGGCCTGCTTCTCCCTAGCTCTCAGCACGGAAACTGGCGTGCCGGGTCTCGAATTTTGCTTCTGAATCATGTTGACAGCCGACATTGGGTCCATTAAAGGTGGTGCAGGGGATCTGGCAGGTGAATCTGGAATACTCTCATTAGAAATGCCTTTTTGAAATGCAAGGATTTTTTGCTCCAGAGTTGCAAATTGCAACACTCGGCAGGGGTCATATTTAAGCAGAAAACCTTGAAGAGTATCCCAGCCTCCACCAACACGAACCATCACATGTTTGCCATGAAGCATCTGCCCAAGTAAAGAAAGGGAAAAAGACATCTTGAGGTTCACATCTCATCCTGAATGGGTTCTATAGGATGCGCAAGCATATCAGCTCTTTGACTGCACATAGAATGGTGGTCTGCTGGTATGACATGTCAAATCAAATTGTGAATTTAAAAATGCCAGGCATATTACAGCCACCTGTCATGAAGCAGCCATGATAAACTGCACATTTCACAAAGCCCATTTCCACATCCAGCTCGAGACCTGGAAAGTCATTCAGCTAATAGAGAGCATCTGATGGGAGTGTTTTTGTGTATAAACATTTAGTGAGCTGAGGAAGAAGGCTATAAAAATAGAAATTAATGAAAGGAAGAAGATACAGAAACTGGACACAGGTTGGAGAGTAAAGGTGAAGCTTGAAATAGAAGAGAATATAGGAGGGGAGAAATTTCTTCAAGTTAGAACAAAGCAGACAATGATGCAAGCAGTCCCAGGTTTTGATCCTCTTATTAATGACAAAAGTAAAAATCCAAAGCAAAGACAGAGCTAGAGATGAAGCATGTGGCATGGCCACCAAAGGGCGCTTAGGTATTATTTCATGGCTAATTTAAATTAACAGTCTTTTCTTTAGGGTACACAGGCTTCAAAGCCTCCTGTTTCCTTTTTATTTTCACTAATTTCAATTTATCTTTACATGTGTTGTCTTTCCCTTTTATTCTTGCCTTTCAAATTGGTTGTCTTTATTAAACTACAGGATACTCTAAATTGGTTGAGTTGGGACAAAAATGTCCTATTCTATTCATCTCTATGCCTAAGAAAACTATGCATTATTCTCCACTAAAAGTGTTTGACTGTGAACAAACCATGGTCACTATAGCAAAATTCCATTTTTTAACGCAAAAAAAAAACCCAAAACACCCTTCTCCCCCCAAAAACACCTTGCTACTTCTGACAATTAGTTAGAAATAATTAATACAACCTAAGGGTTAGTTAATATTCTAAAGTAAGGTGTATGCAGCAACAGCAACATACACACACACACACACACACACACACACACACACACACACACACACACACACACCCCACATTGTACTTACTCTTATGAAAAGTATTTTGTCTCCCAATCTGTAGCGCCCCTCAGACAAATACTCAATGGAAAATCGATGAGAACAACTACATGGAGGATCTTCAGCAATGTGCTTAACCTAAATTTTCAACCAAAATTGAAGACTCAGTATAACAGCATTGTATTGAAAGTGAAGGTTAACAAACAAATGTAGTGAATAGCTGGTGAAATCAAATTGAAATATGAAGACTCAAAAACGATTTAGAAATCATTTACTACTAAGAAAGCAGGTAGGGATGGAGTTCCAGATCAGACTAAAAAGTGCCTAAGGAGAAAAACAACACTGGATGGCTGTTTTTAAGGGCCTTGGGATCTGGTCCCAGATAACGAGCTACAAGGAAGCTCCCAAGGAAATAGAGAAAGTCACATTTTCTGGATTTCTCCTTTTGGTACAGATACCTACATAGATGATAAACTTATAAAGTAATAACACTGATTTCTAGAAGTTACACATGCCTGTGAATTCAGATCTACTCTTGCACCATGGCTAAAGAAAAACTTAAGATATCTATAGACACTATGCCAAACTCAGCAATTAGGGTCACATTTACTTTAGTTAACAAAAGACACCTGTCATTGGTCTGAACTGTGATTTCCTCCATTTATTTCATTTATTGCCACCTGTCACTATGAGACAATATGCTTAAGTCTCAGAAGTTGTGTGAAACACAGCTGTGTTTCCTAGGAGAGGTCCAGCCTCAAACAATAAGTTTTACAGAATAGCACTCAAAAAGGTACAGGATAAAACAAGTTATTACATGACTTACATAACTTAACCTTAAAAATATAACTAAAAATAGGCCTCTAAAGAATGCTAATAACAATTCGCTATTCACATCAACATTAGCCCAATTTCTATTTTTAGCTATAATACATAAGACACTGTACAAAGTCTGTAGATAGATATGTAAAACAAAAACTTTTTTTTTTATTTTGGGGGTGGATTTTTTTTGTGTTCTAAGCAGAATGATTCATTCCCTTCAGGAAGGAAATTACCTCTACTTCCTGCAAGAAAACTAGTTTAGACTAACTATCTGAATGCTGGGGCAGCAGGCAGTACAGAAGGGGCCTACAAGCCAAGAAATAGTAGGTTCAAGTCTCTGACGTGTACTGGGGCTGCATGACCCTAGGGCAAGTCACTTAACCCCTCCATGCCAGACCTAGGCAGCTCTCCAACTCTAGAAATGGCAGAGCACGAGCTGATCTGTGTCTGAGAGTTCTGGATACTACTGAAATCAATGATCCAGTTCTTCTCTCTATCTGAATACTATTAATGTTTAACCATTATAACTTTAGGCCACAACCTAAAAGAAAGTAAGGTGAATCTAAAAGAAGTAATTTTAATTTTTTTCGCCATGATGAGTAGTCACTAGTATTTCACCACTGTGCATACTAATATTGACTATTATTAGTTTCATTGTGTTAACGAACTGTGTAAGTACAGGTGAATGTTTTATATTCTGGTAAGGAATTTTTTAGACCAGATATTTTTAAAACCATAGACTACATAAATGTGTCTATCGAATTAAAAATGACCACTTTCCAAAAGTAATGGTAGGACAAGTGAATAAGCAGTCATTTCTTTCATAATGTTATCCTGTGAATCAAGCACTAAGAGACAACCCAAAAATCCACGAAACAAAATCAAGTCTTGCCCAGGACTAAGAACTACTCAACGTTTATGACTTTCAGCAGTCTTTCTTGAGCTGTCATTACGACATACCCCTAGTCATGACTGGAGTTGAGGATAAGGATCACATGAGGAAACAGCCATATAAAGCTGGCCTCACTCACAGGCTAAGGAAGGTATGGCTGGTACTTACAGCTTCGTGGAGCTCTCCCTGGTGACAGCAGGACTTTGCTGGGCTGTCTGGCAGGAGAGACCCAGAGGTATTGAGCAAAGTTTCTTCTAGTTCAATCTCTTTCTCAAGTTTTATTAATACAGGTGGTTCAACCCCATATCTGGTGGAGGAAGAGGAAGATAGCATGGGGGAGGGGGAAGAAAAGAACAGAAGGTTGTTGAGATAAAAGTCTGGTGCGAGTCATGTAAAGACAACGCTTGGTCAATGCATCAAACACGTCTCATCAGATTCACAATAAGGGTGTCAATGGCCTGGTAACATGCCATAAAATAATTTTATTGGGACTGATGAGAGTTTCCTAACTTCTGACATTATGAGGGTTCACAGGGTGGCCCTCTGTCTATTAACTTTCACCCTGGTCACATCTCCTCTTCCTATCATACATTTCCCTGATGACATCTTCTACTCCACTCCTTCAAAGTTCTTCACTGGTTATACGTTGTTCATAGACAACCACAGCCACCATGTGTCTCTCCATTGTCCTCTGTGTGATATTCATGTTCAATTCTTCAGACACTCTTATATTCCACGTCATAACGTCATATATTTAGCCTGCTATCTGCTGAATCAGTTTGGGGAACACCTTGAGGGCATTAGTTGGGAACCAGGAGAGGCCCGAGTGGTTCCATCCCATAGTCACCCTGGATGACCTCCTTCATATTTAAAGAGGACTTACTTCCCTTTGGGCAGCTGTAAGTCTTTGTCTTTTCCCAGTGTGTACATGAACTATTTTATAAAGATGAACGAAAGTCATTCCAAAATACAGGCTACAAACTTAAAATTAAAGCTCTTTTGAGAGAAAAAAACACCTTAGGATCTGATCAAAGATCAACACAATTATAGGGTATACTCAGATTTGGGGGAAAAGAAATAACATATTCAGGTCATTCTGGTAAATCCGGTTGAGTGAAGCTTAGAGAAATCAAGCCATTTGGGTTACACCTTCGATTAACTCATTATGACACTGGACATTGAAGGGAAAGACATTTATTTATTTATTGCATTTTTTTAAAAAAGCAAGGAGAAAAAGTAACTGTGAAGGAAGTTCAGTTCCTTTGTCCTAATGAATGACTTTTATTTTCTGGTACTGCACTCCTTTTCCCTGAAGTAAAATGGCTAATTATTTTTAAAAAATGAAGCATCAAAAGTCTAGATTTTACTGATTACATACCTTGATACAATTCTCCCAATTTCCAGAAGGCAAAGATAAACCTGTCTTGGATCTTTGTGTAAAACTGTGGAAAATAAAAAAGTTATATTTTACTGTCCAAAATTAAACAAGTGAAATTTTCTTCTGGCATGGAAGAGAGCTGTGAAAAAGAACACTAGAGCACTTGAGTGTAAGCTCTCTAAGGACAGGCATGGTTTCATTTTTGCCATGTATAAATGTTTGTTGAACTGTTTCACTGACTTGTTGAGCAAAGTAAGACACTATCATACTGATCATAATTTAATAAAAGTAACAAGAAACTCTGAAAGAAGGTAAGGTATTCTGATAATCCACATATTTATACCAGAAATTTTCGTGTTCTTTAAATATTTCTCTATCACAAATATAAAATATGTCTAATAAGGGAAGGTTGGAGGAGACTGAACAGTGAAAACTCTGTGTCCTGATACTTACAAAATTTCTCGCATATAAAAGAAATCAAGATTTAAAACCACAGCTAGTTTATATTTCCACAGGGGCTAATGCTATCAGGGGACAAAACCCAAGGATCTAAGACCTAACCTGGTTTAGCCAGAACTACACCTCAGTGCTGCGTGGCATCAACTTTCTTTACTTGGCAAATGATTGGGTTCCTCTGACTCATTTTCACTTTCTGGAATGTTCATACTAACTACCTACTTCAAAGGGATAGTAACAAAACAGAACCCCAAAAATGAAGTGCATTCTCCAAATGTGACATGTGAGGGTAAGGTCAAGCAGAGGATCCTTGTTTCTGGCTTAAGTAACAGTGCCTATGAGAACTCACTCTAGTTGTACTGAAAATGGAAATTGGCCAACCTGAATTTAAACTTCCCTTTCCCTGTCTTTCAGCTTTTCACCTCTGTTTATTTTTATCCTTTTCTCATTTTGCACTAAAAAGTAACGGAAAGTTTTAAAATATTAATCCAATAATGGCAAAAGAGTTGGCTTGCTGCTAGCTGGCATACTTTCCCATTTGAGAGGTAGGAAAGTCTGTGACTTGGAGTTCTTTACATTTTCCAGACAGAAGTTACTGTTCTAAAGTAGTCAACCGTAAGTCTTACTACTGGAGGATGGAAAGCAATCTTAAATAGCTTAGTCACTAGGGCATTTCTCCTGGAAACATGTAGCCTAGCCTGCCTCTTCCTTCCAGCTGCAAGAAAACCCTGGGGACGGCTTCAGAATTCTGTTCCTCTACTGCAGCGCTGCTGCAAGGCCCTGGCAAAAGAGAGAAAGGCACAAAGGATGGCCAAACGTCTCGGAGCCCCTCAGAGAACAAGAATGACTAAGCACTTAGCTTAGAAACCATTTTCATGATAAGGTTCCGTCTAGATGGCACAGGCATCATGTCAGGCCCATGGTGAAATGCATTCTCACCAGGAACACAAAGTGGAAAACTTCATCTTGCTTCCTCTCAAAGGAAGAAAAGTAGGTCTGAGACAGAACTAGCTGTTTCTTGTGATTTCTGGAAACCATGTCTTCCATAAAGATGTCAAAAAGGATCAGGATCCCTTCATGGCCTCATGGCAGAAGTGGATACAATTTGATAAAAACCCAAAGACCTTTTGTGTTTCATTTCTGTCCCTCTCATAAGAAAACAAACATTTGGGTAAAATGTCCTTTATGAGCCTGTATTAGATTATCACACCATCTTTGCCATCATACAAACATTTGTGCTAATTTAAAGTTAATGCAAAACCACATCAATAAACCTTGAGTAGTAATAAATCTCTAGCAACTTGGGCATGTCACAGTGCACAGAGCACTGGGCCTGGCTGGAGTCAGGAAGACCTGAGTTCAAATCTCGTCTCAGACACTTATTAACTACATGATCCTGGACAAGTAATTTAATCTGTTTGCCTCAGTTTCCTCATCTGTAAAATGGGGATGACAATGGCACCTACCTCCTAGGATTGCTGCGAGGATCAAATGAGATAACAAAGCACTTAACACGTGCCTGGCACACAGTAGGTGCTACACAAACTGGGGGTGGTAGAAAAGAACGACTTTTCAAAAGGAGTTCTCAGAGACTTCATTCCATCTGGACAACGAGCAGGACACGTGATGCTTACCAGGCAAGCGTCTGATCAGGTATTTTCATAATCGAGGTAAAGAGAAATAAGTAGTAATGCTCCTTCTATAGTGCCACTCGATGTCAATGTTAGCCCCTAACACAGGGTCCTAAGTTCACTTAAGAACATTTCTGAGGCTGGCTCACTCAAGCGTGCCAGCCGTCTTGTGTGTGGAAAGCTTTCCAGATGAAGATTGTTGCCAACCAATAAAGACTGTAATATCTGTGACTCTGAGCCTGTGTGATTTTCCCATTGTGTTCCACGTCTTTCAGGAGATTCAAGGCTTGCTATCTGAGTCCATTATTTAGAGCATGAAAATGAAAGTAAATGATACAAAAATGGTTTATCAAACTTTTAAACAGTGAAATATTCACCTAAACCTTCAGATTCAAAGAGGTAGGTCTCATCAACACCAACACGCCTGCACC
The DNA here is from genome assembly GCF_003287225.1 of Phascolarctos cinereus. Taxonomy (NCBI): domain Eukaryota; kingdom Metazoa; phylum Chordata; class Mammalia; order Diprotodontia; family Phascolarctidae; genus Phascolarctos; species Phascolarctos cinereus. The sequence goes on along the minus strand of NW_027555514.1, from coordinate 269,920,495 downwards.
AGTGAAGGAAGTTTGCAGTATTGTCTCTAGCAAAGAAGGAGCCTGATGGGGCATCTTTTTTACAGGGAATTTTTCTCATTGGAAAATCCTGGAAATTAAAAATATGTAGAAATCAAAAAAAGGATAAAATAGACATACATTTCTATAAGCTGAAAAAGAAAGTTCAATATATTAACCATAACCATAAAATAGTTATAGAATAAAACTGATTTGGAAAAAACAATTGTTATGTTTCATTTTCCTTTCATTATAGTCTAGTTTCCTTTCAATCTATTCATTTCTATAGTGTTTCCTTAGGAAAATAGCCCAGTTAAAATTAGCAGGAGAAGGCCTGGTTCTCCTACCAGCTTGCTAAATGACCTTGAGCAAATCACTTTTTTCTCTGGTCTTTAGCTTCCTTAATTGTAAAATGAGGAGACTGGACCAAAGGTCCTTCCCTCAGGGTCCAGAGACCCTAAAGAGACCCTTGGATAGATTTCAGGGGGTCTATGAACTACGATGGAGAAAATATTATCTTTACTTTCACTGACCTCTAATTTTAACTGTCTATTTGCTTCCATTATGATTGCAAGCACCAAAGCAGAGCAGTGTTGGGCTTCCCCAGCCTGCCAAAGGAGACCATGACATCCAACAAGTTAAGAATCCCAGCACCAGATGATGTCGAAGGCCTTTCCAAGTTTTTTTTTATAAAAAACAAAACAAAACAAAAAAACAAAGCCTTTGTTTAAATACTTCCCAGGAAAAGTAGTGCCTTATGTGATTCTCCTAGCTTGTCTTCAGTGTCTTAAGACCCTGGAAATCTTTTCAAAAGCAGAAAAGAGTAACAGACTAAAAGGTAATATGTCACAGGAGTGAGAAAGATGGTCTAGAAGTCAGGAAGACCTAGGTTCAGACTGGTCTCTGACACACTGACTGAGTGACCCTGGGTAGGTCACTTGTCCTGTTGGTGCCCCAAATTTTCTAAATCTCCAAGAAACAGACAAGTTGCCAGCCTCCATTAAGTGGAAGGAGTTCTCACTGCATGAGTCTCCACACCCAGGAAATCATAGGTTTCTTCTCAAATCACAATCATTCAAAAAGACCAGAAGCCTTTTGGACATTCTTCTTCATGTCCTAAGAGTACAGTGGTCCTTCAGTTCTCAAAGAGGTGATCAGAGAAGATGACAGGTAATCTGTAATTTAAGAGCTCTGAAAACAGACACTTCCAATTTCAAAAGACTCCTGGTGATGGATTCTGCCAGGGAAAGTGGCTTGAGTTTAACTCAGACAACCCTTTGTTGATTAAAGGAGATGAAATGTGCCCTCAGCTTTTTTCCCCCCAGTTTTGTCGTAGACTTAAAGAATAAAAAAATAATTAAGCCTATCATACACCCAATTTAACAATTGCTTCCCACATGCCTACTCTGTCAAGCACCACACTAGCTCCTGTCTTCACAGGTACAAAGATAAATAAGACCAAGGGCGTACTCTCAAGAAGCTTACACTCTATTAAGAGAATTAAGACCTCAGCCCAGGTGACCTTGGTAGCAGGTAATGAGTGCTAAGGGAGACATGACCGAGTCCTGTCATCTCCAGAGTGCTCTCACTCCCACCACCTGCCCCGGCACCGTGCTCGGGTCTCCATGAGCTCCTCTCAGGACTTCAGGCACAGCTTCCTCGCTGTTCTCCCTGCTTCCAGTGTCTCCCTTCTCTAACTCCGCAGGACAACGATGCCAAGCTGTCTGCCTCCCTCTGATCACTCCTGTCTCCTGCTCGGGAGGGCTCCATGACAGGGTGAATGCCAGCTCCTAATCCAGCTATTTACAGCCCTTCTCCATCTGGTTCCAATGACCATCCACTTCGTTCTTACTCTTTGTTTTCACACTCTCTTTCCACCTTCTAAGCATTGGCCCTCCAGCCATTCTCTGATCTTGTCTGACCAGAGCGGGCCTCTCTGCTCAGGCTACTCCCCACCCCTAGTGACTAGGATGGCCTCCTCCCACGTCACCACACATTAAACCCTTGAAGGCCCAGCTCCATTTCCACTTTCACCATGAAACATCGCCTCAAACACACTCCAAAAGTGATCCCTCCTGCTCCAGATCTCTCCTGGCTCCGGATCCTCTGATGCACTTGGCATATTCTGACCCATCCTTACAGTTACTTAGGCAGGTGTCTAATCTCCCAATAAAACTGTAAATCCCTAAGGACAGGGCCTGTACCATTTTTATTCACTGTATTTTCAGAGCCTTGCCCATAGGAGCTTAATCAATGTTTGTTGAACTGAATTCAGAGGGAGAGATCACTTCTAGAAGGCTTCATAGAGAAAATGGCATTTGGAGGCTGAGTATAAAAATCATGAGTGAACATTGTAAACTGAGAGAGCAGTTTAAACAGAGGGAATGGTAAAAGTAAATCTGAGGAAATTATATATTTTTTAATTCAAAAGTTATCTGAATTCCTTCCACATAAGTAAAAGAATATAAGAATGGAGTTAATTTTATTAAAATGAATATATACATATACCATAAACCAAAAGGGGCAATTTACCAGAAAATACATTCTGGAGCCACTGGGGCCCGGCTTTGTTTTCCCAAGAGACACAGTGATCATCTTGTGACTCTTTTCAACCAGGAAAGCACTCAAGGAATAGCCCAGATTAGCTAGAGTGGAGGATATATAATAGCTAGGGAAATAGTTAAGACATAAGGGTGAAAAAAGAGACTGGGGATCAGAGAGCCTTAAACAGTAGTAAATTAGAACCTGTGACCATCTCTGCTGACAGGTACTCTTAAATAAACATTTTAAAATAGGTTAGTGAAAAGAAGTTAACATTCAGGTTATAACATTATTACAAATTTTTTTAAAAATGTGACTCACCCCTAGTTCCTCAGAATCACAACATGTTTTAATTGTGTTTTGCAGAACATTGATCAGTTGGCATAGAAGGACACCATTATCAAGTTCTTCTAATAATCTTTCTGCCTTGACATCAACACCTAAAAATAGACTTAAAAATGAGGATTCTTCCAAAGACACCAAATTTAAGCAAAAAAGAGAACTCAGCATATCATTATTACACTAGTAAAATCATTTTGTCACTTTTTTTTTTTGGCTATGGCAATGGGGTTAAGTGACTTGCCCAGGGTCACAAAGCTAATAATTGTGAAGTGTCTGAGGCCAGATTTGAACTCAGGTCGTCTTTACTCCAGGGCCAGTGCTCTATCCACTGTGCCACCTCGCTGCCCCATAAAATCATTTTGTCAGCTGAATGGAGGATAGATTGGAGTGGGGAGAGACTTGAGGCAGGAAGACCAATCTGAAGAATATTACAGAGGTCTGGATAAGGTCCAGATGATAGGAGCCTGAACTAAGATGGTGGCCATATGAGCAAAGAGAATAATAGTAAAAGCATGAAGCTAAAAAACGGGCACATAGATTTACTTTAAAACATTTACCATTGTAAATGCCTATTAATTTTAAATTTTATTGGCTTGAACATGCTGACCACATCAATTATAACATATTCTTCTCAGTATTCAACCCTAACACTTGTGTGTATGTGCCCAAGTATGAACACACACATAGGGAGGGGCATGTAAATACACACACACACACACACACACACACACACTTATATACACCCAGGGCAACTTATATCATGTTTCTCTCAGAATTCACTGAACAAAGGATCTCAAGCCTCACCCAATAAACCATTTAGCCAGATCGCCAAATCTTCCCGCATAGGTACCAAAGTAGCTTCATGGCGTACTGCTATCCATTCATCATACTGGCAAACGTCTGCCAAACCTGGCCCATGTCGGGGAGTGAGGGGACTTCGGGGGCTTAGAGGAAGATCATCTCCAAACCACACCTGAAAAAAGATTAGTTATTTGAATGAATATAATAGAAAAAGTTACAAAAAAACACTGAAAGGCCTTCCTACATTTTTCTTTATTAAAGTAATAGCTTACATTTATTTTGAGCTTAAAGGTTTAAAAAGCACTTTTTTGACAAACACCCAGTGAGATCCAATTAAATCAAAGAGCAATAAATTGGCAGAATATAAACACAGACTAAAACAAAAAACAAAGAACAAAAAACCTCTTAGGTAAGCAAATGAGGTTTTCAAAATGAAAAGAAAGTAATGGACACCCTAGGTACTCATTCATAATGTCCAATTTTAGGGTCAAACAGCCACATAACAAGCATTTGTTGATTATGCAGCTATTATATGCCAGGAACTGCCCTAAATGCTGGGGATACAAAGACAAAGAACAAAACCATCCTTTCCCTCAAGTCACTTACATTCTAACAGAACAACATGAGGGAAAACAAAGAGACTGGGCTAGGTGACTCCAAAGCAGGTAAGGAAAGCCACAGATTCGAAGTAACTCCAAAAACGATGGCTCCTCAGACAGTGTCCCTCCAACCAGAACAAGAATCTTGTTTACAACAACCTTACCAAGCTATCTTCCAGCCTCTGAAAACGTCACCAGCAAAGGGGAAACCGAGACCTATGGGGTAGTCCATTCTCCTTTTGGATAGCTCTAAGGGCTAGGAAATGATACCTTATTTTAGACTTTGAACTGTTTCACAAAATCCCATTCTGGGGCCACACTACCCCAGTGAAGCCAAAAGCCTGGCAGGTTATACTATGATAGAAAGGTTTCAAGCATGGCCTTAGCAATAAGTGGGGGCTGGTTTCCAAGAACTAGTCAGGTTAAACACAGAGAGACAATACCAGCAGGTGGGCCACTAAGTAATGATATTTTTGGCTTGAAACAAAGGAAAAATATTAAATGGTACTCAGACTTTCAAGGCAGACTTCTACTTTTGCAGTAATGACAGCAAAGTGGAAGAAAAGGAGGCAAAAGGAATTAAGAATCACAATTATTAGGTAAATTAAACTTTAATTTGACTGTTGATAACTCTAAAGGAAAGACACTTGCCCAATGACTAAAAAGTGTATATAATGCTGCAGGATCTGAATCATATCCATCTTGACATTCCTGCCATAAATTATACCAGAAGAAAGAAATAATGGCTTAATGGAAAGATAGTGTATATATATGGGTAATCCATAGAGAGGCAAACACAGAAATTGGGGCAGTGAGTTTTATCGAAAGTCCAAAGGCAATAAAAAACATTACTAAATGAGCTATTTAATCACCATATATTGCAGTACTACTGCTAAATATGTTCAAAAAGAACACCATAAAAACAAATGCAGCTTAGGCACCAACAATGGTTGCTGTGGACAAAGAGGTATATTGTGATGAAATCCTCCAAATTAAACCAACATTCACTTCGATACTTGGTAATCTCAAAGCAAACATGAGAAAAGATGAAGATGGTGAGAAATACATGAGAAACCATGGCTTAGGAAAAGGGATGAGAAGCTTAAAGACTTGTAGACAACACAAAGATATCTTTATATCATAAATACTTTTTTCCTGAAAAGAAGTTTAAGTGTCGGATGTGGAAAGAATGGAAAAGCATCACAAGAAAGAAAAAAGGGAAAAAATGTTTTTTACAGTGGGAATGATACTAGAAAAAAGGACTTATTACCATCTGTTTTGCTGCTTCCCCCTAAGGACCATGGGACCTTTCCCTAGGACTGGCAGCTGAAACTTTCCATATGTGCCAATTCCCCCAGCAGAGTACGAGTTCCTTGAGAGCAGGGACCGTCTTGCTTTGCTGTTTGTACATACTACTAAATAAATGATTCGTTCATTCATTCATTCAGGTAAGAAAAGAGTTGTTATTGATCTGGAAGTTATCCCTGAAACAGATGTCTGGCTATAATCAGACCACCATTTTGTCAGAGCAAAGATCAGAATTCATTAACAAGAAAGAAAAAAAGGATAATAATAAGAAAAGGATAGGGGATACAACTGGGAAAAAAACCTCAAGTCTAACCAATGTTCCACATGATAAATAGCTTTTCAAATAAGTGAAGAGAGCTATCATGCCCCACATTAAGTCTTTGATCCTCCATGCTAAATACTCTCTGGTCATCTTTCTAAGGGTCTTTCTAAGGCATAGTCCCTCCTTCCACTACCCACCCAGCTGCTCTCTTCTGGTAGACTGTCAAAGTCCAGATGTGGTGTGACCAGTGCAGAGCAGAGCAGCACTATCACCTCACTCATCTGGACACTGAGCCTTTCTTAACATAGCCAAGGATAAAAACAGTATTTGGGGCTGTCACATCAAATGACCGACTCATTTTGACCTTATTGCCTAGTAGAAGTCTAAGCCCTACTGTCTAGTTCTGCCTTTTGCTTTTCCTTCTGAAATTGTTTTTTTCAGGCAATTGGGGTTAAGTGACTTGCCCAGGGTCACACAGCTAGTAAGTGTCAAGTGTTTGGTCTGAGGCTGGATTTGAGGATTTGAACTCAGGTCCTCCTGACTTCAGGGTCAGTGCTCTATCCACTGCACCACCTAGCTGCCCCTGTAGTGGATTTTTTTAACCCAAGACTCTAAGTTGATATTCATCTTACTCAATTCAGTCCATTAGTCTGCCCTGCTGAGACTTTTTTGGATCTTGACTCCATCACCTAATGTATCAGCAAGTCCTCCAGGCTTCACTTCATTGGTAAATGAATGATTAGCACAGGCAGCTTCTGGGTGCTTTTTTTCCCACTTTCAGTATCTATGGTATTTAAACCTGTGATATAGAACCTGAGGGCCATCAGCCTGAGCTGTTTGCATTAGTGACTGAATGTGGAGACTGGGATTGAGATTTTGTTCATTTTCCTCAGCCTTTCCCGGAGGTGCCAGCAGAGCCAATGACAAGGTTTGTTAAAATGAATGATCTTCCAGAGCATATGTGCCTAAATATATATTCACATCTGCATGACCTTGAACCTTCTTCCCTTTGAAGCAAGCATGAGAAGAGCTAGAAAAGAATGAGTAGAAAAATGGCACAAGCAAGGATGGAGGACGGGGCAAGAAAGGAGCCCGGGATGCTACAGGGCTGCTACTAGCCTTGGCAGGCCTCGGCTTCCTTGCCATGATCACCCCACAAGAACCTCATTCCCATGCATTGCACCACCATCCCCGGGCTGTTACATAAATGAAACCAGGAACTCCTGCTAGGCACAGTGAGTTCTTTTAAGCATGTATTAAATTTAACACAGTGAAATGCTTCCTCTTGGAGAAAAGCCCTCAGGATCAGATCCAGTCCATGTGAGCCCAGATATTTGGGGAATTCCTAGGCTATAGGTTACACATGTATAAAATTTTAAATGCTATTAGATATCTTTGAATGAACAAAATGGTTTATAAAATGAAAGTACAAAACTATTGAAATTCTAAAAGAGGCAGTCATGTTTATAATTGTCCAAAAGCAATACATTAATCTAAAATAGGTTTTTAACATAAAAGTCCTGTATATGTATGAGACAATGTAGTTTGAAATACTTTTATGTCAAAGACTACCACACCAAATTGGCAGGCCCAGCACCATTACAGTTAATAAAAACACAGAAGAAAATCAGTCTGTGGCATCCTCTGAGAAGAAACAGGAGAAATCTCAAGGGAAGAAAGGAGGAAAATACACACGACAAAAGGCAAGAAGGGAAATGGGAAGACCAAGGGAAAAATCTCAAACAAAAGGAGACATGTAGTGAACTCTGTCATTCAGGAACATGAACAAAATCAATAGTGCATAGGGGATCTGAGCTAGATTCAGGTTAAAGACCAAAGCCTTGCCTTCTCCTGAATGCTGTATAATCACCTCACTCTGAATACAGCAAAGATATAGACATGGCCAAACTGTTACTGTGCATCGGACATTTAGGCCCAGTTTAGATAACCTTGACACCACTCACTGCCTTAGGCTTGGCCCTGGCCCCACCCCTCCCTTCTCCTCTCAAGGGCTAGATCTTGACTCAATCTCCTCCAATCTCCAGGCTCGAATGTCCTCCTGCTAATATCTGCTTTGGCTGAATGTGTTCACCAGTATTATTCTTATCAACCACATGGATAAGGCAGAAGGGAGCCAGCCAGAGCTAGCCAGAAAATTAATGTGTGTGAAAAGGAAGTATGCATGAGACAAAAAGGTGAGTTTACCTAAAACAACATGTGAAAACAGTGTAAAATAAGGGGGAAGACTCAGAAAGACCTGCCTGGGATCAAAGCTCACCTCTAACACTCGTGAACACCTCTAACACTCCTTGAGCCACAGGCAAGTCTCTCCAGCTGGAAATTTTTTTTTAAATTCTATGTATTTAGTATTTAATTTTCCCCCAATTACATATAAAAACAATTTTTAACACTCATTTTTAAAATTTTGAGTTCCTAATCCTCTCCTTCCCTCCCCATCTCCTCACTAAGAAGCTAAGCAATTCAACATAGGTTAAACATGTGTAGTCATGCAAAACATATCCACAATGGTCATGCTGTGAAAGAAAACAGACAAAAAAACCCAAGAAAAATAAAGAAAGTTTTAAAAAAGCACACTTCAATCTGTATTCAGACACCATCAGTTCTTTCTCTGGGGATAGACAGCATTTTTCATCATAAGTCCTTTACAGTTGTTTTGAATAATTGTATTTCTGAGAATTCCAGCTATAAATTTTAAAAAGGGTTGTAATCTGCTTTGGTGCAGTACTCACATCCATGAAACCATAGGTTCTTGACATAACTGACTTCATAATGCATTTGTGAAAATAAGAGAAGATAGACTAAACTTCAGCAAAGTAAATTTCTGGTTTTCATCATATTATAGAAAGATGTCTCTTAAGTCAATCCTAGGATTACAAACAAAACACAACGTCCTGCCTTTAGAATTATCTAGACTATGTAGCAGGATGCTAATATTTCTAAAACACGTAATATTATCAATGAAAAATGTATGTTTAAAGGCTATGTGTGTTGTCTAGCTCTCAGACTTTTACAGATTATCACACACAGCTGAAATAAGAGAAAAGTGGAAAGAATAATCTCAATATAATTTCATAGCTGAAAATCAACCACAAAAATTGGTTGTATGTTTATAGAAAAAATCATGAAGAGATCAAGTAATCAAATGCATCCAGTAGAAAAAGTGACAAAAAAAAGAAGAAGAAAACCTTAGGAAAATGCATTCCCAGAAGGTTCTTCCAAGGGACACACCTAAGGGAGCTTTGAGAGAAGCACTGGGTCTATGGAAATTAAGGTCAGCTTTGAGGAAAAGGGGAGCATAAGATTATGAGAAAAGCAACAGAGAAAACTGAAAATTAAGAAAGGATCATTACACTTGGATGAGAAGTGATTGGAGTTATATATAAGAACAATTTCAGTGAAGTGATGAGGAGAAAAGAATCAAATGAAAACAGAGCTGAGAATTAATTGAAATGGCAAATTCCTGAAACTTGATAGAATGGGCTAGGAGGCATTGATCAGGTCAGTTACAGAATAAATAAGAGCTTTAAAAAGTGAGCATGACAGTGAAAGGGAGATAAGATAGCAAGGGGAAATCAAGACTAAGGACTCTGAAAGATTGTCATTAATTTCCAAGCACTGGCTGGAAAACAGGACCATAGGGATTTTAACTATTAAAGAAGTGGTAGCTCCACATGATAGGGAAGGAAAAATGGGAGCAAAGGTGCAGGGCTTGCACTTAGGACCAAACAACTGTATCAGATATAAACTTGCCGTTACAAAACAAAAACAAGAAACCTTGTCTTTCTTGTTATAATCTTAAAATAAAAGCTTTTATGTCTTCTTAAAATATAATGAAAGCTTTATTTACACAAGACAAATCTCCACTTTTGGATACTTTCGGTACAGCATATACATAAAGTGCTCTGCAAACCTTAAAACACTCAATAAATGATAGGAATTATTGCTGTTATTATGGCCATCAAAGAGGAAAGAAATTTAACTCCACCTTGGAGATGGCGAAGCTTTAATAGCAGCTAAGCCTTGTCTGACAGTTCCAAGAGGAGCTCTGAAGTGTTTTTATCTAAGACCTAATATTTTTCTGTGTTACTTACACCATGGGAAAGAATATGTCTTGTTTGGGTTTAAAAATAACTATAGAAACCCCAACTTTGAATGCCAACCAAACTGGACATTTTTCATCATCCTGTCCCACCCCCCATTAATTCTCTCCATGTGTGTATTTTTTATATTCCTGATTTTTTTAAGTAGTTCTCTCCACTGTGTGGTGTTGCTGAAAGAGTGCTGGCTCTCCAGTCCGGACTTAGGTCCAAATGCTACTTGTGATGGCCACCCTCTGTGTATTCCTGGGCAAGTCACTTCCCCTCTAGCCTGCACCTGTCTCCTCCATAAAACGAGAGGCTGCACTAAGTAGCCTTTGAGGTTCCTTTCAGTTCTAGATCAATAATCCTAATATTTGTTCCTACTTCCCACAGAATGAAAAAAATCAATTCAACTTTTATATATGAATGGGTAGTGAAAAAAAATTGAAGACTATATCCATCTTTTGCTGGGCTAGTGTAAGTGAGCTAATTCTATTAACCTTGGGCTATTTTTTGAAACTTGCAGAAACCATTTTTGGCAGAAAATAAAAACAAAATTTAAAAACCACCCACAAGACAAACCCAGAAAACCACACAGTATCACTAGTATTAAAAAACAACTTTAAAAACTAGTTACCAAAACTGAAGAATTTCAGAAATTATTTGAAAGAGACTTAATTTTATACTTCAATTTGCATTATGCCCAGAATTTAACTGCAATTGTATCTTTGGGTAAACATAGATTACTTACTTGAACTGCATGCTGCATGGTCATCTATACTGAAATTAAATTCTTTTCCTGAAAGAAGACAGAAAAAGGGAAATACAAAAAGGTATTAGATTTTCTCCCCATTTTACCCAAACAAAATTAATGCAAGATTACAGCTTAGGAACCTGCTTCAGTGAATTGATTGGCCAAAAAAGACTTTTCTTCCCTGCGAAGGAATTAGTTGGTCAAAAGAGGAAAAACAAAATCACAATATTAAGAAGTGAAAAGGACATTAAGAGATCACCAACTCAAAGTCACTCACTTTACAGATGAAGAAACTGTCAATAAACTAAAATGAGGTTAGGTGAGTTAATCCCAGGTCATGCCTACTACTAGTAAAAATTCACACTCAGATCTTCTGCCTTCAAATAAAGAATGCTATTTCCAAATAGACATAATGCTAATCTAGCTAATCTGTTTCTCTTTTCTGAAAGATGGAAAATAGAAAAATGCTTGCATAATATATGATTTTTGCCAGCAGGTTCAGAGAAGCTCTGGTAGCATTTGGTTGAAATGTCATAACAGTATTCCCTTTTTTCAAAGATTCCCTTACATTTATGTTTCTTTACAGAAAGTATGTTAGATTATAGTAATTAATTCTGAAACTGTGCTTTATCTTTATCTAGTCTACATCATATTTTTAGAAATTTACAAGCTATATGCCATAGTATAAACAGACAATTTCTCAGAATGTAGCATCATAATCTTCCTCTGCCATGGAGCAACATAGCAAAACGAAAAATCCTCAACTTTTGTCATTAAACCAAAATTTTGCTCATGCAAAATGGATGTTTATAATGGAACTAACTTCTCTGAGTATCTAAAGATTTAACAAGTAAACTATTACAATGAAAAACACAACAGCTTTTAAACAGATATGCATTTAATTCAACAATATAGGTACCTAACACCCACAAGGAAATCACCTAGATATATTTGTCTATTTCTTAACCCTAAGACCCAACTAGGAATTTCAACCACAACCATGATTCCCTTAGAAATACTTTGGTGAAATTCTAAAGATGATTTCTCAACTTAATATAAAATTCCCTTGTAAGTTCAGGAAAAAGTCATTTTCTTCACATTCAGAACCATTTGGTGTACTTACTTCTGTGTTGTTGATCCGGGAGGTCACTAGAATCTCTGACTGATTCTAAGCAGTCTAATTATCTGGTCCATATTCAGGATTTCATTATAAAAGCTCTTTGTACCCCAACACCAACAAAACACTTCATACTGAGAAGTACAAAGTAATTACGATAAATCAATTACAATGATGTCACTTTCAAGGGTAAAGATGTATTTTCTTCTGTCACAGCTTCCCGGGACAAAAGACATACCTTATGTACCTTGCAATTGACATCTATTTTACTTTCAAGATAAATTACTTTCTTATGATACCAAAGCGATTCATAAAAGTCAGCTAAATTACTGAACCCGAATTGAACCCAGCTGAAGACACCCAAGCTGCATGACATTCTCCTTGCATGAAATGCCAGCAACAGCAGAATGTCCCTTTTTGATGTCATCTTTGCTACTCTCGACTATAAGCAGAAGCCAGGGTACAAACTGAGCATAACTAATGACCTTGTTATGCTTCCCACGGGCTCATTCAAAGGGGAATACATTTTTCTTTAGTATAAATAATGCTTTGTCTCCAACAAAGATCCCCAGTAAGAGGCTTCCTTGCCTATAAAAAAAAAAAGGAGGCAGCAAAGAAGCTGCTCCCATTAAATGAAGGCGTCCCACATAATCAGACAAGGGCTGGAACAGTTGCTACTGTCAAGCAGAAACAAAAGGAGGCCTACATGGCAAGGCAAGTGCAAATCAGAGACAGTGATGCATTCACCAAGAAGCTATCACAAGAATGTTTGCTGGTTGCACTTTATGGAAAATTCAACATAATTTGCTTTTATGAAATAAAGAATTTTTGAACAAGATGGTGACACTTGACCTTTGCCTGTTTTTACCTAAACTGCTTTATAACTATGCTTTTGGTGGCAAAGAAGAAAGTGACACTGAGAAGGAACCAGCCAGATAAGTACCTGAATATGTTTTATGGGGAAAAAATCTAAGTGAATGATAATATAGCTCTATGTCTGAAAATACAGTGCTGCCTGTGAATATCATGGTTTTTATCTATGTTGAAACTGACTGAGATGGATAAATAAGAGCCAGTTATGGGCAAGCTTGAGAGTATCCAGGTGATACACTTGAAATACCTGCAGGCTTCCTCCTAACATAAGCCCAAGCATGATGAGCCCTTTTAACCCTGAATTTCTAGTTCCATTCCATCCCTAATTCCCCTATTTCTTCTCCATTCAACTTCAGTTATTTCATTTCTATCTCTACCTTAATTTCTACTTCTCAGTCATTACACATCTTGTGTTTTCTATCCTTTCTCTCCCTATAACTAAACTACTATTAACCCTACTTAAATCATCCTTTTTAAGTGAAGACAAGAAAACTGTGCAGTGGGTAAAGCCAACTCAGAGGAAACAATGCGTTCCCACACTAGCCAAGGCCAGTGTCTCTCTAAGCATAGCAAGTCAGCTGGTGTGCTGAACATTCTCAGACCACCAGATTCAGATCTTCGGGTTCTGGCCAGTGAATATCTAACTACCATGTGTTGCATTTCCTTTGTACCAATCAATTAATAGGAATTTATTAGCACTGACTTTGGCCACGGCACTGTGCTGCACAGTGAAAAGGAAAAATGAAAAAAGCCAAAAGCGAAATAGCGCTTGACCTCCAGAAGCTGACATTCTATAGGAGGAGATGTGTACATATATAGGCCTATATAACATAAGTATAAACAAAATAAATATGCAGTAATGGGGGTGAGTTGAAGCAAAACAACCTCGAGTGGATCAGGTAAGACCTCATGGGGAAGATGGCATCTAACCTAAGCTCTGAAGGAATTAAGATCTTCTAAAAGGCATCGCCCACAAATATACCACTTCCAAGGTCAAGAACTCTGAAATGCCCTTATCTAAATACAATCTAAATCTCTTTATCCGACCATAATCTATTGGCTTTCCATCTTTCCCTCTGCCTTCACTTACCTAACTTTACTCTTTGTCCACACCTTGAACTCCAATCCTTTGACCCCTCAGTTCTCGCCCAGGCCATTTCCCCTGCACTAGTCACTGTCTCTCTTTTCCCTGTCTTGAACCGTTGTAGATCCGTTCAACCCTACAATGTCCTTTTCTTGAGTCTCTAGCCCCCTTTTCACTTCACCAGTTGTACTCTGCCAAGCCTCAGCTTTGGTTCATTCCTCAGCCTTCATTCCTACACAGGTGCTACTGAAAAAAAGGCAGAGAAAATCATGTAACCATTCTGAATGGGTCCACTACAAATTTATGTTGTATTACCTCAAGTGGCTACTAGGCAATCAAACTATACCACCCTTATCAACTCACCTATTCTCCACAGCTGCCCTTCCAAACCTTTTCATTACTCCTTGAACTTCCCATGGCTCACCTCCTCCCCATCCTGTCTGCTGAGAACCTTGCCTTATATTTTACAGAAAAAAATGAAGCTGCTTGCCATGACCTTCCTCTTTTCCCCTCTTCATGGTCTCATATCACTCTTATGCCCACTGCCACCATCTCCTCTTCTACCCCTGTCTCACGTGATGAGGTGGCCTTACTCCTTACTCTTTACCTGCTCAAGTGATCCCATTCCATCCCATCCCCTCCAACAGACTTTCCCCTCTGTCATGCCCAATATTATTTTCAATCTCTTCCTGTCTATTGGCTCCTTCCCTATTGTCCATAAAACACGACCATATCTCACTCGTCCTCAGAAACTCCTCACATAATCCTTCCATCCCTCTGTAACCATCACCCTATATATCTCTTCTGACCTTTTAGCTAAACTCCCCCAAAAGGCTGTCTCTACTTTCTACAATAGGTGCCTCTACTTTCTCTCCTCTCACTTTATTCTTAACTCCTAACAATCCAGCTTCTGACCTCATCATTCCACCAAAACTGTTCTCTCCAATATTACCAATGATCTTTAAATTACCAATGGCCTTTTCCCAATCCCATTTTCCCCAACTTTTCAGCACTTTTGACATGCTGACCTCCCTCTTGTCCTTGATAATCTCTTCTAAGTTTTCAGAATACCACTTTCTCCTGGTTCTTCCATTGTCTACTGCACCTTCTCAGTCTCCTTTGCTGGATCCTCTTCCAGATTATACCTTCTAACTGAAGGGGTCCAACAGGATTCTATACTGAGCCTTCTCTTCTCCCTCTCTACTGCATCACTTGGTTACTTCATCAGCTCCCATGGATTTAATTACTATCTCTACGTAGAGGATTCTCAGAACCACATATCCTGCCCCAACCTCTCTGCTGACCTCCCAATTCACTGCCATTTAGAGATCTTGAACCGGACATCCAGTGGCTATGTTAAATTCAGCATATCCAAAATGGAACTCATCATCTTTCTCCTAAACCCTGTGTCTCTCCTACCTTAAAACACATTCAGGGACTTACTTGGTTGGTTCCTTCTTTGCCACCAAAAACATAGTTATAAAGCAGTTTAGGGAAAAGCAGGATATACTGCAAAAGGGAATTTGACGAGCCTTGGCAACAGATTGAAAATAGTGTGTGTGGGGGTGGGAAGGTAGCAAGGAGTCTAGGGTGACATAGGTGGCAAACCTGAGGATCCTGTGTCATCCTAGACTCCTTGCTACCTCTTCCCCCCATCCCCGCACCATTTCCAATCTATTGCCAAGGCCTGTCAATTTCACTTTTGCAGCATATCCAGAATATGTCCCCTGCCCTCCTCTGACCCTGCCATACTCTGCTGCAGGCCCTCATCACCTTATGCCCGGACTACAGCAACAACCTGTTGGTGGGTCTTCCTGCCTCAAGTCTTTCTTCACTCCAAACAATACTCTATTCGGTCACCAAAAGTGATTTTCCTGAAGCAGAGGTTGAACCACGTCACTACCCTACTCAATAGATTTCATTGGCTCTTATTGCCTCCGGGATCAAATACCAAATTCCCTGTTTGGTATTCAAAGCCCTTTCATAATAACCTATCCCCCTGGGACCTTTCTAGTCTTCTTATATCTTACTCCTCACCACACGTTATTTATTCCAGTGACATTGGCCTCGTTGCTCTTACATGAACAAGACATTCCTTCTCTCAGCTCTGTGCATTCTCCTCAGCTGTCTTCCATGCCTTGAATGTTCTTCCTTCCTCCCTCATGTTTCCTTTAAATCTCAATTAAAATCTCATCTTCCACATTAAGCCTTTCCCAACCCTTCTTAATTCTAATGCCTTCCCTCTCTTAGTTATTTCCTGTGTATCCTGTGTATTACTTTTTTGTGTGTATTTGTTTGCTTGTCTCCTCCATTAGACTGTGAGCTTTTTGAGGACAGGGACTGTCTTTTGCCTCTTTGTATCGCCAGTGCCCGGCTCATAGTAGACTCCCCTCCTGTGGTTACAGGAGCCCTTTCTTGTGCCATCTCTGGACAATGAGGTCAGCTGTGTAGGGGGTTTCTACAGAGACCATTCCTGACCAATCTTGTTTATAATCAAGTCCCTATGTTGCACATGCACACACACACACACACACACACACACACACACACACACACACACAGACACACAGACTGACTGAAGGAATAACTGTGGTTTTTTTCCCCTTTAGGAAATACTAACTTATGTGGAATGAAGAGGGCATCCAGGACGCAAAGTTAAGTGGCACATTTGTGAAAAGAGATCCACCACTATGGAAATGGCTTTATCATCCAAGCATGGAGACAAAATCTCTCCAGAACCAAGAGTAGATGGGAAACAAGCTACAGTTGCAGCCAGCTCCATGGTTCCTGGCAGGATTTTGTGGTACGCTGGGTAGAAAAGATCCTAGGACTTCATCTAGTGCCAACCACCAGTAGCAAAGGAAGAGTATTTCATTTAGTTCTGCTCTGGATGCCCAGTCAGCAATACATCACAGTGAGTCACATGACCTCCTTCTTCTGGTCCTGTGGGCACACCATCAGACAAAAAGGAAAATACTGTACCCTTGGCTTGCCCCTATCTTTTAATGTGCCTGAGAGGTCTATAAGTCTTTGTATGTATAAGGCTTTGTATGTCTCTTTTCCCTCTAGATGTTCTGCTGAGCCCATGTTCCAGATCAATGCAGCCACCAAGGGGTTCATGAGATGTAGGATACAACTTACTGGGGTGGGGGGGAATGTAGGAACAGAAGTGTCCACTGACAAGATCAAGCTTCCTTACACCATCTAAAACCTTTATGTCTTAGAAGACCAGCAGCAGGTACCATACTCCACTAGGTGATAACCACCACATCTCTGGTGCAGGGTCCAGGTTGACCTTGTTTGTGTTTGTTCTTAAGTATTTTGATAACTGTACATCAAAATAATTGGTTTCCTTGGTAATCCTTTGAATTTTATTTTATGTACTTAAAAATATGATTCTGAAAAGAGATACTGGCTTCACTAGATGGCTTAAGGAGCTCATGATACAAAAAGGATTAAGAACTCCTATTCTAGTGCAATATTCCCTATACCTAACAATAAAATTTCTCTCAGTGGGAAATCGACTAGAACAAATTGCAGGCAACAGGTTTAAGTCCTCCTCTCACTCTGTAACTCCTCAAAGCATTCATCTTCACACACACATACACACACACACACATATACACGTGCACACTTAAGTTCAGGAAGCCACTATGGTGGCTTTTTGCATAAAAGCCTTGATGAGCTTTTTATGAAAAGTTTTTTCAAGGTCTGGGTGCACCTTATTTTTGCTTCTCTTTCATAAAAGTAACAGAAAGTTCCACATCAGCAGCAAAAACCCTGGTGTAAAATTGATTTATTACAAATAGGCAGTAGCAAATTGACATCATAAGGAGCTTCCTTCCTGGGATACCACCTGGTTCCATATGGCCCGAACATACTCAGGATTCATCTTCAGAACATCTGACCCAAAAATGAACCTCTCAAGTCTTGCCTGGGACCAATTTAATGTGTTTTTTTTTCACCTTGTTGTATAAGCTATCGTCACACAACTAAATTCACACCTTCCTTACATAGGAGACATGTCCCTGCTTATGATGTGAAGACATTAAGATGTTATCCCAGTAAGCTACAACAAACCCATCCATCAGGTCTACAAGACCGTCAGTTATGAAGCTACAAAATGTTGCTGAGGCCTTGGCCAGCCCAAGGGGCAACAGCCGGCATTTGTTATCTATATTATAAGTTGCACCTGGAAAGTTGTCTTCCATTCATCTCTGGTTCAAACTGTAACAAGGTTCTAAGGATTCTTTAAATCCACTTTACTATAAATGTGGGGTCTTTTTACTCTCCCTAGGACAGAAGAGATAAATAGCAGCAAGAACAGTTACAGATCATTATTTCATTGAGCCCCTGGAGATAATACATGACTGCAGCTGCCAACCCCACCAAAGAAATGAAGCACTTCTGCTCATGATCAAAATAGCCAAATAAATGCATTCTCTCTCTCACTCACATTTTCTCTCTCGTGCGCTCACATGTGCTCTCTCGCTCTCTCTCTCTCTGTTTCTCTGTCTCTGTCTCTGTCTCTGTCTCTGTCTCTCTCTCTCTCTCTCTCTGTCTCTCTCTCTGTCTCTCTCTCTGTCTCTCTCTCTCTCTCTCTACACATAAGTCTCTTTTTCAAATAGGTCCATAGCGCTCATCACTTTTGTCTGTTCTGGCTAGAAATCCACTCATCTGTCTACATTCTGAAGAGAAAGTATATGGGGCAATTGAAGTCCTATTGGAATGGCAAATGGCATTCTCCATCTTTATTAAATACATCTAACAATTTTGGATATTCTCAAAGTACCTAGATCCTGGACCTTAATTGTAGCAAATGCCTATAAGGGTGATTCCCAGCAAGCTTCCCAATGGACATGTAGGGGGGTAGGGCTTCCTATTTGGGACATATTTTCAATTTCATCACATAGGACTGTGCTGTTGTAAAGATGACAAAGTGAACAGCCCCATTCCCAGCTACTTCCTATCAGTGACTTCAAAAGTTACTTCTCCCTGGCTGTGCTATGCTCATAAAGTAAGGGAAGTGGTTCTATGACTCTACTCCTCCCTAAGGCCTGCTACCTTCCACAGTTACCACTCAATCAGGTGGTGAGTGAGTGACAGCAGAATGCATCTTCTGGATGTCAACTTGTGAACACCTGTGAAGTATCTGCATCAATTTGAATTAAATTTAAATTAATCAAATTTAAATTTAATTCTACTCTATTGCTTTTTAGCAGAGAAGCACTTGCCATCTTTTCACCAAGCTCTAGGCAATATTATATTAAGACAGAGGTTAAGTGACTTGTGCAGGGTCACACAGCTGGTAGGTGTCTGAGCCTGGATTTGAACTCAGGTCTTTCTGACTCCAGGACCAGAGCTCCGTCCACTGAGCCACTGAGCTGCCTCTTACTCCATAACTACAAGATGCTACATAACGAGAATACACTGTGAACATGTATTATTCATGAGATATCTCAATATGTCATGTTACAAACAGAACAGAGGCTTAATAAGGCCAAGTGAGAATGACAGAGAGAACACTAGAATCTCTGTTTCCCAAACCTAATCCTGTGACTGTTGTACTAAGTCACACAGCTCAACGTGAAACAGATAACTCCATCTACTCTCCAATGTGGACCAGGAAACAAATAATCTTCAAGGCTGATCAGGCAAGTAAGCTCCCCTAAGGTTGTATGAACTTTCCTAGTCAGCAGCAGGCTACAAGACTTTTGCTGAATCACCTTCTTTGCTCTCAAATTTACAGAGATCTCACAGGTGTTCACAAGGTGACATCCAAAACAACCGTTCTGCTGCCACTCACTTTTATGCAAAATTAGATATAAAATCGTTATCTGTGATTAGATTCAATTAAGGTTTAACAATTTAATTGAATTATATGAGCAAATTTGGTAGTGAAAACAGCTAAATGAATAAATAAAAATTAAGAACAACTGCTCTTAGATTCAGCATAAAAAAACAGAAATAACAACTCTATTATACCCAGTTTATTTTTAATATGTAGCATGTGTTTATTACTGGACATCATTCTTTTATGTAAAACTTTGACCACTAAAGAATATTTCCGGGATGGAAAATGCTGTCCCCATCCAAAGAAAGAACTATGGAAGTCGAATCGCTATCACTTATTTTTACCTTCTGTTGAGTTTTGTTTCATCTTTCTGATGGTTCCTCCTATTGGTTTTAATTTTTACTTACAACTTCACTAATGTGAAAATATGTTTAATGGGTATGTAAATGTAAAGCCTATATCAGATTGTGTGCCGTCTTGGGGAGGTTGAGGGGGAGGAAGGGGGAGAAAAATTTTCAACTCAAAAGCATATGGAAGTGATTGTTGATAAATCAAAATAAATTAATAAAATTTTAAAAAATAAAGTGATTCTAAGCCACAAAAAAAGAATATTTCCTAGTATATTCTCCTTACCTTGTAATTCATGAAACATCCATAAATAAACCTACACCCCAAGTGCATACGCACACACCTATTTAGTCAACAACCTTCTATTAAGTGACTATGGAAAACAAACCATTAGGGGCTGAGGCAAATACAAAAATAACTGAGATATACACAGTTCCTATCCTCAAAGAGTTTACAATATAGCAAAGACAATGAAAGATACATAAATATATAGTAACTACATAATAACTATAATGCAAAATGGAATAAGTAAGAAAGATACAAACTGTTATTCAAGGCCTGGGTTCCCCCTGACAAGGGGACTGGGGAGAGAGCATCCCTTGAGCTAGGCCTGGAGAGACAGGAAGAAACAAGGAGGAGGGGTGCAGGTAGAAGGAGATGAATAAAAAAAGCCACAAGGGAGGCAGGAATGTACAAGGAGCAGCTAGTTTGGCTGGGACACAACACCCAGAAGCACAACTCAGTGACATGCCCTTGAAGTCGCAAGTGTTTGCTGAAACTCCAAATCTTATCTGTCAGCACACATTTGACAAACAGCTTTTTACTATACAGAGTTATATAATAATTGGAAACATCTGCCTGCTGAAGTTATACTTTTCTATTCTCAGTGGATAGAGCGCTGGGCCTGGAGTCAGAAAGACCTGAGTTGAGATCCAGCCTCAGACACTTACTAGCTGTGTGACCCTGGGTAAGTCACTTAATCTCTGTTTGCTTTAATCAACTGGAGAAGGAAATGGCAAACCACTCCAGTGTCTACACCAAGAAAACCACAGGGAGGTATTAGCATGCTATGGTTCATAGGTCATGGAGAGCTGGACACGACTGAACAATGACAATTCATTAATTTACTTTAGTTTTCTCCCAAGTGGATACAATAGGAAGTTCACACAAGCTAACTCCCCAGTAGAATACTGATGAAGTAGTCCAGATCCCACTGTTAACTGGGGCAAGTTCAAGTGCCTCAAGTCAGCTCCAGGTGGAAGAAGTTAAAGCAGCTTTCTGACTAGATCACTACAAGATCCAGTGATCTCTGCCATAGGGGCCTACAGCAGCTGCCTCAAAGTCTTCCTCTCCATACCAATCTCTGTCTGTCCTTATGCGTGGGGACTAAAATACAGATACCGACATTCCTTTGAACACCCTGGCCTCAGTCCTTAGACCTGAATTCCCAGAACCACACCTCAGCCACCAACCACACTACTCCAGTCTCAGACTTCACCATCACCTGTAACTGGTCCACCTCTATAATTTGAAACTTGGAGATTCCCCTCTTTAATTACAAACTCCTGTACTTCCATCTCTCTCTTGACCTCATGGCTCGTAAAGCCTCTTCAGCATCACTGTCTTCTCCAGTTTCCCAGTGCACCAGCCCTACTCTGTCATCACTGTGTGCTTTGACCCTGTAATTAACCGACTCCACTGTATACTCTCTTCCACCCTTGACTCTCCCCTCGTCAACCTATTGCCAGTTCTCCCTGAGGCATCCTCACCATCTATCTACCTTCTTGGATCCCAGTCCATGGCGGTGGGTCACTGTTGGGGGAGAAGTCATACAACCAGGCCAACCACGTCTCTTACAGGCATGTTATTTAATTCCCCCAGACCCCTCCCTGCAGCACAATAACCCCCTCAGCATGCCCTGATGCATTCTGTCACTTTGTGTGCAGTGCTTCTTCTGAGGCTCCTCCTCTATCCTCAGGCAGTACACATTTCTATTTATACTTGTCTTCTCCATTAGGATGGCCAGATACAGACAGACAGATCTCTTAAGTCTTCACTGTGTGCCAGGTACTGTGCTGCATATTGGGGATCACAGAGCCAACATTCTAAAGAGGAAGACAGATAAAAGGTAGGTGGAAGGTGGGAGAATAACTGGAGATGGCAGAGAAGTGGAACCAAGCAGGATAAGGCCAAGCCCAGGATGCTTCCAGCCATAGAGTCCAATTTTTCTGGTAAGAAAGGCTGATGGCCCAACATAGTCAAGGAAAGCAGCATGGCTAGAGATGTCCAGGAAATGAATGGAAGCTCCTTGAGGGTAGGGATTGTTTCTTTCTTTGTACTTGTATTCCCCACACCCAGAACAGCATTTGGCATTTGGCGGGCATTTAAAAAATATTTGATTGACTGGTGAGTGCCTATAGGTTTAAATACCATCTCTACCCAGAAGACACTGAAATCTCTATGTTCAGCCCTGATCTCCTTCCTCTCCTCCAGTCCTGTGAAACCAGCTGCCTGCTAGGTAATGACCCCAGATGAACCATTGACATCTGAAAGTCAACAGGTCCAAAACAGAACTTAGATCCTCTCCTCAAACCACCCTATTTCTGTGGAGGTACAGGCCATCCTCCTACTCAATGATCTTGGAGTCAACCTTGATTTTCCCTTCTTCCTTCATATGTGAGTAACTGCTAAGCTTCGTGGATGCTACCTCCACAATATCTCATCCCTATCACCTTTCTCTCCACTTACACAGCGGCCTCTCTAGCGCAGGCCCCGCAATGCTCCCTCACTGAATCCTAATTCTAAAGATGGAAGGGACCTTGAAGTCATCTTGTTCAACCACCTTATTTTATAGACAGAAAACTGAGACCTGGAGAGGCACACAGGCATAAAATGCAAGAGCCAAGATGCTTCCAGGCTCAGCCCTCTGTCAAACCCCATCCTGGGGGATTGTAAGCCCAGCTGACTTTTCTATGTCCAGGCTCTAATCCACCTTCCAAAGAGCCGCCAATACAGTCTTGCTAAGGCACAGGTGGGAGTCAGTCAGTGCCCTGCTTAAATTCTCTATTGCCTCTAGGATAATATACACAAACTCCTCAGCTTGGCACTAAAGGCCCCTCACATCCTGACTCTAAACTTCTTCCTCACCATTATCTCACATCAATCCTCTCCAAGAACGGTCTTCCAAACAAATGGCACAACTGCCTCCCATCTGCACAGAACATCTCCCACGCCTGGGATGCGCCCCCTCCTCATCTTTGCCTCTCATAATCCTCCTTCTCTTTGTTCAAAGCTCAACTCAGATGCCACTTCTTTTGCAAAACCTTCCCTGGTCCCTCAATGCTTGCTGCTCCCTCCTTCCCCAAGTCATCTTCTACTTCCATAGCTGTGCCAGATCCCACCTGGCTGCCCTCCATCCTCACCCCAAGAGAAGGCCAGCTGCACGAGGACTCTTCTGCTTTTGCTTCTGGATCCCCCAGGCTACTGCCTCATAGACAGCGCACATTTGACAGTGTTGGTTGCACTGAACTTAGGCCCCTCGAAGGCCCACAGTTCTAGGATTCGTGCACCAGGAATCATCAGTAATATTGAGTGCTCATTTTCACATGTTGTCGGACCCTCCAGACCAAATGCAAAGTGAACCAGACTTAATTCCAAGTCTTCAGGAACTTCGCGTTTCAAAATTGGGAAGAGGGCAAGACAAAGCTTTGTGGTAAGCAAATTTAAGCCACTAAATAGTGAGCAAGGGAATGAGTGTGGCTGATCCGAGTAAGCTGATAAGCCCCTGTTGACTTTGGAGCGGAACATCGCTACCAGGAAGCATGGCTGTGTCCAAAGATGCTCTGTTTACCACTTCATGGGTCAGCACTAGATGGCAAGATAGCATCAGTAAATGACTGCTCTGCTTTGCTGAGTTCACCGTTTAGCTCTGCAGTTAGAATGTAGTTAATATGGAGTTCCGTGGAGAAATGTACACAGGTGCACAAGCTTCCTCACAACTTCCAAACTGATTTATTTTTAAGAATTAATCATGTCACACTTCTGTATGACAGCCTCAGTCCTCCAGGAACAAGGACAAACATTTATTTAGGGCTTTGAAGCTGACCATTTGCTTTCTTTTACATTATTGGGAGGTAGACACTCCAATTAAAGGCTACCCTCAACCTACCCATTTCTGTTTTGGCCAGAAACCCTGAGGGTCTTCCCCTCCCAGACTAATTTTTTTTTAACCTAGGTAATAGAGGGCTTTCTCTGCTTCAGTTCTTACTTAATCACTGAATGGGCGCTGCCTCAGTCAAACTTAGACCTGGGGAAGACCTTAGCTCCAAAAGGCCAAAGTCTCCCACTGCATGTAGGGCCATCTCTGGTAGTCCTGATGTATATCTTGCCACTGAAGGAGAAAGTGAGCCTGGTGACTTGACACAGCCCTCCCTCACTTAAATCCAATTCACTTTCACGTAATGGCATCCCGTCTGAGGTCCATGGTCCTCTTTGAGAACAAAAGACAAAGAACAACCCCCACCCACCCCTTCTAGTAGATGGGGGAGGAGAAAGCTCCTATCACAATGGAAATTTGATAGGAGTGAAAACTAGAGGGGTTTGGAACCATCCAGACTGATTTCATGATTTTGTGATTGCTTCACTATGTGAACTCCTAATTTGGGTGACTTGGTTTGTTGCATTTTTTTTTACATTCAGTAGATATTAAATCATAACTCAAGCAAAAGAAATAGCTGTTTTATATAAAACAGGAACAGGAACAGACTTCCTAATTCTGATTATGAAATAACAGAAGCTTTTTATCTTAGTTGTCATCAAAAAGCATTTGAAGTTTTTATCTGTGCTGTATGTTGTGTGGGTCAGATGACTGTGTGCCCCTCTACTCTCTGTGCTGCTGAAAGACTTTTCAAAAATGCCTGGCAAGATAAAGGGAACATGAGAGGAGCAAATCAGAGGAGCTGTATTCCTCCCCATAGATCGACCTCCTTTTCTGGGCTAACTTATAACCTCCAGCTGCCCTGCTCCTTTGCTTTTCAGTAAATGGGCATCATCACTGGAAGAGCTTTCCTCTTAGAACTTTGGTTCCAGCAGAATGACAATATACAGCTTTTCAGAGGAGAAAAAAGAAAATTGATTTTAACTCAATAGGCTCAAAATAATGAGAAGAGAAACAATTACGACTGCTCCATTTCAGCTGGCTTGTGAATGGGGTGCATGAAATAGATGACTCAGCCAACGGTCACGTCTCAGAAGTTCAGCAGTTGATTTTCCACTAGGATTTCTATTTCATTTCATTTAAGTTCCACGAGAGGTGTGGCCAAAGAATCTTGTGCTCAGAATCATGTGCCGTGTCTTGGAGAGTTGAGTTTTAGAGCAGTCCACCCACACCCTCGAGGAAGTAATGCCTGAACTTAAGCTAGAAACTGGAGAGTCTTTAGAAATAGTCTATTCCCATAATGAAGTCAGGGGCCAGCTGTGCTGGTTAGACGTAGTTTAGATTGCTCCAATTTCAGCCTTTTCCATTTGAAGAGGATAACAAGGAGCCAGTGTGGAGGAGGAAAGAGTCCTTATCTATAAAATGATTCCAAAATGCACAGCGCTGAATCTAGGCAGCACAACACTGTGAAGAGAGTGATGGATTTGGCAAGTCAAGAAAACCTGAATTTGAATCTTGCCTCAGACACCTGGGATAGCTAGGTGGCACAGTGGGATACGATCCTGGGCTTGGAATCAGGAAGACTCATCTTCAGGAGTTCAAATCCAGCTTCAGACACTTACTAGCTGTATGACCCTGGGCAAGTCCTTGCCTCAGTTTCCTCATCTGTAAAGTGAGCTGGAAAAAGAAATGGCAAACCACTCCAGTATCTTTGCCAAGAAAACCCCAAATGAAATCATGAAGAGTTAGACACAACTGAAATAAAAGAACAACAACTACTCAGGCACCTACTGGTTGTATAATTCTAGGCAAGTCTCTTAACCCGAGACCCCACTCACTTATTTGTAAAATTGAGAAAGTAACCTGCCTCTCGAGGTAAGTGGGGGGATAAAAGTAATTAGCAAATCTCAAAATGATATATAAATCTTAACTAATATTACCTACTTTTGTTTTTAAAAAACAACAGCCTGAAACTTAGCAAGCAACTGTTTGAAGAAGGCCAAGTATTCCAGAAACCATGGCCTGGCCCACTAAGCCTGTGAGTCCATGATCCCTCTGCTGCCTCCTCTGGTAGAATGTAAGCACCTTGAGGGCAGGGGCTGTTTTAGTTCTGTACATGTATCTTTAAGGCCTAGCACAGTGCCTGGCACTCAGGAGGCATGTAAAATGCTAGTTAATTCCTTGATATCTCTATCACTGCCTAAATGTAATTTTTCTGGTTTAGTAGCTCTCAGTCAGTAAGTGGCTAGGCAAAAAGATAAAGAAAGAGTAAATCCTGCCTTCATTTATGCAATTCTTCAAAGACAAATGTTGTATAAAGGTAATTTACTTGGTACTCTATTATTTTCAGCCCCATAATAAACAAGGAGAATACAAAGGCAAAGAACACCAGCCTTGAAATCCCAATGACAGGATTCAAGTTCCATCTTGAACATTTCCTAGCTTATGTAAATGTGGGCAAGCAATTTAACCTTTCTGGGCCTCAGTTTCCTCATTTGTAAAATGAGAATAGTAATAGCCATGCTCCCCACTTCAAAGGGTTATTGTAAAAAAAGAAAATCATGTCGTGAACCTTTATACAAGTAAAACTTTTACTTTGAAGTTTTGGTCTTGGCCTGTGATTTCATTGGTTTCAAAAGAGAACTTCCATTATGGAAACACCTTCTACCAATGCAGAACAAGATTTCTATAATTTAAAGAGTTGTCTGAGGCACTAAAGGATTCAGGGACTCCCCCAAGGTCCAACAGCCAGTATGTGTCAGAGGTAAGACTCTGAACCTTGAAGTCAGGAAAAGCTTTCTAACAATTAGAATTATCATTAAGCATAATGGGCCATGTGATGAAGTAGGGAGGTCCCCCTCACTGAAGATATTAAAGCAGAGACTAGATTACAACCTGTGGGCATGCTATGACAGGAATTAATTTCAAGATATAGGTTAAACTAGACTGCTACTGAGATCCCTTCTAGAATTCTGTGATTCTGACTTCAAGCCTCTTCAAGGCCAGCCCTCTGTCTTCTACCTCGGAGGTGTCAAACTGGGCATGCAGCCCATAACACTCCCAAGTGTGGCCTTGAACCAGGTTAAAATGTAGTTCCTATCTGATTTCAAAGTGGTGATATTCTATATACATATATATATATATATATATATATATATATATATATATATATATATATATCTCATATATAATATATGTATCATATATAATATGTGTAATATATAATACATATGATGTGTTATATATTATATATGTACACACATACTGATATAGTAAATATATATGTACACACACAAATATATATATACATACATATATAAATACACACAAGTGCGCGCACACACACATGTACATATATGTATATATATGCGCACATATACACACATGTGTATGGTTCTCTAAGTCAATATGAGGCCAGTAGGGATCATTAAGTACAGGGTTTTTTATAAAATTTAGATATCATTGCTCTATGCCATGCTGAGATATTATCATTCATAATTAGTATTTTCTGATGATGTTGATGAGAAATTTAGAAAGACCATTTTCACCTGAAGATGGCCAAAGAAAAAAAAACATGAGAATGCACTCAATATAATGGACCCATTTTGCTCCACCTGGGTATGGCCTTGGGAAAAATAAAAAATCAGTAAACACATAATCAATCACCCAATCAACTTCCATTGATTAAGGGCTAGGCACTACACTATGGGAATCACAGAGCCATAGATTTAGCTGGAACAGACCTCAAAGATAAGGAAATTAAAACCCAAATTAATTAACTGATGGGCTCAGGGTCCCACAGATATCAGTGAATTGGAGCCCAGGTACTCTCACTCCAAATCCAGCCCTCTCTTCCACTACAGAGTTGATTTGGGACACAGGGGCGAACATAAGAGGTTTGAGGACACGGACTTCTTTGCTTTTGTCTTTTTCTCCCCCAAAGTATCTGGCACATCGTCAGCTTTTAATAAATTCTTACTGAATTGAAACAAGCAGCCTTGCCACATGCCTGGGTGACTCTGGACAGGTCTCTGAATACCTCTGGGCGCCAGTGTTCTCCTCTGTCAGATGGGACAGCTGGACCATCTGCGACCTCTAAATCCACTCCATCGCTAGATTTATGATTCTCTCAGCCTACGAGGCTGAGACCTGTGTGACCGTGGGAAAATCAGCATTCTGAGCCTCAGTGTTCTCTGCAAGGCTGGACAGTTGGACCAAATGACCTCTACGGTCCCTTTCGGCTCTAAATCTATGATCTTATGTTGCAATGATAGACCCTTGTGACCCTGGGATGGTAAAGTCACCCTTCTTGGCCTCAGTTTCCCCATCTGTGAAACGGGGGCAGGAGCTGCACTGATTGAGTTCTAGGATCGGCTATCTGAGCTCCCAGGTCCTGCAGTCTGGGAAGGACAGGAGGGCAGCCCCTTCCCCAGGCCTGGAGGCGGGGGACACACCTGGGCTTCTTCTCCCGCATCCAGACCCCGGGAGCGGGAGAGCTCCCTCAGCGGGGGCACGGAGAGTGAGGGGGCAGATGGGCGTCGCCTCCGACCAACCAGAACGCAGGATTCCCCCTTCCCAGAAGAGCCAATGGCGGCCAGGTATGGGTGGGGCTTAACCCGGGACCCCCAGCTGAATGACCCCTCCCGGCCACGGCCGCGAGCCGACCTCCGCGAGGACAGCCGTCTGCCCAGGACACGGGAGACAGGGTCCCCAGGGCAGCGGCGGGCTACTCACCGGCTCCGGCACCAGAGGCTCAGCTCGTCTCCCGGGTCACCATGCCAGGGCTGAAGCGGTACGTTGTCCCCAACCAAACCGCCTCCGCCTCAGCCTCAGTCTCCGGCCCCGCCGCCGCCTCTTTCGAAAGGACCAATCAGAAGCAGGGGGAGGTGTAGCCTGGAGGGAGACCGAGGCCCCGCCCACCAGAACTGCCCGGGAGGAGCGCGAGACGCGCGCGAGGCCGTGACTCACCGGGGGAGGGGGAGGGGGAGGGGGCCCGCCCCCGCTCCCGCCCCGCCCTCTCCGCTGTCTGGGTGGACCGGGCTCGGAGCCACGTGCAGTAGACCCGCGAGCTCGGGGCGCCGGACGTTGCCGGGGTGGAGGAAGGGGCGGGGAGGACTGACCAGACTGGTTTTAGCGGGGTGCAGGTGCATACCTGTATGAAGGCATTCAGTTCGCTTATTCTTAAGACCCAGTTTTAAAGCCGGGGGGCCCGGAAATCATCGTTTTACAAATAAGGAAACTGAGGCCCAGAGACGTCAAAGAGACCGAGATTTAGAATTATAAAGGAACTTCTAGCCCACCCTCCCCCCCCTTTTGCGGAATGAGAAAAAAAAAGGGCCAACTAGACAAACCCCCTCGTTTTACAGGTGGGGAAACGGAGGCACGGGGAAGTCCTCGGGATAAGACAACCTTCCAGTCCTAACCTTTATTTTCAAAAATGAAGAAACTGAGTCCCACGGGGGCTAAGACCTTCCTGTCTCCCCCAACCTTCCTAAACCCCTCCTCTTCTGCTATTCAGTGACACAGGTTACTTGCTGTACCTCACCGTGGACACGCCATTTCCCGACTCCAAGCATTTTCACTGGCTGCCCCCCGCCCACCCACCCCATACCTGAAATGCTCTTCCTTTTCGTCTCCACCTCCTGTCTTCTCCCGCTATCTTAAAATGTCTGCGGCTGTCCCACCTTCTGCCTTTCCCAGTGCTCACTTTTACTGCCTTCCCAAGCTCTGAAACTACTTCTAAATTTATTCTGTATATATCTTGTTTGGACCTAGTAGGTCTCCTGTCTCCCTTCCCTCTCCCCCCATTAGACTGGGAGCTCCTTGAGAGCAGGGACTATTTTTTGCCTTTTTTTTTTTTTATCATACTCAGCACTTAAGCAGCGACTTGCTGATTTAAGTGACTTTCCTAAGACTGGACAGTATGTCATAGTATCATAGGTTCATAGTTTTAGAGCTGAAAGGAACCTTGTTGTCCAGTCATTTCCAACAAGTCCGACACTTAGTGGTCCAATTGAGGGGTTTTCTTGGTAGAGACACTAGAATGGTTTTTGCTTTCAGCTCATTTTGCAGTTGAGGAAACTGAGGCAAACGGGGTGAAGTGACTTGCCCAGGATTACTCATCTAGTGAATGTCTGAGGCCAGATTTGAACTCAATGCCTTGGAGGGCATTTAGTCCAACTGGTTCCTTTTATAGGGTTGCAAACTGGCCCGGAGATTTGAGGTAACTTAATATACACCTTGTCTCTCCCATTAAAATTCGAGCTTCTAAGAGGGCAGGGACTATTTAGTTCATTTTGTCTTTTTGTCCTCTAGTGCCTAGCACAGTGCTTGGTATATAGTAGGCACTTAATAAATGCTTGTTAATAAGCTGCCTTGGAAATTCCCAAGGCCTAACATAAAATAGGTCTTTTTATAGGTCTTTACAGAGTGCTTATTGAATTGAATTGAATCCTCCTACCCTTTCACACAAATTCTTAGGACAGGGGTGGGGAACCTGCAGCCTCGGAGCCATATGTGGCCTTCTATGTCCTTGGGGGCAGCCTTTTGACTAAGTTCAAGTTTTACAGAACAAGTCCTTTTATTAATGGGATTTGTTCTGTGAAGTTTGGATTGAGTCAAAATGCCAAACTTGAGGACCTAGCAGCCTCGAGGCCCCAGGTTCCCCACCCCTGCCCTAGGACCTGCCCCCAAAAGGATAATTGTAGCTTTGCCTCCGAATCACGAATCTGACTTGCCTCTAACATGACAATTAGTACTTGAAGTTCCTACATAGAATTAAAGGTAACAACCTGCTTCTCATTCATGGGTGGGATTTTTAATAGTGGCTTGACCTATTACATACATCTTGATAGCTCTCTTTTTGCTTCCTAAATTAACTTAGCTATGGCCTTCGGGGAGAGCCTGCCGGTATTACCAGCTTGACTCCATCATTGTAGGAGTTGGGGAACATTCACTTTCTTTACTATACGGCTGTGCCGTATAGTATGTGAATGATCCAAACAGTCAATGCCTAGGTGTTTGCCAGTGACTATTCACTTACACAACAGTCTTCACTTTATGCAAGGGGTGATTTCAATATCCAAAGCCTCTAGTGTATTTCAGATATGAAGCTAATAAAACTTTGACTTTGCATTTGCCACTTAAAACCCTTTAGAAAGTCCATTTGTGATTACATGGCATTTCTATCACCTTTCCTTTGAACCTGGTCTCAAATAACAATCTCCCCCATAGAATGTAAACTTCTTAATCCCAAGGATTGGTTCCTTTTGTACCTTTGTATCCCCACCTCCTTGAAAACGGAGGGGCCTAGCAGTCAATCCAGTGAGTCTGAGTCAACAAACATTTATTTAGGTGCCTACTGTGTGCCAGGCACTGTGCTAAGTTCTGGGGCTAGAAAGAAAGGTAAGAGACAGTTCCTGCTTACATTCCAATTAGAGAGACAATATACAAAGAACTATGGACAAATAAGCTATTACAGGATAAATCAGAAACAATCAACTTTAGGAAGGCACTAGCCCTAAAGGGGATGGGAAAGGCTTCTAGTAGAAGGTGGGATTTTAGCTGGGACTTGAAGGAAGCCAGGGATGATGAGGGCTAACATACCAGGAACACGATAGGCAACTGATAAATACTTGGGAGTTTACTGATTTTCTGGTTTGACATTGTAACAGATTGCACCCTGTGTGAGATGCTGAAGCTAGAGGATTTCTTTATTCAATGAGAATTTATTGAGTACTTAGTTATTGAGTACTTACAATTTATATTGTTTGGTTGTCTATGGTTCCTTTTAGTCTATTGTAGTTCCTGTGTTTGGCCCTTTTTATGTTTGGATTCTTTGTTTTTACTTTATCTAATAAAATGCTTGTAACTGTTTTTTTTACTCACTCAATGTATTTTTTTCAACTTTTATTTTCATTCTGTCTTTTTAAAAATGTATTTATTGTAAGCAACAGATTGTGGAGTTTTGTTTTCTTATTCAATCTGGCACTCTTTTTTGTTTTATCAGATTGTTTACTGTACATTTAAAATTATGTGTTAGATTTATATTTTCCTTTATTTGCCTCTAATATTATTTTTTCCAAATTGAGAATTTTCCCTCTTCTTCTATAAACACACTATTATGCTTCTTCCATTATTTTAATTGAATCCACATTAAGGAAACCCCATTTCATTTAAGGAAACCCCATACTCATCATCTCTCTTCCCCTTACCCTCAAGCCCCTCTTCCCATTAGTCCCACAGCTCTGGACTAATCTTTATTTTTTTTTTAGGAATATTATGCATTAGTTTTCCAGCAAAAATGAGAGACATACATAAGGAATGTATTTAAATTAATTTTCCAACCCTTGGGAACATTGCTTAAATATATGTACTATTAGAAGTATTTCTAATAGACGTATGATCTCACCTCCAGCAATACATCTCAAAACTCACGTAGGCATTCGGGTTCCATGTGACTACCGGCCATGTTCTTCCATAAGTTTGCCGCAGGGAGTTCTTGAGTTCTCTTGACATCGTGTAGGTATCAATGAGGCAAGCTAGGTGTCCATTGGTTATGTCTTGATCTCACTCTGACTGGTACATCTTTTTTTTTTTCCTTCTGGTCCTCCATTTCTCCTCTAACATTTTTCCCTAGCACAATTCCTCATTTGCATTGCATTGTAGCCTGCTTACCTCTCAATTTTCCTCTGACTGAGCTTCCATTTCAATTCCCTAGAGACCCTAGTGCTCCCTAATTCAGGACACTAAGTCATCAAAAGACTATGGGCATTGAAGAGATGGGCCTTTGTTTCAAAGAAAAGTTAGAAGTCATTAAAAGACTTGCCCAAAGGCAATCTAGCCTATTCCCTTCCTACTGTTCAATTTTGGGGTCCAGTTCAACATCCATCTGTCGGAGCCACTCAAGATATATTCAATGGACAAGTTCTATGAATTGTCCACCCAAATGTATATCATAGTCTGGAAAATAGGCATTCTTCATCCACTTGGTGCATGGATTGACCTGTGGGTTATTCATCTATAATATATACAAACTTGGTCAACAGACATTCTTCTTTAGTTCATTCATTTGTGGGTTGCCCATCCCAAGCATTCCCATGAAGCTGAGAAAATAGCTTTTCTTCTTTGGGTACATTAATTTATGGACTATCCATCTATATCATGCCATGTGATTTGGAAAATAGATTTTCATTTGATCCACTCAACTATGAGTTGCCCATCCGTCATTGTCCAGACCACAAAATTCTTCACTTCATTAAAAAAAGGAAGGAAAACCTATGTGGAAGACATTATGCCAAATGCTGTGGGGGATTTGAAAAGGTATGACTGAGTCCTCGACCTCAGAGTGTACAATGCAGTGGAGAAATTAAAGTAGAATATCCTATTGCTAGAAATGTGCCTAAGAGTATTGTAGACTCTCTGTACCCCTGCCCTATCTGGAAGTCAACTTCCCTGTTTTATTTTCTCTGGCCTCTGCTTCCTGAGATGCAATTACTTTTTACAAGTAAATAAATAATGAAATTTGGCTTTTGTCTTTTATTTTCCTTCAGAAGTTTTCTTCATAGTTAGTTATGTTATGTGTATGGATTTCCCTCATCAATGGCATCTTTCACAAGCCAGTTGGCATAATATTGTAAACTCTTTGAAGGCAGGGTCCAGTTCTTTGGAATGCTTACAATATCATATATTGGGAACTTTGCTAAATACATGCTGTCCTCTGGGCCATTCCTTTAATCACCAAGCATTTATTAAGCGTCATGGTAGCTTCATTGATCTACAGCTAGAAAGGTTCCTAGAAACCACCTAGTTCAAAAGTCTCATTTTATGCACAGTTAAGTGACTTGTCCAAGGTCACACAGGCAGAGCCTGAATTTGACTCTGGGTCTCCCGACTTCAAATTTACCACCCTTTCTGGGTGAGGCACAGTGCTAGGGCGTACAGAACCAAAAACGAAAGAGTCCTGGCCTTCAAGGAGCTTGTGTATTCAATAATAAGTGAGATTGTGTTATAATAGTTTCTTTTGGGTGTCTCTGACAACTGACCTCATTTGAATGTGGCTGGAAATGGCTCTGTGTTATGCCAGATTTAAGATGATGCCCAACTGGGATGGCCAGGTAGCACAGTGGATAGAACATTGGCCCTGGAGTCAGAAAGATCCGATTTCACGTCTGACCTTGGACACTTACTAGCTTTGTGGGTAAGTCACAGATGATGGCCAATGCCTGCCTACTCAGGGAAAATACAGGAAAACCAGCCAATGGCTTTTGAAGGGTTTTACTAAGAAAAAGGAAAAATAAATAATGTAAATAAAGTGCTCCAGGCCAAGAAATGCCAGTGGAATTGAATCCATGGAATATTATGATTGTCGATCCCCATAGGACTGGGATTGGGCTTGAAACCAAGGGCAACTCAGACTTCTCAAGAGAAAGAATACAGTATTAATTCAGATCAACAAAAATGTATAAACCACCTGATATGACAAAGGCACTTTGCTAGACCCTAGAAATAAAAAGATGAAACATGGTACCAATCCTCCCATTAAGAACTTATGCACCTAGTACAGGAAACATGGTAATTAGACAACTAAGTATGATAGAAGATTCAATGTGATAAAGGCAAAAGGGAGATCAGCCAATCAATCAACAAGCACTTATTTTAAGCACCTACTAGGTGACAGTCAAAAGACAGATGACCTTGGAACCAAGAAAACCTGGGTTCGAGCCATGCCCAAGTACTCAGGCTGTGTGACTCTAAGCAGGTTACTTAACCTCTCTCAGTTCTAGCTCTTAAAGACTAAGTTGCAGAGAAGTTGCCAACCTCCAAGGGTAAAGGGAATTTCCTCACCTGGCAGTTCCCCATCCCAAGAAATCACAAGCCCAGACCCTATACCTATGTGGCAGACACTGTGTGAGGTGATGGGCATACAAAGACAAAAGGGGAGAGAGGCCCTAGCCGCAAGGAGCTTACCTTCTGCTGGAGGAATACAGAAAGTTCACTGATAAACACAGGGTGTATAGGAAATAAATGCAATGATTTTTCATATAATGTGCTGTGTGATCCAAATAAAGTACTAAATGAGAATGTGAAGGATGAGAAAGGACTTTCATCTGTAAAAATTAGGGAATAATACTAATAATAATAATAACTAATGTTTCCACAATAAGTTTTGCAAAGCAGTTTTATGTGTATTAATTCATTAGATCCTTATAACAACCTTGGAAAGTAAGTGCTATTATTGTCATCTCAGTTTAACAGATGAGGAAATTGAGCCAGATAGGTGTGAAGTGACTTGCCCAAGGTCCCTCAGCTAGTAAATGTTTGAGGCTGGATTTGAACTTGGGTTTTCCTGACTCTCAATTTAACACTCTATCTACTCCACCACAAGTAGCTGACTAGGAGAAGGGATGCCTACATGGAGATGGGCATCTGAGCTGGATCTACAAGAAAGAGAAGGATTTTTAAAAACATAAATGTGGAGGCAATCAGGTTGTTGTCCTTTGTACTCAAAGACATCCCCATGGTACAGTATGTCTGACTGTGACTGATCAGACCAACATGAGCCGTCAGAAGGTTCTACCACAAACCAGGCACAAACAGTCCATATGAACATTTCCAATGAAGATGTCTCTCAATTTGTGCATCTCATGTTTCTTTTCAGCTTCTGCAATTCTTCTTTGCTCATAGCACACCATGCTGGGTGGTTCTGTGCCAGTGTCTCCCATGTCTCACAAAGATTCGAGGAATGAAAGAGGAATGTGAAGATACAGAGAAGTAGGAAAGGATGGGGTCAGGTCGAGGGATAGCTATTAAGCTTCTGTGTGTAAAGGAGAACAAAGAGAAAAAATCCCATAAAAGTAAACAAGCCAGATTGAGGGTTTCAAATGCCAGCCAAGTTAAGGAGTCTATATTTGGCCCTCTGTAGGCAATGGAGAACCACTGAAGGCTATTGAGCAGAGGCACAAGGTGATCAGAACACCACAAAATGAAGATTCATTTAGTAGCTGGGGAAATGTTGGCTTGATGAAAGAAGACCTGGTACCAGGTTCCAAGCCTCCAATTTGGAGGCTTATACTATAGTCCAGATGAAAGGTGATAAGATTCTTGATAAGTTGGTAGTAGCAATATAAGTGCCCAGAAGGGGAAGAATACAACAGAACTTATAGTGCTAAAGTCTATAAGATTTAACAACAAATTTGATGCACTGGATAAAGAAATGGGAAATAATCCAAGGCAACTCAGAGATTTTTAGCCTGGGTGACTGGAAGGGTTGTGTCACCATCAATACAGAGAAGAAAGTTGAAGAAGAGGCAGGTTGGAGGTGGGAGTGAGGGAGAGATGATCATCTCGATTTTAATGTGATTCATTTTAATTTAATTTAAGGCATGGTTTGGGATACTGATAAGACATCCAGCAGGAGACATCCAATAGGTGGCTGGGCATGAAGGACTGAAATTAAATGAGAGGTGGGGGCTGGATATAGATTTGGAAGTCACCCACAGAGGTGATCATTTAAGCTATAGGTATAGATAAAGGAGAGGAAAGAGGAAGGGAGGGGGGAGGGGAGAGTAGAAAAAAAGGAGATGCAAAGGAAGAGGGGAGAATAGGAGAGAGGAGACTGGACAGGACTACGAACAGAGCCTTGGAAGACACCTTCACTTAGGAAGCATGTAGAAGAAGTTGAACCAATGAAGGCAACCGACAAGAAGGGGATAAGACAGGTGGGAGAGAAATAAGAGAAAGCTGTATCAGAAAACCAAATGAAGAGAGGAGGGAAGAGTGCTCAGCTGGGTCATTCTGTAGAAATCAAGAAGGATGAGGAATGAAAAACCCTGGATTTGGCAATCAGAAAGCCACTGACCTTGAGTACTGTGATGAGATCTGAAGCCAGACTACTAGGGTCTTGAGAAGTGAGTGGGAAGTGAGGTGGTGACTTCAGACTCCTCTTTCCAGACAGTTTTGGAATAAAAAGAAAGGGGCTATAAGACAATAGCTTGAGGGTCAGGGGAAGTGAAGCTGATGTCAACATGATGTGATATACCTTTAACCAATGTCTCTACTTGCATGAATGTTCCAAATAGCTCTCTGGGACATTTTAAATTTGGGCATATCCTGATGTTTTATTTTGTCTTTCTTTGGTTAACCACAAAGACCAGAGAATGGGGACTTGGGATAAGGAAGAAAGGGACTTTTTTTTTTATAAAAACACAGCCAAGACTCTCACACAGTAGGGTTTGTGGAACAGATACCAGGGTAAAATTCTCTCGCTTCCTTTTAGTGAATTATGCAGTTAAACAGAGCACAGAAGACACTTATCCTGGGCACAGAACAAGTATAGGCCATGCCTCCTGTTGCACCAGCATGTATTCCTGAGTTAATATCCAACAGACACTGGTGTAACTTGCCTCCTCAATTATGAACATATCTACCTGTGAAAGATACATAATTCTGTCAAAGGGAACACCATCCTTCTAGGCGCCGAGATTCACAAACTTGGAGTCATTCTCAACTCTTCAGTCTCCCTGTTCTTCACTTCCCCACCCAGATTCAATCAGTTACCAGATCTTGTGATTCAGCTTCTGCACCATCTCTCTCATATCTCCTCTCACTCACCTTACCTCAAGCCCTCATCAGGCCTTACCTAGAGGCAGTTGATGGTGCAGTGGATGGAGCTTAGGACCTAAAGTCAGGGAGACCTAAGTTCAAATCCAGCCTAAGATACTTCCTAGTGGAATGACCCTGGGCAAGTCACTTAATCTTTGTTTGCTACCATTTCCTCAACTGTAAAATTAGGATAATAAAGCACCTACTTCCTAAGGTTGCTGTGAGGCCCAAATGAGGTAATATTTGCAAAAGTGCTTAGCACAGTGCCTAGCACAAAGTAGGTGCCTGATAAATGCATATTTCCATCCCTTCTAAAACCACTCGATAGTCTCCTAATGGGTTTTCCATTTTCTAGTCTCTGCCTTCTGTATTCTATCTCCCACCTAGCTACCAAAACGAAATTCCTGAAGTTCAGATCTAGCCATGCTACTCCACTCTCCAACTCAAGAAGCTTGTCCCTCTTGCCACTAGGAAAAATACAAATTCTTTCATTTGGCATTTGAAGTTGCAGTAGAATTTAAGCTTCTTGAGAGCTATAACTATTTCCTTATTATCTTTGTATCAGCAGTGCCTAACACATAGTCAGAACCTAGTAAGTTCATGAAGAATGGAATGGAATAAGATGAAATGGGATGGATTGGGATGGAATGGAATATGTGCATATGTAACTCTTGTACTTCTATCAATGAGGAAAGTGTCTCATGCCAATGGGCTTTGGGACAGAGGTTACATGTACATTAAATAATACTTATATGCCCCCTGTTACCACGATGAGTTTTCCCATTGACTAATAAAGCTCTTTGGATTCTTTAGTTAACTTCATGCTTTTTGACATTTTTTGCTGGGCTGGCAGAGGAGTCTTTGACTCGCATTAGGCTAGAATGAGGTAGCCCTCTTACTTCTCAAGGTTTCTTACCATGTTCACCAAAGGAAACTGAGCAGAAGAAAGAATGAAATGTCAGGGATGTGACTGAGAAAAAGTGTCCTAACTCTGAGGCTGGGCTAATCTAGAAAAGCTTCCCATCCAGGCGTGGGCATGTTTGCCCCCAAATCCTTGTTACAGAAAGCCTCGTAAATCATGAAGTACCCAATGCTGATTGGTTTTAAGAATCTGGTCAAATGGCGGGGGATAATGGAGCCTTCCTGATACTGAATCATCTTACACAGAACAACTAAAAAGCCAGTCGTGGGCCTAACTAGAAACCAACAACAGGAAGTGAAAGTGAAGGTTTGAGGAAATGCACGGCACAGGAATTCTTACTCTTAGCTCCCTACATAACTCTTTGGACTTCAGAGAAACTGGAAATGATCAGGGGAAGTTACACTAGGCTGATTATCCAGTAGAGTTTCATTGGACCAAGGAAAGTGACAAAGATGTAGCATCCATATTTGGAGCATTTCAAACAACCAGTCAACAAGCATTTATTAAGTGCTGACTGTATGCCAGGCACTGGGGATATACAAAGACCAAAATGAACCAGTATCTGCCTTCAAGGAGCTTCCATTGTATCAGGGGTGGCAGAAGAAGGTTCAGAGGATCATGGATCTAGAAATGACTTTGGAGACCATCCAGTTTAACCTCCTAATTTTACAGTTGAAGAGACTGAGGCCTGGAAAAGTTCAATAATTTGCTCAAGGTCATGTAGTAGCAAGCATCAGAGGCAAGATTTGAACCCAGAATTTCTGATTTCAGGGCCCCAGTGTTCTTTCCTCTGTTGTGCACCCTTACCCATTATCTAACCTCCCTTATTTCCCTTCCTCCTGACTTCCGTGTTACTTGTGAGGACACCCCCATCTTTCCCAGTCCCCCAGGCTCACAACCTCTATTCCTCACTTGTACTCCCCTCACATACCCAAACTTTGCCAAGACTTGTGGTTCCCACTTTCCCAACAGTTCCCATATTTATTCCCTTCACTTCCCTCACACAACCACCATCCTAGTACAGAACCCATCACCTCACACGTGGACTGCTGCGATAACCTCGTTGATCTCCCCAATTCAAAGTGTCTCTCCTCTCTAGTCCATTCTCCACTCAACACCAAAATGATTTTCCTAAAACATAGGTCTAACTCTGCTATTCCCATTACTTAATAAACTGTAATGACTCTGTATCACCTTCAAGATCAAATATAAAATTTTCTCCTGGGCATTTAAAGCCCTTCACAATTTGACTTCTTCCTACCCTTTCAGTCTTCTTACACTTTTGATGATGTAGTAACAGTGGTCTTGCTTGAACACTTCCTGATGTTTTAAGTGGCTGTGTCCCAAGTCTATAATGCTTTTCCTCCTCACCTTCACTTTCAGGCTTTCTTTCCAGACTCAGTTCAAATCTCATCTTCTGCAAGGGGCCTTTCTTGGTGGTTCTGCCACCCCTTTCTCGCCTCTGGCCCACAGTGCCATATTTCCGTGATAACTTTCTTTTTACGTTGTATATATCTTAAATGTACATCATTAATTACATGTCTCCTCCATTAGACTGTAAGCTCCTTGAGGGCAGCAATTGTTTTTGCTTTTCTTTACCCAGTGCTTGGCACACAGTAAACAAATGCTCACTGACTAACTAGCTTTCCTTCTGTATTAGGCATAGACACACACAAGCACAAAACCCCCCAACTTTTCAACATCCAAGGAACAAGTTTGTTTAGTGTTTTGGAGTCTCAAGAAAAGCTCGTGTTGCCATTATTTGTTAAATGATTACAGTGTGTTTGGACATATGCCTTTAATAAAAATCTGTGTCGTACAGGGAGATCAAGGTACAAAATGAGCACATCCCTCATTGCAACAAATAAAATTGAAACACCAATCATGTGAATTTCCCAAACTGGGCAGACTGGTCCTAAGGAGTGAGTCTCTCTTATAAGTGAACCATCATCCCCAAAGAGCTCTTTTACCAGGAGATGTTCCTCTCCTGTGAATGTTTGTGAAGACTGGTTAATTACTCTATAAATACTGAACAAAATGGCAGTGTGAAATCTAAGTATGAATGCAATAAAGAAGTCATAAAAACTAATTTATATTCCTATGAAAATAACCTGTGGTCCACTCTTCCACTACCATCAGACCCTTGCCCTAAAGTTTAGCACTGGACATCCCAGATTTCACAGAGGAGTGGAGTAAACTTATGATCGTTCACTCTCCAGGACATCAACATCTCGGCATGATGATGATTAAATGTTCTTAGCTCTGTGAGGCGTCCCAGGAGGCAGGCAAAGTGCTGGGGATTTTCAGGCTGGTGCATCTTGCACAGTTTTTGTAGGAGTTCCAGCAATGGTTCCTGAAGTCTCTCCACAGAGTCTCTGTCCTTTATGTATTGTCTGTCTAGTATGAGATTGGAAATAAATAAAATTGGTGAGATAGAAGGCATCATTTGGACAGAGGCAGGGAAGCATCTACTTTCTGAAAATGGAACATGGGGTCGCTATGATGGAAAACTCATTGTCACAACTAAAACAGTCAGATTACTGATTTAGTACTAAAGGGACCATCTAAGCCAATTCTATTCCATTTTACAAAGGGGAAAACTGAAGCCCAGAATGGTTAAGTGACTTGCTCAGGTCACACAACGAATAAGTATCAGAGGGGATTTGATGTCAAGGTTTGCTGACTCCAAGTTCAATACTCTATCTACCCCACCACACTGGTTCTGTTGGCTAATTGACATCTCCAGGATTCTTATTACAAAATGTGTTTGAATACTATCACTCTCTATGTTCGTTAATTTATTTCAAGGACTTGAAAAAGGCAGTAGAGAGCAAATTATTAGCTTTTCCTCACTTCTCATTCATAAAACTACAGAATCAAAAGAAACCTTAGAAATCATCCAGTCCAACCCATTACTTACAAATAATCTCTTTTATAACATACTTGATAAGAAGGCATCCAACCTTTACTTGAAGACCTCCTATATCTTAAATTTTTTTCATTCTAATATAGTTTTAATAAGCAC
The DNA here is from genome assembly GCF_003287225.1 of Phascolarctos cinereus. Lineage (NCBI taxonomy): Eukaryota > Metazoa > Chordata > Mammalia > Diprotodontia > Phascolarctidae > Phascolarctos > Phascolarctos cinereus. The sequence continues at coordinate 269,878,870 of NW_027555514.1, read as the reverse complement.
TTATGTTTTTCCCACCCATCCCCAACTCAATTTAAGAGAAAAAAAAAGAAAAATAAAACCTCTGAAAGTAAAGCAAACAGTTTCCCACACTGACAGAAAGATGAAGAATTTGGGATGCAGAATGAAATAGACATGTTAGAACCCACGTTTGGATGCCCCCATTATTACTTTCAGATGATTCTGATAGTTGGTAACTTTTTTTCTTATATTAAGCCCAAATTCGCCACTTTAAAACTTCTACCCATTGTACTCCTGGAATGCAAGCAGAATAAGTTTTATCTCTCTTACAGCTGATAGGTCTTCAAGACAGTCATCATGTCCCCTTCCCAGCCCCTTGGTTTCCCAAAGAAGCATCCCCACTTCCTTCGATTGCTCTCAAGACCCTGCTGCCCTTCTTGGGATCCTTTCCAACTTGCCAATATCCTTCTTAAACTGTGGTGCCCCACACTGAACCCACATTTTTCTCATAGTTAATTAAAATACGGAACGTAATTTTGTGATTACCTGGTGATAAGATGACAATTGCTGTTAGCAAAGCATATTCTTCTTGGGTCATTTTCAGCTCTCCAATGCTTTTATAAAAATTAAACATAGGAGTTATGTATTCATCTGATATACCTGTAGGGGAAGAAGTCACATTTTTAAAAAAGCACATACTGGAAGATTTGAATGCCTCAAATGGCATACCTGCATAGGTTCATACAAAGAAGTGTGTCTATCCATTGTCCCTGCCATAGGCAAAAGGTAATCTGAGGGAAAGAAAGTTAGCTAGCAGACTCATTGATTTACATCGTTATTATATAGTCTAGTTATTTGCATAACTTTGCCTTCATTTCAGACATGCTGGATAATGAATTATAATGAGTTGCATTTCCAAAAGAACCACGAAATTCTTTCATTTTATAGCTGCAATTCCCTCAATATTTTGTATACTTATTATTTTTAATAATAATGGTACACTATTTATATAGTACTTTAAGTTTTGCAAAGTTCCTTATGTACATTATCTTTCTTGAGCTTTCTAGGTTCAGTAACCCAGCGAGGTAAGTACTACCCAAAAAAAATTTTTTTTGACCTGTGATTTCATGGGCATAGGGAGTTCCTGACCACAGCAGATCAGCACCTTCTCTGTGCCTTAAAGCAGTAGCATCAAAAAGGGCCACTACACCATATATGGCCACATATTGACTGAGAAAACCACACTTTAATACTATGTATGTTCTAATGTATTTTTATTTATTTGTTAAATATTTTCCAATTACATTTTAATCTGGTCCAATCCCTACTCAGGAATTTCATGGGTGAGGCCAGGGCCTGTGTTTGACACCTCTGATTTATAGTCTTAGGGAGTAGCCTGGTCTAGAGAAACCCAGACAAAGTCAGCCTCATACTGAGTCAATACCAGTCAGGGAGTCAGTTCTATATTTTTATTCATTCAACAAATATTTTACTATATGTAAACAGAGAAGCAGCCTAATGTCATGCCTTCATATTAATAATAAAAGCTAACATTTATATAGCACCTACTATGTCTGAGACACTATGTAAAGTGCTTTACGAAATCTCATTTGAATTTCACAACTCTGGGAGGTAGGTCTTATTATCCCTACTTTACAGTTGAGTAAACTGAGGCAAACAGAATTTAAGTGACTTGCCCAAGGGCACACAGCCAGTAAGTATCTGAGACTGACTTTGAATTCAAGTCTTTCTGATTCCAGGCCCAGCATTCTATCTACTATGCCACCTAGCTGCCAGGGAATGCATAAATGCTTATGGAACTGAATTAATTCTAGAGTCGTGTCCTGTACATTGTTATAATAATAATAATAATAACACATTCATATAGCACCCTAGATTTTTAAAAGCACTTGATACACGTTAATTTATTTGAGTTTCATAACAACGCTATAAGGTAGATAGACAAATCTCTCTGTCTTTATCTTCACTGCCCCAGATCAGTGCCTGGCATGTAGTAGGAGCTGTTGAATGAATAAATGAATGAATGAATAAATAAATGAATGAATGAGCAAGATTAGAATCCAAGTCTTCTGGATTTTTAAGTTCACCATTCTGTCCCCTCTGCTGGGCTGCTTCTAGTAAAATGATTCACTTCTTGATTTTTAAATACTTGGATTAGTTTATCTAACTATTGCATTCCCACTAACTAGTATATTTCTTTATATAGTTCTCCATAATAAATGAATAAAGAACCCCTTTCTACCAGAAGAGCTGAGACAATCATGGCCAAATCAGACAGGGCTGGGATAGCCAATTTCCCCAGATGTCTGTAGTTTAAGGACAGAGCCAGGCTATGTGTACGCTGGAAGAAAGAGTGCAGGCAGAGATACCAGTCCTACTGCTCATGGGCTGCTAAGTAAACTCTGGTAAACAACACCAGCTCATGCATTTATCTGTGCCCCATGGAAATTAGATGCACGTCACGCACTTTGTCCTTTACAAAGACGGATGGATTGGTATCTATTACTCCGAGATTCGCTAGGGATGGACAAATGGGCTGATAATTGATTCCACTACATTTCTCAGGTATCAAGATGAAGGAAGGATTTGCAATTTCCTTGGTAAGGTGATTCTTTTTTATCTTTTTAAATGTTAGCATTGTTTAGACTCCCTTAAGTCTTTGAAGATGACAACTGCCAGCTGGTTCTAAAATAAAAGTGGAGTTGAACCGATGACCCAGGAGGAGACCCAAGTATCTTGGGACACCATTAAGGCCCACTGGTTTGAAATGAACCACTTTTGGAAACCTAAATCTTCATCTGCTTCCTTTCTCATTTTAGCTTGGCCTTTTTCTTCAGAGATGGCATCTGCCCTGGTTGTTTGATCACAGTTGACTGTTCTTCAAACTTACATTGGGAAAAATGATCATTATTGTCAGTTCTGATCTCTGTTAAGTTTTAAAGGCACATGCTATTGTTCAGTCATTTCACTTGTGTCAGACTCTGTGACCCCATTTGGGGTTTCCCTGGCAGCGATACTGGAGGGGTTTGCCATTTCCTTCTCTAATTCATTTTATAGATGAGGAAACTGAGGCAAACAGGGTTAAATGACTTGCCTGGGGTCACACAGCTAATAAGCTGTCTGAAGCTGGATTTGAACTCAGGTTCTCCTGATTCCAGGGCTGGTGTTCTATCCACTGCGCCACCTAGCTGTCCCTAAAGGCGCACATATAGAATAGCAAAGTCCAAACAAACAGAATGTAAATTCCTTGAAGGCAGATATCCTGTCTCATTTTTATCCGTGTATCACGAGCATCTGCCACAGTACCTGCCGTGTGGTAGGTGAATAATAGATCCTGATTAATTGAGTTATTCAGTAAAAGCAAAAAGCCTTTTTAAAAAGTTTGTAAAATGTTACTGCGGTTAGAAAAATAGATCTGATTTTGAAAAGGGGATAGGTAGAAGTAACTTGGAAGTTACTTGGAATTATAGTACACAAACTAATGTTTTTCAAAATTGAAGCCAAAGGAAACCAATACTTTTACTGGATGTAAAAGTGCTGTCATCCCAAAGGGGCCACCCTTTTCCTGTTCTTTAGCGTTTTTCTCTTTTGTTTTATGGTCTTTCACATTTTTTTTGCTGTTCTGGTCAACTACCAGTTTGGTCACAAGAGGGCGCCATTGTCTAACGAAACGGCAAAGAACGCGTCCACTTGGTTGTTGCAAGTTGGACAAGTACGAACACTCGTGTTGTTCCGCTTGTCTGGCAGTCTTTGTTTACTGACTCACAAAAGACTCTTGCGCCTTCAAAGGTTTAATCATTTAAAAGCCAGACTGTCGTCCATGGAGCAGATTGTGTTTCCTTTGTAGGCTGATTTTGTAAATATGTTTAGGGTCTAATCTCCATGGCTTCCCAGTTTAATTAATGATAGAAGAATCAGACATGCTTTTATGCATTTGTTTTTTTGTGAGAATCTCGCCAAGGCTGGAACTGCAGCGGACATTTGCAGGCCTGATCTCAACTTGATTCGTTTTTCCGACCTGGTATCATTTGCCCCTCCTTAGGCGCTCCTGGAGCTCATTACAATAGTGCCAGATTTAGCTTGAATACCTGGTGAGCTTTAGCTCAGAACTCCCGAGCTCGAGCGATCCACTGGCGTCTACCTCCCCAGCAGCAAGAAGTAAAGGCATGCACCACCACACTCTGCCCAGACATGCTTTGAACATCAATGTACAATTTCAGATCTCTTCAAACGGCTTAAGAAGTACAAGATTCCTGAGAGGCAACAGAATTTCGTGGATAAAGGGTCAGGAAGACCCCTGTCTCGGACACAGCGTCTAACCCTGAAGAAATGATCTAACCTCTTAATGCTCCAAGAAACTCTCAAACCTGGGATCTAAGAACTTGTTAGGTTTTTTTTTGTTGTTTAGTATTTTGATAACTATATTTTTATCTCATTGGCTTCCTTTGACATATTTTATTTTATGCATTTTAAAACTTTATTCTGAAAAGGAGTCCATCGGGTTCACCAGACTTCCAAAAGGGAACCATGATAGAAAAAAGGTTAAAAGTTCCTGTTATAAGACTATAAAGTTGCAGAAAAGGTAACAATTAGCACTAGTATTCACTGGGGGTTTCTTACAAGAGTGAAATCAAAAGAGTGCAATTTTTTAAAAAAAAAAAAAAAAGAAGGAACTACAAATTGATTAGAACTGAGCCCCCAAAGGCTTGAAGAAAAGCTTGGAACCTTCATATTAAACTGATACTATTGGCCTCAAGCCCCATACCTAGAATTTTTCTAGAAGTGGTGACAGTCCTGTGCTACTTATTCCGGGGGGGGGGGGAATACCTGGGGTCTAGTAGATTTAGATACTTTCTTGGAGGCTTGCAAACTGTGTGACCCTGGGTAAGAAACTTAACAGCCCAAAGTCTCAGTTCCTCACCTGTGAAAGTTTGGGGATGGGGTAGAAGGGGTAAGGAGAAGAGTAATGATAACACTAGCACTTACCTGTTTACCTAGGGTTGTTGTGAAAGAGGCAGTGGGGTGCGATAGATAGAGGACTAGATTTGCAGTCACTGAACTTGAGTTTGAATCCTGACTCTGCTATTTACCATCTGTGTGACCCTGAAGGATTTGGACAAGATGGTCCTAAGGCCTCTTCTAGCTCATAATCCATGATTCTATACCTTTGTGATCTTGGGCAAATCACTTAACCCTTTTGGGCCTCAGTTTCCTCATCTGTAAGAAGGGGGGGTTGGACAAGATGACTTCTAATTCCCTTTCTGTTCGAGATATATGACTGTATGGAATGAGATATGATCTATTTACCTTAAAGAATCATACAAACGCTATTTGTCAAACAGGCGCTCTATTTAAAATTATAAGATTTGGATTCAAATCACAGCTCTGAATACTACTTATGTGACCTTGGACAAATCACTTTATCTCCCTGGGCCTCAGTCTCCCCATATGTAAAAAATGAGGAATTTCAGTGACATGACCTCTGGGGCTCCTTCTAGCTCTAAATCTATGATGCTATATCATTCAACCTCAATGCCTCAGTTTCCTCATTTATAAAGTGAAGAGAATGGTGCTGATCTCTAGGGGCACCTTCCAACTCTCAATTTTATAATCCTTTCTCTAGGCCCCTTATGATCAAGGTCACACATTTCTGAGCTAGCTAGATACAGTTAGCCTAGCTAAGGGAATCATCCATTGGACAAGACCACAGCATATTCTTTTCTGCCCACAGCTAACCAGCTGGTACTAAGGACTGTATCCTGGCCACCTGACTACTTCCTATTCATCAATGAGAAACTGATCAAGACTGGCTGACCCTAAGGAAAAAGGCCACATACGAGCCTTAGAACTAAAATCTTCATTTTCCATCAGCTGCTCTGCTTGGAGCATCTTGTTTCCCCCACGATAAAATCATCACCTAAAATCTCATCATCTTGGAGATTGATTCAGCTTTGATTTTTAACTCCTCCTTGGCATTCTCTGATTGAAGGGCTGGAGGGCAGAGCAACGAACCTTTCCAAAACCTCCTTTTATAGAGAGCTCAGACTTTTCCAGCTAACTTTATTTACTTATTTAAATAATAAAATAAACGTATTTATTTAGCTGTTCTTCTTGGTTTTGACTCTGCAAACATCATGCTCCCATGCCAAGTATCTTCTGGCAACACCCCCTCCCACCTTCTTCCCCTTTCCTCTGTGTGTTGTCTTTGCCCATTAGATTGTAAGCTCCTTGAGGTCAGGGCTTGTCTTTCCTTTTCTTAGTTAGAAGAAAATAGTTCTCAGCACAGTGACTGGTGGATGTTTAATAAATGTTATTGACTATTATTGTCTAAAAAGTAGGGGACATGATGTCCCAAGCACTAGTAAGATTGGATTAGATCAAGGGTGGGGAACTTGCTGCCTCCCCTTAATAAAAGGAGTCTAACCCTTAATAAAAGGATTTGTTCTGTGAAGTTTGGATTCCATCAAAGGGCTGCACTTGAGGAACTAGAAGGCCATATGTGTCCTTGAGGCTACAGGTTCTGCACCTTTGGATTAGATGAACATCTTTTCTGTGGTGATGGAGAAAAGATTTGGTCCAAATAAATCTTTCCTGAATTTGGGAGGGGTCAGATTAGAGAATGTTATATCATATATCTTATATTTCTTATGTATATTGTGTGTGTGTGTGTGTATGTGTGTGTGTGTGTGTGTGTGTGTGTGTGTGTGTGTGTGTGTGTGTGTGTATAGAGAGAGAGAGAGCTTTACTTGGCTGAAAAGAATTCTAAAATTAGGATGTGGGAATATTAGAGAGAAAAGGGGCCTGTTATTTTCAGTGGTCAAAATTCTAAACTTTTTCCTGATTGAGTGGTGCTATGGAAAGAGCATTAGTTCTAGAGAAAGAGGACCTGAATTCAAGCCCTGCCTCTGAGTCTTACTACCTATAAGACCTTGGACAAATCACTTCATCTTTCTGTATCTCAGTTTCCTCATCTGTAAAATGTGAGGGCTCACTAGATTGTCTCCAAGGTCCCTCCCAGCTCGAAGTCTTCAATCTTATGTAACTTGGGGCAGATTCAACCATTGTATCTAGCACTGTCATCTCCCTGTGCCTCAGTTTTTCCATCTGTAAAATAAGCAGATTGGACTAGATGGCTTCTGAGGTCCCTTCCAGTTTTAGATCTATGCTCCTATGTAACCTGAGACAGATTAAACCATTATACATAGCACTTTACTCTCCTTGGGTCTCAGTTTCCCCTTATGTAACATGAGTAGATTGGACTAGATCTTTAGATCTATCATCCTCTGAGTATCTGCATTGGACATGCTTCAATACTTCAGACATTTGTTCATGTAGGGGTGAGGGCTGTGGTCTTTCCATTGATTAGATCATAGTATTTCCCTCACTAAACAGATGGTCTTTGGAATTAGCTATAGCTGTGGCCAAAATTCCTGTTACCTTAAGACCAAACTGGGGATGAGTTGCTATGAATTCATCCAGGCTGGTCCATGGACAACAACTACAGCCCATCACCAGGCCTGCCCTCAAAGCCTTTCCAGCCCCATAGTGCTGGGCAGAACTCATGCTCCACTGACAGAGACTTCAAGGTGCCTGGTTGGCTTTTTTTTTAAACATGGCATCATAAGATCATAGGTCTAGAGCTATGAGGGACTTGAGAGGTCACAGAGTCCAAATCCCTCTTTTACAGATGAGGAAACCAAAGGGAAATCAAAGGTCCTGCCCACAGCAATACAGTAGTCCTGGCTCTGTGTCTCCTTGGCAAGCACTTATGGCGCCTGTGCCTCAGTTTTCTCCTTGGTAAAATAGATGACTTAGACTAGATGACCCCTGGGGACCCTTCTACAAACAAAACTCTCCATGGCCTGATTTTTTGCCTTGGTCCACACCATCTCCCATGACCTCTTCAATCCCACCTCTTTGTCTCTCTGGCTTTCTTCAAGACAGCTCAGATCCCACCTTCTGAAAAAGGCCTTTCTCAGTGCATCCCCTCTCTGTCCCCCCTCAATTCCTAGTGCTTTCCCCTGAGATGTATATGTATGTTTATGTTTATGTGTATGTGTATGTGTATGTGTATGTGTATGTGTATGTGTATGTGTATGTGTATGTGTATGTGTATGTGTATGTGTATGTGTATGTGTATGTGTATGTGTATGTGTATGCATACGGTAGCTAGCACCAGGCCTGGAGTCAGAAAGACTCATCTTCCTGAGTTCAAATCTGAACTTAGACACTTTAGTTGTGTGACCCTGGGCAAGTCACTGACGCTGTTTGCCTCAGTTTCCTCATCTGTAAGATGAGCAGGAGAAGGAAATGGCAAACCATTCCAGTGTCTCTGCCAAGAAAACTCCAAATGGGATCACGAAGAGTCAGACACAGCTGAAAAACAACTGAATAAAAACAAACACATATATATACATTTATCTGTATATACATACATGCATACATATATACACATACATGTAAAGTATGTGTGTACATAGTTGTTTGCATGTTGTTTCCTGTTTCCCTTTCCTCCATTAGAAAGTGGCTGGTTTTGCCTTTCTCTGTATCCCCAGAGTTTAGGTACAGTCCCTGGCACATAGCAACCACTTAATATATGCTAGTTGACCGACTCAATCTATTATCCTGTGATCCACGGTCACATGGGTAGAGAACCACAGAACCAGAAATGATTCAAACCCAGGTCCTCCACCTCCAAATCGAATCTTCTTTCCACTCAATTGTACTCCGATATAATGTTATTAATGTAATGACATTTATTTTATCTGGACCTGTAATCATCATGATGTACAGGAGAGATGACAAAATCAGGGCCTGTAAAACTCCTGAGCACACTTTGACTGTATTAAAATATAATTCAGAAAAGTTTAATAAAATAAATAAAAATACAACAGAGACAATGTTCATTTGTGGTTTTCTAAGTCAATATGCAGTCTTATCCACTCCAGTTTGAGCCTGACACCACTAGTGTAGAGACCTCCTGGTGGGGAAGGCCCCTCCACCAATGTAGATTGGCAACCCACCTGTGCCTTGTAGTATTAGAGTGTTGCTGGTATACAGAGAGGTCAAGCAACTTGCCTATGGTCACAGAGCTAGATAGTAGATGTTGGGCATAGGACTTTGACTCACTTCAAGGTTAGCCTTTGACCCACTCTGAGGATTCTTTAATATCTAGATCTATGAGTCCATATTCAATGGACACACATGATATTAAATATATTTAAATATGTATTAACATGTATTATAAATAAAGTTTTACTTATCCTACATACTATATTATAGACTTTTCCAAAGAATTCCATATAACATCACCTGTACTACTACTTTGGGTATTTGTTTATCTAGTTATATTGTTAGCTATTTTATTTCTTTTTCACAAGCTCCATGAAGACAGTGCCTATCCCCTCACAATAGATTTCCTTCTCCAGGGATTCTCACTTGCTCCTACACATATCTGGAGAACACTCTATCCTTGTCTCTGTCTCCCGCTTTTCTGATTTGCTTCAAATCCCAGTGAAAATCCCACCTTCTACAAGATGCCTTTCTTGGTTCCTGTAAATGCTATTGCCTTTATAACTATTTCCATCTTATCCCATCCATATGTGGTTCATTCATAGTTGGTAACTTGTCATCTCCCCTGTTAGACTGTGAGCTCCTTAGGAGTAAGCACTGGTTTTTGTCTTTCGTCCCTAACCTCAGCGCTTAGTACTGTGTGCACACAGTAGGCACTTAATAAAAGTCTGTTGACTGACAGTTCCTATCTTTGCATTGCTCCCAGAACAGTGCTTTGTGCAAAGTAGGTGAATGTTGACTATATCTCTTTCCCCCCTTACTCTCCACATATTGAATTTGCAGTTCCTTGAAGGTAAACATCTTTTATTTTTGTCTCCATTTCTTAATTTTCCCCAGCAATGAGACATTAGTTGTTCAGCTCTTGGTAAACATTTAGTAAATGCTTATTAAATTGAATAGTTCAGTTTTTTTAACATTAGGAAAATAAGAATAGGGGAGAAAATGAACATATTAAGAAAACATCCATGCTGGAAAGTTCAGTGAAATAATCAGTTGATTGTAGAATCATAAATATAAAGCTGGAAGGCCCCTTAGAGGTCATCTAGCGCAGCTTTTCACTTTTAAAGAGAAGGTAATTGAGGCCCAGAAAAGAAAGCACCAACAGAACTTGTTTATTCTGTGAAAGCAGCCAGCAGGAGGTTCACATAATCTTAGAGCTGAAGGTGATCCAAAGACCAGCCACTTTAACTCCCATCTGAACAAGAATGTTCTGCTACACCGCAGACCAGTGGTGACCCAACCTCCACTGACTCCTTGACCTCCAGTGATAAGGAACTCATTATTTCTGAGCCAGCCCATTCCTTTTTTTTTCTTTTGGACAGCTCCTACCTTTAGGAAGCTTTTTCTTACATCAAAGCACCAAGTCTGTCTCTCTAAAATTTCCACCCTTTGCTCCTCCTGTCTCTCCCATTTGGGGCCAAGAAGCATAAAGTGAACTCTTCCCCACATCAGCCCTTCAAAAACACGAGAAGAGCTGGCATCGCTGTCCCACCCTCTTCCTCACTGCCGTCCTCCCTCATCTTCTCTTGTTTGTCTTGGTATCATTTTCAAATTGCTGAGTGCTAGTTATCGTTCCTGTCCAATTTTTCTTGGCCAACAGTCAACAAACATATATTAAGTGCCTATTATGTACCAGACAGTGTGCTAAGCACTGGAGAGACAAAAAAGAAGAAAAAAGTCAAGTCCTTGCCCTCAAGGAGCTTACATTCTAATGGCAGAAGACAATGTACAAAAGGGGCTGAAAAGGTGGGGGGTGGGGATGGAGGGACATCAGACAGTACCCAGCATGGGAGCATTATGTTTATGGATGAAACCAACAGCTGGTGGGAAGTGAAGAGTTGGCTAGAAATTCAGAGCCACCTATAAAGGGAACCTTAGGGAAGAGCTCATTGCTCTGCCCACCAGACCTCAATCGGAGAGGGAGACACAGCTGAGAGGGAGGGTACTGAAGAGGTATGGAGTTCCAAAGCTTGAAGCACTCCTCATGATGATAAGATTTCTGGGGAAGAATTTATCCTGGGGGACACATGACTTACATTCATGGAGTCACCTGAAATGTTGTGAGGGTAAACTATTATATCCTAGAAGTCCAGTTGAAAATCCTTCTCAAACTAGCTATCATATTCCTTTCTTTTGTTTTTTTAAACTATTCAAGGAAAGACTGAGAGGTGAATGGAGTGCCAGAGTCAGAATCAGGAAGACATGGGCCCAAATGTTCTCTCAGATACTTCTTAGCTGAATGACAACAATTGAGTTTTGATCCTCAGTTTCCTTACCTGTAAAATTGGAATGATAATAGCTCATACCTCATAGGGCAGTTGTGAGGATGAAAAGAGGTAACCTATGTAAAGTGTGCTTTGCAAACCACATACATCATAAGCTATTACTCTTTGTAAATTAGCATATTATACATTTCAAACTCTTATATGAATATCTATTTTCATTTGAAAGCGAGCAATTACTTTAAAATTCTCTTAGAATTATTGTAATTAAAAAAACTGTGGACACCTTACAATTCATGTGACATGTAAGTTCTAAAGCATAATTAACCTAAATCCTGGGCCCCCCTATTAATTAAATGTGGGTCCACAGACAGTATCTTTGTATCCATAATTGTGTTTTTTGTTATAGAAAGTGTATGAAAGGATATGAACATAGAAAGAAATTTCATATTACATTATATAAAGAGCCCTGTGGGTGTAAACAGGGCAGTTATGAGCCACAATGCTACTCAAGCTGAAATGAACAATGGAAAATAAAAATGAGGTGCATTAACATATGAATCAAGTGATTCTGAAAGGTCATCTTCCCAGATCTGGGTTAGGTTTTGTTTGGGTTTTCATTGTTAGTGTTCTAAAATTTCAACTTGGAAAATAAAATCCATAAATATTAATAAATAGGAGTGAGCATCATGACAGATAAAATACAAAGCACCCTGGGCTTCTCATTGTCCTCATATACAGCTGGGATTTGGACAATGTATCTTATCAGGAGATGGGAGCAGGGTTATTTGTCTAATTCCTAACCTGAAGCTTCTTTCAGGAACTGCTTTGCTTGGCCCCCTGAGTAACTGAACTACTACCATTCTTTCCATCCACCCCCCTTTCAATTTACCCATCTAGGCCAACCCCATAGTTGTTAATTATTCCCAGTAATTGGAATTCTATTTTCCATCTTATTTAATTTTTGTATCACCTTTTTTATTTTCTCTCTTTCAACTTTCTGCCCACACCTTGACTTCTTTGCCTAATAAACATCTGTTGAATTTGAAATTCATCTGTGGATAGTTGTTAGGGAACAGAAGCTTTTATATCGTAAACATTAGGGGCAAAGAGGCAAGAGAAAGCATGGTGGTCAGTCAGTCACCAAGCATTTATATGGGGCTTACTATGTGCCAGGCACTGTGCTAAGCATTGGGGTTCAAAGAAAGGCAAAAGCATGGTTCCTGCCCCCAGGGTACCAATGTTCTAATGGGCAGAGGGGAGAGGAAGCAAGGATACCATGGAACAAGCACATTTATTCAAAAAATGATACTATAATAAAGAAAAACAATCGGAAAAACTTGAAAATTCTGATCAATGCAATGACCAGTTTTGATTTGGAGGAGCCATAATGAAGTCTACTACTTGCTCCCTGACAGAGAAGTGATGGATTATACCCTACTACAGAATGAAACTTACTTTTTAGAAACAGCCAATGTGAGAATTTGTTTTCCTGGACTGTGTGTATTTGTTAGAAGAGCTTTGTTGTGTGTGTTTTTTTTTCTAGAAGAAATGTAAGAGGGCAAGTGGGAATGAGGAGAGTGTAGCCCAAAAGGGAAAGAGAAAAAAGAGTGATACAAGATCTTTTAATGCAGAGAAGAGAAGGGAAGAAAGGCCAGAAAGAAGCCCACTTCTTTCTGAGTTCCTGCACTTTTGTTTTCTCTATTGATTTCTGTATCCCTGAAGAAAGTCATTTAGCCTTCCTACGTTTCAGAGGATCCATTTTTAAAATAGGATCGCTATGACTGGAGAACCTATCGCCAAGAAGCTGACCCAGTGTTAACGAGTCTCTCCATAATTTCTTAAGCTAGTGCTGAGAGAACAGACAGTCTCTTCATAAGACTGTCCTTGAATCCTGCAAGCGGTGGTTCAGTACTTAGGACAGTGCTCGGAACAAAGCAGGTGCTTAATGTTTATTGAGTGATTGATTAGTAGAATCTGCCAGAGCTTGTGCTTTTCTGGAGTAGCCTTTGAGAACCCAAGACCACCTCTATATCATGGTGAAGCACTGGAGAGGACCTCAGGATGGAGATAATAACGATACTTGCCTTTATCTTGACCATGGGGACTTATGGGAACACTACCCGTGGCAGTAAGGTAGCACAGTGGGTAGGGAGGTCATACAATGGAGTCAGAAAGACCTAAGTTCAAATCCTGTCTCAGATATTAATTTAATGTGTGACTTAACCTTTCTCAGCCTCAGTTTCCTCATCTTTGAAATGGGGGTAATAATAACATCTACTTCATAGGATTGTTATGCAGATCAAACAAGAAAAGATATATAAAGCTGTTTGCCAAACCTTAAAATGCTATGGAAATGCTAGCAATGATATTGATGATGATAATTTGAACATTTTTCCTTTTTTTAAGGTCACCCAAATAGTATTTATCGAGTTTATAATTATAGTAAGTAAGATAAAGCTAATGTCTACTATAGTCCTGACAAAGCAGAAATTTCATTTGAAAAACAGTTCTGAAACTGAAATTCAGTTTATTATACTGTCATCATTGGCACAGATTTCCCAGGTTCCTCAATATTATATTGGCATCTGGGTTTGATCAGCACTCTTACTTGTACTGATTAATGCTGTTCTAATACAAGTCCTGAGGATCAGATTTCAAGTGGCTCCCTTTACATACCTAATGAAAACACAGGCTTTCAGCCCTCAACCAAAGCACCTACCACTCTTGCGAATCCTCTCTTCTAACAGGTCAGTATGTCCCACAGGAAGTTTGTTATTGAAAATCTCTGCTGAACGGAGAAACATGGCTTCAACTGCAGACCCCTTCAGCAAAGCAATCTGATCTTCATGGTCTAAAGTTTGGAATCCTGGAGAAAGAATGAGATTGAATTTTTGCTTAATACAGCACCTTGCAAACAGTAGGTGCTTAATAATCTTATTGATTAATAATAATGATGTTGCTGCTGCTGATAACAAAAAGCTAACATACGTTAACATTAAGGCAGCTAGGCGGCACCGTAGTGCAGAGTACCAGGCCTGAAGTCAGGAAAACTCATCTTCCTCAGTTCAAATCTGGCCCCAGACACTTACTAGCTGGTTGACCCTGGGCAAGTCACTTAACCCTGTTTGCCTCAGTTTCCTCATCTGTTTAATGAACTGGAGAAAGAAATGGCAAACCACTCCAGTATCTCTGCCAAGAAAACCCCAAATGGGGTCACTAAGAGTTGGATACGACTGAAATGACTGAACAACAAAAACATTTATATAGCACCTACTATGTGCCAGGCACTATGCCAAGTGCTTTACAACTGTTATCTCATTTGATCCTCACAACCACCCTGCAATGGAGATGCTACTACTCATTCCCATTTTACAAATGAGGAAGGTGAGGCAAATAGAGATGAGTGATTTCCCTAGGGTCACATATATAGTAAATGTCTGAGGTTGGATTTGAACTCGGGTCTTCCTCATTCTAAGCACAGTACTCTATCTACTGTGTTTTTGGCCTAGATTCAAGGCTCTCCACCTTATGGCCCCTAACCACCTTTATTCTCGATGCTTCTTTTCTTATACTCTCAATAATCGTGGCAAATGACATCATGCACACTTCTTTGAATTCACTCTTCCTTTTCTGGTCTCTGTGCTTTTGTTTATACACCATTCTCTGCACTTGGAACTGACTTTCCATCTTCCCCTTGTTAGAATTCTATCCCAAAGGGATTACTACCTAGGGAGGGGGGAGACTAGATGACTTTTAGGGTCCCTTCCATGGCTGACCTTTTCTCATTCTAAAACCGCTCTAGTATCTCTGCCAAGAAAACCCCAAATGGGGTCACTAGGAGTTGGACGTGACTGAAATGACTGAATAACAAATGCTCTAGGGCAGCCTCTTCCATGAAGCTTTCCAGATTGCCACCACCCAGGAAAGCTCTCTTCCTCCCCAGGCCTCTTGGAGCACTACTTTGTATCTCTCTCCTATACTGAGATTCTCTTTGGTATCATAATTATTATTTCCATGTCTTCCCCTTGCCATTACATTGTGAATTCTTTAAGGAGATCTGTCTTATTTCTCACTGTATCCCTTAGCACCCAGAATAAGGTTTTGAACTACTTTCCTTGCCTCAAATTTCTCCCTCCTCCATCCCGCCTTCCCCACAGTCACCAAAATGATTTTTTTCTAACGTGCAGGTCTAAACATGTCACTCCCCTATTAAATAAAGTCTAATGATTCCCTATTACTTCCAAGATCAGATGTAAACTCCTTTGCTTGGCATTTAAAAAGCCCTTTCACAACCTGTCCCCACCTATCTCTCTAGCCTTGTATCCATTCACACTTACTGGCTATGTGACCCTGGGCAAGTCACTTAACTCTGTTTGCCACAGTTCCCTCATCTGTAAAATGAGCTACAGAGGGGAATGACAAACCACTGTAGTATCTCTGCCAAGAAAACCTCAAATAGGGTCATGAAGAGTTGGACACAACTGAAAAATGACTGAACAACAACAAAATCATTACCCTGCCTTGGAGTATCTCTGGTTGTAAGGGATTTGTTCTGCATTCTCTAGTTGAGATAGTGGCCAAGATGGCCATTTAATCTTGAGATGAATTAAAAATCCCCCAATGGAGAAGTGAGAGTCCTAAAGCTCCCCTTCCTGGTCAGAAAACATCTGAAGTTCAGAGTTTGGCTCTGGACACCACATCTGAGGGCTCTAAAGTTCTGCCAAGTGTCAAGAGGAAGGCAGCCAGAATGGCAAAGAGCCTTCAGCTCATACCATATGAGGAGCTTTCGGAGGAACTGTGTTGATTCTAACGTTGGAGATGAAATGACTTCCATGCTAGCTGTCATGGAAGAAGGATTAGACTTGTTTTGCTTGGCTGTAAGTAAAACCAGGAATGATAGATGGAAGCAGCAAAACAAAACCATTTCAGCTTGATATAAGGAAGAATTTCTTAAAAATTAGAGCTGTCCAAAATTAGAATGGGCTTCCTTGAAAGATAGTGGGTCCTGCCTCATTGGAGCAAAGGTTGAATGATGGTAGTCAGTTTACAAGCATTTACTAAGTACTTATTAGGGGCTAGGCATTAAGCTAAGCATTAGGAAGATATAGAAAGGCAAAAATATCGTCCCTGTCATCAAGGAGAGCTTGCTTGGACGCCCCTGATACAGCTATGTGCCTACAAGATATATACAAGGTGAGTGGAAGATAATCTCAGGGAGAAGGCACAATGTCAAGGGTCCACGTGGGGAAAAGAAACTGGGAAGCACCTGCTCCAGCAGGTAGGATTTAAGTTGAGTCTTGAATGAAGTTAGGGAAGGTGGGAGATGGGGGTGAGAAGGTTATACATCAGGTATGTTGTATAAAGATGCTTTTTCAAGTATGGATTAGACTAGATGATTTCTGAGATCCTTCCAAGGTTATAGTGCTTGGATTCTGGGAAATTTCTCTGTGGTTTGAGAATTGATGTTAGTTTTGTACTCCAACTTACTGAGAGATGTTTAGATAGGAGGTTCCTTCACATCCTGAGATTCTATGATCCTATGATAATCCTCCCAAGAGACACAACTATGGGTGAGTTTAAAATGTTCTTTATCTTTTTATACATCTCCCTGAAACAAAAGCCCATCTTTTTCACAGTGGATACCTGCAGGGCTGTTATATGGTGACTAGTCATGGAATATCACTGTCTCGGAAGAGTTAAAGTTATGGGTAAGCCAAGAACAACACAGGCATACATGATGAACATGAGGAGGATACAACATGTTAACAACTCTTCATATATGGAATTCATCTCCTACCTCCATACCTTTATATAGGCTGTCCCTCCCCCCAACTGTACAGGAGAAACAGGATAAAGGATTTCATCACAGAAATCTACAACCAGAAAACTAAGTGAGCCCATCACGTAGTGAGAGTTATAGTTAACAAATGGACAGTCACTGAACTCTATTGGTGTCTACACAGTGTCAAAACATCAAAAGCAGGGCTTGTGGATCTGGCTTCATATACCTCCAAAGGGTTTGAGGACAAATTTCAGGAAAGGCAGTAATTTAGATGGGAAAAAGTTACATCTTTATTTCAAAATGATTGGTTTCTTTTGTAATCCTATGTACTTTATTTTATGCATTTCACAACAGTATTCTAAGAATTGCTATTCTTAGAATACTGTTATGAAATGCATAGCAGAGGGAGCTAGATGGTACAGTGGAAAAAGCATGGGGCTTAGAGTCAGGAAGTCCTGAGCTCAAATATAGCCTCAGACAATCAGTAGCTGTGTGACCCTGGGTAAGTCACTTAACTTTTGTTTGTCTCAGTTTCTTCAACTGTGAAATGGGGGAAATAGCACCTACCTCCCAAGGTTGTTGTGAGAATAAAATGAGACAATATTTGTGAAGGGTTTAGCAGAGTGGCTGACACACGGTAGGCACTTAATATATGCTACTCCCCTTCTCCCCTTCCTTCCCCCTTATTAATCTGTCAGAGGGGTCCATGATACAGAAAAAAGGTTGAGAGCCCCCTGAATCCTAGAAGCGGGCTTCTGCCCACTGGGTGGACCTTGAGCACACAGACAAGAGACACAGAATATGAGAAGCGGTGCTTTGCTGGAATCTGCTCTGAGCTGGGGGGCCGCCTCAATGAGATCACAGTACTGTGATCTTTGATGTATTTTACATGTAGAATGTTTAATTTGATCAACTATTTCTTGATTCCAAAGCAATGAGCCCCCTGGGTTACGGCTTTTTCTAGATACCAATCCAGAAAAGAAATGTCCACATCCTTCCTTTCTCAATCCCCCGCCCATCACTCCCAACTTTCATGAACATGTAATCTTGTTTTGATCATGAAAGATTGCCTTCAACTCAATTAGCATATAACAAATTAAATTCCTCTTTCCGAGTTAATAAAGAAATGAAAGAATGTTCACGTTTCAATGATAAGCGAGCACTTTCTCCCCACATTTTATGAATTTTGCCCAAGCCCACGTTAATCCAAAAAGTTAGATGCAAGAAAATCAAGAAAATCATGCCACAGGCCAAGGGGGAAAAAGGTAGATTAATATGTCTAACAATAAGTCTATGTCAAAAAATACCTCTGCTGACTAGCTTAAAATATTTCAAGTAGTGGTGGCACAAATGTATTTTGTCCCTTACGCAGCTGACAAAGTGAAGTTCCTAAGGCACAGATCTGGCCATGTCACTCCCCTGCCCCCAAATCACCAGTGGCTCCTGATTGCCTCTAGGACCCAACATGAACTCCTCTGCTGAACATTTAAAGCCCTTCACAATTTGGCTTCTGAGTATCTCGCCAGACTTATTGACCAGTGTTCTTCTTCATGCATTCTATCTAGACTCCAGACCAATTGGCCTTTGGGGAATATTCATCATCTACAACATTCTCTTTCCCACCTCCACCCCTTTGTCCTTGCAGTGCCTCATGCATGGAATGTTCTTTCTTCTGCCCTCAACCTCGAAGTGAGATGCTTCAGATCTCAGCTCCAACATCACCTTCCTCATGAGGGATTTAATTTGTGAATCTCGTGTGTCTGTGTTCCCACATGAAATTACTTTGTATCTGTTTTGGATACATGTTGTATTTCGTTTTCCACGTATATGTTGTTTCTGCTAAAAGACAATAAGATTGTGGAGGGCAGAAACTATTGGGGTCTCTTTTATATATCCTCAGCCTATAGGCCAGCCTATAGTAGACAATAAATGCTTGTTGCTTGTAGACCATTAGGCTTAGAGGATTTAGATCCAGAGGAGATCTAATTAAATGCTATCATTATTCAGATGAGGAATTGGAACATTTTTTTCAAGTCTATATAGATAATAAATATCAGAGCCTAGATTTGAACCTGGGACCTCTGATACCTGAATCAATACTCTTGTCATTACACTGAGGCCCTTTTGATAAATCCTGTTATACTGTAACCTTGGGGATCTCACTTAACTATTCTGGGACTCAGTTTCCTCATTTGTAAAATGAAGCTGGATTAGACGATATCTAAGATCCCCTATGGGGTGGCTCTAAAATATGATCCTACAGTGCAATGTATACAGTACTGGACTGGAAGTCAGAAAGACCCAAATTCAAATCTAGCCTCAAATATTTTTTGGTTGTATAACCCTGGGTGAGGTAGTTTACCTCCCTCTGCCTCAGTATCTTCATCTGTAAAATGGGGATAATAATAGCACCAACCTCCCAGGGTTGTTTTGAGAATACAATACGATAATATTTGTAAAATGCTTTGCAAACCTAAAAGTGCAACATAAATGCTAGCTATCATTGTTAATAATAACAATAAACAAAAATGTTCACCTTAAAAATGAAATGTTTATATTGCTAAATACCTTGACCTCTCCAATCAAAATATCCTCATTTCTTCCATATATGAATATAATTATAAATACTTGAGGAAACCAACCAATTTGTGACATACCTGGTAATTTTTTTGTGAATTCCACAAGGACCTGCACGTGACTAGTAGCCATTTCAGTTAAGATGAGAAAATTCTCTTCTGCGCTGAATTCCTCTTTTAACTAAATATTAAGAATGGGGGGGTGGGATAAAAAAAAGAATAAGGGGAACAAATTACAAAAGCCAAACACTTGGGATGATATAAAATCACAGAAGAAAAGTCCAAATTAAAAAAAAAATCTCATCTACAATTTAAAAATGCTCTCCATTTCTTAGGTCCTAACCTAAAACTCTTTGTTAAGTTATAATGAAATTAGGCAAGCGTGTATGATTTGTTGCTGTGCCATTGTCAAATATTGCTGATTAGATCTTTATTATTTAATTTTGATTCTCATTGAGAAGGACTTAAATAAATTCTGCTGCCGAAGGTGGCTGGACCGGTTTTCAGATATTTTGCTCACAATTTTATTAGTTATTTCTTGACCATGTAATAGGGCATAAAACCTCAAAATCAAATACAGAAAGGCAGGAATATTAAATGTATCCCTTTTGGATCATAATGCAATAAAAATCACATTCAACAAAGGGTAGTGGAAATATAGATTAAAAATTAATTGGAAACTAAATAATTTAATCCTAAAGAATAAGCGGGTCAAAGAAGAAATCATAGAAACAATCAATAATTTCATTAAAGAGAATGACAACATTGTCAAATATTGCTAATTAGGTCTTTCTTATCTAATTTTGTCTCTCGTTGAGAAGGACATGCATATTCCGCTGCTGAAAATTGCTGGACCAGTTTTCAGACACTTTACTCACAATTTTATTAGTTATTTCTTGAGGCATCCTCTGCTTCCTGTAGGCATCCATAATATAATAGAGAAGGTTCTGTTGGTCCGGAGTAAGTTCTATTTTCTCCTATACTGGCAAGAAAAAAACACCCACAAGGTTCAGTATCAGTGTCAGGTCATAAAAAGAGAAGGAGATTTGTGTCTTCTCCATGTACTAATAGGGGAATATTTTTTAAAAGAGGACAAAGAGCAAGGGGATGTGAGTTCTGATATGTTTTGTTAATGGCTATTTAAAAGTTATAGAACTCTGGAATGACTTACTTTCTCATCTGTTAAATAGGGGTCTCACTTATAATCCATGAGCAAGCTGAGGGGTGTCATAAGAATAAATTACGTGGGTCAAAGGATATGAACAGGCAGTTTTCTGAAAAAGAAATACAGCTATATGCTAAAAATGTTCTAAATCACTACTGATTAGAAAAATGGAAATTAAAACAACTCTTAGATACTACCTCACGCCTATCAGATTGGCTGATATGAAAGGAAAGGCAAATGACAAATGCTGGAGGGGATGTGGAAAAGCAGGGACACTAACATACTGTTTATTGAGTTATGAACTGGTCCAACCATTCTGGAAAATAATTTGGAACCATGCCCAAAGGGTAATAAAATTGTATCCTCAATTGTCTCAGCAGGACCACTACTAAGTTTGTATACCAAGGAGATCAAAGAAAAAGGATAATCATCCATACAAAAATATTTATAGCAGCTCTTTTTGTGGTGGCAAATAACTGGAACCTGGGATTGCCCATCAGTTGGAGAATGGCTAAACAAGTTGTGCTATATGATTGCGACAGAACACTATTGTGTTGTAAGACATGATGAAGGGATGGTTTCAGATAAACCTGGGAAGATTCATATGAACTGATGCAAAGTGAAGTGAGCAGAACCATGACAACATTGTACATAGTGATGGCAATATGGTAAGGATAATTAACTGTGAAGGACAGGTTGGTGAAATGAGCAAACAAAAAGTATTACTAAGCATTTGGGAAAGTAATGGTTTTTAATGTCAAATTTTTGTTAATGTTCTGGGCAAATCCTTAAATATTGAAAAACTATATTATTTACCTTAGTTGTTCCCTTGTGTTTACTTTATAGTTGAATATAAGCTCCTTGAGGACAGGCACATTTTTGTCTTTGTATTCACAGCACCATGCCTGGCACATAGTAATTACTTAATAAATGCCTGTCGATTGGCTGATTTGTATTTACTCATCTGAGCAAAACTGGTATCTTTCAGGAGGTTGTATGTAGGCTCCTGGAGGGCAGGGACCATTTCACTTTTGAAGTGAAGCACTGAGCATTGTGCTCGGTACATTAACCGTTAGTTAATCCTTGTTAATTGATTGGCATTTTCTTCTCTAGGTACATGCTGTATCCCTCAGCAGAAGGTAAACTCGAAGTCAGAGACTGTCTCATTTTTAGCACTTCATTGCTAGCGCCTGGTACCCTGTAGGTGCTTAATAAATGTTTGTTGAATTAAATTGAATTTGGCGTGCAGATAATCGTTATGTTTTGTGACATAGGAGAGCTGTGACCAATATCAGAAATGCTGTGAAGAATTGTCATCTTGACCTTATTTTTTCAATGAATTACAAACAACAGTTCATACAACTGGCAAACCAGCAGGCTCAGTCAACAAAACAGTCTTGCCTAGATTCTCCTCAGTGATTCAGAAAGGCAGCTTGGTGCAGATGAGAGCGCAGCCAATCTTGGGCCAGATATCCTGGGTTCAAATCCCACCTCTAACTATCTCTTCTGAACTCTGACAAATGACCTGACCACTCTAGGCCTCCAGAATGGTTTCTACAATAAATTTTATTAGTATTCTTAGCTCATGGGTTATACAAAAATTGGTGGAGGGCCAGATTTAGCTCTTGAGCCATGGTCTGCCCAACCCCCAGCTTAAGTAACTAATGTGGAATCAGCAGGGCATGCTTTGATAACCATGAAGACACTATTGTTCCAAAGAGGTTATTTTGACCTTTGTCTCCACTTATGTGGCTATTGTTGTCCAGTCATTTCAGTCATGTCTGACTCTCCGTGACCCCATTTGGGGTTTTCTTGGCAAAGATACTAGCGTGGTTTGCCATTTCCTTCTCCAGCTCATTTTACAGATGAGGAAACTGAGGCAAACAGCATGAAGTGACTTACTCAGGGTCACACAGCCAGTAAGTGTCTGAGGCCAGATTTTAACTGAGGAAGATGAATCCTCCTGACTCCAGATCTGGCACTCTATCCACTGTGCCACCTAGTTGCTCCCATGTCCACTTAGGTATTACCTCTGTCTACCCCACCTCTCTGCCAATTTTCACCTCCCTTCCAAGTGCCCAAAGACAAGAGAATTTGAGCAGTTTGAATAATTTTTATGGTAATGTCCAACCAACCTGCTGGTTTTCGATTCAAATTATAGTCATTACTCACATAGCCCATATAACAGGAGTGTAATGAATGGCTATGATGTAAGTCAAAAAGCATTTTCATCTAACCCCTACAAGAAAGCACCCTTCTATTCACTGGCAATGAGTTGGAATGAAGCAAAGAAACAATCACCAGAAAGGGCATCCCCTGAAATCGTGATTAAATGTGATTACCCTGTATGACTTGGTTGTCGACGTCACCTGTCTCTGCTCAGGCCCTTCGCTGTCATCATTGGCTGACCGGTCAGAAGGCGGCTTCACATTCTTTCTCAGTCGTTTCGATTTACATTGGATTTCAGTTAGCAAGCCTGAAACATTTTTAAAAATACATGGATTTATAGACTTTATTAGTCACAGGAGATGCTGCTTGGCAGTCATAGTCTCCATCTACCATTAGGATGGACTGTTTTATCCCGATTATTTCAAACTTATGACATGGAGGTTGAAATATGAATGAATGAATGAATGAAAGAAAATGAATCAGTTAAAAAGTGAAATACCTCTGAAATCAATTCAATTCAACAACTTTTACTAAGCACCTACTATGCACAACCCTATGGCCCAGGCAAAGACCAAAAAACTAAACCACACCTGCCCTCAAGCAGCTTTTAACATACTAAGGCGAGGGTTACAACATGTTCACAATTGATAATAATAGTTAATATTTATATATAAAATTACTCATTTTCTTATCATAACAAAGTCTTTTTACAAATGAGGAAATTACACAGAATTACCCAGCTAATAAGCATCAGAAATAAGATTTGAACCCAGATCCTTCTGCCTTTGTGTCCCCCACATTTTCCCACTAGAATCCCAGGGGTTCTTAACCTGGAGCCCATGAATTTATTTTTAAATACTATTTTGACAAGAGGACTTCACTATAAGTGGTTTCCTTTGGAATTCTGTGTCTTTTATTTTATGCCTTCAAAAGCCTGAGTCTTCAGCAGACACTGCCGATGGGGTCCGTAACACGAAAGGGGGTGAGAAGCCCAGCTCTGAATCATACTGCAGATTGTCATTACAAAGTGTACATTTTCTAAAAGTCCATACAAACTAATTTTAAGGAGGAGAGAACATTAATAGCTGGAGGGATCCAGCAAGGTCTTGCTTGTGTAGGAAACAGCATATGTAAAGTAGGCACAGTATCCACATATGACTGGAGTTCAAACCATGAAGACATAATTGGATGTTATATTTGCTATTAGAATGTAAGTTCCTTGAGGGCAGGAACCATGTTTTTGCCTTTCATTGTATCCCCACCGAAAGGAGCTGGCACCTAGTCAGTGGTTAATGAATGCACTGACTGGCCGGATATTGTGTTTGCTAAAGGAACTTGTTTCTTTCTTCTCTCCCCAATAAGAGACCAGTGAAATTGGGCTGGTGTGGAGCTACGTTCTTTGGTATCCAAATTCTGAAGGATGAATTGGCCGGATGCATTCTGGTGAGGGAAGGGGAAAGTCACACTGGGGAATAACTGGAGGCTGTTAGAGAAATGGATTTCAAAAATCATCAGGATGGATTGAGTACATGGTGGGGAAGGAACTTGTCTTGGCCCTTTGTCCTGGGCAGAGTGCCAAGAATAAAGGGAGTCTAATTCAGGGAAATTTCATGGACAAAATCTAGGAAAGCCTCCAAGTCAGGGGTGGTTGACTCCAAAGAGCCTGGTACCCATGACAACCCTGGGCTCAAATAGGAAGGACCAAAGTTTCTCAGTAACCAAAAACTCCAGGAAAGCAAGCTCTGGGGGGGCCTCCCCACTCCAATCCATCATCCATTCAGCTACTAAGTGATTTTCCTAAAATGCAAGTTGGATTCTCTCTCTCTCTCTTTCTCTTTCTCTCTCTCTCTCTCTCTCTCTCTCTCTCTCTCTCTCTCTCTCTCTCTCTCTCACACACACACACACACACACCACACACACACACCCTCACTCAATAAACTCCCATGGCTCCCTATCACCTCCAGGAGCAAATGCCTGTTTGAGAGGCCTTCATGATCTAGCCCCCTCCTTCCTTCCCAGTCATGCAACACCTTGCTCTGGACACATACTCTTTGATCCAGTGACTCTGGCCTCCTGACCATCCTACAAACACTCCATCTCTCAGCTCTGGGCATTTTCTCTGGCTGTCCTCCATGCCTGTTAACTCTCCCTCCTCCATTCTCACTACAGACCTTCTTGGCTTCTTTTGAGTCCCAACTAAAATCCCATCTTCTACAGGAAGCCTTCCCCAATCCCTGTTAATTCCAGTGCCTTCCCTCTGCTAATTAACCCCTATTCATCCTGTATATAGCTTGCTTTGTAGCTATATGTTAGTTAGGTGTCTCACCCTTAGATTGTAAACTCCTTGAGGTCAGGGACTGTCTTTTGCCTTTTTTTGTATCCCCAGTGCTTGGCATAATGCCTGCCACATAGCAGGTGCTTAATAAATGTATATTGATTGATTAACTGATGATACCACACCTACAATGACTTAGTTGCTACTAGGTTGCATTTCAAACTCTCCTCCCACCGTTAGTAAATCATTTTTGTACTCTGAATGGCTTGCAACACATATGCTGTGCTACTATGTCAGTATGGGGAGGGCAGGCCGTGAACAGAAATGTCAAGGAAGTCTTTGACGTTGTAAATGGACACAGACATCGTAAACGTCCTCGAAGAAGGAATTCTGATTCTTGGGTACCAGAAAATATATCAAAGAGAGCAAAACTCGAAATGGTCGATAATCCTTAATAATTCAGTTCCATGCAGTTATAAATGCTTTAATGAGCCAATTTAGCTCCCCAAATCACCCTTCGAGTTTATTTGACATTTCCCCATGTGAAATTAAGCTTGGGTGCCAACCCACCCTATTTCCTAACGATCTCTACTCTGCTATTTACTAACCTGTGTGACCTTACGAAAATCAATTACTCTCTCTGACATCAGTTTCCTCATCTAGAAAATGAATGGGTTGGATTAGCTCACCAACCAGGTGTCTTCTGACCAAAATTTAAAACACATAAACTTAAATAAAACATAATTTTCCATAATGATGATAGCTAGCATTTTTATGGCTCTGTAGGGTTTGCAAAGTACTTTATAAATATGTGTGTGTGTGTGTGTGTGTGTGTGTGTGCGCATAAAATCTCATTCGATCCTTACAACAATCCTGGAAGGTAGATGCTGTTATTATCTTTATTTTACAGAGGAGAAAACTGAGGCAGAGAGCGGATTAAGAGACCTGTCCATTACTATCCTGCCATGTGTCTGAAGCAGGATTTGAATTCAGTACTATCCAATGCATCACTCAGCTGCTTCCGCTAACATTAATTAGTCCTTTCTCTAAAGGACTCTAATACTTTTTTATCTATATAACCTGATCTTCCTCAGTAGTCTCATGAAGTTAATACGATTTCCTGATTTTAACAGATGAAGAAACAGAGACCCACTGAGGACAGGGATCAAGTGATTAGACATAGTCACAGAGCTTCAAGACAAACCCAGGAGCCAAACTAGGGCTCTTGAATACTAGATTGGAGGCACACTTATCCCAAAGCACACTGGGAAAGTGGCAGCAGGGGAGAGGAGGACGGAGAGATGGACTTAATGGCATCGCTCAGATGTGGGCAGGTAGAAGTCTCCTCTGAGATTTTGGAATTATCATGGCTTAAGACATAAAGTCTGCTGAATCCAGGTGTCCTTGACCAGGGGTCCTTGGATGCCCATGGAGTTTGTAAATAGATCTGAGGAGAGTTGTAAACTTGGCTAGGAAAAAATAATCACATGTTAATTTCACTAAAGTCTAGTATTCCTATGTGATCCTATGTATTTTATGTTATACAATTAAAAATATTCTAAGAAGGGATCCATAAGCTTCACCAGGCTGCCAAAGTGGGTCAAGACAAAAAAAAAGTTTAAGACTCCTAATCTAATCCAAATCCTTTCATTTTACAGATGAGGAAACTGAGGCCCAGAGAGATTAAATGACCTGCCCATGGTTATACAGGTAACATCAGAGTCAGGATTTGAACTCATGTTCAGTGGCTCCAGAGCTAATGTTCTTTCAACTGTATTGGTTGCATAGGTATGAAAAGCATACATCACTCATAAATTGTGCATCTATAGGTCCTGCTGCCTTGTTACTGCCTTAACGAAGTATATATGTGGACACCTCTAATTCCCCAGTTTCAGGAGTTCTTTGTCTTTTGTGTGTCCTAGGCCCCTTTGGTAGTTTGGTGAAGCCTATGGACTCCTCAGAATTATGTTATTAAATATACAAAATAAAATACATAGGATTACAAAGGCAAATGATTGCACTGAAATATAGTTAGCAAAATACTCTTAGAAAGGAGGTCACAGGCCCCAGGTTAGGATCCCCTGTGGCCAGTTGCTTAGCAAAACCCACTCCGAGAGTCAATTTCTTTGGTTTGGAAGTTAATCCAGTTCTCCGGATTGCCTGCTGTCTTCTTAACAGGAACTCCCAAGTATTTCTAGCTTGAAGCTGCCAGATTCGGGGTCTCAAATCATAACTCCTCAAGAATGCCTGGCATTCAGAGATGCCGTGGTTTGTTTCTTTTCTTCTACCCAATTCAATAAAGAACGTATTACAGAATAATATGCATTGATAATGTGAATGGACTTCCCTTGAAGACCAGATGAGAGAAAGGGAAGAAGAATAGAAATCTCTAAAAATAAAAAAGCATTAGCAACCATTGTTAGACCAAATATCAAAAACATAATAAAAAAAACTCCTGAAGACTTAAGCACTTAAATGAGCATAAAGAAAAGGGTAGATGTAAAAACAGTGATTTATAGCTCAAGAGGTTCTGTGGGGTATTGGTAAAAGGAAATTCATAAAGTCAATTGTAAGTACAGCATTTTTAACACCCAAAAATTTCAGATCAGATCATTTTTTGTTATTTTATATTCCTATTTAGTATAAAGTCTGATCAAATTCATATTGAGCATTAATCAATGTTAAGAACCTGTGATTTCATGCAAGATGGAACTCCCAGTGTAGAAATTCTATCCACTGACACAGACCACAATTTGTCTGAAGCTTATTTTAGTTGTCTAAGGTTCTTATTTATCATAGATGAATAAAATATTGAATAAAATGATATTGACTTCTCTCTTTCTCTTTTTCCCTCCTTCTCTCCCTCTCTGTCTTTGTCTCGGTCTGTCTCTGTCTCTACCTCTGTCTGTCTGTCTCTGTGTGTGTCTCTCTCCCACTTTCTCTCTCTCCTTCCTTCCTTTTCTCCCTCCTTCCTTCTTTCTTTTTTCTTTCTCTGTCTCTATCTCTGTGTGTGTCTCTCTCAATCCCTCCCTCCTTCTCTCTCTCTCCCTTTCTCTCCGTCTCCCTTTCTCTCCCTCCCTCCTTCCTTCTTTCTCTCTTTTTTCTCTCTCTGTCTCTGTCTCTGTCTTTCTCTGTCTGTCTGTCTGTCTCTCTCTCTCTCTGTCAATGATGACAGACACCTGCTCTGCCATTTGTCCCCTAGAGAGCTGTTTGGGGACACTGACAGATTAAGCGCCTTGCTCAGTGTCACACAGCCTGCATCTGACAGTGGAAGCCAGCTGATGCCTGGAATCAGGAAGTCCCGAGTTCAAATCTGACCTCAGATAACATACTAGTTGTGTGACTTTGGGCACGTTACTTCATCTTTGTATGCTTCAGTTTTCTCAGCCGTCAAAATGGTGATGATAATAGCTCCTACTTTCCCGGGTTGTTGTTAGAATCAAATGAGATTCTATTTGTAAAGCTCTCAGCACAGCACCTGCTATATAATAAGCACTTCATAAATACTTGTTTCTTCCCTCCATCCTCAGGATTTCACCCTCAGCTCTTCCTGACTCTGATGCCAGCTCCCCACCACTACTCCAAGAGGGAAGAGAGAAAAATTCTATTAATTGTCAGATATAGAAAACAAACAAATAATGATATTATAATCATAACAAAAGGTGACAAAATAATAATAATAACTAGCATTTTTATAATGCTTAAAGGTTTGCAAATATTGTCTTATTTGATCCTCACAACAGCCTTAGGAAAAGGTGCTGTTATTATCTCCATTTTATGATGGAAATGGAGACAGGGAAATGTTAAGTAACTTTCTCAGGACCACATAGCTAGTAAGTGAGGATGGAATAGAACTCAGGTCTTCCTGTTTCCAGCTCCAGTTTTCTATCCATTGTACCATACAGCTGCCAAATAAATACATAAAATAAAAGAGGTTTTTTTAGATCACCAGACAGAAAATGTTATTGAGATTACAATTAAAAGTGAAAATAGCTCCTAAGTGAAGGTTTAAAATTCCTTTCTAGGGATTTAACCGTTTGGGTATGTCATAGGCTTATATTAAAAAAGTGACCTAGCCATAAAAATGTCTAAGACTGTCCTCCCCATTTTTACTTCATGGTAAAATTCTCTATTAGTCTCACAACAAAAGAAGTTAAATGGATGTCTGGTGAATTTCTTGTCTGGAAGCTTTTCTTTGCCCATCAAGGAGAATCTAGATTAATAAACAACAGGGCCATTCCTCCTTTGCATCTCAAAACACATTTGGTGGGATGCCTAGTGTCTCTGTGCCAGGGTTCAAACTCACTCATGTTTAAGAGATGCGCTACCTGAGATCCCTAACCATGCAGCTCCTGTTTCCATTGCAAGACCAGATTCGAATATCAGCACTTCTGGTGGATCTTCTGTTTTCCAGATGCCAAGATGAGAAAATGATCATCAGCTTTAAAAGTTTCATGGGGCTGCAGTTGGGATCATTTACACTGACCTCTTTTCTTTCTAGGACCCAGTTGTTTCCTCGCTGACATGTCACTGTGGCTTTCCACCATTGTATCCTACGCACAGTAAGCTCGGGGGGGGGGGGGTCACCTTCCTAAGTCTAGTATTCCTGGTGACTGTTATTATCACTTGGATGACATTTGTTTATCTATTTACATTTTCAGCAAGAATACAGCCAATCACTGAATCTGGATGCTTTCTAAAATTTACAGACTGGAAAATTAATTATAGACAAGTATGCATTCCCAATGGGAATGGAGATTACTGTGCCCCCACAAAGCTGGCAGTTAATATAGCGTCTCTATCAGATTGATGGATAAAATTATATTAAAAACTCAGCGAGGATTAATTTCCTGTGTGAACCACTGCCAATTGGTGCAATGTTATACTTCAACAGGTAGGGTTCCCCTTAAAAGGAATCCGTTTAAAACTCCATACAATTCACTGTGGGCTCTGAAGAAAGTGAGGTAGGTATAAGACATAGAAGGCTGGACTTGCAAGTCAATAAGACCACGGTTCTTATTCTACCTCTGACATTTACTCACTGCATGACCCTGAGCAAATGATTTATCTTCTGTGAATTATAGGCAAATAAGATAATGCATCTAAATTGTAAACCTTACAGCACGATATAAATATGAGGTTCAAATGAGGTAATGCCTGTAAAGCACAGCACAGTGCATGGCACATGGTAAGCACTATTTAAGTATTAACTGTTGTTATTATTATATTAGTCAATCAACAAACATTTATTAAGTACTTATTATGCATCAGGCACTGGGCTAAGGACTAGTGACAAAAAAAAAAGGCAAAAGACCCATTCTAACAGAGGTGAGAATATGTAAAAAAAAATTTATTTACATGATATATACAGTATATTAGCTATTATTAAAGCAATCAAAGCTATATATTAAAGCAATCATACAAATATTTTCTAGGATATTATTCATATGTTAATTAAGCAATAAGCCAGAAATCTTTTATAGCATCAGCTTATTGAAATCTACCATTTTCTTAATGGCGATCACAGAGCATAGAATTAGAGCTGGAAAGGATGTTAGAGGCTGTCAAGTCCAACCAGCTCTTTTTACATAAAAGGAAACTGAGGCACAGAGTGATTAAATGATTGTTGAAGGTCACGTAACCAGAAAGTCGTCAAGCTAGAATTTGAACTCATAGGATTCTTTGATTCTATAGCCAGAATTCTTTTCATTGTGCAGGAATTCTTTCCAATTGTGGTGCAGTGGATAGAGGGCTGGCCATGGTGGTAGGAAGACCTGAGTTCAAGGCCCACCGCTGACACATTTTGGCTGTGTGATCCCGGGGAAGGTCACGTAACATCTCAGTGGTCTAGGCGGCTTCCTAGACTCTAACTTGCGGGGGGCCAACCTGCATCGGTAGAAGGAGGGTCTTCATCTTATCCCCATCTCTCTACCAGCTTCTTTTAACTTTAGGAGCTTAAATTAGTTGACAAATGACTGACGTGCCAGATGGTGCCCAGTGAGTGCATGGACACTTAGCAGAGGTGGCTTGGTAGACAAATGGGAGTCAAGAGTTTGGACCTGGGTTTGGATACTACCTCTGAGGATTACTAGCTGTGTGATCCTGGGCAAGTTGTAACCTCTCAGTACTTTCAGAAGACTCCCTACGACTGCATGTGTCATAGCAGCGACAGGCACATCCCCCTCTCGCTCACCTACAGGCTAATAGTTAATAGCCCAGGTATGAGGTGATGTGGGCCTTCAGCAGGGTGGGAGCTCTATTAGAGAAGAGGAGGGGGCACACCCGAGAGATGTTTTCATCTAATAATAACTAGATTCTAGTTATATGAAAATAACAAATGCGCTTTCTAAATTACCTACTATAGTACTAAGGAGCTGCTTATTTGCCTGCAAACGAGAATATGAATAATATAAAGTCCTGAAGGCAAGAATAGCTTTTTTTCCTCCCTTCTTCATATCTCTGGTACCAGACAGTAGTGCTATTAAGTATTAAGTATAGTAGATACTTCATGTGTATTGAATTGAATTGGAAAATAAGGAGGAGGGGTGGCTTCATAAGGCAATGGGCAGTGTAACTGATTCCGTAAGGTAAATACCTGTATACATACATTCAGCCAACATCCCCATCTGCTTGCATTTTCTTAGCCGACACTCCTGGCATTTCCTCCTCATGTACATGTCCATTTCGCAGTTCCCGCCATTCTTACACTTGTATACAGCATTTTTAGTTATGCTCCTCCGGAAGAAACCTGTGCAAACAATACGGGATGGTATTAAATGCTGCCTTCACTTTAGCAGCAGAAAGTACAGTGGGGAGGAAGACAAAGCTCGTGCTGATTTGCGCATCAGCCCCCAGACAACTGCTTATTGCATCAGAAAACTGTCTGTCAGGTGCTGGATGGGGAATTCCAGTATAAGGAGGAAGCAGAGCAGATAATCTCTAAGGCCTCTGCCAACTCTTAGAGTCTACGATTGCCAACAAAATGAGTTTCAAATGTCCAATGTTTTACTCTCAACAATGTTAAAAAATTATTGATCCTCTAAGCTGGTCAGTCATTCAGTGAGC
Organism: Phascolarctos cinereus; assembly: GCF_003287225.1. Classification (NCBI taxonomy): domain Eukaryota; kingdom Metazoa; phylum Chordata; class Mammalia; order Diprotodontia; family Phascolarctidae; genus Phascolarctos; species Phascolarctos cinereus. Next base: position 269,846,562 of record NW_027555514.1, on the reverse strand, counting down.
ATCTTGGTGCCAAATATATGTTAAGCATAGTGGGGGATATAAAAATGAACAAAAAGAAGCATTTAGGAAGAGCTTACTATGTTTCAGGCACTGGGGACACAGAAACAAAGTCAAAATGGTCCCTGCCCTCAAAGAGCTTACATTTGATAGGGGAGGAGGGGAAGCAACCTACACAAAAAAGTGAAAGGAGAAAAAGAAAGGGATTTGAACTTAGGTCTTCCTGACTCCAGGTCCTATGCTCTATCCACTGTGCCACCTAGCTGCCACTTAGCACTACATAAATGTAAACTATTATTATATTGAAGCAACTAAGTGGCTCAGTGAGCAGAGTGCTATACTTGGAATCAGAAAGACCAGAGTTCAAATCCTACTTCAGATACCTCTTAACTGAGTGAGTCTAAGCTAGTCACTTAATCTCTCTTTTTATTTTAAGGCAGCTGGGGTTAAGTGACTTGCCCAGGGTCACACAGCTAGTACAGGTCAAATGTTTGGTCTGAGGCAGGATTTGAACTCAGGTCCTCCTGACTCCAGGGCTGGTGCTGTATCCACTGAGCCACATTGCTGTCCCCACTTAATCTCCTTCAATCTCAGGATCCTCATCTGTAAAATGGATAATAATAAAACTTATCTCCCAAAGCTCTCATGAGAATCAAATGAGGTAACAGATATAAAAAGTTTTAAAAACCTCAAAGCACCATGTAAATGCTATTATTATTACTACAAACAGCTAGGTGGCATGGTGACTAGAGCACTGGACTTGGAGCAGGCAGAACTGAATTCAAATCCTGCCTTAGACATCTACTAGCTATGTGGTCCTAGGTAAGTAATTTAATCTCTGTCTGACTCAGTTTCCTCATCAATAAAATGAGATCAATAATAATAATAATACCTCGTTCCTAGGGTTGTTGTGAGACCTGTGTATGTAAATTGATCTGGAAATCTTACTCCCCTGTCGCATAATTGATTCCAAAGTTCTTCAGAGAGACCATGAAAGTGCCCTTGTATCACATATAAATTCCCTGAAGGCAGGACCCACCTCCTCGTTTGTTCCAAGCCCCTAACCTTCACAGAGCTGAGTACACGACCAGTGGCTCATTAAAAACTTGCTGATTAATTTGACAAACTGGAAGAAACCTTAGAAACCATCTGATTCAACCCCCTTATTTCACAGATTAATCAACTTCTATTTCTTAAGTACCTACTATGTGCTAGGGAGTGCAGAAAACAAGTACAAAGAATGAAACGAACCCTACTCACAAGGTGAGGAAAATGCGGCCCAGGATGGTCATAGCTTGAGAGCTGGGAAGGACCTCAAACACCAATCATTTTGTCGTTAAGTCATTTCAGTCGTGTAAGACTCTTCAGGACCCCAGACGGGGTTTTCTTGGCAAAGATACTGGAGTGGTTTGTCATTTCCTTCTCCAGCTCATTTGACAGATGAGGAAACTGAGGCCCAGAGAAGTTCAGTGACTTGTCCAAGGTCACACAGTTCATAAGTGACCAAGCCAAGACCTGAACTCAGTTTTTCTGATTTCAGAATCAGGGCTCTTTACAATGTGCCATAATGCCTCCTTCCTTCCCAAGGGAACCATTTTCTTATTGATAAGCTTTATTAATTTGTTAGTTTTAGTAGACCAGTAAACCTGTTTAGTGGGCTAGTTCTCTGGCATGGTCATCAAAGTATCCATCGGAAACTGTTAGGCTTGTATAATTCTGTTGCACTGATCTCAATGGTTTTCTCTGCTCCTTGATATTTAGCAAAACATCTTTGCCCAGGGTCACATGCCCAGTGTCCATCAGAGATGGGATATGAACAAAAGTCTTCCTCATTCCAAGGATAGCTTTTAATCTGCTACACCAAACTGATTCTCATGTGCTTAACATTTGAGGCCTGGTAGGTAAAACAGGATGTATTTAATTATATAGGGACTGGACCTGTGATTTCCCTGGTTCAAGGAACTCCTGGGTGAGGGAACTACCTCTACACATGCAGGTTGCTACCTTCTGTGCACTGACAGGCTAAGGGACTTGACCAGGGTCTCATAGCCTATGTATGTCAAAGACAGAATTTGAACTCAGGGCTTCCAGGTTTCAAGGCTAGCTGCCTATTTACTATGTCTCTGTTTAATTCTATAGCCCCAACATTCACGATTCAGATCCAAAATACTTGATACTAATAATATATTGTTGTTTAGTTATTCCAGTCATGTCTAACTCTTTGTAACCCCTTTTTAGGATTTTCTTGGCAAAGATACTAGAATGGTTTTCCATTTCCTTCTCCAGCCCATTTTACGGATGAGGTAATTGAGGCAAACAGGGTTAAGTGACTTGTTCAGATTTGTATAGTCAGTAAGTATCTGAGGCCAGATTTGAACTCAGGTCTTCCTGACTCCACACCCAGCCCTCTATCCACTGCACCACTACTTTGCAGCAACATAATTCACTAACAAGATCACCATGGTTCCTAAACATGCCTGAGTTCCACAGTCACAATATAACTGAATTTCTTAGTTTATCCTTGGCTTTTCAAAATAAAATTGTCAGATCCTAGTAGAAAAAAACTCCTTTTATGAATGCAGGTCAGCACTTTCTCTTGTTGGAGAAATACCCATATTGATTTAAGTGACTTGCCCAGGGTCCCACAGCCATTGTGTGTCAGGGACTTGAACCCTAGTTTTTTGAGGTTCCTAAAGCTGTCTAAGATACACTCAAACTACTTTATCACACTGCCTTCCATATAAAGGTTAGCTGTGATATTGTTATTGTTTACTATTATTACACAGTGATTAACATAGCACGGCCATCTGATTACTGACCTAACTTTGGAAGTGAAAAACCATTATTGCAGTAGACAGTGTGGAGAGACCCTCCCGAATTGATATCCATCAATGACAATGGCAGTGTGAAGGAAAACTTCCAAAGACCCCCAAACTTGATCAAGCAATGATCAACCGCTTCAGCAGAGGATGTATGGCAAAGAATGTTGCCTGCATCCCTAAAGAGAGGTGATGAACGAAATGGATATTTTTGGACTTAGCCACTATATGGGTTTGCTTGACTATGCTTTCCTTGTTAAATTTTTTTTCTTTTGTTTTTTATTAGGAGAGGGTATTAGGAGCCTGTGGGAGGAAGAAACAATAGTATTGCCAAGAAAAAAGAAAAATTACCATTGATATACATACATAAGTACATATACATATATATGTATATATACTCAGAGAATAATTCAGAAGGAAGGACAGACAACCAGGACAGTTTTGAAAGTAACAGGTTGAATTGTTTATAGATAGATAGATGCATACATACAGATGGTATAAATATCACATATATATTTCAAGCAAGAGGTGTAGAAAAGAGATTTGCAATTTTATAAGCAATCTTCTTTAGGTGTTTTACTTTGTATAAGGAAATGTTCTTTTTGAGGGGATCTCTTTTTTTTTTTAATCTCTAAGCCATGACAGTCAATGCCCATTGTTTTAAATGATAAATGTGACCATAAAGACCAGAGAGTCAGTATGATTATCCATTTGTTCCTAAAAAAAAAATGCCTTTTAAAAATGCTACAATCTGCCCTAGGGATGATTGTGGACGGCTTTGGTGTCCAAAGGGATATGACTGACACTGACCTATTCTGAAATTCAGATCCTTACAAAAATGTCAGCCATTTCTAGAGATGACTTTTGGGTTGACATCTGCAACCTGAATCCATATTCAATTGGTCATCAGCAGGTTTCCATTCCCTGCACAGATAACAACTGGGGGTAGAGGAAAGGAAGATGGAATTATTGATTTCATGGGATGTCAAATAAACAGATGTAGGCAGTCATTATTGCTCAGTTTTATGCCTGGATTTTGCAGTTATTACTTTAAAAATAAATCTATAAAATCCTTCAATTGCCATTGCTACAAATCCTCAGAGAAACTGTTAATAGGGGTGGAGATGGAGAATTAATATGCTTCTAATATGAAAAAAAGCACATACAGAGGTCAGTAAGAAAAGAAAATTTCCAAAATTCAATCCAGAGGAGGGGGAGTCACTTCATTAAAGACTTTTCATTTCCTCCATGGCTTAAAGCAGCAACAGCATGGAATTTAGTCATTTATTTTGTTGTGGCAAAGAACTAGAAACAAGTGTGTGCCCATCGACTAGGGAATGGTTGACCTAATTATGGTAAATAAATGTAACGGGACAATGAACTGTAATAAACAATAAATATGAGGAATTAAGAGAAACTTGGGAGGATTTGTGTGAACTGAAGCATAGTTACATAAGGAGAACCAGAAGAATGAAATTGACAGCAGTGTAAATGAGTTCCCTAAAGCAAGTGAACTTGGGCTCTGCGTCAATGAAAAGTCAAAAATGGTTCCAAAGAATAAATAAACAGAGCACCCTCCTTTCAGCAGACAGGAGGACTGCTTCCAGGGGTGGGGGACCTGGGGCCTCAAGGCCACATGTGGCCCTCTAGGTCCTCAAATGCAGCCCTTGTTCTGTGAAGTTTGGATTCAAAGGGCTGCACTTGAGGACCTAGAGGGTCACATGCGGTCTGGAGGCTGCAGGTTCCCCAGCCTTGGACTTAGGCACAATATTGTATACCTTGTCAGACGTCTCATTGTAGTGGGGATTCTTGCTCAAATGTTTTTCTCTGTGACAAGGTAGAGTTCAATTCCATAACGGGGTAGTGGGGAAGGGTAAATATATGCTTTCCACAAATAATTGTAACATAAAAACAGAAAGCAACCAATCAAACTTTTATTTTTAAGTGTGAACTTTAGATAAGTATTTGATGGGCCTATGTGTAAGGATTCATGGAATCAAATCAATTTCAGATGTAGGAGAACCAGAAATCCATATTATTTAAGGACCTAACAATTAGGCTCTGTTTCTGGGCCAATTTTGTCATTTTACAGAGGAAGAAAATGAGGTTCAGAAAGGTGAAGACAATTGCACAGGCTCATGAAAGTAGAAAGTGGCAAAGCTAGAATTTTAGTCTCCTGACTCTAAATTCAACACTTTTCCTCCGCCCTACACGATCTTCCATTCACCAGAACTTAACTTCCCCCTCTGCCAGTTTGTTAGAGCCTTACTCTGTGCTGGGTGGTAGCTAGGTAACGCTTCAGTGGACAGAATGTGGAAGGCCTGAGTTTAAAATTGCACTCAGACACTTACCAGCTGTGGCAAGGCACTTAACCCTATTTGCCTCAGTTTCCTTATCTGTAAAATAACCTGGAGAAGGAAGTGGCAAACCATTCCAATATCTTTGCCAAGAAAACCCCAAATGGGGTCACGGAGAGTCAGATATGTTGGAAATGGCTGAGCGACAACAAAGTCCCAGGCACCGTGCTAGGCTCTAGGGATGTACATGTAAATCAATCACTTAATTAACAAGTATTTATTAAGAACCTACTCAGTATGTTAGGCTTCTGTGCTAGAACCTGGGGTGTATGTATCAACTAACCACCCAACTGATATAGATGCTTTCTTTGTCCTGCATTGATTAACCTTCAGTAGGAAAAAAAATCATTATATATAATCTAAAGCATCCTAGAAATGTCTTCCATCACTCTCTCATCACTCATAGGGGTTGTATGATGGAGAAGGAAGGAGATAGGGAGAGGGCAGAAAACCAGGCTGAAAGTGTTCTAACAAAACTAACGATATGAAATCTCAATGGGGAGAAATTGTCGACCAAAATATCCTTACCTTTGCATCCTTCGCAAGTCAGCGCATTATAATGGTACCCGGAAGCTTTGTCTCCACAAACAACACACAGCTCCTCTCCTTTCATTCTCCCGGCAGACGACACCATCCGGGGCTTCTTGGTTATCGGGATGTCCACAATCTCGGACTCCCTCGTATAGACAGTCTCTGAGGGTACTCGCCGGAGTTCATACATTCCAGGAGAGTACCATTCCTCGGGCTGCTGGGGGTAGAAGCCCAGGTTGGGATAATAGGGTGAGGAGGAAATCTGCGGCTGAACTTGGGAAAATTGGAGGTTTCCATACTGTGTATAAGGTGATACATCGGCATCAGGCCCCAGGTGCCCTGATTGTTCTGGAAGCACACCTAAATGAGACAACAGCAATAAATGTAAGAGTAATCACAATTTACATTGCAAATGAAGTCTTTATTTATTGAAGACCAGGATTAAAACTATTTTAAATCATCTGGTTATTAAAACATTTTCATTTGAAGAAACATTTCACACCACTTTGGAAAATTGTTTTGAATTCTACCAAGCAGTTGAGGAAATAAAGTCAGGAATAATGATGATGATGATAACAATAATTAATTATATAATTACTAATATTATAGTAATGTTATATTAATGTATTATATTAATAGTATATTAATTATTGTTAACAATAATTACAGCAACAACAATGAGCATTTATGTAGCAATTTCAGGTTTGCCAAGAACTTTACATATAGATTATCTCATTGAATTTTAACAACAACCCTGAGAGGTAGGTACTATTATTAGCCCCATTTTACAGAGGGAATTTAGAAAAACCAGATAAAACAATTTTAAGTTTTCTCTGAGGTATAAGAGGAAGTGTATAAGAGTTGTTCTGATATTTATAAGCTGTGTAACTGGGCAGTCATTTCAACTTTCTGGGCCTCAGTTCCTCATCTGTAAAATGAGGACATGCTGGAGAAGGATGTGGCAAACCAATCCAGTGTCTTTGCCGAGAAAACCCCATGGACAAGTCCACGGGGTCACAGAGAGTCAGAAATAACTGAATAACAGAACAAGAAACATGCCAGGCAGGGTGCTAAGCACTGGGGATAGAGGTACAAAGTAGCAGGCCTAGGATTTGAACTCAGGTTTTTGTACTGCATTTCTAGTTCTCATTCTGTTTCACCATGTTGTAAAGTGAAGAAGGTGTTAGCTATGGGTGGTATCAGAAAAGGTTTCATATATTAGGTGACATACTACATCCACAAGAGAAAGACAAGGAAGTAGGAACAGAGGGGTGAAGGAGGGAGATAGAGATACACACACACACACACACACACACACACACACACACACACGGTGTTCTAAAAGGGTCTTACTGTTTTTTAAGCTATTAAAGTTTAAGATGGCACTAAAACTCCTAGGATATTGTATAGTATAGTATAGTATAGTATAGTATAGTATAGTACAGTATAGTATTATAGTATAGTATATATGTATATATAGTATATATTGGAATATATGTGTATGTATATGGTATGTATATATATGTATACATGTGTGTATATATATATATATACTGTACTTATGCATGCACATGCACATACAGAAGCTCTCTCTCTCTCTCTCTCTCTCACACAAACACACACACACACACACACACACAGTGGTCCAAAAGGGTTTTACAGTTTTAAGCTATTAAAGTTTAAAATGTCACTAAGATTTTTGGGACATCATATAAATGTAAATACATACAATGTAATAACATATAATTATATTTGTAATTACATATGTAACAATATGTATGTAACTGTATGTATATGAATATACATGCATACATATGCACATAAGGTAGGTAGTGTCTGCCTCACAGGGTTGTTTAAAACTCAGAGAGAGGTAAAATATCTCATAAATTTTAAAACACTGTCATTTATTTACTTCTTTGTTTATTTAACTGCATTTTACTGGACCTATGTTTCCATCAGGATAAAGAGCTCCTTGTGAGCCACCTGAAAAAAAGCATCTCAGAGGCTATGCAGCCAACAGTTGCCTGGGAGGCTTAGGCAATGAATCACGTTTGTTCTGCCCCCCAGGTTATTTGGCCTCTTCAGGGTCTGCCTAACCAGGGCAGGCAAGGGAGCCAGAGTTGTCAAAGGTTAGGCCCAAGCTAGAAAGGTTTCTAAGTCAGACCTGGTGACTTGTTAGTTAATTAGTCCTGAATGTTAGTTGGACGACCAGTGTCTCATTTCATTCCAATACTAAAACTGAAGTGGACGGACCTCACTATAGACTGCCCCAAAACAGAGGGAAGGCACTAGTGGTGGAGGTAATCAAGAAAGGCCTTGTATAAGAGGAGATACTTCTTAAAATGTCATTAAAATACATTTTTGCCCAATAAAATTATGATAAATATAACCTTAACTTTTTAGGGGTGAGAGGGGTAAATTATGTCCGTTATAGCACAGGCATGCTCTCTGTCACTGTCATTCCTTTGCTCAAGGATTTTTTTTTAGACAATTGGGGTCAAGTGACTTGCCCAGAGTCACAAAGCTATTGAGTGTCTGAGGTCAGATCCGAATTCAGGTCCCCTTGCTTTCAGGGCTGGTGCTCTATCTGTCGTACCCCCTAGCTGCCCCTGCTCAACAATTTTCAATGGCTCCCCATGGCCTCTAGGATAATATAGAATCTCCTCAACTTGTTTAAAGTCCTCTGGTCCATCTTTCCAGCTTTGTTTCGTGCTGTGACTCTTCATAAACTCTATGTTCTGGCCAGAGTAGATTGTGTGCCATTCCCAGGACTGGGTACTGCCTCTCCTGCCTTTGTACTCAGCACAGGCTGGCCCCTTTCCTCACTCACCACTACTTCTCAAAACTCTTAGCTTCCTGATCCAGTCCCAATTCAGGGACTATTTCTTAGAGGAAGCCTTTAGTGATCCCTTTAGCTGTTGTTGCTCCCACCTTCTTTAAATTGTGGTGAGGAAGTGGATAGAGCACTGGACCTGGAGTAGGAAAACCTGAGTTCAAATCCAACTTCAGACACCTACTAGTTACATGAACCTAGACAAGTCATGTCACCTCTGTTTGCCTCAGTTTCTTCTTCTGTAAAATGGGGGAAATAATATCACTTATCTCCCAGGGTTATTGTGAGGATAAAAATGAGAAAATATGTATAAAGTGCTTTGCAAATCATAAAATGCTATACAAATGCTAGCTATAATTATTATTAGTAGTAACTTATCTGTTTAAATGTGCTATTCACCCCAGGAAAGATACTTGAGGGCAGGGACCATTTTTCAATTTCATCTTTGTATCCTATGTAGCCCAGCACAGTGTTCTTTCAGATTTCATAAATAGGAATTCAATGGAAAAGAATGGAAATTAATTGAAGTTTCAAAGGGCACACTTTGAGATGGAATAGTGCCTTAGACATTATCACGGGTCCCTTTTGTTTTTATTCTAATGTTCTTTATCCTAAACTTAACAAACACCCCCCCCCAAAAAAAAGGAGGAGAAAGGGCTTCAACCCAGTAGAACAGAAGATTATACATGAAACTTCAAATGTCTATTATGTTCAGCTTTCTTTTCTTTTACAGTATATAGTAAACTCAACATGTACCTTTCAAAGGGCATCATCCCGATGCAAGAATTTGTTCTGCTTGATACTTGGTACAAGGGTTTTGTTTTTCTTTTCTTTTTTTTTTCCAGTAGGGGGTGGGAAGGAGTAATTAGAAGAAAGGAGCAAAATTAAATGCTTTTTAACTGATTTCTCCCTATAATTGTATTTCTTTGCCACAGTATCAACCAATAAGCCCAGAAGATGGTGAAGGTTAAAATAATGCCTATGTGGGTAGCTAGGTGGCACAGTGGATAGATAGAGCACTAGCCCTGGAGTCAGGAGGACCTGAGTTCAAGTTCATTCTCAGACACTTATTAGCTGTGTGACCCTACACAACTTACTTAACTCTGATTGCTTACAAAAATAAAATAATGTCAATAATAATTCTAGACAGCATCATGGTTTAGTGAATACAACATGAATCTCAGAATCAGGAAGCTCAGCCTCCTATATGTAATGGCTGTATGACTCTGGGCAAATTATTTAACCTCTTAGTGCCTCAGTTTTCTTATCTGTTAAAACAACAAACTGAGAGATCTCTAAGGACTCAGCTTTAAATCTTCAGTCCTGTGATTACACAAGAAGGGAAAGGAAGACATTATCTTCCTGATTTCCACCTCCCTCTTTTATCACTCTTTTATCCGCTGCCCTGCTTTTATCATAATCAACTTCTGATTTTATTTAAAATATTCCTTTGACCCCCAATCATTGTAATAATCCTTACTCTTAAACAAGAGGAAACATTGAGTAGTGAACAGAGTTGGCCTCAGAGCTGGGAAGGCCAGGGTGTGAATCTTGCCTGTGGCAGTCACACACCTAGGAAAGCTGCTTACTCAATCAGCACCACTAGGCAACTCTCTAAGACAAGTTTCCAAGTAAGGGCTTATCTGCATTAATAGAAGGTACTGTTTGGCTCTTTCTGTGGATAGAGGGCTTGGCCTGAAGTCTGGAAGACTCATCTTCCTGAGTTCAAATGCAGCCTTGGACACTTACTAGCTGTGTGACCGTGGGCAAGTCACCTTACCCTGTTTGCCTCTGTTTCCTTATCTGTAAAATGAACTGGAGGAGGAAATGGCAAGCCACTCCAATATCTTTGCCAGGAAAACCCCAAATGGGGTGATGGAGAGTCAGACATGACTGAAATGACTCGACAACAATCATTCTCGTCTGGAGAATTAGAACAGGGATAGACACTCAGGTCTCTGGGGCATTTGGAAGGCCCCAGCTGGACCAGAGGAAAGGCATCTAGGCAGAAGAGCTTAACAAGCTTAAGAAATTCCTCTGGAGCTGAGTAAATGTCTTTAGTTGAGGTTCTGATCTCCTTCTCCTGATATTTTATGACTGAGTGTGTTTTAGCTTTGCAAGGAAGCCCATCTTGGTGGTCTAGTAACGTGTGGAATGAGAAAAGAAAAAGGAAGCAAGAACTGGAAATGAATGTCAAGGTATGGGGGCAGTAAAAGTAGCAGCAGAAGAAGGTGGGGAGCAGAGATGAGAACTGAAGGAAAGCAGCCAGCTCAGGGGACCCAAAAGGTCAGGTCTTGCCTTGAGTTGAGCTCAATGGGTTCAGTGGAATCTGAGGTCTAGGCTGGCTTGCTTACCCCTTTCCAACAGCGTTTTGATAAGAAATCTCTGGTTTGGGGCAGTTAGGTGGCACAGTGGATAGAGCACCGGCCCTGAGGTCAGGAGGACTTGAGTTCAAATCTGGCCTCAGACCAAATACTTGACACTTACTAGCTGTGTGACCCTGGACAAGTCACTTAACCCCAACTGCCCCCCCCAAAAAATAATGAGGTCTGTGGTCTCAGACACATAATACTTCCTAGCTGTGTGACTCTGGGTAAGGCACTTAACCCCAACTGCCTCACTGGAAAAAAAAAAAAAGAAGTCTCTGGTTTCTGGTACATGAGATGATCATGCCCATTTCACAGATGAGAAAACTGAAGCTCAACACAAAATGATTGCCTAGTGACCAGCAAAAAGTGTCAGGGGAGGGATGCAGGCCTTTGTGAGCTAGACTCCAGTCCCAGCATTCTATGTACCACACTACAAAGAACTCAGCCTATCAAGTCCGTTGAGAAAAGCTCTCATTTCCATCTTGCCAACTGGTCCTAATGTAGTGTGTCTTCCATGATGCCATGATGGTCTTCTTGCCTTCAGACCATATTCTTGTCAACTCTTTCTTCTGATTCCCAGATGTGGCAGCAAGATACCATGGTAAGAGCACTGATTCCAGAAACTGGGGAGCTGGATTCAAATTTTGTCTCTGACCTTAGTACCTGGGTAGGATGGGGATAGGTCTTGGTACTGCAATTGCATTGGTAAAGGGAAATTCTAAGTGAATAAAAACCCTGTAGCAATGCAGGTTGGCACCTGCAGTATCCAGTCTTAGAGAGCTGCCTAGATCACCGAGAGATGAAGTCATTTGTGGAGTCACACAGTCAAGAACCCAGGTCTTCCTGGAGCCAAGACCAACTCTCTACTCACTACACAGTCCTCTGTACAGATAAGTAAATACAAAATGTACAAAGTATATTTTACATACAAATTACATATGTATATATATTATGCTTAATTTAACAAAGTATACACAAATGCAAAATCATTTCAGGGAGAGGAAGTACCAACAATTGACGAGGGGAGTGGAGCAGAAAATAGCAACTACGGCAGTAACAATAACAATAATAAAGCTAACATATATAGTGCTTTAAGGTTTGCAAAGCACTTTCCAAACATTAACTCATTTGATCCCGGGAACAATCCTATGAGGTAGATGTCATCACCACCATTTTACAAATGAAAAAAAAAATGGAAGCTGACAAAGGTGAAATGACTTGTCTGAAGTCACATAGGTATTAAATGTCAGGGAGCAGGATTCAGACTCAGGTTTTCCTGATTTCACATCCAAGCTTCTATCCGCTGTGCCATCTGACTGCCTTTGATTTGGTCTAAACTGAGCTTTTAAGCATAGCAACAGCCACCTGTCATGAAATGTAGCATTGCTGTGTGGTTTCATTTTTATAGAAAGCAAGTCTTTGCAAGATGGCTTTGAGCATGGCATCATGGTGGAGGCACAGGTTAGTAAGAGGAAGAAGAGGGAGGTGAGCTCTAAGAAGAACCATCACTGGATCCAAAAGTGACCACATTTTGAGGGAATGAAAGAAAGAGGGAAAAAGAGAGAAATAAAGGAAGAGCAAAAGAGGAAAGAGAGAGAAAGAGAAGGCATGAGAGAAAGAAAGAAAAAAGAGAAAAGGAAAAAAGAAAGAAAAGAGGGAGATAAAGAAAAAAGGAAGGAAGCAAGGAGGGAGGAAAGGAGGAAGGGAAGGAAAAAAGAAAATTAATGCCTCCTCTTCTTACCTCACACAGTTGTTCTGAGGTTGAGCAATAGTTAGGGAAGTCAAAATATGAGGTATAATAAGAACTTTATGAATCTTCTCCCCTACAGAACAGGGTGTTAGACTCCCAACAGATCCTTGTCAAACACTTTTAACATAATAATAAGTCAAGTAATTGATCACTAAAACAGTTCATTCATATTAATCTGTTTGGTTTTCCACTCCATGGATTAAAGTGGTACCTTGGGGAACCTGCCGATGGAAGCCCTCTGGAGAATTATTGATGAGTAGGGGAATTTGACTCCCTCTCAGACAGCAGAAGCCAATGGAGGCTTTCCCCTGGACAGTCCTATGGGACTTTGGAGAATGCTGTCTTCTGGAATTGCCTAGTTTCAGGATCTCCTCACGGTTTATTAGATGATTAGTGGAGAACATGGAACTGGATCTCCCATGGCATTTATGGGCCTCCCTTGCTTAGCTCTGACACCGTCCTTTCTAGCCTCTTGTCATGTCCTTCACTCACTCCTACTCCCTTGCCTAACAGTCATCCTAGCTCTTCCCTAAGTCTGAGCCATCAAATCCTACCACTACTTTCATACTAAATCACACTGGATTCAGAGCTAGGAGGAATTTTAGAAATTTTTCAACACAAACACACAGAGACACACACACACATACTACATAGGACCATAGGATCACAGATCAAGCACTGGAAGGGACCACAGAGCCCCTCTAATCCACCATCCTTATTTTATACTTGAAGAAACTGAAACCCAAGGAGAAGAGTCTTATTCAAGTCACAAAGTAGAGCCAAGATTTAGCCCAAGGTCTCTGGACACATATCCTGTCTTTTCTCCACTGTATCGCCCCATCCCCCCATTCCTGGAAGGTACTCACTCCCTCTCTATCTCTGCCTTTCAAAGTCTTTATCTTCCATCAAGGTTTGACTCCAATGAGATCACCTCTGGGTAGCCTTATTCTCTGTCTCTCCTCTCTCTACCCCAGCTGAAAGCCTTCCCTCCCTCTTCCAATATTTCTAGAGCCTGTTGCCTGATTCGCCCTGTCTCTTCTCATTCCCTGCTTTGTTTACTATTATCTGTGCGTGTTAGAGAATGGAAGCATCTTGGGGGGGGGGGGGGTCTCACCTTTGTCTGTGAGTTGCCAGCTCAGCTAGCCGTCTATGATTCTAAGTTGGGGACCTTCTGCTGGTCTGCCTTGATAGAGAGACTTTCCTCATTGGGAGATGGCTATGCCAATCATAGGTCCCGGTTTGTTTGCTTGTTTTTTTAATTTCCAGCTCTAAGTATAAAGCATTCCACAAAGTAGGTGCCTCAGGAAAGATGTTAAAATGTATTGAATACAAAGTAATATAAATGATACTTTTGTGTTTAATAAACAAATCCAAGATGACTACTGATTCTATCTGGATCTGGAGTTAGTGGTTTTATTCCTTAAAATTTTCTTCCTTTCAAAATCCTAAATCACAACTTAATAATTAAAATGCAATTTTAACAATATCATTTCTGTTTTATTTAGGCCTTTTGGTTTTACATGAAGCTCATTCTCCTCACCCCAAACCTTCCCTTATAATAATGAAAACCAGTTAATCGATCATGTCTGCAGATTAGGCAACATTCTGGACCTCCTCTCTACAGAGATGAGAGAAGCCTATTTCATCATAAAGTTTGACTTTTTAATAGAAATAGCTAAAATCATTAAACATTCCAGAAACCCCAAGTCCAATGTCCGAGTATCTTTCTTGATTAGACTCTTGGCCTTCCTATTTTTGTGAGATTTTCTGGTCTTGCTTAGCACCCCCTCTCATGAGTTTCCAATCCTCTATAATACTGTTATTCTCTGTTGATATCAAGTTGATATCAAGATATGCCACAAAATCTTTGGTGTAAAACTTCCTCAGAATTTTCTTTGCCAAGGAAAAATGATTGCTCCTCAAATTTCATCTCCAAATGAAAAGTAATCTAGTTCCTATCCTACAACTACAGATGTAGTCTGTGTCCTTACTCGGGGGAGCCTATAGAACACTCCTGACCCTAATATATTTAAACTACCACAGACCTGACTGAGAGCCTTGCTCTAGAATTGCAAGCTAGATGGTAAGCTCCTGGAGGGCAGGTATTGTTCACTTTTGCCCTTGTTTCCCCATTTTCAAGTGGAGTGACTGGCACAGTTTAATAAATGTGTAATTGACTGATAATGGGCTAGGCACCCATACATGGATGACAGAACTCAATAGTGTTTACTTTTGAACTCGGTGGGGGCAGCTAGAATACATTATTCAATGTTTCAGGCTTCAGGCAATAAAATACATGTGTTGGAATGACTATCCACTTTTCCAGAGGATTTGGAATGAAACATGCTACCCACCCCCTGACAGAGAATGCAAATTGACATTTTTTTTTGGACGTGGCCAATGTTGGAATTTGTTTTGCTTTACTATACATATTTGTAACAGGGGTTTTATTTTTCCTGCTTTTTCAGTGGGAGTAGATGGGAGAGAGAGAAAGCAAACCTAAAAATAAAATAAAATTCAGTTAAAAATGTGTGTGTGTGTGTGTGTGTGTGTGTGTTAAAGCTAAATTCATTTTAGCAAAATGTTGAGAAGTTCCTTGTCTGTCTAAATTCCTATGACATATTTGTGATGAGGGTTTTCTTTTTCTTCTTTTAGTGTTTTTCAGTGGGGTAGGGGTAGGGTATGGAAAGGGGGGGAAATTAATGTTTTTTAATTAAAAAAAATAATTTTTAAGCAAGGACTGTGCCAGCCAGCCTCAGATGTGTCTGTATTGAACTCTTTTTCACCCACAATTCATAAGATTTAGAGCTAGCAATGGCAAACCACTCCTGTATCTTTGCCAAGAAAACCCTAAATGGGGTCACAAAGAGTCAGACATACCAAAATCACTCAGTATTAACAACAACACAAAGGACCCTAGAGATCGCTTGGTCCAAATCATCGTCTTAAAAGGTGAAAGAATACTGAGATTCAGGGAACTGAACAGCCAGAGTCACACAGGTAACACTAAGCTAAAGAACTGTTAGTTGCTACAACTTTTTGTTTTTTTAAATCATGGCCTTCAGTCCAGTTAAGGCAGATGATTGAAAAAGACACGTGACAGCGTCCTACCTTTTGCAGTCTTCAGACCAAGCATTTCCCCAATTCCAGAAGAACCTGGACTATCCCGGGGACTGTCTTGAACTAGAGTTTCCAGACCCTGAAACTGCATTACCATTCTTTAGCCTGTCTACAGCAACTGAAAACTGGGACTTCCTTTGAGACTTGGTAAGGAGTAACAGAGGCCAGAGGTTATGTGGCTTACTGATTAACTTCCTTACAGGGCAGAAAATCTGTAACTATTTGTGAGGCATGTTTCTGGTGCCAGAGTGCCCCACAAGCCAGAAACCTTTCTCTTGGGTGGCAAATATCTAAGAGTGGAACATTTTCAGAGATTGACTTTCTATGTAGTTACTCTGGTCACTTTTCCATAGAAGAAACAAGATATATGGCCAACCCTACCATGTGATCTCTGTTTTCTTTCTTCCTAGCAGATGTAATATACTGGATGATGTCATTTTATGATAGTCTTGGACTCATGCTAGAACGTGAGTTGCTGATTGAATAGAAGTTGGTTTTTCATACTATATCCCATTTTCACATGAGTCATCTCAACTGAACACAAATGCTCCTCCAGTAAGGTTACAAATGTTAGAGCAACACAGGGCCTAAAGATTTCAAATTGCAGGTGACCCAGAGGGCAACAGAGAGATGTGTGGTAGGCATAAGTAGGTCACAGCCTAGCTCCATTATGGCCTACCCATGAAGGATATGAGCCAGAAGATGTTGGGTTAGAAAAGAAGACAGGTTGGTCTCAGGGTGATCACTGATAAACTAGTAATCATGAAATATAATGAAAGGAAGATTTAGATGCATAGGTTCCCAAAGTGGGCCATACAATTGGGGCAGGGGTGGGGTGGGGTAGGTTAGGTGGAGGTGGTAGTAGCCTAGGGGGTCACTGAATAAAAATAAGGGGATGGTGTAAGCATAAGGAAAGAAGAGAAGAAAGTTTTGAAAAATGATTTGTACATGTTTCACCTGTTGTGTGACAGAGTTAAAGTCATAATGATTACATTATTTTCCAAATAAACACTCAAAATGCACGTTCTAACTGATCAGTGGTCAAGTCCACTGACAGGTCTTAACAAGCAAGTGTTGGCAGGTGAGAATGTCGTGCATTGTTGGAAAGTCCAACATGCATTGGCAGGAATGTGTGCATGTGATGACTTTTTTATATTGGCATACTATCGGGTATGGAAAATCTAGTTCAAGACAGTCCCTGGCATAGTTCAGGTTCTTCTGGAATTGGGGAAATGCTTGGTCTGAAGACTGCAAAAGGTAGGACGCTGTCACGTGTCTTTTTCAATCATCCGCCTTAACTGGATTGAAGACCACGATTTAAAAAAAAAAAAAAGTTGTAGCAACTAACAATTCTTTAGCTTAGTGTTGCCTGTGTGACTTTGGTTGTTCAATTCCCTGAATCTCAATATTCTCTCACCTGTTAAGATGATAATGCAATATTGAGTCACCAAAATTTCAATGTAGGAAAAAACCACACCAATTATTAAATTTAAGATGAGTCACTTAAAAATATTTTATATTTTTTGAAATGACACAAATTTTTAAAAAAGAAACTTAAAAGGCTTAAAGAAGATTTCCAGTGGGCAGCACTGAGTAATTTTTTTTTTGAAAAGGGGGCAGTAGGCCAATTAAGTTTGGGAGCCTCTGATCTAGAGGAAGGCTGCCCCCGCTTTTTGAGAAGACAGGGATTAGAATCCCCCAGGATGAGGAGACATGAGGGGATGACAACCTACACTATAAAGGGAGTATTGGCACTGATCTCCTGAAGTACTCTTTTATTTTATAGTAGTAATAATAAATAGCCAACATTTATACAATGTCTTAAAGTTTATGAAACACTTTACAAACATTATCTCATTTTATTCCCACAACAAGCCTGAAAGGTATGTGATATTATCCCCATTTTACAGATTAGAACACTGAGGCTGACAGATGCTAAATGACTTGCTCAGAGTCACACAGCTCATAAATGTCTGAGGCTTGATTTAACCTCAGCTCTTTCTGGCTTCCAGCACACTACTCTATCACTGTACTACAAAGACCAAACCTTAAATGCCCTCAAAGAAGTCTTTAAATTTGATTCTGGAGCAGGAATTCTTAATCTAGAGTCCATAAACTTTTTTCTTACATATAATTTGGTAAATTTATTTCGACATATGATTAGTTCCTCTGTAATTGTAAGTAATTTGTTTTGTATATTTGGGGGGGGGGGCTAGGCAATGGGGTTAAGTGACTTGCCCAGGGTCACACAGCTAATAAGTGTTATGTGTCTGAGTCCGGATTTGAACTCAGGTCCTCCTGAATCCAGGGCCGGTGCTCTATGCACTGTGCCACCTAGCTTGTTTTGTATATTTAAATACGAGATTCTGAGAAGGCATCCGTAGGCTTCACCAGGCTGACAAGGAGGTATGTGACACACAAAAAACGCTTGGAATTACCCGGATTAGAGTATTTCACAAATCAAAACAATGTGAGGTTATATGGTACCTTCAGAGCCTTCTCTACTAAAAAAAAAAGGCATCTGGGGATGATACTTTTGGTTTTCTAGTGAAATCATGATTCCTCTGGGGAAGGAAAATAAGATGCTGATAAATAGTCAGTATAGTCAGCTAACAGGTATCTATTTAGTGCTTCCTTTGTGCTATGCACCGGGAATACAAAAATAAAATAGCCTTGATTATCTCAGAGAGCTGCAATCATCAGATAATAGTCAAAAAAATTAGCATTTCCATTTAATTTTTTAAAGAATTAGTTGTGTTTTTTGCTTTTCTGCTGTAACAAAATCTATCCCTGCAGCCAAGGAGTTGGGGGTTTGTTTGCTTTCTTGTTTGTTTTTATGGAAGAAATGTTAGAGCTTGAAGGAATCTTAGACCTCCATTTCATCTACCTCTTTTATTTGACAAATGAGCACATTGAGGCCCATACACCATAGGATCATTTACTCAGAGCTGGAAATGACAAAAGAGACCATCTAGTTTAACTCTTCATTTTACAGACCTGGCATGGTTATACGATTTGTCCAGGGTGATCATGGGTATGGCACATAGGAGGGATTTAATAAATACTTATTGGCTAACTGACAGATACTACATAGCAGAGCCCAGATTCAAACCTAGGTCCTCTGATTTCAAACACCATTTGATTTCTCCTGCATCCTGCCGCCTCTCAGCTGGAAAGGATTTGAGAAATATTTGACCCAACATTCTCAATGTACAGATACACTGGAGTCCAGAAAGGGGAAATGACTTTTCCAAGGTCACATGGGCCATGCTAGAATTCTAACCCTGATCTTCTGACTCTAAGTCTGTTCCTCTTTCAATTATGCCACATTTCCTCATTTTCTTGTGTAATTAAAATACTGACACCTCCCAATGTTAATGATAAGCTCTTGAGTAATCACTATAGTAGCATGTGACTTACTTGGAAAAAGCAATAATTTTAATGTGATTTCATTTTGTGACCACAGTGGTCTTGCACGTGTACCTCTACTGATCCTAGGCTGACTCGGGACACATGATCTTGAGAAGAAGAAATCATAGTAAGCTGTTTTCTCCATGTTTAGTTAATTCTCTATCAGTTAAGTTCTGTATTGTGTGGTATACACGCATATTTCATTTCTCTATTATAAAAATTACATGGTTTTAAATAATAATAGCATTTATATAGCACTGTAAGGCTCATAAAGTGCTTTGTATATGTTATATTATTACGTATTACTCCACAGAAATGTGCAAAAGGGTAACTCTTAAAGGCCAACACTTCATGACCATTGCATATGGGTGTTGGTGTCGGTGAGATAAGAATTTAAGGGATTAGTTAAGCCTGCAGTGAAACAGGATCTATCATGCCAAAACTCAAAGTAAAATATGGTCTAAAATGAAGATGAAAACAAAAACTGATAAACTGCTGATACAAAAAAAAATCTAATTAACCCTAAGAAAACAAAGACCTTCAGAAGGCAAATGGTAGTATCATTACTGATTTGTCTATAGTGTAGCGTAGGCTTCTTAATGTTGGAATAGTGTAAAGATTAATTAAAAAATAACTATTAATCATGGCTACGAAAAATGCTTGTTACCAGCAAGACAATACGAAGACTGCAGTGATGAAGATTGGGAAAAGGAAATTGCTGCTGATGAAACTTACTTTTATTTTTTTCAGTGAGGCAATCAGGGTTAAGTGAGTTGCCCAGGGTCACACAGCTAATAAGCATCAAGTGTCATGTGTCTGAGGCTGGACAGGAACTTAAATTCTCCTGATGACAAGGCTGATGCTCTATCCACCATGCCTTCTAGCTGCTGCTGAAACTTACTTTTCAGTTCAAACTTACACCAAAATCATTATCAGAAGTCCAAATCCAGCGTTGAAGGCATCTGGAAATCTCTGTTCATCTTTTTAGAAAATAACAAGTCAGTTCAGAACTGACTTGTTCAGAACTTGAATTCAAGTATCTGGCAACTTGAAGAGAAAAAAAAAAAACCAGTACAACTAGCCAAGACTTTGAGAAGGAATTACTTGAAGCTGGGGTGGGGAGAAGAGCCTTTGCCATCCGCACCACCTTTGACAAGAGGAGAACCTGGTAAACTTTGGGATTTCAGCAGATTTGGACTTCTCATCAGCATCCTAGATGGGCACCCTGAAGAGCAATAATACCCAAATTGGGATCTGAGGATAAACTAAATCCATCAAATAAAGGTAGCTTCAGTACTCTACAAGGAGTCAAAGAGCCAATATTTTACACCATGTGTTAGAGATACCTCATGAACACCTCCATGAAAGCAGGGAAAGTTACCCTTTAGCCACATGGACTCTCTAAGCTTGAACCCACATCCTCCTGGATTCTGTACGTGCTTATGGGAAAATGTGTCACATTCTTGAGGGAACACATGTACCAAATGTTCTTAGTATACCCATGTCATGAACACCTATTCTAAAAGCTAAGTCTGGCTAGCTAACTGATATCAAATTGTAATCATGGAGGGTGGCACGCCAGTAGGGGCTTGTAAGCCCTCACACTAGAAAACCATTCTCAAAACCTCAAGGCTACCCCTAGAACTCTAAGAAGGTATGTGGCTAGCTGAGTTCTGGGAATTCAGGCTGCCAGAATGAACGGGATCTGGGTTAGAAACCCAGGAGCATGTGCTAAAACTAAGAATGGTTCTAGACTTATAGAAATCTCCACATTTATATGGAATTCTACGATATAGCTTTCTACCCTTTCACATGTCACAAAATTTATGAGAGATATGGAGATAAGCAAGCTCAGTGCCCTGGGAGCTTATGTGATTTAAAACTTACCAAAAATTACAAGCTATGATCAATGCCAGACTTGGTAAAATGGACTGATCAAAGGTGCCTTTAATATCCAATGTGATTTAAAAAAAAGTGGTCTCCTAATGATGAATTAGATAATGTCAAAAATTTTGTTAACCTAATGCCAATTCACTTAAAATAAGTGTTTTAGCAAAAGTATGTCCTGTATATTAAAATTTTAATGTAAAAGAATTATGAAATTTATAGCACAAAACAATAAATTTAATTATTTTACTGTAGCCCAAGTAATTTGCACAATAATCTACTCTGATGGTATGGGAAGGAGTTTCAGACTCTCTTTTCTTCCCAGATCCCTTCTCTTCTTTCCTCCATTTCTTCACAGATCTATGATTTTGGTAAGATGGATGATACTTTTTTTTTTTGCTTTTTGTTGGTGGGGCAATCAGGATTAAGTGACTTGCCCAGGGTCACACGGCTAGTAAGTGTCAGGTGTCTGAGGCCAGTTTTGAACTCAGGTCCTCCTGACTCCAAGGCCAGAGCTCTAGCCACTGTGCCACCTAGCTGCCCCATGGATGATACTTTTAAAAATTCAGATCACTACTGCCATCTTTGATCGGTATATGAGTGGCTTTGGACAAATGTCTTCAACCTTTTTAGTCTCAGTTCCTTATCTGAAAAATGAGTAGTAGATGGCTTGGAGGTCTCTTCCCACATTTAAATCTGTGATACCTAATACACAGGTCTTCCTAATTTTCTACAGCTAAAAAAATCCTAGACTTTTAGATTCCAGGATGTCCTTCAGTAGGACTGTCTTTTGAAACTTTTCTGCTTCCTAGGACTGGCTAGAGCCTGTACTGGCTCTAGAATATACAGTGAGGACCCAGGAGCATCTCTACAAGACAATAAGGTCTCCAAGTAGCACTTAAAAATCAATGGATGAATGAATGGACAAACAAATGAATGAATGAATGAATGAATGAATGAATAAATGAATGAATAAAACCTATATACAATGACTTTTTCTATACAAAAGATACTTTCCAAACTCTGAAATAATAGCCTGACCCTCCACATGAAGTATATTCCCCCAAAAGTTAAGCAAAAAGATCTAATAACATGGTTGTGATTTGTAAAGTCCAACTCTTTCCATAATTGTAGTTACCAACCATTAAAAAAGAGGACATGTGTTTTGAGTTTGACAGTATTTTTTTAAAGTTATCCTCTCTTTACCTACCTCCTACTATGTTCTATTCCCCAAATAAAATATAAGCTTCTTGAAGATAAGGACTGTCTCTCTCTTGTATTTGAATCCCCACATCTGGTTCATAGTTGATTATTAATAAATGTTCTTTGGATGATTGATTTATTGATGGTATGGTAGCAACATAATCTGTTATATTTAAATGGAGTTTGACTATCTGAAAGGACTTTTTAAAAATGTTTGCCAATTTTTTTTACATTGCTCTCATTTCCTAATACCACACTCCTCCACCCTCATAGACCCTTCACCTGTAAGAAAGAAGTACAGTTAAGTAAAATAAACCAATATATTGACCATTTACATGTTGTTTTCTCCATTATAATATAAGCTCCTTGAGGGCATAACTATTTCATTATCTAGCACACTGCCAAGTATACACTAGGTATTTAATAAATGAATTTATTAACTATTATTCAATGCCTGTTGAAAAATTGATGCCCATAGACTGAAGAATGACTAAACAAATTATGGCACATAAATATTTGTCTTTCCCTATTATTGAGGAGAATACTACCATGCCATAGAACATAATGATTCTGATGAATACAGAAAAGCACGAGAAAGTTTCTATGAACTGATGCAAATTGAATTAGCAGAATAAGGAAAACAACATTAATGATGGTTGCAACAATGTATATGGGAAGAGTTCCAGCTCTGAAACTAGTACTAATGTTGAAATTTCTGAAGGAAAGCAAAGGTTCTGTCCTTTTGCTATCACTAAAACCATTGAAGCTCTCTTTGCTTGAGGAAACAAAAATAAAATACTTAAACTATCTTTGAAGGAAATCCTCATTTGCCTCTGGGTTAAGTGAAGACTAAATAGGACCTTTTTGTGTATTTCCAATATCTTGTCATCTTCTTCCCTCTCTTCTCTCCAGAGTTCTGCCACCATTCTGTCCTTGTTCTTGCCACCAAAACAGATCTTGGTTCATCCAGAGCTGGAACGAACTTCAAAAGTCATCCAGTTTAATCTCCTCATTTTACAGAGGAGGAAACTGAGTCCCAGGGAAACTAAGTTATTTGCCCAAGGTCTTGAATTGAATAAATAGAGCGCCTGATTTTTTTCAGGATTTGGTGAAATTCTAAAAATTCCTCAAATCAAATATCAGAAACTTTTTTTGTGGTCTGGACCTGTGAATTCAGAGATGTAGAGAACCTCTAGTGAAGAAACTGCCTTCACCCAAGCAGATCAGCTACCCATAGGCAACTTAGTCTTAGAGAGTTACCCAGGGGCACTGAGTGCTTAGGTGACTTGCCCAGGGTCGCACAATCAGTTTGTGTCAGTGGCTGGACATGAATTCTGGTTATGCTAGCCCCAGGGAGACCCTGTGACCACTTTAGAAACTATTGACCCAAAAATAAAGCCAGGACCCAGCTAATTATATTCACAACATCTGGCCAACTCTGAAACATCTGACTAGTTACTTATCCTGAGCCAGCTAAGTAGGCAAGAATCGGACTCTAAAAAGTGCCTCATACTCTAATAAAGATAAAGCTTCCTTGGAGAGCAGCTGACTAGCTCATCTGAAATAGGCACAAGAAAGGGTGCAAAAAGTCAAGAGTCTTGCAAGGTTCTGCACAGGATTGGGAGAAGGGATGGGGTCAGAAGTGGGTCAAAGCTCCTCCATCATGCTACATGAAGGAAAGAGACCCTTACTCTAACATAAGCACTTAGCTCTAAAAAGGCCT
The DNA here is from genome assembly GCF_003287225.1 of Phascolarctos cinereus. Lineage (NCBI taxonomy): Eukaryota > Metazoa > Chordata > Mammalia > Diprotodontia > Phascolarctidae > Phascolarctos > Phascolarctos cinereus. Next base: position 269,822,562 of record NW_027555514.1, on the reverse strand, counting down.
CCTGCTTAGTGAAATAATAATGAAAGACACTAAAAAAAAAAGATTTGCTTGTGGCTTTGCAGCGTATTTGCGATGTGAATCAGCAAAGAACTGTAGAAAGAAGACTTGTAAGTCTTAGCTCAAAGGCAGGAACTCTTAGCCTGAGGTCCATGCATGTATTTCAGGTGATCCTTGTATCTGAATGGGAAAAAATTTTTTTCTTTAATCTTTATTTTCACTAAAGTCTAACTGAAATGCAGTATTTCCCAAAGTATTCAATTATTTAAATTATTGTTGTATTATTTAATAATTATGAATAGTATTTAGAATGTGCGGTATTTACATTATTACATTATTTAATAATTATATTTAAATATTATTTTGAGAAAACATCCATAGATTTCATCAGACTACCAAAAGGGACCTATGATTCACAAAAAATGGTTAAGAATTCTTGGTCTAAAAAGGATGCTATGTGCTATAGTGGAGAGAACATTGGGATTGGAGTCAGGTAGGTAGATCAGGGTTCAAATTCCACCAGAAATACTAACTCTATGACCTCAGGCAAGTCACTTAAAATCCCTGAACCTCAGTTTCCCCACTTGTAAAAGCAAAGAGTTAGACAAGAAGGAGGAGACCCTTCCAGATCCAGATCCATAATCTGAAGTCATCTGATTTCTACGTGTCTCAGGCACCTCTCTAGGAATTAGCTACTGAAGGACAGAGGGGTTATAATCCATTTTGGTGAAGGGAGTTTACACTCCCAGAGTGCCCTACACTGCCCAAGTCACAGATCCTTTACATCTTTATGCAGGTCAGGGGTTTGTAGTCATTTTTCTGTATTAAGGCAGTTCAGTGAAGCCTGTTGACTCCTCAGAATCATGTTTTTAAATGAATGAAATAAAATGCATCTACTGAAAGGGTGTTGTATTTGGAGTCAGAAGACCGGAGCTCAGCTCTGAGGCCTGTCATTTAATTACTTTTGTGACCCTGGGTAAGGTCATCACCTCTTTGGGCCTCAGTTTCCTTATCTATGAAAGCGGGTGGTTGGACCAGGTGATTTTGTTTGTTTGTTTATTTGTTTTTGGTGAGGCAATCGGGGTTAAGTGACTTGCCTAGGGTAACACAGCTAGTAAGTGTCAAGTGTCTGAGGTTGGATTTGAACTCAGTTCCTCCTAATTCCAAGGCTGGAGCTCTATCTACTGCACCACCTAGCTGCCCCAAGACCAGCTGCTTTCTAAGGTCCCTTCCAGCTCTACAAGTCTATGGTCCAATGATCCCATGAACATTCAAAGTAAGCTCAGGCTAATAAGACAAATGGTATCCTTGGATAGGTTTGTGAAACTTGAACTGCCACCTTCCTTCTTTCCTCCCCACCTCTTTTTCATACTCTTGTAGTAGTTCTAATAAATGGTTACTTTTCAAATCTGGGGGAAAATCCTTTAAAGTAGTAGAAAATGTGAGCATGATCATGAAACTGTGATGTGTCTTTAGAATGGCTCATGTGAAAATGATCTCGGAGAATGGAGACCAAAGACAAAGTGTCCCCATACTATGGAATGAGAGAAAAGAGACTGGAATAACCTCTCCCAGGTCCCTTAGTTTAGTCTCCTCAGCTCTTGGCAAGCCATCAGGAGCCATTCCAGATGAAGATCTCACTGCTCAGTTACCTTCTTGGGTTACTTGAGCTGAGATAAAGACTGGGAATGGAAGGACAGGAAGATGGGGACTCGTGATAAGTGTTCTTTCTTCTGGGTCATGCCACGGGTCAAGAAACTTATTTCAGAGGGCTAATATGTCTATAATGTTGGCCACATCTTTTATCAGCTTGGGCCCAATTAAAGGCCAGAAGGCAGAATGCATGACATTCCTCATTTTCATTTAATCAATGGGATAATTTAATTCAATAACACATAATGGTATAATAGAAATACCACTGGCTCTAAAGTCAAACTTGGGTTCAAATCCAGCTTCTGATGCTTGTGTGACCTTGGGTAAATCATTCAACCACTCTGTTCCTTAGTTTCCTTATCTTTAAAATGAGGATGTTGGACTAGATGGGCTCTGAGTTTTCTTTCAGCTTTGATCTCTGATCCAATGATCCTAAGTACCTACTACATGCCAGGTACGAAGCAAAAATCAACCAATCCCAGACCGTGAGGAGCTCACATTCTACTGGAGGGATATGACAGGCAGAAGCACAGATTTTTTTGGAAGGTACCTTAAAGGCCACCTAGTCCATGCCCCTCATTTTACAGATAAGGAAACTGAGGCAGAGGTCAGGTTCCTTGTCAGAGTTAAAAAAAGTAGTGTCTGAAACAGAATCTGAGTTCAAGTCTTTCTGACTCCATGACCTGAAATTACCTAGTATATAAGCCAGAAAAAATAAAATATATACAAAGCAACTTCAATAAATAGAAAGTACTAATAAATGGAGGAGGGAATGATGATAACAATGATGATGACGATGATGATGATGATAACAGCTTGAGTTAATACAGAGCTTTCAAGTTTACAAAGTCCTTTACATATATTATTTCACTTGATCCTCACAACAACCCTGTGGGATGGAGTGCTATTATTATCCAAATTTTATAGCTAAAGAAGCTAAGATAAAGAGAAGTTAAATGATTTTCCCAGTGTCACACAGCTAGTTAGTGCCAGAAACAGGATTTGAACCTAGGTCTTCCTAACTCCAAGTTATAAGATCATAGATTTAGAGATGGAAGGGATCAGAGAGCATATTGAGTCTAACCCCTCATTTTACAGATGAGGAAACTGAGGCATAAAGAAGTTTTTATGACTTCCTCAGTGTCACACAGTTAGTGGGAGACAGAAATAGGATTTGAACCCAGGTCTTCCCAGATCCAAGTTCAATATTATAGCCAATTCACCATGATGCCTCAAGGCAACAGGAATACCAAATGCTATTTTAGTTGATTCCATTGAAAGGTTAGTTATATTTAAACCATGAAACTGTGATTATGGATCCAAAAAACATGAGAATTTTTAAAATAAAAATCCAGCTGAGAAATATTTTAATGATAGAATATGGAAGATAACGTGCTACGATGTTAAAGGGAAGAGGGCTGCTGCTGGGAATTCCTTGGAAAGTATATGGTTATTCTCTTTCCAGGCTATTGATTCTGTTTTTCTTCAAAGGAAAAGTTCTTATTGGCTCCTTGAAAAGTTGCTGTGCTACACAAGAATCCACTGGACTTTGAACCAGAAAGCCTACATCCTAGACTTAGCCCCGCTCCTCACTTATTGTATGACTTCAATAAGTCATGTCCCATTTCTGGGCTTCAATTCCCTGTTCTATAACAGGGTTTCTTAAATTTTTTCCACTTACAACTCCTTTTCACCTGAGAAATTTTCACATGACCCTGGGTATATAGGTATACAAAATAGGTACACAAAGCAAACATTTACTGATAATAAATCACAAAGAAATTTATTTTGAAACAATTCTTTGGTGTGTGTGTGTGTGTGTATGTATATATATATATATATACGTGTGTATATGTATATATATATATATATATGTACACATGATTTTACCATTTATTAAAGATGAAAGTAAATGTGCCTAATGATGAGATGGATGTTCTTGTTTATTTTAACATAAAGAATTCAATCTTAGTGAAATATTTGATGCTGCAGGACATAGAGCATCTTCAATGTTTTTCAGAGTTGATTGATATCTTGATTTTATAATCGTCAATGCTGAGAATGCCACTTCACATAAATACATAATACAAAATGGCAGAAGTATAGTTTACAGCCATTTCAGAAATTGTTGCAAATTTTGTCCTAATCCAAGCCAAACTTCATTTAACGATTTTGTATATACAGTAAAAACACTGCAATTCATAACATGCAATAGTGTCAAATCTGAGCTGAGGTGTTTCTGGCAACATTCATTGGTGTTGCGCGGCGTGATGGCATGTGCAGTGCAAAGTGCTCATGTTGTGTGGTCACAACCAAGGCTCCAGTGAAGTTGCTTGATGCAGCACTAGCAAGCGCTGCCAGAAATACCTCAGATTCATTACACATTTGATTTTTAATTAATTTTAGGTCATTACACTGTTCAGAAACCTTTTACTATTGCCAAATTTTTTGCAACCCCCACATTCAGTTACATGACCCCATTTGGGGTCACAACCCACAGTTTAAGAAGTGCTGCTCTATAAAATGACAGGGTTGGACTCAATGATCTCTACAATTCTTTCCAGGTGTGATATTTGCTGTTTCCATAAAATTCACAACATTTTTTGCTTCATTTATTAGAATGATTACAAATGAATAGGCCTCTGAGATCATTATCTTCTTATTAAAAACTTGGATTTCTGAAGTGTGGACATAATTTTTATTGGCACAGCTCTCAGCATGGCAACCCTTTAAGAGTTGCTGTGGCCAACCTTTTGGTGTTGAAAATCTCTATTATTTAACTGCTCTGGCCCTTTGAGGCCATGTATATAGGTACATGGGAGAAGTCATGGGAGAGGTATTTCTCTTTACAATTGAGAAAACTGAAGATCAGAGAGGTTAGATGACTGTCCCATTGATGTTGTAATGTAAATGGTTCTTCTTAGCAGTTCTGCTCATTTTACTCTGCATCAGTTCATACGAGTCTTTCTATTTCTCTTTAAAAACCATCGCCTTTCCCTATTTCTTATAGCAATAGTATTCCATCACATTCATATACCAAAATTGTTCAAGCATTCTCCAATTTATGGGCATCCCCTTAAGTTGAGTTTTTGCTCTACAAAAAGAGCCACTATAAACATCTATATCTAGACACAGACACATAGAGAGAGAGAGAGAGAGAGAGAGAGAGAGAGAGAGAGAGAGAGAGAGAGAGAGAGAGAGAGAGGAGACAGACAGACAGAGATAGAGAGAGAGAGAGGGAGAGAGAGAAAGAATTGATAAAATGCCAATAACTCCCAACCCCTATGTCTATTTGTTCAACCTTGCAAATATTTATGAGAATAATATATACGTGTGTATCACAGATGTCCTTGATAAAATGGAGAGAGTACAAGCAGCCTTTCACAAACAACGTTCTACAGCAGGCCACATCTTTAGAGTTACACAATTAATTGAAAGGTGCAAAGAATATAAGAACATACTGTGTCTGCCGACTAACTTTGAAAATAATTTGATTCAGTTGCACAAAATGTTGCCTCAAAGGCAAGTTGTCTACCATGCATTTGTTAAGCTCATATTAGATTCCTGGAAAGAGGTAACAGTGGAGATAACTTCGTTCAAAGAGTGCCTCATTATCAGTATCTAGTGAAACATTGGCCTTTGGAAGCCCACCATCATGAAGGATGTCCCATATAGAGACCAAATGAAAAAGGTTTCACTATAAATGGTGAGATCTTTCAATTGCCCTTGTTTATAAAAGACAACAGGCTGATTGAATTCTCAAACCCTGGAATCCCACCAAACCTATTAACTGAGATCCATGATACTGTGAGCTAAGCCAAAGTTTGGCAAGGTCCAGCAGGTTTAAAGTTTTGTGAGGTTGTTGAAATGTACTAGTCACTATTGAATCATAAAATTCAATTAAAATTAATTTTTAATTGAAATTTTAAAATACATAATACAAGAATAAAAAAGGATATGAAACACAACTGTCCTTTCAAAGTCTGGAACTGAAGGTAGCATACCATAGACAGTTAGAGCTCAGGAAAATATTCCTGACAACTTTTTGAACCTTCAGGGCAATCATTTTAAACTTCAAACCATCAGGGCTACAAAGCAGTAGCTGGTGCTGCCAAGGGGCTGGATAGAGACAGGACTGCAAGCCACAACTGGAATAGCCCCAAGAGTCCAGTCAAGCTCCCACTACATATAATCATTCAAAAGAGTTTTGCCTAACAATATACACAGGAACAACCAAGTGGATGAAAAATGTCTTTTGTATGCAATTGGAAGACCATAGTTATATGTACTGTGTAATTATATTATATTATATCATATCATATTATATTACATAAATGTAAACACATATTTATACACATTTGTATATAATATGCATAATATAATACAGACACACACATATATATTTACATATATGTATAATATATATGAAGAGAGAGAGAGAATGGACAGTGAACTGGGTTCAAAAAGCAATCAATCATTATCCAACATCAACTATGTGTCTAAGACTGTCCCAGTTGCTGGGGATACAAATTTTTAAAAAAGAAAAAAATAATCCTTATTTGTAAGACATACCCACACATTCTAATGAGGGAGATAAGAAGTCCAAATATAAATATTATACAGGATAAATAAATATTAATGTATACTGGACTTAGAGTCAGGAACACCTGGATTCAAATCCTCTCTCAGACACTTACCTAGGACAAGTCATTTCATCTTTCTTATACCTAGCTTTTTCATCTGTAAAATGGGGGTAGTAATGGCACCTACTTCACAGGGTTGCTGTGAGGATCATTTTAAATAATGTATGTACAATATCTTGTTAAATTGCTATATGAATGTTAGCTATTATTATTTGTGTAGCATTTTCCATATATTATACCATTTGGGTCTCACAATAACCTTGTGAATTAGGTATTGTAAGTATTATCATCTTCATTTTTCAGATGAGGAAACTGAGGTTCAGAGATAATAAGTGACTTGTCTTTGGTCACATAGCATCAGAGGCAAAAACTGAACCAAGTTCTTTCTGACACCAAGTCAAGCACTCTATCTGCCACACCACAGAAGGCATGGAACATCACAGTCTCTGAAGAATTAGAGTCACAGGTCACTCAAAAGGCAATAAAGAGGCATATGTCAGGCATGAGTAAGTCACAGCATATCAACAACATACCTGTGCAGAGGAAGTAGTATAAAGGGTATTAACAGAAAAGAAGATGGGCCAGTCATGAATTAAGGGTGAATGATAGCCAATGGACAAGTCAGTGTTCCACTGGCCTCCAAGTAATGTCTAGAGATCACATGGTCATACTCCTGAAGTTGAAAGCATCTTTAGAAGTGGTTTAGTCCAAACTCTTTATATTGCTGATGAGAAAACTGAAGCCCCAATGAAGGTCCAAGAGCATTAGTGGATATACAAGATAGACATGGGCAAGGGTCACCCAAGATGAGAAGGCTTGTATGGGAATTGCCACTGGAGGGAATATCTCTATTCATGACATCAATGATCTAATCAGTCTACCATGGTCTATAACAAGAATTCTTAACCTGTTTTTTGACTCATGGACTCCTCTGGCAGTCTGTTAAAGTCTATGGACCCTAATACTACTGGAGTGTGTTGCCTACATTCATAACTGTAGAAAATGCCAAACTGCAGTTAGAAGTTAGTGAATATAAAGATGGAATGTTTTTATTAGCCAAGTTCAGACCTCCTGAAATCAAAGGATCCATGGATCTCAAGTTAAGAACCCCGATCTATAATATGCTTATGGAGAAAGAAAGACAGGGAAATGTAAGCTGCCATCAGGGCTGGCCTCACATATAAATAAGGTAAGAGATCATCTATGTATGTCCTATGATTTGAAGCATCTGTAAGGCTGCTTCTATTTTTAATCTCCCCCACCCCTTGCTTTTTTGCTGATGCTCTCAATTGAAAAAATTAATGAGGTGCTTTTATAAGTATATAAAGTACAGCAACATATTTTATGGTATCATTTACTTACTGATGTACTGTTAACAACTTAGTACAAAGTATCCTCAGTTTGACTGAAATGACTAATCCAACTCAGTCACTATAGTTTCCTTTAGCAGCACAATGAACAATTCCAATCAGCATAATGGAGAATTGCCAAGGAGAAGTTTATTACAGATAACGTGAGCCTTTAATTGGCATCATATTAAACTGTAAGTGTTGTTACTAACAGAGGAAGCATTCTTCAAGCTCCTTTAGAATGATACTGTAAAGAGCTCTGGGCTGGGAGTCAGAACAGCATTCTACTCTTGGGTGTACTCCCAATCAACTGAGTGACCTTGGACAAATCATTTAGCCTCTGGCACCCCTGCTTTTCTCGTCTATAAAATGAGTGGGTTGGCATATATGACCTTGGTGTTCCTTCAAGGTCCAAAATTCTATGATTCCCAAATGGAAGACTACCCAGGGGATGAGATGACATCTTCAAGGACCCATTGGGCATTCCCAAAGTGTGAGTTAAAGCTCAAAATCTTTTTACAACTTACCATATAAATGAGAATGCTCAAGAAAAGAAAACTCTTCTGAAGAAGATAAGTGGGTATGTCCAATGAGATTTGTTTCTGATCCCATCCAGGCACTCAATAATCTGAGAATACTCTCCACACATACGTTGACAGGAAATCCTTATGGAAAGAAAATAAAAATAGAGTTAAATTTTAAAAGGAAACTAATTTTTCTTTACGTACACATTTCAGGAGGCCCTTCTGAATGTTGGTGTACCACAGCGGAAAGAACCTTGGCCTGAGAGTCAGTCTTTGGGTTCAAATTTATTTCTGATATTTATTATCTTTGTGAATTTGGGTAAGTAATTTCATTTCCCTGGCTTTCAGATGCCTCATCTGTGAAATGAGGAAGAGGGATAGTCTACATGGCCCCAAGGCTCCTTCTAAGTAGAGATCTATGATCCTGCTTCTTGTTGGTGGTGGTGGTAGTGGGGTGGTGGTTGTCCTACATTTTTGAAGAGGACCAATGACATCACAAGGTGATATCTTGACTTGTGCATGAATTGGATTAGGTACTTCCGCTCAATACCCAAGAGTTCGTTCTTTCTTCCTTCCTTCCTTTCTTTCTTTCTTTCTTTCTTTCTTTCTTTCTTTCTTTCTTTCTTTCTTTCTTCCTTCCTTCCTTTCTTTTTCTTTCCTTCCTTCCTTCCTTCCTTCCTTTCTTTTCTTTTTCCTTCCTTCCTTCCTTCCTTCCTTTCTTTTTCTTTCCTTCCTTCCTTCCTTCCTTCCTTTTCTTTCCTTCCTTCCTTCCTTCCTTCCTTCCTTCCTTCCTTCCTTCCTTTCTTCCTTCCTTTCTTTTTCTTTCCTTCCTTCCTTCCTTCCTTCCTTCCTTCCTTCCTTCCTTCCTTCCTTCCTTCCTTCCTCCTTCCTTCCTTTCTTTTTCTTTCCTTCCTTCCTTCCTTCCTTTCTTTTTCTTTCCTTCCTTCCTTCTTTCCTTCCTTCCTTCCTTTTTCTTTCCTTCCTTCCTTCCTTCCTTCCTTCCTTCCTTCCTTCCTTCCTTCCTTCCTTCCTTCCTTCCTTTCTTTTTCTTTCCTTCCTTCCTTCCTTCCTTCCTTTCTCTAGTCCTAGCCTGTGATTTCATCAGGGTTAGAAACTCTCCCTGCAGAAAATCATTCCACTGATAGAGATTAGCAACAGCTCTAAAACTTAGTGTCTTAGAAAGTTTCCCGAGGCAATAACAGGTGAAGAAGTGCCTGACCCAGAATTACACAGTCAGTATAAGTCAGTCAGAACCTGAACCCAGCTATTCCTGGAATTTCCTTTTCCTGGTCCCATCTCTTCTTTCAGACGCTCAGTCCAACCCAAGACTCAGAGCATAGTACTAGGAGTAGGGAACACTTCCTTATGATTATAACTTTGCCCCTGAATATGCTTTACCTTGGCCTTGGACAAGCCATATGATTTTCTGAAACTATTCTATATTGGAGTTTCAAAATAGTTTTAGAAACTATATCTATCAATCATCTATGTATATATATGTATATGTATGTATGTGCACACATATATATGAGTTTCTAAATTTTTTTTAGAAACTATATATGTATAAATATATATACACACACACATATATTTGAGTTTGGAAACCATTGTAGAAACAGTTTATATATGTGCATATGTGTGTGTGTGTGTGTGTATGTTTGAATTTTAAAACTATGTTACAAACTGTTTTAATTTTAGGTTCTATATTTAAGTTTTTATTAAAGAGTTTTAGAAAGAATTATATATACATGTATATATATACATATATATTTGTACATATGTATGTATATCTATATATAACATATATATACACACACACATATGTGTGTATGTATATTTTTGGTTTTAAACCACCTTAGAAATGGTTTTAATTTTAGGTTCTGTATGTGTGTGTGTGTGTATATATGTATATGTGTATGTGTATGTACATATATCACACACACACATATATATGTGTGTGTGTATGTGTGTATCATGGTGCCATAGAGAAGTCACTTGGAGTCAGAAGACTGGCACTTATAGCTGTGCATCCTTGAGTAAATCCCTCAACCTCTCTGAACCTCAGGTTGTTTCCATCTATAAAATGGAGATAGCAATCCTTTCACCTTCTTCCCACATGGCAGGCCTGTTGTGAAGCTCAAATTAGACAGTAGAGTAATGGAAGGGACCTCACCGGCCTGCCCATCCCCCAGCTGCCAGAACCTTTGCTTACGACATGTCCAATAAGTGGCTGGTCACTTGTCTTTAAGACAGGGATGAGAAACCCCTAACTATGGAGAAACCCTTAATCTCAAAGGCAATTCAATCAATTTGGGAAGAGCAACATCTGTTGGGAAGCTTTTTCCTTCCATTCTGTGGACTTTACCCTCATGATTCACCTATCTCTTCTCCCTCTGCCCCGAATCCCCTTTGTCCTTGAATTTATGAATTAACCTCCATTTTGAGGAAGGGCCCAAGCCATCCAGCCTTCCTTTTCTAGACTTCGGCACCATGGCTGGCACTGGGCACCTCCCCCTTGACGCTGTCTCTTCTCCCTTTATGTACTTTCATTCCTCATTAGAATGTAAGCTTTTTGTTTGTTTGTATCTGTATTCCCAATGCATAGCATAGTTCCTGGCATACAACAGGTGCTTGATAAATGCTCATTAACTTGAAGAAGCCTAAATCTGCCTCACTCTAACTTCTACCTGCTGTTCATAGTTCTTCTCTCTTCCATCAAACAGAACAAGTCTGATCTATCTTCAGCATGGTAACCCTTCAAATATATGTCATGTTGCCTGAAGCCTTCTCTTTTCTAGACCAAACATGCTCTAATTCCTTCAACTGGTCCTTGTACAGAGTGATCCTGGTGGGTCTCCTCAAAGCTCTCTCCAGCTTATCATAGGATCTAGGGCTAGAAGGGATCTCAGAGGTCATCAAGTCCAGCCCCCTCACATGAGCTGACTGAGCAAACACCGTCATCGGGAAGATAACATGCAATCATATAAGGCTTTCTAGTTATGTGTCACATTGCTGACTCATGCTACTCTTGTGGTCCTTTGAAGCATTCAGATCCTTTTTCAGATGAACTGCTATTCAACCATATCTCTCTCATTTGGTTCTTGAAAACTCAATTTTTTAAACCCAAATGTAGGACTTGATACAAATCCCTATTTAGTTTCATTTTATTAAAATAGGCCTAAAGTTCAAGTCTACTTGCATATCAGAGTTTTGTATGCACCTTTCAAAGCATTTCAAAAATAACAGCAGTGATATAGTGTAGTACCTTGTAAACTATAAAGTTATATAAGTATATATATATATAAGGTAGTCAGTTGAGAGGCATTTATTAAGGACCTTTATTAAGTTCCAGATACTGTGCTAAGTGCTACAAAGAAACACAAAAAAGAGTACAAAAAGATGTAAAGAAAGTAAAAAAAAAACACATTCTTTTTCCTCAAGGAGCTCACAATGCAATATATATGCAAACAATTATGTATGAATAAGACATGTAGAATAAATAGGAGATAGTCGATAGAGGTGAGCATCAAGCAGGGTGGGGGGATGTCAGGAGAGGCTTCTTGCATAGCAATTATCCTCTTCTAACAAGCTAGGTGTCTCTTCATTGAGTTTTTATTGGTTCTGGAATCACACTGACTCTCTGTTAACCAAGGACCAACCTGACAATATTCAGAGAAGTTCATTTTGGCTTCAGGAAGAAACGTTCCTTTCTCATTGGGCTATGCTCCAAGTCCTGAGCCAGCCAGCCTCTTGGATCCTCAAAGTACCTCAAATGACCCCAGGGTGAAATGAAGTTATCAGCCACAATTGTCAATGATCACGCAATGGTTCAAGAGTCGCATTGATGGAAGGCATGCCTGTCCCAACAAAACTGCATAGCTTTGAAGTGCTGACATAAGGAAATAATTCTTGAAAACTACGTCATAAAGGATGGAGGAGTTGCCATCTATATCAGTGGAAATAGGACCTCCACCAAGGGGATCACAGATCATTCAAGTATGAAGTATCCTTATTATTATTTTAAATGCTTCCTTCCATCATGGGTGGCATATGAACTGAGGTGAAGAAGTAAACAGAACCAGGAAAAAATACACACAATGACTACAAAAAGTAAGTGAAAAGAGCATCAACAGACAAATGAAATTGACTGCTAAGTATAATGGCCAAGCTTGGCCTCAAAGAAGAGATATAGAGAGGCACCTCCTCAGCCCCATCCTTTGTAGAAGTCAGGGATCATGGGTGTGAGACACTGACTATCTTCACTTCTTCCCTCGGAGATCGTCTCTAATTTATCCTGGATAGCTCTTACTTCCACATAGCTGCTTGCATGTTCTTCCCTCTCCAGCAGATGGTTAGCTTCTTGAGAATAGGAATTTTCCCATATTTTTGCCATTTTTTATATTTTCATTGCTTATCACAGTGCCCTAGTACACTGTAGGTGCTTAGCAGATGTTTATTAACTGACTGACAGCACAGTGCCTGGAACACAGTAGGTACTTAATAAATGCTTGCTGACTTGACTTGTTAATGCATTGATTAATTTGGTTCAATGGTTTTTCCCTCTATATTTTTTTCTTTGTTATAAGAAATGACTCCCGGAAAGTGGGACGAAGAGGGGTATATTGGGAAATGAAGGTGATGTGAGAACAACAGATATCTAGACATATAAAAATACTTTGATGGTCGAATAGAAAAATACATACGAGTAAATAAGTGTTAATCACATGACCCAGGAGAACAAAATGGGGTCAATTATTTCCAGGAAAATGCTTGTATGTTATCTTAATTCTATGGACTTTATGAAGTACCTACAATGTACTAGACACTTCTGTAGGTGCTGAGGATACAGAGAAAAAGGCAGTGAAATATACGTGCTACTAGAGAAAGGTAAGGAAGAAGAATACAACACTTGTGATTTAATTGATTTAGGGAACTACCAATTAAGAAACATTCTTTCCCAAGGCAAAACAGTTCCTATCCTGCAATCTCATCTTGGAGAGATTCCTGGAGCAAAGAAAAGTGAAGTGACTTGACCAGGCATCTGAGGCAATGCTCGAATCCAGATCTTCCTGCCTGAAGCTGGGTTCCCTAGCCATTATGTGATGGCTGGCTTCAAGTTAAAATGTTCAGTGGTTTGTGAACTGTTCCAAGTATGCAAGAGCATTTGGCATTAACATTTCCACGACAGAAGATATGTTGAAATAACTTGGCGTGTTCTCGGAGGTGGAAATTAAGTCAACATTATTAGCTTAAGAGATCACTCTGTCCCTAATGATATCCCGTCTAATTGGCCCATGAGATCCTTTCCCTTTTTCAAAATACACAAGAGTGAGAGGCTAAAAGGCTGGACAGAGAGAGAGAGATCCTAAAACTTTGGGCAGTTATTTTTCAAGAGTTTCCCATCTATCTCTGAGAGAGGAAATTCCACAGCTTCCCTTGATAATGTACTAGAGGATCCGAGAATCCAAAGAGCCAGGAAATGGCTTCTGATACCTCCCCCAAATTCCTTCACTGTAACTTAAAATCCACAGCCTCCTTTGTGCATAAAGGAAATATTGCTTGTTTCATCAAAATTTCCCATACTTTGATCCCATTTTGAGATCTTCCTCATATTCAAGGAGGCAGTGGGGAAATAATTCAATTCAATTCACTCCAATTCAACAAACATTTATTAAGCACCTATGGTGTGCCAGGTTCTGTGCTAGACACCTTCAATAGAAAGATCAAAGTGAACTGGTCCTTGCCCCCAAGAGCTTACATCAAGAGCATTCATCACTTCAACCCAAGGGTTCAGGTCTTGCTTTTGAGGAGTTCTAGCTACGGAGCTCTAGGCAATTCACCTCTTCTCTTGGGGCTTCAGAATTAGTTTACCATCCATTATTTTACTTCATAGGTCAGTCCTAGGGAGTAGCCTAAGGCCAAAAGGAGTTAAGTGACTTAATTAGTATACACAGCTGGTCAGTGCCAGAGGCCAGGGCTTCCTCAGCTCCAAGCCCAGCCCTCTGTCCATGGTGCCCCGTTGCCTAACCTTTAAGATGCACTGTCTACTTCTCAAATGAGACTATCCCACTAGGACCATATGCTCCTCTTCAAGATCTACTTCATTCACTGCCTGCTTCTAAAAGCACGTGGACCTTCAAACGACCCAAAAGTTCTTGGGACATGCAGTGTACAAATATAGAAGAAGCAAAGGCCTAGGAATTGGAGTCCAAAATGCCAGGAACTAGGTCTCTTATCTGACTACAAACAAATAACATTTTTTCAAAATTTATGAGATTTTCCCAGAGTCATTCAATTCACCTGTCCATTAATACAATGTAGAGGACAGGGCGGTGGCTGGCATTTTACTACCACTAGTCAAGAATTTGGATGCAAATCCCATCTCTGACATCTACTACCTGTTTGATCTTCGGGAGTTATTTCATCCCCTGGGCCTCAGGTTCCTTATTTATAAAATGAAGACGTTGGACTCAGTGTCCTATGAGGTCCCTCCTAGCTCTAAATCTATAATCCCAGGATTAAGTTATCATCCAGAAAACAATCGATGGGAACAGAGGTAAGCCAGTCATATACCAAGAACAAGAGACCCTAGACAGACTGTACTAACAACCACAAACTATTATAAACACAGAGGAAAACATCCAGGATCTGGGGACCATTTTTGATGTGGAGATTCTCCACTCCTGGTCTAGACAATAGCCTAAGAAGTGTTTTGGCTGCCTCCCAATCTTTTCTCCAATCCATGATCCACAGAGATGCCAAGTAGATATTCCTAAAATAGATCTGACCATGTCTCGCAAGCCATACCCCACTCAAAAGTCTTCCACGGTTCCATGGTGAGAAATAAATTTCTCAGACTGGCATTTAAAGCCCTCCACAATCTGACCCTCCATCTACCTTTTCAGTCTTGTTTCCTATCAATGCCTTTCACATATTCTGAGTTCAAGCTAAACTGGGCTGTGCACTGTTTCTCATAAGTGACCCTCTATCTCTTACCTTTTCACAGGCTGTAAGGCATGTGCTGGATTTGGACCCTAGATGGACACTGAAGGTCATTCAGTCCAACTCTACCATTTTACAGATGAGGAAACTGAGATCCCCAGAAGTCAAATGATTTATCCAAGGTCAATGGAAGAACTGGGATTCAAACCTAGCACTTGACCCCAAATGCATTCCAAGACTCCCAGGGGTTATACCATTTGCCTAATGTCCCACAGCTACTGAGGGAATCTGACAATTTAATCTAGATCTGCTGATTTCAAGTCTAATACTTTTTATAGGGTCATAGAATTAGGGCCTGGTAGGGACCTTAGGCATTATCTAGTGCTAGATTCCTTATTTTACAAAGAGAAAACTGAGACCCAGGGAGAAGTAACCTGTCTACACACACAGCTGGGATTTGAACTCAGGTCTTTCTGATTGCAATTCTTTGCCACTCTGCCTCTCAGAGGCCCTGAGATCCTATCTTTAGCTCTTGCTACCTATATACCTTGTGTAAATCATTTCACTTTTCTGTGTCTCCATTTTTTCATTTGTAAAATGAAGAGATTGGATGAAATAATTTCTAGGATTCCTTCAAGCCCCAAATCCCATGTTGCGGTGTTCCAAGCCTGTGATCTCACTAATATACAGTGAATATAGACATCCAAGATGTATAGTATAAATGGAAGGAAATCTCAAAGTGAAAGTGTTAACGGTGGGTAAGACAAGGAAAAGATTTCTGGGCTTCTGACTAGTTCTGCCATGCTTATTTTGGGGAGGTTCT
This sequence comes from Phascolarctos cinereus, assembly GCF_003287225.1. Taxonomy (NCBI): domain Eukaryota; kingdom Metazoa; phylum Chordata; class Mammalia; order Diprotodontia; family Phascolarctidae; genus Phascolarctos; species Phascolarctos cinereus. The sequence continues at coordinate 269,806,631 of NW_027555514.1, read as the reverse complement.
CTACAAGGGGTCTCATTCCTACTCCTTTAAGAAAAAAAAAAGAATCCAGGGAAACCAGGAAGCAGAGAGGAATGGGAAGATATATTATACACATAAATATATATTTAAATTTTATATAAATCATCAATTTAAGTGACATAAATCATTTTGATAACTCAGTGGCACAATGGATAGAATGCTAGACCTACAATCAAGACCTGAGTGCAAATCCAGCCTTAGACACTTATTAGTTGTGCTACCTTGAGCAAGTAACTTACCCTGTGCCTGCCTCAGTTTCTTCATCTATAAAATTGGGAAAATAATAGCGCCTTCCTCACAGGGCTGTTATGAGGATAAATGAGATATTATTTGTAAAGTACTTTGCAAACCTTCAAATGCTATATAAATGCTATAATTATCATCATCATCATCATCATCATAATTTATTACTTTAATTGCAAAATGCTTTCTTCACATTTGACTGACAGATACAACCTATAATCAGATATATCTCTTGCAGTGTGGTGTTTGATTATAACAAATGGAGATCAAACCTATGTTTTAGAGGAAAATCTGAAGAAGGAAAAGCCACTTCTCACCGGGGGGATCAGGGAAGAAGGCTTCACTGAGGAAGGTGAAACGAGCTGGGGTTTGAATGATTTTGAAAGGTGGAAATGATCATCAGATCACAGATCTAGAGCTGGAAGGGAGCAAACATTTATTAGATGCCTACTGTGTGTGAGGCACTGAGCTAAGCACCTTACAAATATTAGCTCATTCAATCCTCACACCAACCATGGGAGACAAGTGCTTGTATCATCCCTATTTAACAGTCGAGGAAACTGAGACAGTGTTTAAGTGACTTACTCAGGGTCACACAGCTCCTGGTTGTCTGAGCTAGATTTGAACTCAGGTCTTTCCTGATTCCAGGCTCAGAATTCTAACCACTGTGCTACCTAGCCATCTCTAAGGCAACGATTTTAGGGAGCATTTAGTCCACCACTCCATTTTACAGACTAGTAAACTCAGGCCAGAAGAGTTTAAGTGGTTTGCCCAAGGTTACCCGGGTCATAAGTAGCAATTCTTTGATTCTAAATCCATGACTCTCTGTTTCTCATTGGAGAGGAGGATGGAGCACATTCCAGGCATCACATGATCCCTCCTATAGGAATGGCTAGTAGGCCACTTTGAGGGGAACATACAATACAAGAAGGGGAGTTTGTGAAATAAATCTAGGAAGGCACTTCAGAAACAGGTTGCGGAGGACCTGAAATGTCAGGCTGAGGCTCTTTTATTCTGTTATTTATTTAATCATTCATTTGAATTTATTTTTATATTTATTTATACATGCTTTAACCTATTTAATTAATTATTTGATTCAAGGGCTAATGGGTACTCTAGATTTTTTTAAGGAGAGGAGTGAGCTGATATGTGCCTTAGGTAGATTATGTTGGTAGCTGTGTGGAAGATGAATGGAGAGGGATGAAATCAAAAGTCCCGTGCTCAAAATGTTGGCTCTGCCTTGTACTAGCCATATGATTCTGGCTAAGTCACCTTACCTCTCCCACTCTGGTTCTCCCATCTGTGAAATGGGCATATAATACAAGTACCAGCAGCCTTCACTGCAGGAAAATGCTATGACAATTCCAGTTATTGTTGCTATTGTTATTAACCACTTCAACAAAATGTGTCTCCTAAAAATCGTTGATCCTTTGTTTCTTCCATCAGTAACCATTTACTGAATACATTTCCCCTAGTCTTTGGCTTAATAACTCGGTCCTCAGAAGTAATCACAGTATTTTAGAGCTCGACTAGCTCATTTCTTCTCTTGAGAACCTTTCTCTAGAAGAGCTGCCTCCATGTTCTAGAAGAATTGCATGATTTTTAGAAGTTTAAAAGAAGATTTTTTGCTAATTATATCATATCCATTTCTGATTGATTCTCTTCCCCCACCCCCACCCCAGCAAGCCTTCTCAAGAAGGATTAACTACTTTTGACCCTCCATTCTCTTGTCTGCAAAATAAAGGAATTGGATTAAATTACTTTTGAGGTCCATGCTATATTTGGAGTCAGGAACCTGGTTCAAATCCCAGTTCTGATACTTACTACCTGTCTTATCTGGGGGCTCTCAGTGTTCTTATGGATGGTTGGACTCTGAGTCCTTGCTGCATTTGGAGCCAGGGAACCCAAGTTCAAACCTCAGTTCTCTCACTTCCTGGCTGTGTTAACTTGGGTTAGTTCTGCCCTGGACCTGTTTCTTCATCTGTAAAATGATGGAGTTAGATTTGATGACCTCTACCTAAGAATCTTCCAGGTCTTAGATCTATGAGCTGATGATAAACTTCCTAACAATTTGAGCAGTGCAAGTTGGAAAGGGCTGCCTCAGCAGAGAGTGAGTTTTCCATCCATAGTGCCTTCTAATGAGGCAGGATGACCCTTGACTAGGATGTTATAGAGGAAATTCCTGTTTATATTTGCACTGAACCAGATAGCGTGGTCTCCACCCCCAGGGGTCCCTCCTAGCCCCGAGATTCTGAGATTCTGTGTTTCATCAATCGACTGCTGGATTGCATCAGACCTGTTGCAACACTGACAGTCACCCAGCTTGGTCCAACAGTAAATGTGGCTCACGTAGGTCGGTGTGAAGGCAGGGCAGTAAGGACAGGAGAAGCCAACCCAAGAACAAATGGAAATGTCCTTGTCTGTAGAGCATCACATCTAGAAATCCATCCATGAGACCACTCTAGAAGCTAGCCACACATCTCACTGAAGCACAAATGAGCCAATCAATGGGTGGCCACCACTCCTCACTCCCACTCCTTAATAAAAACTCCACTGAGAAAAATCATCCTAGTCATTCTCATGATCTCCACATTACTTGGGGCAGAACATTGAGCAGCCTTGCCATGCCTCCTCCGGGAATGGCTTTGGTTTCTAGTGGTGGATAATTTTAATAATAAAACACTGCCTGATGTTTCCACTGAGCTTGGGTTTCACCTACATATATTCCCTACCATATAGGGTTGTTATGAGGAAAGTGCTGAATAGTTCCCAGGGGATGGAGCACTAGATTTGAAATCAGGAAGAACTGGTTTCCAACCCTATCTTGGACATTTACTAGCTATGTGACCCTGGGCAAACCATTTATCTATTCTGGACCTCAGTTTCTTTCTCTGTAAAATGAGGGGGTTGTATTCAATGACAATGAAATGCCTTCCAACTCTAAGCCTAGGCTCCCACAGGCTTATGATTCCATGACTCTAAGCAGTTTAGACATGTGGGCAATTGTGGTTTACAGTACCTGACATATAGAAGGTGCTTAATAAATATTTATTGCCCGACTCACTGATAGCGATAACTCACATCTCTATAGCACTCCAAGGTTTACAAAATTACAACAAGCTTGGGCATTTGGTAGCATATGTATTATTGTCTCCATTTTATAGAATAGAAAACCTAAGTGATTTGCCTGAGGTCATACAGCTAGTCTGAGAGCAGATTAAGGCCCACATTTCTAGGCTCCAAAAATAAAACCACAAACTATTTCTTTTAAGGGCTTCATCTCACATTCCAGAAATGCAAAGCTATGGAGACTACAATGAAAACAAACAATAATGAGCCTGTTTCCTTACCCTCAAAAGTTTTTTTAAATGATTTACTGTGAACATAACATTAAGCATTACTGCTGAATGAATGTATGACCTCATAGACTTGCACAGACTCCCTTCCTTCAATGCCTGTCTGTCCATCCTGTACAATTCTTGTCCATATCTTTCCAAAGGTATACTGCCAGGGGTCCACCCAAACCTCTGGAGTCTTTTCTCATCTCTTGGCATTTCTAGGGCAGCAATGCCATATCAAAGGTACCAATGTCATATGGACGCAATCAATTAAACTTTGCAATTATTCAGATTTAAATAAATGAAATTGAATGCCTAAAATGTCATAACAACTTTCAGATACTCCCTCTAATTCTCCATTAGTGTTCTCTCTTCATCCATTCATTTCTACTCAGTTTTCATCCCTTGTGGTCCTAGACACTGAAAGATCTTGTCTAGTTCTGGCTAATTATTTTTTTTTCTGTTTTATATTACCTAGCTCACAGGATTACCACTTTAAAGCTTGAGGTTATCCCTATGTCCCTTAATTTTAGTGCCTTCCCTCTATTGATTATATCAAATTTATCCTGCAGATAACTTGTCGGTACATTGTTATTTACATGTGGTCTCCTCCATTAGATTCTGGGCTCCTTGAGGTCAGGGATTAACTTTTGCCTTTTTTTTCTTTGTATCCCCAAGGCTTAGGACAGTGCCTAGCACATAGCAGGCATTTAAGACATGTTTTCTGGCTATTGACTAGACAGCCATTTTGTACATGGTTGCTTCATACATGTCTCTCCCATTAGACTGTGAACTCCTTAAGACCAGGGACAATATTTTGTCTTTGTAAGTCCAGTGCTTAGCACAGTCTTGGGTACATGGTAGCCACTTAACAAATGTTTATTGGCTGATTGATTATCAAGTCGAATCCTTTCATTTTACAGATGAGGAAACTGACTGTGGAGTCAAAGGATGTGAGTTCAAATCCTGCCTATGTGACCTGGGCAAATTGTTTAGCTTCCCTGGGCTACAGTTTCTGTAAAATAAGGGAGTTGGCCAAGATGATATCCAGGGTCCTTTCCATCTCTAAATCCATGATCCTATGAAGACTAGAGAATTCTAAAGTGAATTGCCCAAATAGAAGGTGATCAGATGGGTAGTAAGCTACAGGACCAGGATTTTTACCTATATCCTCTGACTATTATTAGTACCCTTCCCACAGTAACACCCTTCCTTTCATTTGGATCTCTCCATTCTAATTCTTCTTCCCAATATGACTAATGCGGAAATATGCTTAATTTTATTGTACATGTATAGCCTATATCAGATTGCTTGCCCTCTTGGGGAGGAGGGATTGAAGGGAGGGACAGAGAAAAAAAATTTGGAACTCAAAATCTTATGAAAGTGAATGTTGAAAACTATTTTTACATGTAATTGGAAAAAATAAAATACTATTAAGAGAAAAAAATTAAGAGTCTCTCCAAATGTCTTCAAGTTCCTCAAACTCATCCACTTTAAGTTTGTTACAGTGTTCCATTACACAAATAAATGCTATTTATTTAACCATTTTGCTTTATTTAATATGTTTATAATGTTGTATGGACACTATTTTAACATCATTTCAAATGTGTAATTTAAAAAAACTCATATAAACTTCAAGGGCAGTGAACAAAGTCAGTTGAAGGCGTAGCATCATTCCTCAAACTTGCTTCCTTGACCATATCCCATCAAGGGAAATATTATATAATTAAAACACACTCAAGAATCATTTTTCCCCCAAGTAAGCTGTGGTTGGCTATATCTGGGGACTTCTCAGTTCTCTCAGGACTTGTGGCCATTTAAAGCAGAGATTCTTAACCTGGAGTTTGGAAACTCTAAAAACCACACTTTAAGAGTTCTTTTTCAACATGACAGATTTTCTCTGTAATCATCTATATTTCATTTTATGCATTTAAAAACATTATGCTGAGAAGGGGTCTAGAAGCTTCACCAGGGTGCCAAGGGGGCCCATCACACACACACACACACACACACACACACACACACACACACATACACACACACACACACGCACATACAAAAGGTTAAGAAATTCTGATTTAAAGTTGTTGTTGTTTTTTGACGTCACTGAACCAAGCAAGAAAAACCATCCACATTTTTCTTCTCCATTATCCAGAAATAACATCCTCCCTGTCCCCCAGCTTGGGTACATTACTTACTTGCAGTCTTTGGCCAGAGTCCTGTCATTCAAGGTACATGAAGAAGAGCAGTGTTCAAGCCTTCTAGCTAAATTAAATCCCAGTGGTTTCCTACAAGCCCATGAGATGTGTAACGTTTTCTTGCATGGGGTGGGAGATATTTTAAGTGAAAGTCTGAGTGATAACACATTGCCTTCTGGCCCAGCCTTGTTTCTTCTTTGGCTCGCTGCCTCAATGGACACAGATTAGTCATTAACAAGTCTTCCCTGGCTATGTTATCCAAACAGAGATTTGAAGGCTGGGAACTTTAATAAACAGTAGAAAGATGGTCAAAGCATAGCCCTGGGATATTCCCTGGAACCCAAACTGGACAAGATCCTCACCCCAGCACACCATGGAGTAAACCTGTCAGAAGATATAAGATGCCTTTTTAAAAAAAAAAGTATGCTTTCAATAACAAAATAGGAAGGGGTGGTAGCCTGGACCAGGAGAAGAATTAAAAGTCTATTCAGAGTTTCTTGGGGGGCAGTGGAAAGGAGAAGGGGGGAAGGGAGAGATAGTGACACACAGAGGGAAGAGAAGAGGGAGGGGGGAGAAGGGGAGGGAAAGAGAGAGAGGGAAAGAGAGGGGAAGGGAAGGAGAGAAGAAAGAAAAAGATAGGGAGAGAGTGGGGGAGGGAGGGAAGGAAGGAGGGGAGAGGAGAGAGAGAGAGAGAGAGAGAGAGAGAGAGAGAGAGAGAGAGAGAGAGAGAGAGAGAGAGAGAGAGAGAGAGAGAAAGCAGATTGTGTGTGTGTGCGTGTGTGTGTGTTAGTGGAGGGAAAGGAGGGATGAGGAAGAGCAGGTCCTTATTTTCAAATTCATTCCTGATACTATACATATCAGTTTAATTTAGTCAACACCATTTCCTTGACATTAGCACTTGTGAAATGGGAAGGAAAACCCAAAACCAATGGATTTGGAGTCAGAGAACCTGGGTTCAAATCCCATATTTGTTTTTTACAACTTATTGGATTTTGAGCAAATCACTTAACCTCTCTGGACCTCAGTTTCTTCATCTGTAAAATGAGAAGATGGGATGAGATGGCGCCAAAGTTTCCTTCTAACTTCCCATCTCTGGGTTCCGGTACTTAGCTCATTGTCTAGTACAAGGTACTTAATACATACTTGTTGACTTTATTTGTTGACTGATGTCTCATTTTCCTCAAACAAGGGGGTTGAACCAGATGGCCTCAAAAATTCCTTCCAGATCTAAATCCAAGATTCTATAAGTAGCATGGTCCAGTGGATATAAAGCTGGCCCCAGAGGGCAGAATTCCTAGGTTCAGGTCCCAGCCCAGGTTACATGTGACCCTGTTGTTCTGTCTCTCAGGGGCCCAAGCAACTCTGAGACTGTAGGGTACAAAGCTAGTGTTCATCTGCACTGGTAAGGGGAGTTTCTTCCATGAGGGACACCATGAGTTCCAATCATGAGCTGCACCCTACACCAATGTTATTATTGTTATTATTATAACAACAAAAATAAAAATAAATACTAACATTTCTATAGCACATATTCTGTGCCTAGTACACTGGGCCTGGAGTCAGGAAGACTCATCTTCCTGAGCTCAAATCTGGTCCCAGACACTTACTAGCTGTGTGACCCTGGGCAAGTTGCTTAACTCTGTTTACCTCAGTTTCCTCATCTGTCAAATGAGCTGGAGAAGGAAATGGCAAACCACTCCAGTATCTTTGCCAAGAAAGCTCCAAATGGGGCTATGGAGAGTCAGACATGACTGAAAAAACAACTGAATAGCTGACAAACATGAAATGAGATTTGCTCATCTGTCAGGTGAAGGTCTTAGAATAGGTAACTTCCAAGGATCTGTCCAGCTCTAAAATGCCCTGGTTCTGAATCCTCGTGCTCTGAACGATCTGGTTCCGTCAAACAAGGCATCATATTGCATGTTTTTCAGCTGGTAATCAGAGAGTTTTCATGTTCTTCCCTGTACATTTTCCTTCTACCCCCCCACACTACCCCTGTCTCATCTATGTGGTTTGAAGTTTGGCTGTTGGTACCCAGAGATCTTGAGCCTCCTTCTAAGGGAGGATGGGGATGCAGGGCTTAACAATTCCAGTGTTTTCTCCAACTCTGTGATGACTTTGGTAGGTAGCACCTATCTCTCAGAGTTGTAGTAAGGATCAAATAAAATAATAGTTTAAACATGCTTAGCACAGTGCCAGGCACATTGTCAGATATTTAGTTGTTTTTCAATCATGTCCGAGTCTATGTGACCCCATTTGGGGTTTTCTTGCCATTTTACAAAGGAGGAAACTGAGGCAAACAGGGTGAAGTGACTTGCCCAGGTCACACAGCTAGTAAATGTCTAGGGTCAGATTTGAATTCATTAAGAGGAGTCTTCCTGACTCCTGGCCCAGTGAACTAGGCACATAATGTGTGCTATAGAAATGTTAGCAATGGAGGCAGCTAGGTGGTGCAGTGGATAGAGCACTGGCCCTGGATTCGGGAGGACCTGAGTTCAAATTCAGCCTCAGACACATAACATTCACTAGCTGTGTGACCCTGAGAAAGTCACTTAAACCCTTTGCCTAGAAAAAAAAAAAGGAAGAAAAAGAAAGAAAGAAATGTTAGCATTTATTATTTTTGTTGTTACAATAATGATGATGTTGCTTTTATATTGGTGTAGGGTGAGATTGTAGACCTCATTGTCAATCACAGAGCAGAAGGCATTTGATAGACATTCGCTCTCTCCCCTTCTCTCTTCCCTACGAAATCTTGAGGCTAAACATGGCAGTTGTTATTATTGCTATTATTATTAATTACTACTACTACTACTATTACTGTTACTATTCCTACTGTCATTACCAACCCCACCTCCACTACTACTGCTGCTACTGCTACCACTGCTACTATTACTCCTACTACTCCTACCACTTCTACTACTACTACTACTACTACTACTACTACTACTACTACCAATAACTATTACCATTATCACCCACATCCCACCCACTATTATTACCACCACCACCACTATTACCATTATTACTAGCACCCACCCACCCTCCCATCCCCCTACTACTGCTACTACTGATATTTTTATTACTACTACTACCACCACCACCACCCGCTACCCCATTACTACTATTGGTGCTGCTGCTGCTACTACCACCACAACTATTACTACCACCACCACTACTATGACTATTACTACTACCACCCACCCTACCATCTCCCAACTACTACTGCTAGTACTACTACTACTCCCGCCACTACTATGACTAGCACTAGTACTACCACCACCACCCTTAGTACTACTTTTATTACCACCACCACCCCCTTACTACTACTATTACCTACTATGACTGCTACAACTGCTACTATTACTACTACTACTACTACTACCATCACCATCACCACCACCACTACTTACTACTGCTACTGTTGTTGCTGATACTGCCACTCCTCCTCTTCCACATACATTTGGCTGTATAGTACAGGAACAAATTTCTACTTCTTTCTGATTCCTGGTGGGGTATACTTTAAGTTCTATATACCTAGAGGAGGTTTTTCAATGAGTGCATAGATGAACATTATCTAGTAATCAAGGCATATAGGTAACATGGTTCCCGGGGAAAGACTATTTCTAACCAATTTCAGTCCTAACTATCAATAATTAATACAAGGTCATATTTATGCAGTTCTTTTTAAATTTGCAAAGTGTTCTGTATACACTCATTTGAGCATCACAACAAAGCTCTGAGATGGCACTCCAATATTCTCATCATACAGATGAGGAACTAAGGCTCTGTTATCCCTCTAAAAGCAAGGATTCTTAACTTAACTGGATCCATGACCTTGGTTTTTAAAATATATTTTGATAACTCTATCTCAAGTTCTAAAAATGATTAAAACTATTTGGAACTATACAGATTGAAATCCCACCTCTGACACTTACTGGCTGTGTGACCCTATACATGTCACTTAACTTCTTAATAATCTGGATACTCTCAAAGACTAAATGACAGGCAAATGCTGACTTGCATTAGTAGAGGGAGACCCTAATAAGCACTTCTTTAACCCCAGTGAAATTACAATTCCAGTCCCTATTGGTATCTCTCTCCTACCATTATTAACTGAGCAGTTGGTACTCTCAATGAGCAATCCGTGTTGACAGTAGAAAGTAAATCATTCCCCTGGGATATTCCTCTTATAAAAGAAACCAATGGAAAAGGGTAGGAGTACTCAAGTACTTGCAAATACACACCCACTTACACACATGCACACACACACACCCCAATGTAAAAAAAAAAAGATAGCAAGATATGAACTACAAAATTGAATAAGACATTAACAATTTCAGAAATTGTGAAGATAAAATGGGATGTTTGTAAAGTATTTTGAAAACCTAACCATGCTACATAAATGCTGCTATACTTATTATTGCTGTTATGATGATGATGATGATGGAACTTAGCAGGTCCTAAAACTATTACATAAGGAAATCTTCTAGTTCCTTGGCTGTGGCCTTCTGACTGAGTCCAAGTTTTACAGAACAAATCCTTTTATTAAGGAGATTGGTTCTGTGAAGTTTGGGTTCAGTCAAAGGGCCACACTTGAGGACCTAGAGGGCCACAGCTTCCCCACCCCTGATTTAGAACCTCTGCTTTGCTATGGGGGCTTGTATCCAATCCTCTCCAGCCCCAGCTGTAGTATCTTTGTCTCAATGCATTCATCTCATTCAAGGGCCTCAAAGGAAAGTGACCCACCAATTTCCATGGGCAGTAGAGGCCCATTGGCTGTGAAACCTTCTGTCATAGCTTCCTAATAAATAACATGATGCTGGGCAATAAAAGGAGAGGTGCTTCATTCTGAACATGCTGACCCACATTGAAAACTAAAAGGTAGATAATGAAAAACTCAAACAAAAAAATCACAGAGGGAAAACAACTGCCTACTGAAGCCATTTAATGGGGGATTTTCCATCTTCTATTGGGAAATTTGGCAGATCCCTTGATGATGCATTCTTATCGGTGGAGAATGGACTTTGAATTGCCCTTCCAGTAGTGATGATGTATCTGCCTACATTCTTTTTCCCATGATCCTCTTTGAGATGCACTAAAAGCATTTGCAAGTCTGCTGACCCAGTGCATCTGGGATCATGGAAGAAAACCAAAGCTAAGTGGGATGGAAACCATGACCTTGGGCTCTTCCAGTTGGACTCAACTCAATGGAGCAAGGCAGCAATGCAGACTAAGTATTCAAAGTGACCTTGGCAGGTAGGGAAAAGCATTAATCACAAATGGGACAAAGTTCACTAGAGGCAAATAAAAATTGTACAAGTGTAAGCACGGTTTACACACACACACACGCATACACACACACACACACACAATCACACTTTATGTTTTTGGGGGTTGTACTGATGACTTTATCAGTAGGAAGAACTCTTGATGTGGAAGCTTCCTACACTAACTTGTCCACAATCTGTAGTCTATGGTCAGTGACACCCTAAGCGTCTTGCCCAGGATCACCCAGCAGGTATCAGAGGCCAGATCTAAACTTTCCTGCCTCCGTGGCCATCCCTCTGTCCACTAACTCATGTTGTCGCTCCCTGTGCACTTAGGGGATTTTTTTTAACTGAAGGTTTATCAGCCTGATGGTATATACGTGAGAGCTTAGCCAATCAATAACAATGGGAGAAAACATTCTGGACGACAATGAAAACGATTATTCCCCCCTTTTTCTACTACTAATTCAGTACAAAAGTCCCTGTGGCCCCCAAACTCAGTAAAAGCCAAACACTGGATAGAATCCTCTGACTGATGCCTAAAGTCTCCCTCATCTTGTTCTAAAAGACTGGGGAGACTGAAGGAGTGATTTCCAGTGAGGACGTAGGTGTCCCCAAATGCAGAAAGACCCTCAAATGACCCAATGAGTCTGAAACATCCTTGGATTTAAGCATCTCTTGAGACCTCTTCCAGTTATGTCAGTAGCAAACCCAAAAGAGACATGTCATCAAGAATGGGATGTTCACAGGGTACAGAATTCCTTTCCACCTAGGGAGAGCAATATTCTACCATTCATCTGTTCTTATTCATCCTTCGTTTTGAAGAGGACCATGACATCAGGGAGCTGATGCCATGGCATCCAAGTGAAATGGATTGAAGTGAGGGAGGGCTGTGCAAGGTCACCAGCCTCACTTTTTCCTCTGGAGCCATCTGAGTCCAGTGGCCAGGTATAGATCAGGATGACTAACACAGTATCTGGCACATAGTATAGGCACTTAATGAATGCTTACTGACTCACTGTGGCAGGAGGATCTGTACTGGAGAAGAAGCTAACTTGCTAGAAAATGAGGGCCATTAAGTCCCTCTATCTAGTGGGTCAGCCAACAAGTATTTATTAAGTTATTAATATGGGCCAGTCACTGTGCGAAGGAAGGGAGCGAGGGATAGAGAGAAGGAAGAAGGGAGCGATTTATGAAGTCATTACTATAGGCCAGTCACTGTCTGAGGAAAGGGAGAGGGAAGGAAAGAAGGAAGGAGAGAAACATTTATTGTTATTACTATAGGCTATGCACTTTGCCGAGGAAGGGAGAGAGGGAAAGAAGGAAACAGGGAAACAGTAAGTACCTACTCTGTGCCAAGGACTGTGCTAAGTGCTTTACAAATATCATCTCATAGAACAACCCTACAAGGCAGGTGGTGTTACTATTCCCATTTTACAGTTGAAGAAACTGAGGCAAGGTACAGTTAAATGGCCTGCCCAGGGTCACACAGCTGGTAAGTATCTGGGGCCAGATTTGGCCTCAGGTCTTCCTGACTCACAAAAATAGCCCCTGACTTCCCTGAGAGAAACAAGAGAGCAAACAACCATGTACACACAAAATACATACTGAGTGGGTGCGAGGTAATCAAAGTTCTGTCAAACTCTATTCCATTCCCCCCACCCAAAATGCCTCAGAAGTAATAAGCAATAATAGTAGTTAATATTTATCTGTACTTCCAAGTTTTTAAAACAATACACACACACATATAAAATCTCATTTGGTCTCCACAATATCCCTGAGGTCAGTACTATTATTATCCCTATTACAAAGATGAAGAAACAGAGGTTAAGTGACTTGCGCTAAGTCATCCAGCTAGTAAGTGTCTGAGGCTGGATTTGAACCCAAGTCTTCCTTACTCCAAGCCCAGCACTGCACCACCTCGCTGCAGATGGTCTCTGAACCTCTCCAGTAGCTATCTTTCCACTAAAGCCAGGCCCCTGAGCTCTCGTTCAAACATTTGCTGTCCACTATTTAGTATAAAAAACTTAACATATGTGCACAGGATTTCCAAGGCCATGGCAGATTAAAATCTCTATGTTCTAAGGGGTTGGGGAGGCCTACTGCTGGCAGCAATAAGGGACATGTGACAACCTGACCATAAGGAAAGAGAGAGAAAAAATTCAAGAGCAAATCGAAACTTTCTACATATCACAGCCCAACATAATGACAATGACCCTGAATCATCAAGAAAGGGTTGAAATCTGTTCAATGCCTTCTGTTTGAGGGGAGGCCACGGTGCAATGGCTGGAGAGCTGGGCTTGGTGACTTCCACAGGAAGTCCTGTCTTCAAGTCTTGCCTCTGTCCGTGCATACAGGCTGTGTGGCCCTGGGCAAGTCATTTCACCTTCTCTAAGACTCTAAGTTTTAGAGAAGGTGCTGTTTTGCATGGCCATTCATCCTATAGGTCTCTATGCTAATGAAATCACAGAGGTAGTTTCTGTTTCTGTCTTCTATTTACCCAGTAAACTCCTCACCTAATTTCTCCCTCTCCAACGTCTGGTGCATCGTAGGCGCTTAATAATGTTTATTGACTGACTGACTTCCTGATTCAGAAGAGACACGACCTAGAGAAGGCTTTGACAATAGAGATTCAATACTGGCAGGTCCTAGCAGCAGAAAGAATCCACATATCAACGTGGGAAAGGACATGGGAAAATCAGGCTAACTAAGTGGGAAGAGCCTGATCATCAGGCTGGCTATGGGGATGAATTTTGTGACCTCTTAGAGTATCTTCCAAGATGTGGAGAAATTGCAGTCTGTGCTCATAGGCCCCACCAAAGAAGTATTGAAATAACTGTTCTCTGTTTCAGAAGGTGGGAGAGTATTGAAAACACTTAAGAAATATGTCCATTTGAAAAGAAAATAAATAAATAAAAATAATAAAAATTAAAAAAAAATGTCCATTTGAAAACATTTTACAAGGAAAAGAATTTCAGGCACATTGAGCGGGTCAGTTTCAGTTACTCTGGAAGGTATTTTGGCAAATCCCTGTATGACAATGCTAAAACACTATGGTGTTAGTAGCAGTTGAAACATGGTGGGTAGAGAAGTAAGTGAGAACTGTTCATTTGCCATTCTTGTTTTTGGGCTTTCAAGATTAAAAATGAGCCTCTTTTCTTAATCCAGTGCATTATAGTCATCCATTATACTTTGGGGAGCCATAAGACAAGGTGACACTTTCAGGGATATAAGTCATTGTCATAAGGAGTCGATTCCTTATTTCAAATATAAAACCTTCCTCAACCAAGCTGCCTCTTTCCCATCTCTTGGCAAAGGTGAAGATGAGTCTTCTCTGTCACATCCAGGATTACCTCTCAATGCTCAGCACATAATAGGTGCTTAATAAATGATTATTAAATCATAAAGTGGTGGCTTGATGGTAGATGAATAAAGCTGAAAATGGTGAGTACCCTATGATTTTTATGCAAGTGGACTCTCCAAGTGTCATGCTGACACTTAACACAAAGAATCTTTAGTAGGACTTAGATAACAGAAATCCAGGGTTCAAGTCCTCCCTGTGACTCGTATTAGTCATGTGACTCTAGGTGAGTTACTTAAATTCTTGGAGATCGTGATGCTACACATTTTGGCTCTCTGTAGCCAACTTAGTATCAAGCTTCCTGAGACTTAGTGTAGCTGATTCTTGGATGATACATACATACATACATACACACATACAGATATGTGTGTATATATAGATATATCTATATATACACACATACACACACACACACACACACACACACATATATATATATATATATACACACACATACATATGTATATATGCATACAAAGAGAGAGAGGCTATCACTGGGCTTGCACTTAAATCTGTAGGATCATAGGTTTAGAGTTGGAAAGAACCACAGAGCCCATTTAGTACAATCCCTTCATTTTACAGGTAAGGAAACTGAGGTACAGAAAAGGATCATATGTTTAGAGGAGGAAGGGACTTTAGAGACCATTTAGTTCAATCACCTTACTTTACAGGTAAGGAAAATGAGATAGGAAGATTAAGAGACTTTCACAAGGTCACACAGGGAAGTAATTCATTGGCACGGTGGATAGAGATGTGGACTCAAACGTCAGAAAGACCTGAGTTTGAATCCTGAGTCAGCTGCTCAATAGCTTGGTGTCTGGGCAAGTGCCTTAATCTTTTTTTTAAATTTTTTCTTTTTAGGCAATTGGGGTTAAATGACTTGCCCAGGGTCACACATCTAGTAAGTGTCAAGTGTTTGGTCTGAGGCCAGATTTGAACTCAGGTCCTCCTGACTTCAGAGCCAGTGCACTATCCACTGTGCCACCTAGCTGCCTCCAAGTGCCTTGATCTTTCTGAGCCTCAGTGTCCTTATATGTAAAATGGGGATAATACATAGCACCTACCTCACAGTATTATGATGAGGACCAAAGGACATCACTTCATCATTTTGCAGATCTTAAAGTGCTATATAAATGGTAGCTCTTATTCTTATTAAGAGATAGAGGCATGTTTTTGAGCCCAGGTCTTCCTGGCTTCACAATATCCAAGTCCAGTAAGCTGCTACTCTTCTACCCTGATGATGATACCAACAGCAGCAGAAGTGAGAGGAGCAAAACCCAGCAACAGCGACAACAGATTTCTGTAGAGTTTTGTGGTTTTTGAAGCATTTTCCTCCTGACAATCCTATGGAATAGGTACCAAGAATCATCATCCCCATTTATTGGATGAGGAAAACAGAAGCTCTGAGAAATAAGATGATGTGTCCATGGTCACACAGCTAAGAATAGCATTTATCATAGCACGTAAAATTTTGCAAAGTGCTTTAGAAATACCTTAGTTTATTTTCACAACCCTTGATGGAGGAAGGTGCTATTATTAGTCTCTTTTTACAGATGAGGAAACCGAGGCTGATAGCAGTCAAGTGGCTTGCCCATGATCATCCAGCTAGTTAAACTCAGGTCTCTTGCTTCGTAGCCCAATGCCCTTCCCACTACACTGTGTAGTAGCTACCAGAGCCTTTAAGAAACCAGTCACCTCACCAGTATGATTAGGCATCAGAGTAGGACTTTAGTGAAGATGTCATCTTTTTAAAAGAAAAATTTCAAATTAAAATCAATATAATTGAATGTGTTATTCTTTTTCAGAATAAAAGATGAGAAAGTTCTGACTTTCAATTCTTAGATAATTAATTCATTGCATACAAATGAACGATTATTTACAGGTAATTCACAGGTAATTCTTGAAAAAAAAAACTTTTTCACGTTGCTCTTTAAAATAATACGTACAGATCTTTGCAAACCTTAAAGTGCTATATCATTTTGGGGGGTGTTTCAATTGTATTGGTACTGAAACCAAACATGATGTGACCTTAGAATAAAGCCCTCCAGACAAATAACAACACCAACAAATACACGTAAGACATAGTCTAGCCTTCTGCCCCAACCTCCCACGGGGGTAAGTACTGGCCCCTATTCTGCCTTCAGGAACACAACCTCAAGTTAACTGCTAGAGACCAGGGACAGTGAGGGGGGCTGATATACTTTACAGCAAAGCATGAGACTTCTGAAGGAAAGCTCAGGGCAGCTGTGACCTGCCCCTCTCCATCCCCACTCCAGTGCCCACTGGGAAAGGGAAGAGGGAGAAGGCCAGGCCTGTCTAGCAAAGAGGGGCCTGACAGAAACAGAAAAAAAGATTCAGAACGAAGAAGAAGAAGAAGAAGAAGAAGAAGAAGAAGAAGAAGAAGAAGAAGAAGAAGAAGAAGAAGAAACACAGAACAAAAAATTAAATAAAAATGAGATAAATAAAACTAAAATAAAAATAAAAAACAAAAAAAATTTGAACGATGATATCATCACTGATACAGAAAACATTTTACACAAATTTCCTGCAAAATATTTTCTTCATAATACAGTACACACTTTCAAGGTGTAGGAGAGATTGAAGACCAAAAAACAGCCCTACTCCTAGACTAAAATGTTTCTATTTATGAATAATAGGAAGGAGGGAATTCACATTTTATTAGATGCTGGCAAAGCAGGGAGGGGTGGCCAGGACAAAGATATATCATACATAATACTGAGAGGGGAATTTTGAGGACACAGGAGGGTCCTGGTGCCCCCAACCCCAGCCAGCCTGGCAAGAATGGCTCGGCAGTGAAAGCACTATATAAATGATAGCTATCATTAAAAAAAAAAACAAACCCCTTTTCACCAAATCTATTGCTAATTCTCAGTAATGACTAACAAATGACCCTATTTCACAAAAGCTTTTTTTATTTAATTTAATTTAATTTATTTAATATGCTGCTCTTATCACATATAATAAATAATCAATCCATAAATCTGACCTTCCCTGGGAATCAGTGAAAAAGAAAGCTAATGAGAGAAAATCCAATCATTCTCTTTGTGAAGAAAAGAACAAAATGTTGCCCATAGCAACCAACAGTAAAGTCATCAGTTACAGACCAACCAAAGCCTCATCTATCTTCTTTTGAGCTTCTCTGGAAGCACTAAAGGAGATAAGCTGGGGGGGGGGGGGGGGGGGGGGGGTGCGGAGAATTGGGAAAATCAAACACATGTTTAGACAACTGGAGAAAGTACTTTTGTGTGGGAAGAGAGAGAGGGAAGGAGAGAGAGAGAGAGAGAGAGAGAGAGAGAGAGAGAGAGAGAGAGAGAGAGAGAGAGAGAGAGAGAGAGAGAGAGAAACTTCCCAGTCTGTTTCAAAAAAGAAAGAGGCATTCATGGAGTAACACTATATTATGATTTTAAAAATCCAACAGAAATGTCTTACAGAAACACACCTGAATAACAGAATTGAACTAGAAAAAAAATTAACAAATATTTATTGTGCAAAATAGTCTAACACATATATTACATTATAGATTGCAAAACATTTCACAAAGCTCATTTGAGCTTTATAATCATCCTGTGAGGTTGGTACTAAAGGTACTATTACCTTCATTTCTATAGGTGGTGGAACTGAGATTCAGAGAAGTCAAGTGATTAACCCAGGGTCACACAACTACCATCAGAGGTAGAATTAAAACTCAGAACTTCTTCACTCTTTGCTCATCACTCTATCTACCACACTGCTCTTCATCTCTGCGTGAGGGCACATAACTGAAAATAGCTGACATCAGTCTCAGTAGATACGTAATGTGGTATTCATGGCTAGAAGATCTAGGTTCAAAACCTCCCTGTATAGTCTTGAACAAATCATTTAACCTCCCCAGACCTCAGCTGCTTCATCTCTAAAATGAAGAGGCTGCACTAGATGACCTTTAAGGTCCCTCCCCACTCTTAATCTATTATCCTATGAGTCTACTGCTTTCTATTTGAAGACTCAGGATTAATAAGCAATTGTGGGAGAGAGTCCAAGGTAGGATTTTTTCCCTTGCTAAGTATCTTAAATGAATGGGAACTTCTAAAAGTGTGGACATTAGCCTTTTCTCATGCCAGACACAAGAACTTCAAACTCCCCATGATTAAAACACTCGTCTCAACAAATAATTCATATTTCAACAGCAATTTAGGGTTTACAAAAGGCTTTCCTCACAACAACCTTGCAAATTAAATAAATGTTCTCCTCTTTCCAGCATTTAAAGCCCTTCACCCTCTGCCTCCAGCCTCCCTATCCAGGCTGATTAACACATTATTCCTCATTAGACCAGCCAATCTGGCCTTCTTTCTGTTCTCTGTAATGACATTACATCTCCTACCACTGTGACTTTGCACTAGCTGAACCTCATGCCTGAAATGCCTTCCCTCCTCACTTTGAACTCTTAGAATACCTAAGAGTTAGATTATCTTAGAATCTCCTGTGAAGTTTAGTTCAGACTTTATAGTAGCTACATAAGGACTTTCTTGTACCCTCCAGCTTCTAGCTCCTCCTCTTGACAAATTCTACACATCTCACCTATGTTCATGTTGTTTTTTAATGGAATAGACTTTATTCAAGTCAGGGATTGTTTCATTTTTAGATTTGTCTCCCACGGTGCCTGGCAGGTGGTAGAGGCTTAATAAATGTTTTATAAATTGGTCAGATTGTACCAGTATGATTCAGAAGCAGATTGGAAGCCAGGAAGAGCTGGGTTCAAATCTCACCACTAATACTTACTGGTTTTGTGACCCTTGGCAGATCATTTAACTTCCTATGGACCCAGACAACTCTCTGATCATCTCAGAGGTGTTGACTTGAATTCAGAGAGGGAATTTCTTCCAATTAAATCATGAGTCCAGTCCTTCTTCTCACTAGTAGGATTGTCCACATTTTGCTGATGAGGAAATGGTGATGTAGAAACGTTACATCATCAGTCATAGGTAGGAAGTGTCATAGGTAGGACTTAGACCAAGGTTTCCTGACTCCAAGGTCAGTGCTCCTTCTTCCCCCACGTGTTGTCTCTCAGGTGAGAAAATAGGGACGCCTGCCCATTTTATCTGCTTTGCATTGTCGGCAAATGGCATTTATTAACTACCCACATGAGCATGACAAGGGACAAGAGTCCCTCTTTGAACAAGCCAGATAGCACAGGATCCCGTAAATTTCAAGTTGGAAGAAACTTCAAAGGCTATTTAATCCAACTTAAAACCACTACAAAGCATATGAAAAATGGTTGTCCGGTCCCTGCTGGAAGACCTCCAACGAAGGAAAAGGCACCACCTCCCAAAGAAGTCCATTCCACTCTTGGACAGCTCCCATTGTTAGGAAGTTTGAGCTGATGTCAAACATGGCAACTTCCACCCGTGGCTCTTGGTTCTGCCCTTAGACCACTCTTTGGAAAAAGTCTAATCCTTCTTCCATAAGACAGCCCTTGAAAGGACATGAGAAGGCAGGACTAGTTCCTTTTTTCTCAGCTATAGCCAAAGAAAGAAGGGTCAGATAGGTGGCACAGTGGATAGAGCACCAGCCCTGGGGTCAGGGAAACCCGAGTTCAAATCCAGCCTCAGACAATCACTAGCTGGGTGACATCGGGCAAGTCACTTAACCCCCTTTGCCGCCAAAACAAACAAAAACAAATGAAAAGAAAAAAGAGAAAAGGGAAAATGCTAAGAGGAAATGGGAAGAATCTCAACAACTCTTGTTCAAGCTGGTCTTCAAATGCCCACCAACTATACATGAGGGAAACCTGGGAATTTCACACTTAATGCTCAAAGCTAAACTTATTAACATGAACAGAATAAGATCAATTTCAAATGTAACAGCATATTCAGTCCATTAATATCTGTTCTCTAAAGGTAATATCAATTGATATTTATAGCTCTTTAAAGTTTGCAAATATGTAGAATTCTGTTTGATCCTCATAACAATTCAGTGAGATAGGTATTATTATCTATCCTAATTTTACAGATGAAAACTGAGGCACAGAAACAAATGACTCACACAGCTAGTAAATATCTGAGTCAAGATGTGTATTCAAGTCTATCCCAACTCCAATTCTTGTGCCTAAAACCTACTCCTTTTTTGTCCCTAGACCACATGCCTCCCTCATATTCTTGTTTGTCTTTCATATCAAAATGTTTCCCTTGGTTTCTTGGTTTCATGGACTACATCCAACCCAAGGTAGGGGCCTGCCTAAACTTCTGTTTTCTTATCAGCCACTGGGCAAGATGGGAAATCTATTGACAACATCAGGGTCTCAAATATGGTGCCTTGGTAATAATAATGAGTGGCAGGGCTGGGTAGTGGTTAGAGATGGTCTCAGAATCAAGCAGTACTGATGTCCCGGGACAGATTCCTTGCCTGCTGGAAAATGGGAGTCTGATAGTGTGTAAAAACAATTACTTTTCTAAGCAGTGGGACATGTGAACACAGTTCCCTTCAGTATTCTTTTGTTAGCTTTAACTTTTAAAAATTAAGAAGTATTTCTTTTCTTTCCCACCTTCTTTGCTTCTTCCTCAAATTAAAAAAAAATAAACTCTTATAACAAATATATACAGTCAATCAAAACAAATTCTCACATTGGCCATGTCCAAAAACTTATTTCTCCTTCTTCATTCTCTATCCATCATCTCTCTGTGAGGAGACATTTAGCATCTTTCAGCAACAGTCTGCCTCTGGCACACATTGGCTCTGTGACCCTAGGCAGCAACCAATCCCACCTTAATTGAAAAAGTCCATACATGATGATCTTAAGTCCAGACAAAGATAATAAGAATTATTATCATATTATCTGTTGTTATATAATTAATATCATTGTTAATAATTAATGTTATTAATAACAACTAGGTAGCCCAGTGGAAAGAATCAGGAAGACCTGAGTACAAACCTGCTGTAGACACTTACTAGCTGTGTGATCCATGGTAAGTCACTTATCTTCTCTGTTACTCAGTTTCCTCACCTGTAAAATGGGGATAAGAGTAACGCTTACTTCCCACGGTTATTGTGGGGATCAAATAAGATAACACACATAAATAGAGAATTGTGGAAACTTGAAAGCCCTAGCTACTGTTATGTTCTATAGAATGCTCTGTAAGATTTATAAAGTTTTTCATGTGGAAATATGTTTCATCTGATTCTACATGTATAATCTATATCAGATTGCTTTCCATATTGGGGGAAGAAGGGAGAGAGGGAGAAAAATTTGGGACTCAAAATTTAGCAAAAATTAATGTTGAAAACTATCTTTACATGTAACTGGAAAAAATACTTTTAAGGGGAAAAAAGATTTATGAAGTCTTGAACTCAGAACAACCATGGTAAGTAATTAGCATAACCATTATCTCCATCTTGGTGATAGGGACTAGACCAAAGGTTTCATTGGTATAGGGAACTCCCAGGTGAAGAAACTCCATCTATCAACATAGATCACCACTCTCTTTACAGTTTATTGTCATAGAGAGTAGCCTACCCTACTGGGAGGCTTAAGTGATTTGTTCCAGGTCCCAAAGCTAGTATATGTCAGATGTATCATCATTACCTATGTCTCAGAACCACTGCTTTGGACCTTCCTATTCTTTGATCACCTATAGTGCTTGAGAGACACACTCTATCTCCTTTTCTCTTCAGAGTGACCTTTTCTTACTGACCTCGTCATGCCAAGCCTCCTCTTTTCCTTCCCCTCTGGTCCTCCTCTCCTTTACTTATTCCTTAATGCTTGTTTTCCTTCAGATGGATCCCCGCTCCTCTTTTCAATTCAAGCCCTGCTTCTTTGGGTTATCTTCAAATTCTCCTGAATTTCTCCTTCCTCAGACTCAATCTCTGGGTGCTTTTTTTTTTTTTAACAAATCCAAGCCCTGCATACATTATTTAACAATTTATTTCTCTTTATTTACCTTAACTTCTCATCTCTTCCCTTGGCTCTTTCCCTTATATTTGATATTAAAATAGTGCATCAAAGTGAATTTTAGAGCAGCAGAAGTAATTAAAAGTCAGGGTAAAGCAGTCACCCAGCCTAACAAAACTTGGGAGGCCGTTAGGAAAGATCCGACCTCCAGCAAGTCGTGCAGGCAGCCTCAGCTTCAGGAACTTTCACCCCATGCACTGTGTGATTGGGAGAAGGGGGGCTCTTTGCTGGTGCTGGACTGGGACCCAGATGCTGACCAGACTGGGCCCAGGCTGTGGCTGTGGGGGAGGAGAAGCAAGCACACCTATGAGTGTGGTCGCAGGGCACGGGGCCCTGCTGGTTGGCATCACTCACCGCAGAGTGGAGCCCCTGTTTCTGTTCTGGGACAGAGGGCTGAGCTAACGCTTACAGCTGCAGGGAATGCTGGGAGCAAGAGCATTTGTGGTGGCAGTGGTATTGGGGGCCCTAGTAGTGACTCAGAGGCAGAGAGGAGTGCCTGAGGGTACCCGTAGACCAAGGCGTGAGCTGGAGGAGAGATGACCACATCTCGCCTTGGATTATAGAACTCTGAAAGAACTAAGAGGTCAAAGGCCCCCAGACAGAGCTCAGAAAACAACAGCATGAGAAAAGCCTGAAGCCTGAGACATTCTCCCCCATACCCTGGGAGCAGAGCCTGACCCTAATGTAATATTAACAGCTAAGAAATGGACCATTAAAAAAAAATAACAAAGAACCCAACCATAGATAGATACTAAGTGGTAGAGAAGATTAGGGCATAAACTCAGAAGAAGACAGTGAAGTCAACTCAACTGCTTGTAAAGCCTTAAAGAAAAATGTAAAATGGTCACAAGCCCAAAAAGAGTTATTGGAAGAGCTTAAAAAGGACTTTAAAAATCAAATAAAATAGGTTGAAAAAAATAGAAAAATCAGAGTAATGCAAAAAAAAACCCAAGAAAATTATTATTATTGTTATTTTGGCAAGGCAATTGGGGTTAAATGACTTGCCCAGGGTCACACAGCGAGTAAGTGTCAAGTGTTTGGTCTGAGACTGGATTTGAAACTCAGATCCTCCTGACTCCAGGGCTGGTGCTCCATCCACTAGGCCACCTAGCTGCCCCCCAAGAAAATTATAAATAGAAAGCCAATCAATTGGAAAAGTGTCCAAAAACTCACAGAAGAAAACATGTCCTTAAAAATTAGAATAAGGCAAGAGGAAGCTAATGATTGAATAAGATATGAACAAATAATAAAACAAAATCAAAAAAATTAAAAAATAAAAGAGAATGAGAAATATCTCATTAGAAAAACAACTGACCTGGAAAACAGCTTGAGGAGAGATAATATAAGAATTGTTAGACTATCTGAAAGTTACAATAAAAAAAAAGAGGCTACACACTATACTTCAAGATATTATTAAGGAAAATTGCCCTGAAGTTTTAAAACTAGATGGAAAATAGAAATTGAAAAAAATTCACTGATCACTGCCTTTGAAAGGAATCCTAAAATGAAAACTCACAGGAATTAGAGCTAAGTTTCAAAGCTCCCAGGTCAACAAGAAAATATGACAAGCAACTAGAAAGAAATAATTAAAATGTTGTGGAGCTACAGTCAGGATAATACAAGATGAAGACTGAAGGTCATGGAATATAATATTCCATAGAAGAAAGGAGCTAGATTTGCAACCAAGAATAGTCTATCCAGCAAAGCTGAGTATAATCCTACAAGAGGGAAAAGGATATTTAATGGATTAAAGGACTTTAAGATATTCTTGAGGAAAAGATCAGAACTGAACAGAAAAAAATTGATTTATAAGAATCAGGAGAAATGTAAAAAGGTAAACACAAAAGACTAATTATAAAGGATTTAATAAGGTAAAATTTTTACTTCTTATATGGGAAAATGTTATTTGTAACTCTTAAGAATATTATCATTACGAGGGGTGGAGCCAAGATGGCGGAGTGAAAGCAGAGACTTGCTGGAGCTCTCCCCCAAACCCTTCAAATACTAGTAAAAAAAAATGGCTCTAAACAAATTCTAAAGCAGTGGAACCCACAAAAAGACAGAGTAAAGCAAATTTCCAGCCCAAGACAGCCTGGATGGTTGATCAGAAAGGTATATTGCTCTAGGCTGGTAGAGGAGCACAGCGCAGCATGGGCGCGCAGGCCACAGCAAACCTAGAGCAGACCTCAGAGGACTGAATTGCGAGCAGCTGTGGCGGATTCCAGACTTCTCAACCAGGAATGCCAAAGACAACTTAGAAGGTCAGTGGGAAGGGTCTGTTTCTGTGGTAAGAGAGGAATTAGGTCTCAGAGTCAGTTCCAGAGCATAGAGCGCACAGCACGGTCCCCGGGCTGGTGGCTGGGTCCTGAGCTTCCAGCCCACAGACTGAGGGGGAATTGAGTGGCTAATCAGAGGGGGATTTCAGGGATCTCTTTGCCAGTGCTGAGGCAAGAATCTCTTGCTTTGCCTGTGCTTGGATCTGGGTCACAGTTCTGGGTGACAGTCCTGGGGTGAGGAGGAGCACTGGCGTGGTGGAGCTTGTAGTGGTTGTGGAGAGGAAATTTTCCTCACAGTTCCAAGACAGAAAAGACTGCGTGTGCTCACTCATAGACCAGGAAAGGAGCAAACACCTCTGCCCTTATCATACCACCTTGGAAGAACTGAAAATTTATAGCTCCCTACAAGTATCTCTGCAAACAGCTGTACAAACCCCTGAAGCTTGGGACAGTACATTCTCCACTTTGGAAGCAGACTCTTACCTTAACAAAGAGTTTAAAAATCAAGTAATTGGCAGGGATCATGAGCAAACCTCGCAAAAAGAGTCAGACAGTATTATCTTACTCTGATGAAAAAGAAGATCAAAACATACAACCAGAAGAACACAACAAAGTCAAAGCTCCTACATCCAAAGTCTCCAAGAAAAATATGAATCTGTTCCAGGCCTTGGAAGAGCTCAAAAGGGATTTTGAGAAGCAAGTAAGAGAAGTAGAGGAAAAACTGGGAAGAGAAATGAGAGTGATACAAGAAAACCACGAAAAACAAGTCAACAGCTTGCTAAAGGAGACCCAAAAAAATACTGAAGAAAATAACACCTTAAAAAATAGCCTAACCCAAATGGCAAATAGAGGTCCAAAAAGCCAATGAGGAGAAGAATGCCCTAAAAAGAAAAATTGGCCAAATGGAAAAGGAAGTCCAAAAGCTTACTGAAGAAAATACTCCCTTAAAAATTAGAATAGAGCAATTGGAAGCTAGTGACTTTATGAGAAATTAAGACACTGTAAAACAAATCCAAAAGAATGAAAAATTAGAAAACAACATGAAATATCTCATTGGGAAAACAACTGACCTGGAAAATAGGTCCAGGAGAGAGAATTTAAAAATTATTGGACTATCTGAAAGCCATGATCAAAAAAAGAGCCTAGACATCATCTTTCAAGAAATTATCAAGGAAAACTGCCCTGATATTTTAGAACCAGAGGGCAAAATAGAAATTGAAAGAATCCACTGATATCCTCCTGAAACAGATCCCCAAAGGAAAACTCCTAGGAATATTGTAGCCAAATTCCAGAGTTTCCAGGTCAAGGAGAAAATATTACAAGCAGCCAGAAAGAAACAATTCAAGTATTGTGGAAACACAATCAGGATAACACAAGATTTAGCAGCTTCTACATTAAAGGACCACAGGGCATTGAATATAATATTCTGGAGGGCAAAGGAGATAGGATTGCAACCAAGAATCACCTACCCAGCAAAACTGAGTATAATCCTTCAGGGGAAAAAATGGTCATTCAGTGAAATAGAGGATTTTCAGGCATTCTTGATGAAAAGACCAGAGCTAAACAGAAAATTTGGCTTTCAAATACAAGATTCAAGTGGAACATGAAGAGGTAAACAGGAAAGAGAAATCATAAGAGACTTATTAAGTTTGAACTGTTAACATTCCTGCATGAAAAGATGATATTTATAATTCATGAGACCTTTGTTAGTATTAGGTTAGTTGGAGGGAAAAAAATATATGTATGTATAGATATGTAGATGGATGGATAGATGGAGGGCACAGGGTGGGTTGGGGATGGAGGCCCTGGGTGTCACCCCTTCATCTTCAATTCACCCTGTGCCCTCTAGCTATCTATCTCCTGACTCCAAGGCCAGAGATTTATCCACCGTGCCACCTAGCTGCCCCGAGCTACTTTGTTTTATATATCAGTAGAAAGGACTGGCCACTACATGGCAGAGAGAAACCATGTTTTACATGCCTTACAAAAAAAAAACCCATAGGTTTATGGATTTGGAGCTGAAAAAGACCTCAAGTCCATGGACTTTAACTGCCTTTTTATTTTTCATGTTAGGGAACATGTTCAGATACCTTAAATGATTCACCAGATATAAGGTTACTAATAAGTAACAGAAGCAGAATTGGAACCCTGTTATCATGATCTCAAATCCAAGCTCTATTCTCTTTTCCCTGCTCCATACTGCCTTCCAAATTTTAGGCACTTATTAGTCTGTTAAAAATGAAATAAGCAATTTTATATTAAAAACTATACATGTATGACATTTATCAAAAAAATAAATAAATTTGTTTGCCTTACCTCCCTCCCCCCCAAAAAGAAGGAATATTATCATTACTAGGGTAGTTTGAAAGAGTATACATAGATAGAAGGCTTGGAGTTGAGTTGATTAGTACGGCATTATTCTAAAAAAAATGAAATTAGGTAGGGAGAGGCAAAATGAAGCAAATTATCTCATACCAAAGAGGCATGAATTAAAGAATTATTACAGTGGAGGGGAGGAGAGAGTGGAGGGCTGATAGTGTGAGAATCTTATTCTAATCAGAATTAGGTTAAAAGGGAATAACCTATATTTCTAGTAAGGTTTAAAAGTTTTCTTAACTTACAAAGAAATGGGAGGGTAAGGGGACGAGAAAAAAGAAGGGCTTTTAGAAGGGTGTGTGGATTAGGGAAGTAGTGGTCAGAAGTAACAAACTTTGGAGGAGGGATAGGGTAAGAAAAGAGAGAGAAGGATAAACAGTGAAGAAAAATAGGATAGTGGGAAATATGCAACTAGTAATTATAACTTTGAACATGAATGGGATGAACTCACCCATAAACAGAAATATATAGCAGAATGAATCAAAAACTGGAACCCAACAATATGTTGTTTGCAAGAAACAAATTTTAAAATGAGAAATACGCATAGAGTCAAAATAAAGGACTAGTGTAGCATTTATTATGCTTCAACTGATATAAAAAAGCAGGGGTAGCAATCATGATCTCAGACAAAGTTAAAGCTAAAATAGATTTAATTAAAAGAGATAAACAAGGAAACTACATTATGTTAAAAGGTACATAAATAATGAAACAGTATCAATAAAAACTAAACATAAATGCACCAAATGCTATCACGTCCACATTTTTAAAGGAAATGGTAACTTAATGACAGGTAGAAATAAATAGCAAAACTACAATAGTGGGGGACTTCAACCTTCCTCTCTCATAACTAGATAAATCTAACTAAAAAAATTAATAAGAAAGGAGTCAAGGAGATTAACAGAATCTAAAATAAGCTAAACATGATAAACATCTGGAGAGAATTGAAGGGCAATAGAAAGGCATACACCTTTTTCTTCACAGTACATGGCACCTTTGCAAAAACTGACAATATATTAGGCCATAAAAACTTTATACTTAAATGCAGAAAAGCAGAAATATTAAATGCATCCTTTTCAGATCATAATGCAATATAAAAATTACATTTAATAAAGGACTGTGGAAACAGATTAAAACTTAATTGGAGACTATATCACCTAATCTTAAAGAATGAAAGAGTTAAAGAATAAGTCACAGAAACAATAAATAATTTTTATTAAAAAGGGTAATAATGAGGCAATATACCAAAACTTACAGGATATAGCAAAAGCTGTAATTAGAGGAAAATTTATATATCTATTTAACTGCTGACATCAACGAAATAGAGAAAAAGCACATAATTGGGTTTGCAATTTTAAAAACAATCTTTTTCTAAAAGAACAATTTAAAAATCCCCAATTAAACACCAAACTGGAAACCCTAAAAATTAAAAATGAGATTAATAAAATTAAATGTGAGAAAAGCATTGAATTGATAAGTAAAACTACAAGTTTTATGAAAGAATAAAATAGATAAACCACTGGTTAATATGATTTTTAAAAAGAGAGGACACCAAATCACTAGTGTCAAAAATTAAAAGAGTAAATATACTATTAATGAAGATGAAATTAAATCAATTATTAGGAATTGTTTTGCCCAATTATATGCCAATAAATTTAATAATGTAAATAAAATGGAAGAATACTTACAAAAATATTAACTTCCCAGATTAACAGAAGAGGAAATAGAATATCTAAATAAACCTATTTTAGAAAAAAAAAATGAATAGGCCATAGATTAGTTTTCTAAGAAAAAAAGCATCAGGACCAGATGGATGTACAAGTGAATTCTACCAAACATCTAAAGATCAACTAATTCCAATATTAAATAAATTATTTGGAAAAATAGGCAAAGAAGGAGTCCTATCAAATTCCTTTTATGGAACAAATATGGTGCTGATACCTAAGCCAGGAGGATCAAAAACAGAGAAAAAAATTATAGACCAATTTCCCTAAGGAATACTGGTACAAAAATCTTGAATACTAGCTAGGAGATTATAACAATATATTACAAAGATTACACATTGTGACCAAGTGGGATTTATACCAGGAATGCAAAGATAGTTCAATTAAGGAAAACTACTAAAATATTTCACTGTTATCAATAATATTATTAACAAAATCACATAATTATATCAACATATGCATAAAAATCTTTTGACAAAATATGACACTCATTCCTATTTAAAAAAAACACTTGAAATCATAGCTATAAATGGATTTTTCCTTAAAATGATAAGAAGCATCTACCTAAAACCATCAGTAACTACTATCTATAGCAGGGATAAATTAGAAGTCTTCCTAATAAGATCAGAAGTGAAACAAGGATGCCCATTATTGTGAATATTATTCAATATTGTACTAGAAATGCTAGTAACAGCAATAAGAGAAGAAAAAGAAATTGAAGGAATCAGAATGGTCAATGAGATAATAAAACTCCTTTCACAGATGATAAGATGGTATATTTGGAAATCTTAGAGATTCAACTAAAAAAATAATTGAAACAATAATTTTAGCAAAGTAGCAGGAATATAAAATAAACCCACATAAATCATCAGCATTTCCATATATCACCAACAAAGCCTTGCAAGAAGAGATGGGAAGATATATCTCATTTAAAATAGACCATATAAAACACCTCAGAGTAAAGCTGCCAAGACAACCCCAGGAACTATATGAATATAATTATAAAATACTTTTTGTATAAATAAAGCCAGATTTAAATAATTGGAGAAATATTAATTCTTCATGGGTGGACCAAGACAATATAATAAAAACGACAATTCTACCTAAATGAATCTACTTGTTCAATGCCATCCCAATTAAATTGCCAAAAAATTATTTTATTGAGGTAGAAAAAGTAATAAAATTTATTTGGAAGAACAAAAGGTCAAGAATATGAAAGGAATTAATGAAAAAAATATATAGGAAGGAAGCCTAACAGTACCAGATCTCAAAACTGTATTATAGGGTGGTAGTTATCAAAACTATGTAGTACTGGCTAAGAAATAGAAAGGTGGATTGGGGGAATAGAGTAGATATGCAATATACAATAGCAAATGATTCTAGTAACTTTGTATTTGACAAATATAAAGATTTAAGCATTTGGGATAAAAATTCACTATTTGGTAAAAATATTTGGGAAAACTAGAAAGCAATCTGGCAGAAACTAGGTGTAAACCAATATTTTACACCATTTATCAAGATAAGGTCAAAGTGGATACATTATATAGACATGAAGAGAGATATATTACATTAGAAAAATATGGAATGTATTACCCATCAGATTTATGGATAGGAGAACACTTCATGAATAAACAAGAGATAGCGAGCATTGTGAAATATAAAATTGATCATTTTGATTATAGTAAACTAAAAAGGGCTTGTACAAATAAAACCAATGTAGACAAGATTAGAAGGAAAACACAAAACTGAGGGAAATTTTTATAGACAGTTTCTCAGATAAAGGTAAATATTAATGGTGATACCATAAATAGTTAAGTTGAGTTGGGACCAGTTGAGTTTGAGGCAGCAATGGGTAGCCAGGTGGAGATGTCCTATAGGCAGCTAGGTCTAGAGGTCAGGGTTGGAGATATAGATTTGGGAGCCTTCTGATGATTAAAACCACAGAAGGATGGGAGGTTGCCAGGTCAGATGTAGAAAAAAGGGTTGAGGAAGTCACAGAAATGATGAGCATATCTTGATTGACACATCCTCTCCAGTATTAATGATTTGATTTTGATTCCAGATATGGAGCAGGAGGGGCAGGGAGATGACAAGAAGAATGTGATTTGGGGGTGGGGGTATGAAGCATAGCTGGGGCCAGCTAAATATAATGAACCATTTTATGGAATCATCAGTTAGAACACTGTAGGCTTAGGTTTCCAGAGTTGAGAGGGTTATGGCCCCAAGGCAAACATGAGTTGAATCTCATGCCATCTGCTAAAAACATCAGAACTGATTCCAAAGTACCATGGCACTATAAAAAGTGTATGGGGACTAGGTAAGTCACATCCGTTCTTTAAGCCTCAGCTCCCCCTTCAGTAAAATGGGGGCAGGGTGATCACAATGGTTCCTTGCAAGGCTAACAATCTATGGTTCCATTGGAATGGTCAAAACAACCTCACCTGTTGAGGAATGACGGCCATCAATGCCATGAACTCAGGGATATCAGTTTTAAATGAGACCTTCTTGGGAAATTGAGGCCAAAGCAAGGACCACTCTGTATCCAAGAGTAATCATTGATCCTTTGTTTAGCCAACCATCACAGCTCCTATGGAAACTCCTTAATGACTTTGATTTCTTTATTATTCGTAGTAATATTAATTCACTGAAGTGACTTCACAGGAAGGTTTCTAACCACTAGAATAGAATAGAATTGAACCAATAGAATAATAGAAAACAAAAAGCTTTTGAAAGATAGCCAAAATTGTCAGCAAGTTATAATTAATTTTATCAGAGCAAGATAGCCAAGTAATCCCTCTAGATAAGCGTCTATCAGTAGACCTAAATCAATTAAGCAAAGTTTCATTTGCCATAAATGGTTTCCATAAAAACACTTGATGGCCATTAAAAAAAAATCTAGACCTATGATTTCCATTGTGTGATGAACTCCCAGTATGGAAGCTGCCTGCACTGGTACAGGTTAGCAACTTGTCTATAATAGAAATGTAGCATCATAGATTTAGAGATGAAAGGCACACAGATGAAGAAATAAGGCCCAGAGATGTAAAGTGATCTTCACAAAGTCACACAGGTAGTAAGAAGACTGGGAATTATAATCTTAGAGAAAGGGCTCCCTAACATTTTGTGTCAGTGACCCTTTTGGCAATCAGCTGAAGTCTCTGAACCCCATCTCTGAATAATGTTTTTGAATGCATGAAAATACATATGATAACAAAGGAAACTAGTTATATTGAAATATAGCTGTCAAAAAGTTTTTAACAAGGTTAACAGACCTGGGTTAAGAATTCTTTTGAGAGGAATTCTGCTTCCAGGAGCCAAGACGGCAGAGTAAAAAGGTAGTCACTCTCACTCTCCCCTTTCAACCTCTGAAAACCCAGAAAATATCAGCCCAGAAAAAAAAAAACCCTGGAACAACTGAACTAGAAGAAAGATGGGGAGCAGCAGTGCAGCAGCCCAGCAAAAGGTCTCCCAGTGCCTCAGCAAAAATAAGGGAGCAGAACTACAAGGGCCCAGGCAGATAAGTACCCTGCAGCATTCATCTGAAAGGAGGTGAAGAAAACAACCTAAAGGCTTCCTAAAGCCCAGCCTTGCTGATTCCAACCCAACACCAGGTGAGCTGTCGGAGCCCTGCAGCCTCCAATTGTGAAGAAATCCTGAAGTCCAGGTGGTAAAATGGGCAAACACCAACACCTGGACCTCCCAGGGCCTCAGTGGGGTGGGGGGGGAACCGGTGGAAACCAGCTCAGAAAACCACCAGGTGCCTCGGCACTCTACCACAAAGGAATCTCCCAGTGCATTAGCAGAAACGAGGGAGACAACACTGCAGGGGCCCCAGGCAGATAAACACCCTGCAGCACCCATCTAAAAGGAGCAGAAGAAAGCTAAAGGAAAGGAAAAGCAGGCAACCTAGAATTGCCTGAAAGTTCCAGCCTTGCTGATTACAGCCCAGAACCTTACAGCCTCCAACTGCCAACATAAGAGGCCCCAGCACACAAAGCCAGTGACCAAGACCTAGGCTCCCAACACAAGAAGCTTGGGTCAGTGCCCTCTGTTCCCAGCAGGAGAGCTCAATCTCTTTAAAGGCCAGGGAATAAAGAAACACCATGAGTAAAAAGAAACGTACCATAGATTCATATTATGAGAAGAGTGAAGATCAAGACAGAAATTCTGAAGAGGACAACATTGTCAACAAACCCACATCTGCAACAACAAAAGGGAATATGAACTGGTCTGAAGCCCAAAAAGCCTTCTTAGAAGAGCTCAAGAAGGATTTTAATAGTCAAATGAGAGAGGTAGAAGAGTCCTTCAAAAATACAATTGGCCAATTGGAAAAAAAATACACTGAAGAAAACAAGTCCCTAAAAAACACAATTGGCCAATTGAAGAAGGAAGTACAAAAACTAACAGAAGAAAACAATCTGTTAAAAACTAGAATTGGACAAATGGAAACTAATGTCTCTATGAGAGAGCAAGAATCAGTCAAACAGAAACAAAAAAATGAAAAAATAGATGAAAATGTAAAATACCTCATCAGTAAAACAACCGACCTGGAAAATCGACTCAGGAGAGACAATTTAAAAATTATTGGACTACCTGAAAATCATGATGAAAAAAAGAGCCTGGACAGTATCTTTCAGGAAATCATAAAGGAAAACTGCCCTGAAGTCCTAGAACCAGAAGGGAAAATAACCATAGAAAGAATCCACCGATCACCACCTGAAAGAGATCCCAAATTGACAGCCAAGGAATATAATAGCAAAATTCCAAAATTACCAGATGAAAGAGAAGGTGCTGCAAGCAGCCAGAAAGAAACAATTTAAATATCATGGAACCACAGTCAGGATTACACAGGACCTTGCAGCTTCTACATTAAAAGACCGCAGGGTGTGGAACATGATATTCCATAAGGCAAAGGAGCTTGGAATGCAGCCAAGGATCAATTACCCAGCAAAAATGAGCATCATTTTTCAAGGGAGGAGGTGGATATTCAACGAAATAGGAGACTTCCAAACTTTCCTGATAAAAAGACCAGAGCTCAACAAAAAATTTGATCTTCAAGTACAGGACTCAAGAAGGACTTAAAAAGGTAAATGGGACAGAAAGATACAATATGTTGTTAATAAGGGGGGGCTGTTTAAACCCCTACAAGGGAATATGACACTTGCAACCCTTGAGAACTGTATTGTTATTACACCACGCTAAAGGAGTATAAGTAAACAGGTGGATATTAGTTGACTTTGATGTAATGATAAAAAAAAATCTAATCAAGTGGGTTAAATGGATCCAAATAAGTGGATCAATCTGATCTTAGAAAATGTACTGAGAAAGGAGGAGGCAGACAAGGGTAAATTACATTACAGGAAAAGACACAAAATCCTATTACAGCAGAGGGAAAGGGGGGGGAGCATTGTTTGAACCTTACTCTCATCAGATTTGGCTCAAGAAGGGCATAACATAATCAGTTAGGTATAGAAATCTAACTTGCCCTATAGGCAGTAGGAGGGAAAAGGGGAAAGAAAAGGGAGGGAAGAAGCAGTAAGAGTAAAGGGAAGAAAAGGGAAAGGGATAATAAAAGGGAGAGGGACTGAAGGAGGCGGTGGTCAAAAGCAAAACACTAGTGAAGGGGGGAAAAGAAAAAGGAGAAAGAAAAGCATGGGGGGAGGAAGGATGGAGAAAAAGAGATAGTAATCATAACTGTGAATGTGAATGGGATGAACTCTCCCATAAAATGGAAATGGATTGCAGAATGGATTAAAAACCATAATCCTACAATATGTTGTTTACAGGAAACACATTTGAAAAAGAGTGACACGTACAGGGTAAAGGTAAAAGGCTGGAGCAGAATATATTATGCTTCAGCTGAAGTAAAAAAAGCAGGGGTAGCAATCCTGATCTCAGACAAAGCAAAAGCAAAAATAGATCTAATCAAAAGAGATAAGGAAGGAAACTACATCCTGCTAAAAGGCACCATAGACAATGAAGTAATATCATTACTAAACATATATGCACCAAATGGTATAGCATCCAAATTCTTAGAGGAGAAGTTCAGGGAGTTACAGGAAGAAATAGACAGCAAAACTATACTAGTGGGGGACCTGAACCTCCCCCTCTCGCACTAGATAAGTCTAACCACAAAATAAACAAGAAAGAAGTTAAGGAGGTGAATAGAACATTAGAAAAGTTAGGTATGATAGACCTCTGGAGAAAACTGAATGGGGATAGAAAGGAATATACTTTTTTCTCAGCAGTACATGGCACATACACAAAAATTGACCATGTACTAGGGCATAAAAACCTCACAATCCAATGCAGAAAGGCAGAAATATTAAATGCATCCTTTTCAGATCATGATGCAATAAAAATTATATGTAATAAAGGGCCATGGAAAGATAGACTAAAAAATAATTGGAAACTAAATAATCTAATCCTAAAAAATGATTGGGTCAAACAACAAATCATAGAAACAATCAATAATTTCATTCAAGAGAATGACAATAATGAGACAACATACCAAAACCTATGGGATGCAGTGAAAGCAGTTCTTAGGGGAAGTTTTATATCTCTAAATGCTTACATAAATAAAATAGAAAAAGAGGAGATTAATGAATTGGGCATACAACTAAAAAAACTAGAAAAAGAACAAATTAAAAATCCTCAACTAAACACCAAATTAGAAATATTGAAAACCAAAGGAAAAATTAATAAAATTGAAATTAAGAAAACTATTGAACTAATAAATAAAACTAAGAGCTGGTTTTATGAAAAAACAATAAAATAGATAAACCTTTGGTTAATTTAATTAAAAAAAAAGAAAGAAAACCAAATTACTAGTATCAAGAATGAAAAGGGCGAAGCTACCACCAAGGAAGAGGAAATTAAAACAATAATTAGGAATTATTTTGCCCAACTATATGCCAACAAATTTGACAATCTTAGTGAAATGGATACATATTTACAAAAATATAAATTGCCCAGATTAACGAAGAGGAAGTAAAATACTTAAATAACCCCATCTCAGAAAAAGAAATTGAACAAGCCATTGATGAACTCCCTAGGAAAAAATCTCCAGGGCCAGATGGATTTACATGCGAATTCTATCAAACATTTAAAGAACAATTAATTCCAATACTATATAGACTATTTGGGAAAATAGGTGAAGAAGGAGTCTTACCAAATTCTTTTTATGATACAAATATGGTGTTGATACCTAAACCAGGAAGAGTCAAAATAGAGAAAGAAAATTATAGACCAATTTCTCTAATGAATATAGATGCAAAAATTTTAAACAAAATACTAGCAAGTAGATTGCAGCAACTTATCACAAGAATAATACATTATACCAGGAATGCAGGGTTGGTTCAATATTAGGAAAACTATCAGCATCATTGAGCATATCAACAACAAAACCAACAGAAACCACATGATCATCTCAATAGATGCAGAAAAAGCTTTTGATAAAATACAACACCCATTCCTATTAAAAACACTAGAAAGCATAGGTATAAATGGAGTCTTCCTTTAAATAATAAATAGCATTATCTAAAACCTTCAGCAAGCATTATATGTAATGGGGACAGGCTAGAAGCATTTCCAATAAGATCGGGGTGAAACAAGGATGTCCATTATCACCACTGTTATTCAATATTGTACTGGAAACTTAGCTTTAGCAATAAGAGAAGAAAAAGAAATTGAAGGCATTAGAATAGGCAAAGAAGAAACAAAGCTATCACTCTTTGCAGATGACATGATGATATACTTAGAGAATCCTAGAGAATCAAGTAAAAAACTACTTGAAATAATAAACAACTTTAGCAAAGTTGCAGGCTATAAAATAAACCCACATAAATCATCAGCATTTCTATATATTACCAACAAAGCCCAACAGCAAGAGATAGAAAGAGAAATCCCATTTAAACTTACTGTAGACATTATAAAATATTTAGGAGTCTACCTCCCAAAACAAACCCAGGAACTCTATGAACACAATTACAAAACACTTTTCACACAAATAAAATCAGATCTAAATAATTGGAAAAACATCAGTTGCTCATGGGTAGGCCGAGCTAATATAATAAAAATGACAATCCTACCTAAGCTAATTTACTTATTCAGTGCCATACCAATCAAACTACCAAAAATTATTTTATAGAGTTAGAAAAAATAATAACAAGATTCATTTGGAAAAACAAAAGGTCCAGAATATCAAAGGAACTAATGAAAAGAAATGCAGGGGAAGGTGGCCTAGCAATTCCAGATCTTAAATTGTATTATAAAGCAGCAATCATCAAAACTGCTTGGTACTGGCTAAGAAATAGGGAGGTGGATCAGTGGAATAGGTTAAATATGCAAGACACAGTAGTCAATGACTATAGTAATCTATTATTTGATAAACCCAAAGACCCCAGCTTCTGGGATAAGAACCCACTCTTTGAAAAAAACTGCTGGGAAAACTGGAAAAGAGTATGGCAGAAACTAGGCATAGACCCAAATCTCACACCATATACCAAAATAAAGTCAAAATGGGTTCATGACTTAGATATAAAGGCTGATACCATAAGTAAACTGGGAGAACAAGGAATAGTTTACCTATAAGATCTATGGAGAACAGAAGAATTCATGACCAAACAGGAGATAGAGAACATTATGAAAAGCAAAATGGATAATTTTGATTACATTAAATTGAAAAGTTTTTGCACAAACAAAGCCAATGCAACTAAGATTAGAAGGAAGGTAGAAAATTGGGAAAGAATTTTTACAACCAGTCTCTCTGATAAAGGCCTCATTTCTAAAATATATAGAGAATTAAGACAAATTTATAAGAACACAAGCCATTCCCCAATTGATAAATGGTCAAAGGATATGAACAGACAGTTCTCAGATGAAGAAATTAAGGCCATCTATAGTTATATGAAAAAATGCTCTAAATCGTTATTGATTAGAGAAATGTAAATCAAAACAACTCTGAGGTACCACATCACACCTATCAGATTGGCCAACATGACAAAACAGGAAAATGATAAATGTTGGAGAAGATGTGGGAAAATTGGAACACCAATACATTGTTGGTGGAGTTGTGAAATGATCCAACCATTTTGGAGAACAATTTGGAACTTTGCCCAAAGGGTTACAAAAATGTGCATAGGCTTTGATCCAGCAATAGCACTTCTAGGGCTATATCCCAAAGAGATCAAACAAATGGGAAAAGGACCCACATGTACAAAAATATTCATAGCAGCTCTTTTTGTGGTGGCAAAGAATTGGAAATTGAGAGGATGCCCATCCATTGGGGAATGGCTGAGCAAGTTGTGGTATATGAACATAATGGAATACTATTGTGCTATAAGAAATGATGAACAGGCTGAATTCAAAAAAACCTGGAAAGACTTACATGGTCTGATGCTGAGTGAAGTGAGCAGAACCAAGAGGACTTTGTACACAATAACAGCCACATTATGCAATGACTAATATTGTTAAACTGAACCCTTCTCAGCATTACAAGGATCTAAGACATCTCCAGAGGCCTTGGGATGGAAAATGCTGTCCACATCCAAAGAAAGAACTATGGAAGTTGAATCGCTATCATTTATTATTACCTTCTGTTGAGTTTTGTTTCATCTTTCTGATGGTTCCTCCTATTGGTTTTAATTTTTACTTACAACTTCACTAATGTGAAAATGTTTCATGGGTATGTAAATGTAAAGCCTATATCAGATTGTGCGCTGTCTTGGGGAGGATGGGGGGGGAG
The DNA here is from genome assembly GCF_003287225.1 of Phascolarctos cinereus. NCBI lineage: Eukaryota > Metazoa > Chordata > Mammalia > Diprotodontia > Phascolarctidae > Phascolarctos > Phascolarctos cinereus. The sequence continues at coordinate 269,768,146 of NW_027555514.1, read as the reverse complement.
GAAGGGGGAGAAAAATTTTCAACTCAAAAGCATATGGAAGTGATTGTTGATAAATCAAAATAAATTAATGAAGTTTTTTTTTAAAAAAATTTTTAAAAAAAGAATTCTTTTGAGAGTTGCCTGGACCATTGAGTCTAGGGTCACACAAGTCAGTGGGGGAACTCAAACCCAGGTCTCACTGTCTCCAAAGTTGGCTACATTTTTCTCAACATCACCCACCATAACTCTTAGCAGCATTTTTTTTCTAGTAGAAAATGTGATTTTATTTTTTTTAATACTTATTTATTTTTAGTTTTCAACATTCTTTTTACAAGATTTTGAGTTTTAAATTTTCTCTCCCTCTTTCTCCTCCCTCCTCCCCAAGACAGAATGCAATTTGATATAGGCCATACATGCACAACCATATTAAACATATTTTCACATTAGTCATGTTGTAAAGAATTAGAACCATAGGGAAAAACGACAAGAAAGAAAAAACAAAAAACAAAACAAAACAAAAAAGGAAAAATACTATGCTTTCATGTGCGTTCAGACTCCATAGTTCTTTCTTTGTATGTGGATAGCATCTCCCATCATGAGTTTTTTGCAATTGTCTTAGATCACTGTATTATTGAGAAGGACTAAGTCTATCAAAGGTGGTCATTGCATATTGTTGCTGTTACTGTGTATAGTGTTTTCCTGGTTCTAGCAGCACATATTTTGATAACACATTTTAATTTTAAAAAGCCAAATTGACTTCAATTAAGTTCTTGTTTCTTTTCCGATTGCCCAAGATTCCTGGAGGCATTCCACCCTTGTTCACTGTCAATCTCTTTTGCCTAATTGTAAACTAAATTATGGCTTGTTCTGTGAAAAAAAAATGTTCTCAGGCTTTCTCCTATAAACAAAACAGTGGAAACACAGATGCCCTAAAATCTGGAAGGGCTCTCCAGGACTCAAGTTACTCCACTGAAAAGACATACAAATTATTCAGCCTCTGAAGGCCATGTTTTTGCTATCAAAAAGTTTTCCCAGAAACACACAACCAAGTCCAGAAAGAACTGGGAATAAAAATAGACAATTCTAGCACATCCCATATGTGGAGATATTGAATCAAGGGGTGGACGTTTTTTGAAGAGTGTTCAAATAATGCGTTATTGTTACATCTCTGAGAGAACAAGGATAGTTTAATTAAATTTTTAGATTTCTAACTGACTAATCAAATGATTGGACAAATTGCTTAATCTCTCAAACCACCAGTTCAAAGCAGGCAGACCTCCACATTGACCAGAACAGAACATGCAGTTCTATAGGAGCTTCTAAAGAAGAAAATCTAGGCTTCTTCCTCCTACACGGAGCCCCACTGCTATTTGTCAAAAAGAAAAGTAAGGAGTTAGGGATCTGTTACAATTATAGAGCCTTGAATGTCACTACAATCTAAGGCTGGTACAACCGACTCTGGAAAACCAGTCAAGTGGACCAAATGGCAGGGGTGACGATTATTTACCAAAATGGACCCCTAGGAATATTGGTATGATACAGATACATAGGATCATAGTTATAGAGTTGGAAGGGACCTAAATGCCCCCGAGTGCAATGTCTTCATTTTAGAGGTGATGAAACTGAGCCCCAAAGAGCATGAAAGACTTGCCCAAGGTCACCCAAGTTGGGAAAACCAATGAACAGAGGTGGAATCTGAACCTGGATCCCTGGTTTGCCTGCCCATGGTCCATGCCTTCCTGAATCAGTATAGCTTGGATTAATAAATCACAACACAGCCTGGATTCGTTAAATTAAAGAACAAAGCTCAGGATTTTATGAAATGGACATTAGATATCATCTCATCCAGGGGTTCTTAACTGAGGGTCCAAGAACTTGCATTTTAAAAATATTTTAATAACTATTTCAGTGTAATAGATTTCCTTTGTAATCTTGTGTATTTTATTCTATGCATTTCACTATTCTAAAAAGGGGTCCTTAGGCTTCATCAAATTGCAAGAGAGGTTCAGGATCCAAAAAAGATTAAGAACACCTGATTTAAACCAACCCTTTTATCTTATAGATAATAAAACTAAGCCTAAAGAGATGAAATGCCTTCCCTAGCATCTCACCAGGGAGTAAAGAGAAGAACCAATATTCAAAAGCAGAAGACACGATTTTCAATCCCATGTTATTTGCACTAGATCTAAAAGGATGGAATTTAGAATGGGATAGGACTGGACCAGTGGACCTGCAATTTTATTGGTGTAATTAATTCCCAGCTAAGAAACTCTGTCCGCCAATATAAATTGGTACCATTTCTACAAGTTGTTACCTTGAAGAGTTGTCTAGAGTACTAAGAGTTTAAGTGACTTGGCCAGGGTCACACAGTTGATATGTATCAGAAGTAGGACCTGAATCTAGGTCTCCCTGATTCTGAGGCCACTTCTCCATCCACTACCCCTCAATGCCTCTCAGGATGGAATTCAGTAAGGATATTTGTTGTTGTTCAGTGGCTTTTAGTTGTGTCTGACTATTCATGACCCCATTTGGGGTTTTCTTGGAAGAGATACTAGAGTGGTTTGCCATTTACTTCTCTAGATCATTTTACAGATGAGGAAATGGAGGCAAAAAGGGTTAAGTGACTTGCCTAGAACCATATAGCTAGTAAGTATCTGAGGCCAGATTTGAACTCAGGAAGATGAGTCCAGGCCAAGTGCTCTACCCATTATGCCACTTTGCTGCCCAAAAGAGGGCAAAAAAAGGATTGTAATTGTTCTACTTGGCCCCAAAAGTCAGAACTAGGAAAAATGGATAATGGTGGCCAAGACAGAGCTTTAAGTTAGACATAGGGAGAACCTTAACATTACAACTGCTACAAAGAAGAATGGGCTGTTTAAGAAAGGTAGTGCGTCCATCTCACCAAAATTATGGTCTTAAAGAAAGATTTGTTGGGCACCAGACTGTCAAAGGGGTACATGACCCAACTAAGATTAAGAACCCGCATTTTATAAATAGGCTTAATATGAATGTATGTGTAAAGCCTGTATAAAATTACATGCCATCTTGAGGTGGGAGAAGGGAGAGATGGGGAGAAAACTTGGAACTCAAAATTTTATGGAAGTGAATGTTGAAAACTAAAAACAAATAAGTAAATGTTTGAAAAGATGAAACAGAACACCAGTTCTAGAGCTTCCCTTCCTTTGGTCTGGATTATAGTGAAAGTCTTCATATTTCAAGCTGGGTCATACTTTGGTCATGGACTTAACAAGGCCCTGGAGAAATAACTGTTCTAAGTACCCCACTCAGTTGATGAATAGTACTGTTAAAAGAGACCAGTATAAAAAGCTGGCCTATTTCATATCTACTTTCTCTCCTCCAAGTTTCCAATGGAAAATTGAACATCTAGACATGCCAAGCCAACCACTTTAGAATAAATGGTTCTGATTAAAGATTATCCTTCACTTTTTTAGGTATATATTTTCAGAACTACCTGGATTATATCACCTACCCACCCCAAAATTCATTCAACCTTTTCATTTTTTCTGTGTATATTTAAATGACTTAGTTTGTACTGTTGGAACATCTCATGTTAAAGGCAGTCAGTGAATTCTGCACAGGACATGAATAATAGTTTTTAGAAATAGAATTCTGACTAAAAACAATGGATTTCTACAACATCTTCAAGGAAGAGGACACATAAATACAGTTAGCAATAGTAACAGTGAAAAAATTTTTGAAGCAAGTTTCTCTGATAAAGGCCTCGTTTCTCAAACATACAGAGAATTGAGTCAAATTTATAAAAATAAGAGTCATTGCCCAATTGATAAATGATAAAAAGATATGATCAGTTATCAGATGAAGTAATCAAAGCTATCTATAGCCATATAAAAAAATACTCTCACTACTGATTGGAGACATGCAAATTAAAACCATTCTGAGTTACTACTACTCATACCTATTAGATTGGCTAATAGGACAGAAAAGGGAAGTGACAAATGTTGGCAGGGATGTGGGAAAAATGAGACTTTAATGCACTGTTGGTGGAGTTGTGAACTGATTCAACTATTCTGTAGAGCAATTAGGAACTATGTCCAAAGGGCTATAAAACCATATATATCCTTTGACCTAGCAATACCACTACTAGCTCTGTATCCTAAAAGAGATTAAAAAAAAACTAAGAGGAAAAGGACCTATAAGTACAAAAATATTTATAGCAGTTCTTTTTCTGGGCGCAAAGAATTAGAAGTTGCAGGCATGCCCATTAATTGGGGAATGACTGAACAAGTAGTGGCATATGATTATGATGGAATACTATTGTACTATAAGAAATGATGAGCAGGATGCTTTCAGAAAAACCTGGAAAGACTTCCATTGGCTGATGCAAAGTGAAATGTACTGTGTACAAAGTAACAGCGATATTGTTAGGTGAACAGCTGTGAATGACTTAGCTATTCTCAACAATACAATGATACAAGGCAACTCTGAAGGACTTATGATGAAAAATGCTATCCATCCCCAGAGAAAGAACGGATGGTTTCTGAATACAAATTGAAGCATACTTTTTTACTTTCTTTCTTTTTTTTTGAGTTTTTTTTCTTGTCTATGATTTCTTCCGCAACCTGACTATTATGGATAAGTTTTGCATGACTACACATATATAACCTATATATAATTGTTTACCTTCTCAATGAAGAAGGGTGGAGAGGAAGGGAAAGAATTTGGAACTCAAAGGTTTAAAAAGGGATGTTAAAAATTATTTTTACGTGTAACTGGGGAAAAATTAGGGACTAAATAAAGTGAAGAACCATGGGGGAAAAAAGAAAGAGGAAACATAATCTTCCTAAAGCACAGGTCTGAGCATGTCCAGTCTACCTAGCCCAGCCTCCATTCAATAAACTCCAATGGCTACCTAGAACCACCAGGATTAAATATAATATCATCTGATTGTCTTTTAAAGTACTTCATAACTTGGAGCTCTCCTACCTTTCCAATCTTCTTATGCATTATTCCCCTGTATGTACTCTGAGATGTGGTGGCACTCTTCTCCTTACTATTCCTTGGGCAGGACAATCTATTTCCCTATTCTTGACATTTTGCTGGTGGTCTCCTATGCCTGGAATGTTCTTCCTCTTCATCTCCACCTCCTGGATTCTCTAGCGCCCTATGAATCTAAACTAAAGCCCTGTGTTGCCTCTGTTGATTATTTCAAATTTATCCTGTATGTAGCTTAACTGCAGACACTTGTTTGCTTATTGTCTCTCCCATTGGACTATGATCACCTCAAGGTCAGAAACTGTCTCTTGCTTTTTTTGTGTCTCCAGCACTTAGCACACTGTCTATGTGTCTTAGCACACATAGTAGGTATTTAATGAATGCTTATTGGCTTGATTTGATGGTGTAGTAAGTCAGGTTCTAGATTTGGAGTGTAGTTGGGGCCCCTCTGACTTGGTGGATTTCTGAAGACCTAAGCAGTCACTATGTCTTTCATCATATCCTGAGTGGATGACTAGAAACATTTCCCTATATGTGGATAGACAGATAGACAGACAGACAGACAGACAGATAGGTAGGAAGAGGGGGGGTCATGGATAGAGAGAGATAAAGGAGACAGAGAGAGTAGATGGATAGATAGATGGATGGATAGATAGATAGATAGACAGACAGACAGACAGACAGACAGACAGACAGACAGACAGACAGATAGATAGATAGATAGATAGATAGATAGATAGATAGATAGATAGATAGGTAAGGACAGGAGAAGCAACAGAAGGAGATAATTTGCCACTGTGTTTTTGCTATGTCAGGAAAAAGGGAAAGTCCTCTTGTTAACTGTTCAATGATTTTCAAGTGCCTCACTTCATCTCAACATCAAACCTGAACTGAGAAGGCGCTGGTTTTAGGGTCATCTTCAGCAATAAGCTAGAACATGTTATGTTGTACTCCCAACATAACACCAACAACATTCAACAAAAAATAAATATTCTGAAATAATAAAGATTATTATTCAGTTCACTAAGCACTTATTAAACCACTGCTATGTGCCAAGCACTGTGCTGGGCACTGAGGATACAAAGAAGAAAAAAAATGGAGCAGTCCCTGCCCGCAGGGAGCTTACATTCTGCTGAGAGGATGCAACACATGTGCAATAACTCTGGCGTCCCCCTGTTACCTCCAAGACCAAACAGGAAGTCTTGTTTGCTATTTGAAGCTCTTCAGAGCATGGCCCCTTCCTATCTTTCTAGTTTCTATTACACTTCACTCCTCTCCAGGTACAAGGCTTCCTTGCTGTTTTTCTCACATAATATTCCATCTACCACCTCTGGGTCTTTGCATTAGCTGTTTCCCATGTCTGGAATGCCCTCCCTCCTCACTTCTGCTTCCAGTCTTCCCTGACTTCCTTCAATACTCAACTCAAACCCTACCTTCTTTAGGAGGCTATTTTTGCTTACCCCAGTTTTTGGTGTCTTCTCCTCTGAGAAGACCTACTATTGACTCTATGTGTATACAAATATGTATATAGAACCTAATATTTTAAATATTTACCATATGTATCTAGCTATTTACACGTGCTCCCCTCCATTATAAAGTGAGCTCTTTAAGGGTAGGGACTTTTTTTGTACTCCCAGCCTTAACACAATACCTGGCACACAGTAAGCACTTAATAAATGTGTGTTGACTCCCTGGCTAGATAGATTTCAAATCCTTGGCTTCAGTTAGCACCATCTGGGCCAAACCATCAATCAATACCACCAACTGAGTTGGGCAGAGGGAGTGCAAAGGCCATTGGTGTCCACTGGTAGAGTCAAGGTCTATAACCTTGAAGTACAAGGCTGGCTCATTGGCCAGCTGCAAATGTAGGATTTGCTGCATCACAGTGGTCCATTGGGCAGCCAAGAACAGCACCCAGATGCTGAAATTTTTCCAGTTGTTTGAGAGGAAATTGAAAGTGTGTGTTGTATAAGTCCGCCTACCCAGTGACGGTGCAATTCTCTGGGAAGACTTTGACATAAATGGTCAAAGAACAAGATAATTCTTCTTACACATAGAAGATAGATGTACATGTAGGCTAAGTGGCAAAAGTCCATTATTGGGGGAGAAGATAGTTAGCATTATTTTTGACTGGTTTTAGAAATTCCCTTCAGTCTTTAGGAATAAGACATTATTCTAGGTACTGAAAATTATTTTGAAGTACATATATATATACATACATATATATATGTGTGTATGTAATTGTACATATATTATACATATATGTCAACATAGAAACTGCCTTTTAGAATGAAGAATATGGGAAAGACTAGCACACTAACACATTGTGAGTGGAGCTATGAATTGAGGCAAGCACTCTGAAAAACCATTTGGACTTATCCTAAGGAAGTGACTAAAATGCCAGTACCCTGTGACCCAGAGATCCTATGGCTAGGCACATACAACAGGAAGTCAAAAACAAAAAGAAAGGTGTCATTGATACCAATTTTTAAAAATTTGTTATACAATATTTTTAAGTGAAAAAAGGGGAAACAAATTAGATATCTATCTATTTGGGAACAGCTAAACAAATTGTTGTACATAATATAATAATATTACTACACTGTGAAGAATGATACATATGAAGAACATAGAAAAGTATGGGAAAGCTTATATGGACTGATGCAAAGTGAAGAAAGTAGAACCAGGTAATAAACACACATAGGTATACATGTATTTATATGTATAGACATATGTGTGTCTACATGTATATACATGCATGTGAACACATACACCAATGAATCCAACAATGTAATAGACCTAAAAATGAATAAACTAGACATTGTGTGATTATAATTATCAAGCATAGCCCCAAAGGAGAGAGGAGAAAATATAACTTCTTTGCAGAAGTAGGGAATTATGGGTGTGGAACATTGCATATACTATCAGAATCAATTTTTATGGATTGCTTTATTAAAGAATAATTCATTGATAATCAATTAATTGAATTAACAATTCAAGCTATCAAATGCTTATGAAGTACCTACTTTGGGCAAAGTAGCATGCCTTTGGCTTAGCTACCCTTACAACATAGGAATGTGTCTGTCCTAGTGTCTTTTCATTGCCTATATATGAATGAATAGGAAGAAATATTAAACACCTGTTCCTGCTAGACAGTTCTTGTCTTCAAAGAACTTACGTTGTAATGGGGGGGGCACAGAATACGTAGGGAAATGATGGCCAAGGAAGTACATTTCGGCTTAAGGAGTCACTGAGATGATGGATAGAGTAGACACTCATTCTAATGTCAACGGCAGTATTGATTTAATTAGGGATACTAGACAAAGAGGTAGAAAGCAGGGGTGAGGGTAGGGAGTACACATGTGACAGAAGGGTGGGTGACAAGATGCCAAGGGCTAGCTAGGGTGAATGGCTTGATGGGACCGGAAATATAATCTGGGGTCAACTAGATTAATGAGTTGGGTGAGGTTGTACTCCCTCATTCTTTAATTAATATGGGTTAGTCCCAAGGTAAAGAAAATAAAAACTATAAGAATTAACCCTCAAGGAAAGGTGAGGATATTGACATAGAACAGTGATTTTTTATGTGTTATATAGGTCCTGGAGACTCATTCAGGAAGTTTGCAAAGTCAAAACTATTTTCATAATATTCTTAAGATGTTTTTATTTCTGATGTGGTAAATATTGATAGAGATAACCCATATGAACAGAAGCTCTTGGGGGAGGGGAGCAACCAATAATTTTTAAGATTATAAAGGGGACCTGAGACAAAAAAGTTTGAGGATCACAAGTCTAGAAGGTATGCCCTAGGATTATTAGGACTAAGAACCAGGAGAGATCTCAGATGTCATCTTCACTGTGACTGATGCGTCTCCCTGACTTCAAGCCTCTCTCTTCAATGCTCTATCCACTGAGCCACCTTGCTCCTACAAATATTTTGGTGTGTACAGGATCTTTCTTTCTGGCATTGACCTCCTTGGAAGACATGCCTATTGGAGAGATCACTATTCACTGTCATCGAGTAGCTTAGTGACTTTGCTCACACAATTCTGAACTGATTTCCAGAAAGAAGGGACCAGTTCACAGTTCTACTAACAGAACATTAGTAATGTGCCTGTCTTTCCACAGCCCCTCCAACACTAACCTTTCCCTCTCTTCAACTGTTATGTTGTTGTCTTTAAATAACAATCCTGAGACAACTTCATGTTAGCACAAAAATGCATGTGTAGAAGCTAAATCAGGGCAACTTCCACAAAAAGATTTGGCTCTCATTTGCTGATACTTGGCCTCCAGACCTCCCCTGATAAAGAAGAGAGAGGAGGAAAGGGACTACTCAAAGCTATGTGGGAATGAAAGCCCTTCTCAGAGCACTGAGCTGGATTGAGAGAGGCAATTTGTAAAGACCAGCTGTCCGGCGACTTGCAATTATTTTTCAGGTTCATTAACAGAGATTAATTAGAGTTAGCCCTCTTGGTTTAATCAAAGTAGGAAAAGTACGTGTTTTAAAAGCCTGGAGAGAGAGTACTTGAGCATGTAAGTAAACCATTCCCTGTTGGAGGCCTCACAACTAATCTTCTGTCATGAGACTCATGCATGGAGCCAAGAAATAACTCTCCATCAGCACGTTTTCATAGAGACCCTACTGTTTGCAACAACCCATGTTCCTTTAGCATTTTCTTTAAAAAATTACATGAGACAGTATAAGCATCATTATTCCTATTTCGTAGATAGGAAAACTGATGCTCAAAGAAATGACTTATCTAAAGTCACCTAGCTAACAAGTGTCAGAATTCAAACCCAGGGCCTCTAGACTTCATAGTCTTGCATGCAGAGCAGCTTTGGTTTGGTGGGATCAGATTGGTTCTCAGTCAGTCATTAAGCACCTACTATGTGCCAGGCACTATGCTAAGCACTAAGGAAACAAAAAGATGTAAAAGACAGTTCCTACTCTCAAGGAAGTCACAATCTAACCTTAATTAATCTAATTAATCATAATCTATCAAAAACTGATAGAAAAGGGAGCTTGGTTTACACCAAGAGCCTTCATGGCTTCATCCAATCCAATAAACATTTATGAAGCATCTATGCCATGCCAGCCGCTGGAAATACAGTGGAAAGACAATCCTTGCCCTCAAGAAGCTTGCAATCAAAAGGGGGACAACACATGAAAGGAGGCAGGAAAGAGGGAAGGGGTGGGACACCAAGGGGTTCCTGGTGTGGTGTATTGCTAAGCAGCCTTATTTATTGCAGCTTAAATTAGTTTCGGTTTGGATTGGTTTAGAAATGACACCGAGTCTCAAGTTTGATTTTTATATAAGTATATAGTAAAAGTATTTATTATTAAGATAGTAAAATAGGATTAAGGTTAGTAAGTAGAATAGAGTTAGAGTTAGTAGGTCCCAATAGGAAACAATAACAGTCTGTCAGGGGAACCATCTCCATCTGGATCACATGGGTTGGGGAGTCCCATTTTCAGCCTCTAGAGTCCTAACGGGAAGATCACAGGCTACACGTCTGTACCTTGGGGGAGACTCCATAGATGGGGTCAGGGCTACTTGCTTTTAGCAGTTCCTTCTAACAAAGTAGGCAGTTTACAAAAAAAATATATATGTGTGTGTGTGTGTGTGTGTGTGTGTGTGTGTGTGTGTGTGTGTGATCTGTGGGAAAGGACCTGCTCTCAAAACTCTCCTTGAGAGTATTTCTGTTTATGAATATCTGGTTCCTGGAGGGGTGGCCAGCCCTTGCTGGGAGCAAATACCATAAACAGTCCCTCAATATCTAGCTAGGAATAAGAGTAATATGAAAAAAGAGTCAGGGTCAAATTGCAGGCATATTGAATGAGGTCAGACTGTCTTTTTTTTAATTCATTCATCACATGTGGGGGATCTTGGTCTGTAGAGTTCAAACCAGATAAAGTGGCAACTTTTGTTTTCATCAAGACAAAATGGCATCAGACTAATTTCATTTCCTTTTTTGACATGAGATTACTAAACCAGTAGATGAGAGAAAACTTGCATATATAACTGTCCTACATTTTAGCAAAGAATTTGAAAAATCTCTTATGAAGGCTAGACAATATCATTATTCTATGCATTCCAAGTTGGTCAGTCAGCCACTGTATTAAATCATTCTCAAAAAGGTTGAGTGTCAACTAGGAAGGAGGTTAGGTCCAGATTAGGAATGCCAGGCTAAGGAGTTGGTACTTCGTCCTGTAGACAATGGCGAGCCACCAAGTCTTTTCAATAATGAAGTAACTGATGTAAAGAATACTGTATCTATGGAGACAAATCTGGCTATGATGTATAGAAAGAGGAGGTATTTCAAGAAGGAGGGAAGCAGTCAGCAGAGCCAAAGTCTTCAGAGAAGCCCAGAAGAAGGAGGTCTCAGAAAAGGCCATTCAGTTTGTCAATAAGTAGGTTTGGTTTTCTTCATGTATCCTTTGTCAATAAAACTCAAATATGTAAAGGACTTATAAATACTAGTGACTATTACTGTTGTTATTTCATAATGGGGCAATACAGTGTTTTTTTGAAAGGGTCACTTTGGGTTATTACAAGGATGGGTTAATCATTTAAGGACGCTACATAAATGTGACTTCCTGTTATTATTCCCCTTCTGACTATGAAGCAATGTAACAGAGCTCAAAGGGTGCTAGATCCAGAGACAGAAGAGACCCGAGTTCAAATTCTACCTTTGACAGGTATTAGCTGTGCACGCAAGGTTAAGTTTTTTAACCTATCTATGCCTCAGCTTTCCTACCTGAAAATGCGGATAATAACACACACTAACTTCTTCATAAAGTTATCATGCAGGATGTGCTCTGCAAGCCTTGAAATGCTATAGAAAGATAAGTTTGTGTTATTACCAGGCAGCAAAGGCAGTTGCTACAGATACATCTGCTTCCCATGTAGGTCAGCGGAAGTAGGAGGCAGTAGGAAGCTTGGACAAGTCTAGCCAGACTCTCTGGTACCTTCTGGCCATAAGATCCTGAAGGTCTACACATTTTCTGGTTGGTCAGCAGGAGGAGAATGTAATCTCCTTGAGGGCAGGAGCTGACTCATTTTTGCCTTTGTATCTCCAGTATGTCACACAGTGGCCGGCCTAAATAAATGCTTTTGATGAAGACTGGATGTCAGGGATGCATATGCCCGCCTTCATCCCTCTGAGCAGGGAGCCATCAACCAAGGACAACTCATTTGCATGGAAGGCTAATACAAAAGTCAGCACATTAAGCCTTGAAAAGTCCAGATCAATCAACCGGTGTGCTTTTATTAAGTTCCTCATATGTGCCTGGCATTGTGCCAGGCCCTTGGGATTCAGAGGCAAAACTGAAAACTCCCTGCCTTCAAGGAGCTTATACTCTAGGTGGGGGAGAAAACTCATGTGAATGTGGGTTCTTCACCTTCTCGGCAGAAGATCACAGATTTAGAACTGGAAGGGAACCTCAGAAGCCATCTGGTCCAAAACCCTCATTTTTATAGAGGAAACAGTGGCCCTGAAAGGGGAAGTGACTTGCCCAAGAGGCCAACCTCCAACAAGATTCTTACCCTTCTTAGGGGGACGGGGAATGATTCCATCAGTATAGGGAACTGCTAGGATGGAAACCCTCCCCCCAAAACCTGTACTGATGAACTCAACAATTATCCATTTAAGTCTTAGGGAGCTTCTAGGGATATTGAGAAGGTAAGTGACTTTCCTAAGGTCAAACACCTGCATTTATCAGGGCACGACTTGAATCCAGATCATCTTGACTTTACAGCCAGGTCTGCATCTGTGGTATCTGGCTGCCTCTCACCAATCAATATAAAATCAGTTGAATGTCGGGGCAGCTAGGTGGTGCAGTGGACACAGCACCAGCCCTGAAATCAGGAGGACCTGAGTTCAAATCTGGCCTCAGAACAAACACTTGACACCTACTAGCTGTGTGACCTTGGGCAAGTCACTTAACCCCGATTGCCCCCCCACACACACACACACAAAGTCAGTTGAATGTTTGTTGTAAACACTTTGCTTTGCTTTTCTCATGGGGGAGGTAGGAGGGAGAAAAAGTAAATACTCGTTAATTGAAAACAGTTCAATTTTTTACAAATTGGCTGATGGTTGCTGCCATTTTTAGGAAGAAAAACCCAGGCAGGTGTTAGAATTCCCGGCTTTGTCTTCTCTTCCTTGTTTCCATTTTACCTGTCAAAGTCACTAGAGATCAGACTCACCCAAGGAGAAAGCTGTCTAATGAGACTGATAAAAATTCACATCTCCTTAATTAAAAAGGAGACATTCAGCAGCCCCATTCTTACATAATTACACCAGGTGCGTCTGGCTTGTTCCAAATGCCTAGGAAGGAACACAGGAGGTTGGGACCCCCACAGGGCTCCCCAAACCCATCACCAACCACAGAGCAATGACAGGGGAGGTCTCCAGGCCACAGCAATCAGTCATCCACCTGCTGTCCCCCAAAGAGGTTCTTTCTAGATAATTGCTACGGTTCATTAATAAGAAGACCGTACCTTGCATTGGTGTAATGCTTCTAACCCTGCTCAAAGCACGATCTCGCTAGCAATTACGTAGCACTGAACGCTTTGCACACAAAGTGTTTTACATGTATTCTCTCCTTTGGCCCTCACAAAAACCCCATGAGGTAGAGACCATTGTGACTTGGCCAGCGTTTTACAATTAGTAAGTGAATGAGTCAGGATTTGAACTCAAATCTCCCAGACTCCAATTCCAGCATTCTATCCAGTGTCTCCCAGCTGCCTAGAAGTTAATCACCTCCGGTGAGACTCACCACTCCCTAGGAAGTAAAGAGAGTAGATATGGATATGCCAGTTTACAAAAGATGAAGAGACTAAAGACCTGTTGGCAGAGACGATGCCACTCTCCTCCAAACCACCCACAACCCAGGGCACACAGCAAGGTTACATAGCTTAACAGCTGGAAGCAATCTCAGAAATCAGATTTCTTACAGGTGAGGAAAGTGAGGCTCAGGAAGATGATAGGACCCAAAAACCATATACTCAGAGTAGGAGGGGATGTCAGCAGTCATCTAGTCCAATCTCCTTATTTGACAGGTAAGGAGGTTAAGGCCAAGGGGAGTGAAGTGACCATGCCCGTGGTCTCACAGGTAGTAACTTCAGAGGCATCATTTGAACCCAGGTTTTCTGACTCTAAAGTTTTTGTTGTTGTTCAGTTGTTTCAGACTCTTTGTGACCCAAATTGGGGTCTTCTTGGCAAAGGTGGTGGAGTGGTTTGCCATTTCCTTCTCCAGTTCATTTGACAGATAAGGAAACTGAGGCAAACAGGGTGAAGTGATTTGCTCAGGGTCACACAGCTACTAAGTGTCTGAGGCTGGATTTGAACTCACCTCTTCCTGACTCCAGGTCCGCTGATCCACCTAACTGCCTCTAAATTAAGTGACTCGCCCAAGGACACAGAGGGTAGGATTTGAACCCCGGGTAGCGCAGGCCTTAAATTTTACACTGCCTCTGCCCCGATTAAAGTCCTGAAGCGTCTGCAGTCATTGAGGGGTTCTTTTGTTTTCTGGTAGAAACCCATCATGGAAGGATTTCCCTGGGAGAAAGAGAGTGCCAGGCCTAGGGTCAGGAAGACCAGACCTCAGATACTTACTGTGTGACCCTGGGCAAGTTACTTATCCATGTTTGCCTCAGTTTCCTCAACTGTAAAATGAGCTGGAGAAGGAAATGGCAAAAACACTCCAGTATCTTTGCCAAGGAGACCCCAAATGGGGTCACAAAGAGTTGGACACCACTGAAGCAATTGACCAATAAGAAAAGCAATGTAAAAGAGGAGAGGATGCTCAGATCAGCGAGGAGAGAAATGCTCTCCGGAGTCCTTCCTCGGGCTGTTTCTGCCTTGAGGTCAGCCTAGTTCATGTCAACAGAACTGGTGAGAATGCTTCCCCTTCCCCCCCATGCTGCGCCAGCCTCCTGTCCCTCCCAAGATGTTGCTTAATGATTGACTCAGGGTTTTCTGATCTGACTCTTACAGTTCCAGAGCCCTTTCGAAGTCAACAGATAAGCCCCTGGAATAAACAAAACCTTTGTCACTCACTTGCTTACTTGCTACTGTAGCAACTTTTTACACAAGGATGACCAAATGCGGTTGTGACAGGGACCTTTGGACAGCAGGAACCATAAGCACAGTGGTCTGTTTAGAAGGCTGCCTTCTTTTCCCAGGAAGGCAACAAGAATTAACAAAATACAGCAATTCCAAGAATGTCTCCTAGGATACCTCCTTCCATCCACCCGGCAACTAGCGGGAAAAGAATTTTGTGGTCCAGAGGGAAGCGAATTAACTCAGCATCAGAGAATCAGGATTCAAATCCCTACTTTGCCACGTTCTGTGTGACTTTGGGCAAGTTTCTAAAGCTTTCCAGGCTCCTTTCCTAATCTGTAAATGGGGAGGGGGGGTGAACTTGATGGCCTCTGAGTTTCATTCCAGCTCCTGTTTTCATTAGGCCTTCAAAGCACTTTCCTTAAATGTGTCACGGTAGGTGGGCAGCATTAGGGTCTCCATTTTACAAATGGTGCGACTGAGGCTCAGACAGGTTAAATGATTTGTTTGGCTTCCCATAGCTAGGATGTGTCAGAGTTCAAACTGAAAATTGTTTCCTGACATCTAGAACTCTTTATTTTACACCACAAATGCATTTCTGCAATGTTCTCTTTGGAGTAAATGTCACATTATTTAAAAGCAAGGATTTAAAAACTCATAGGGAAGAGAAAAAAATGATGCTTGCAGATCGTATTTTTTAACAAGGCAATAACTCAAAAAAAAAAGAGACATGTAGGAGTGACAGGTAGAAAGCTAACCTCTGAGTGGAAAGAACCATATTCAGTCCCACCTTTGACACAATCTGGCTGTATGACCCTGGGCAAGTCACTCTCAGTGCCCTAAGCAACTCATTAAGACTATCACCTGGAAGTTCCCTACACCAATAAAAACAAAGATACAGACCATCCGTCCCCAAAAAAGCCCCCAACAATTGAGAGTTCCTTCTACTTATATCAAAAAGATCCACGGGTGGTTTCCAGACACCAGCAAGATTTCCATCCTCCACGTGACACAGATAAAAAGGCTATCTCCACGTCATCCAAGGCAAACATCTGTAGTTGGCAGGTGCCTTCGAGACTACAGAAGTAATATTGAGAGATAAAAAATTGTTTTGTCTAAAAAATGTTTTGCCTTGCCTGAATCAAGCAGCTAGAAAGAGATCTGGGTCTAGAGCCACAGAATCGGAGTTCAAATCCTTCTTCCAGCACATACAACCCATGTGACCTTGGGGAAATCATCTAACATCCATGGGCCTCAGTTTCCCCATTTATAAAAAATAAGTTGGACTTAATGACTTCAGAGATCCCCTCCAGCTCTGAATCTGTGCTCCTGTAATGGGGAGACCATGGGCACTGGCCAATGAAAGTCCAAGCCCTTGGAGCATTCTCAACGGGTATTCTGGTCATAAGCACACACACACACACACACACACACACACACACACACATTCCATGAGCATGACTGGAACTCCAAATGAGCCATGGATTTCTTTTATTTTTGATTCTACTAGACATGAAATCGCGAAATTCTGAGGAAAATGGTTAGCACTTATTGGCAAAATGTCATTAAGAAATAAATGTGCTCTCGCCTTAAAAATAATCCCTAAGGGAAGTGAGCAGAGATGTAGGACCACAAAGCCAGGCTCATCAAAAAGCAATCAGGGAAACCTGAAATTCTCCTCCAAAATATTAAAGATTGTTTTTGAGCAGCTTTGTGGCCAACCTCCTCAAAGATTAAGTTATGAAAAATGCCATGATTAAGTGAAAAGGCTCAGATGGTTATTCTTGTTGTGTGTAATCATGATCATCAGCTGAAAACAGAAGCATAATAAATACCATTAAAAAAATGTTCTTTCAGTAAGAAGGTTTACTTGGGATTTAGGGTTATTTATTCAAAGTCCTTCATCAGCCTTTCAATTAACTCTCCCCAAGGACTTTCTCATTACCTTTGTGGGGGGTTTCCTTTAATGTACCCTTCGCATTGTATGATCGGTTATATAGCAAAGGTCCCAACAAGCAGAGTAGAGTTTCCTCTTTAACCTCCAAATATGGTAGATAACTGGGTCTTGACAAGAGGAAAAGGAATTGGAAGCGTTCTCTTCTGCCTGGGCAATCTGAAGTGTCTCAGATCATCACTCCCGATGTCACTGATCCTCTTCAAAAATGAAGGACGAACAACAGGAACAATGTGACCCTGAGCAAGCCACTTTGCCCCTTTGCCTCAGTTTCCTCAACTGTAATAATAGCACCTATTTCCTAGGGTGGGTTGTGAGGACCAAATGACGTACCATTTTGTAAAGCACTTAGCACACTGCCTGGCACATAGTAGGCACCTATGTAACTATTAGCTATTATTAATTATTATTATTATTATTGTTATCCTATTATCTAAAGGAAAGGAAATTGGGGAGACCAGGTAGATGCTTCAGATGAAGTTTAACCAGGGCAGCTAGGTGGCACAGTGGATAGAGCTCTGGCCTTGGAGTCAGGAGGACCCTGAGTTCAAATTTGACCTCAGACACTTGACACATACAAGCTGTGTGACCCTGGGCAAGTAACTTAACCCCAATTGCCTCACTAAATGTCCATATCTGGATAAAGAACTGATGGATTCTGAATGCAGATCGAAGAATATTTTTTTGTTTTATTCTTTCTCGTGATTTCATTTCCTTTTGATCTGTTTCTTCTTCCACAACTGTGATGAATCTGGAAATATGTTTTACATGATAGTACATGTATAAACTATATCAAGCTGTCTACCATTTTCAGAAGAGGGGAGGGGAGGGAAGAAGGGAGAAAAATTTGGAATTCAGAATCTTGTAAAAAAGAATGCTAAAAATATTCTTGATATATAATTGGGGAAAAAATAAAATACTATTTAAATTAAAAAGGCACTTTCCAGAAAAAGAGAGAGATGAGTCTGAGAGAGGTTAAGTGACTAATCGAGGGTGACAAGGCAGTGTCTTTGGGCAGAATTTGAACTCAGATCTTTCTGACTTCAAGACTGGAGCTCTATCCATTAATTCAGTGAGCTGCCTCTTAGAGAGTATATACATTTATACTGTAGCTTCATTATATTAAAGTATTTCAAATTTCCAGGACTTTAACTATCTATCTAAATTCAAATGTAAGTGCCCAAAAAAATACATCTTCAAGCCAATTAGAAATTATTTTTTAAATATCATCTGGGGTTATGAATTAGCTGCTACACTATTCTCCATTAGTCTGACAATGTAACATTGGCTATATATTTATGAAAGAATTTATTATATGTAATTACATATCATATAAATCTCCCATCACATTTCCCTTCAAAATAGCTTTTTCCCCTTATTTTTTCTCTTTGCTCCCCAAAGCATCCTTCCCCTCCTGCCCAACGCTTCTGGCTTTCCCCTCCTTACCTGTAGAGATTTGTAATGGCCACTCACCTGGCCTCCCTGATTCCGCCTTCTTTCCCATTCCAATCTGCATCATGCCACATCCTGGAATTCGTCCTGGGTTCATGTTTATGTATTATTAGATATTTGTTATATTTTAATTAATGAGGTAATGTGGAACCTTGTCTTAATCTGTTTTACATTGCCTTCTTTTTCCATAGGACCAAAAGAGGTGCGGGGGGGGGGGGGGGTAGGGTTAGCTCAGAAATCACACAGGAACGTGGGCAGATCATCCTGTGTTTTCCTGACTGAGCCTATCATTGCAGAATGCACCAATAACCCCAAGCCAGAGAATCCAGGTGTGCAAAATTGCAGAAAGAGGGTGGCGTGAATGAGGAATTCGTACACCTGGGGCAAATTCAATGAAGGGAAGAGCCACAGAGAAGAATCCACCCCAGGTGCGTTTGCCTCCTGAGAAGGGATAGTATATCTCCCAGAAGATCCAGCCTCTCAACCTTAGGAGGATGGAAGGTGAGAGTGAAGTACGGTGTGAAGCTAGGTCCCAGACATGGGAACCACAGCAACGAGACCCAGGAAGAGGATGTCCATGGACTAGGTGAAGGAGCAGATGGTGAGCAAGGGAACCCCAGTGGAAAGGCTGAAAGCACCTTGAGACAAAGCCCTGGCTATATGCTGCTTATGACGGGTTGGGAGTGCTGGGACTGGGTGATTGAGCCAGAAGGCGCCACATGCATTGGAGACCATAAGATCACCAAACACTTCCAGCCTAGAGAGAGTCACAACAGGCCAGGCTGGTCCTGGGGAACTTTAGCTTTATAAAAATAGTAAGTTACATTTACTAGCTGTGTGAATTTGGGCAAGTCACTTAACCCCGTTGCCTAGTTCACCCCCCCCCAAAAAAATAGCTTAGGAAGCTGAGGAACCACCTACTCTTGGACTAAGTAGATTTCTTTTCCATGTTAATTTCCTTATCGTGTTGTATTATTTGTAAACGTGTGTATTCTCTTTTCTCTTATACGTACATCAAGGACATCCAATTTCACTGAATGCGTGAATGCTCTCCACTTACACAGATTGGAGCCTCCTCTATAAGGCACAGTCTTAGAGGCACAACCATTGAATGTCAGAGAGGAGAGCTGAACCCAGTCCCTCCAGCTCAAAGTCCAGCCCTGTCCACTACAACCTGATACCTCACTCACCATGTTTAAAAAGACATTTGCATGAGAAAATGCACTTCTGCGGTCTGGAGACAGAGGGTTAAAAGTACGATGGGATCACATGCACTAGGTGGTGCAGTAAATAGAGCACCAGGCCTGGAGTCAGAAAGAACTGAGTTCAAATCCTGCCCTGACACTGACTAGCTATGTGATCCAAGGTAAGTTACAATTTCTGTCTGCCTCAGTTTCCGCATCTGTAAAATGGAGGTAATAATGGCACCTATCTCCCAGGATTGTTGTGGGGAACAAATAGGATAGTATTTATAAATTGCTATAATATAATTACTATATAAATGTTTATTCCTTCCCTTCCTTAACACCGTTATGGATCTAACCCTGGAAGGGACCTCAAGGCCAATCTAGTTTGATTCCCTCATTACAGATGAGGAAACTGAGGCCCAGAGAGGTGACAGTACTGCAGATATATGAGAACTCACAGGCCATTTATCCCATGCTTCTTCATTTTACAGATGAGGGCACCAATGCTCAGGGAGGCCATTCTAGTCCATAATCTCTTGTTTTATAGATGAGGAAACTAAGGCCCACAGAGTCAGTGACTTAGGGACATCTCAGGTCATCCAGTACATTTTACAGATGAGGAAACTGAGACCTATACAGAAAACTAAATCATAGATTTAAAAATGGAAGATTCATTCAAAGCCAACCGGTCCGACCACCTTACTTTATGGATGAGGAGATGAGGCCCAGAGATCTCAAACATCTTGCCTAAGGTCATGCAGATAGCAAGACACAGAGCCTCAGACCCAGTGTGCTTTCCACTGTAGCAAGCTATCTAAGACCCAGGGCTGTATGCTTTACCCTGCCTGGACGATCTTTCTTAAACACCATTTTCATTAGCCTAATGTATCTCCTTGTGACAGAATCCCAGGGGTCATTTTGTCTAGCTCATTCATGACCAAAAACACTCTCCACATTGTGCCTGACAAGTGACCATCTGGGCTTCACTTAAAGACCTTCAGGTAGAAACCTTCCAAGGTGGCCCATTCCACTTTTGAACTTGTGCCCTGAATCCAAACTCCTTTCCTTGGTTTTCGAGGCCCCTCGTCATCTGACACACTTTACCAGCCCAGTTTTATCTCCAGCACTCCCTGACACATAACCTCCACTCTAGAGTTCTTCCTGTCCCACTTCCAGGTCTGTGCTCGGACTGATCCCTTTATTTGGAATCTCTTCCTTTCTCCTCATCACCCTTTCAAATTCCACTCTCTCATTGAAGACCCAGCTCAGATTCAATGGCCTCCATAAAGCATTCTCCATTTGCTGGCAGACCATCATAGGAAAAGTGATAGATCTCAAATTAAAGTATCTGAGTTCAAATCCTGACTCAGACACTTATACCTGTGTGACCTCGGACATGTCACTTAAACGTCTCTCTGCTTCACTTTCCTCAACTGCAAAATGAGGAGGTAGAATTAGACGATTTTGAAGGTCCTTTGCAGGTTTAAATCCATGATCTTATAGGCAAGGTGGTGCAGTGGGTAGAGAATCGGGCCTGGAGTCAGGAAGACATCTCCCTGAGTTCAAATCTAGCCTCAGACCAGACTAGCTGGGTGACCCTGGGAAAGTCACTTAACCTGGTTTGCTTCAGTTTCCTCATCTATAAAATGAGCTGGGGAAGGAAATGGCCAATCACTCCAAACCAGGCCACAAAGAGTCAGACACAACTGAAAAATGACTTAACAGCAATACTGACTCCATCATCTCCTTCTTTGTTAAGCCAACAAGGTAGAGTGGAGCACTAGCTCTGAAGTCAGAGGACCTGGGTTCAAATTCTGCCTCTAATGCTTACTTGGAATTGGTCAAATCATTGAATTTCCCTGAGCCTCCTTCCTCACCTGTGAAACGATGGGGTCAAACTATATGCTCTCTGAGATTCCAAGCAACTCTAGAGCTATGATCCTATGAATTCTAGTGCCTAATTATGTACTTTCTTTTGGCATCCTCTCATCTTTTATGTATGTGTGTGTTGGGGGAGGGGGATCTCCCCAGCTCTCCTTGAAGGCAAGGACTGTATCATATATTCCTCAAATCATCTGAATGCCTAGCTTGGTGTCAAACTCATAATACGTGGCCATTAAGTTCTTGATTAAAATGGCCATGATGTGGGGGCTATACATGATAGAAGCATGTTATAAAGCAAAAGTGCTGGGTCTGGGTTTTTTTAATCATTCTTATGGTAATGTGTTTGTCTATCCCGATGTCCATGTGATGCTTTTCCTCCATAGTTTTCTACATTTGGGGAAGCAACACATTATTTCAGAATTTCAGAATAAATGAGTTTCTTAGAGTGTGCTCCCTGAGTTCTGCATTCACCCACCCCTGCCACCTAATTATTAATTGTATTGCCAGGTCCAATATTTAAAATTTCAAAGAAAAAAAAAGCATTTTTCTAACTACCCCCCCTCCAAAAAAAACCCTGCTTTGTTGCAAAATTCCAAAAGGTCTTTAGTGTTCATTGGTCACTTCTCCTTTCCTTAGAATGTTCCTGATTGGCCCAGGAAAGTTTGTTCTAAACAGACACCTGTGTCCCTTTCTTCCCTTCTTTGCAGATGTGGGGTACTCTGCGTAAGAAATCCTGCATAAACTGCATTTGCTAGTTCTTTTGAATTGGTTTTCCCCTGCTTTCTTCTTTCTCCTTTGACACAATGGATTCTTCTCTAGGCTTCATTCTTGACCGTACGGACTTTTTTTAGCCAATATGCCATAGAAACCTCTTCACACCAAAAGGTTACTTCACCCCTGGATTTCGCACACTGAAGTACCCTCTGCTCTTCAGCCTCTCTCTTTGATTGGCCAGTTCATCCCAGACCTCCATTTTTTTTTCTTTTGTTTTGTTGGTTAGGTAACGGGGTTAAATGACTTGCTCAGGGTCACACAGCTATCAGAACCTCCATTTTAAGAGGATACTCAGGCCAGCCATGTCTTCATTCCTCTCCAGGCTACTTTCCTGATTCCCTGATTTTCTCTACCATTGTCCCCTTCCTTTTACACACACCAGGTTTTCCACATCACCTTCTTTTTACATGTTGTCTTCCCACATTAGAATGGAAGCTCCTTGAAGACAGGGACTGTCTTTCTCTCTGCTTGTATTTGTATTTCCAGCACGTAGTATGGGGCCTGGCACATAGTAATCACTTAATAAGGGCTTGTTGACTGGCTAGAGGAGGAGGCAAGGACACACCCATAAATGAAAATGACATAGAAACAATTTTTAAAACTTTTAAATGGATGTGAGTGGACAAACAACGGGCCATCGTGTGAAAAATGTGGCCTTGCTAGTGGGTGGGGACAGATAGAAATATTATCAACTTTCCAATACACTCTTGGGCAAAAGACATCACACAAAATAAATTTCTTGGTTTTTTAAGACCATTGATCAGGTTTCCATAACAAGTTCTGAAACCCTAAATGACTTTGTTTAAAGGACATTTTGTCTCCAAACTTGAGATTCCTATACGTGAAATTGCCTTTAAGCAATTCAATAAAAGAACATTATATCATGACTTTCAACAGAACCCTGTGGGATATCATAGGATTAGAAAAGGAAAACTTTCATCTCCTCTTTTATTGTCTTAACAAAACATAAAATATTTGAAACCATAAATTACTGATTTTTTAATCAGGAAAACAATGATATATAGTTTTTATTTGCTACAATATGTTGCCTATAGATGCTAGAGGGTTAAAATGATATAACATGCTTTGTTTTCAGCCTCAGAATATCCAAGGATGGTTGACAGTCTTAAAGTTATTGATGACATTGAATATACATATATACATATTAATTATACAGTGTATTAGTGGATCATTAGGTCACTATGTCAAAAATACTTTCTTCAAAACATGCTGTTTCCTTTGGTGCAATTCAGGGACCAGAAACACTGTACAGGTTAAATTCTGAACTAAAGATAAACTTCACCTTCAGCCCCTCAGGATTAGGATTTTCTTTGGAAAATGAAAATGGAATTTTAATGAACAATAAACAGAAAAGCTCTTTTATTTTTAAATAATACTGCTCTTCATGCCAACACTAAAGCCTTATAAGAAATACTAGATAGAATATCCATTTTATTGCCTTATAAAGTCTCCCTGGGTGAAAGCCCTCATTGTGTTAGATGGGCAATTAACCAGACATGGACGAGAGTTGAACAGGATGAGAAAGCATGGCTGGGTCATAATCTGTACTTCAGGAAAGAGTACCTACAAATGGTGAGATCACAGGTGTGTCAAATCAAAGACACACAATCACGCATACCTTCTAGAAAAAGCATCAATTAATGTTTTCCAAGATGACTAACGCCTTATGCTTTAAACATCATTGCATAACTAATTAACATAATATGGTTATTGTACCTTTAAAGTTCCCTTAAAAATTGTGGCTTTGTTTCCTCCTTCCATGAGACCTTTCCTGGTTACCCCGATTATCAGTACTGGAATCTTTCTGTATTTACTTATCTGTATACATGTCATATCTGGCCGACCCTGACTGTTTTCATCTGTGTCTCTCTGTCCCCAGTGCCTGACACACAGTAATCTTTTAATGATGGCTCAATGAATTGAATTGAGTGACCACATGTTTTATTTTAGAAATCAATCCACAATCTTCAAATCAGCATCATTATGAACAAAGGTATTGGATGCTTCATATGGGATTTTGCTTTTTCCATCAGATCTTCTGTTAAACTACCAGCAGAACAGATTGAAGAAATGAAATAAAAAGTGAGAGGATTTTGAGGAGCATCTCACCCAAGGCAGAATATTAAACCTGTCACTTACCATGACAAAACCCTCTTACTTTTCTTTTTTCCAAAGGTCCAGGGGTGGGCGTTTGCCCAGACTATCAATAAACATTTATCAAGTGCCCACTATGTGCCAGGCACTGTGCTGAGCAATTCAGATACAAAGAAAAACAAAAGACAGTGCCTGCCGTCAAGAGGCTCAATCTAATAGGAGTCCTGTTCCCTTTGTCACATCCTTGAGATGACTAAGAGGTAAAGTTGGCAGGATATCTGAGCCTTGGTTCTGTACTTTTCTTTTTCTGCCATGGTGATGCTCAGTTTCATGGGCAATTGGCTTCTTAGACTGATACATCTCCCTATCTCCATAAGCAGCTGAACCTGGAACCCAGCTGACTCTGTCCTCAACTCCATCCTTCTTACAAAAGTGTGACTCCTACCACCCAAGAGTTGATTCCTAGTATATCAGATAACCCTTTGCCATCCACTGAAGCTACAGGAATCGAATCCAAAACCAATATAGGGGATAAATTAAATCCCAGAACAAAACCAACACCCTAAAGTCACATTTTGATACAGAAGCCAAAATACTCAGGGAATCAGTTAGAAGAAAGCTCTGCAACCAATCTGCCCAGCCTCTGCTGGACCAAGAATCCCTTCTACAAGAAACCCAAGAAGAGGTCACCCAGATTTTGTTAAATGTTTCAAGTGAGAGGAAACCAGCCTATTCCCTAAATAAAGGGGGACAATCAATTAGAAGTGGGAAATCACTCTATCTCCTACATAAGTGACATGCAGAGTGTCTCAAAAGTCTTAGTAAAGTTGGAAGCTATTAGAGCTTAAAAGTGCACTAAAACTTTTGGGACACCCTTGTGTATAAAAAGGTATATTTACATAATGCCATATTTATTTGGGGGATAGGTTGGATTATAAAAGGAAGGAAAGAAAAAAGAAAAGAAAAAAGAAAGAAAGGAAGGAAAGAAAAAAGGAAGGAAGGAAAGAAAAAAGGAAGGAAGGAGAGAAAAAAGGAAGGAAGGAGAGAAAAAAGGAAGGAAGGAGAGAAAAAAGGAAGGAAGGAGAGAAAAAAGGAAGGAAGGAGAGAAAAAAGGAAGGAAGGAGAGAAAAAAGGAAGGAAGGAGAGAAAAAAGGAAGGGAGGAAGGAAGGAAAAAGGAAGGGAGGAAGGAAGGAAAAAGGAAGGGAAGAAGGAAGGAAAAAGAAAGGAAGAAAAAGAAAAAAGGAAGGGAGGAAGGAAGGAAAAAGAAAGGAAGAAAAAGAAAAAAGGAAGGGAGGAAGGAAGGAAAAAGAAAGGAAGAAAAAGAAAAAAGGAAGGGAGGAAGGAAGGAAAAAGAAAGGAAGAAAAAGAAAAAAGGAAGGGAGGAAGGAAGGAAAAAGAAAGGAAGAAAAAGAAAAAAGGAAGGGAGGAAGGAAGGAAAAAGAAAGGAAGAAAAAGAAAAAAGGAAGGGAGGAAGGAAGGAAAAAGAAAGGAAGAAAAAGAAAAAAGGAAGGGAGAAAAAGAAAAAAGGAAGGAAGGAAGGAAAAAGAAAGGGAGAAAAAGAAAAAAGGAAGGAAGGAAGGAAAAAGAAAGGAAGAAAAAGAAAAAAGGAAGGAAGGAAGGAAGGAAAAAGAAAGGAAGGAAAGAAAAAAGAAAGGAAGAAAGGGAAAAAGGAAGAGAAGAAAAAAGAGAGAAAGGAAAGAAAAAAGGAGGGAATAAAAGAAAAGAAGGAAAAAGGAAGGAAAAAAGGAAAGAAAGAATGAATGAAAAGAGAAAGGAAAGACAGAAATAACAGTAAGGAAGGAAGGAAGGGTCTAACCTGTCTCCTAAATAAATACTGGAGTAATCCTGTCATTTCATTGGCAGAGGGAATGCCTATTAGGAAACCCTCTCTACCGATGGGGATGGACACTGGCTTTGCACTAATGCAAAGTCTTAGACAATTCCTGGAAAACAGTTGAATGATTTGCCCAGGGTTACAGAGCCAGTATGTGTTAGAGGCAGGATTCAAACCCATGCCTCTGTGACTTGGAGAGTCAGAGCAGATCTGTAGCCACTACACGTTTGCTGCCTCTTCACCAAACATTGAGCACCATCTCTTTTCTTTTCATCCTATAGTACTCAACCTCTTGGCAAGATCTGCCAGGAAGAAGCTATCCAATAGCTATGGATACTATACTGTCTGGTTTCATGGTATGAGGAGGCCGGGGATGCTGAGACAGCCGGGTATTTTCTTCCACTAGGAGGTGTCTGGGAAGCATTCCCCTTCATGCTGGTAGGATGACTGCTCTTCCTCACCTAGGGTCAGTTCCTTCTGCCCTCTCCATTCATTTCGCTGGATTTCGCTATTCTGAGCAGTTGCCCCATAGGACATTTTCTTCCTTGGACAAACAAAAGCCTCGGGGTTCAGTTCCATCTCCTCCATCAGCTCGTCTTGGTCAATGATGCCGCACTTTTCCTCACAGAGGTTCTCCGGATCAGCCCATTCCTGTTTCTCCCCAGATGCAAAGACACCATAGAAGATCACACCGCTGTAGTGTACCAGGGCTGCTATGAGGAAGACATTCTGCCACTCTTCCCGGGTCTAAACAAATACATTGAACGTCATTAGATATTCCAAGCCCCCTCCCCCAAAGAGAGCCTATCAAGAGCTTCTACTTTTCCTTCATTCAGTTTGTCAACTGGAAAAGCAAGGCAGAGAGAATGCTATACCACAAACAGGCTATGGAGAAAACAGCACTGACTTTGGCGGACTAAGGTTCATATCATAGATGTAGAATGGTAAAAGGGCCTTAGTTTAGTGGACATTGAGTCCAACACTCATTTTATAGATGAGGAAACTGAGGCAAAGAAAAGCCATGTGACTTGCCAAGGTTACACAGGTAGTAAGTGACTCAGGTATCCCTGAATCCAAGACCAGTCCCCTATTATGTCATGGCTCTAGGGGCCAACAAGTCTACTTCCTTTAGTTGACATACGAGGAACCAAGGCCCAGATAAGAGGGGTGACTTTGTCAGGGTCTTTCAGAGGGTCAGTGACAGATCTGGGACTAGAATCCAGGTCCTCTGACTCTTATTCTGGTGGTTTTCTCATGTTCCACCCTTTTTTTTCCCAACCCAAGGATAAAGGTAAAAAGAAGGTGTACTGGTAGTCCCTGGCACACAAAGGGCACTCACCTTGTGCTTAGTCATTGCACCAACAATAAGGGGGCACACCATTCCAGAAAGGGTCCCCACGCCATTAGAGATCCCCATGAGAATGCTGGCGTAGCGTGGGGCAATATCCAAGTGGTTGACATTAAATCCTGGGACAAAACCAACACACTGAAGTCACATTTCCCAGACTCTCGAGGAATCTTAGAATCTGAGTTGGAAGGGAAGTCTGAGGCCATGCAATCAAGCCTTTCCCTGACCAAGAATCCCTTGGACCTCTAGACCCAACAAGAGGTCGTTCTAGTCTGTATCACACATCCCAAGGAGGAGAGAAACAGTAGTAGTCCATTCCACTTCAGAATACCTTAAATTGAGAGACAGTGTGGTATAGTGGCTGGAATGTTGGACTCAGAGTCAAGAAGACATGAGTTCAAATCCCACCTCAGACCCCAACTAGCTATGTGGCTCGGAGCATGTCATTAGAGGTAGGTAGGTGGGAAAATGGACACAGCAGTGGACCTGAAGTCAGGAAGGTATGAGTTCCAATTATGGCTCAAACACTCAACAGTTGTGTAACCCTAGACAAATCAATTCATCTACGTTGAATGCAGTTTTTTCACCTGTAAAATGGTGATAATAATAGCACCTACAATCCAAGATTACCACACAGACCAATGGAGCTAATGCTTCTTAAAAAGTTTTGCAAATCTTAAAGAATCACATAAATCCTAGTATTATTATTATCCACCTTTCTATGCCTTAGTTTGCTCCTCTGTACAATGTTGTTGTTGTTCTGTTGTTTCTGACGTGCCTGATTCTCTGTGCCCCATTAGGGGTTTTCTTGGCAGAGGCGCTGAAGCAGTTTGTCACTTCCTTCTCCAGCTCATTTTGCAGATGGGGAAATTGGGGTAAACAGGGTGAAATGACATTGCCCAGGGTCACACAGCTAGTAAGAGTCTGGATTCAAACTCAGGAAGGGGCATGCTGCGCACTATTGGGCCCCCTAGCTGTCACTGGTAAAATGAGGGGGTTGGAATTTGATGACCTTAGAGGTCCCTTTCCAACTAAAAATCTATGAATTATTAGGACATTTTCCCATTTCTGTTGCAATTCTGTAAACAGTATAAGGGGGTAAGGAGGTGCAAAGGGGAGAGAAGAAGGAGGGGAAAGTGTTTGAAGAAGAAGAGAAAGAAGGACATTGAAGGCCTACTTTGTCATTTTTCCTGGTACTGATCCTGCAAGTAATATTATTTACATACACACACACACACACACACACACACACACACACACACACACACACACACACATATATATATATATATATATATATATATATATAAAATTGCTATAACACTTTACATACATTATCTAATTTAGCCTCACAGCAACCCTCTGACATAGGTACTACAGATCACATATGATAATCCTCATTTTACAAATGAAGCAGCTAAGGCTTAGAAATTAAATGATTTGTCCATGGTCACACAGCCAAAATGATTAGAGGTACGATTTGAACCCAGCTCTTCCCAACTCCAGTTTCAGCAATCTATCTACTCTGCCATGTTTTTCCCCTAATTTATTATGAGTTAGATCAACAACGAGGACACTTACTTGGGACGTGGTGAGGACAAGGGATAGTCCATTATCTTAAGGATAAAAATAATGCTGGGAAATTGAGAAAGGCTCCAATGTCCTAGTCTAGTGCCCCAAGAGGTATTCCAGAGAAGCAAAAGCAACAGAAAGTTATTTTCTCTATTAATACCCATTTTCACGTCCAACTGAACCCAAAGAGCATAATCCAAGCTCCAGTGTGGTCCCTTGTCTGAGTCATAATCACTCTCTCTACTTTGAAATTTTGACTCTCAGAAGAGACCTCAGACTTCATGTAGTCTAAGGACCACACAAAACATTCATCATCTCTATAATGTCCTCCACAAGGAGTCATCTAGCTGCTCAGTACATCCCTAAACATTCCATTCCACTTTGGGAACACTCTCCATGTTCCCTCCATATTTAGCCTCCAGAGCCCTTTTCTCAATCAAATCCGTGGGGAAGTTAATTCACTCACCTTTGGAGCTCTTTGGGGTTGAACCATATTGATTGGGCACTAGGTGAGTGGGGTCTATCTAAACCCACAATATTCTGTCAGCACCATGATCATGCTTCCAATCCCACCCATCCATAGGCCTGATAGCCAGGAATTTCCACCTTCACTTCCTACCTCTTTCTCATGGTACAAAAATCAAATCAGCATCACTCTTTAACTCTCACTTCTTGTAGTTTTTATCTCTGGCCCGTAGCATGGTGCCTAACATATAGTAAGTGCTTAATTAATATTTTTTCATTCATTCATTCATTTATTCATTCATTTATCCATCCCACATGACAATCTTTCAACTACCTGAAGAAAGACACCATTTTCCTCTAAGTCTCAATCTTCTCTTTTCCAGGTTAAATATTTGCAGTTCTTTCCAGCAGTACTTGTACATCATGATCCCTGACCCCTTTGTTTTCCAGAGTGTCCTCATCTGGACACGCTGCAGCTTGTCAATGTTTTCCCCTTCTGCCTCAGTTTCCTCAACTGTTAAAATGGGGATAATAATAGCAACTGCCTCAGTGTTGTTGTAAGGATCAAATGAAATATTATTTGTAAAGTGCTTAGCACATAGTAGGTAGCTTAATCAAATGTTTGTTCCCTTCCATTCCCCCATCAGGAGAATCTGAAATCATATTTTTTTTTCCAGCAGACACTTGAGTGTCTGCAGAACCTTTAGTAATTTGCCCAAAGCCCTATATCTTTTGCCCATGAAGTCTAGCTACACCTGCACTACTCTGTATTTGGGCCATTGACTTTTTGAACACATGTCAGACTTTACATTTATCCCTATGACATTTCATCACATTAAACGCAGCCCCTCATCCAAAGCTAATCATATTCTTTTGGTTTCGGTTCCTGCCAGCCATTCCATTAGCTACATCTCTCAACCTTTTGTCTTCCAAAAATTTGGTCATCTGACATTTATGCTTTCACCCATGACAAGGCTTAGGGGTTTTGACAAATATTTGAAAATCTTTTCTCTCCTTTTTAAAACCTTTGTCAACTCTCCATTTATCCATAGTGCCTGAAAATATATGAAAAAAATCATTTTTCTGTCTCCATGTTTGGTTCTCTTTCTTGACCTCTGTTTCTAGAGAATTGTAAGAAGTTCCTCCCCACCTCTACCAACCCCTCTATTTTTTAATAAACACACCTCCTCTTCTATGTCAGCATGCCAAAGTACCAGACAATCAGAATATAAAACAGCAGTGAGATTAATTATACCTACCGCCTGATTGGGATGTGATAAACACTTTATTAGAAAAGAGCCCAGAGATAAAAAGCAATTAATATGATTGTCAAGCATTATGCTCAGACACAAAGACTGTGCATTTGCTTTTGGTTGGAGATAACACAAAGAAAGTCTTTGAGATTTTAGCAGCATATCCTGTGGAGCTTGAAGGGGATTAAATCATTAGGAATCCAGAGGTATTGATAAATATTTGGTTGAATATGCCCCAGACCTGCCCTCCTACCAGCTGGGATGGGGTCAGAGTGGGTATCTCAAAAGGCTACATTCCAATCTAGACTGTGTCACTTATTAGCTCTATGACCTTGGGTAAGTCATTGTCTGGACCTCAGCATCCTCATCTATAAAATTAGGGGTTGGATTGAATGATTGCTAAAAGCCCCTCCCTTTTTCATAGGCTGGGAATCTATTTCTGTCATCAAGAGGAAGCAGGCTAGTGGATAGAGCAACTGGCCCTGGATTCAGGAAGACCTGAGTTCAAGTCCACCCTCAGACACTTACTAGCTGTGTGACCCTGGGCAAGTCACTTAACCCCATTGCCTAGCCAAAAGAAAAGGAAAGAAAAGAAAAGAAAAGAAAAGAAAAGAAAAGAAAAGAAAAGAAAAGAAAAGAAAAGAAAAGAAAAGAGAGAAAGCAGGCTATAGTGTATTGAAAGCCCGACTGGCATTAAGAAAACCTGGGTTCAAATTCCACCCCTGATATTTATTGGCTGATTGACTATAAGCAAGTCACAGGGTCATACATCTAGAGCCATAGGGGACCTCCAAGGGCAGCTATTCCAGATCCTTTATTTTATACATGAAGAAACTAAGACCCAGAAAAGTCATAGGGTCATAGCTCCAGAGTCATAAGGACTTCAGAGGCAAGCTAATATAACCCATTCATTTTACAGATGAGGAAACTGAGACCCAGGGGGTTATGTGATTTGTTATCCAAAGTTATGTAGACAATAAGCATTAGAGATGGGATTTAAACTTTGCTCTTCTGCCTCCACAGCCAAAGTCCCAGGATGTTTCCCGGTTAGAATCACTCCTAAGATTTGTCATAGATGCAATTTGACATGAATGAGATGATTTTCTACCCCAGGCATTCCTGACACCAAGGAAACTGCAGATCCTTCATGGAATGGCCTTCATCCTGTCTTTCTTAGAATTTCTAGAAGTCTGTCTGTGCAGTGCCTCCTAAAATTGGCCCCATCTTCTTTTTCCTCATGCCCCATTCCACAATCTCCAATGTACATCAAAACATCAAGGTCATGTGATCGTCACTCTTGTAGGGAATACTTCCTCTGAAACAAACCACAAACTATCTAGGGCAAGAGTTCTTAACCTGGGGTCCAGAGACTGCCAAGGTGTCCAGTGACAGATTTCTGAGAATCTATGGCCTTGGATGGGGAAGAGAAGTACATCTTTCATTCACTGTTTTCCTTTCTAATCCTATGTATTTTATTTTATGCATTTAAAACCATGATTCTGAGGAGTCCATAGATTTCACCAGGCTGCCAAAAGGGACACACAAAAACAGATTTAGAACCTCTGCTCTATAACTTGTAATCCCAGAGAAGTGCTTGAGAATCCTAGAAGTTATATAGTAATAATAATAATTAATAATAATACATAACACTTATATAATCCTTTAAAGTTTGGAAAGTATATATATGTATATACACACACACACATATATGTGTATATATACACATACACACATGTATATTTTATATATACATATATAAAATCTCATTTGATTCTCATAAACACCAAGTGAGTGAGTTAAGTAGATGGTATTATTAGCCCTGTTTTATAGATGAGGAAACTGAGGCCGAACAAGGTTAAGTGACTTGCCTAGTTCACATAGCTAGTCAGTAAGTGTCTAAGGTAGGATCTGAACTCAGAGCTTCCTAATCACAAGTCTGGTGCTTTATCTATCCACTGCACCATCTAGCTGCCCTGGATCACAAAATTAGTGTCTGAGACAGGATTTGAACCTAGGCCTTCCTGACTCAAAGTTTGGCGTTCAATCTACTGTGCCACCTTCCTTCTGTTACATAATGCATGTCTCCTTTTAATTCTGCATGTCCAGTCACTCAAAAAGGCCCTATTCCATACTGTCCTAATTTCTTGCTGCTCATCTGCCCCTAAACCTGCCCTATCCCTACTTCTGTCCAAGAGAGAAGAGAGAATATCAAAGCCTCACCTGTCCTACTATACCAGTGGCCATAGGCCCCACCCAACTCTGAAGCTGTGCTATTCTCCTCTCTGCTTATAATTCTATGTAACTCGGGCTTCTCAATGCTGCAAATATGAACAAACTGATATCTTTGAACACAGGAAATGAATCTCTACTGCTTTACCACGTTATCAGGGAGTGAAAGGCCATCTACGTCATTCAGCTTTTCATAGCATCCAAAAAATGTAATAGAACTCAGAAGTCACCCAATCCACTGTCTCTTCCTTCAATTAGCATTTAGTAAGCTTGAGAACTCACTACTCCTCAAAGCAGACCATTTCATTGTGGGACAACTCTAGATACCAGGATTTTTTCCCTTATATTAAGCCAACTCTGCCTTCCCGAAAACCTAAAAATTCTGGTTCTAGTTTTGCGTTGGGTGGTCAAACAGACCAAGTCTGAATCTTCTTCCTTGTGGTCACTTTTCAAATATATGAAGACCATAACAAAATTATTATCTGTTTTGTAAAACATCTTTCTCCAAATATCTCTAATTCCTTCAATCTACGAAAGAACTAGAAGGGAACCTTAGAATTAATCAATCAGCCAATCCACGAGTATTTATTAAATACCTACTATGGACCAAACACTGGGGAAATCGCCCTGTCCAATACCCTGATCTCTTTCAATTCCCCTTATCATGCTGACTGTTCTCTGCTGGATACCTACCAGGCTGTCAGTGTCTCTCTGAAATGTAAGACTCGGAACTGGACTTAGTTATATCAATGTGGCCAGAGTACTGGGAAGCTATCACCTTGCCTCACTATGTGTCAACAACCAGGATTGTTTAGCTGGGGGAAAAGACTCAGGGAGCCCATAACAACTGTCTACCATGTGGGGAAAGATCAAATTTGGTCTGTTCTCTCAGGAGGGGAGAAGAAGCAGGGGCAGTGGGTGGAAGTCTCAAAAGAGACCAATTTAGGCTTGATGTTAAGAAAAACACTGTAACAATGAGAGCTGTCCAACAGTGGAAGAGGGTTATCTCTAGAAGGGATGGATTCCCATCTTGGGAAATCTTCAGGCAGATGCTGAAAGACCCTTGTTTGGTCTCTTGGGGGATGATTTTTTCTTAGACTGCCAATGTCACAAAATCATAGATTTACAGCTAGAAGACAACATAGAAGCCATGAATTCTACCTCACTCCCCTTATTTTACAGATGAAGAAACAGAGGTTAAATGACTTGCCCATATTCACATAGCTAGTGTCTAAAACAGGATTTGAACCATGTCTTTCTCTCTCTCTGCTGGATACCTACCAGGTTGTCAGTGTCTTTTTGAAATGTAAGACTCAGAACTGGACTTAATTATATCAATGTGGCCAGACTTGGGCAGAGTACTGGGAAGCTACCACCCTGCCTCACTATATGTCAACAACTTAGTTGAAGGAACCAGGATTGTTTAGCTGGGGGAAAAGACTCAATGTCCTATCTCCTATCCCAAGGAGTCTCCTGAGGTCCCCGCCCACTCTCAAATTCTATGGTTATATGATGGAGCCTCACATCACATTTCATCTTTTTGGCTGCTGTATATTGACTCATATTAAGTTTGAAGTCCACTAAGAATGACAAGATCTTTTTTTTTAATGAATTATTTCCTAATATAACTGGAAATGAAGAATAAGCAAATCTTCTGCTGAGTTTCTACTCTCCTAGATCTTCAGCCTATCCCCAGTGATATCACAAAGGACATTACTAATCACTCCAACAAAGCCTTCCCATCCATCCCCACATAGATCAAATATTTTACCTGAAATTGCAAAGCCACTGAAGCCTACTGCCAGCACCAGGAAGGAGATGGCCACGCCTTTGGTATGAGAAAAGCCAACCACCAGGAGTAAGGTGGCTTCCATGCCGAAACCTGCAAGTAGAAAAAAGGGGGGAGGGGTAAATTTCATTCTATTCCAGGGAATCTAAGTGTGTGGGCTATCATCATGCCCCAGCATTAATATGCCCACAAAGACCCTGCACATGATTCTTAAACTCTGATACATCATAAGATTCCATAGGTATTCATTCCATGGACATGCTAGTCTTTGTAACTTCCTCTCACACTCAGGCGCTGAATAGCTTCCTATTCAGTTTCTAAATGCTAAGTGTTCATACCCGTAAGTGTGAACACTCTCTCCACAGGCATAGATTCTATTCCCTCGAGATCTTGGTCTATGAAAGAGGATGTGGCCACAAAATTCCTCCCCACCTGGGGGGGGGGGAGATTCTCCAAGCTCAGCAACAGGGTACCACTGAAGGATTTTAAACAGAGGAATGCTGGGATCAGACCTAATTCAGCGCCATTGGATGGATGGGTTGAAGGATGGAGAAACTGGAATTGGGAATACCAATTAAGAGACTATCACTTCTTTTTAAAAATCACAGGTCCCGTCGCCGGAGTCAGGAGGACCTAAGTTCAAATCTGGTTTCAGCTTGGCAAGTCACTTAATCCAGATTGCCTCCAAAAAAAAATCACAAGTCCGAGGCCAGCTTTTGATCCACTTTGTCACATTCTCCCTACTTCAGAGACTTAAACAAACACAGAATGATTCTTTCCAGCTCTCTTGTTTAGCTGCTATCAACAGAGGGGTGACCCTATCATTGTCTTCAGGGATGTGAAGCAATGCAGTGATGTAAAGTCCAACAAGATATGTCACCTCAAAGAATTCAGATCTGGAAGGGACCTTAGAGACCATTAAATCCAGTTCCTTCATTTTTCAGATGAGGAAACTGAGACCCAGAGATGGGAAGAAACTTGGGATCATAGGATCATAGAGGCAGAAACCTTAAAGGTCATCTAGTCCAATCCTCATCACTTTACAGAAAAGGAAACTGAGGAGAAGTGAAGTCACATATACAAAGTCAGTAAATAGCAGAGTCCAGATTCAAACCCTGAACTTCTGACTTCAAAACCAGTCCTCTTTCCACAACTGCTTCTCCACTAATTTTGAGGCCAGGACAAAGTGAAATCAGGCTCAATACTCAATAACATGGATTTAGATTAACAGAAGGAAGAACTTTTAACCATAAAGACTTTTCAAAGAGGGGTGAGTTGCTACCTCTATCAGAGTGCACCTCTACTTGACAAGAAAAAAGCAATTAATGTCCTTTTGGGGTCCTTTTTAGGCCAGTAATTCTAAAATTCTTCCTTGCATCCCCATATGCATAATAATAGCTACCATGCAAACCACTTTACATACGTATCTTGCTTGCTCCATCAAGGAATGTATATGCTTTGTCTAAAATAAGATGATCAGTAACTTCAAATTCCACCCATATGTATCTTGGAGGTGATAATCTTTTTGGAACCTTCATTTTCTCTTTCAACAGGAAGGTTGCCCAAAAGATTTAATTCTCAATCCCTATCATCCTCCAGCTGCAATCAAACACATCTGTTCATAGCCCTATCCCTCTAAGACCAAACACTGGAATTTCTTAAATAGTTAATTCTCAGCTTTAGCAGTCATGTGAAAATCAAGGTAGAGAGGGGAGCTGACATGTTATTAGACCAGCAAAAACAAACAAACAACATGAGTTGCTACCGAATGCTTAGCTGAGTTTCAAAAAGCAGGTTAGCAACTTGTCTATTTATGTCTATTTGTCTTGTCATAGACAGACATTGGGAGCTATGATATTTCCATTGAGACTAGGTGGTGTTTAGCTTTAGGGTAAAAATCAGAAAGCTGAGAAAAAATCAAGGGTTCCAATGGGAAAGGCTTGTCACATGAAATCAGAACTAAGAATAAAATGGAAGCTTAGAATTTCTGCAATTTGATGGCCTCAGACACTTACTAACTGTATGATCCTGGGCAAGTCACTTCACCTGTTTGCCTCAGTTTCCTCCTCTGCAAAATGAGTCAGAGAAGGAAATGGTGAACCACTCCATTATCTCTGCCAAGAAAACCCCCAAAGGGGTCACGAAGAGCTGGACACAACTGAGCAACAATGACAACAAAATAGCTATCATTTGTCTGTGAAAAGAGATGGAGGAGGGTCCAGGTTTCTAGAGAGCCAGAAACAGTCATCACTAAGGTTTACAATGTACTAATTTTTTAAAAAATTTTTAAATTTTTCTTTTTCAGGTAATTGGGGTTAATTTACTTGCCCAGGGTCACACAGTTAGTAAGTGGCAAGTGTTTGGTCTGAGGCTGGATCTGAACTCAGCTCCTCCTGACTTCAGGGCCAGTGCTCTATCCACTGTACCACACAGCTGCCCTACA
Source organism: Phascolarctos cinereus (assembly GCF_003287225.1). Taxonomy (NCBI): domain Eukaryota; kingdom Metazoa; phylum Chordata; class Mammalia; order Diprotodontia; family Phascolarctidae; genus Phascolarctos; species Phascolarctos cinereus. The sequence continues at coordinate 269,730,825 of NW_027555514.1, read as the reverse complement.
ATTTACTAATTTTTGAAGAACTGCAGAGCCAACTAAAATTCCTCTAAAGAACATCACAACGTAAGTTCCTGTTAGGATTGACCCATCAAGTCCAGGTAGACTCTTCCTCCATGGCTTTATTCCCTGGCATAACATAGATCATAGGATCCTGTGGCCTGAAAGGGCCCCTGGACAGAATGATGACATGTAGCCATCAGTTCATATGGGAAGGATCTCGGGATATTAATGATCTGCATGCTCACACCCATTTAGCATCACTGGGACAATACTACCAATAGAGACGAGCTTTCATTTCAAGCCTACGGTTACGAACCAGTAATAGATTTATTACTATATATTATATAATTTTAATATATGTTTTATATATTACATTACATAAGTATACATTAAATATTATATATTACATATATGTTTTCTGATTAGAGATTAATTTTCATCCTGCACAAGTTACATAAAACAGCTAAAAGATTCACAATACCTCCACAATTCATGATTTTGCGCACAGCTGTGGTTGTCAAAATCTTTCTACTTCTTAAATAATCAGCCAGCTGTCCTCCAATGGGTACGATGATTGTCATGACCATATGTGGGACTGCAGACAAGAGACCCACCTGGAATAAAAATAGAATCAGTGACTCTGATTTATAGCTACTTTATTTTCTTCTTCATTTGGCCAGCTAATTATCCTGTATTTCTTTAGTTGTGAAAATGTACATCAGATTCCACTCCTAGGCACAGACTGCAAGCAGAAAGAAGAACAACAAAAACTTAGACTGGAAACAAAACAGCAGCCTGCTGATCTGTAAAAAGTTAAAAGAACTGTGTTCCGTGAATATAATGATAGTTAGAGTGCTGGGCCAGGAGTCAGGAAGATCTGAGTTCAAATCTAGCTCCTTCTTTACTAGCTGTGTGACCCTGGGCAAATCATTTAACCTTTGCCTGCCTCAGCTTTCTCATCTGTAAAATGGGCATAATAATAGCCTCTCCCTCCCAGACTTGTTGCGAGGATTAAATGAAATAGTAATTGTAAATAATTATTGCTTAGCACCGTGGCTGGTCCACAGCAAGCACTATGTAAATATTAGCTATTATCATTAGCTGCTGTTATTAATGGAATCCTGCTGTGGTATAAGAACTGATTAAGGCGATGAATATAGAGAAGTATGGGAAAATGTACATGACTGGATTCAGAGCGAAGTAAAGACAGCCAAGAAAACGATTTATACAATGATTATGATGGAAAGAATGACAAAACAATATAAAATGAACACTACAAAATTATAACGAGCCAAACCTCCCAAACAGGAAGGTTGAGACGCTATCTCCACACACTTCTCTGCAGAGGCGGGAGGTTGTGGATGTGGAGCACTGCATTTAACATCAGACTTTTTTGATATGTTGGCTAATTTTTCAGATTATTTCTCTTCTTTTTTTGTATTATCCACCATAAGTGTCTGCACTCTGCAAGGGAAAGGAAGGAATTGTACAAGGAGAAGTGTAGGTCACATAAAAACAAAACATATCAATAAAAATTCCCCAAACTTGATATGCTTCTTCCTGCCTCCACACCTTTACCTCATCTGTCCCCCATGACAAGGAGAACACTCCCTCCTCATCTGCCCCTGTTGAAGTCCTTCTCTTCCTTCAGGATTCAACTCAATGCCACCATCTCCACGGGATTAAAGGATCACAGATTTCAAGCTGGAATGGGACTTGAGAGGGCATCTAGTCCAACCTTTTCATTTTACAGATGAGGAAACTGAGGCCCAGAGAAGCTAAGGGAATTTGCCCAGGGGTCATGAGGATAGTAAGTGGTAAAGCTGGGATCTGAGACCTGGTCCTCTAACTCAAAATACAAATCTCTTTCCACTTAACCAAACTATAGGTAGCATTCATATTGTGCTTTAGGGTTGACAAAGCACATATAATCTATGTCATTAGAGCCTCATGACAATCTGGTGAGGATGGCACTACAGGAATTATTATCCCCATTTTACAGATTAGGAAACTGAGGCACAGCGTGTTTAGGTGATTTGCTCAGGGTGGCCAGAGAAGCAGCAGATCTGAGATCCAAACCCAGATCTTCCCGACCCAAATCCAGGACTTTTCCACCATACCACAACAGGGGAACAGGCCCTGAAGATGGACCTCTCCATTCTAGACAATCAAGGCAGAGGGTGAGAAAGCTGGCTGCTAGAATGGGTGATTCTCAAGTGATTCGGCCCCAAGGCTGCTACAAGTGGTTCCCAGAAGCATTCAGTAAGACTCCAACTTGTGTTCTTGCCTTTACCTTGCTTATCGCAAAGCCGAAGACTTCTTCAAAGTAAGCAGGCTGACTGATCAACAATAAATAGAAGGTCCAACTCCGACAAAAGTTGGCCACGATGATGGCGTAAACGGGCATTGAGGTGAAAAACCGCTTCCAGGGCGTATTAAATTTCTGGAAGAGAAAAATCATGAGGCTTTTGGTGGGGAGAGCTCTCTCACTCTCGAGGGAGCTAGGTAGCAAGTACGGGAAATTCTGAGAGCGAAGAAGCCAGAGGCTGACTATGACTGATACTTACATCGAGGCTGACTAGGTTGGCGCCTTCGCCGATACTTGTCTCTATGTAGGTGCGCTCTTCTTCAGAGATAGTCGGGTGAGAGGCAGGGCACTCATAGGCATGCAGCAGCCAAAACATGTACCAGATCATCCCAAACATCCCTGCGTGGAAGAACAATGGTGGTCTGCTCCCAGACACAGAAGAATGCTCAGTTCTCATTTCCTTCTGTCTCTTTCAAACATTCCATTTTGAAAATGCCTTTCAATAGTCCCAAACAATATCAAGGAGCCAAGACAGCTGATTTGTGGGACAGGAAAGTAGAAGTTGCCACTAACTCTATAAAGGATACCAGCCCCTCTCTCTCCCACTCTGCAGGCAGCTTATGAAAGCAGAGATTTCCCAGGCTGCTGGTCTATTTGCTCCAAAATTGGCCCTTATGTCATTGCTCAGCCATGACTGACTATTCTGATCCCATTTGGGGTTTTCTCGGCAGATAATGGAGTGGTTTGCCATTTCCTTCTCCAGCTCATTTTACAGATGAGGAAACTGAGGCAAATAGGGTGAAGTGACTTGCCCAGGGTCACACAGCTAGCAAAGATCTGAGGCCAGATTTGAACTCACAAAGAGGAGTCTTCCTGACTCCAGGCCCAGTAGTAAGAACAGTAAGAGAACCAGGTGAAACTTCTTTGCAGCAGATGAGTCTAGCTCTAGAGACACTGGTTACCATTATGGTTTTCCTTGGGCATTTCCATTAATGTTTTCCTATGGTGTGTATGTATATGTGTGTGCATGCTCATGTCCCTAGGAAGTGTCTCACGCATCAGACTGTAATGCAAACTGCTGGAAGTTTAGACATAGAAAGCCCAAAAAATGTTGGACAGTCACAACCCTGTAATCAGATCAGTAAGAACTGCTTCTTTGACCATACCTGCTAAGCCCTTTCCTGTTGTCTGACAGTCAAAGATCATAAGACCCTAACACATGGCTAGACTTCTCATGGAAACACCATGTTCATTTCTAGCGATCCGATGTTTAAATAAAAATACTTCTGTATCCATTTCAAAATGCCCGTTTTGATACATAAAATACAAGGCTTCGAATTGTCTTTCTATACAGTTTCTTTATTCCATTTCTATACTGATTTCTTCTCACCTATTCCTCTTTCCCAAGAGTATAATCTTAGACAAACACCAAGTGAAGTAAAAAGTTATCTCTTTGAGTCAATAGGATAAATTAGTGAAATAAGATAACTCACCATAAATATAAAAGACAGAGGACCATCCGATATACTGCACTAATACTCCAGCCAATGGCATCGCCACCACTGCCCCAGCATATGAACCTAGGGACAGGAGAACAATGGGGCTCATTGACTATCTAAAATTTTAGGCACCTCCTAGCTGTGCAGAGGCAGGTCAGATAAACACAACGCCACGTTGAATTCTGAGCAACGAGGCTGGAGCGTTGGAGAACGGCCAGGCCATCTCCAATGACACCATCAAAGAAGGATTCCAGCGACGGAAGGCCAGTACTGCCTCTCAAGTACCATTCACATCACGAGGGAAAAATGTGTTTGGAACGAAGAACAGAAATAAAAATGTCAAATGAACATTTAAAAATACACAGAAGAGAGCAAAAGGAAGTTCAGAAGGAGATATGAGCAAAAGATCACATTTTTAAATTAAATCGACACATAAAAAATTGTATTAATCAATAAACAAGCATTTATTAAAAGTCTAAAATGGATTAGGCAACATACGAGGTGCTGAAGATTCAAAGAAAAAGAAATTACGATCCCTACCCAGGGGGCTTGCATTTTCTCATGGTCACCCTATGAGATGGGTAGTAGAAGTATCTGTACCTCTAATCTGCTGATGAGGAACTTGAATTTCAGAGAGATCAAGTCACCTGCCTAAGGTCACAAAGCAGCGAGTGACTGGAGATTCAAATTTTTTCAAAGAGACATTTTTAAAAAATACACAGAAGACAAGAGAGCTTAGAAGGGGGTGCAGAGAAGTTTTGTTCCTACCATTTTAAATTAAATATATTTAGATATGTGTATATACACACTCGAGTAGCTAGGTTGCACAATGGCTACAGCTTTGGGCCTGGAGTCAGGAGGACCTGAGTCCAAATCCGACCTCAGACACTTATGTAGTAGCTGTGTGACCCTGGGCAAGTCCCTTAACTGCTGCATGACTTCAGTTTTCTCATCTGTATAGTGAGCTGGAGAAGGAAATGGCAAACCACTCCATTTGCCAAGAAAACCTCAAATAGGGTCATGAAGAGTCAGGTATGTCTAAGCAACAGAACAATAAAATATACACACATATGTCTATACATATAAAATTTTGCTAGCATCACACTTAAGGCTCATAGGCCATAGTTATACAGTAACCCCTTTATCTCCCAGCCTGTCTGAGCTTCATCTTCATATCATGACCTTTGCCATTCCATAAACCTTGAGCCTCATTTCCGAAGCATATTCAGCAGAACCTTGGTATATGCAAATAAGCGTTCCATGAGAAGACTCTGATTGGTCACTGACACACCAGCCTATTCCTGAGGACAGGGGAGAGAAAAGTCTAGAACCAGGATTAGCAAGCTAGGACATATGTTACCAAAGGCTACTATGGCATGTGAGTGGAGCCCCTCACTGGCTCTCAGAGGGGTAGGGCTATGGATGTCCAGGGTTCCTTCCCCATCCTCTGAGTGGCAACCCCACTCCTAAAGTCCCAGCAAGGCTTCTTCATCTCTCCCTTCTCTGACCTACTTCACTACCTTGCCCCCGTGGTATCCCACATTAATGGTGTCTTCTGCATTAACCCCCTTCCCTTGTGGCAACTGGTATTCAGGAGAAGCGGTGCAGTATAGTGCCTGGTACACTTAACTAGGAGTCAGGAAGACCTGGGTTTGAATCGTGCCTCAGACACTAGCTATGTGACCTTGGGCAAGTTATTTTAGTCAACTACACTAGACAAGGGCAGCTAGGTAGTGCAGTAGATAGAGCACCAGGCCTAGAGTCAGGAAGATTCATCTTCTTGAGTTCAAATCTTGCCTCAGACATTTACTAGCTGTGTGACCCTGGGCAAGTCACTTAATCCTGTTTGCCTCAGTTTCCTTATCTGTAAAATGAGTTGGAGAAGTAAATATCAAACCACTCCAGTATCTTTGCCAAGAAAAACCCAAATGTGGTCATGAAGAGTCAGACACAGCTGAAAAACGACTGACTGACAAGAACAAAATACTAGATGCTATATTCGTAGCATCTATACATATCTGTAGATCTATGTATCTATACCCATTTCTTCATCTATAAAATGAGGATAATAATGCACTCTCCTTCCACTGTTATGGTAAAGACCAAGTGAGATAATATTGATAAAAGTTGTTGCAAATATTAAAGTACTGTATGTGTTTTAGAAATTACTTCATTTATTTGTTTGTTTGTTTGTTTGTTTGTTTATTGGTAGGCAATGGGGTCAAGTGGCTTGCCCAAGGTCATACAGCTAGTAAGTGTTATGTGTCTGAGGCCGGATTTGAACTCAGGTCCTCCTGAATCCAGGGCCGGTGCTCTATCCATTGTGCCACCTAGCTGCCCCTAGAAATTACTTTTTTGAGGGGGACGCAATTGGAGTTATGACACTTGCTCAGGGTCACACAACTAATAAGTGTCCGAGGCCAGATTTGAATTCAGGTCCTCCTAACTCCAGGGCTGATACTCTATCGACTGCGCCACCTAGCTGCCCCAAATTTTGGATGTTATTAATGTTGATAGGATCATATATTTGGAAGGCACTTTGAAGGCCTTCAAATCCTACTTCCTCATTTTATGGACGAGGAAACTGAGGCATGCAGCAGTTAAGGGACTTGCTTGAGGTCACACAGCTATCAAGCGGCAGAACCAGGATTTATAGACTTGTAGCTATAGATTGGTAGCTATAAGGGACTGTAGTGAGTGCAGTGAGTCTAATCCCTTCATTTTACAGAAGATTGGTAGCTATAAGGGACCATAGTGAGGGCCAGTGAGTCTAATCCCTTCATTTTACAGAAGATTGGTAGCTATAAGGGACCATAGTGAGGGCCAGTGAGTCTAATCCCTTCATTTTACAGAAGAGGAAACTGAGGCACTGAGAGGTTAAGTTACTTTCCCAGAGCCATCACACAGCCAGGAAATATCTGAGGTGAGTCTTGAACCCAGGTCTTCCTAACTCCCAGTCCAGGGCCCTAATCTACTTCATCAAGTTCATCCCTCCAACTTTAGCATTCTTTCCACCTGCTTTACCTGGTAAATACTTATCTATTCTGGCTGTTTATCTTGTCTAGACAAGATTGTGAGTCCTACAGGGCATGGATTGGTTTTCGGTGCTCCCTAATACCATAATTCCTAATCTGACAGGCATCCTGTGAACTTCCAATAAATATTAACTCAACTGAAAAACTCTAATCTGAGACTTACCCTTGACCATGGATAAGAAGTAGCTGGCTGTAGAAGAATGAACAGTAACAAGCCGTAGACCGCTCTTCTACTTACTTCTTCCCTCCACCCCCATAACTCCGACCTGCTATTTCAATTCATCTCAGATCCGTATCTCTAGGTCCTACCGCTATCCCAGTTTCAAACTCCACAATCCCAGACTAGACTTCACATCAAAGATTTCCGATAAATAGACCTGCAGATGTAATTTGGAGATGAATCCATTTGAAGCGTGTCCTTCTAAATGGGGTCCAATCTTCTGCCAGAGATATAAGTAGGAGCCATGTGATACAGAATATCTACCACGAAGTGATGGCACTGATGTCAAGGGCCATATGCATAGGACATACCAGAAATTCAAGGAGCTTTATGACCTCAAAGTTACCAAACTGCACATACTATTTGAACTAGTGATACCACTACTAGGGCTATACTCCAAAGATATCAAAGAGAGAGGAAAGGGACCTATATGTACAAAATATTTATAATAGCTCTTTTCACCATAGTCAAAAACTAGAAACTCCTATTGGGAAATGGTTAAACAAATTGTGGTATATGAATGAAGTGGAATATTAATGGCCATTAGAAAGGACAGTTTTAGAGAAAACTAGAAAGAACTCTATGAACTGATGCAGAGCAAAGTGAGCAGAACCAGAACAATTTATCCAATGCAAATCACACCATAGAGAAAGGCAGCTTTGAAAAGACTAGCACACTCTGACCAATGCAGTGACAAATCATGAGTCCAGAGAACTAAAGGTGAGACACACCACTCACCTCCTGCCAAAGAGGAAATGGACTTAAATACACAATGAGACATCTATTTTTGAATATGGCCGATGTGGGAATCAGTTTTGTTGGACTAGGCATATTTGTTACGTTGTGGTTGTTACTTAGCTGTCTCAGTCGTGTCTGGCTCTTTGTGACCCCATCTGGGGTTTTCTTGAGAAAGATACTAGAGTGGTTTGCCATTTCCTTCTCTAGCTCATTTTAGCAGATGAGGAAACTGAGGCAAACAGGGTTAACTAACTCACCCAGGGTTACACAACTAGGAAGTGTCTGAGGCTAGATTTGAACTCAAGTGTTCCTGACTCCAGGCTTGGTGCTCTATCCATCATGCCACCTAACCATCCCAATTTGTTATGAGGAATTTATTTTCCATTTTATTGTTCAGTTGGGGATACCGTGGGAGGAAAAGATAATAAATGCTTTTAAAAATAAACACCTTTTTTAGAAAATAGAAGCTTAGCAAGGAAATGAAGGATAACTTTAGAAGCATAGCTTGACAATATAGACTGGCAAAGTAAAGAATTTTTTGAATAGCAGAGACTAGTACATATTTATAGGAAGAGAAAAAGAAATGTGTAAAGGGGGAAAGGCTAAAGATGAATAGAGGATCAATTAGAATCATGGATTAATAACAATTAATTAATCATGGATTAAAGATTTTGAGCTGGAAGGGACGTTAGTGGCCCCTCGTTTTACACGTGGGAAAGTGAGGCCTGGGGAGTATAAGTAATTTGACGGATGGCACACAGCTATGTCATCAGATTATAAACTTAAGAGTTGGAAGGCCAGCAAGTTCCATTGCCTTGTGAGGAAACTGAGGCCCAGCAAAGTTAAGTGACTTTCGCAGCGTTATATAACTATGACACAAATGATTGATTATTGATTAAATTATTGACTATTGGTTAAAAGTTAGAAAGGATATGGGAGGCCATCACATCTACCCTCTCATTTTACAGAAGAAGAAGAAGAAGGTCAGAGTGCTGGACTTGCCCAAGGCCACAAAGCTACTTAGTATCTGAGACCACATTTGAACCCTGATCTTCCTAACACCAAACCTAGTACCCTGCTCACTAAGGTCCCAGAAGAGTTGGGAGGAGAATGGACTCAAGAGCCCAGGTAAAGGAATAAGTCTTGGCAAGGATGACGAACCCTTTCACTCACAAAAAGGACCCATTAGAAAGGGGGAGTAAAAACATAGAGATTCTGCAGTAGAAAACAGCGATAGAAGGAACTGAGCTTAGCCTCAATCTCAGGAGAAGGTACAAGGTCACCTGCTAAGAATGAGTCAGGTGAGGGTAAGGCCCAGGGCCTGAGGAGGATGGAGAGGAATGAAGCAGCTACTTCAGGGAATGAGAAAAATAGATGATAAGAAACAAATGATCGGATTTCCCAGTACAAAGGGGGCCAACTGAGATTTCGTAAGTCGTTGTAGAGAAGCTCATTGGCACCATTACCCAACATTTCCCAGTAACAGTCAAGAGTTAAAACAAAGAAGCTATACAGTGGAAGCTGTCTAGATCTGGGGATTGGCAAGGTAGGCTTGGCAGAAAGCCAGGAGGTGATGGGATTCTAGGGTAATAGCAAGTGCATCATTGAATAAGCCAACTACGGGATGCAAGCTAGGCAGGGAGGCAAATGAAGTCAAAATTGGGGGGATTAATGATTAAGTATTTAGAAGATCAGAGATTTCTATGAGAGTGCAAAGCAAGGTCAGTTGGTGTGAGGAAATGGGGTGACCATCGATTTTAGTCCAAGAGGGTGATTTTGGTGTTTTATAACTCAATGGGTTGATATCAACACAGAAGAAGGTATCCAGAGGATTTATGCTTGGCCCTGTGCTGTTCAGCCATTTTATAAATAATCTGAATAAAGACATATATGGCATGCTTATCA